>NC_137276.1:185877500-188277500 GCF_054371585.1 Giraffa tippelskirchi | reverse complement strand
TTTTCTGGGTCTTTGTTGTTGCATGAGCTTTTCTGTAGTTGCAGTGAGCTGGGGCTACCTTCTAGTTGTGATGCATGGGCTTCTCATTGTGGTGGCTTCTCTTGTTGCTGAGCATAGTCTCTAGAGTGTGGGTTCAGTAGTTGTGGCCCATTGGCTTAGTTGTTCCATAGCATGTGGGATCTTCCCAGACCAGGGGTGGAACCCATGTCTCCTACATTGACAGACAGATTATTTACTATTAAGACACCAGGGAAGCCCCTTATTTAGACCCTTTAAAATTTCTTTCAGTAATGATGTCTTGCACACATTTTGTTAAATTTATTTCCAAAAATTTTGAGAGTTTTAAGCTAATTTGAAAAGACCCTAATGCTAGGAAGGATTGGGGGCAGGAGGAGAATGGGATGACAGAGGATGAGATGGCTGGATGGCATCACCGACTCGATGGGCATGGGTTTGGGTAGACTTCGGGGGTTGGTGATGGACAGGGAAGCCTGGTGTGCTGCAATTCATGGGGTTGCAAAGAGTCGGACACGACTGAGTTACTGAACTGAACTGAACTGAACTTAAGCTAATTTGAATGAAAATGACTTAATAATTTTATTTTCCAATTATTTAATGCTAGCATGTGGAAATAAATATAACTTCATTTATTTTTTTATCATGAATCCTTGCTAAATTTACTTATTATTCTAGTAGTGTTTTTTTTGAGACACCTTAGGATTTTGTATGTCTTTGATGATGTCATCTGCAACAGAAGATAGTTCTACTTCTCCCTTTCTTTATGGTTTTTATTTCTTTTTCATACTCATATCACTGGTCAGCATCTTCAACACAATGTTGAATAAAAGTGGTTATAGCAGTTATATTAAACTATTTTCTGTCAATCTTAGGGGTGAAAGTATTCAATGTGCGTGCATGCTCAGTTATGTCATGTTGTGACCCTATGGACTGTAGCCCTCCAGGCTCTTCTGTCCAGGGAATTTTCCAGGCAAGAATACTGGAGTGGATTGTTATTTCCTACTCCAAAGGATCTTCCTGACCCAGGAATCAAACCCTCATCTCCTGCATTGCCAGGCGGATTCTTTACCATTGGTCCACCCAAAAAGTCCAAAAAGCATCTAATATTACACTATTAAGTATGATGTTAGAGGTAGGTTCTTTATAGATGATTTTTTATCAGTTTGAAGAAGTTCCCTTTTATTCCTTATTTGCTGAGAGTTTGAAAAAATATGTCAGGTGTTTTTTGCCCCCTTTATTGAAATGATTTTTGAATTTATGGTTATTGAAATGACTATATGGTCTTCCCCCTCTGTTCTATCACATAGTGAATTAAATAATTGATTTTCTACCATTAAATCAACTTTGGATTCCTGGTATAAATCTCACTTTGTCATGATGGATTGTCCCCTTTATTTACTGCTGGATTTGATTTGCTACTCTTTCAAAAAGGTTTTGGCATCTGTATAAATGAAGTTTATTGGTCTGTAATTTTTCTTTCCTTACGATGTTCTTGTCAGATTTTGGTATCAGGGTTATCCTGGCTTTATAATATCATTTGGGAAGTTTTTCCCTTTCTCTATTTTCCAAAAGAGTTTATATAAGATGGGTATTATTGCTACCCTAACTCAGCAGTAAAACTGTCTGGACTGGTAGTTGGTTGCTTTCAGGATTTTCTCCTTATTTTTGAGTTTTAGCAGTTTTACCATGATGTGTCTAAATGTGGTTTCCCCCGTGTTTATTTTGCTTGTGGCTTTACTGAATTTCTTGGATCAAGTTTAAGAAGTTTCGACCATTATTCCTTCAGATATTTATCTGCTCTATTCCTTCTCATCGCCCTTTCTAGGACTGTATTTGCTTATAGGTTAGACTTCTTGATATTTTCCCACATGTTCTAGAAACTCTGTTTATTTTTTAAAATATATGTTTTCTTTCAGATTTGAGGGGAATTTACAGCCAGACTTTGAGTCTCCCTTCTCTATAGCTCCTTCCTTTCTGGGCTATCTCCCTTCAATTTCCAGTTGTGTTGTAACCCCAGATCTTCATACTTTCACCCATTAAGATTGTAGCTTTCTGCTGGCGTTTCAGCCGCTCCTGCTATACAGACTGGGTAGTGCCCTTAGCAGGGGAACTGTATAAACTTGCGATAGACTTCAGTTTCTCTCTGCTTTTTATTGCTGTCCAATGTCCTCAATTAGTTATTTTAAAATTCTTGTCCAGAGTTTTAAACTGTCACCTGTGGGATGATTAATATGGTACCATCTACTCCATCATTATTGGACCAGAACTCTGCCTCCTGTATTCTTAAGCTTGGTTAATTTGTTCACCATCCACTCTGTCTTTTGGTTTAGAGTCCCAGTGTCCCCAGCTCAAAATAACCGGTCACTAGATCCAAATCTTGTCTCAGGAGTGTTCCTGAGTTGATTGATCCCTAACTTCCTTAGAGCCACTGTTTTAGATCAGGTTCTCATTTAGCTGGTCTCCTTTGCCTCCCAGCCTCAGTCACTTCCCATACTGCTTGAGGTGTCTTCCTAAAAAACATTCCTTATGATGTTACTCCCTTGTTTTAAGACCTCCCCTAGGCTCCTGCAGGATTAAATCTTTTCGGCTTGGTCTATAAAGCCGCTCACAGTGCAACTTATGTTCTGCTGTTGATCCACAAAGAACCAATACTCCTGATGTGTTAGGCTTTTCTGTACTTGGACACATCAGAACTTTCCATGTTTTTGAATTTTTTGCTCTTTGTATCCTGCCTACATTTTATCTGACTTTTCTAGATTTAGTCTTAAAACCTGATGCTAACATCCCCTCTTCTCTGGAATAGTTACCAGTCTTTCCTGGATGGTCTGCCTCTGTCTTCATCTCTCTTCTGAGTTCTTATAGCACTTGTAAGTCTGCATTGACATGGTTCGACTATATCTACCTAGTCTATTGACATAATCTCCTTTTTCCTTTAGTAGATTCAAATCTCCTTGGACAGGGTGTTGTATCTTTGGAATACATTTTTTTTTGGTATCCATAGCATCTAGTAAGCATTGTATATCCTGTGTAAATTCTCAGTGTATGTGTTTTTTTGATCATATTACAAAGAATATTTTTCAGCAATGGTCTTCAAAAATAGTGATTTTACATATAGAAATCAAAGGCCACAGACCCCCAAAAAGAAATGAATCAACCAGTTCATATACTATTCTGTTATTTATTGTTTCTTTAGGAGCAGTTACCCCTACATCAAGCACCCCTATAGAGTTCTGCAAGAATGGTGGAACCTGGGAAAATGGCAGATGCATTTGTCCAGAAGAGTGGAAAGGACTGAGATGTACAATCAGTAAGTTACTTGGGAAAATACTAGGGTGTGAGATTTAGGTGAATCTTATGTTTCTAAGGACAGCAGCAAAGCTTCTCGAAGCTCCTGTTAATGGCTATAGTAACAATGGGCATAATGATCACAAATTTAAGATGTGTTTATTGGCTGAAGAGTAAAAACTGAGTTTTCTTATGCTATTTACCTGTATGTTCAGTACAATGCCTTTCTTTTCCAACTGTCAAGTTTCTCTGTAAAACTAATGGTTGCTTTTCTATCTGACTGCAGTGTCTACTATAGGGCAATGGGTAATATGGTTTTCCCAGGTCCTTTCAAATGGTAATATGCCATGTTACACCATTTCAAATATCATAATTCTAATATATTTAACTTTTCTGAAGTCAAGATGCATCTATTTGTCCAAATATCTACTTAGGTGAAGTTTTTGTTTTTTCTACCTTTCTCTTGGAGAGATGTTATTAAATCAGTGGCTTGACTTCACTCAATGGTATCTCAGAATCAAAGTTAAAAGCACTTCTTGATCTGCAGTGTGCTTCCCAACACTCTACACACTTCACGCTGCCTACTTAGGATTCAGAGCCTTAGAAACTCACTCCTATAATTTCCAACATTCGAACAGCCAGGGTACCCCCACAAAAACCCATGCCTTTGGCTGTTTGCTTTAACCTCCACCCTTGATCCCTTTGCCACTGTAGACCCTATATCTTTGATTTTCAAGATTCCAACTAATGTAATACACTATTCTTTCTGATGTGTTAGTGATCACATCCTACCTATACTGAGTTATATATTGTGCACATTTTAACTGAACCTGTTATATAATGTACTAGTTACTGTAATGGTAGTAATTTAAGCAGATAAGAAAATATGTAGTTGCTGGCTGGTCAGTGAAGCCTATAAGTCTTCTGTTACCCTTAAAATTACACTCTATAGGTTTTGAACTTTGGCTTTAATCTGGTTTGAAAATCAGAAGGAAAAATTATGAAAATTAATAATGAAAAATTTTTGATAATGATGAATTTATGATTGAAAAATATTTTTTCTTTCCATTATAGTTAATTTCTGTGAAAACAGTACCTATGGGAGTTTTACTTTTAACAGAATTCCTGTGGGAAGATATGGATCTTCCTTGCAAACATGTGACAAGAACACTCTAAATGGTATGTGCTTTCCCAAGCATCTCCTTTGTCTAGGCATATGAATTGCTATGCGGAATCATACCTATCATCTTTCCAACTAGTTTTAGATCCCTGAAAGAGGCATAAGGGAAGATTTCGTTGAAAGAATTGGCTCCCTTTCATGATGCCAGTGTGCAGAGTTTTAGGTGTTAACTCACATAATTCCGATTTTCCTAAAAACTAAAATATAGATCAGTAGTAAATTCCTTTTAATTTTTCTTCAATTGATTTATTCTTGATGCCCCCTCCACCTCCTGGAGTTTGACCAAGTTGAGATCTGTCCTCTCAGTTACATAACTTATCTCAACTTTAAAGATTAGCTAGACTGTGGATTTACACCATATCTACTTTGAGACTTCATCTTTCTATGTAGAAACGCAGTTGAGTCTGTCCAGTTAGTAGTCCTTCACCTGTTTGAACATTTTAGGTTTTCATCTTGGAACATTGTCTAGCTTCAGCATACCTTTCCTGAAGTGTGACAATGATTTTGCACAAAGACTTTTCAAGAATAAATGAGCAAATGATATTTTCTGTTTCTAATATGCTTTCTGATGATATCCAGGATTTTGATGACATATGTGATTTTAATGCCAGATTAGGTAATATCTTCTAAAAGCAGACCTTTAAATTCATGGACTCCTTTCCTGACAGCTTAGAGCCCATTATGCCATGTGATTTCCCTAGATGTTTTAACAGCTCTTAGTTTGCATTGATTTTCATCTCACCAGTCCTCCTCCCTCTCACACCTTCCTGTGAGTCATCATTCACTTCCTGCAGAACCAGATATCTCAGTAACTAACTCTAGCCTGTTTATGCAAGTGTTTGATTGAACTTCTGCCAATAATGAACCTGAGAAAATTTTCACATTTTATTTAGATATTTATTTCTATGTGTGTCAAGTACTCTTTGAAGCACTATATAAATTACATGTACTGCTCCTTCTGATGCCTTTCTTTGCTTTATTCTAAGAGATTATTGAGACCAGCATTCCATTTGCTGACTCTAAATTGCCTCTGCCCACATATATCACACTTTCTCAAGTATTCATTATTCTGTTCTTTACATAGTTCCTTCTAGCTTCTTGATAAGAGCTCAGAGGTAAAAGAAGAGCTTCAACTATATTGTTACTTACTTCCAATGATATGTCAATAGATACATTCTGTCTTAATTTTTATGTTTTTTATGTCTTAAATATTTCATTATAATTTACAAAAGAGGTGTGGCTACAAAAATAACTGTGCTATTGAATTGGGAAGAGTAAAAATATCAGTTATATACCCATCAAGGGATATCACAATTGCTTGAAATATATTACATTTTTGGAACAAGAGAATCACCACCTTTCACTTGACTATGTATTTTTCTTTTTTTAGTAATTAGTATGAAAATGTTTGTTACACTTATCTTTGAATTTCAGATTGAGCCCATAAAATAATTTAAAGATATAGATTTCTAGGAAGGGAGGTTCAAGAGGGAGGGGACATATGTATACCTATGGCTGATTCATGCTGATGTATGGCAGAAACCGACAAAATATTGTAAAGCAATTATCCTTCAATTAAAAATAAATAAATTTTAAAAAACGATATAGATGTCAACTATTGGTAAATTTGCTTTTAGTATTATATTAGTAATTACTTCTAATTAATTTGGCTTTATATTGCAAATAACCAAAATACTTTTAATGATTTTGAGTGGATAGGTTTATACTTGTAAGTAATATAGAGGAAAAGATGCATTTGAACTACGGCCACATAAAAAATAACATCCTACACAAATGTTTAAAATTTTCATTATGCCATAGAGTAGAAGTGGAGTGATCATATAAGAGTGAATTTAACCTTCTGCTTTAAGTGTTGTAGGAGCAGCCTCTAGTTTTTGTGTTTCTAGTTGTTGCCCCTTAAGCAGCTACCCAAAGCTGTCCTGAGAAGAGTTCACCTACTGATCAACTGTCCCACTAATGACAACTGGTCGTGATTTTATCTATTTATAGCCTCTTAAATACTAGCCAGTGGAGGACATTGAGATGCCGAGGCTCAGGTGATAATCCTAGGAAATAAACCTGATGATTTATTGAGAGCCAGTAACATACTCTGTAGATGCTGCAAAAACTGTAGAACTCTTTGCCTTTCATGTGTTACCCAGATTTGGGTAAAGAAGGAAAGATCACTATAGGATTCAGTATCTATACAGTCCATGGAATTCTCCAGGCCAGAATACTGTAGTGGGTAGCCTATCCCTTCTCCAGCGGATCTTCCCAACCCAGGAATCGAACCGGAGTCTCCTGCATTGCAGGCGGATTCATTACCAACTGAGCTATCAGGGAAGCCCATATAATTCAATCTCTAGGAGGAATTTTTCACATTGTTTCTGGTCTCTCAGACTACTATTCTCTGTCAGATCCAATTCAATGCCCTTATGTCCCTTGTTTTTGGAAGGCAAACCTTCCTTGCAGACTTCAAAGGAAGAAAATAGTTGACCTTTTGAATTCCAGATTTAAAAATCTAGACAAGTGGTATCTGCCTGAAATATTCATGCAGTGACTGTCTGATTCACTTTTCCCTTGCTGTGTATCAAACTATCCCAAACTTACTGGCTGACAACAATAAAGATACAAGCTCCTCATAGTCCTGTGGGTTGACTGTGGCAGCCGGATTGTGCTGAAAGGTTTAAGATGATCTTACTCACATGAGGCTTTGGTGCTGCCTCTTGGCTGGAGGTCTTCAGGTCTCTTCCACATGGCCTTTCACCCTCCAGTAAATTAGACCTGCTTCCTTATATGATGGTCTCAGGACAGCGTTCCAGGAGGGTGAAGACCTAAAGTTCATGTCTTCCTGATGATCTAGGTTTTGGAAATCAAACAATGTTATTTCTACCACATTTTGTTGGTCAAAACAAGATTCAGGAAATGGAGGAACAGACTTCATTTCTTGATGGGAGGAGCAGTAAAATCATATTGTGAAGGGGTTATGTGTACTGGAGCAGGTGGTTGCTTCCATTTTTCCAAGTACTCTTTATTTCTTCTTTTCTTTAAAACTGAAGTATAGTTGATTAACAATATTGTGTTAGTTTCAGATATATAGCAAAGTGATTCAGATATATATATGTGGGGAGAGGGGCTTCTGTGGTGGCTCAGATGGTAAAGAATCCGTCTGCAATGAAGGAGAACTGGGTTCAGTCCCTGGGTTGGGAAGATCTCCCGGAGGAGGGCATGGCAACCCACTCCAGTATTCTTGCCTGGAGAATCCCCATGGGCAAGAGGAGCCTTGCATGCTGCAGTCCATGGGGGTCGCAAAGAGTCAAACACAACTGAGCGACTAAGAATATGTGTGTGTGTATTCTTTTTTGTTTGTTTCTTTTCCATTGTAGGTTATTACAAGACATTGAATATAGTTTCAGTGCTAAACAATAAACTTGTGTTTTTTTAAATCTATTTTACATATGGGAGTATATACTTGTTAATCCCATAATCATAATTTATCCCTCCCTGCTGCTTCTTTTTATTAAAGCGGGCAATCCATTGGCAATTCGGCAGTGCAGTCTTAATGAAAATGGAGAGATAAAATTACAAAATGTGACGATAGGAAATTGTAATCAAAATCTGGAAACCCTGGAAAAGCAGGTAGGCTATATGTTCCATAAGATGGGCAATGGGAAAAAAGTTCAGACTGTACATACTCTTTGTTCTTCAGATACTTGATGCCAAACCAATGCTTTCAAAACTCTCAGACTGGAAATAGCAAAGACTAGTAACTAAAACCATCCTTATATTTTAAAGTTGATATTCATTTGTGAAAACAGACAGTTGGACATGTTGGTTTGGCAAAGGTCAGCAAATGATAATTTATAACATATTTTATTTTTTAGAACTATTTCAGTATTTTAAATAGCTGCATTTTACATTTGATATATATTATAAAGAAAATGAAAATATGTCTTTTCTCACTTTAGTTTTGGTATTGTACATTTTTAAATAAAATTTTATTTTTTAGCACCAAAAGCATTTTGTATTGGGGTATAGCCAATTAACAATGTCTTGGTAGTTTCAGGTCAACTGTGAAGGGACTCAGCCATACATATACATGTATCCATTCTCCCCCAAACCCCGTTACCATCCAGGCTGGCACATAACATTGAGCAGAGTTCCATGTGCTATACAATAGGTCCTTGTTGATAATCCATTTTAAAAAGCAGTGTGTACATGACATTCCCCAAGTCCTTAACTATTTTTTAAATGGCCTCATATGTTTGACCACTGAAGTTTTGACTGAAAATAGATACCTAACATTTGATACCAAAAGGAAGGTATTTTATGGTCTCTTGGATCAGAATAAAGAGAAACAAACTATGATCAAAATCCCTTTGAAACAGGAAGTGCAGAACCTGATGCTGGTCTCAGGGCTGTATCCATGAGCAGGTGAAGTGGGAAATACAATTAACTATTCTTTAATGCAAATTAGATCATTTTGACTAAGGATATACTCAAATGCAAATGCAAGGAATTGTTAATACCTGGGGTCGAGCAAGGGGAGGAAGAAGAAATTTATTTTCATGTGTTCCTCTTGGCACTAGGCATGTTATCTCATGTCTTATCTCATTTAGTCCTTACATAACCTATGGCTCAAATGGTAAAGAACCTGCCTGCGATGTAGGAGACTAGGGTTCGATCCCTGGGTTGGGAAGTTCCTCTGGAGAAGGGAATGGCAATCCACACCAGTATTCTTGCCTGGAGAATTCCATGGGCAGAGAAGCCTGGTGGGCTACAGTCCATGGGGTTGCAAAGAGTCGGACATGACTGAGCGACTAACACACATACAACCTCTGTGAGTTATATTTTCATTCTCATATTATAGATTATTCTAGCTAATCACACTTACATGTTATTGAGTACTAACTGCATGCTAAATACTGTGCTGAACATTTTGTATGTGTTATTTTAATTTTAGAAGCAACTATATAGATCAGCATTGATGTGCTCATTATACAGATGAAGAAACTGTCTCTGAGAGTGTCCTATTTTGCTCAGTGAACCACAGCCAAAAAGTGATGGAGCCGGTCTTTAAAGTCCACACTGTACCACACTGGCTCCCTAATCTCAGCTGGGCAAGGGAGTGGGTGAGGATGAGGGTAGAGTGTGGAGATGGCTGCCAACCACACAGGTTGTGTGGCTCAGACAGTAAGGAATCTGCCTGCAATGCAGAAGACCCAGGTTTGATCCCTGGGTTGGGAAGATCCCTTGGAGAATGGAATGGCAACTCACTCCAGTAGTCTTGCCTGGAGAATCCCATGGACAGAGGAGCCTGGTGGGCTACAGTCCCTGGGGTCACACAGAGTCAGACAGGACTGAGGGACTAACACTTGCACTTTCACACAAACTGGGGGGAAGGCTTCATGTGCTGGAGTCTGATAAGCCAGTTTTTGATGGTCATTTCTGTCATTTGTAAGCTGCATGAACTTTGGGTGGGCTCCATAACCTCTCCAAGCCTTTAAACAGGAATGAGGGTGCTCAACTCGCAATATTGTTTTGCATATTAAATGTGATAACACCTATAAAACATCTAGTTAAATACCTAACACATAGCAGAGACCTGGCCATTGAATAAGAACCTTATTTCTACTGACTGGACATTGTTTCTGACTCTTCCATTAGAGTAGTCTGTGACCTTGGTTTGATTTTTGCAACGATGCTGCCATCTAGTGAAAACTAAGCCACACAGACACACGTATTAACACTGGCTCCAGTAAAGATAATACGGATTAATATGTTTAGCCTCACAACCTAGAGCCTGGAGGTTCGCTGGTACCTGGAGAGGTTTCCTAACTTCCCTGACTCTATGTGCTGCAAAGCCAGCTTAAAAAATTTCCAGCCCATTGAAGGCTATAATTTTGTAAAATACTAATGAATTACTAGGAAAAGTAAAACAAAAAAGGCTTATAGGATAAAAATCCATTTTACAAATTATTAGATTCAACAGCGTAGAATTGTTATGTTTCTGACCACTTTCAGTTTCTGTTTTTATCTCCCTATGGACCCTGTAGCAATCCGTGAACCACCATTGGTCCATGGGTTATGCCTTGAGGAGCCTGATCTGGCATAGTTAATTAATCCTGGCAAGTATTAATAGTAAGGGCTGGGAAATAGTAAGGGCTGGCCTAAATGTACTGTGTCCTTTATGCAAGGGAAAAAGCAAATGAAAAATGAAAAATGGAGTGGATGGGATGTTCATGAGGTTGGAAGTCAATTCAGTTCCAGCTTATTCAACTGTGTTGCTTGCAAAGTGTTCAGATATAAAGTTAGGGCTTTTTTTTTCTTTTAACAGATTGTCAATATCTCAACACAGTCTCAAAATATTTCTAACGAAGCCCAGATTTTAACATCAAATGCCAGTAAATTAACTCCTGAGAACATCATGTCTGCTACTAGAGTGGTCGGACAGATTTTTAACACATCCAGAAATGCTTCATCTGAGGTAAAACTCATATGGTTTTTAAAAAAGGGAGGGGAACAAAGAAAGACATCTCAAACTCTACTCCTTACTACAAGGTATGGACTTGGGCAGGGTTTAAGTTGCTCAAAACCATTTTGCAGGGCACTCTTTCTGAGAGATGTTCAAAGGAATATCGATAAAAAAGGGCTTCTTGTCCAAATATTCTCTTTTGGGATAGTCACAAATGCTTATCATGTTAAATCTTCTGGAAAGTCCTGGAATGAACAAGTCTATTTCACTTTATTAATATGTTTGTCAATCGTATTTGACCTCTCACCTCTATTCAATTCCAAATAACTAGAGTTCCGAGAAACTCACTTTGGATCATGCTGTTTTAAACTGTGATCCCTTGCTGTTGAGCATATTCGAATTTTAGTCTTGGTTTTCCAAAAAATTGAGCCTAGTTTACATTTCTGATATCATAACCTGTTAAACTCTGGTACCTGAAAATGAGAACTGCAGGCAGCATTCACCAGTTGGCACAGTTTAGGTACTAGCCTACAGGGTTTATAAACCACCAATATGGAAAGACCCAGTATCTGCTAGTTGGATATCAGCATGGCCTGAAAACATCAGTTTTATTCTATTCTTTTTAAATAGTTTATTTTAAAAAAATGTTTTTTGTTATCCTAGGTCCTTTGGAAAGAAAGTAGGATTCAAATTGCAAGTTAATAAATATGGAATTGAAAGAAATAGAATGGCCACCAAACGTAGAATTTATGACAGGATTAGCCAGCCCATAAAGACAGAATGGTGTCAGTATCCATAAAGAAGGCAGTTAAAATGTAATCAGGTGTGGAGACATTGTGTCTGACATACTTCTGAGTTTTTAATTTTAAGAAAGCCGGAAATAATTTTACTAAGCCTAATAGTTACTAACAGTTAGAGTAAGTATAATTAAGGTCTTATATTAAGTATTATGGACTGTAATGTTTTAAAGAGCCCTGTACTCTTATTTTGTTTCTGCTTCTGTATCCAAGCACCTGCTTTTGTGCTCTTGGGGGTGAGGGTGGAGGTTGCTATGAGGTCAGGTTCAGAGACCTAAGCCTCCTAATTATCTCAGTTTATATTTTCACTGTGCCTTGCCTTTATTCTCTCTGCCTTCTTAGGTAGATTAAAAACCAAAATTTTAGTTTTGAAAAATATCTCTAGATTATCATACCAGTGGTGCCACCTGATACTGTAATAATTCATGGTAACTATAATGATGATGATGGTGTGCAATGTGTCTTCTGTGATAATCAATGCCTTCTTCCTGGCAGGCGAAAAAAGTTGCTGTGACAACAGTGAGTCAACTTCTAGATGCTAGTGAAGATGTTTTTCAAAGAGCTGCTACTGCTGCTGATAATGATGATACCTTTGCAACGTAAGCACAATTCCAGTTTGGAAGGAAAACTTAATGCAGTGCTGCTTACTTTCCTAGGTTACAGCATTAACAGAGGTGTCTTTATTTCTCTCGTGGATACACTAAATTAAATTGCTAATTTTCTGGAGTGCAGACTAAAGCTGTAGCTTTCTAACTCCTCATTGCAGGGGTGGCCGTGGCCTGGGATGTAGAGTAACTGGGATGATTCAGATTAGGACTTGTTTTCCCAGCCTTAATTTGGCATGGCTCAGGAACCACTGTGTGCATAATTCTTCCAGCTCCTTTCTCAGTGCACAGAACTGCAAATAACAGCATAGCTTTGCAGGACACATTTCTAGCTCCCCTGCACCCCCAACCCCACCCTAGTTTAGCTCTCCCCAAGATCCTAGTGTAGTTTGATTAAGCTTTCTTTAGCTTTCCCAAGGCTACACTGAAAAAAAAGAGGATCCAACTCTGCCTGCTTTCTCTCTTTTGGATTCCTATGTCACAGATTACTTCTGGTTGTGCATTTATACTAAAACTTGTGTACTTTATTCATAGAGGTCTCTCACTAGGATTCAATGTGTTTTTATCTTCTATACAGTTTTCTTAACTCTAAAAATTTAATTAAATATGCATGCTCATTATAGAAAAAGAAACTATGTAGAGAAGTGAAAATTTAAATATCAGCTCACCTTAACCTGTTGGTATATATTTGTCAAGATTTTTTCCTCTGTGTGTGTATATCCTACTACATACTGTTTTTTTCTTTTAAGATTTTTTGATGTGGACTGTTTTTCAAAGTCTTTTGTTGAATTTGTTACAGTATTGTTTCTGTTTTATGTTTTGGTTTTTGGCCACATGGCATGTGGGATCTTAGCTTCCCGACCAGGAATTGAACCCACATTCCTGAATTGGAAAGTGAAATCATGACCACTGGACCACCAGGGAGGTCCCTACTACATATTTTTCAAATTTAGAACTTGTTTTTGTCACTTTATAATACCTTATAAACATCTTCTTAATATAAATACCTATGCATATACATCATATTTTAGATTACTGCATAATATGAACTGTTATTTAAGCAGTTCTCTGCTGCTGAGCATTTAGATAGCTTCAGGTCTTTTGATATTTTAAGCAATCAACATTCTTGTACACAATCTTTGTTTGCATGACCTATTATTTCCTATAAGTAGTTCTCAGTTCTCTAATAATTATGACCAGTACCTCTTTAGTGTTGAGTCTCCAAAGTGGAAAAAGTACAAAAGCAGGAAACAGAACATTCACAAGATTATACTTCTGAGAGATGGTGGTAGAGGTGTAAACAATTGAACTGGTATATTTCATGACTTCAGATTTCACTAGGAGTCTCGATCCTTCTCACTGGCAGTGTAGATGCTCCCATTTTTTTTGAAGTTGGAGAAGGTTGCAGCCATGAGATCCAGAGTCTATGTTCAGTGAACTCCCTTCAGAGCTGGAGGCTCTGTGTTTGCAGTCTTGCTGGAGGCAAAGGGGAAGAGTGGATGGTTTTGGTGAGAAGGCTGAGGAAAGAGCCATTGTGGGATTTGGCTGAGAAAGTCACAGGTCATGAGACAGATGAAAACACTGTCCCAACAATAAATAGTTAAGATTTTTATTGTCTTCTGGCATGGAAGGAAAAAAAAAGGCTGTGTGATTTATGTGTAAATTCCAAATGGCATCAAAGAAGGTATGTAAAGGAATAAATGAAACATTTAAATATAGGACGTGTTGAAATATGAATTGATATAACCACACTCAGACCCTCCTTCCTCCCATTCTGAATTTCTAGTCTACTTATTTTTCTGATGATGGGCTATCAGTTTACCCTCTCCCAGGTGATCTTTTGCAT
The DNA here is from genome assembly GCF_054371585.1 of Giraffa tippelskirchi. Taxonomy (NCBI): domain Eukaryota; kingdom Metazoa; phylum Chordata; class Mammalia; order Artiodactyla; family Giraffidae; genus Giraffa; species Giraffa tippelskirchi. The sequence goes on along the minus strand of NC_137276.1, from coordinate 188,263,294 downwards.
AAACTGCTGTGGACTCAGGTCTTTATTCATGTAGATAAGACTTTCGTCTTCAGCTTCCAGACCAAAGATCAGGTCCCCAACCCTTTAGCTCTCCTCAGGAGAAAAATCTTGGTGACCTGCCAGCAGAGGTACTCTCTCTCCTCTCTCCCTTGGAAGGAGATTGTTCCTCGAGGCAACTCTTCCACTGACCTGAGACCAGAGTGCAAATTCTCCTGATAGACACCAGCTTTTGTGGTGCATCTCACTCTGACTTTTCCTTTCTTTCATTCCCAGGGGAGGGAAATATCTTCTCTTATTTTCAACAGGAAGAATTAAGCCTCTCATTTTAAATTTGTGTTTATCCTTACAATGATATGCTGTCTTTCCCCAATATACATGGGAGGTTGGTTCCAGGACCACCCTCTCTCTTACCTTGCCTGCTCCCCACAGATACCAGAATTCCCAGATGCCCAAATCCCTTATATAAAATGGTGTAGTTGGCTCTTTGTATCAGCGGGAGGCTCCACATTGGCAGATTCAACCAACCACGGATGCGAAACTTGAGATAAGGAGGGCCAGCCATAATGACTTCTCTGGGCCCTGTTAAAGCCAGGCTTTTCTGATATAATTGCTGCACTAATGGAAGATTCCTGAGTGAAAGGGGATCTGATTGCTTCTTCTCGTCATTGGTACCAGGTTGATGGCCAGTCTCCTGACCGGCACCCACCTATCATCCGATCATAATGACAAGAGGAGGAAAGAATAATATGTGAGGAATAAACGCCTTACACGTGGCCATGGCTAGAGCAACCCTTGAAAATGGCAAACACTCCCACTCATCTAGCACATTTTCCCTGTTAGCCTTCAATGCCTGAAGAAGCTTCCCTTAGTATCCCCAGTGTTTCACAGGTACTGAGCTTTTAGTGGATGCTCAACAGATACTGTTGGTTGAATGAATTATGTTCCTAGCAGATTGGAGCTTTGTTAGGTGTTCCTCCTGTTGAAAGCAGCTCTGAGGTTTCATTGTTATTCATTAAGTGGGAAATACATAGTGTGAATTGCTGAAAATTACAGAAAATAGTATTATGAAAGGAAAACTTTTGAAATAGTGACTTTACTTGACTGTTTCCTTATGAATGGTTACTACATTCTCTTTACGAAATTTCTTTAATTATTTAAAATTTTCTTTTTTTAATGTCACTTGGGGAAGGGCAAAGATATATTAATGGCAGGAATAAAGTTTTAGAATGAAGAATAATTACATTTTAATGAAATTCTTTCATTTCTGGGAAAATTAGATTGAACAGTTGTCTTAGACATAGACATTTTGTTTTGTCAGGAACAGAAAGAATGCAAATATTTTTATGGGAAACAGGAAAAAGAAACAATCTTATGACTTATCTTTGAAAGTCAAAGTCACTCAGTCATGTCTAGCTCTTTGTGACCCCATGGACTGTAGCCCACCAGGCTCCCCTGTCCATGGGATTCTCCAGGCAAGAAAACTGGAGCAGGTTGCCATTTCCTATTTTAGGGGATCTTTCAGACACAGGGGTTGAACCCGGGCTCCCACATTGCAGGCAGATTCTTGACCGTCTAAGCCAATTTATCTTTGGAGAACACCGAACTTACAGATTCCCCCCACTCCCTCCCACTGTCCATCCAATCTGTCTTTGAACTTATCCAGAGTAGAAACAAGCATTGTGAAAAGCTTCAGTGCTTAGTTAATAGCTGAGGCAATGAGCTCAGTGTTCTGCTCTTCCACAATTCCCTGTGAACTGTCACCTCAGGACTCAACACTTCAACGTTTTGAAATCCGAGGGCTTTGGGTGAGAGGAGAGAGTTAAATAAGTGGATATTGAGTCGCAACCCTGGAGAAACAAGAATCACGTAACTGGTCAATAAGAGGGCGTGGCAGTGCCGTCCTTTTATGAGAAGACCAACATAACAAAGACTTTCTATTGGGAAATCTGTCCTTCTTGAATTCTAGCTTTCTGGCATCTATGTCCAAGGTACCCTACAGTGGGGAGAGTTTACCAGAAAAATTTTGGCTATTCTTAATGGTACATTTGTAGTTTCATTGCATCGTGGTCAGGAACCATGTCCTGTATAACTTTATTTTTTAATTTATTTTTAATTGAAGGATAGTTGCTTTACAATATTGTGCTGGTTTCTGCCATACATCAACATGAATCAGTTAAAAAAAGAAGAAGAAAGTACATGTAACAAAGTAAGACTCTGATTTAAAAAAAAAATCAATATTTTTACAGGATTGTGCCAATATTGTGATTGCTTGAGTTCTGTGGGCATTCCTTTCTACTGGAATGTGGGACACACACAACTGATTTTATAACAAATCTCAATAATAGTGTGTTGTTACATTTTATTCTATGCAGGCTTATTGAGCAAATGGAGACTTATTCCCTGTCTTTGGGCAACCAGTCAGTGGTAGAACCTAATATAGCAATACAGTCAGTTAATTTCTCTTCAGGAGGCAATGAGGGGTCTACAGGTGTTCTCTTCACTGTACTGAAAGGTAAGTTGTTTGTTTTATGTTCTTGTAATAGCAGAGAATATTCTGCTACCAATAATGCTCTATTCATGAAAGTGTAGACTTTTATAAAATTCTGCTTTTTTTCCTTCTCATAGGAACTAGCAATTCTCTGATTTCTGGTTCCGCATTTGTAAATGTAGACGTAGACAAACTGAATCTCAACGAACAGGCTGAACTTCAGATCTTGCTCAACACCTCGAAAAGTAGGTCTCAAATTACGTTGCTTGAAAAATGCACTCAAATTCATGGAATTAATTTAAAATCCATTGAGCAAGAAATTATGTTTACTTAATACTGAATAATTTGCGTGTGAGTATGTTTGAGCTCTGACAAATTCTGGTAATCTCAAGTCTATTATTCTAGGCCACAGAGATGATTTTTTCCCCCCTCTCTTTCTTTTCAAAAACACTTGGAGGGTGACAGAATTGAAATGCTCTGGCTTATGAACACAATCTGTTTTCCACCAAAAATGTAGCCAAATGGCTCAGTTTTATACTTAAAAATACACTTAAAAAGTACTCAGTCATAAACTTTGCCCATGTTTACTAGTGGACTGGTACTCACAGGCTTAAATTCATCCTATTGACTTGTCCTTGGGATTCTTTATGTAATTGACACAGTCATCATATAGCAGTACTAATTTTAGGTTATCTCCTAGTATGGTGCCCATCATGAGCTCCTTATCGTCTTGCATATAACCTTTTAGAAATTCTCGTGTCTAACTTGCCATGCCTGTACTATTCAAAGTCTAAAATTGACAATTTGACTACAATAAAGCAGACTGAATGCACACATTTACTTTTATTTTCTCCCCAAATGAAAAATCCAGTGCCAAAAAGTGCATATTTTAGAAAGACTAAATTCATAATTCTCATTGGTGATATATTTCTAATTGGCTAACCAATTCTTTATTGGTTATATAAATTGCAAATATCTTCTCTCCAGTCTGTAGCTATCTTTTACTTGGCTTTTCATGACATTTGTAATACTCAAATTTTACTTTATAATGCAGTCCAAGGTATCAATCTTTTTTTCTATAACTGGTATTTAAATTCATTACTCTACTAAAGTCACAATTATAGTCTTCTACATTGTCTTCTGAAAATTTTTAGTGTTTATGTTTACATTTAGGTCTTTAATGAACCTAGAATTTGTGTTTATGTTTGTTGAAAGGTAGATCTAATTTTTGATTTCATATAAACTATCATTATAGTCAAATGAGTTGAAGTAACACTGTCTAGAGTCAAAGACTCAGATTGGACTGAAAGGAACATGTTTTTATATTAAGTTTTTTAAAAAGACTTCAAGATTGAAGTATATAAGCAAAAATTATTGGAAATACAGGGTCACATCAACAACCTTGTGTTATAGGGAGAAATATAAAGTTACTGCAGAAACTGAAGATCAAGTAGACAAAAAATAGTTAATAAACTTGACCTTTATATACATTTGTGTGTGTATGTAGTTTTATAGACAGAAAATAGATAATAAAATTTTTTTTCAAATATCTATGGAGTGCTTCAAAAACTATTAGTCCAAATAGAAAAACTTACACATTTTACCTATGGCTGATTCATGTTGATGTATGGCAGAAACCAACACAATATTGTAAAGCAATTATCCTTCAATTAAAAATAAATTAATTAAAAATAAAGCTATACAGGACATAGTTCCTGACCACAAAGCAATGAAACTAGAAATGTACCATTAAGAATAGCCAAAATTTTATCCAATTAGAAATTTAAAAATACCATTGTTAGGAAGGAAATTAAAGGGCAGATTACAGATTACTTGAAAATTAATAGCAATGAGAACTTCATAGATGAAACCCTGTGGAATGTGGGCAAAGATGTAATTAAAGGAAAGTGTATCTCCTTTAATAAATCTATTAGATAATAAGAGAAATTGTTGAAAAAAAAATCATTCACCTAAAGAGGCATAAAAAGTAGAATAAATTGCTAGGAAATCTAAAAAAAAGGAATTAATAAAATGGCATAAATTAATAAAAATGGGACATAATTAACAAATGTTAGATGGGTCAACAAAATAAAATATTGATTCCATGAAAGACTAATGAAATATATGCAAGCTTCTGATAAATTTGATTAAGAAAAGAGAGAGAAAATATAAATAAACATTAAGGAGGATTATATCTAGAAATATGGAGATTCTTTTAAAATTATAAGATAATAGTAAGTGTAATTTATTCTAGTGAATCTAATTATCTAAATGAAAAGATGATTTTCTAATAAACAACCAGAATACTGTAGGAATGAGGAGAGGGGTGAGTAGAAAATTTCATTTTTTAAATGTATATACTTATATGGATTTGGATTTTACATCAAGCATGTCATTCTTTTATAAAAATAAGATTAAAAAACAGCTATACTACATTTTTAGGGTTAACTTTGTCACTTAGTGTGACAAAGAAGGAACAATTTGGCAGGCTCAATGTGATGTGAAAGCTCTTCAGAAGCCAATGTCTTTATTTACCAGAAGAGGACAGAGCAAAGTGGGGGCTGTGGAGGATGTGTTGGGGGCTGTCAGGGCCTTGCCTACCTATCTCTCAAAGCACAAGACTGATTATGCTGGTCCAACCACCACTATTTTAGTTTTCTTTGTACTTATAATGTATATAATATATATGTGTGTATGTATATACGCACAGAGACACATACACACACACACACAAATACATGCAAGCTTTTCACTTGTAAAAGATAGCAGAGTTTAGGGAATTTATTCAGCTAAAATGTATATTCACTGTTGTTGCTTCCGTTGTTTTAAATATGGCCAAGAGTTCTATGAAGTGTCAGGAGGCATTTCAAAGGTGGTTCTGTTTGACCATTGCCATGGCCAGCAGCCTCACTGCAGAACCCCCTGTTGCAGCCATGCTCTTGTAGGGTCTCTGAGAAACAGCTGACCACTTTTTCCAGTGTCCTGAAGGAATGTGTCCCTGTCATCTTCCAGCCTTGGGAAAAAGCCTGTGATTGTCTTGAAGTAGCGGAGACCAGTAGTTCAAGAGCTGATGGAAAGTATTTACTCCATTGAAAGAATCCCTGATATGCACAACTTGAGCTGCTGGCTCTGTGATTTAATAAACTTGCTAAAAACTGCTCAGTCCTTCTGAATAGGATCCAGACCTCCCAGAGCAGTGCTTTAGGCTCTGCTGTCCTGATGATCACTCTCTGCTGTTTCTTATTCAATGACTGTCAGTGGGGGAAGCAACATGGTCTTGAGCTACCTGTACATTGTGTTTACTGTCTCACTGCATAGAAAGCAAGAATGTTTACTTTATACATGGGATCCTTTTAGTGTTTTTTTTTTAGGTGGATTAGGCAGAAATTATGGTTTCCATTTAGAACATAAGGAATCTTAGGAAAAAAATTAATGTGGGTGGAATGGCTAATCATATGTTGTATGTGTTAATTAGATGCTGCAGTCAAATAAAGGCAGCCAGCAGACCATTATTTTCTGTATTTCACTCGAGTGTTAAGCAATCATGCAGTTCAGTGATGGCATGGGACTTTCTTACTTACCCTAGGGTTCCCTTATTGATTTTAGTGTCTTTTTCTCCCCTCACAGCTAATGTCAAGGCATGTGGCTTTGTAGTGTATCAAAACAACAAGCTTTTCCAATCAAAAACTTTTATAACTAAATCAGACTTTAGTCAAAAAATCGTCTCAAGCAAAACAAATGAAAACGTGGAAGATCAGAGTGCTTCTGTTGAAATGGTCTTCAGTCCAAGGGTGAGTTTTCCCATTAACAGAAATAATTCCACCCACTCTTGATTACAAAAGCAGGGACAGTTTGGGCAAAAGAAATCCACAGAACATCTCTTTGAAAGTTTGTATGACAGGACTGACTTTAACTTCTCCCCCATCCATATTTTTATCACACTAGCTAAGTGCAAAATTAACTACTTTGAATTTTATATCCTCTTTCTTCTCCTTAATCTGTAATAAAGATGCTATGCTTTGTATCAGTACATATCATACATAATCATACGATTGATTTCTCATATGGGTAGCTGAGATGGTAAAGAATCTGCTTGCAGTGCAGGAGACCTGAGTTCAATCCCTGGCTTGGGAAGATCTCCTGGAGAAGGGAATAGCAACCCACTCCAGTGTTCTTGCCTGGGAAATCCCACAGACAGAGGAGTCTAGTGGGCTATATAGTCGATTGGGTCTCAAAGAGTCAGACATGACTGAGTGGCTAAAACTTTCACTTCAAGCTTATCTTAGCCTGTTTGATTTTTTCCATACAATTAAGCACTTTGAAAAGATCAGTTGCCATTGTCTTATTAATTCACAGTACAACCAAACAGAATTCCAGCTTCATTCCTATGCCTGCGTCTATTGGAATTTTTCCATGAAGGATTGGGACACACATGGCTGTCACAAAGAGGGGGTCACTGATGGATTTCTACGCTGCCACTGCAACCATACTACTAACTTTGCCGTATTGATGGTAAGGGTTTACATGGTAATCTCTTTCTGGACAAGAGTTTTACTTATACACAATTGTGATATGTGCTGATTGGAGATAATTTGGGGATTAGTTTACATAGACATTCAACTCGACTTAGATTAAATAGGAAAACAAGGAATGAAGTTAGAGAATGAAAAAAAGAAGTACTGGTAAAGGCAATTAGAATAGAGCTTTTTGCAAAATAGTCTCAAGATAGATGAATTCAGTACTGTGTATTTAATAATGAGAAGGGAGCCCATGTGCAAAAGAGGAGCTGACAGACTCCATTCAACTAACTTGCATGTCTGAAGCATGAAGTTGCTCCAGCCAGAGGTAAGGCTGTATAGCTGAGTGGTAAAGATGGTTCAGTATGTATATAGCTGTGGGTGGGCAGTTTGAATAAGTTACCCAGAGCTTTTTCCATTATATTCATCTAAGTTACTAAGTGTATATGCCAGAAGGTATAAGAAGAAGAGCTTTCTAATTCAACTTGTCCCATAGTTTCTGTATGTGTTCTTTTCACTCTGGTGCTACCCTGTATGAGTAACTGGGAACAGCTCTGGTATGCAGGTGTTTATACACCTCTTGAGAGTTCTTGAACTGACCTTTTTAGGAAGAGGAGCTTCGTTATTGCATTTCTAGAAACCTATTATTCTGGCAAAAGGAAAAATATTTATTTTTTATTCTAGATGGAATGTTTTTATACTACAGTGGAATGGGGAGGGATGTAGAATGTCTTCCCCTTATTAAGAGGCTCTTAACACTATAAATCTTCCAAAGAAGTGGATGTTTTAATTTTCTGGTAGCTAAGAAATACCCATATTTGGGAATCCAACGGGGATCAGAACATACTGGTATAGCATAGAATATCAAATTATAGAGTCTTGCTTTTAAAATATGTTTGAAGTAATTATCATTTTCTTATTTTAATTACCAAATATTTAAAATTGATTTTGATTATTTTATAACTTGCATTATAGAGAGATCTGCTTTCTCAATCAGAAAATAGTAAAGATAAAATTTTAACGTTTTTGATATCTTAAGATCATTAGTATTACTGAATAGCTGTGTAAAACTCATATTGCTTTACATATTAAATGATACAAGTTATACTTTCATAGTTTTTTTCCTCCTGTTTTGAGGTCAGACTTTCAACTGTTCTTACTAATATCTGAATCTGCCTCAATGCCCACATATTAATATTTATCATTACTTTTGAGTTGCAAAATGTTTAAAAAGGTGATTAGAATTGTATTAATAGGTAAAGTTTAAGAGCAGATAGACTTTGAGTGAATAGATGATTTCTAAGATCTAAAGATCTATATATTCTATGATTCTTTGTCATCTACTTAGTATACTACACATAGGAAGTAATGTGACATTTTTGTCTTATAATTTTTTTATTTTTTAACATAATTTTGTTTATATTTATTTATTTTTAGCTATGCTGGGTCTTTGTTGCTGCATGGGCTTTTCTCTACACAGGCTTTTCATTGTGGTGGCTTCTCTTGTTGAAGAGCACAGGCTCTAGGGTGCGAGGGTTTCAGTAGTCGTGGTACTTTGGCTTCATAGTTGGTGGATAACCCAAGTTGCTCCATGGCATGTGGGATCTTCCCAGATCAGGGATCGAACCTGTGTCCCTTGCATTGGTAAGCAGATTCTTTACCACTGAGCCACCAGGAAAGCCCTTATGATTTTTTTAAAATGAAGTTTATTTTTTTTATTTTTTTCCTACTAAAGCTATACATACTCAATGCATATAGAGTGAAAGTCTACTTACTAAGCAGAAATACACTGATATGGAAAAATGTTTATGATATTTAAACATTAAAATAGCAATTTGAAAATAATCTGATTATGTTAACAAACCCCTGTATATTTGTGCAAGAGATGTAGATAATATTTGTAAACAAGTTAAAAAAGGTCACCTCTGGGGAATTCCCTGGTGGTCCAGTTGTTAGGGTGTGCTTTTCCACTGCAGAGGGCATGGGTTTGATCCCTGGTTGGGGAACTAAGACACCACAAGCCACCTGGCAGAGCCAAAAATAAAAATAAGATCACCTCTGGAAAAGAGATGGCAGGGTATGATGTGGGGTAATAGCACTAAAGAGGAACTTGGGTGTTTTAAAATTATATCTCTGTATTTAACTTTCATGTTTTATAAATAAGCATATACAGCTTTTCTAATAATAACAATTTGAAAAATTAAAAAGTATAGGCAGGCAAAAATAATTCTGTACATATGTCTCTATTCACCCAGTGACCACCATTATTACCTCTCCACATTTCTAAGAGTACATACTTATATGGAACATACTTTTCTGAGACTATATACTAAAATACTGGGGTAGATATAGATATATTTCGCAACGGTTAGGTCCCCCTTTCCAAAAGCAAAAATGAACAGGATCTTGTGACTATCTTTTCATATCCAGAAAAATATTTCTGCAACTTTATTTTTAGTATATGAGCTTAGATATGCAGGTTTCCCCTTGGATTACAGTTGTGCATACAAATAATGTAACAGGTAAATAAAACAACTCTAGCCAATTTAGATAACACAAACAACTTTGATTTTAGACATTAAAGAATAGTATTTATGTCTTCCCCCACTGAATTAGATAACTGTTCTCAAGCCACTATTTCATGAATACTGCTTAGAGATGAAGGGGTTGATTTATTTCCTTTTAAAATACACCTTTATATAAAAAGACATATCTGGATATTTTGACCAATATATTTGACTGTTTTAACCAATGTAACTCTTTGTGATGTTGACTTTTGTAAATATTTCAGAGTAGCTATTTTAAAATAATGAGTCTTAACTTATTTTCCAGAGTTTCAAAAAGGAATATAAATATCCTGAATCACTAGATGTATTTTCCACATTTGGATGTGCACTGTCCATTGCTGGTCTGGCTCTCACAATTATATTTCAGATCGGCACCAGGTAAGAAGGGAAGCAGGCTCATCTCATGAGAGAAATTGTTACCCTCATATTATTTCCTCTCAGCATATTTCCGTTAGAATACAGCCTCTTGGAACTAGAAAGGAAATGAGATTTAGCTCATCATGCTCATTTTATAGGATACTCAGCCCTGGAGAGGCTAAGAAATACTCATAAGTAAATATATAACTACAAGATATGTTATGTGACTTGAAGTAAAATTATATACCATGTTTATCATGTAAAATTAATGTGGTCCTATAGCTCATTAATGGGCTTTCCTGGTGGCTCAGTGGTATAGAATCCACCTGCCAAGCAGGAGACATAGATTTGATCCCTGGGTAAGGAAGATCCCCTGGAGAAGGAAATGGCAACCATGCAACTATTCTTGCCTGGGAAATTTCATGGACAGAGGAGTCTGGTGGGCTCCAGTCGATGGGGTCACAAAAGAGTCAGATACGACTAAATAACAACACTAGCTCATTAATGCCATAGTTCCTTAGTATTGAATAGAAGCATAACTACCAATTTGCATTTGCAAAAGAAACATTGCTAATTAGCAAGTTTTTGAGGATAAAAGTAAATTTTAAACTATATTAAGTGTTCAAATGGTGAAATGTTTTAAAAGATTTTTAAATACATAGTTTTTTTTTAAAAAAACTAATTTTAAAAATAAGCATAAACACATATTTCTTTCTACCTTGACCTCCTCACTCAAGATCCAATTTTGCACAGCACTTGTTATTTTTTGTCACATGCTACATTGGTAACAATTTGTAAATGTAAGCATGTTCATTTATTAGCTTATTGGTCTACTGTTTTCCCATTAAACATGAAAATTGATGTGGATGTGACCTCCTTTGCTTTTGTTGTGGCTGTTTTCTCTTGTCTTGTTTTTATAAGTCCATCCAGGGCTGAGCACAGTACCTGGCCCATGGGTATCTGTGGAATAAATGGGTCGATTGTGCATTCCCACCTGGTTTCTTCTCAAACTCAAGATGTCTCACAATGCTTCTTTTTTTCAGAATTATTTCTCCCTGATAAATTCCTTCACAACTGTTTTCTCAGATGTGTAGATTCAGGGGGTTTTTTGTTCTAAAGGTATTGCTACTTAAACATTTTTTTTCCCTGAAGTTTGATTAAAAAAAAATTAATAAAAGTCTACAGAAAAGTTGAAAGAGAATACTGAACACCCATATACCCTTCACTTGGATTCACCAGTTATTAATATTTTGTTTTCTCTCTTGTTCTGTTTTTTCCTGAAATTTTGAAAGTAAGTTGTGAATATCATGACCATCATCTCTAAATTCTTCAAGCATGTATGTACAAGGGCACTCCTACATAATATTATTATCCTCAGAAAATTTAACTCAAGAATTTAACATTAATATAATGTTATCATGTTAATATCCATATTCACATTTCTCCAGTTGTTCCAGTAATGTCCATTTTAGCTGTTTCCCATCCCCCTCAATTGTGTCTCTTTAGTCACCTTTGTCCTACAGTGTGAGGCTCTAAGCAACATGTGAGGAGGTAAATATAAAACTATGAACAAGACAGATCATCTCCCTTGGAATTTACATTTTGGGGAGAAGACAGACATTAAACACATATATACAGAAATAAATATATAATTATAAATTGTGGTAAGTGCCTTGAAGGAAAATTACATGCCATATAATTACAAGTCTGTCACATAAAGTGAAAGCTCTTCTGTCTATGCTTTCATCTGAAAAGACACTACAACATTTATTTGATCCCATCTGAATAAGTTGTGGTAGCTGCATAATTAATTTGTTTGCCTAAAATCTCACTCCTTCTAATTGTCATCAATGTTGCAAAATCATAAAGCATATATTAATATAATTGGCAAACAGATTTGTTCATCAGATTCTGAGACATTAGAAATAGAGAAGTACTTGAAGGTGTTAGAACTTTAAGCACATTAATAGGGGAAATAGTTATTTCAAGAGGCCTTGTAGTCTGAAAAACACAGAAAGGTCTGGATGGTAGTGAGTGGAAATTTTATAACTTTTTTTAATACAGGACTGTAGGCTCCCCTGGTGGCTCAGACGGTAAAGAATCTGCCTGCAGTGCCAGAGACCTGGGTTTGATTCCTGGGTGGGGAAGATTCCCTGGAGAAGGGAATGGCAACCCACACCAGTATTCTTGCCTGGAGAATTCCATGGACAGAGGAGCCTAGCTGGCTACAGTCTCTGGGGTCACAAAGAGTCGGATACAACAGAGCGACTAACACTTTCACTTTCGTACCATAATATACAAAGAACTATGATATGTCATGAGTTTTGAAGAGTACTTGGTTTTACACCCTCAAATTATATCTTCAGATGAAAGAATAGTCCTCAGGCATGTTTTACATTGTGTTTAGTTGCTCAGTTGTATCTGACTCTCTGCAGCCCCATGGACTGCAGCCCGCCAGGCTCCTCTGTCCATGGGGATACACCAGGCAAGAATACTGGAGTGGGTTGCCATGCCCTCCTCCAGGAGATCTTCCCAACCCAGGGATCGAACACAGGTCTTCTGCACTGCAGATTCTTTACTGTCTGAGCCACCAGGGAAGCCCTCTTTTACATTAGACGCTCTGTTTTACATTAGAAGACCTTGTTGTGGACCATAGAAATACAAACATATTGTGGACTAAGCACCACTTTATCTGATGGATAATTTGGTTCTGGCTGCCAGGCCATCTGCTGCATTCCTTTAGTTGTATCAGGTCACTTGGAGGGGGATACACAGGGCCTGAAAATTCTTGGAAATAGAGTTCACAAAAGGGCATTTCTGGAGAACAGCTATCACCTTTGATTAGAACACAGTTTCAAGAAAGGAGGTATCAACCTGTTTTCTTGAACTCACTTCTTTGTGGGAATCAGATGAGGAGAGAATGTTTCTCTGATGTAGTTGGGAAGGTCTGTCTACCAGCTGGTCCAACTGGGCTATGAGCTAGGTTTACATGTGTAATAATATCCTTTTGTTACCTCACGATTTCACTAGGGTTTCTTTTTTGTAGCTGTTTTGTTTATTTAATTATATTTTTTATTTTCAGGAAAGTCAGAAAAACCTCAGTAACCTGGGTGTTGGTTAGTCTGTGTGCATCAATGTTGATCTTCAACCTCTTCTTCGTGTTTGGAATTGAAAACTCCAATAAGAACATAAAGACAAGTAATAGTGACACCAATAATACTGGCTTGAGTAATAATGAAATGCTCAGACAAGACACTGTTGTCATCTCGAATCCCAAGTGCACTGCAATTGCTATCTTACTGCACTATTTTGGGTTAGCGACCTTTGTCTGGATGGGGCTCAGTGCTGCCCAGCTCTGTTTCCTTCTAATTAGGACCATGAAACCTCTGCCTCAGCATTTCATCCTTTTTAACTCTTTAATTGGATGGGGTAAGTGTTTGCTTCTCTACTTTCTCAGAAATTTAATTTTTGTGAAATCATTTAATTTAAATAAACACCTATTGAAGACCTAGTAGTACAAGGTCTTCAGATAGGAGAGATGGAAAATCCAGCAATCACTAACAGTGCCTTCTGTCTAGTGAAGGAGTGTCTTCTGTGAAGAAGGCAGATATGATCAAGGCAGCTATCCTAAACACATCACGAGCTAACTTCAAAATGTTCATTTCTTTTAACATCTCTGTTAATTAGACTTGAGATTTAGACCACATGTAATCAACCTCCTGGCTACTTTAAAAAAAATACTTCAAGACAGTCAGTTCAGTTCAGTCGCTCAGTCGTGTCCAGCTCTTTGCGATCCCATGAACCACAGCATGCCAGGCCTCCCTGTCCATCACCAACTCCCAGAGTCCACCCAAATCCATGTCCATTGAGTTTGTGATGCCATCCAGCCATCTCATCCTCTGCCATCCCCTTCTCCTCCTGCCCTCAATCTTTCTCAGCATCAGGGTCTTTTCAAATGAGTCAGCTCTTTGCATCAGGTGGCCGAAGTACTGGAGTTTCATTTTCAAAATCAGTCCTTCCAATGAACACCCAGGACTGATCTCCTTTAGGATGGACTGGTTGGATCTCCTTGCAGTCCAAGGAACTCTCAAGAGTCTTCTCCAACACCACAGTTCAAAAGCATCAATTCTTTGGTGCTCAGCTTTCTTTATAGTCCAACTCTCACATCCATACATGACCACTGGAAAAACCATAGTCTTGACTAGACAGACCTTTGTTGACAAAGTAATGTCTTTGCTTTTTAATATTCTGTCTAGGTTGGTCATAACTTTCCTTCCAAGGAGTAAGCATCTTTTAATTTCATGGCTGCAAGCACCATCCGCAATGGTTTTGGAGCCCAGAAAAATCAAGTCAGCCACTGTTTCCACTGTTTCCCAATCCATTTGCCATGAAGTGATGGGGCCAGATGCCATGATCTTAGTTTTCTGAATGTTGAGCTTTAAGCCAACTTTTTCACTCTCCTCTTTCAGTTTCATCAAGAGGCTCTTTAGTTCTTCTTCACTTTCTGCCATAAGGGTGGTGTCATCTGCATACCTGAAGTTATTGATATTTCTCCCAGCAATCTTGATTCCAGCTTGTGTTTCTTCCAGCTCAGCATTTCTCATGATGTACTCTGCATATAAGTAAAATAAGCAAGGACTCTTTTAAGAAAAATCATTTGAAAAATTTAATGGGTTCCTGCAAAGGAGAGTTGTTTTAGTGTTATCTAAATTTAAATTTATTCAAATGAAAGAGGATTTGAGCCATTTAAGAGTGGACATTGTGTTAACAGTTACAAAAAGATTGGAAGTGGTATAGGATTGGTACACATAGCCAACAATGAAAGGGAAAATAAAACACTGAAAAACTATGTCCACTGTTGACCTGCATCTGTAGATCACTTAGTACATTGTCTATAGTAGAAATAACAATATATCCTGAAAAAGGTCAGATGTATAATTCATTCATAGTCTTTATAATTAATCCCAGGCTTGGGTAAATTATTTATTCTGCGATTCTCTTTATCACATAGGAGTCCCAGCTATAGTGGTAGCTGTGACAGTGGGAATTATTTGTTCTCAGAATGGAAATAATTCACAGTGGGAGTTAGACTACCGGCAAGAAGAAATGTAAGTTTTTATTTTTTAAATGCCCGTTTTTTTTTTTTTAGTGTAACTAAGAGTGTAATTATTCAATGACATTGAGTCCAAAGGTCCTTGTAATATGCATCTCACTCTATAACTGTCATATTATAACTGTGTATTTCAAATTCTCAAAGAGCACATTATATTTTAAATGTGATGACAAGAAAATTTCCTATGATAAATCCATTTACAAAGCAAGTAATTACCTTCCTTCTAAATTTATAAATGTGAACTTTTTAATATTAAATTTGTCTTCTTTCATTACCTCTGAAAATCACAGGAAACAAGAAGTGTGATCCTTAGTAACCCCTTATCTTAGTTTCTTATCTAGAAAATGGGAGTAACAATAATAGTAGTACCTGCTCTGGGGTTACTGTGAGGGATCAAGCAAGTGTGAAAACATTTTATAACTTGAGCACTCTCCATGCTTTTGAACCAATTCTGTGTTGATACGATTATAATGAATAGTTCATGATGATTTATCACACATAAATTCTCTCTGTGACTCCAGCATGAATAATTAACTGTCAATAATGGGAGTACCTGCGTGTACACATTGCTATATTTAAAACAGATAACCAACAGGGACCTATTATATTGCACATGCAACTCTGCTCAATGTTATGTGCCAGGCTGGATGGGAGGGGAGTTTGGGGGAGAATGGATCCATGTATATGTATGGCTGAGTCCCTTTGCTATTCACCTGAAACTACCACAACATTGTTAATCGACTGTACTCCAACACAACATAAAAAGTTTAAAGTTTGGGGAAAAAAAGCAATGGGAGTACCTGAATGCATGGTATTTGCTTGAGGAGACGGTATTTGTATGAGGAGATTGAGAAGAAAGCTGGGCTGAACTCTATGTGTATTTCTGCTGCCAAATGCTAACTGCTTTTTAATTTATTTTCCCTTCTTATTTTATAAATGCAACCATTCTTATCCTTGGATTCTGCTTTAATTCTCAGACCAACTCAGATCAGAACAGAACTCTCGGAAATGTGCAAGTATACACAAAGGAAGGCTGTGGTGTCAGGGCGCTCACCTATTTGTAGGGCTGACCATGACCAAGTGTAAAATAGGGAGCTAACTGCCTGGCTTGACTTTAGCAGCCACATGCTCCAGGCACTATTTTTTTCTGTTTAATTGAGATTAAATATCTTTTGATGGGTTTTAAAATTTTAATTCCACAACTGAAGATCAAGAGTAAGATGCACATATCTCATGGGAAAGGTAATTCACCTCAAATTGCATTATTATTAATTTCCTACCCTAACTGAGCCACAGGGTTAGACCCATGCCTATAGAAGTCTTTGGTAGAAAGAGGCCTGCTGTCTTAAATTTATTCACACTGAGCAGTAAAGAACTGAGAGCAGATTCTTTCCTGAGTACAGTGTTAGATGTTAGGCAAGACACTGGCAACTGAAAATAAGAGTTGGGAAGAAAGGAAACGATGTGTAACATGAATATTAGCTTCATCTTGGACCCTTATTCTCCCCTTTCCATGCTGTACACACGCATCAAGGTTCACATTTCTTCAGGATATATTTAGAAAGAGGAAGGACTTTTTTGGGTTTTCTTGAGTTATGCTCCCAGAAATTGCTTCTCAATATACCATACTCCCTGTCCCCCAACCATGGCTCCCAGTTCTACCAGTCATGTCTGAAACCCCTACCCCAGTTCCCTTGATGTACTGCTACTTCTGCCAGGACCCAACTAAGGGGTGACTGCAGGACAGGCCATACTCCTGTTTAATGCTCTATCCCCCAGATCTCTGTCCCACCATATAGGCTGTTTCAGACTTTCCTGAAAGATTATAGTAACCACTGGGAAATTATAATGCTTGAGGGAAAATTTTCTGGGAGCTATGCTCTATCTGCTACAGCTATCTTTCTTCATGTTTCATGACAAAATCACCAAGGAGTTAAATGCTTCACCTGAGGTTCACCTATAATGCTCTTCAGACCTCAGGTTCATAGCTGTTCATCAGATTCAACTTTGAGCTTGTGACTCTCAAATCTTAATTCTAGAAATCCCATTCCTACAAGGATTAGTCTCCATGTAGAATCCATCTGTCTTCTCAGCAGTCTCAAAATCTGAGTTATTAGATTCAGAATAACTAAAGAGAGGCTCATGAGAACAAATCTGTAATGACTATCTCTCCAAGAAACACAGAAGATGGGTGAGGGAAGGAGGTGCCTCTTCCTCACGCATACCTCTTCACGGCCACGGACATCCAAGCCTGTTCCCCGTCCAGGTCTCCCAATCTGTGTGAGGTAGCTGAGGACCTTATAGATATTTGTATTCATACATGCACATGACAAAAATACAAATAGTAATTCTTAGAAACTGTGTTATCCAAAGTTTAAACAACTCAAGACTCAAAGAGATAAAGATAAATCTTTGTCTTGTTTCATAACTCGCAACTCTGTCTTTATCCAATAGAGCTGGATGTTCATTTTCTTCTCTATCCTGCCGTCCTCATTTAAACTGTGTTTCTCTAGGCTGCCTGGGTCAGAAATCTGTCCATCTTCTTAATTTAAAACTTTGATGGCCACTTGCTTAGTCACCAAAGAAGTATCTTGAGATTTTGAAGTACTTCTCAGTAGGATTTTATTAAATTCTTAGCCAAGTGCCCTCGTATTTCTTCTGTGTAGGGGATTGTGAGGTTGAGGAATGGCAGGGGGAGTTGTCTTTTGGTTACAGATGAAAGGACAGGAAAGCCAAAAACCCTGAAGATAAATTTTGCTCTTTCTCACCATTTTACTTAAGGCTGGACCTAATCTATCTACTAATGGATTGTAAGCACTCCTTTTCACTTTTAAAATTCATAACAGAGATCTGAATATCATCACAATTTCCTTTTAAGACATTCTTAGAAATATGATTTCTAACCTAGATGGGTGGGATGGGGAGTGGGAGGGAGGTCCAAGAGGGAGGTCCAAGAGGGAAGGGAAGATATAAACATTTAGCTGGTTCACTTCATTGTAAGTGAACCAACACAACATTGTAAAGCAGCTGCTGCTGCTGCTGCTAAGTCACTTCAGTCGTGTCCGACTCTGTGCGACCCCATAGACGGCAGCCCACCAGGCTCCTCTGTCCCTGGGATTCTCCAGGCAGGAATACTGGAGTGGGTTGCCATTTCCTTCTCTGTGTAAAGCAGCTATACCCCCCAAAAAAGGATAAAAAATAATAAACTTACTTCAATAAAAATTAATAAAATGAAAGTAAACCAAAAAACAAATAATTTCTAATAATTTAAATTGTAGCAACATCCCAGTGCAAAACCACTTAGAAATACTTTAGCATGTATAATAATGGTGTTTTACCTGCAGAAAACATAAATTAATTGATTGCCTAATATATGCCAGGGCTTCTCACATTACTTCATTAATACCCCATTGTCTTCCTGACACTTTCCCATGACTGGGCGAAGTGGATGGTGCATCTCCTGGTTTTCCCTCCCAAACTTGCTCTTCCCATCCATCATCTTCACCTGCTCAGTTGGTGGTAACTTCATCTTCCAGGTACTCAAGCCAAAAACTTTGGAGTCACTTGTAACTCTCCTGTATCTCCTATCTAACCTATCAATAAATCCTTTTGCTTTACTTTTAAACGTATCTGGAATCAGACTACTTCTCAGCATCTCCTCTTCCTGGGTCTAGGTCACCAGACTGTTGCAGTAGACTCCTAGCCAACTTCCTCCTTTTGGATGTGCTCTTCTGTTATCCCTGCATCTAAAATAATACTTTAAAAACTAAAGACAGATCATGTCAAGTTTCTCTTTCTCGCCAAGAGTACATTCAGTCACCTATAAAGCCCAGGCATAATTTGTGTCTTTTTACTAATCCCATCTACTTACATACTGTATTCTGGCCACACTGGCCTCTTAGCTGTTCCTTAAGCTCTCAGCTCAGAGCCTTTGTACTTGCTGTTCCCTTTGCCGAAAACATCCTTTCCCTTCATCTACTTCAGATTTTTACTCAAATATTTTTTTTCCATAAGAGTTTTCCTGATCACTCTATTTAAAATGAAACTCTTCCTTCCCAATTCCCCTATGCAACACACACAGACACACATATACATGTTAGTAACTATCCTCACTACCTGTTTTATTTTTCTCCACAGCACTTGTTAACATCTGATATATAGTATGTGTTTTATTAATGTATTAGTTTTATTTATTTTTCCTGTACCAGAATAACTTCACTAAAGAAAAGAATTTTGGTATTTCATTCACTGTTAATATCTTGGTATCTAGAACAATGTGGCACATAGCATGTACTCTATAAATACTTATTAAATGAATGAATTTATTCTTATAACAATGCCAGGAGATGATTACTGTATTTCATAAATTAGGAAAAATATGCCACCAAAACTGCCACTAACAATAACAAAAAGACAAAAACAGATGCAATGAGAGCTTCCCTGGTGACTCAGTGGTAAAGAATCTGCCTCCCAGTGCAGGAGACATGGGTTCAATCCCTTGTCTGGAAAATCCCACATACTGCAGAGCAACTAAGCCTATGCACCGCAACTGTAGAGCCTGTGCTCCAGAGCCTGGGAGCAGCAACTACTGAGTCCATGTGCTGCAACTACTTAAGCCTGAGTGCCTGGAGTATGTGCTCTGCAACAGGAGAATCCACCACAATGAGAAGCCCACATATTGCAACTGCAGAGTAGCCCCTTCTCTCTGTAACTAGAGAAAACCCCACACAGCAACCAAGACCCAGCACAGTCAGCACAGTCAAAAAAAAAAAAAAAAAATATATATATATAAAAAGATGCAATAAGGTTAAAGAACTAATCAAATAATTTTAATCCTTAAACTTTAAAAAATGTCTATTAATGAGACAGTTTAAATAATTTATGGTATAATGAAATAATGGAATAATATGCAGCTGTGAAAAATCATGAGGATAATCTTTATATTCTGATATGGAATAATCTCCAAGATATGTTTTTAAGTAAAGTTAGAAATATCATATGTTATCATTTGCTTCAGAATCAGGAAAATGTATACTTTTGCCAGTGTATGCATAGCCTAACTCTAGAAGAATACACAAGAAACAGTGAATACCACCAGAGATAAAAACTAAGTGACCAGGCATAGTTGTAGGAAGGGTCTTGTCTCTCTATGATAATTTATACCTTTAAAATTTTGAGCCATCTGAGTGTGTTACATATTCAAATATAAAATAAAATAATAATTTACCTAACATCAAACAACTTGTAAGTGACAGAGAGGGACATTTGAATTTAGGACTGCCTGACTCAGAAGTCCACTTTCTTTCCACTAGACCATACAGTCTCAGAGAAATTTGGCAGAATCAATGCAGTTCATTTTTCTAGTCAGTTGAATTCTTGAAAATCATCTCTAATATATATAAGGCAGAGGGATACTGACTTTTAGCAGGTCTTTCAGTCGAGTGAATGTCAGTAGTGTGAACAGCATAGAGAAGAGTATGTATACCTTTCTTAGTTTGCCGAAATCATTTCTTTTCTCTCCACAGCTGCTGGCTGGCAACTCAAGGAAGCAGTGGTTTGATAGCAAGTCCATTGCTGTGGTCATTCATTATACCTGTGACCCTTATCCTCATCAGCAACATTGTTATATTTATTATCATTGTAGTCAAAGTACTGTGGAAGAATAATCAGAATCTAACAAGGTAAGATCCCCAGTGAATGAGAAGTTGGCAGGCATGGTTCATGTAGTACATAATATAGCACAGTAATACATTCACTGCTCCTGGAAGAGTTTTCAGACTCCAGGAAAATGCAAGAATATGTGGTTTGCAGGACAGATTTTTTCTTACACTTTGTTTCAGAAAGTGGATCATTTCATCTTCCAACATCAATACTATAATGTGAGTCTACTGCATTACTTAAGTTACTTTTGTGCTATATAAGCCTAACTGAAAACTTAAACCCAAAGGCATCAAGGAAAAAATTTTATCTTCCAGTCCCAAATATTCATGAAATCAGATTTGAATAATTAAAAATATGAGAGGGTTGTGAAGAGATGCCAGTGACTGTATTTTCATTTCACAAACTAGTAACTGTATATTTTACATGTGTTGCCTGAATCACATAATGACTTTAAATTTTTGAAAATTAATTGCAAACATAAAAATTGAGAGATTTCACTTCAAAATTATATTTTCTCTTGAAAAAAATTAGAACATCTGGCAAGATTGGGCCCACATTCCCTGCAGATAGGGTGTGCACTCTCTGGTTTATTACAGCCTGTGAAGTAATTATTCCTCTCTGTAACCTTTATGACCTCAATAAGCATTTTCATTGTCATCACTGATATACAAAAAGAGCTTTGATTGGAGAGACAAAGAACAGAAACTATTAAACACATACCGTCCTCCCACTTCCATATCCTACAGCATGAACTGGTTAGAACACAGTGCTAATGAAGCTATGAATTCAGGCTTAATTCTATAAGACTGCTTAATCCAAGCAGACTTACTGCAAGTATATCTGTGAACTTTGTTGGTCACTAAATAGGTCTATTTTGTACAAACAGATGGGTGAAAAACAATCATAATTAGTATGAATGTAATCTTAAATGTGTACTTTCCTAGTCAGGAGTAATTATCATATTTCCTATATGGATGATAGCCTATATTGAGGGGAACTGTGGGGAAAAGACTATCACTTATACTCATTCAAACCTGTTTTTTAGCAGTGAAGAAAACTTTGTTAAAGTCTTGTTAGCCTAATTGTGAATTCTTAAATTTCCTTTATATAGATCAGTATCATTTAGGCCATAGCCATCAAACAAATTCATTGCAAAATTTTGACTGGCAGCCCATGGTTCTTAAATTGACTTATTACAATGAAGAGTGGGTTACAATTTAATTTTTAACAAATTATCTTCTATGTATCAGTTAAGTTTTGCTATATAACAAATTACCCCCAAATTTAACAGTTTAGAATGACAAATGTTTATTATTTGTCTTATGTGTGAGTGTTGGTCAGGTGGTTGTTTTGGTCTTGGCCAGTTTGAATGCTGGTGGATAATCTAGGATGAGTCACTTTTATGCTGATGTTGGTAATTGATTGGTATTAAGTGGGAACTACTTAGTTAGGGAAGCTTATGTCTGCTCCGTGTGATCTCACTGTCCATTAAACCAGTCCAGGTTTCTTAATATAGTACGCTCAGGGTTTCAAAGAGCAATAAGAAAAGGCATGCTCTGATGAGCAGAATGCTTTCAAGCCTCCGTTTGGGGAACAAATGCTGATGTCTCACTGATCAAAGTAAGTCATAAGGCCCAGCTCAGATACCAGGAATAGAGACAGCCTGACAGGAAGGTCTACACTTTAAAGGCTTATCAACCTATAGCATGCAAAGGTCCCAGATCCCCGAAAAAGGAATTACTGATCCAGTAGTGATAATCACTAAAATCAAATTTCATTCCAAGGAAAGGTTGATTCTTTGTGAAATTTGCCTGTATTTAAGGAAGTGTTTATGCTTGAGCTTTTAAGCAGATATCACTTTTTCCTTCTTTCCTTCCCTTCCTTCCTTTCTCTCTCTTTCTTTCTCTTCATATACATATATTTTATCCAGGGTGACATAGGTTTTTCTACCTGAAGCATAATGTTGTTTAATGAACAGTGTATATGTGGAGCTGATCATGTATTTTCAATAGGAGGTTAACAATGATATTAAAAAATAAGAACCTGAATTGAACCCTGTTTTCTTTCTTGCTTTCTCTTATTTAGCACAAAGAAGGTTTCATCCCTAAAGAAGATTCTTAGCACATTATCTGTTGCAGTCGTCTTTGGAATTACCTGGATTCTGGCATACTTAATGCTAACTGATAATGATGACATCAGGGTCATCTTCAGCTACATATTCTGTCTTTTCAACACAACTCAGGTATGGTATGGATTAGTCTGAAGGTAGCAGACCATGCAGTGGCAGAGATGATACCACCCTGGATCAAACTTTTTTTATCTTAAAACTCTCTGAAGGTCACTGCTTAGTTAACTTTAGTGACTCTATTTTTAATACACTTTGAGGAAAGGGGAATAAAAATGTTTTTATGACTTATCTACTACATCCTTTCCTGAGCTGGAGTTCATGGAATATAATTGCAATAGAGTTGGACCATGTTAGTCCTTCTCCAAGCAGAAGAGGTTCTGCCAAGCAGCTAGCCTTGTGAGTACCTCCTTTCCTTCTCTCCCATGCAGCAGGTCCAAGGAGCCTCACCATGGTTAGTATGGTCAGTGTTGCACTGGTCCCTGGAGCCTGGACCCCTGTGGGGTTGGCTGAATTTTTTCTTTCTCTCTTTTTTGAAATTTTATGATTATTAACTTTTAAAAAACTTTATTGAAGAATAATTGGAAATAACTGCTTTGATAGGAACAGAACCTTATGAAGTTGTTTTTGTGACATATGTAGGATGTCACATGTAGGACTGAAGATGCTCTTATTCTTGAGTCTTATCTCAAGAATATATTTAAAATAATAAATCTTTTAAAAAATTTCATTCATAGTTGTTTAAAATATCTGAATTGAAAATTTATATTCTTTCCTTCTTTGGAAACATTTTGGGAGTATCCACTGTGAGAGGCTCAACATTTAGATTAAGAATTATGGTCACCTTCTGATTTTCATCACGAAAAAATAGTCATATAAATGAATCCAAATGGTAACTGAAGATAAAAATTTTGTTTGACTTCAGAACATTTGTGTTCTTATTCATTCATATTTGTGTATTATATATTATTGTTGTTTAGCTCCTAAGTTGTGTCTGACTCTTTTGTTACCCTATGGACTGTAGCCTGCCAGGTTACTCTGTCCATGGGATTTCCCAGGTAAGAATATTGGAACTGGAGCAGGTTGCTGTTTCCTTCTCCAGGGGATCTTCCTACCCCAGCAATTGAATCTGCATCTCCTGCATTAGCAGGTGCAGTCTTTACCACTGAGCCACCAGGAAGCCCATGTATTATATAGGGGGAATGTCAAAAGTTTAAAATAAAACAAGGAGGCATTATTGAAAGACTTACCTTAAGATCAGGAATTTCTCTCTGTGCTTCTTATTCTGTGCCTCTTCCTATAGTGAACATTGCCTTTTGCTCTGATGAAATATATCACAAGGGCTTTCCATCAGTACATGGAGTTTCATCTTTTCTGAGCTGGCAGAGTGAATTTATACTTCAGTATAATTAAAGTACTCTTCTTTTTAGGTTGTTTCCATATCTTGGCTATTGTAAATGTTGTTAATGAACATTCGGATGCATGTATGTTTTTGAATTATTGTTTTTGTCTTCTTTGGCTATATGCTCAGGAGTGAAACTGCTTGATCATATGGTCATTCTATATTTAGTTTTTTTGAGGAACCTCCATATTGTGTACCACAGTGGCTGCATCAGCTTACATTACCGCCAATGCCTTTTGCCAGTCCTTCTATATTGGAATGTCATGTTATTTTGACTTTTTAATTTTAATGAATTTCTCATTAATGATAGTATGTTTTTGGAGTAATTGTTTAATGGATAGTTACTAAATACTAATGAGGACTTTTCTAGCTGATAATTTTTCTTTAGGTACCATGGCACATGGATTCCAGATTAGCTTGGCATTTAATTCTTGGCAATAATCTTTTTTTTTTTCATTTAAATTGCATAGACTTTACTGAGATTTTATGTTGTGGAAAAAAAACTGAGACAGGTGAGAATTTTTTTGTTCTTCTCACTCTTATATCACCCCATAGAATATTTTTTGAAATAATTTTGAACTCATAAGAAGTTATAAAAATAGTACAGAGAGTTCCTATGTAGCCTTTACCCAGCTCTTCTAGTGATAGCATCTTATATGACTATAATATATATAATAAAACCCAGTAAAGTGACATTGATACAATCCACATAGATTATTTACTTATAAACTTCAAATGTGGGGAGCTGTGTGCAGTATTGGGGAGCTGCTTGGCTGTCTGAATTGCTGCCACCACATTTAATGTTTGTAGGATGTCGCTCTCTATCCCAGGCAGTCCTCTCAGGCATTTTTTGAGAATAATTCCATTAAACAATAGATGTTTCAAAAGGGAGGGGATATATGTATACCTATGGCTGATTCATGTTGAGGTTTGACAGAAAACAACAAAATTCTCTAAAGCAATTAGCCTTCAATAAAAAAAAACAAAAAACAGTAGATGTGTGCCTGCCACCAAATTTGAATGGCTATAAGGCAGACCTTTACTGGTTGCAACACCTGAAGGAAACTCCCCAGAAGAACAATAAGTAGTGTAAGCTTAGTCTGGGATTGCCAGTCGAATCATGGAATTGTCACCTAAAGTGACCGGGAATTTAGAAAAGAATCTAAAAGAAGGTCTAGGCAAGGATATCTTCTCCTCCATGCACAGAAGAGACATATTATAAAATGGAGACTCATTACGAAATGTTAATACTTTATGGTAAAATTGAAGGTGGTCATTTGGTAAGAGCATTGAACTAGAAGGAGATTTAAGCTATCTTCCCCCTTTACAATTAATGATTTATATGATTTTAGGAAAGTTACACAACCTTTCTGAGTGAAAGGTTGTATAACATTGTTAAAATCAAGAAATGAACATTGGTACAATACTCTCAACTCAACTATGGATGTTATTTATTTTTCCACAAAGGATATTAATGAGGAATTATCAGGGGTCTTTTAGATGCTATAATGTACTTTATATGACCTTTATATTACAAGCAAGAGGCAGAGTAGTGTATCAGATACTGGAGTTTTGGAGCCAAACATATAGTTTAGTTCCAGATTCTACTGATTACTGGTTGTGTTAATTTTAGGCAAGTTACTTAATTTAGCTAAACTGTAGTTTCCTTATGTAAAATATAGAATGTAAAATATAGAATGAAGTGGGGCTGTTGACATTAACACAGTATTTTACAAAGTGGGCCTGAATATTGCCTACATCAGAATTTACACGATGTGTTAGAATGCTGATTCCTGAGCCTCACCCCTTACCTACTCAGTCAGAACCTGCAAGGTAAGAGCTAGAAATCTTCGTGCTAAACAAGGGCCCCAAGTGATTGTTATGGATACTAAGGAGTAGGAACAACTAGCTTAGTTCACCTGGAAGGCTGCTTCTAGGTTTAGAATAATCTGTAATTCTAATAAATATTTTACTGAGTGTTACAAGTATTACTTAAAATGTACAGTTTGATCTTTGTGCTAGTGAGAATTAGTTTGACCCATACATTTTGTCTTTTCAGATAACATCTTTGGCATTTTAGGGAGCACAGAATCCTGCAGGATGGTGTCTTTATGAATTCTTCATGGTCTAGGTCTTTTCCTAATTATTGTACAACCAGAAATTCTATCCAGCCTTATCTTTACCTTAGAGTGTGAATTCTGGAAAATCCAGGTGAAATCATGTACTGCACAAAAATGATGCTTTTCCAGGGGCCAGGTCTTCATGTCTCCAGAGCAAATTTCTCTCCCTTGAATAATCAGGATGACCAGTGGCCACTTTAGTCCTCCAGAAATCCATGTCCTGTTGAAAACATCCTCATGTCATCAAGGCCTTCAGGGGCGTAGATACCACCCATTGGGTAACAATCAAGTTAATCTTCCTGCTTTTGGCCAGAGATCTAGTGTATCCCTTGCCAATATGTATTGATACTATTAGTCAAACTCTCGGAATTATCTAACCATAGCACCAGAAGTCTCCTGTAATGGTATTCATATGATATGATTCTAGAAATAATCTTTTTAAGGCTTGGGGCCTAGTATATATCAATCTGGGAGACATCCATAGATTTTTTAAAATAGCTTTTATATTTTGAAATAGTCTTACACAAGAAATTGCAAAGACAGTACAGAGTTCCCCTATACTCTTTGCCCAGCTTTTCCCAATGCTAATATCTTGTATAACATTGTTAAAATCAAGAAATGAACATTGGTACAATACTCTCAACTCAACTATGGATGTTATTTATTTTTCCACAAAGGATATTAATGAGGAATTATCAGGGGTCTTTTAGATGCTATAATGTACTTTATATGACCTTTATATTACAAGCAAGAGGCAGAGTAGTGTATCAGATACTGGAGTTTTGGAGCCAAACATATAGTTTAGTTCCAGATTCTACTGATTACTGGTTGTGTTAATTTTAGGCAAGTTACTTAATTTAGCTAAACTGTAGTTTCCTTATCTGTAACATAGGGTAATAAACCTTATTTTATAGGATATTAGGACTAAATGAGAAGGATTAAATGATGAATATTGAATGAAAAGCATGTGCCTGATATTAATAAGAATGCAAAAAGTGGTTCTATACATTTTGAAAATGTATAGGAAATAGTGTTCAGTCTTCTGTGATTTTAACTCCTTGTGCATATCTGGTCTTCTTATGTGAAGTATAGAAAAGCAGTGAATAGAAGTGGCTTAAATATTTTTTGTCCTTAAATGTACCAAATTTCTAGTTATTTTACCAAAAATCCAAGAAATGTAGAATCATAGAATATTAGAACTGTAAGAAGATTCCCTAATTCTTCATGGTCAATCTACCCATGTTAGGAAACTGAAGATTACAGACATTAAAAAAAGAACAAAGTTACTGTGGTATACTAAAATTAATATTTGGTCCTTGTCTTCAGTTCCTGGCACACAGGTCCTTTAATCTTTGGACTCCCTGAGTGATGAGTGTTTTCTGCATGCTAATAAGATGAAAAGTGGCTGAGGTCCCCAGATAGCTTCAGGATTGAAGCTGGTCACCAGAAAGACCAAGGCTTGATTAGAAGTTGGAACTTCCAGCCCACTCCTCAACCTCCAGGGATGGGAGAAGGGTTGGATATTGAGTCATTCACCAACAGTTAATGATTTAATTGATCACATCTGTGTATTGAAACCTTTATAAAAACCCCTAAATGAAGGGGTTCCAGCCCACTCCCCAACCTCCAGGGATGGGAGAAGGGTTGGATATTGAGTCATTCACCAACAGTTAATGATTTAATTGATCACATCTGTGTAATGAAACCTTTATAAAAACCCCTAAATGAAGGGGTACACGGACCACAGCCTTGTCTATCTCAATGAAACTAAGCCATGCCGTATGGGGCCACCCAAGACGGATGGGTCATGGTGGAGAGGTCTGACAGATTGTGGTCCACTGGAGAAGGGCATGGCAAACCACTTCAGTATTCTTGCCTTGAGAACCCCATGAACAGTATGAAAAGGCAAAAGGATAGAACACTGAAAGATGAACTCCCCAAGTCAGTAGGTGCCCAATATGCTAATGGAGATCAGTGGAGAAATAACTTCAGAAAGAATGATGGGATGGAGCCAAAGCAAAAACGATACCCAACTGTGGATGTGACTGGTGATAGACGCAAAGTCCGATGCTGTAAAGAGCAATATTGCATAGGAACCTGGAATGTTAGGTCCATGAATCAAGGCAAACTGGAAGTGGTCAAACAGGAGATGGCAAGAGTGAACGTTGACATTCTAGGAATCAGCGAACTAAGATGGACTGGAATGGGTGAATTTAACTCAGATGACCATTATATCTACTACTGTGGGCAAGAATCCCTTAGAAGAAATGGAGTAGCCATCATGGTCAACAAAAGAGTCCAAAATGCAGTACTTGGATGCAATCTCAAAAACGACAGAATGATCTCTGTTCGTTTCCAAGGCAAACCATTCAATATCACGGTAATCCAAGTCTATGCCCCGACCAGTAACGCCGAAGAAGCTGAAGTTGAACGGTTCTATGAAGACCTACAAGACCTTCAAGAACTAACACCCAAAAAAGATGTCCTTTTCATTATAGGGGACTGGAATGCAAAAGT
The DNA here is from genome assembly GCF_054371585.1 of Giraffa tippelskirchi. Lineage (NCBI taxonomy): Eukaryota > Metazoa > Chordata > Mammalia > Artiodactyla > Giraffidae > Giraffa > Giraffa tippelskirchi. Next base: position 188,234,427 of record NC_137276.1, on the reverse strand, counting down.
AGGAAGTCAAGAAACACCTGGCGTAACAGGCAAGTTTGGCCTTGGAGTACAGAATGAAGCAGGGCAAAGGCTAATAGAGTTTTGCCACGAGAACGCACTGGTAATAGCAAACACCCTATTCCAACAACACAAGAGAAGACTCTACACGTGGACATCACCAGATGGTCAACACCAAAATCAGATTGATTATATTCTTTGCAGCCAAAGATGGAGAAGCTCTATACAGTCAGCAAAAACAAGACCAGGAGCAGACTGTGGCTCAGATCATGAACTGCTTATTGCCAAATTCAGACTTAAATTGAAGAAAGTAGGGAAAACCACTAGACCATTCAGGTATGACCTAGATCAAATCCCTTATGAGTATACAGTGGAAGTGACAAATAGATTTAAGGGACTAGACCTGATAGACAGAGTGCCTGATGAACTATGGACAGAGGTTCGTGACATTGTACAGGAGACAGGGATCAAGAAAATCCCCATGGAAAAGAAATGCAAAAAAGCAAAATGGCTGTCTGAGGAGGCCTTACAGATAGCTGGGAAGAGAAGAGAAGCGAAAAGCAAAGGAGAAAAGGAAAGATATTCCCATCTGGATGGAGAGTTCCAAAGAATAGCAAGGAGAGATAAGAAAGCCTTCCTCAGCGATCAGTGCAAACAAATAGAGGAAAACAACAGATTGGGAAAGACTAGAGACCTCTTCAAGAAAATTAGAGATACCAAAGGAACATTTCATGCAAAGATAGGCTCGATAAAGGACAGAAATGGTATGGACCTAACAGAAGCAGAAGATATTAAGAAGAGATGGCAAGAATACACAGAAGAACTGTACAAAAAAGATCTTCACGACCCAGATAATCACGATGGTGTGATCACTCACCTAGAGCCAGACATCCTGGAATGGGAAGTCAAGTGGGCCTTAGAAAGCATCACTATGAACAAAGCTAGTGGAGGTGATGGAATTCCAGTTGAGCTATTTCAAATCCTCAAAGGTGATGCTGTGAAAGTGCTGCACTCGATATGCCAGCAAATTTGGAAAACTCAGCAGTGGCCACAGGGCTGGAAAAGGTCAGTTTTCGTTCCAATCCCAAAGAAAGGGAATGGCAAAGAATGCTCAAACTACCGCACAATTGCACTCATCTCACACGCTAGCAAAGTAATGCTCAAAATTCTCCAAGCCAGGCTTCAGCAATACGTGAACCGTGAACTTCCAGATGTTCAAGCTGGTTTTAGAAAAGGCAGAGGAACCAGAGATCAAATTGCCAATATCCGCTGGATCATCGAAAAAGCAAGAGAGTTCCAGAAAAACATCTATTTCTGTTTTATTGACTATGCCAAAGCCTTTGACTGTGTGGATCACAATAAACTGTGGAAAATTCTGAAAGAGATGGGAATACCAGACCATCTGACCTGTCTCTTGAGAAACCTGTATGCAGGTCAGGAAGCAACAGTTAGAACTGGACATGGAACAACAGACTGGTTCCAAACAGGAAAAGGAGTACGTCAAGGCTGTATATTGTCACCCTGCTTATTTAACTTATATGCAGAGTACATCATGAGAAACGCTGGGCTGGAAGAAACACAAGCTGGAATCAAGATTGCCGGGAGAAATATCAATAACCTTAGATATGCAGATGACACCACCCTTATGGCAGAAGAAGAACTAAAGAGCCTCTTGATGAAGGTGAAGGAGGAGAGTGAAAATGTTGGCTTAAAGCTCAACGTTCAGAAAACTAAGATTATGGCATCTGGTCCCATCACTCCATGGGAAATAGATGGGGAAACAGTGGAAACAGTGTCAGACTTTACTTTTTTGGGCTCCAGAATCACTGCTGATGGTGACTGCAGCCATGAAATTAAAAGACGCTTACTCCTCGGAAGGAAGGTTATGGCCAACCTAGATAGCATGTTTAAAAGCAGAGACATTACTTTGCCAACAAAAGTCCGTCTAGTCAAGGCTATGGTTTTTCCAGTGGTCATGTATGGATGTGAGAGTTGGACGGTGAAGAAAGCTGAGCGCCGCAGAATTGATGCTTTTGAACTGTGGTGTTGGAGAAGACTCTTGAGAGTCCCTTGGACTGCAAGGAGATCCAATCAATCCATCCTAAAAGAGATCAATCCTGGGTGTTCATTGGAAGGTCTGATGTTGAAGCTGAAGCTCCAATACTTTGGCCACCTCATGCGAAGGGTTGACTCATTGGAAAAGACCCTAATGCTGGGTAGGATTGGGGGCGGGAAGAGAAGGGGACGACAGAGGATGAGATGGTTGGATGGCATCACCGACTCGATGAACATGGGTTTGGGTAGACTCCGGGAGTTGGTGATGGACAGAGAGGCCTGGTGTGCTGCAATTCATGGGGTCGCAGAGAGTCGGACACGACTGAGCGACTGGACTGGACTGAAATGAAGGGGTTTGGAGATCCTGCAAGTTGGTGAACAGATTGAAGTGCTGGGAGGGTGACACACTCAGAGAGACCATGGAAGCCTCATGCTCTTGCCCTGTAATCTCTTCCGACTGGTTGTTCCTGACTTGTGTCCTTTATAATAAACAGGTAATAGTAAGTAAAGCTCTGTTGTGAGTTCTGTGAGTCCTTCTAGCAAATTATCCAACCTGAAGTGGGGAGGCAGTAGTCAAGTCGAACAGAAGAGTGGATCGCCTGGGGACCTGATACCATGACTGGCACCATTATGAGGGCAGTCGTGTGGGACTGAGCCCTTTGCCTGTAGGGTCTGACATGGACTCTGAGTAGTTAGTGTCAGAATTGAACTGTAGGACACCCAGTTGGTGTCAGAATTGGTTGGTGTCAGGAGGAAAACAAGCCTGTCCTTTGCACAGCCAACATGTGGCAAATGGGGACCTGAACTCAGGTCTCTTAAGTCTACTACTTACATACAGCTCTTCAAATATGAGAAGAACATTGCCTCAACCTTCATAGAAAAAAAGTATGTAGCAGTTGCTGACTGGTAAACTCAGGTTCTCGGCCACAAAGAAGGGTGGGGTGGCAGGGTGAAATACAATTTTTTCCCTGATTCTGTGTCTCAATACTTACTAATACTAAACTTTTATTCTGTCTGCCAGGGATTGCAAATTTTTATCCTCTACACTGTGAGAACAAAAATCTTCCAGAGTAAAGCTTCCGAAGTATTGAAGTCTTTGTCGTCCACCGCTGGGAGAGTGAAGGTGCTGCCGTCAAAGCCACTGAGGCTGCATGTGAGGATGTATAACATGATCAGGTCACTTCCAGCCCTAAATGAACGTTTTAGGCTGCTGGAGCCATCTACACTTACCGAGGAGATGTCTGAGAGTGATCAAGTAAACCCAAGCATTTAGATAGTAAAACTGTTACCTTTTGTGGCCCTCTATTTATTCAGCTCACTTTTTCTATTTCCTTTCTTTATTATCCAGTCTTCTCATAAAAGCTCCCTCAGTATATTTTGCTTAAAGTTAAGATTTAGATAAAACTCGTTGTTTATTATCATCAGGAATGGTGGACTTGGTAGTTTTTCTATTATTCAATAGAATCTTACCCCAATGGAGTGAAGACTCAGCTTTCAAGATAATTTGATTATCATTGCTCCCTACATCATAAAGTCTGTGTGACAAAGTTTGATAAAAATACAGAACCTAAAACAAATTATTTTACAATTTACCAAAAAGGACATGAAGAGAAAAATTTACCCCCCAGAACAAAATGATTTCTGGTGAACACTACGAGTTGCTTGTATGTATCATACTTCTGATCTGTGAATATTTTAAATTTGTATGTGCTTATACTTTTATTTCCGGTCAAGAACTTTGCATTTATTTAACCTCTGGAAAGTGTTTTTGTTTTTGTTTTCCTGTTAAAACAAAAAGCATATTTTGTGCCCAGAGGAATTGACTCCATGAGAATTGGGAAGTGAGACATAGAAAAATGAGCTGGTTGCTAAAGCCTCTGAATATTTCCTTCCAGTTCTTGATACATCTACCCTTTTATTGATGAAATGACAGTGAGGCTCAAAAAATGAAAAGTTAGTCAGTATCACCCCTTATGACTTTTAAAAGATCCAGCTGCTCATGAGGTTTCAAACACTTGAATTATGAATGGCTTCCTAAATAAAAAATGACCTCCACTGGGTTGGAGAGCACTCCCACTGGACTTTGGAGATAGAGTCTTTGAAATGCTGTGTTCTGTTTTGTCATAAACGAGGCACCTGCTGTGAGTGCACTGAGCTAAGGGACTAACAAATGTCAAGTAAGCTGTGGCATACCATTCTCACCACGCCTCAAAGAACATGTGTGTTTTATAGAAATGGTTGTAAATGACTGTTGGATTTCTAGGTGAGCCAAGAGCCTACTCCATCTGTAGTATAATTGAGACCTTACAGGATAATGGAAAATGTAAAAGGAAGAGAACAAGTAAAGCAATTCTCTGAGGTCAGTGTTTTTAGTGGTGTCATAGTGACATCCCTAGATAGGGGCCGGACTTTGGGAAAATTACAAGATGTGGTTGACCTACTCAATGTCCTGGAGTTTATATTCAGATGAAAATAAACCTTAAGTGGAGGCCACTTTAAATGTGGAAAAAAAATCACCAAAGAGCGACATTTAGCCTGAGGGTGAAACATGTGTTCCCTTGGTGGTTTTAGTTTTCTTTGTACTTTTTCCAACATTTTGGGAGGTGCAGCAAATGGAAATTCCATATACCATTCCTGGAAAGGCTCTACCATATGTGCGAAAGCACCATGTACTGTGCATGTTGTGGAGGCTAAGTCAGGCGAACATTGATGTTCCCCTACTTTCCCTGAATTTCTACCTCTTGGAAATAATTCTATTGATTTTTTACCTCATGCACTGGTTGGGAATCTTTTTTTAGTTTAGTGATCCAACTTGAGGGGAACAACCATCCTGATTTTGGGGTTTCCTTTCCTGGGTCTTAACAATTCAGAGATTACTGTTCGTCAGTCTGAATTGTTTTTTCTGTTACCCTTTCCATTTTGAAGTTCATGTTGCCTCTTTTTTTTTTTTTCCCCGTTACCAACAAAAGGAGATCATTCTCAAGCCCACTGTCATTGCCCCCTTCAGAAGAGCTTGGCATTCTTGGCCAATGCTTGGAAAACCTGGGCCAGAAGTGCTGACTGTATCATACCAGCCAGTCAACCACTGGAGCTCTCTAGCCCTGTGGGATCCCCTTACTGTGATCCTGGGATCTTCAGGACCTGGCTCCTCAGATGAGATCCAAGTAGAGCCACCAGGATTGGTTCCATCCCCAGGGGCAGGAAACATAGGGCTAGAGGGGGAGCGGCCAGTTACTAAGAGAGGAAGAAGCTTCCTGTTTACATTTTTAAAAACCTTGTGCTAACCATATTATGGCAATTTTAGAAGATCTTTATAAATTATCTTTTTCAAAAAAGCAAAATCAGTAATTCCCTGACCTATCAATAATGTCTGTTTTTTTTAATGTTCCCTTCTACTCTTTGTGTGAATACATAAGAATTGAAACAGCTATAATTATAGCAAATGAAATTTATTCTGAGTTTTAGTTACAGTTCCCCACTTCTTGTAATAATTGTATAATATAGCATAAGTTACCAAGTTGTTCTGTTATTTAATGTCTGTGTGCTACATTGTTTCAGTCACGTCCGACCCTTTGGACCATAGCCCACCAGGCTGCTATGTCCTTGGGATTCTCCAGGCAAGGATACTGGAGTGGGTTGCCATTTCCTCATCCTGGGGATCTTCCCAACCCAGGGATCGAACCTGCATCTCTTACATCTCCTGAGTTGGCAGGCAGGTTCTTTACCACTAGCGCCATGAAGTCTAGATCATTTCAACCTTTAATATTATAGTGACATATGATTAATAAACTGGTATATATATTTTTTCCTTTATTTTAAATTATTTCCTGAAAATAAATTCTCAGGATGATGATAAACATGTCAAAGGGATGAACATTTAAGTTCCTTATATATACTATTATCTTGACAAAAATGTGACTAACATTATGGAGTACCATAAACAGTTTTTTGTATACTGTTTACTTTGGTGGTGTTCTATTTTTAAAATTATTCATATGTGTATGTAGTCCATTTATCAATTGAACTGTTATTTTTTCTCATAAATTTGTATGAATTCTTTTCTATTATGGCTATTAGCCCTTTAACTATTACATTTAGTGATAGTCTTTTCCCCCAGTTTGTTTCCTCTCTTTATAAGATAATAAAATGCTCACTCTGCATTCGATTCAAAATATCCAAAAGATTTATAGGAGCATTTAGCATTTCTTGAGTTTAAATGTCTTCATGCAGGGAGAGTATTTTAAATTAAGGAATGATTTTGTATTAAGGAATAGGTTAGGGATTATGCAAAAACTTCTAAAATGAATAACAGGGGTATAAATATGACAACCATGGCCAAAGGAATCATGTATTACAGACACAGGCCATCTCTCACCCTTCATTATATCGTGTAACAGCTGGGTGGAGTTCCATGACAAAGTTATTTTTTCCTCTCCAACATGCTTTCTTTTTGCATCTATCTACCCTTTCTTAAAATAAAACACTAAATCTTGGAGAAGGTTAGCAACTATTTGTTAACACACACAAAAACCTCAGGGAGATTCAAATGTTACACATGCATCATCTGTATTACTTCACTTACATTAAAATGTGTATTTGAAAAAAATACAAAAGCTGATGAAAATAGAGTAAGAAAATCAGGAGGAAGAGAAAATAATAAAAGCAATAAGTAAGAAGAGAAGGATAAGATCAGTACCAAAGGAACATGTCTGGTGAGCTTATATTTTTGCTATGAAAAGGGCAGGAGACCTGAGTTCAATCCCTGGGTTGGGAAGATCCCTGGAGAAGTGAATGGCTACCCACTCCAGTATTCTTGCCTTGAGAATTCCATGGACAGAGGAGCCTGGAGGGCTGCAGTCCATGTCGTTGCAGAGTCAGACATGACAGAAACAACTTAGCACACGTGCATAAAATACAAAAGTTATACAATACAAAGTGCACCATAGGAATCTTCAATCTCGCAAGTAGGTCACTGAAGACTATTTTTGTTTGGTTTTTAAAAAATATAGAAGTGGTTTTCCTTAATGTTGGTTATTGGAGTTAATTTTGTTTTGCTTTTTAAAAAATTTTTTTAAATTAACTTCATTGCCATATAATTTACATGCAATAAAATGTACCCATTTTAAGTGTATAATTAGATGAGTTTTAACAAATGTGTACACCTGTGAAACAAGATTAAGAACATTTCCTTCACCCTGTAACCTACTCTGCCCCAGTTAAACCTGACTTCACCCTTCCCAGCTCCAGGCAACCACTTGTCTGCTTTCTACCACCATGCGTTAGTTTTGCCTGTTCCAGAATGCCGTGTAAGTAGGGCCATATCCTCTTTTGAGTCTGGCTTCTTTCATTCAGCAGAGGGTCTTTGAGATTGATCCATGTTATATATATATCAGTGGCTTGCTTTTTATTGCTGAGTAAAATTCAGTTTGGATAGATCACATTTTGTTTATGTATTCACTAGTTGAGGGACATTTAGTCATTTCTAGGTTTTGAAAACCATGAATAAAACTGATACAACCATTCTTCTATAAGTCTTTGTGTAGATATGTTTTCTCTTGAAATATCTAGTATAGTGTAACACTAAGTCACAGAGTAAGTGTATATTTAACTATGCAGGAAACTGCCAGTTTTTCAAAGTAGTTTTGCCATTTTATACTCTCAGTAGCAATATATGGGAATTAGTATTTAAAGTCCTGATTTTTGAATTGTTTCAAAAAGGGGAAAAAGGTCGTTAAATTCTTGTCGCAAGCGGTTGACCATGTTTCTGAAAGATCCCATTGCTTGATATGTTAGCCCTTTATTTTAACAAAGAAGAAAAAAATAAACGCAGAGCAGAGTGGTATGATCTTATGCTGTTATCTCTTAAAAGTTGTATTTCCCAGGGAACTATAGTCCAATTCTTATCTTCTTCCAGTAGAGTTTCCTTACACGTGGAAGTATTACATTGATAATTTGCTGAACTTTGATATAATCTGCTATGAAACCATGACATATTGAGACCTTCTGGACCTTTGCAATGACAAAAAAATTGATTTTTCTGCCATGGTACCTACCAAGTAATAGCAGACTAGGGCAGCATTCTGGACTGGCAGTTGTGGTCTCAGCTACAAGTTATGTGACTTAAAGCAAGACATTTGCCTCTCTGGGCATAAGCCTAGGCTCTACCTTTGTAATGGGCAGGACTGGTGGCTCAGATGGCAAAGAATCCCCCTGCAGTTCAGGAGACACAGATTTGATCCCTGGGTCAAGAAGATCCCCTGGAGAAAGGGAATGGCTACCCATCCTGGTATTCTTGCCTGGAGAATTCCACGGACAGAGGAGCTTGGTGGGCTACAGTCCATGGGGTTGCAAAGAGTTGGACATGACTGAGCAATTAACATTATTATTACTAGTAGGTAACTTCTAAACTCTGTACCAGCTCTAGAATTTTGTGACTCTAAATACAGGATGAAATTATTTTAAAATTATTTTTTCACCTACATATTACATGAGTATATTCCTTTGAAAAAGAAAATAGAGCATGCCAGATAGAGCCAAAGTCCCAGCCCTTTCATCTATACAGAACAGCTTTCAAGGAGCAGTTTCTCTAAAGAGAGGTGGACATAGAGCCCTCATGGTAGGGCAAAAATATTTTGGGGGTCTCAATGGATGTGCAGCTGGTAGGACAGACTAAGTATTTTGCTAAGAACGACTAACTCAGAGGTATACAGTAAGAATATCATTTTCTCCTTTATTATTTCTACATGGGGTAGCAGCTTTCTTTGTTTACACAAATAGATCTTTATGTTTGGCCAGTGGTAGGGAGGCTCACCTGACCAACCGGACCCTATCTGGTCCTCATGAGTTTCCCCTTCTGTTTGGAGTTCTCTTATTTAGCCAACTGCTGCCACACAGAGCTGACTCTCAGGAAGGGATCTAACTTCTCTTATGAAATTCTTACCCTGGAAGGAACTTACGTCATTTCTTTGGTTCCTCTGAGGGTAGCTGAGATGACTGAAATTTTCAAAATGATTTACACTAACTACTAAAAGAGAACATGATGAAACAGATGTTTCATCCAACTTGTTTACAAGGCTCCTAATCTTTGTCCCACTTCCTATCAGTCAAAGAAGCTTCCTTTTCACCCTTAGGATTTTTTCTTTTCTATTGGGAGAATGTGAGCCACACTGACTTATGGAGAAAAAGATCAGTTCAGTTCAGTTCAGTCCAGTCACTCAGTCGTGTCCGACTCTTTGCGACCCCATGAACTGCAGCATGCCAGGCCTCCCTGTTCATCACCACCTGCCGGAGTTTACCCAAACCCATGTCCATCGAGTCGGTGATGCCATCCAGCCATCTCATCCTCTGTCGTCCCCTTCTCCTCCTGCCCTCAATCTTTCCCAGCATCAGGGTCTTTTCAAATGAGTCAGCTCTTCACATCAGGTGGCCAAAGTATTGGAGTTTCAGGTTCAACATCAGTCCTTCCAATGAATACCCAGGACTGATCTCCTTGCAGTCCAAGGGACTCTCAAGAGTCTTCTCCAACACCACAGTTCAAAAGCATCAATTCTGTGGCGCTCAGCTTCCTTCACCGTCCAACTCTCACATCCATACATGACCACTGGAAAAATCATAGCCTTGACTAGATGGACCTTTGTTGGCAAAGTAATGTCTCTGCTTTTTAATATGCTGTCTAGGTTGGTCATAATTTTCCTTCCAAGGAGTAAGCATCTTTTAATTTCATTGCTGCAATCACCATCTGCAGTGATTTTGGAGCCCAGAAAAATAAAGTCAGCCACTGTTTCCCCATCTATCTGCCATGAAGTGATGGGACCGGATGCCATAATCTTAGTTTTCTGAATGTTGAGCTTTAAGCCAACTTTTTCACTCTCCTCTTTCACTTTCACCAAGAGGCTCTTTAGTTCTTCACTTTGTGCCATAAGGGTGGTGTTATCTGCATATCTGAGGTTATTGATATTCCTCCTGGCAATCTTGATTCCAGCTTGTGCTTCTTCCAGCCCAGCGTTTCTCATGATGTACTCTGCATATAAGTTAAATAAGCAGGGTGACAATATACAACCTTGACGTACTCCTTTTCCTATTTGGAACCAGCCTGTTGTTCCATGTCCCGTTCTAACTGTTGCTTCCTGACCTGCATACAGGTTTCTCAAGAGACAGGTCAGATGGTCTGGTATTCCCATCTCTTTCAGAATTTTCCACAGTTTATTGTGATCCACACAGTCAAAGGCTTTGGCATAGTCAATAAAGCAGAAATAGATGTTTTTGTGGAACTCTCTTGCTTTTTCAATGATTCAGCGGATGTTGGCAATTTGATCTCTGGTTCTTCTGCCTTTTCTAAAACCAGCTTGAACATCTGGAAGTTCCCGGTTCACGCATTGCTGAAGCCTGGTTTTGAGAATTTTGAGCATTACTTTGCTAGCGTGTGAGATGAGTGCAATTGTGCGGTAGTTTGAGCATTCTTTGGCATTGCCTTTCTTTGGGATTGGAATGAAAACTGACCTTCTCCAGTCCTGTGGCCACTGCTGAGTTTTCCAGATTTGCTGACATATTGAATACAGCACTTTCACAGCATCATCTTTTAGGATTTGAAATAGCTCAACTGGAATTCCATCACCTATACTAGCTTTGTTCGCAGTGATGCTTCCTAAGGCCCACTTGACTTCACATTCCAGGATGTCTGGCTCTAGGTGAGTGATCACACCATCGTGATTATCTGGGTCATGAAGATCTTTTTTGTACAGTTCTTCTGTGTATTGATCAGGTGGTAGGTAAGTGAGTTGACTACATTTCTCAAAACCACAGTACAGCTGTAACCCTTCTTCAGATATCTGTGAAACTTGGGGAGTAACCTTCAAATGTAGAGTTCTCACTTCTCTCCTTGCTATAGGCTAAGCTAAAGGTCTTTCCTCATACTGTTTCTCCTTTTTTCACATGCTTCCACCTTTCACATTTCTGATTCAGGGTTATTCTATGTGTTCATTTCAAACCAAATTCACCTGAACATGGGGCAGAGGACCAGGTGATCATGAAGTTCAATTTATTCTGTCAGTACTTTTCGAAATGCCACACACACCAAAATAGATGGTATTTTTAACTAACAGCACTTTAAAGGTGTGCTTATGGAGTTTCTAGAACAATCTTCCTGGTGGTTTGTTTGATGCTTATTCCAATAAATGTGACCCTAAGTGCTTAGGAAGTGGCAAGTGTATAACTTAGCTTTTCTGGTTTCTCTAATGAAAGGCAGCATAACTAAAATCAGTGTCTACACATAGAGTAGGAGAAAGCATGTTCTTGGTAAGAGTGGTAAGTGGCTCAATTCAGTCTATTGTTCTGTGTCCAATTATCACCAGCATTTATTGGGAGCCTAAGTAAAGAGACCTGTATCATCAGCAATTGTGGCACATTACAGAAGAGCAATAACTATTTCACTGACTCAACAGATATTCACTGAATGCCACATGAGAGAGGAGCAGAAAGGGAAATATGATTTATGGGTAATGTTCTTACCTTTGGGTTGGGTGTTGAGCTCCAGCTGTTCATGAGGCTCTTAAATTAATTTTTTAAAAGTAATTTTTATATAGGATCAGGAACACAAAAGGTCGCTGATGTTTTTGTGAACAGTTTAGTAATTTAAACAAGAAAATGGGCAGGATATGGTTTTGGTTATAAAGGTGTCTATAACCTAAAGGGGGAAATTTGACAAACTCAGGATAATTTCATGCTCTCATATAACATATTACTAAACCTAAATATCCTTGATTTCATGCCCAATAACAGTATTGTAAGCCTACATCCCACTGCATAGCAAGAAGCAAAATCTTTTACAAAGTTCTTCATTGAAAATTTCAAAATGTGTATTTCTGGAGAATCCTGGGGAAATCCTTTAATGTGGCAGGAAGTCTTTCTTGTCTCAGGTCACTTTAGCCTCTGATCTGGCTTCCAAATGATGCTTTACTAATCTGATGTCTCACTTCTTGCCCCAGGCAGCTCTTGCTTCTGCTTTGACCAGAGGAATCATCATTACCATATCTCTCAGTTTCCTCAGTAGTACCTAGGGACAGTCAGTTAGTCAGTCAGTTCAGTCGCTCAGTCGTGTCCAACTCTCTGTGACCCCATGGACTGCAGCACGCCAGGCCTCCCTGTCCATCACCAACTCCTGGAGTTTACTCAAACTCATGCCCACTGAGTCAGTCATGCCATCCAACCATCTCATCCTCTGTCGGCCCCTCTTCCTCCCGCCTTCAATATTTCCCAGCATCAGGGTCTTTTCAAATGAGTCAGTGACAGGTTTAACATTAAACAAGTCTTCACTGATTGCTTCAGGATGAAGCACAAGGGAATTACAACATAAAGAATTTTAAGCTGCTTTCAGAGTCCACAAGCCCTAGTCCCTCTGAAGGCAAATGTACGGGTGCCTTTCTTACCAGCTTCCAGCTGGCCCCAGTGTAGCAGGGATCAATTTATTTCTTCTCAATGGCAAGCTGTTTGCTCAGGAGCCTAGAGGGAGGAAATGCGTTCCCCTCATGCCAGGCTAAGGTTCATCTCCTTATCCTCTTCCCCAGACTCTGACTTCTCTTTAGGTATATTGATAGTGGTGTTATCTCTGTCTGTATTTGTGTGGTTTAATCCAATCTCAAACCATCTCAAAGACATCAGAATACTATTACCAACAGAAGTTAGTTTCCCCAAATCTGCATCACTCAGTTCTAAATTACAAGCTATGAAGAACAAGTCTTCGGAGAAAATCTGGAACTTTTTTCATTCTTACTACAGTCTTTTGCTCCCCAAATGCTGCCAAGCAATTGCTCAAAGAATAATACATAGAATGTTGGAAAATACATTTCAGAGGCAAGAATTCTAAAATCATGTATTTCACTCTCAAACATAATTTTTCAGACTTACAACTGCGAAAATGTCACTCTTTACTAAAAGTACGTAACTTCTCACCTTAAATTCACTTTATCTATCTGGTGAACAACTGAGGACCAAGTAAGTTCAAATTGATTTTTGCTGAGTCTTTATCTTAGAAAGCAAAAGTTTCCAGCAACTTTTAAAATAGCACTCCCCTCCCCATGCCCAGATTCCATCACCTATTCCCTCCTCCTCCCAAATTTCAGGCTTCAGTCTAAAGCCAGCATACTTCTTATAGAAACACGCATATTCAAAACAAATGCTTTAGATAAATGGAAAGAGTATGTAAGGCACGCTCAAATATCTTATTTCCGAAATGGCTCTGGGATCCTTAATCAGTCTTAATTTCCTAGCCTTTACCTTTTACACACCCATAAAATCTGTCCTGTCTCGTAAGCGCTGTTGGGAACTCCTTGTTCACAAACTGATTCATTCCCATTCCCCGCACAGTGCTGACAAAGCGTAGGCGCCCAATAATAAATGAATGAGTTTGTAGAAGGAAGGCGGGGAAAAGGTTAGTCTTTTCGAGATAGGACTAGGAGAACTACAATGGCTACAAAAGAACAAAAAAACACGAACTTGGACAAACGCCTACTCTTGGCTCTCAGAGTCCAGAAAACCAGGTTACGTCCCGCCCACTGGCGAAAAACGGGAAATCCTACTGTTCAGGAAAACCGGAAGTGCCTGGTCACGCCCCGCGCATGCGTGCATCCGTTTTGCGTGCACTTCCTACACTTATCCAGTCATCCAGTGAGAAAGCAAAGACTCAGACCCCTGCAGACCTCGGCGTCGTTAGTCCCCGCCCCACCGACGTTGCGCATGCGCCCTGGATCGGTCCGCTCGCTCAGAGGCGGAGCGAAAGGACAGATTTTCTTCTTATTCCCGCCCCTCTTCGTTCCCCACCTGCCACGTACTGGGCCGAGCTCTCGCTAGGCTTGGTGGGTCCGTGCGATTGGCCGGGGCCCGCGCGAGTCTGCCAGCGAGGTGCGGCAGCCCCGGAGGGCAACTGAGTGGGCTGTGACCGCAGCCTTCCCCCAACGCCCCAGAGCCCGACGGTGGCGGCCTCGCACGGGTCGGATCAGCGGAGACCCGCGGAGGGGCGGCAGTGGCGGCCTCGGGAAAACGGTATGGCCGCTGGAGACGGGGGCGCGGCCGATTTCTCGGTCCGGGCGGGCCGGGAGACGTGGAAACGCTTCGAGGGCCTCTTTCGAACCGGCGAGCGTGGGGCGGGTGGGGTCGGAGGGGTCGTGGGAAGGCGCTGGAGGCCGAGGACTGAGGCCGGGCCGGGCCTCGCCTTGAGGAGAGGCCACGGCGGGGGAGGGGATGGGTGGGGGAGTGCCACTGGCCACCGTGGCAACGAGGCGGACCTATGGGGGGCTTTAGGACGTGTTTGTGCCAGCAAGGGCACTTGTGTTGATCCCGCCTGGCACCAAGGAGTCGGACAGCCAGAGGGAGCGGAGAGGGACTTTTGGAGATCTGGGATGGTCCAGTGCCTAACCCTCAGAGGGGCATGGAAGGGTGAGAAGTGGGGAGAATGGCGCCTATGGGAATTAGTTGATTGGGGGTCACCTGGGGAAGCCTTGTTCCTTGACTGTGTTAGTGTTGCATCAAGCGCCGTCTGGAGGCCAAACCCAGTCTAGTAGTGGTGATGACAACTAACTTTTCAAGAGTTTACTTTGCTAGGCAATGTGCTAAGTAGTTCAGATTCACAGTCTCATTTAATGGTCACAAGGATTCTTCCAAATTTAGATATTCCCATTTTGCAGTTGACGAAAGTGAGACTTGGAGAAGTATTTGCCTGAGGTCACACAGCTAGTGGGAGAAATCTTTACCATCATCGCTGGCTCTGGTCAGGCAGGATTCGAGGCTCCTTGCATTCTTTAGAGTACTCGAGGGTTGGTTTTGCTTAGGGTTTCTTAAAGAAAATTTCTACCCTCTGGAGTTGCCTAAGCAAATTCATTGAACAGGGCCCTCACCACCGGGCTGGTGGAGGTTTGGTCACTGAACCTGGATCCTCGTTCAAAGAGGCAGGCTTTTTATATGTTTCCTTGGGCATGTCCCTTTACTTTCCAGTTCTGAGAACAGGGTTCCTGTTGGAAGATTTCACAAGTTAGTGGCCGAGTCATTTCTGGACTTCAGAGGGAGTAGGGCAAAGACACGATGAAAGGAGAAATAGGAAGCAGAAAAAGCTGTGAGGATGTCACCAGCAGCCCTGGGAACTAGTAGTTCATAGCAGTCTCTACTTTGTGATTGAGGCTAGAGATAAAGAGGACTTGGATTCTACTGTTACATAAAAAATTGGGGGATAGGATTTTCCCTGGAAAGGAAAATTTCGTGGTGCTTTTGTTTTTGTGATGACTTGTTTTATACCATGCCTTATGGAGATGACTGCACAAAATGGAGACAGCCTTAGGAAAGAAGACCTGATTCCTGGCCTCAGATAGTTGACACTCCAAGGGAAGCACTAGCCAGTAAGTGAATTTGCAGGCAAACATGGCAAGTGTCAAGTATTTAAAAAGAGGCTCATATTTTCAGATTCATTGGAACTGGGCAACAATTCCTTTATGATCAAAAGGATTATGCCAATTATATTCATTGTTGGAAATGTCTCTAATTAGGGTTATGTCCGTTGTAGGGAGTCACCTCTAGCTAGTGTGGAGGCTTGACTTAGGAACTGACCTGATAATACTGCCTTCTCTTAATTTCTCTATCTGAACTTTATCACTTGTCATTCATGTTTTGTTTAGGGAACAAAAAGTATTAAAAGTCTTTACTTACTGTGTGTCAGGTGCTATTCTAGAAGCTACTGAGAATAGGTAGTACTGTCCTGCTGAAGCTAAGCCCTGGTCCTTCAAGTACATTATTGACGGTTTACACATCCTGTAGGGAAGAGAAGATTACATAGATTGATTTGCTGAAGTTCTTTATTACTCTCAGGCTGCAAGGCAAACAAAGCAAAATCTTACCATCTTACTGAAGTAATTGTACTTCAGAACTTGGCACGCAGTAGGTATTTAAGTGTTTGCCAAATGAAGAGGGCTGGTTTGGCTCACAGGTGAAGGGGTTGTATGGAGGTTTCAGTTAATCAAAGTCTTCAGGAAAAGTCCATCGTCAGAATTGGCAAATAAAACACTGACTGTATTCTCTTTTTATGTTAAGACAAGCGTAGCATCTGGATGGTAGAACATAGTCCACTCTGTTCTTAACTGACCTTAGAGTGTTAGATTCTGTGTTTAATGCACCATTTTAAGATGGGCATTAAAGATTCATTCATAAAATTAATTTGTTCAGAGGGTGGCAAAGGAGTCTAGAGACAATCATTTGATAAGTACTTAATTGGAAGGACATGTGGCATTTATATGAGGATACTAGGGCGTTTATGTATACTATTGATTAAATGAATTAGGATTCATGAACACTTTCTTCAAATATTTGAAGTGTTGGTGTGTTGGGGGCCAGGTAGAGTGTTTTCACACACACACAAAGAAGCAGATGTAGAGAACTAGGAAAACTAAATATGTTAATAAAATAACACATTTAAGAGAAGAAAGCAGAATGCTGCTAGTAGAAAAACATAGTTTTGAAACCAATGTGACCAGTAGGAAATGCTCTGTGGTTACAAATAATGTGTTCATGAACATCTTGGTCTTGGAAAGAAGAGATAGGCCTTGAGAAGAAGAGATATTAACATATTAAGCAAAAGTGTATTTTCTGTTATTATACAATAATGGTATAAATTACTAGAGACCGCAGGCATTATTTTGAATTTAGGATTGCAAAGTCATTATAGGAGAAGCACGCTGAATAACCTAAGATTAAAATAAAACCCAAGAAGGCAGAATTCAATAGCAAGTTAGTATTTAGTTCTCTGACACTGTCTTATTTTTAAGGGTGCTATCTAATCACACATACTCTGGTTTGGGGATGGGAGCATTACAGAAGATGGAGAAACAATAGTGGACAGTCTTGTTAGAAAACTCAGGAGGATGTCACTGATTTGTTCTTTGTCCTCAAGTTCTGAAAATAGGAAAATTGGAGAAAATGCTCATGAGGTCTTTCTTATTTTAGCGAGAAAAATTTGAGACTGTTTTAGTGTTCACACATACTTTCCTCTTCAGGGTTAGCATTTAATATACACAGGCTGGTAGGGTTTGGAAGCTAGTATTTAATGATTGTCCTTCCTTTAATGACTGTAGAATAATTAACTGTGCTAGGCATTGTTCTAGGCTCCAGAAATAACAGTGAACAAAACCATTTATTTCCCTATTTTCTAGTGGAAAAGAATAAAAATTAATACTTTTTTAATGTTTGGTAGTGATTAGTGCTTTGCAGAAAATGAAGCTGAATAAGAAAGTGACAGTAAAGCCATTTTAAATTAGATGGCCAGGAAAAACCTCTGAGAAGTTAACATTTGATCAGAGATCTAAATCATGTGAGGGGTGTGAAAAGGGCTCAAGGTTAAGGAAGCAGCAAGTGCCAAGTCTTAAGGAGAATGTAAAGTCTGAGTGTAGCAGAGTGGCCAGGGAGAGAGGTGGGAAATGAGGTTAGATCATGACCTTGTAGTTCTGGCTTTTATCAAGAGTGAGATGAGAATCTATTGGAAGATTTTAAAGTAGTTATACTAGATTTTATTTAACAGGATAACTCTGATGTGTTGAGGGTACCTTTGTTAAGCAAACAAAAGTGAAAAAGCAGTTAGGAGTCTTTTGCAGTAATCAGGCAAGAGATGATGGTGGCTTTGATTAAGTTGATAGAGGTGAAGGGTTGGACTCTACAGATATTTTGCAAGTTGTGGCAACTAGATTCATTGGCAATTTGGTATATGTAAGGTGTGCGGGAAAGAGAGGAACTAATTTTTTGTTTGTTTATCTTGAATATCTTAGGAGAATTGTCATTAATAGAGAATGGAGAAAACTACAAGAGAAGCACATTTTGAGGGGAAGATCAGGATTTTGTTCTAGACGTGTTAAGTAAGAAATCTAAATCAGATGAGCAGTTAAATATATGGGTAAAATAATAACAGACATAAAATAATAAAACTTATTTTCTTATGCACATAATAAAACCAGTTCCAG
The DNA here is from genome assembly GCF_054371585.1 of Giraffa tippelskirchi. Classification (NCBI taxonomy): domain Eukaryota; kingdom Metazoa; phylum Chordata; class Mammalia; order Artiodactyla; family Giraffidae; genus Giraffa; species Giraffa tippelskirchi. The sequence goes on along the minus strand of NC_137276.1, from coordinate 188,216,389 downwards.
ACCATTTTACCATAAATATGGTAACATCGGAACAGTGAATTTCCTTTGAAACTGAGAATTTCTTAGATTCTAATAGTAGCTTTGCGTTTTAGCTTTTAAAATATGTTTTATAGCTATTTAATCATCAAGACCATTTTGTCAGTTTTTCTCTAGAGTTACATATATAGAACATCCTGGAGTCCACCATGAATGGGCAGTTGGATCTGAGTGGGAAGCTAATCATCAAAGCTCAACTTGGGGAGGATATTCGACGAATTCCCATTCATAATGAAGATATTACTTATGATGAATTAGTGCTAATGATGCAGCGAGTCTTCAGAGGAAAACTTCTGAGTAATGATGAAGTTACAATAAAATATAAAGATGAAGGTAAGAGTGTTTCTCAAGTTTTTAAAAGTCTAAGTATTACATGTGTTCTTTTACCCATTTTTCATTGAACTCCGAATAAAAATTCTGTTTCCTCCTATGGTATTTGAGTACCACTTTCTTTAACTTAAGGGAATGCCCATGTAGTTAGTTATACTTATAAGTTAAAAATTTGCCAAGTGATTTATTATTAGAAGGGGGTTTTAAGTGATAGGATACTGTCACACATTTTTACAAGCCATTTGTTTTTCTTTTATGCCTGTACAATTCTGGCTTCCTTTTTGCTTTAAAACCAGTTTCACTCATATTTCCCACAGTGAAAGGGATGTTAGTACGTTTTGAATGAGAAAGGATTCGTGGTCAGCTAAGTATGGAAAAACTGTTTTTTTGCAGGAATTTTCAGAGCACGTAATATGCTAATGTACTTTCTCAGTTTATGCAGTGTTCCCAGGCTAATTTGACTACAAAACTTTTTATGGAGATGGATTTTACCAGACAAATATATCATCAACGACATAGTGTAATTGTATTAGTAGACTTTTTAATTTTTTTTCTGAAACATAAAGTATTTGTTTATTATTGCTATAATCAGGGCAAAATCTCTTAAAAACAATTGGCCTTGATAATGGAAATGTAATCAGAGTCATTATTTGCACATTTACAGTTTGTTCTCTGCTGTTCGGTCCGCAGGGTTTCACACCTGCCGCAGTAGACTCTTTATTTCTTTTTCTTTTAACCTGTCATCTTTGTTAACATCTCCAGTGAAATTGGGCTTTAGGTGGTTACCAGTATCTTTATTACTGCTGAATTTTCATCTTGATCTCAACACTTGGCACTGCTATCCACAGCATCGTTTTATAAATACTCTTATTTCTCTGACACTGTGCTGTCTCAGTTTTCTTATCTCTAATAGCTTCTTTGTTTCTCTCTGTGTGTTAGTTGAAAGTAATGTCAGCTGTTAGAATAAAAATCTTAAAATCTCGGTGGTTTAACACTCAAGAAATCATTCAGGGGCCCAGGTTGACAGAAGCTCAGATACCTTCAATACATGGCTTACAAGCTCCCCTTGAGCATCGGCATTCAGCAAGCAGATGCATGAAGATGGAGTGTAGAGGATCACACGGGAGATTATACTCTCTAGGCCTTGGGGTGGTGTATATCATTTCAGCCCACATCACATTGACCAGACCCCAGTCACGTGAGTGTGTTGAGATGTTAGTGGGTTGGGACTGTCCCCGGTTGGATAGCCACTTTCCAACCCTGTGGAAGAGGAGTATAAATCACTGATGGTCAACTAAGCCAATTATTTACTAGAGGTATAATATGCCTTTCATTTTTTCAATATTTCATACAATGTTGAAAAGTGAAAGTGTTAGGTGCTCAGTCGTGTCTGACTCTTTGCAACCCCATGGACTGTAGCCTGCCAGGCTCCTCTGTTTATGGAATTCTCCAGGTAAGAATACTGGAGTGGATAGTTATGCCCTCCTCCAGGGGATCTTCCTGACCCAGGAATCAAACTCAGATCTCTTGTGTCTCCTGCTTTGGCAGGCAGGTTCTTTACCAGCTGAGTCACAGGGGAAGCCCCTTCATCTAATGTTACCCAAAACTAGTTTTTGAGGGTCATCCATGTTAAGGAACAAAAAAGGAGAGAGTTTTCTTCTTATTATTCTCTTCCCTAGTAACCTCATCTATTTACAATACATTGATGATCCCATTTGACTTCCAAATGTGTACATAAATGTGATCAGTTTGTTCTTTTTTTGTTTGTTTGACTTTACAACTCAAGTTTTTAATGGTTTTACCTGAGATGATTTGCTCTTACCTCAAAGCTGGCAATGGACTTGGGCAAACTCCAGGAGATAGTGGGGGACAGGGAGGACTGGTGTACTGCAGTCCATGGAGTTATAAAGAGTTGGACACGGCTTAGTGACTGAACAACAAAACCTGAGATGATTTGCTCTCACCTCAGAATTGGCATATCTTAAACTGACTTTACTATTTTACTGCCTTTCTCTTAACTCATTTTTGTTTATGGAAGGGTCAGCCAACTCCTTCTTTAAAGGATCACATAATATTTTAGAATTGTGGGTCCTATAAGGCCTTGCTAACCTTTTTTCTAGAACCTTTTAAAAATACAAAAGCTATCCTTAGTTTGAATTCTTTAAGCCAAAATTTATCCATTGATTGCAGTCTGTAACTCCCTAGCTTAGGGTATCCTTGTTGTTGAAACTGTCTTCTGCATCTGGTTATCACATTGAATTTGTTTTTCATCGTGTTTTTTTAAAGTATACAGATTTGTGTTCCATAGACTGTATTGGGCACTAGTTTAGAGAGCTGACTTAGGTAAAGAATTCCTGATGTCATAGATAACTCTATTTCTGTTGGGGAAATCAGAAAAGAAAAAACCAGTTATAGAAAGTTTCCTTCTTTTACGTATGTACTTAAAAGTATGTTTATGAGTAGAATCCCTAAAGTTGAGCAATAGATGTGTGTGTTGTAAAAAAAAAAAAACAATAAAACACTGGTCTGCTGTAAAGAGATGATAAAACTTTCAGTTATGGCTTTTATTGCCATCTTTATCCAAAATAACGGGCCTAATCAGTGTTAAAATTGGTGTACAGAGCACAGCTGGAGCAGCCTCTCAGCCTCCCCATGACAACCCCGCTCCCCCAGCTGTGTCTGTGAGGATGCCTTGCAATGGCTTCTCTTCTGTTCTTTCTCTAGCCTTTTTTTTCCTAGCCCTTTGAAAGCTTTTGAGCAGGCAATTGATACGCTGATTATAGTAGTCTTTATCCTTGGGATCTAGGGGATTTCAGAATCTTGTGTACATGAGTATTTTTCCTGAGGAGAATGGATGGTTTTCATCTTAGTGTTGAGATGATTGGGGACCTGAAAGACTCAATTATCTACCCATTTATTAGAACAATTTTGCAGAAAAAAAATTTTGCAACCTTTTTAGTTACTGTTATATATGGCTTTCCCTCCATTTGTGTCAGTGGTGTTTTACTGTGCTTAGAATTAAAATTTGAACCTTGAGAATTATTATTACCTTGATTTCTGTAAATATATTTTAATATTTTAGAATAGAAAAGATTTCAGTCTAAATTGTAATTTCCTCCACGTGATTAGTAAAAAATTACATTAATCTTAGCTCTGTGTTGGCTCTTCTTATGAGAATAAGATAAATATCTTGCCCTGAAAGAAACAAAATTTATTTTGTATCTTTTTGGATAAATACATCTTCCCTAGATCCTTTATGCTTAAAGGTTTTATAGAAGATTCTCTATGCTCTGTGATCCACATTTTGCATTTTAATTGATATATATCCTAGCTTACTACTGATGCAAATCTGAAATTTTTATTTGTTACAGATGGAGATCTTATAACAATTTTTGATAGTTCTGACCTTTCCTTTGCAATTCAGTGTAGTAGGATACTGAAACTGACATTATTTGGTAAGTGCTAAACTTTCTAATATATTTACTCTTCTTTGTATTTTTATGAAATACTTTTTAGCTTTTTTCCTTTTAAAGTTTCAAAATTAAGTGATAATATTTTCTGCTAAATCAGAATTTATAAATTTTGAGGCTTAACTATATTCTTTGAAGATTAATAGAAAGTAAACATATTTTAAATAACCCATCTGCTGTTACCCTAAATAGTAATGTATGCAACTTATGTAAATGTTTCCAGGATTGAAAATAATTTCAGGGTTAAAACTGCAATTTAATTTATTTCTTTAAGAATATATAATTGTTTTCTAATGTAGTATGTTTTTATTTATTCTCAGGGTTTAATGTATAGGACTGATACTTACATGAGTTTAAGCAAGCTCCAGGAGTTGGTGATGGACAGGGAGACTTGGTGTGCTGCAGTCCATGGGGTCGCAAAGAGTCGGACATGACTAAGTGACTGAACTGATACTTTTTTTAGACATTATTTTTTAAGGAGTATTTCAGATCTGAGATAGTTCTGATTAAAAAACAAAAATAAACATAAGACTAAATTTAATCATATAGATTTTATTTTCTTACAGATCATGACAGATTTGCAAGGCAGAACACTTAAGGGAAAAGATAGAAATGATTGCAAAGTTAAAGTAGTAGCATGATTATGTGGAAAAAAATGTGGACTTTTTTCCTGGATGTTTTGGTTAGCATTTTTAAAAATTATGTAGCACTGACTCACACAGTTCCATGAAATAGGATCAATGACCAGTTGATTTAATTTGTATTTATTTCATCTCCATCTAAGAAGGGTGAATATGAATCACTTTAAAATGCTAATAACAAAAACTACTAAATTTTTTTAAAAAATAAAAGGTATCTCTTTACAATATTGAGTCTTAAAATACCTAATCACTATTGGCCAGCTATCAAGCATTAGGTAAACTGAAAATCTTCCATCTCAGAAACACTGAGAATGTACTGGATAAACAATACTGAATATATTTTTTGAATTACACACCTGAGCTTGCTCAGGAATGTGAGGAAGATGTCAGGGACCAAAATATAATTGAAATTAAAACCAGGGCCTGAAGTACCAAAAGCTGAGGCTTGGGATGCTTTTGGTAGTGATGCTGAAGGTTTTAGTCTGCATAATCTAAGGACTTGTCACTTGGTGTCTACATGGTATAGGTCTTGGGTCCTAGACCTTCAATGGCTATACTCTCAAAAAGCAGATTGTAGAAGAAAAATCTCTCTTCATTGGTAGAGGAAAAGTCAAGAAACTTGATAAAGGAAACTGTTATATATCCTGAGCTGTCAGGGGTTTGTGAAGGCTCTCTTAAGGATTTATAATCATGGTCCTTTGGGAACTCCCAGACCCGGATACCACCATGAAAAGTGCAAGAAACAAAGGCAAAAATCTTCTCTGGAGGGTATATGTTCTCAATCCAAATAACATAGGCTTCTCACAGATAAAATCCTGTTGATGAACTTAGAGTTCAAAACTGTAGGACACATGAAACATCCATGTAAACAAGAAACAGTAGGTACAGCTAATAGTGGAATTAGATTTCTAAGAACTTAGGAGAATTGTTAATAAAATATGTATTGTTATTAGATCTAAAAGAAGAAATAAGAATATAAGAACTAGGCATTATGGGAAAACATTAAAAAAAACTTAAGGTAGATAAACAGCAAGAATCTATTGTTTAGTATAGGGAATTATATTCAATATCTTGTAATAACCTATAATGGAAAAGAATCTGAAAAAGGAATACACACACATATGTGTGTGTATGTGTGTGTATAACTGAATCATTTTGCTGCACACCTGAAACTTAACATTGTAAATCAACTATATGTCAAAAAACAAATCCCTCAAAAAAGAACTTAAGATAACTTTTGGAAATGAAAAATATAATCATTGACATTAAATACTAAGTGGAGAGAACAACAGATAAGTCACAGCTGACGAGGGATTTAGTAAACTGGAAGGTAGTCTAAAGAAATGACAGAACAGAGCACAAAAGCACAGGGTTGGAGAATAATGAGAGAGAATTTGAGAAAGTCTAGCCTATTTCCTGGGGAAGGAAATGGCAACCCACTCCAGTATTCTTGCCTAGAGAATCCTGTGGATGGAGGAGCTTGGTGGGCTGCTTTCCATAGGGTCGCATGGAGTCGGACATGACTGAAGTGACTTAGCATGCATGCATGCATTGGAGAAGGAAATGGCAACCCACTCCAGTATTCTTGGCTGGAGAAGCCCAGGGACAGAGGAGCCTGGTGGGCTGCCGTCTATGGGATCGCACCGAGTCGGGCACGACTGAAGCAACTTAGCAGCAACAGCAGCAGCAGCCTATTTCCATTAAGACTCTAAACAGGGAGAGATTAGGGGAGTGGAAATATATGAAGAAGAAACGAATGAAGAATTTTTCAGAATTATATACATTATAGGTACCCTCAATTACAGGAGGCACAGTGAATCCTGGGCAGGGTAAGTAAAAATAAATCTCCATTGGATGTATTGTCATGAAACTGGAGAATATATAAGACAGAGAGATAATCTTCAAAGTAGTCTGTGTGAATTAGACTGATCACCTACAAATTTATCAGACTGTTAATAGACTTCTTCATACTAATAATAGAAAATAGATGACAGTAGAATAACATCTTCCACTCTTCAGAAAAAGATAGATCGAAAAGTAGCATTCTTTGGTCTGTTAAACTTAAGGAATAAGGGAAAATACAATCATTTTCAAACATTGACTAAGGATTTACCAGTCTTGGATCCTTGTTAAAAGAATTTTTTTAAATGGTTAGTCAGAAAGAATGAAATTGAGTCCAGAAAAATGGTGAAAGATGCAAGAAGTTGTGAGTAAATAAACTGGCTAGCGTGTATAAATTTAAATGAGCACTGATTATTTAAAAATAATAGCTGTAGGAATATAGAAACAAGATGGGACAAAATACTGAGAAATAATTATATATAAGAACGGAGAGGATGATAGGAATTAAAATATTGTTAAAGACTTGGATTATTTGGGAGGAAGATAGTAATTAGGTTTTTTAAATTGAAGTATGCATTTCTAAAATGTAAGTGTGATTATTGAAAGACTGGAAATAGCTGGTAAAGGGAAAAGAAGGAAACAAAGGGTACTTGGTTAGCTAAATGGTGAGGAATGAGGAAAAGAAACAGAAAATTTAGTAAATAGAAAGTAGCACAAAATACTAGCCACAGTACAGGTAAACAGACAAACAAAGTTAAAAGACAGACTCTTATATTGATTAAACAGAATTTTGTTACATGCTGATTATAAGAGATGGAGAAGCTCTATACAGTCAGCAAAAACAAGACCAGGAGCAGACTGTGGCTCAGATCATGAACTGCTTATTGCCAAATTCAGACTTAAATTGAAGAAAGTAGGGAAAACCACTAGACCATTCAGGTATGACCTAGATCAAATCCCTTATGAGTATACAGTGGAAGTGACAAATAGATTTAAGGGACTAGACCTGATAGACAGAGTGCCTGATGAACTATGGACAGAGGTTTGTGATATTGTACAGGAGACAGAGATAAAGAAAATCCCCATGGAAAAGAAATGCAAAAAAGCAAAATGGCTGTCTGAGGAGGCCTTACAGATAGCTGGGAAGAGAAGAGAAGCGAAAAGCAAAGGAGAAAAGGAAAGATATTCTCATCTGAATGCAGAGTTGCAAAGAATAGCAAGGAGAGATAAGAAAGCCTTCCTCAGCGATCAGTGCAAACAAATAGAGGAAAACAACAGATTGGGAAAGATTAGAGACCTCTTCAAGAAAATTAGAGATACCAAAGGAACATTTCATGCAAAGATAGGCTCGATAAAGGACAGAAATGGTATGGACCTAACAGAAGCAGAAGATATTAAGAAGAGGTGGCAAGAATACACAGAAGAACTGTACAAAAAAGATCTTCACGACCCACATAATCACGATGGTGTGATCACTCACCTAGAGCCAGACATCCTGGAATGGGAAGTCAAGTGGGCCTTAGAAAGCATCACTACAAACAAAGCTAGTGGAGGTGATGGAATTCCAGTTGAGCTATTTCAAATCCTCAGAGGTGATGCTGTGAAAGTGCTGCACTCGATATGCCAGCAAATTTGGAAAACTCAGCAGTGGCCACAGGACTGGAGAAGGTCAGTTTTCGTTCCAATCCCAAAGAAAGGCAATGCCAAAGAATGCTCAAACTACCTCACAATTGCACTCATCTCACATGCTAGTAAAGTAATGCTCAAAATTCTCCAAGCCAGGCTTCAGCAATACGTGAACCGTGAACTTCCAGATGTTCAAGCTGGTTTTAGAAAAGGCAGAGGAACCAGAGATCAAATTGCCAATATCCGCTGGATCATCGAAAAAGCAAGAGAGTTCCAGAAAAACATCTATTTCTGCTTTATTGACTATGCCAAAGCCTTTGACTGTGTGGATCACAATAAACTGTGGAAAATTCTGAAAGAGATGGGAATACCAGACCATCTGACCTGTCTCTTGAGAAAACTGTATGCAGGTCAGGAAGCAACAGGTAGAACTGGACATGGAACAACAGACTGGTTCCAAATAGGAAAAGGAGTACGCCAAGGTTGTATATTGTCACCCTGCTTATTTAACTTATATGCAGAGTACATCATGAGAAACGCTGGCCTGGAAGAAACACAAGCTGGAGTCAAGATTGCCGGGAGAAATATCAATAACCTCAGATATGCGGATGACACCACCCTTATGGCAGAAAGTGAAGAACTAAAGAGCCTCTTGATGAAGGTGAAGGAGGAGAGTGAAAAAGTTGGCTTAAAGCTCAACGTTCAGAAAACTAAGATCATGGCATCTGGTCCCATCACTCCATGGGAAATAGATGGGGAAACAGTGGAAACAGTGTCAGACTTTACTTTTTTGGGCTCCAGAATCACTGCTGATGGTGACTGCAGCCATGAAATTAAAAGACGCTTACTCCTCGGAAGGAAGGTTATGGCCAACCTAGATAGCATGTTTAAAAGCAGAGACATTACTTTGCCAACAAAAGTCCGTCTAGTCAAGGCTATGGTTTTTCCAGTGGTCATGTATGGATGTGAGAGTTGGACGGTGAAGAAAGCTGAGCGCCGCAGAATTGATGCTTTTGAACTGTGGTGTTGGAGAAGACTCTTGAGAGTCCCTTGGACTGCAAGGAGATCCAATCAATCCATCCTAAAAGAGATCAATCCTGGGTGTTCATTGGAAGGTCTGATGTTGAAGCTGAAGCTCCAATACTTTGGCCACCTCATGCGAAGGGTTGACTCATTGGAAAAGACCCTAATGCTGGGTAGGATTGGGGGCGGGAGGAGAAGGGGACGACAGAAGATGAGATGGTTGGATGGCATCACCGACTCGATGAACATGGGTTTGGGTAGACTCCGGGAGTTGGTGATGGACAGGGAGGCCTGGCGTGCTGCAATTCATGGGGTCGCAGAGAGTCGGACACGACTGAGCGACTGAACTGAACTGAACTGATTATAAGAGACATACCAAAAGATTACTATGCAGAGTTTGAGAGTAAAAGGCTAGAAAAGTTTGTATATAAGCAAACTCAAAGCTAGTTGGTAGTATTAACAGGATTGACTAATCATTAAGTGAAAATTTTATTAGTAATAGTCACTTCATCATGATTAAAAATAATTCTCTGGGAAGATGTAAATTCGGAACACTTATACATCATAGCCTTAGATTTTTCCTCGAGAAAAAATGACAGAAAAAGGAAAAAATTGTAATCATAAGAGAACTGTTAATATTCTTCTCTCCAAAACTGATAAATCAGGCAGCCTCAAAGTTTAAGCATACAGATACAGGCTTGATCGTGTGCATCTAGCAAACAGGACAGGATTCAGTTTTGCTTTAGTGCATTTGGACATTTATAAAAGTTGACAATCTACTAGGTTTTCCAGTGAGTCTCAGTAAATATCAGAGAAGGAATATATTAGAGATCATTTTCTCTGGTTTCATTAGAAACTATTGGGCAAAAAAGATGACCCACACTCCCATATTTTTGCAGATAAAAATATGCTTTTAAGTAACATACCATAGAAGAAATCATATTAGGAATTAGATTTCTAATTAGTGATGACTTTAACATGACAAAATTTTTCAAGTATGCTAAAGCTAAATACAAAAAGGATAGTGTAAGTCCAGATAACTTATAAAAAAGAAAATAATAAAAAGCAGAAATGAACTAGAAGTTGGGGGAATTGATGGGATCAGCAATTTCGAAGATATATAACTAGCAAACCTCTATTAAGTTTACTTTTTATTTTTTAAAAAAAGGCACAAGTAAGCAATATTAGGAATTAAAGGGAATTTAGCCTCAAATATTAATACATTACTGTGAAGGAGATTGAGCACCTTGGAGAAAAATAGAATGTCAGTAAAATGTGTTAGAAAGGATGTTTCGTAGGGCTTGAGCTTGTGTTAGATGGTTTTGCATAAGGCTGAAGGAATGGGGCTTTGCTCTAGATTGACTGTTGTCAGGAAGTGGGGGTAGTCCAATGATTTATCTTACTAAATCTTATCCAAAAGATATGGGAGTGAATTGAAGCTAAAGCTTGCAATTGGTAAAATAGCGTGACTCATAATTAGCCAGGGATGTTTGATCATTTTTGTGGTCTGGTCAATGTTCTTGTGTCTGAGTTCTCACATGATTATGGACTGGCTTTCTTTTTTGTCTTGAGCTACATCAGTCCCAGAGTGATCTTTAGTGATAGTTGGTGGTGGTCTTTATTTGCTTTAAAAAAAAATTTATCGAGATGCAGTTGATGTACTGTTGGTGTGTTCTGAAATTGTTTATGTTCAATAACCTACATGTGAATACCATGCCAGCTTAGAGCAACACAAAAGCCTGTCTTAAAGTACAGGGCCAGTTCTTGGCTTTCAGGAACTGCTTTTCTTCTTTTCCGCTATTAAAGAAAAAACAGTAATACCCAGTAAAAGCCAATAATTGATACAGATAGGAAATTATATTGAACTTTCTCATAAATATATAGGTAGTATGTAAAATACTGGTGGATTAGCTTTTAGAAGCTTTTATTGGTTTGATGTTTGAAACATATCCTACAAAAAAATCTCCCTGAACCTTTATTTTCAAGTAGATGTCCTTTTCTAATTTGATGCCTTAGAAATTTGTAAATGTGTAAGATACACACACACACACACACACACACACACACACACACACACACACAAATTGTCAGTATATAAAATGCATAAAAAATTTTAGTTTAATTTTTGAACTCTTACTTTGAGGTTTGCATTCAGAACCTTGTGTCACTTTTTTTTTTAAATTAATAATCTCAGTGATGACAGTCTTTGTTGCTGGAAGAAGGGATCCTTTTTTTTTTCAGTTAGCTGAAAGTCATTGGATAAAACGGGTAATTAAATGAGGTAGTGTTACCCTTAAAAAAAAAAAAGACCAATGATTATTGAATAATCTCTGACTTTTTCTGGCTTGTGTGCTTCTTTTAAAGTAACTACTTTGAAGGACAGTGGTGATGTGAATTTGTAAATTCTGCGTATTTTTAAAAGGTTACTTTTTATTTAGGGCACTTATTTTAGGTAGCTAATTTTTGGGGGGGTCAGAAGTAGGCAAGAAGAATAACAGACCTACAGTCATATTATGCCTTTAATAATGTGTTTATTGTATTATTTCAAGGCTATAAAAGAATTGTGTGAAGTAAAATGAGCTTTTGAAAGTACATAATTTCTATTAAAATATATTAAAGCTTTCTGTAATTTTACTTTATTTCACTGTAGTTGAATTCTTTTAGTGAATTTTTTTTTTTTTGGCTTATAGGTCATAAGCCATAGGTCATCAGCAAAGACTGATGAATATTTACTTCTTCCAAAAATAAATTAGCAATGAAAATCCTTTCCTTAAAAAGTTATTTGAATGATATCAATAGGTATCTTGTTTGAATTCAACTTTTTAAAGAAGTTATTTTGATTTTTCCTTGTTACATATAATTCTACTGATATATTTATTCAGCAATATTTCCTAGGTTTAAGAAAATGAATCCTTTTATTCCAGTTAATGGCCAACCAAGACCCCTTGAATCAAGTCAGGTGAAATACCTTCGTCGAGAACTGATAGAACTTCGAAATAAAGTGAATCGCTTACTGGATAGCTTGGAACCACCTGGAGAACCAGGCCCGTCCTCCAACATTCCTGAAAACGGTAGACCATGAAGTCATTTTATTCTGATTTATCCTTCTTATGACTTTTTGCAGATTTAAAAAAAAATTCTTCAGCAGGAGTAAAATGGCACCTCCGTTGTCACCCTTTCTTATTTCTATGTCTGTGCTTGTATTCAATATCTGTTTTCCCAAACCTGCCTGTTCATCAAGATTGTTGTTGTGTTAGTCACTCATTTTGTCTGACTCTTTGTGACCCCATGGACCCTTACTTTTTAAGTCTGGCTTCCTAGGGGTCATCCCTGTGTCTAAGTAGCCGAATGGTTAGCTAGTGTTCGGACAGAAATTGGCTTCTGTCCTCTGGTAATGCGTGTGTGGCAGGGGAGCACATTTAAAGTTCAGGTTGTTTTCACCAGTCTCCTTTGTCCATGGAGTTCTCCAGGCAAGAATACTGGACTGGGTTGCCATGCCCTTCTCCAGGGGATCTTCCTGACCCAGGGATCGAACCCAGGTCTCCCACATTACAAGCAGATTCTTTACTGTTTGAGCTACCCGGGGAACCTTGTTGATCAAGATTACAGAGAGATTTTATTATACCAATTCCTGGATCTCATCACAGACCTCCTGGAGGGCAGGGCCGGGAATCCCGTTGTTCAAGTGCTCTCTGGGTGATTGTTTTACAGGTAGTCTTAGACTCCTGGGTTATGACATAGGTCAGTTTTCAAATCCCTTTGACTCTTGAACCCTTTTCAGTGTTATAGTTAATTAATGAACCTTAGGTATGGAAATCATTTATTGAGTTTTATGTGATATATGAAGTAGTTTCAAGTAAAAGTAATTTTAGATTAGTGCATTCAAATGTTGTAATGTTTATCTTAAGCACAGTGTTCATAATATGCAAAAAAAAGTAATTTTTTCCCAGTTTACAGATGACGTACTATTTATGTTATAATAAATATGACATACTATTTATATTGCGTTATGAAAAATTTGGAACTGAAAGTAGTTTGGGGACCAAATGTTAAATGTAGACTGAAATTTAAATATGGCTTGAAAGTAGATTTTAAAAAACTTGCCTTCTCAACTTGTAATATTCTTAGATGTTGCACTTTAAAAATATACACTTTTTAAAAATCACTTTTGTGTTTGCATGTAAGTTTCACAGGTGTAAAACTGTCTATATAGTGAAATAGTGTTTTATAGATTCTGAATTAACGGGCTGTAAAGGGCTTGTGGAAAAGTAGCATTGTATAATCTCTTGCAATCTTTAGATTCTGAAATACTCTAAATTTTGGAGTTTAATTTATAGTTATAGTTTAAATAAAGATGCTTTTCCCAATCATTTCCTGCTTCCTCCAGCTGTATGGAATTGTGTTAATGGTAGATGACCTGATAAATATTTGGTGATTGATTAGTAATTTCTAGTTCCACCTCTTGATTTCAGAACATATTAAAAAGGTTTGCTGAGATACAATGAGATCTTTCCAGCCTGTTTAAAGCCTTTGTATTCAGGTTAAAGCATATTGCCTTTTCTTGACCTGTATCTCCACACAAAAATCAAAACTTTGACCATTTTCCCAGAAGAAATCATAAATGTCGATATAACAACACTTGCATGTAATTTTAGGGGCTTGAAGCATCTGTAGAGTATTATGAAACTTAGATCAAACTTCAATAAGTAGAGCCAGTACTGTGTAGAAATTACCTCTAGATTTATAAGCTTTTTGGTTTTGGTGAAACAGCCTTTCTGTTCATTACAGCTTGCCACGTACTGCTTTTCTTTATGAGTTTATTTCCATGTGTTCATATGTTTTATTGTTCACCTCTCACCTGTGTTAATGAAAGAGATGTTAAAAATTGGTTTCTCCTCTGTATGTTGGAAATTATATCATATATTGTTTCTTCTAGACATTGTGTCCTGAGTTGCCTAATGAACTGAATATTACATTCTGTGTTTTATTTTTATAGACAGTTGCAGCTTATTTTTTGTTTCCTCTCCTATACTTAGAAAGATTGCTTAACTCTTGACCCACCTTCCTTTTATGAAGTTTTCTAAGCTTCTAAGCTTAGAACATATTCTGATTTAATTATCTTCTCAAGGGGGAAAAAAAACCCCAGAAACATAAAATAAGCTGCATCAGAAACTTTCAGAAATATCAGAAAGTCTAGTTCACCAGAAAAAACTACCAGTCAGCTGTGAGTCCTATGGCTTGCCCTCACCCAAAACATGTAGCTACCTATGTCCTTCAGCGCTCTACCTCTGTAGTGGACTTGTTGGACAGTTGCTTTCCTCTGTGAGACAGATGATGTGTAGGTCACTTTAAATACTAGATTGACCTGTTGCAGTATCTCTGCAGTAGCTACTGGAGCACGTAGTAGGCTAGTGGATATATATTGTGTTTCCTGATGAATTTAGTTTGCCATAAGTGGAAGGATGCATAGGTGGTGAAAGGTAGCAGTGTGAAGGGAAATAATCCTAAAATTGGTGTGATATGCTCTTGGGATATGGTCTTGGAATTGAAGGAGGGAAGCTGGTGAGGAAGATGGATGACTGGCAGACATTTTGAAGGAGTACTTATAAAAGTTTTCCTCCCTAGATTTAGGAGATACTAATGTAACTAGAGGAATGATAAGAATAAAAGAGCTGCAAGCCCATGTGTGCTTATAGTCTACTTGGTTCATAACATTTTTTCACAAGATCAGTTTTGGTCGTGATCACAGAGATGATCTAATGCTCATTTACTTGGTTGTTAACAGAAAGGAATTGATAACATCAGTTACTTCAGTAAATGGTTAGCAGTTTTCTTTTTGTTTATTTGTTTAGTTTGTTTTGTTTGTAATATTTTTTTAATGTGTTGGCCTTAAGTATTTTGTTTGTAATCTTTTTTAATATTACAAGTTTCTGTTTACAAAATGTACGTTATTCTTGAATCTCTTTTTTCACAAGGTAATAGTATAAATGCATGTTTAGAACCTTAGTATCCTTAGAAGAAAAGTGTGTGGTTTAAAATTTTTCCTGCTCATAATGTTTAAAATTCTACTTTTCAAAATATTTTATTATGGAAAAATTTTAATATATACAAAAGTAGGCATGATAGTATAATGAATCTCATGAACCCTCACAACTTCACCAGTTACCAGCTCACAGTATCATGCCATCTGTACTCACATTTCCACACCTCCCATGTTATTTTGAGCAAATTTCAGACATATATCTTTTATCTGTAATAAGTATTTTAAAGGAAGACATAGTAAATTAAAATATGTGTTGGCTTGAGGTTTCCATGTACCAATAGATAAGTAGGACTAAAGCATAAAAGTTGATAATCATATCTTTAGTTAAAAAACTTTTTATCCTTTTAGAAAATAAAGTGTTAGTGCACAATGTGTGTCTGATACTAGGATATATGTCACAGAACTCCAAAAAGAAGGGTAAAATGTTTCTCTGTGTAAAGGTGCTTGTATTTTTTTTCCTCATCTGATAATTCTTAGGGAAGTGCATAGATGTAATTTTTTATAAGAGCCATTACTTATCTTGCATTTCTTTTTGACCTCGCCCCCAATTTTACAAAAAAAGTATAAATAGGAACAAAGAAGAAAGGAAGATTATAATCCTGTAATCAGAGATACCCTCACCATTCCAGGCTTTATGCACATATATATTTTGCTATCATGTATTTTTTAGGCCTTATTGAGTATAGATAAAATAGAAACAAGTTTTTGCTTATTTCTTTTATAGATACTGTGGATGGTAGGGAAGAAAAGCCTGCTGCTGCTGATTCTTCTGGTAAACAGTCTACTCAGGTTATGGCAGCAAGTATGTCAGCTTTTGATCCTTTAAAAAACCAAGATGAAATCAATAAAAATGTCATGTCAGCGTTTGGCTTAACAGATGATCAGGTTTCAGGTAAGTTAGTGCCTTCCTCGCATCCTTTATTCTCCCTCTCCTTCCTTTCTTCCCCTTCTTTAATAGAAGATAACTTGCAAATGGTGAAGTGCTCAGATCTTAAGGGTTCATTTTAGTATGTGTTTACACATGTATACACCTATGTAAAACACCAACAAGATCAAGATGCAGATGATTTCCAGCTCCCTGCAAAGCTTTCTCATGCCCTCTCCCAGTCAGTAGAACACTCCTCTTTAATGAATAACCTCTGATTGGTTCAAGTAAATTTTATCAAAAGTAGAATTCAGAGGGTTTATTTTTTAAAAAACATGAATCATTTTATAATCTTATTTCAGATTTCTTGCTGGACTTAAATTATGTTTGATGGCTTAGTCTCTCTTCTGATCTTAAATTAGGGAAATGTAATTTTAAATGTATAGTTCTGGACAGTTTAGTGTAGAAAGTGCTTTTATTTGAATGTTTTTAACCTTAAAAACAGTGTCTTTACTGTGCTTTCTTCGTATATTTTGGGCATCATTTCTTCAACATTTTTTCTGCTTTTTCTCTTTTGGGATTCCCATTACACATCCATTGGAGAGCTTGATATTATCCCATGGGTTTCTGAGCTTCCTTTTTCTTCACTCTTTTTTCTCTGTGTTCTTCTGGTTGAATGATTCCTGTTGATCTCTCTTCAAGTTCACTAGTGTTTTTCCTTCCATTGCCAATCTGCTGTTAAACCTTTCTAGTGAATTTCCCGTTTCATTTATTGTGCTTTCAGCTCTAGAATTTCCATTTGGTTGTTTTTATAGTTTAAATTTTTTTTCTGTTAAGATTCCTTACCTTTTCATTCATTAATATTGTGTTAGTATTAATCGCTCAGTTGTATCTCACTCTTTGCGAACCCACCAGGCTCCTCTGTCCATGGAATTCCCCAGGCAAGAATAGTGAACTGGGTAGCCATTCTCTTCTCCAGGGGCTCTTGCTGACCCAGGGATCAAACCTGGGTCTCCTGCATTGCAGGTAGATCTTTACCATCTGAGACACCAAGGAAGCCCTTAGGTGGTTAAGATTCTATTTCTCTTCAATTTATTAAGGTATTTTTGTTTTAGATTCTTGTGAGGATTTTTTGTTATTGTTGCTCTAATATTTACTCACACTACTCCTTGTTTCACCCAAAGTGAAGCAGCTGACAGCTCTGCTCAGTCCTTTCAGCTCTAGATGCTGCTTTTTATTCTGTACCCTCTTGGTGTCACCCTCTTCCCACCTAATTCTATGGTCAGCTGGGGCTTTGGAGCTTATATTCAGATTTTAGATCTCATTTCTTCTCATTCCTTCCTCAATGGGTTTTCCTCAGATTTCTAGCTATGTAGCCAACCATGAAGTTAACACTGGTTTTCTGCAGTTGATGCTGCAGAGATCATGGTTTGCTGTTCTTACCCATTGTAATTCCATTGAGGGTAAACTCTTTCCTGGTGTTTGCCAACATTTGGCTGACTTCCAATAATTTCAAGTAGTTGTTTTCTTCTTTTTTGACCAGGGTTTTAAATTGTTATTTTTGGGAGGTTTCACCTGATAGTTTACTTTGTCATTATCAGTAACTGGAAAGATAAGGATTTTTTATTAATTTTCTTTTTCTTTGAGACTTTTATGGGGTTATTTATCAAAGAGAATTGTATAACATTCTGGAAAAGACAAATACTTGTATATCATGTATGTTGTTGGCAAAAGAAGACATCAGATAAGTGGTCTATCTGAAAAACAGAAACTTTTGTAGATTAACTGAAACACAAGTTAATATTACAGCTTCTTAATATTTAAGACTTCAAGATATGCCAGGTAGAGGGAGTAAATAGTTATATATGAGATTAGGCTTAAAAGTTTAATTAAGAATATAGTATAGACCAGAATTCCCATCTCTTTCAGAATTTTCCACAGTTTATTGTGATCCACACAGTTAAAGGCTTTGGCATAGTCAATAAAGCAGAAATAGATGTTTTTCTGGAACTATCTTGCTTTTTCCATGATCCATGGGGTTACAGAGAGTCAGACACGACTGGGTGACTGAACTGAGCTGAACTGATAGACCAGAATAATATGATTACTATGATTCATATTGTATTTGAAGACCATTTTTCTGGTAGCTTTGTATGTTGAATTGAAGTAGGAAAAACCATACACATAGAAAATGCCAGGATACTTTGTAGTTACTTGGGTTATGATGTGAAAAACTCAGAGCAGTAGTGAATGTAGACATGGGAAGGAGGAATAAAGTATCAATGATAGGATAAGCAACATTAATAGCTTACATGCAGGGGAGAAAAGAGGAATTGAAGTAATATTTTTTTAGAATAATAAC
Organism: Giraffa tippelskirchi; assembly: GCF_054371585.1. NCBI lineage: Eukaryota > Metazoa > Chordata > Mammalia > Artiodactyla > Giraffidae > Giraffa > Giraffa tippelskirchi. The sequence continues at coordinate 188,198,151 of NC_137276.1, read as the reverse complement.
ATAGTATCTTTGTGTTATCTGTTACACTTCTTAGGGATGTGTGTGTATGTATTTGTCTACATGTTGATAAATATCTGTGAAATGGTGGTGCACAGGAGTGATCATACATTTTACTGTGGCACTCATCAGTTTCTCTTGCATTACCATTACCATTATCCTAGTTTAGGTTCTCATGAATACCTGAACTGTCAGCTTCCAACTGTATGCCTAATAGAGTGCTAGTAAGTTTGGGGATAGACCAGTGCAAAGGATAGAGGTTTGGCTTCAGAGAAATTAGTCTGCTACTATTAACAAGTACTTATGTAGAGCTTTTTAAGTGGTAATCACTTTTGTAAGTTCTTGTTATATAATCACTTTAAAATTTTCATTTAAAATGTATTTTATATTAGCCATATTGATATATTTAATATATTTTAATAATATTTTAATGTTTATTTATATATTTTTGTTGAGGTATAGCTGATGCTACAATATTATATAAAGTTTCAGATGTTCAACATAGTGATTTACAATTTTTAAAGGTTATGTTTCATTTGTAGTTATTATAAAATATTGGCTATATTTTCTGTGATATATAATATATTCTTATAGCTTACTTATTGTATATATAGTAGTTTCGACCTCTTAATTCCCCTATGCCTCTTGCCCCTCCCCATAAAATTACTTTTATAAGGACTTGCTATAAGCTCTTATTAACTCATAATCCTTATGTAACCTTATGAAGTAGGAATTAGTATTGCTTTTGTTACAGATGAGGAAACTGAAGCACAGAGAGAGATCAAGTAGCAAGCCTGGATTTACAGAGCTACTAAGTGGCAGCACTGGGATTTGAACCTAGGCAGACTGGCTCCAAAACCAGTGCTTCTAATCATACTATTCTGTATTGTACAAACAAAAAGAACTTAAAGAAGCAAATTTATGTCTTCAGAATGTCTTTTTTGCTCATTATAGTATTAGAACTATAGCAGATTCTCTCCATTTACTTCCTTGTTCATTATTTTAAAAGAATTTTGAGTGGTTCCATGTATATATTAAGAGGTAGACTTTGTGAGACAGAATCAGAAAGGTGCCTGACCAAAAGAACCTCCTAGTCTAAGAGGGAAGACTTTTCTGTTTAGAAATGCAGAGTGGAAGTTGGTCAAGTCTTAACAGAAGTATACTCGATAGCAGTTCACAAGTGGAGAGAAGTATTTATGAGTGAAGAAGCCTCACTAGAAGTGTGGAAGACTGTTTAAGGAATGTTTTAGATACCTAAAACTGGAACTGTGGAGGGAATGGCAATTAATGATCACTTGGGGTAATGAATAGGAGCCTATGAGAAGAGGACTTGTGGGAAATGTTTGGAGCCTTGAAGATCAAACTAGAGGGTTGAACTTCATTTATGGGCAGTGGAGACCCATTGAAGGATGAAATGATACTTTTGGTTGATCTAAAAATATATTGTATATCAGAAGTGGATATTTTGTAGCGCAGAGGTGAGTTTAAGACTCAGGAATGTAGCACTCAACTCTATAGGGAAGGATTTCCAGTCTTAGCTTTGGATTCTTGTGAGGTTGGAGTAAAGGAAGAAAAGTATATATACACACATCAGTTTAGAAGGCTGTCTTTGGGTTATGCTTATTCTGTAGTACTTTACTTTTAGTCTCTTAACCAGACTTACTAATTGAGCTTGTTGGGGACAGATCTTACATTAGAAACTGAGCTGACTTTTCATGACCACCCAGGGCCTCCCAGTGCTCCTGCAGAAGACCGGTCAGGAACGCCGGACAGCATTGCTTCCTCCTCCTCCGCAGCTCACCCACCAGGAGTTCAGCCACAGCAGCCACCATATACAGGAGCTCAGACTCAAGCAGGTCAGAGTGAAGGTAAAATAGAGCTTAGAGCACATGTGCAGAAGTGTTTATTATGACATTTTTGGTAATGGTGAAAAGCTTACATGTTCATTCATGCTGTGAACACAATTGTCTATTTTTGACATACTGACGTAGTATGCTTTCGGGTTAAAAAACTGAATAGAACAATGTCAGGTATGCTTCTGAATATTGAAAAGAAAAAAAAACCTAAAAAAGTATAAGACATAATTTTTAAGTTCTATTTTATTTCCTTCTCCCTTCCCCTCTTGCAACTGTGTATTATTTTTGTAATTTAAAAAGATTTAAAAAACAAAGGTAAAGCATAACTTTAGTTTTTTTTGAAAGATAAATAGCCCTTTGTATTTTTGTGCAGTTAGCAATAAGTCTTTTATAGAAAAAGCAGTGTATTTTAAATCAGACTTTTCCTCTCTAAATGTCATATCCTCAGATGAGCAGTTTAATCTCTCCGGGTTTTGATATTCTCCCACACTGTAAATTGTAAAAAGTGGACTGAATCAGTGGTTTTCAGAGAATGTCTTTAGTCCTAAATGACACAGAGTGTAAAAAAAAAAGCTCAGTCGTTAAACAAGTAAGGGGTCGTTGCTGTTGTTGAAGGAGATTGCAAGCTCAGAACAGCAGGCACTGAAGTGTCTCACTGAAACCCTTGGAGCGCTGCAGAACATGCCCTCAGGCTTACTGATTTAGGGTTCCTTCTAGATGTTCAGGTAGTCTTTCTTTGAATTGCCTATATGTGCATGTTAGGTCTTTTAAGGCCCCATATTTTACTTTAAAAGTCACCAGGTGGTGCTGTATCTGTATAAAGGGGTCAGGTAGTGTGATAGGATGTATTTTCAGCACCAGAAGCAAGTGACTAAGTTTATCAGTCAAGTTAAATAAATCTCCCAAAACAGCCTTAAATGAAGGGGCACTTTTGTAATATAGTCCTAATTATTCTGGGTTCTTTTAGATTTGTCCCGTTGGATGAATTGGATGAATGGTAGTAATAGGGACCAGCAGGTGGCGTTTTGCTGAGAAATGAGTAGTTTGGGAAGAATTTTCTTACTGTTGAAGCCTCTTCTCAACCAACTTTAGTCCTAGTCTTTCTTTTGTACCAAAGTGCAGCTGCCAGAACTGGACCCAGCTAGAATTGAAGCAGATGTGTCTGAAACAGGGGAAAGCAAAGTTTGGATATGATGGGAGTTAAATGGCTGTATCAGGTGAACTAATATCTTAAAAAAAAAAAAAAGCAACCCCATTTTAAGCCATGTATACTGTTGTAGGATGGGAGTTAGAAGGGTAATTGTACCAAATAATGTTTACTGGTCACTTATAAAGGAAAGGGATTTAAGGATCTGCTAATAATATCTCAAATTATTCTTTCAAGGGTTTATCTTAACCCCTTTGAAAGTTTATTTTCAAATAGGTAAAATTTTAAAATATAAAAGGATATACAGTGGAAATTGGAAAATGCTGTCTCCCACTTCTGACACCCAGCAACCAAGTTCCCTTTTCCAGAGGCGTCAGATTGACACCATATCGTGGCATTAATTGTATGCCTTTTTAAAGCTGTTACTTTTTAGTGTGCATTAAAACTTACAGTAGAAAAAATTGTATAGTTACTAATGTGACATCAGTCAATAGATTAGCATTTTAGAGGTGAATCTCTACATCATTGGTGTCCAAAAGAAATACTGTGGAAGCTATATGTGATTTAAAATTTTCTATAATCTGCATTTAAAAATATTTTTTAATGGTAAAATTAATTTTTCTTATATATTTTATTTAATCTAGTATATCCAGTGTATCAGCATGTAATCATTATTAAGAAGTAATGTTTTACATTCTGGTTTTCATACTACATATTGGAAATCTGGAGTGTGACTGATTTGAAACACTTCACAACACGTATAGCATATCATGGTTAAGACTGGCTACTTTAATGAATACCTTTTGATATATGCCAAATATATGAGTTCCTGGTATCACCATTTAGTTAGATCAGCTGCTGGTTATGCTTTGAGCAGAATAATCAACAGAAGTACAAATCTATTATTAATAATTAACATAGAAATCTCTTAGAATATGAAATAATAATCTAAAATAAATAATTCTGAGTTATTTAAATTCCAGAAGAGGGATCATGGATTTGTAAATTTTTTTCCTAAGGATTTAAGTCTTAATATATTGTTCATTTAAAAGAATCAACAAAATGTTAAGCATCATGAGAAGAAACAAAATGGACAGTATTATCCTTTTTCAACAAAGCAAGTGCTTCTGTTACTGGAAAACGATGTGACTTGAGTAGTTGCCAAAAACACAATAAAGTGGTGAGGATACAGAGAAGAGCACTTAAAAGTCAATGAACACTAGGAAGTATTGCTGTTTGACAAGCAAAAAGATGACAGATATAATTGAAATCTGTAAAATCATAAGACAATATAATGGAAAAGTAGCTTTTATTATTTAAATTATAAAATTTGTATGTTTTGAAACATAAAAGTAAAGATAACTCTTCATGTTTCTATCATGCAGCTTAATATTTTAACATTCCATCTTTCTTGTCCTGCATCCCCCCCAGCTTTTCACTCAGCTATTTCAGTATGCATGTCTAAATGATAATCTTTTCTTTTTAATGTCACCACCATGTCATTATTTACCTAACAATATTATGATTCTTTTTAAAATATTTTGTTGAAGTATGGTTGATTTACAATGTTGTATTTCTGCTGTACAGCAAAGTCACTCAGTTATACATGTATATATTCTTTTTCATTATGGTTTAAGTGATTAAGTGATTCTTAATGTTAGCACATACCATATTTGAATTTCTGTAGTTGTCTCATAGTTACTTTGTTATGTTTGGGGGCTTTTTCAAATTAAGAGTCTCCCAAGGTTCACTTTTTTCATTTAATTAGGTGTCTTAAGTCTTGTTTTTTTAATAGCTGTCAACCCTACATGTTTCTAAAGTCAAAACTATGTGAACGTGCTGTGTAACAGTTTATGCTAAAACATAGATACTTAAAGTGGCAAAAAATTATTATCTCACAGTTTCAGAATCAAGAATCTGGGAGAAGCTTAGCTTGAAGGTTTTGGTTAAGGGTTTCTTGTGAGGTTACAGTCATCTGAAGCTTAATTTGAACTGAAGAATTCATATCTTAAGATGACTCCTTCATGCGATTGTTGGCAAGAGACTTCATTTCCTCACCAAATGGATTTCATGGGCTGCCTGGGTGACTTCATGACATGGGAACTTCCACCAGAGCCAGTGGTCAAGACTGAGTAAAAGGAGATGGCTGTCTTTCACAACTTGTCCTCAGAAATGTCAACGTCATTTCTTATATTCTAATGGTATATGTTGTTCTGTCGCCCAGTCGTGTCCGACTCTTTGTGACCCCATGGACTTCAGCATGCCAGGTACTAATGGTATATAGGTCAGCCCAAATCACTGTGAGGGGACTGCACATGAGAATGAATACACATGTACTTATTGCTAGTTGTTTGCTAATTTTTTGTATTGTGGAGTTAATCTTTCTAATTTCTAAAAATACGAGGATACCAACCCATTATCTTATAATATACCTGTGCAGGAGTCATTGAGGGTCATCACAGAGGCTGACTACCAATCTGTGTCACAAGTATAGTCCCAGAAGCCTCACCATTATTCTTTGCTTCATCCTATTCTCTTTCTCCTAGGTAATATGTTTTATTGCTTTTACTTTTTTCTACCATTGATTCTGAAAATACAATGCACAAAACATAGCTTATATATATATTTTTTTCCCTCAAATCATAGCTTACTGTGAACTATGTTGGCACCTTGCTTTTTCACTTACTATATCCTGTAGCTCTCTCCTTCAATTAGGTCAAGTTGTTCCTCCTCGTTTACAACTGAACACAGACTTCTTAATTTTCAGAATACTGTGACAGAGAATGAGAGTCCCATTTTGGACTTGAAGGAAGTGTGTTTAAGAGAAATACTTTGTTGAGATAGTGTTTAATCCCAGGGGTGGCATTTTCACAAGGAGTTTGAAGCAAATTAAGAAAAAAATGGAGCACTTGCTTCAAGAAGAGTTGTAGTACCTGTCCTTTTTTATTGAGGAAAATGATTTGACTTAAAATTTTGAGTTGGGAGTTTCTTGGGCTCCTTGGCAGCAGTCTACTACATGGAGCTTTAATCTCAGACTTTTTGATGATACCTAAGTTAATATTTGTATTAAATGAGATAATGTGTATAAAACTCCTTAAATAGCAATCTAGAGTTACGCCTGGGTTTTGGTGATGGTTCTTACTAGCTATGATGCATAGACCCCCCAGGTAAGTTGCTTATTCTTTTTTGTACCTGAAATAGGGACTGCTAATGAGGTTGACTTTTTTCCCTTCATATATTCATTGCATGTTCTTTGCTCATTTTTGTATTGTAGAGTTACTCCTTCTATTTTCCAAGAATTAGAACCCATTGTCAAATGCTACATGTATTTCCCCCTTTTATCATATTTCTGTATCAGATCCTTTCACTTCTGTTCCAAAATTTAGTTTTGAGATACAATTTAGGATTAAGGCAGTATCTTCTAAAAGGTGGTTAACTTCTGTAGTATTTTTTATGTTGTCTATAAATCTTGCAGTGTTAAGAAAGTGTTTAACAAACTTTTTGTCAGTTTTTGTATTTGGGAAGAGGATTAATAGCTTAAAAGTAAGCAAACTTTTCTTCTTTTGAAAAATTTTTAATTGGAGGATAATTGCTTTACAATGCTGTATTAGTTTCTGTTGTACGACTGTGTAAATCAGCTATAAGCATATGTATATCCCCCTCCCTTTTAAGCCTCCACCTCCCCCCTGCTCATCCCAGCCCTCTAGGTCATCACAGAGCACTGAACTGAGCTCCCTGTGTTTTACAGCAGCTTCCCACTAGCTGCTTTACACATGGTAGTGTATATCTGTCAGTGCTACCCTTTCAGTTTTATTCCTATCATGAAAGCATACCACTACTTGCTAGGAAATAAGCTAGCTGTCAATAGGAGCATAACGTATTTTGTGCTGCAGTACATAAGACTGAACACCCAGTCCAGTAAAGTGGGTTCCATCTTGAGATTTCAGCCTGTGAGAACTAGCTATTTCCTGCACCTCAGTTTGAATGGCACTAGATAATGCATTGACTTTAAGTCACTATCTTTTTCTGCTGAAAGTATACTATTTACCTGTAGTCTTTTGATTAACAGCAGGTAATTTGAATATTTTTAAAGTATCAGCAACACAAAGTTGTTTTAAAGATTTAAATACTAGCTAGGTTTTTTAAAAATTTAGGTGCTAGTTAGATATTACAGCAAGTTTTATTGCTGCTCTAGGCATTAGATCTAGCTAAGTCCACCATTGGAACAACTGTAAAGTGGTAGAGAGGATAAAGATGTGAACCAGTAAATCCTTACATGTTTGGAAATCACAACAGCTATTCATTGTGTATGTCCCTTTTTTCACATTTTTCTTTATTGATTTTTACTGAACTTTGGTAGTACATATCTTTTGGCATATCTTTTGGCAGTTGAGTTTGAAAACCTTTGTTTTTCTGGAGTTTCTGAAGTAACCACTTGTTATTTGATGTCAGTTAAGAGTTCTCCACAGTTAATCCACAGCAGAGTTGCCACATTTGTTAAATTGTTCTTTGTTCTCTTTTTCATAGACAGTTAAAGAGGAACAAACACATTCTGTGTCTTAGTTCTCTGTGTGTTTATGTGTGTGAATGGGGCGAGAAGTAAAGGTGCCTTAAAGATGTTTCTCTTCTGCCGAATTAAACCTGCTTCTTTGCCCCGTCTCATCTCCAGGTCAGATGTACCAGCAGTACTCGCAGCAGCCCGGCTATGGCACTCAGCAGCCACAGGCGCCCCCCCAGGCGCCGCAGCAGTACGGTATTCAGTATTCAGGTGAGCAGGTGCCCAGAGAGAGCTGTGTCTATATTCATGAAACCTTAAAATTCCTTCCTCCTGATTCCTTGATTTGTTATAGTAAGTATTAAGTATTTATTTTTTTGGGGGGGGGGGAACATTTGTATCATTTATTTATAAATATTTTACATAGAAATTTTACTGTAAATCACCATTTCAGTTCCAATGGGCAGGTAAAACACAGTCATAGTAGATGATTCAGTAATAACCTGTAGTATAAAAAAGTTTTTAATACAAAGTTATCTCCTACTCATGTGATCAACTTACCTGCTTGGTGATGCAGAGCTACAAAAATGCACTACTTTTTTCCTCTTTTTTATGTAACACATTATCCCAGCGTACTCTAGTACCTGGAAAAAACCCTTTTTAACAGTTCCCTCATATGTAAAGAGAGGTGATCTTATTAAATAAGAACCAAATTAAGCTATGTAGGTTTTTAAATCTCCCAGAAGTATGTAGGAATACTAAAAACAGTCCATAAAAGTAGAATTGTGTGAAATGTAATTCAGACAACTAAGAACATAAAAACCTCTCAGTATAGCTTTGAATATTATAATTCAAATAATTATAATTTGGGTAATTTTTACCTTTGTTATATGAGAATTTATGTTCAACTCTTGTTTTATAGTCAAATGTTTAAGTATCAATTTCAACTGTAGTTTTAAAAAATTAGATTACAATACAAAAATGAGCTATGAACATACAGTAAATACATGGGGGGAAGTTAGCCTCATTATCAGTCCCTGTTTCAGGTACAGAAAGATTAAGCAACTTACCTTGGGTCAGTACATCACAGCTAGTAGGAACCATCATTGGAAGCCAGGCATAACTTTAGAGCATTAGTTTAAAAGGAGGTTTGTACATGTTCTCATTTAATATAAATATTAACTTAGGTATCATTGAAAAGTCTGAGATTAAAGCTACACATAGTAGACTGTGGCCAGTGAGCCAAAGGAACTCCCACTCAAAAAAGTCTAAAATCATGTTCTTCAATAGAAAATGACAGGGCACAACTATTCTTAAATACATCGCTCTGTTATTTTTTATTTTTCTAATCTACTTGAAACTCATTGTGAAAATGCCACCCCTTTAGTTAAAAGTTTCAGAGACCATGTGGTCCCCAAAGCCTAGAATATTTATTATCTGGTCCTTTACAGAAAAACATTTGCTGACTTCCTGAATTAGACCATAAAATTCTACCATTGTAGTTCGACATATTTTAACACAAAGAGCAATTTTTATTTGGATTGGATTTGCTGTAGAGATACTTAACCTGTAGCTGCTAGTTTTTATGTAAACTAGGTGGAATGAATTTAAACTTGGACTATAATATTGGAGGAAGATTATTTTCAGAATGCAGTCTTTTAGAGAAAATCTGTTACAAATTATACATTGGCAATTTGTAGAAATAATAAGTTTTTTTCACTCTATTGTCTAATCCAGGCAATTTCCATCTTCACCATGCTCCAGAATCACCTGGAGAGGTGTTTATTGAAACTCACAGGTGCCTGAGCTCTACTCCCAGAGATCTTGTTTTATTTGGTCGAGCGTGGGATTCAGGCATTAATATCTTAAACGTTTTGCAGGTCATTCTAAAGTGTAGTGAAAATTGGGAACCACTGATCTTGTCTTACCCACTCGTTTTATAAATGAGGCAACTAGGGTCCAAAGAGTTGTGATGCATTGAAAGACAAGCAGCCATTTAGTGGGGGAGCTAGACCAGAACCCGGTACACTTGACTTTGCAGTTAATGACTTCCCTACACCATTCTGCACTCTATCAGCCCCAACCAGAGCTTGGCAGACTTTTCTGCCATAAAAAACGAGATAGTAAATATTTTAGGCTTTGTAGACCACGTGACTTTTTGTCCTTTAATTTTACTTTATTCAGACAACCACACAGTTTCCATTTTTTGCCATTTATGGTGATTTTCACCAAAGTTATTTTGTTTTTCAAGGGAAGGGATGGTGGTGGAAGGAAGAGTTTATATATACAGAGGTATTTTATACTAAGGTCAAAGGCAGTAGATTGCTAATGAAACAGCAACTTAGGCTCTTAGGCATTATCCTCTCTCTTAAAAAAATAAAGATTTAGTTGTCCCCAGAGTCTGTTGAAAAGCCAGTTTAGATATCAATTGGCAGGATGAAAACACGGCTTTTTTTTTTTGCTCACAATCTTAAATTGAATAGACATTTTCAGTGTAAAACCTTCTGTTTCTCTAAAAAGAGTAAAAAAATTTTTTATGTTTTATGTAGAGGATAGGAGAAATTGTATGACATCAATGTTTTTTCATGAGTTTAGTTTGGTATTTAGGTGCTGCCGTGAGTAAAATGCATTAGGTATTTGATTTACTTGTTAAAAATTAAGCTTGCTCTTAAAGATTTTAGTTAGGATCCTCACTGAGTAAGTTTAGTTCTTTTCAAAGTATTATCTTTGTATTTCTGATCCTGCTAGTCCTATTAACTTGAAATTGGGAGATATGGAAATAGTCACCTAAATACTCTGCTTGGAGACTGTTAGTGGTGGTGGTAACATTGGACTATCTTTGGCACTCTGCTGGTTTGGCAGTTTTCCTCTGTGACCTTTTCCAGTTTTATTCATGGACTATGTCAAAAGCTTTCTTTCATGAGTAAATTTTGAACCCAGGTTCAAGGTGAGTTCAGAATACACTCAGTTCATTGAATCCTTTTTATTTTTTTTTAATGCAGGGTTGTACATATTTTAATAATTTTCTTATGTATCTGGTATTTAATGCTGACAGGATTCCAGTCAATGGAGAGGTTTCATTGCAAGTAGCTGCAGGTGTGTTTCATGGTAGAGATAAAAGTTTTTAGTGAAGCAGACCTTTTCTTTTAAAAAAGCTTTACATCCTAGTAACTAATGAATATAGATGTTCATTTTTGTGGGGCAGTATGATATGCTTTCTGTTATGTTGTTGCTGCTATTGTAAAAGCAAAACCATGATACCAAATCTAAAAAGGTTTTAAGGATTGTGAAAATGGGCACTTAATGTTTATTCTTAAATGTTTTAATTTTTATAGGATGAATAAGCCTAAAAGGCATCTCACTAACATAGTAAGTTGTATTTGTAGCAGCACTGTTTCATTTAAAAACCTTCATTCTCTACATTGTGTTTTTATTTGGTACTGTTATTAAACAGGCCCCTCAAAACCAGGTTAATGACTAGCTTTTGCATTAATTCCCACATTTATCATTTGAGCATATACTCTATACTGGGAGTTATGCTAGAACAGGAGTTTACTCTCAGGGATTATACAGTCTAGAAGGAATTGAAGTAGAAGAAAAATATATATAGTGGTTTTCATTTTAGAGGGTTTACAAAATTGTCTAGAAAATGCTTCTTTGTTACTATATGGTCTTGAAATATAAAATCCACTACTCTACTTGCTACATAAATACTTAGGATTAAGTTTGTTAAATTTCTCATTTTTCTTTTTTTGGTCCGTAACAGTAAGACTAATTCTCTAGAAAATGTTCACCAAAAGAAAAAGTAAGAGGTGTATGTTTTGCCTTTTCAGCAGGCTATAGTCAGCAGACTGGACCCCAACAACCTCAGCAGTTCCCAGGATATGGCCAGCAACCAACTTCCCAGGCACCAGCACCTGCCTTTTCTGGTCAGCCTCAGCAGCTGCCTGCTCAACCTCCACAGCAGTATCAGGCGAGCAGTTACCCTCCACAAACGTACACTACCCAAACTTCTCAGCCCACTAATTACACTGTGGCCCCTGCCTCACAACCAGGAATGGCTCCAAGCCAACCCGGGGCCTACCAGCCAAGACCAGGTTTCACCCCACCTCCTGGAAGTACTATGACCCCTCTTCCAAGTGGGCCTAACCCATATGCACGTAGCCGTCCTCCCTTTGGTCAGGGCTATACCCAGCCTGGACCAGGTTATCGATAAAGAGGCTCAGTTACACTGATGAATGTAGCTGCTAGCTGTTTGCCTCCCAAAAGACTCCAATACTACTGTTTTAATTTGTATTGAAGTTCAGGAATTTAAAAAGCAGAGCATTTTTTTATGATACCATTATTGCTGTTAATTGACAGTATAATTTGCTGGAAGAAAAAAGACCAAAATGGAAGTTTTTTTTTTCCTCCCCTGCTTAAAAGTATAGCAGCTTCCTACTTATTTTGGAACACTACTCTTACATGTGTGCAAAGTGATTGATTTTCTAGCTTGCCTTGTCCCGAGGATATTAAAATGCTAGGTTGAAATTCAGCCCTCTTGGCTTTTTATTATTAACGCGATGTACTAAAGTAGATCCCTTTGAGAAGACTAGCTATTATGTATAAAATGTAACATTGATAGGTTAATAAAGATGATTGAATCCATTAGTGGTCTTGTAACTTAGTCTTTGATATTCTATATATGTGTGTATATATATGAGAAAAATCCTTATTGATGTTTTGGTCTTGAAATACAGACATTTTATCATCTTAGGCCTTTCTATTCAGAGAAGCACAGTGCTGTTGCCTTTTGTCCTGATTTTGGTTTTAAACGATGAAACTTTAAAATAGATCAAGATTAGCATTATATATAAACACAGTAGTACAATATTAAAAGATGCAAGGGGGCTTGGTAGATCCTAAACAACCTGCGATTTTCCTTATAGAAATCAACCATTCAGAAATGAAGAACTCAGCCTTAAAAAAAACTACATCTCTTTATTGTAGAGTTTATACTGTTTTGAAAAATATAAAATGAAGTATTGATAAAACTGAAGCATGTTGAAAGGTAAGCACAGAAAGGTCCTTTAAGAATGAGGGCACCAATGCAGCATTGCTGTCTTCCTCCCCAGTGAAGGCGAATACTACTGTTTTAAATAAAAATAAGTCAGATTTTCATTACAGGTTGTTAGAATTAAGAAAACAGCCTCTGATACATTCATTCCCTACAGATCTGTGTAAAAATCGAGTAAATATCATAAAATGGTAGGCCTCTCATCATAGATTATCCTTTTGTGCTTAGACTTCACTACAGTCTTCGGATACAGCTTGATGATTAGAATTAAAAACAGTACAAACACAACTGCTTAAAGGGATAGTTTGACAAAGAACTTTCAGACATTGTAGCATATTTATGGGTAGAGAAAGAACAAAATACGTATTTTTGAAATGATATATCAAATTCTCAATTCCATTTTCAACTGAAATTTACTGATTCAAACAACCTTTGCAATAACTTGTAGATAATTAATGAAATGTATATTAGCATGAATGGCTGTTTAAATGCTTCAAAAGTTACTCAGCTATTGCTAAAAAGTTGAAGTTTAAATAAACATGTGGATATTAGGACCTTTTCTCCCAGATATAATATGCTGACGATAATTTGATCTAATAAGTTAAGCCAAGTAGAGACTTACAGAATTAACAGTGAAGAATACACAATAAATGTAAATTTTTTTAAAGTATATTAGTTTTTTGATGTTAATTTTGTTATAAAAGTATCTCAGAACATCATTACAACAGTGTGATAAATAATATACAAATGATCTCTTAAAATACCATGAATAGGGAGCCAGCTTCCCCAAAAATGTTATTCTGTTAATATCAATATCTTGCTTTCTTAAAATGACTTTGTAAAACCTGATAAATATTCTTAGCAATCTTTCTAATAAACATCTAATATTGCTATTAGATTTTAAACTTTTATACATAGTAAACAAAAGAGCTTTAAATGCATGTGACAAATACCGTACTGTTTCCAATTATTTTTTGAAACGATGAAACAGAAGGCACTTTTGAATGTGACTGCAGCATCTACCATTTTCCAGGAATCGTGGTCCCACATTCATACCACTGGACATAATTGATTTGAGTGTGACCACCGATTTCTCCAAATTGGACTGGTTCCTGACGAACTGCTCTGAAATAGCCTAAGAGGGAAATAATTAAAATTAATAGCTGCTGTGTTATATTTTTGTCCTCATAGATTGAAGGGTGCCATTGAATGCTTGAAGGTTACTCTAGGTGAAGCAGAGTGTTTTAGACAGTGGATAGCAACAGAGGCCCCAGTGTCTTTCCTGAGGTGGTAATGGTGGGCTAAACATAGGGACACTTAGGATGGGTTAGTACTATTGATATTGAGACAGAAGGCTGAAATGAAAAGGGACAGGAGTTGGAAGGGTTTTATGTTTATTTGAGTGTCATTGACCAAGTTCAGTACATACTATTCTACGTAAAAGTGTACTTTCTGCACATTATAGCCTAGAGGTAGTCTGAAGAAGTGACCTGGGTAGAGGTGTGTTGTGCTAAAATGTTAGGAAACAAAAGGGGGTAGTTCTAAGATTGCTAAATGTCTAAGAATTAAACTTTGGTGAAATCATCCTCCAAGGACCCTACACTAAATGATTTAAAATTTTGCTGAGAATGTAAAATGTTATGGAAATAGAACTTATATTTTCTGTCTAGTTCCTGTGTGGCTATAGTTTCAATTTTCTGTTAATGAGTTCACAGATCTTATTCAGTCATCTTTTACTATGGTTGCTGTTTTTAATGCCAGTGACCAAAATATGTAGCTAAAAAGACCAAATGATTTTAAGTATTTAACAAGTCTCTCTTGGTAGCTCCTGAGTAATAATGGATATATAATTTACCCTCTCCTACCCTACCTGGACAAAGATTGATTTTCAGTCTTTTCAGTCCTCATTACACAGCTTGGTGCTAAAGTGTCTTTAGAAAGGTGCAGTGGTTAGTCACTTCTCAGCATAATTCTTCTATTTTAATTGTGTATTTATATAATTATTTATGAGACAAGTAATATTTTTCCTTTTATGATAGTAGGAAAGTCAAAGTGTGAGTTGCTCAGTTGTGTCCGACTCTTTGCAACCCCATGGACTGTAGCCCTCCAGATTCCTCTGTCCATGGGATTCTCCAGGCAAGAATACTGGAGTGGGTTGCCATGTCCTTCTCCATGATAGTAGTAAAGCTTTCTTTAATTTTTTTTAGGAAGGAATTAAAACCTGCCTGTGTGCTGAGTATGACAAATTATAAAGGTAGTACATGAATGATTTAAGTTTGGGAAATGCTTAAAGTTTCTTTCAATAGCTGCTTTTGCAAATTCAGGTTTTCTTAAAGTAGAATGTATGTGTATGTATTGGCTCTAAGCAACAGAGTTAAGGAATGGGATGAAAGTTGAGAAACATCTATTAAAGTCTTCATGTTAAGGTCTTATGTAGACAGACAGTCTTTTTTTCCTTGGCAGGTAGAGTAGGAAGACTACAGAATGATTTTTAAAGTGATTGCTTTGCTCAGCCTGAGGGCTTCCCTGGTGGCTTGGACAGGAAAGAATCCACCTGCCAATGCAGGAGACCTGGGTTTGATCCCTGGGTCCGGACGATCCCCTAAAGGAGGAAATGACAACCCACTCTAGTATTCTTGCTTGGAGAATCCCATGGACAGAGGAGCTTGGTGGACTACAGTCCATGGGGTCGCAGAGAGTCAGACATGACTGAGCAGCTGACATTTTAACTTTTTGCTCAGCCTGAATGTTTTTTGGGTTCATTTGTAAAAGCCTCTTGCTTTTGAGCAAGCTCAGAAAACCTACCTTCTTTGGTGGGTAACTGGTCAGAAGAGAGTTGCTGTCCCGTGCGTCCATCTAAAAATGAGTCCACGAACTGGCAGTGATCTTCCCCATGGCCTCTCTGATCGCCTATGTTATAAAATTTTCCTAGAAATTAAAAGGATCATGAGGTATTTCTTTGATTTGGGACAACTCTGAAATAAATTGTTTCAAATAATCCGTCTTCCATGTTCTTATACTTCCCCACCTGTTCATTCTAGTTCAAGTCACAGTGTTCTTTAATGGAATGATAGAATCTCCCAGCTGCATCATTGCTTTTACTCTTGCCTTACCCTATTCTTCCTCTCCTCCTTCTCTCACAGATTAGTCATCTTTTAAATATGCAGCTCAGATAATGTTACCTGCCTCCATCAATCTCTCCAGCAGTCTTTTGTTACACTCAGAATAAAACCCAGAGTCCTTACCCGGTTTCCAAGCTCCACATGATTGCATGCCTGCCTGATTTTCCCTGTACTGAGCCTCAGCCATGCTAGTAAATTGGAGAGGCATTTCTGCTACAGGTCTTCATGTTACCTTCCCTCTACCTCTGCTGCTCTATCCCTTGGTCTTTCTTGGTTCCTTCTCAGTTCTCTTCTCAGCACAAGTGCTCCTTTTGAGGAAAGCTTTTCCTAAACATTTTAACTAAAGGAGCTTTCATTCCATTCCACCATTTTCTTTCATCCCTCTTTTTTCCTTCAAAGTGCTATATGAAATTCTTATTTACATATTTCCTGTCTCTCCCCACTATATTGTAAGCTTCAAAGAGCAGGAACAAATGGTTGGGAATGCCAAGAAAATGACTTTGTAAAAGTCATGTGTTAATATGTAGCCAGGGGATTCACAGGCTTACAAAAGGGGGGTTAGGAACAGTCCTGCTTTGTCCCCAGCAACGTCAGAACAAAACAGATACTATTTGTTAAATGATGGAACAAATGTCTACCTTTCTATGTTGGGGTTTAAAATTTTTACTGTATGAATATAGATGAGAAAAGAACCCACTGAGTCTGGAGTAAGGGATTATAGCCCTTCTGGCTGATTGTCTTAACCTTGCTCTTGTCTCTGACAGACTTAAAATCTTAAATAGGTCATACTCCTTCCATGATTATTGTTAGATACACTCATTTTACTACCAGTAAGCTTTTCATTCTGGGTTGGCTGTAACATAATTGAACTTGGATGTTACTAGTTTCTCTACATTCAACTTTGCCATGATGGCATTGTTTCAAATTGCATTTTCATTATTTACCTTCTTACAGCATTTCTCAGATCCTAAAATTCCAATAACACCTTGCTCAAAGAGAAAACCTGTATTTCTGTCGTGTCTGGCAGAGTCCATAGAAAAGGCTAAGTTACAGAATGCTACAGAGCATTTCCTGTTCTTACCTGTGAGGGAGTCACTCAGGTAAATCTTGTATCTGAGAGAGTTGCACAGCTGCACCCCTACAAACTTCTTATACCATGTCCTTTTGACATACTGTTTGCCCTTACATTCTGAGTAAGAGTCTGAGTTAAAGGGTCTTTCGGTCCATATGGCATCTCTTCCTGCTGCATAAAGAAAGCACATGGTTTGAGTTTAGTATCTAACTTTGGGTCCTGAAGAGCTATCTTAAAAGCTTTTAACAAGCAGTTTGCAAAGTTCATTGTCAACCTGCTGATACCTGGTTTTCTCCAGTGCTAAATATTGGAATGAAAAAATACAGGCGTTTAAACACGTAAGCCCCCCATTAATTTTCTGTCAACAGTGAGGTAAATCGTGGAGCAGTATGTGTCGAAGTTGATTAGTTTCTGCAGTGCTCAACATAGCATCACTTTAGGAACAAAATTAGGTTTCTTTTTCTGAGATACACAGTGTAAACAGTTGCTTTAATGTGACTTGTTATTAAAAGTGGAGATGAGTTTGACAGAAAACAACAAAATTCTGTAAAGCAATTATCCTTCAATAAAAAAATAAAAGAATGAATAACCCTAACCCTACACAGTGGAATATAACACAGCAGTGAAAATAAACTAAAGTCACAAACAAAAGTGGAAATGAGGGTGCTATATCTTAAAACAAATGATTTGAGCTGGTCTGTTATATGAATGAACAGGTTTCAGAATACTCAACTTGTTCCTGAAACATCACAGGCTGTCAGTGTTACTGAACATTATAGGTAAGCATTCACAGCTAATTGAAGATAACTAAATGGACTAAAGTGAAATCATGACTAAAATTCTACCATTCCCATTTAGTTGAATCACTGTAGAAAAGCATGCAGTTGTGTTCTTGAGGTAGGTACTTACCAGAAACTGGCTCGCTCACTCTTGGGTCAGCTGAGGAGAAATAGCAAACAGAGTCAGAGTTTATTAGGTTAAGTCCCAGTATCCCCGTGACAAGGCATTGAAGATGGGTGCTTAACAGATGTTACTGAGTCTTGGACAACATACGCTTACTAATGTCCAAACTTGAAAATTGTGAGTTTTGTTTTGGGGATGGTTCTGCATTGGAGAAGCTTAGCTATGTCTTTTATATGTTGTTTAAGTAGTTAGGAGTCTCTTTTGCTATACCAGATTTTACTTCCATTTTCAAATCTTCCTCTTTTTAGCTTCATAAAAAATCTAGTGACAAAATCACCAGGATGCCATGAACTGCAGTTGTGCAGATGTATCTCATTAAGGAACTGGAACTTAGGCCAGATCAGAAAATTTCACAGCTGTTCATCATAAAAAGCTTATCACATGAATTCCCTTTCTGGATACAACTGGCTCACTAAGTCTGACATTCTGATTCTAGGCATAGAGAGGAGCATTCATTCACTATTGAGTATAGACTGACCTCATACTTCCTCTCTCTTACACTGATAAGCCTAGCATTTTTCTGACATGAAAATAAATGAGGAAAAACCCAGGTGTTGCTTCTTTAAAGGTACCTTCATTGGTTTGATTTTTCAAATAGATAGGTTTTTGAAATCAAATACTTGACCTCGTTTAGCTAGTTTCAGACAAGCTATGCAAACACTGTGACCCTTTATATCCTTGTTGGGAATTCCGGCTGATGTAATTACCTGATTCAGTACTGAATGCCACTGTGTTGCTGGGTGGCCCTTCACCAAGTGGGTTTTTGGGTTTCACCTGGAATTCATAGCTGAAGGGGGAGAAAAAGAGAACAACATTCTTCAGAAGTAGGAAACAACATCTGGTCATACTTAATGTTCCTCCCAATTCTGTTTTGAAATCATCATGATGTTGAATGGACTTATGTTCTAGAAGCAGCTTCAGGAAAAGAAAAATTTCTTTACTGTTCAGACAGCTTGTCTGTTTTCTAAAAGAAAGGGGTTAATAAAAAAAAGACTGTTGTCTTTTAAAATCTCCAAATTAACAGAATAGAAATAGCTGAGCAGGTTGTTAATAAACATGCAGGAAAGCAGTATTCGGCCGACCCAGGCTAATTCCAGTAATGAGTCTGTTTCCTTCAAACGATTAGCTACTTCCTGGGAGCAAAGAACTGCAAAAATCCCAACTTTGGTTGTTGCCTTAGACTTAGTCAGTGTTCCTCACCATGGGTTTTGAACTACCTATGTGAGAATCACATGATAGAGTTGTAATGGAGAAAGTTTATTTAAAATGCAGATTTTTTGCTCCATTGTAGCTACTGAATCAATTTTTGAGGGCTTCCAGAGAGATGTATTTATAATAAGTTTCTGAGGTGAATCCTGTGGCCACTGACATATGAGAACTATATAAACTATGGGAACAGATGCATATGAAAATACTATGTTGCAGGAAGTTGCTGATTATATCACCTGGAACTCGCATCTTATGTGGATCATGCGAAGTCATGATATATCCTGAGTAATGGCATGGCAGTGTCACCTCAGGATAAGCCTGGGCATAAAGACACCCCCTTCTCCCTCTATAAACCAGATTCATATGGACCACCAGGTCCTTAACCCTTTATGCTAAAAAACAAAAGACAAAACAAACCCATATCCCCAACCCATTGTTTTAACCCATAGTTAAAATTGTGTTTGATTTCTGTCCTTAAGAATTATGCACTAAATTGCTAGGCAATATTTGACAAATTTCACCCATAGAATACTCAAGCAGAGCAAATCCTTTTAAATTCACAGTAAAGCTATTTGCTGTTTGCCTGAAACTAAGAGTTCCTTTTAGTAGCAGACTTGGTAAGAAAGTAGTATCAAATGTAAAAACCAGCTTGAGTCAACAGAATTGTGAGTTTCAAAATTTTGAAAGACTTTGGGAGATAATTCCCCTTTTTGAAAAGTTTATAATTGACTAAGTGCAGAACACACACAAAAATTTATAAAAAAAATGAAAAACAGAAGGATGACAGCTCTCAGTTTGGTACAGAGGATAACCAAGTGAGCAATAACAGGAAAACTTTCTGGGGCTCAAGCAGTCAGATTTTTGGCTACTGAGGCATTGCATTAAAACACTCCTGCAATCTATTAGGAAGACAGATTCTAGTATTACAATGTCAACCACTTTTTGAGTGCTTCCTATGTACTCAAAAAGTACACTACATATAAAAAGTAATATAATACACACAAACCCCAAGAAATAAGTGTTAATCCTATTTATCAGTTAAGAACAATCAGGCTCTTAACCATTGTACTCTTATTGTCTTTGTTTTTCTAAACTTCCAAACTTTGTGATATGGGAATTAAAATATGCAGAGTTTTTATAGTGAGAGACTGCACTTGAAAGAATTTTTGTAAACTAATCAGCTGGTACAAAGAGCCATTATCCTTTGCATAAGAGACTGCTGATATAAAGCCACCCATCTCACTCATTTAAATAAATTGCACATACATCAGGTGCTTTGGCATAGAATATTTTCCACAGATTAAATTCTAGCTCAGAGGCCTCATGAACTTATAAAAAAGAAAAAATCATCCCACTATGGTGAACTGAAAATGGAAAAAAGAAATCACAGGCATCTAGACTTTGATTCAAGTGGGCAATGCATTCCACATTCTAGGCCATTGCCAAAAATCTCTTTGCTTTGGCCAAGTCTGATGAAATTATTTCTGTGTCTTTTTTATTTCACAGTTATTTACACTTCAGCTATATTTGTAGTATGGCCACAAATATTGATAAGCTACTTTTGGGGGTTTTTTTGGCCACCATTTTATGATACTTGACAAGTTTTAAAGAAATAATTTTAAACTAAGTTTAATTAATAGCATGGGAACTAAAAGGCACATATTTTTGGCCGATTAAACAAAATATAAAAATGGTATATTTTAAAAGGCAAGATTTTCCTCAAGAAGCACAGTTTGTCATGAGATTTATGACACTGAGGTATAAGAGTAATGTCTTACATAGAGAATAGACTTATGGACATGGGGAGAGGGTGAGATGTATGGAAAGAGTAACGTGGAAACTTACATTACAATATGTAAAATAGATAGCCAAGGGGAATTTGCTGTATGGCTCAGGAAACTCAAACTGGGGCTGAGTATCAATCTAGAGGGGTGGGATGGGGCTGGAGATGGAAGGGAGGTTCAAAAGGGAGGGGGATATATGTATACTATGGCTGATTCATGTTGAGGTTTGACAGAAAACAAAATTCTGTAAAGCAATTATCCTTCAATAAACATTTTTTTAAAAGTAATATCTTAGAGAAAATATTGATTACACATAGGAAATAACCATAGCATTTTAGCTATGCAAAAATGCATGGAGAAGAAAGTTATTTGAAGTAAAAAGTACAGAATAAAATTTAAAATAGAATATTTGGAAGATAAACAAATATTAGAGAAAAAAGATGAAAAATATGAGAAAATATGGGAACAAGCAGATTATTTCAGGGAATACAAAACTAGTAGATTCTAGAAGAGAGAGGAGGGGAACAGGAAGGTAGGAAATTACCCTACAAGTTTTTAAGTAATTTCCCAGAACTGAAAGACATGGGTTTCTAGGTTTAAAAGGTCTAATACTTGCCAAGGAATAAGAAAAAAAAAGACTAATGCATAGAAATTGCGAAATTTTAGAGTACTAGGATAAAGACTAGATCTTAAATGTTTCTGAAAAGAAAATTGGTCACATTCAAAGAATCCAGAATCAGAATGACATGTGACAGCAACTCCAGAAGTTAAAAAACAATGTAACAATACTTTCAAGGTTCATGTTATCCTACAATCTATGTTTAGCTAAACAGTGTCAGAGTAAAGCACGGATATTTTCAGACACATAAAGACCCAAAAATATCTTCTATAACCTCTCTTGAAAGTGTGTTTCTCAAGAAATGCCAGAAAGCAAGGGAGTAAACAAAGAAGACATGGATATAGGAATTATCCTCAACACAGGAGAGAGACAAAAGATGATGGTGAGGGGTCCCAGGAGATGTTGCCATGAACAAACACATGTAACAAACAGGTGACTCGAATATTTGACCATTTGGAGAAATAATCTAGACATAAGGATTTAATTAACAGAAGAAACACCTAAAATAATTGAAAATGAGAGATGGTGTACTAAGATGTAATAGGAGGCCCCGAGCTCTCCTCCTCCCACAGACATATTGAATGTACATCTGCACATAGAGCAGTTCCCTCTGAAAGAGATCCAGAAAGTAGCTGAGCAACTCCTCTACATTGGGGAAATGAGAGAATACCCGTATCAAGATGGATAGCAAGCCATAAATCCCACCCCTGACACAGCACCATATAATCAAGAGGGAACTCCCAACTCCTTCCTGAGGAGCAAAGAGTTTATAACCCACATCTAACATCCCAACTTTTAAGACTCTCACCAGAGGGATGGGTCCCCTAAGCACCTGGCTCTGAAAGCCAACACGACTTGTGTTTATGAAAACCATAAGGATACAGCAAATAAGCTGTTCTTATTTGCATGAGCAATGCATGAGCAGTCACCATGGCTATGCCCCTAGTGGAGAGCAAAAGGGCAAAATCACTTATTTTTCTGCCAGTGTTAAAAGACAATGCCTGAGGGCCAGGATTTTTTTTTTCTTTTAGGGCCAGGATTTTAATTTAGCAAGTATCTGGGGGCTATGATCCTCCCTGGAGACCAGGGAAGCCATTGGAAAGTTGCTGGTATCTCCCTGCAAGGAGGTTGTAACATGTTGGTGCCCGAAGTTTATAGCTTCTATCCAAAGGGATGAATCCTTGGATCATCTGACTCTGATAGCCAATGGGGCCTTGCATTCATGAGTCCCACAGGACTGTGGCAAAGAAGCAATTTTTAACTAGCTAGTCCCCCAGGGCTCAGCACAGAGGGAGCAGGCAAAAATGCCCATCTTCCTATTTTTCCCTGAAAGGGGTTTAACTGCATACTTTAAAAGCTGACACCTGAGGGTGAGGCTTCTAGTTTTAGCACTTATTTAGAGACTGGCTGTGATCTTCTCCAGAGACAGGGAAGTTGGCAGACACCTTCCCTGCCTTCTCCCTCCAGCCTGCTCCAACAATAAAAGTAAATCACTAGTATTTCCCTGGAAGGGACTTGTACAAATGGCTGAGTCTCAGCTTTCACAGCTACTGCCCAAGGGATAGGTCTCCATATTGCCTGCTCTGAGAAGCAATTTGTGTTCCCAAATACACAGGGCTAGCAAACAAAGAACCAGTTTTTAATGCACACAGAGCACACTTCCTTGTCCCACCCCACTCCCCGCCCCAACTATATCCTGGGTTCAGCAGGCAAAAAACAGCCGGCTCCTAGTGTTTCCCTAGAAAGGGCTTAACTACTTAATTTCCCAACTGCTACCTAGTGTTCAGCTCATAATCAGCCTGCATCTAGATGCTGACTGTGATTCTCCCTTTTGGGACACTAATGAGTTTTGGCACACCCCCAAATACTATGAGCCACTAAAGATAAAGAAAGTTGCTTGGACAATCTCAGAGGTTTGAGAAACAAGTAGGAGCTCAGGCTGGGCTGCTTCAAAAGGTTTATTTCCTACCTGAGACCATTCTATCATGGCTGGGAGAGGTGGCTGTTTTATCTAATGTCTAGAAAGCAAACACCTAATAAAGAGTTCAGAGTAATAGTCATTAATATGCCTACCAAGGTCAGGAGAACAAAGTAACAGAAAATATTTAAAAGCGCTGAACTGGAAAACACAAAGTTACGAGTTAAACACTTGACCTGAAAACTTCATCAGAGGAGTTCAACAGCAGAGTGGATCAAGGGGAAGAAAGGGCGAGTGGATGTGAGGAGGAAGTTCATCCAATCAGAGGAGCACCAAAAAAGAGAGCTTAAGGGATGTATGGGACATCACCAAATGGACCAGTATATGCATTATATGAGTCCCAGAGGGGCGTGGGGAGAGGGAAAGAAAAGGGGCAGAAAGCTTATTCAAAGAAATAACAGCTGAAAACTTTCCTAACCAGAGTAAAGAAACATTCAGACCCAGGAAAGCTAGAGAGTTCCAATGGAATCCAAAGAGCTCCATCCCAAAGTTAACTTTAATAGACCTGCATTAATGATGATTAAATTTTCAAAAGTTAAAAATAAGGAAAGAATCTTAAAAGTAGCAGGGGAAAAGCAACTTGTTGTGTATAACGGAGGTCCCGTAACAATATCAGCAGATTTTTCAGCAAAAACTTTCAGGCCAGAAGGGAGCAGCACGATACAGTCAAAAGTGCTGAATTGAAAAAAAAAAAAATCAGTGAAGTTTGTCTTCAGAATTGAAGGGAAATAGAGTTTGCCAGACAAACAAAGGCCAAAACAGTTCATCACCACTACATCAGCCTTACAAGAATGTTAAAGAGAGTTCTTCAAATAGAAATGGAAGGATGCTAATTAGTAACAGGGAAACATAAAAGTATAAAACTCAATGGTAAAAGTAAACATGCAGTTACATTTAGAGTACTCTGATGTTAAAATTGTGGAGGGTAAACCACTTATAACTCTAATGTGAGAGTTAAAAAACAAACAAAAATACTACAATAATTATAATTGCAATAATTTATTAATGGATATACAGTGTAAAAATGTAAATTATGACATAAAAACAAAACGTGGAGGGAAGAGTATAAAAACATAGAGCTGGTGTGTGTTTGAAGTTGTCATTAACTTAAATAGACTTTATGTGAAATAGACATGATATTTTATGTAAATCTCATGGTAACTACAAAGTAATAACCAGTAATAGATATATACACAAAAAGAATAGAATCACAGCATAGCACTACAGAGAGTCATCAGATCACAAAGGAAGAGAAGGAGAGATGAAGAAAGGAACAAAAGAATTACAAAACAAAATAGCAATGGTATGTCCACATCTAACAATAATTACTGTAAATGTAAATGGACCAAATTCTTTAATTCTTCAAGATAGGTCAAATGTTACGATGCAAGACAAGTATTAATAAATTTAAGAAAATTAGTATCATATACAGTATATTTTCTAACCAGAATGATAAGAAAATATAATTCAATTTAAAAGAAGAAATTGGAAAATTCACAGATTAAACAACAAACATATGAATGAAAAACCAATGAGTCAAAGAAAAAACTCGAGAGCAATCAAAATATATCTTGAGCCAAAGGAAAATGGAAAGACAACATAACAATATCTATGGAATGTCTCAAAAGCAATTCTATGAGGGAAATTTATAGTAAATAAATTAAACAAATACCTATATTAAGAAAAAAAGATATCAAATAAACAACCTAACTTTACACCTCAAGGAACAAGAAAAAGAACAAGCTAAGCCCAAAGCTAGTAGAAGGAAGGAGATAAGAAAGAGCAGAGCAGAAGTAAAGAAATAGGGACCAGAAAAACATACAAAAGATCAGTAAAACTAAGAGCTGACTTTTCAACCAGATACACAGAACTGACAAACCTTTAGCTAGAGGAACAGAAAAAAAGGGAGAGCTCAAGTAAAATCAGGAAATCAGAAATAAGAGGAGACATTAAAACTGGTGCTACAGAAATACAAGGGATTGTAGGAGATCAATGGACAATTATTAACAATTATACACCCACAAATAGAATAACCTAGAGGAAATATATAAATTCTTAGAAACATAAAACCTATCAAGACTAAAGCATGAAAGAATAGATCATTTGAGTAGACTAATTACTAGGAAGGAGATTGAGTCAGTAACCAAAAACTTCCCAAGAAACAAGAGCCCAGGACCAGATGTTTTTACTGGTGGATTCAATAATTAACACCAGTCTTTCTCAAACTTTTCCAATAAATTGAAGGGGAGAGGGAAACTCCCAAACTCATTTTATGAGGCCAGCATTACCCTGCCAGACAAGGACACTACAAGAAAAGAAAATTATAATCCAATATTCTTGATGAAACAGATGCAAAAATCCTCAACAAAATATTAGCAAACTCAAGTTCATCAATACATTAGAATGATCATAAACATGATCTAGTGGGATTCATTCCAAGAATGCAAAGAAGGTTCAACATTCACAAATCAATGTGATATACCATATTAACAAAAAGAGGGATATAATAAACTATATGATTTATATGGCCTCAATAGATGCAGAAAAAGCATTTGACAAAATTCAACATTCTTTCTTGATAAAAACTCTCAACAAACTTGGTATACAGGGAACATACCTCAAGATAATAAAGGCTTGTATGATAAGCCCACAGCTAACATCATACTTAATGATGAAATGCTCAAAGCTTTTCCTCTCTCAGGAACAAGACAAGAATCCCTATTCTCACCACTTTTATTCAACATAGCACTGAAAGTCCTGGGTAGAGCTATCAGTTAAGAGAAGGAAATAAAAAATACCCAAATTGGAAAGGAAGAAGTAAATTTTTTTCTATTTGCAGATGATGACATGATATTATATGTAGAAAACCCTAAACACTCAACCAAAAAAGCTGCTAGAACTAATACATTTGGTAAAGTTGTAGGATCCTGTATTAATATATAGAAATCTGTTGGATTGTCTATATACCAAAAATTATCAGAGAGAGAAATTAAGGAAACAATTTACAAACAATTTAGCCTCAATATTTACCATAGCCTCAAAAATAATAAAATATTTAGGAATAATTTTATCTAAGGAGATGAAAGATCTGTACACTGAAAACTTTAAGACACTGATGAAAGATATTGAAGAAGATACCAATAAAATGAAAGATATTCTACATCCCTTATTTTATACCATACATAAAAGTCAGCTCAAAATAGTTTAAAGACTTGAACACAAAACCTGAAATCATAAAACTCCTCAAAACTATTCAAATCCCTAAAGGAGGATGCCGTCAAAGTTTTTCACTCATTATATAAGCGAATCTGAAAGACCCAGCAGTGGCCACAGGACTGGAAAAGGTTAATCCTCATCCCAGTTCCCAAGAAGGGTAGTACCAAAGAATATGCTAACCATTGGACAATTGCACTCATCTCCCATGCTGGTAAGGTCATGCTTAAAATCTTGCATGCTAGGCTTCAGCATTATGCAAACCAAAAACTTCCAGAAGTCCAAGCTGGATATAGAAAAAGAAGAGGAACTAGAGATCAAATTGCCAACATTTGCTGGATTATAGAGAAAGCAAGGACATTTCAGAAAAAAACATCTATCTCTGTTTCTTCAACTAGGCTAAAGCTTTTGACCACGTGGATCGTGACAAACTGTGGAAAGCTCTTACAGAGATGGGAGTACCAGACCATCTTACCTGTCTCCTTAGAAACCTGTTTGCAGGTCAAGAAGCAACAGTTAGAACCCTGTATGGAACAACTGATTGGTTCAAGATCGACAAAGGAGTATGACACGGCTGGCTGCTGTCACCCTTTTTGTTTAACCTACATGCTGAGCACATCGTGAGAGATGCCAGGCTGGATGAGTTACAAGTTGTACAAGTTGGAATCAAGATAGGTGGGAGAAATAGCAACAACCTCATTTTGCAGATGATACCACTCTAATGGCAGAAAGTGAAGAGGAACTAAAGTGCCTCAATAAGGGTGAAGGAGGGGGGTGAAAGATTTGACTCAGGAATAAATATTAAAAATCTAAGATCATGGCATCCGGCCCCATTACTGCATGGCAAATAGAAGGGGAAAGGGTGGAAGCAGTGACAGATTTCCTCCTCTTGGGCTCCAAAATCACTGTGGACGGTGATTGCAGCCATGAAATCAGAAGACAATTGCTTCTTGGCAGGAAAGTGATGACAAACCTAGACAGTGTGTTGAAAAGCAGAGACATTACTCTGCTGACAAAGGTCTGTATAGTCAAGGCTATGGTCTTCCTAGTGGTCACTTATGGTTGTGAGAGCTGAACCATAAAGAAGGCAGAACACCAAAGAATTGATGCCTTCGAACTGTGGTGCTGGAGAAGACTCCTGAAAGACCCTTGGACATCAAGGAGATCAAACCAGTCAATCTTCAGGGAGAGCAATCCTGAATATTCACTGGAAGGACTGACGCTGAAGCTGAAGCTCTAGTATTTTAGTCATCTGATGTGTACCCCTGACTCCTTGGAAAAGTCCCTGATGCTGGGAAAGATCGAAGGCAGAAGGAGAAGAGGGCATCAGAGGATGAAATGGCTGGACAGCATCACCGATGCAATGAACATGAACTTGGGCAAACTTTGGGAGATGGTGAGGTACAGGGAGGCCTGGCGTGCTGCAGTCCATGGGGTTGCAAAGAGTCAGACACAACTAGGTGATTGAGAGCAACAAAAAGCTCCTTTATGTTAGTCTTGGTAATAATTTTTGGATCTGACACCAAAAGCAACAAAAGCAAAAATAAACAAGTGAGACTACATCAAACTGAAAATCTGTACAGCAAAGGGAACCATCAACAAATGAAAAGGCAACCTATGGAATGGAAGAAAATATATGCAAATCATACATCTGATAAGTGGTTAATATCCAAAATACATAAGAAACTCACACAACTCAACAGCAAAAAAGTCAATGACCCAAGGGAAAAATGTGCAAAGGACCTGAAAAGACCCCTTTCAAAAGAAGATATACAAATAGCCAATAGGCACATGAAAGAATGCTAAAGACATCATTATTCATCAGAGAAATGCAAATCAAAACCCCAATGAGATGTTACCTCACACCTGTTAGGATGTCTATCATCTAAAAGACAAGAAATAGCAAAAGCTGGTGAGGATATGGAGTAAAGGGAATCCTTGTGCACTACTGGTGGGAATGTAAACTGGTACAGTCATTCTGGAGAACAGTATGGAGGTTCCTCAAGAAATGAAAAATAGAAGTACCATATGATTTATTATATTCTTTGCAGCCAAAGATGGAGAAGTTCTATACAGTCAGCAAAAACAAGACGGGAGCTGACTGTGGCTCAAATCATGAACTCCTTGTTGCAAAATTCAGACTTAAATTGAAGAAAGCAGGGGAAACTGCTAGACCATTCAGGTATGACCTAAATCAAATCACTTACAATTATACAATGGAAGTGAGAAATAGATTCAAGGAATTGGATCTGATAGAGTGCCTGGAGAACTATGGACAGAGGTTTGTGACACTGTACAGGAGGCAGTGATCAAGACCATCCCCAAGAAAAAGAAATGCAAAAAGGCAAAATGGTTGTCTGAAGAGGCCTTACCAATAGCTGTGAAAAGAAGAGAAGTGGAAGGCAAAGCAGAAAAGGAAAGATACACCCATTTGAATGCAGAGTTCCAAAGAATAGCAAGGAGAGATAAGAAAGCCTTCCTAGTGATCAGTGCAAAGAAATAGAGGAAAACAATAGAATGGGAAAGACTAGAGATCTCTTCAAGAAAATTAGAGATACCAAGGGAACATTTCATGCAAAGATGGGTTCAGTAAAGCACAGAAATGACGGACCTAAAAGAAGCAGAAGATATTAAGAAGAGGTGGCAAGAATACACAGAAGAACTATACAAAAAAAGATCTTCGTGACTCAGATAATCACTCACGTAGAACCAGACATCCTGGAATGTGAAGTCAAGTGGGCCTTAGGAAGAATCACTATGAACAAAACTAGTGGAGATGATAGATTTCTGTTGAGCTATTTCAAATCCTAAAAAGGATGGTGTTAAAGTGCTGCACTCAATATGCCAGCAACTTTGGAAAACTCAGCAGTGGCCACAGGACTGGAAAAGTCAGTTTTTATTCCAATCCCAAAGAAAAGCAATGCCAAAGAATGTTCAATCTACCACACAATTGCACTCATCTCACACGATCGCAAAGTAATGCTCAAAATTTTCCAAGCCAGGCTTCAACAGTACGTGAACTGTGAACTTCCAGATGTTCAAGCTGGATTTAGAAAAGGCAGAGGGGCCAGAGATCAAATGCCAACATCTGTTGGATCATTGAAAAAGCAAAAGAGTTCCAGAAAAACATCTGCTTTATTGATTATCCAAAAGCCTTTGACTCTGTAGATCACAACAAACTGTAGTAAATTCTTCAAGCAACGAGAATACCAGACCACCTTACCTGCCTCCTGAGAAATCTGTATGCAGGTCAAGAAGCAACAGTTAGAACCAGACATGGAACAACAGACTGGTTCCAAACTGGGCAAGGAATATGTCAAGGCTGTATATTGTCACCTTGCTTATTTAACTTGTATGCAGAGTACATCATGCAAAATGCCAGGCTGGATGAAGCACAAGCTGGAATCAAGATTGTTGGGATAAATATCAATAACCTCAGATACACAGATGATACCACCCGTATGGCAGAAAGCAAAGAAGTACTAAAGAGCCTCTTGATGAAGTGAAAGAGGAGAGTGAAAAAGTTGGCTTAAAACTCAACATTCAAAAAATGAATATGATGGCATCTGGTCCCATCACTTCATGGCAAATAGATGGGGAAACAATGGAAATAGTGAGAGACTATTGTTTTTGGACTTCAAAATCACTGCAGATAGTGACCACAGCCATGCAATTAAAAGATGCTTGCTCCTTGGAAGAAAAACTATGACCAACCTAGACAGCATATTAAAAAGCAGAAACATTGCCAACAAAGGTCCATCTAGTCAAGGCTATGGTTTTTCCAGTAGTCATGTATGGATGTGAGAGTTGGACTATAAAGAAAGCTTAATGCTGAAGAATTGATGCTTTTGAACTGTGGTGTTGGAGAAGACTCTTGAGAGTTCCTTGGACTGCAAGTAGATCGAATCAGTCAATCCTAAAGTAAATCAGTTCTGAATATTCATTGGAAGGACTGATGCTCAAAGTGAAACTCCAATACTTTGGCCACCTGATGCGAAGAACCGACTAATTGGAAATGACTTTATTGCTGGGAAAGATTGAAGGCAGGAGGAGAAGGGGATGACAGAGGATGAGATGGTTGGATGGCATCACCGATGTGATGGACATGAGTTTGAGTAGGCTCCGGGAGTTGGTGATGGACAGGGAAGCCTGATGTGCTGTAGTCTATGGGGTCACAAAGAGTTGGACACGACTGAGAGACTGAACTGAACTGAACTGAACTGAACTGAATAATCCAGTAATCTCACCACTGAGTGTATTTCCAAGGAAATGAAATCATTATCTTAAAAATATATCTGTGCTACTGCTGCTGCTAAGTCGCTTCAGTCGTGTCCAACTCTGTGCGACCCCATAGATGGCAGCCCAACAGGCGCCACCATCCCTGGGATTCTCCAGGCAAGAATACTGGAGTGGATTGCCATTTCCTTCTCCAGTGCATGAAAGGGAAAAGTGAAAGTGAAGTCGCTCAGTTGTGTCCGACTCTTAGCGACCCCATGGACTGTAGTCTACCAGGCTCCTCCGTCCATGGGATTTTCCAGGCAAGAGTACTGGAGTGGGGTGCCATTGCCTTCTCCGAAATATATCTGTACTCCCATGTTAACAGTAGCATTATTCACTCTAGTCAAGGTGCAGAAACAAGTGTCCATTGATAGAAGAATGGATAAGGAAATTGTGAGATATACACACACAGCTAGCCCTTGAACAGTGTGAGGGATTACAGGTGCCAAGCCCCCAATCAGGTAAAAATCTGAGTTATTGGTATCTCTGCCTCAAAAATGAAGGAATTGATAAATGATTCACCCAAGGGCAGAAAACTGAAACAGTTTGCATAGAATCAGGACTCAAACCCTAATTCTTTTGGTTCCACATACTGTGATCTCTAATCAAACAAACTTTAAAGATTTGTAAAGTGAAAATACAAGTACTGTATTTGTTGAAAAAAATCCATGTATAAGTGGACCTTCGCAGTTCAAACTCATGCTGTTCAAGGGTGAACTGTATGTATGTATGTGTATACACACACCTACACGCACACAATGGAATATCATTCAGCCATTAAAAATAAGTAAATCCTGTCATTTGCAACAACATGAATGAACCTGGAGGGCATTATGCTACATGAAATAAGCCATGTGAGAAAGACAAATCATGCGCGGTATCACTTATATGTGGATCTTGAAAAAAAAATGTTAGACTTATAGAAATAGAGTAGAAAAGTAAGTGTAGAGTCTGGGGAAATGTTGGTAAAAGGGTTCAAACCAGTTATAAGATGAATAGGATCTGAGGGTCAAAAGTATAATGATAGTTCAAATACTGTATTGTATAATTGAAGTTTGCCAAAAGACTATAATTTAAATGTTCTTACCAGTTGTAAAAAAATAGTAAATATATGAGGTAATAGATATATTAACTAATTCAGGGGAATCCTTTCATAATGTATATGTATATCAAATCATCATGTTGTATACTTTAGATATCTTACAATTTTATCAATTATAATACCTTAAAAAAGTTGAAAAATGAACAAAATTATTGAAAATGGTTGCTTCTGGCAAATAGAAGTTAGGAATAGGAATGAACTGCTTTGTAGTATTTGAGTTTTAAAACCAAGTACATCTGCTTCTGACAAAAATGAAAATTAAATTTGAAAAGGTATTTCTAAGTCCTGCTTCATCAAAATGAGTATCTAAGTGGAGTACAGTCTAGGTGACAACTGCAGTCAAGATTTTGGGCCTCATGGAGGACAAGCCAAATGAATAACACCCCTGGCAGAAGCCATATCTGATTTTTCCCAGTTATGGATTCAAACAAAAACCATCTTCCCAGTTGCCCATCAGGAGGCAGCATGGCACTGTGGTGAAGGTCATGAGTTTAGGGGCCAGAAAGACTTGGGTTCACAGCTGCACTAATGTGTAACCTCAAGGTAAGTAACTTAACCTCTCTGAGCCTCATATATAAAAATGAGCATAATGGAATTTGTGAGGATACTATTAAATACAGTAATTATAACCTCCTAAGTGTATAAAAGTATCTGTGAGTTTCTTAAGAGGCTTAAATGAAATGATGCATGTAAATTTAAAGTACCAAGCACATAGTAAGTCATTATAAATATTCTCTAATATTATATTTACATCCCTAAAGAATTTTTTTAAAAGGTGCTTCTATTCTTGGGGAATTTGAGAAACCCTACCACAGAACTCTCAAGGCAGAACTATGTCCACAAACTTGTGTTTGTAAAGGTGATAAGAAGGGCATCTGTGGTTTACAGGCAAAACTGTCAGAGATGAGGAAGCTCCACCCTTCGGGATCCAGCCTGAGGCTAACCTCCAGGTCGGGTTAGGGCAGACACATCTTTCTGTCATCTCCCTGCCTTTTCTTCCGTTGCTCCTCTCTATAATGGTTTTCCCCTATTTTTACCCGTAACACAGAGCTGAATTATAATTTTCACTATTTGGTAAACTTAACAAAAGCTCATAAACCTCAAGCAACCACTTTTTATATAGAAAGGCCACCCGGTAGCTCTTTGCTGGTTTGAAATGTTTTGTTAGCTGATTTGACCCCTAGTGTCATTTTGAAATATCTAGGCCCCATTCAGGTTGGATTTCAGTCAGAAGAAAGGAAAGAGGGGGGTTAGGAAAAAAGAGTAAGGGCAGTGGAATGGGGAAAGGGTGATCAAACCCACCAGTTCTTCAAGGACTGCAGGATTGTGGAAAGGATTTCTGGATACCTGCCACGTGCAGGCATTCTGCTGCCTGGGAATACAGCTGAGAAACAAAGGGCAGAGCTGCGGGGATACTGCAAGGATGAAATAAGCCTAAATCTGACAGAAGAGAGTGGAGCAGGTATCAGGCAGGGGTCATTAACCAGCTGCACAGTAGGTCCTTAAGGACATTTCTTTTATCTCGCATTTCTGTAGGGGGACACACACATTTCAGATCTGGGTTGCTCTCTAATACTGAAGTGTTGCTACGAGTATCTTGCACCCTCCCCCTGGATACTAAGGAATTTGAAGTGCAAAGTAATAAAAATAATGCAGTGATGTGAAAAGAATTGCTCTCTTTATAGACTAGTGGAGTTCCATGCTCTTTGCTGTTGCAAACCCGAGCAATCAACTCAATTTCTTCTTTCTTTAATGAGGAAGCAATTGTTCTGCTGCTGCTCAGACCTACAGTAAAACTAAAAAAAAAAAAAAAAAAGCCTGATGCTCTGGCAGCTTATTTTATTCCTTTCTATAAAGCCAATGAGAAGAGATACTGAAAAGTTAATACAGACTGCAGAGACTAGAATTTCACAAAAACCTGATGAATAAGGTCATAATGGTCATTCCACATGCCTGCTTTGTTCTATCAGATTTACAGTTTACAAGAAGTTGCTGCCTCTATTCCAGTTTATTTTTAATGCCAAGATTTAAGTCATATAACAGCCCCAAACTATCTTTGCTGTCAGCTACAGGAAACTTTGGTAGGTTTTAATCTTGGAGGAAGAACTATTCTCCAGGATCCTCCCAAGCCACAGACGACAGCAGAAGTGCTTGAGCCAGTTAAGTAAACTTGATTTATCTTAATTACCAGACAGAGTGCATTTTCCATAGGAAATTGTTGGACCACATGTATGTCTGGCACACACAGAGAATTCTTCAGTTTCTTAGCCAAGCAGGGAGAGACATGGGCTTATACAAAGAGAAGACTGAGATACAAGGGCTCTGTAAGTGGACAGTGATTGTGTGTAAATCCACATTCCCCAACTAGCTCATCAGGAAGAACCCGGCCCATCAATGGGTTACCAAAAATGTGTGCTGAAAATAACTTGTCTGAAAAGAAATTGCAGACCACAGACATAGATTCAAAGCAAAAATGGTTTATCAGGACAAACCTACTAACTGTAAGACAGACCCAGGTTTTGGTTTTATTTTCAGTTCCAGATTTCCCTTTTATTCTGTGATGGTTTCAGATAGCATTAAGATTATGTTATTTTAGATCTGGGAGAGACTTTAAGGTCAGTTAGCCCACAGTTCTTGTCCCTTTAAGCAGTGGTACAACACTTATTTTTTAAGTCACATACTTTATCATTTCTTCTGTTCATGGAACTAAACATAATCATAGTGGTCTTTGCAAACAAAGTAGTTGGCTACAGACAGGAAAGGCTCTTCTTAATACTTTTAGTTCAAGAAGAGGCACACA
Organism: Giraffa tippelskirchi; assembly: GCF_054371585.1. Lineage (NCBI taxonomy): Eukaryota > Metazoa > Chordata > Mammalia > Artiodactyla > Giraffidae > Giraffa > Giraffa tippelskirchi. The sequence goes on along the minus strand of NC_137276.1, from coordinate 188,163,460 downwards.
ATGAAGTTTCATGGGGAAAAAAATAAGGGGAAAATAAGTATTGGAGAGTGGGCCAGATGGGTACTGTTTCAGTGGACACTAACATCTCTACATTGTCTTTGTATTTTAGGGGTGGAGGGTGAAAGAAGGGGATCCTCCAGAGAAAGAGCTGGAGTTGTGCCCTAGCTATTCACTTCTGTTAACAGATCCCGTCACTTGACTTAAACATTTCTGGCTCCCCACAAGCAGCCCCTCTGCCCTGTGTACATCTGTCATACCAGCTGCAAGCAGCCATCAGCAAGGCTGGGCCTGTCTTCACTGTGCTGCCTTGGGAACTGCACCAGGTTCCCCAAGGCAGCCGAGCAGCTCTACGTTCGAAAGACAGAAACACCTCACGCTGGGTGAGCCGCTGAACTCTACCAGTGGCAGGGTAGCTGCTGATGGATACAGTCGTAATGGCCATTCGGCATGCCTGCTTTGTTCTATCAGATTTACAGTTTATAAGACATTACCACCGCTATTCCACTTTAATGCCAGGATTGAGGTCTCTTACTGTGGGTTATTTTTCAAGCTTCTCCAGAGTAAATAACAACCTGGCTACATCATTGAAAACAGGCGGGAGAAGGTAGCATCATTGACTTACCTTTTTGGTTCTAGAATAGTGTGTGAACATTTAGAATTTTTAACCTCAAAGGCTCTGTAGATCTTTTTTCTCTGCCTTGATTATGCAGGTTAAATGTTCTAACACCAACCTTTACCCCACCCATGTCACTGTTTAACAATTAGGCGGTAATTATGACCTGTTTTTAGAGCTCCTGTTTTTTAGTCAGGATAAATGATGGAAAAGGTGACTCAAAATCAGTTCTTTACATGTGTCTCCTAGAATAGGAACAAAGCTCTAGATATTCTTTCAGAAGTTATTATCTTCCAGCTTTTCAAATAGGGAATTCCAGATGCTCGTGGAGGAATTTTAACAGCTATCATTCAGAGTTGCCTATGTGGAGAATTTACTGTATATTTTGACTCAAAATTTTCCCCAAGGGATGAAATGTGATTAAAGTCATTCTTTATAGCTAATAAAAACCACCTATTAACTGCATCCTGTACATACTTCCTCTTTCTTTTACAGGGAGCCTCTTATTTGCATTAATCTTGGGTCATGACTGGGGCAGAGAAGATACAGTGATAAGGAACCTTGCCTTTACAATGTAAGACAGTATGAAAAAAGTTTGTAACAAAAGAGCCAACAAGCCCAAGTTGGGGAGCTTGCAATTTTTGTTATGCCTGCTGTAGCCTCACTATCAGTAGTAACTTTGAGGGCTACTTGTATTTTACCTAAGTTGTGCACATGGAGGTCGCAGGGGTCCTCCTTAGAAAGCATATTGATGGTGGACAGGAGAGACAAGCAAGACACACACAACAGTGGGACAAAGGTGAGTGGTTGTATCTGAGTCTAAGGCAAACTCCAAGAACAAGCAGCACGAGTCCTACAACAATTATAACTGGAAACTGGACATGAACTTCATGACTTGACAGGTCCTGTGATTCCAGAGTGAAATCCAGTTCAGCCCTAAAGCACTTTTCTCTTATGTCCCCATTTGACCAATTCAATCAGATGTCACAATGGTACTCACGCAAGAAATTAACAAAAAGTTCTTTTAATTAGATGTGTTCTACCAACTACTCATTACAAGTAGCTTTAGTATCAAAATTGATTATTGTAAGTAAAGAAAAGTCAGAATGCAAGCTAAAATGAAAGAGCAAGTTATTCCCCAGTTACCATGCTTCAAGGTGTCCCCATCACTTGACCACATTCCCTGATCTGACATAGAAAAGTGAAGATGTTAAGTCACTCAGTCATGTGCAACTCTTTGCGATCTCATGGACTGTAGCCTGCCAGGCTCCTCTGGCCATGGAATTCTCCAGGCAAGAATACTGGAATGAGTTGCCATTCCCTTCTCCAGAGGATCTTCCAGATCCAGGGATTGAACCTGGATCTCCCACATTCCAGGCAGATTCTTTACCATCTGAGCCAAGATCTGGCATGGAAGGCTCCCCTAACTTGGCTTCTGCTTCTCTTTGCTTATACTTCTCTCCACTTTTTGCCCCTCACAGTGGTGAAAACAGCCTGTTTTTCACTACGCACAACCACACCATTTCCGGCCACTGTGCCGACACGCGCTATTCTCTCTGACCTTCTTTCTCTTACCATAGTCACTTGACTGGCTTCTGCCTACTCATCACCCCTCCACCTAGGTGTCACCTTCTCCAAGAAGTTTTGTCTTTCCTTTAATTCCCCAGACTTTGTGACATGCCACCCACTTTGGGCTCCCACCACCTCTAGTGCAGACTTCTACCTGGACTCTCACCACTCTGTGTACAATAATTGGTCACTAGCGATCTGCCCCACTAGCCCGGAACTCCTCAAAGGCAGGCCGGATGTTTACTCTTGTTTGTAGGCACAATTCCAAGCACAGGGCTGACCACATCAGTGGCACCAGGTAAATGTTAGCTGAATGCAGACGCAAACCTTTTACAAACAAGTTATGTTCCAAATGTCCCTGGCATAACTGTGTTCTACCTCTGATCATGAGCTAATAGGTGCGCTGTGAAACCTGAGAATAGCCTGATTCAGAAACAGAACACAATGAACACTTAGAAATTGGATGCCCAAGTCCACCTATTAAAGAGTCCAAATTAAATGACCTTTACTCTTTTCCTTAAAATGCATTATGGTAAATATAGGCCTTCTCCCTGTTAATCTGGCTAAGGAAGCAGAACCAAGATCATCAAATGGGCTTTTACTGAGATACATGCTAATTTTGGCCAACCTAATCTCTTTAAGAAAATTAACATTTGCACAATTTTCCATATTATGAATCAAAATAGTGAACTTTAAGGGAAAAAACCCCACACTTGTGGAAAGAAGTTACTCTTGCAGTATAGGACTATAGTTTATATACAGCAGAACATCGCTAATGAATTAGATGCTTCCTTTTCCCCTGAAAAGATCAGGAGTCTCCCTGCTGTCAGAGCCAAACAGGCTCTTCTGGTGTCACACTAACACCCAATTCAATTCAGTCAGATGACAATGAGAGATACGAGAAATAAAATAGGACCAAAAAAAAAAATCTCTGATGCTGAAGTTTCAGGTTTCACCTTCACTGATCTTTTTCAACATGGAGGATCTTCATCAGGTTATGAAATATTCATTCCTGAAAAACTCCTCAATCTGAAAAATTCACCTGTGTTTGCCTGGTGTACTATAACTTAAGATGTCATGATTTCTTTTTTGTTGTTGTTTTATATGGAAAGCAGGGACAGTTTATCAAATGGTGTTTTGGAGTTTGAGGGAAGAAGTTGATTTTCCACAGAGGGAAATTTAGTCCAGAAGTGAATTTAGCACTTTGCCTTTATTAAGGCAGTATTTGGCTATAACCATTTGAGAGTCTGCTTGAGTAATACATTTGATGATTTGGCCATGTAAAACAAACACAAAACCAAAACCCCCTCCCCTACTACATTTTTAGAAATGTCTAAGGCTCTTAATTTTCTTGCAACAATAGAATAAACTGATAAATTATTACATATTTTAGATTTAAAAAGGAATCACAAAACTATACAGCAAGATAAACAACCTGGTATCAATGTGTAATAAGGGATGCCAAGAAAAGTTATTATTGGACAATTAACATGTCCATTTAAACAAAATCTATTCTCAGTGGTCTATAATAAAAAGACCCCAAAGCAAAGGAATGCTGTGTCTGGGACTAGTCTGTAACTATTTTAAGCATTAACTCTTACAAATGTTTATCTACATTTGTCACGTGGCTTTTGCTTCCCTGCCCTCCTCTTCCAGTACGCCAGCCAACTTTCTGTGCTTAAAATCATTTATACCATCCACACTCCAGTTTTCTTTGGTCTGTAGACTTTTCCTCCTCTAAACTTTGGTGTTTAATATCAATGTTTGATATTAATGGCCTTCTACCTCTCAGTGTCCCCAGCTCTAATGTTAACTTACAAGACCAACTTGTCAGTTCTTGTATCCCCACCAAATAGTTTGCATATTTGCAAACTATGACTCGAGGAGTCTCTAGTGCTGTGTACAAAAAGCCAAAGAATGAAATGCAAACTAGACCCTCCCTTCAGATGGAGAAGGATGATGTCATTTCACTCCTTTGTTATGATTTTTACACTCTCAGAATTCACCTGTAATAGCACTGGTGGCTTACCTTGTGTCTGGTTTTAGATTTTCTACTGTGGAGAAGGTTTGATTTGTTGTTTGAATGGACTTGTTCTTCCCACTGAATGACCCATTTTCTCTGGATATAACTTCATATTCTGAAAAGCAAAAAGGCCAACAGACACTTATCTTTATGCTCTGGCAAACTGAATGTTCTTGAAGCTAACAGCCTAAAAAGCCACTTTCATACAAGTGAGCAACTGAGATTGCAGGTCTGAGACCTATTGATCATACACGTTAGCAACTTCTAGGTGGAGATTATCAGTTGATGGTGAAGGTCCCAAAGCATTTGGGGAGTTGCTCATTGACCATTTTTGTTTTCTCTCTACCAGAGCAGGAAAGGCCGCCTGGTAACTGTGTAAAGTGATGACATTCCTGTAGTAGCACTGTATATGGGTAACCTATCATTTTGATATGTAAGTCAGATCATCTCCCATTGCTGGAAAATCCAGTGTAGTTTTGTAAGAAACATTCTATGAGGAGTGGTGCTTCAGCAGAAGCACATTTCCTGCTCATATGGCTTTATAACATAGCTGGGAAATGGTCACTGATGACATGGTACTGCTGCAAGTAAACAGTTAAAACCATAGCAGCAAATAACATTTAACCAAATAATGAACTATATTTTCCCAGAGTCAATTATTTTGAACTACAGAATTACAAGATTTTGGTATGTACTTCTTATGTAAGTTACGTAAGTCTTGTACATACTGCTTATATATGTCCCCTTGATAATTATCCTTGAATTAAAACAAAACAAAATGAAACTTTGCCCTTAAAGTCTGCATAGAGATCTGTATAAACTTACCTAAAGGATAGCTTTCTATGAACTTACAGTGCTAATCAAAAGAGAAAGACTTTCAGAAGAAGAGAATATGATTTACTAATTTGTTTTCCCTGCTGTCAGTTGGGATTTAGTTTAATACATGTGATGAGATCACGAAGAGGATTACAAAAATCAAACAAAAAACAACAAACAACCACAAAAGCCCACTCAAAAACAGTTCTGTCAATATGAAGAAATACACAAATGGTGGGCTTCAGGGAAAGTGGGAAGGTTGTGAGTTACTGGGACTTAAGCTGTTAGCGCTGAGACCAAAGGTAGGAGATAATACTGGAAATAAAGCTGAAATTATAGAATAACTCCTGGAGACTTATAATCACCACTTTTAATTTAACGGTAAATTAAAAACATCCAAGATGGAGGGCCACCTTTTCAGAATAATTTCCTATAACCATCCTTTTGAAAATTTTAAATTAGACTAGAAGGCAATGGCCATTGTATCTGGACACATGAATGCAGCTTTTAAAAGACTAGTGGCTTGAAGATTTCTGATTACAGTTTTGATTTCTGTGCTTGTGATGGGTCTGTTAAGATCTTCTATTTCTTCCTGGTTCAGTTTTGGAAACAACCTGCCTGACTTCAGGCTCTGCTACAAAGCCACAGTCATCAAGACAGTATGGTACTGGCACAAAGATAGAAATATAGATCAATGGAACAAAATAGAAAGCCCAGAGATAAATCCATGCACCTATGGACACCTGATCTTTGACAAAGGAGGCAAGAATATACAATGGAGAAAAGACAATCTCTTTAACAAGTGGTGCTGGGAAAACTGGTCAACCACTTGTAAAAGAATGAAACTAGAACACTTCCTAACACCATACACAAAAATAAACTCAAAATGGATTAAAGATCTAAATGTAAGACCAGAAACTATAAAACTCCTAGAGGAAAACATAGGCAAAACACTCTCCAACATAAATCACAGCAGGATCCTCTATGACCCACCTCTCAGAATATTGGAAATAAAAGCAAAAATAAACAAATGGGACATAATTAAAATTAAAAGCTTTTGCACAACAAAGGAAACCATAAGCAAGGTGAAAAGACAGCCTTCAGAATGGGAGAAAATAATAGCAAACGAAGCAACAGACAATTAATCTCAAAAATATACAAGCAACTCCTGCAGCTGAATTCCAGAAAAATAAATGACCCAATCAAAAAATGGGCCAAAGAACTAAACAGACATTTTTCCAAAGAAGACATACAGATGGCTAACAAACACATGGAAAGATGCTCAACATCACTCATTATTAGAGAAATGCAAATCAAAACCACAATGAGGTACCATTTCACGCCAATCAGAATGGCTGCTATCCAAAAGTCTACAAGCAATAAATGCTGGAGAGGGTGTGGAGAAAAGGGAACCCTCTTACACTGTTGGTGGGAATGCAAACTAGTACAGCCACTATGGAGAACAGTGTGGAGATTCCTTAAAAAACTGGCAATAGAACTGCCATATGACCCAGCAATCCCACTGCTGGTCATACACACCGAGGAAACCAGAATTGAAAGAGACGCGTGTACCCCAATGTTCATCGCAGCACTGTTTATAATAGCCAGGACATGGAAGCAACCTAGATGTCCATCAGCAGATGAATGGATAAGGGAGCTGTGGTACATATACACAATGGAATATTACTCAGCCATTAAGAAAAATACATTTGAATCGGTTCTATTGAGATGGATGAAACTGGAGCCCATTATACAGAGTGAAGTAAGCCAGAAAGAAAAACACCAATACAGTATACTAACGCATATATATGGAATTTGAAAGATGGTGACGATAACCCTATATGTGAGATAGAATAAGAGACACAGATGCATAAACAGTCTTATGGACTCTGAGGGAGAAGGTGAGGGTGGGACGTTCTGAGAGAATAGCATTGAAACATATATATTATCATATGTGAAACAGAACACCATTTCAGGTTCGATGCATGAGACAAATGCTCAGGGCTGGGGCAGTGGGATGACCCAGAGGGATGGGATGGGGAGGGAGGTGGGAGGGGGTTTCACGATGGGGAACATGTGTAAACCCATGGCTGATTCATGTCAATGTATGGCAAAAACCACTACAATATTGTAAATTAATTAGCCCCCAACTAAAATTAATAAATTTATTAAAAAAAAATAAAACAAAAGATTAATGGCTGATATTTAGTATGTCTTCCTCAGACTCTCTGCTCCCAATCTATGTCTCAGTTGACTTTCTATTCTAACAGAGCATGGAAAGAGAGGGAGAGGGAGCATCCTGAATTCAGATATTCAAATTATACTTTTCCCTCAGCCATAAAGGGGCATTTACTAGAAAAAGAAGGGAGTAATTAGAATGGAAGTAAAACAGATTAAAAAAAAAAAAAGGAAACTGCATGACTTACTGGAAAGAAACAGACCAAGCCACTTGCCTGTATCTCAGTCTCAGTTTTCCCATCTGTAAAATGTCCATAGTGTCTCTTCATAGTGTTGCTCATAGGGATTAAAGTAGGAACATATGAAAAGTGCTTAATAGTATTTTGCTCAACAGGTGGTACCTATTATTATTATGTCTTTTATTATTCTTTATTATCCCTGAGTTGTATCTTAAAACTTGAAAATTTGAAAGATTCCAGTTTGAAAGATTCAAGTGCTGATAAGTCATTGAAAGAGCAGTTTATATGACATTCCAGTTGGTTTATCCACGAAAGCAGTCACCTTCAAAAAACATCTTTGTTTGGGTCATTCCTAATGTTTAAATGTTAATTTAATATGACTTTAGTCCTTAAACTTTGGAGTTTTCAAAATGGATCTAGAAGTTCCCTTCATAATTAAAAAGATATTTAGAATTTTTTTCAGAATTCTTGTTTTAGAATTCTCAGAATTCTTGTTTTAGAATGTATGTATCTTTCCTTTTTAATTTTTTAAAGTGATAATAGCTTTTTCATAAATGCACCAACATTCTAAAACTCTACCACCACCAAAAAAAAAGTGTGTGTCCATATTTCTTATTTTAAGATAGGGGATTTAAAAAATAGTTTCTGTAAGAGTAAGGATATAAGAAAATCTACGAAGAACTGACACTGAATACATGGTCTCTTTCACCCCCCTCAGAGGGTTTTAACCCCCTTATGAGATAATTCACTTAGAAGATAATCGTTTATTATGAATATAGGGAACATCATAGTCTGGTCAGTGCAGCATGAAAATAATAATGGTGATACTATTGCTCCCAGTCCTACTGTTGCTGCTGCCGACAAATGTTAATTTAACAGCTTCTAATTTATGCTGCATGAATTCTCTGTTAAGTTTTACACTCACAACAAATTGATAACAATGAGAATTATTATTATTACAAATAAAAAACTAGAAGTTCAAAGAGGCTAATTATAGATTCAAGTTGCATTATCTGGAACACACCTGGTCTGGGATTTAAATCTATGTCCGCATGCTCTTGACATATCACAAAATGACAACTTATAACTAACTTAACTTTAAGTTGTCCAAGGATCTAGGCTATGGCCAATCTCTATGGTGTACCTATTTCTACTTTAGTGTAGAAGGGTCATGGAGAAGCATCAGAATTTGGATGTATTTACTAGAGGTGAATACATGCCTATCAGAAGAAAGATTACTGACAGAAGTCAACTAGGGAAATGAAGAATATGGTCCCTCTCTTTTGCTATCTTTCTTAATCCTTTCCTGGAAAACCATTTCTAATGATAGAATTAGAGAGAATTAATCCCTGTATTATCTGAGCTACTGGTTTATAAAAGATTATATTTGAAATCAAGTGGTATTTAATGGAAAAAAATAGATCATCAGGGCATATGGTTCAATGTTTAAACATAAACTAAGTAAATAATGACTAAATACTGACTTATTTCTATGTATAAAATATTATTATTATAGATGTGATCCTTTTCCATGAAAATTGTTATCATAAGTCCAGTATCTAGTGAAAGATCTCAACATCTCATTAACATTTAATAATATTAATAATAATGTTAAACTAATTGGTTAGATAAAGTATATCCTATTTATGATACTTTGAGATTACAGATTTATATCATTTTAAAAAGCTACATGATAAAAGGAAAATACAGAAAAGAAAATCCTGCTGTTTTCAAAAGCTAAATCATACCCAAGTGAATGTGTATTAGATTATTAGACATATTAGATTAACCAATACCAATTTGATGTTCTATATCTTTAAGGGAAGTGAAATTTTTATAAATCATTTGGTCTTGTGAGAACTGAGTCTCAGACTATTACAGGAACTCCTTATTAGGACTGCACATGGATTGAGAATTTTAAACCTTTTAATACATGTAGATAATCAATGCTTGATTTTTAGATATTGAGATGATAGTACCTACTGGCATAATCCCAAGTAAAGAAGACTAGTCAAAACTGCATGAGAAAGGAAATTCACAAAATATGTTTTATTTTTTTAAAAAAAGGCCAGTTAAGCAAAGATAAGCTGCTGAGTTTGAGCAAACTCCGGGAGACGTGAAGGACAGGGAAGCCTGGTGTGCTGTAGACCACGGGGTTGTAAAGAGCTGGACATGACTTAGTGACCGAACAACAACAAGCTGCTTACACTGGAAGCTGCCCAGATTAAGTGGTTTTGTCTGAGGAGAAATAGCTGCTGTTTTCTCCTTTATTCAAAGGAAACTTTTTGGCAGCTTCTGAATCACCCTACTCCTCACATTACCCTGTGTACTGCTCTCTACTCCCCCCAACAGCCCCTCAGGGGGCCCCTCTGTTCCATCTGCCCACCTTGGGCCTGTGGCAGCAGGACATGCAAGTACTCACACTATTTGCTTCATCCTCTAGCTGACTTGGGTGGTTAGTCATCCCACCCTCCCCCTCTTCTCTCTAGTCTGACTCTCTTGTTCACTATGGAAAATTAAAATCCCACATAACAAATTCAAAGAGTGACTCAGAGTTTCTTTTTTTTTTTTTTTTTATAAATTTATTTATTTTAGTTGGGGGCTAATTACTTTACAATATTGTAATAGTTTTTGCCATACATTGACATGAATCAGCCATGGGTTTACATGTGTTCCCCTTCCTGGACCCCCCACCCACCTCCCTCCCCATCCCATCCCTCTGGGTCATCCCATTGCCCCGGCCCTGAGCCCTTGTCTCATGCATTGAACATGGAATGGTGTTCTGTTTCACATATGATAATATACATGTTTCAATGCTATTCTCCCAGAACGTCCCACCCTCACCTTCTCCCTCAGAGTCCATAAAATTGTTCTTTGCATCTGTGTCTCTTATTCTGTCTCGCATATAGGGTTATCGTTACCATCTTTCAAATTCCATATATATGCATTAGTATACTGTATTGTTGTTTTTCTTTCTGGCTTACTTCACTCTGTATAATGGGCTCCAGTTTCATCCATCTCAGTAGAACTGATTCAAATGTATTTTTTTTTAATGGCTGAGTTTCTTATTTTTCATTATCATTTTCATGAGGAGTAGCAGAATCAAAATTCCCTGAGATGAGCAGAAAATTGACCAGGAATAGAATTTTTAAAAACCATACCTGTGGCTGATTCATGCTGATATATGGCAGAAATCAACACAACATTGTAAAGTCATTATCTTCCAATTAAAAATAAATTTAAAGAAAAAGAATTCTCATAAAATGACTGAAATAATGATTAGCCTGCTTCAAAGTTCCAGGTCAATCTAGAAATTGGGATGTTGAAAGGAAAATTGGTTTAAATACTATTAGCAGTGGCAACTTCTCATATGTTATTTGTAATTTTCTGGTAATGGAAAGACTAGATATACCTTCACATTGAGAAAAAGTTCTGAGAGGAGAAAGAAGATACATGACTTAAAGAGATCTGCTAGGTTAACAGAGAGACCATAACCAGGACAAAGATCATCTTCCCCATCTTATGACACTTTTGAAAATCATCTGCCACAGAGACAGCAGAACTCTGCAGGGACTTGCTGTTTCTGAGATACATTACCCAGAGTCACAGTCTGACTTAAGGTACCACATTCCCAAAGCATCATCTTATCAATGTTTCCCACCGTAGCAACAGTCCGCATGCCATGCTCTTACCAGTGACAGTGTCATTGAGTGGCTTATCCCAGTCCAAGATGACAAAGGAGGGACACCCTTCCACAGTGACCACAGTGAGGTTGGTAGGTGGGTTTTGTGGTGGGCTGGTGGCATTCCCTTCTGTGGCCTCCTCTTTGGGGAATCTCTTGACAGAGTCAGTGATGGAGCAGGGGCTGTTGTCAGGCTTTTGGATATACCGCACATGAGGACCTAAGAGAGAGAGGACATTAAACATTTTGGTTTTTTGAGCTTGTAAAAAAGGTGGAGGAGAACTCATAAGTAAAACAATCTGTTTGAGGATATTTGATCTAATACTATAAGCAGATGGATGAAAGCAATGATGTGGATGGTTTGAATTTGTGAAAATCCAGAATCCTATCTTTGGGATACATGATAAGGATGATATTATTGATTTAATCTTCTAAATAGGTTTAGCTTATATTAATATCCAAAAGTAATTTGGTTTAAACTGCATAATTTATGAGGTATAGGAAAGAGTACTCAAAAGGATCTTGGTTCAGTAGTGGGGAATGATTTACCTTACATTAAAATATAGTTATGGTCCTACCAATAAACCTTAAAAGCCAGGCTCAGAAAGATCAAGTGGTTTTAAGTTATTTAATTGCACCCCAGAATAAAATCCAACAATATTTTAGGAATAACAAACATATACAGCACCCAACTGGATAAATTCCTTATAGGAACATATTACCAATAATGAGAAAAATAAATCATTTGGAGTCAAACTGGAATTTGCATAGATGTTAGAATCATCAAACAAGGACAATAAAACAGTTATTATCACTATAATTCACATGGTCAAAAAGTTAAGAAATGGAAGATATAAAAAAAGACCCAAATTAAATTTCTAGAGATCTTCAAATAGAGCAGAGAAGAAAAGACACGTTAGGACAACAAAAAAGGATCGTGGCAGATTTCTCATTGTAAAGAAAGCAAGTGAGAGGGCAACAGAGAGATGCTCTTATATATTAAGGAACAAAAACCAAAACAAAAGAAAAAAACTTATCATCTAGAATTCTATAACTAGTGAAAACATCTTAAAAATAAACAAGCGAAATATTTTTTAGACATACAAAAGCTGAAAGAATTCATGACTAGCACACCCAACCTAGAACGAAGATTCACAGAAGTCCTCTAGGCAGAAGGAAAATGATGCCAGATGGAAATATGGCTACACACAAAGGAATGATGAGCACTGGAAATGGTAACTATATAGGTAAATATACATAATATTTATCTTATTATTTAATTCTCTCTAAAAGTTTATTGTTTAAACAAAAATAATCACAATTTAGTGTGATCTATATAACATGCAAAAGTAAAGTAATAGCCCAACAGCCAGGAAAGAAAAGCTGCTATACTAATATGAAGTTCTTATACTTCACATTCAACTGTTTATGAAGTTGTGGAATATCACTTGAAGGTAGACTGTGAAGTTAAGGACACATTCTATGAACCCCAAATTATTCACTAAAATAACAAAACAAAGTTATAGCTAAGAGGACAACAAAAAAGATAAAATGGAATCATAAAAATATGCAGTCCAAAAGAAGGCTGAAAAAGAAGGAAAGAGGGAAAAAAGAATAGATGGAACAAATAAAAAACAATAACAAGATGATAATAGATTTAAACCTAACCATATCATCAAAGAATATTACCATAAACAAAAAAGGTCACTTTATAATGATAAAGAATCAATTCATTAGTTTATTACAATCCTAAGTAATTGAGGTCTATACCTGAATACAGACCTTTAGTATACCTGGAGAAAAAAAATAAAATAAATAAATGACAGAAGAAGAAAGTAGAAATAAATCTACAATTAGAGCTAGAGATGTTGGTATTCTCTCATTAACTGATAGAACAAGTTGATAGAAAATCACAAAGGATATAAAAGAATTGTACAATATAACCAAACAAACTGACTTAATTGACATTTTTATAGAACCCTTGTTATGGACTGAATTATGTTTTCCTAAAATTCCTATATTGAAGATTTAACTTCCAATATGAGAAATCAAACCTGATAATACCTTGAAATAAGGCTTCTAGCCTTCAGAACTGTGAAAGAATAAATTGAGGTTGCTTAAGCCAAAGTCTATAGTATTTTGTTTTGGCAGCCCTAGCAAACTAATACAATATTCCACTTAAGACTAGGAAGATACACATTCTTTTTAAGTATACACAAAACATACACAACAAGATATACTATATTCTGGGCCATAAAAAAGTCTCAATAAATTTAAAATGACTCAGGAAATACAGAGTATATCACAACAATGGAGTTATTAATAAAAATCAGTAACAGAATGATCTCTTGAAAATCTTGAAATATTTGGAAATTAAGTAACCTACTTCTATAGGCCAAAGAAGAAAGCAAAAGGCAATTTAAAAGTATTTTGAATAGGGTAAAACTGAATACACAGTATATCAAACATTTTTAGATGCTGCTTAAATAATACCTAGGGAAAATGCTGTAGTACTGAATTTCATATTTAAAAAGAAGAGAGGTCTCAAATCATCTTGAACCTTAAGAAATTAGAAGAACAAATTAAACTCAAAATAAGCAGAAAAAGGAAATAATAAAGATCAAAGTAAAAATAAATGAAATGGAAAACAGAAAAATTATACCAAATAAATGAAACCCCAAATTGAACTTTTTAGAAGATCGAAAGAACTGATAAACCAACAGTGTGGCTGATTAGGCGAAAGAGAAAAAAGGCACATATTATCAATAACAGGAAAGAGAGAGGTGACATCATTACAGATTATTCAGATATCAAAACAAAAGAAAATGAAATAAATTTGACAACTTAGATGATACAGACCAATAACTTGAAAGACAAAAATTATGAAAGCTCACTATGGAAGAAAGTATACTGAATAGTCCTATAACTACTAAAGAAAAGAAAGTTAAGTCGCTCATTTGTGTCTGACTCCTTGCAACCCCATGGAATGTAGCCTACTAGGCTTCTCCATCCATGGAATTTTCCAGGCAAGAGTACTGGCATGGGTTGCCATTTCCTTCTCCAATTAAAATGAATTACAAGTAAAACACTTCTCACAAAGAGAATGTGAGGTTCAGATGACTTTATTGGTGAATACTGCCAAATATTTAGGGAAGAAGCAATACTAGTTCTAAACCCTTTCAGAAAACTGAAAAGTTCAGTATTATTTTGACACTAAAACTTGACTAGATTTTACAAGAAAAGAAAATAATAGCCCAATATCCCTCACTGAATACTATTCTATACAAAATTTTAGGGAATTAAATCAGTGATATATTAAAATGAGAATACACTATAACCAACGGGAATTTGTCCCTGGAATGCAAAGTTAGTCTACAATTCAAGAGCAATTACTTTATCATATTAACACACTAAAAAAAAAAAAAAAAAGAAAAACCTTATAATTATCTCAATAAAGCCAGAAAAATCATTAGACATAATCTAGCATTCATTTTTGATAACAATTTTCACTGGAGCAGGAATAGAAGAGAACTTTCTCAACCCAATAAGGACATCTATGAAAAAACCACAGGTAACAACATACTTAATGGTGAAAGACTAAATGGTTTTGCTATAAGATAAGGAATAAGAAAAAGATATCAATCCTCACTTTCAATTCAGTGTTTTTCTAGAGGTTCTAGCCAGGATAGAAAAGCAAGAAAAAAGGTACTCAAGCTGGAAAGGAAGAAGTAAAACCTTCCTCTTAGATGACATAGTTCTGTATATAGAAAACCCAGCATATCTACAAAAAAATCTACAGAGTTTTGCAAGATTGTAGAATATAAAATCACTGTACAAAAAAAATCAGTTGTTTTTCTATATATTAGCAATGAACAATAGGAAACTGAAACTTAAAATGCTACTTTTATGTTTTATTTAACTGAAACTAAAAATCATTGGTGAGAGAAATGAATAATACCTAAATAAATAGTGAGATATACCATGTTCATAAGTAGGAGGACAATAGTGTACAGCTGCTAATGCTTTCTAATTGACTTGCAGATTCAATGAAATTCTAATAAAAATATGAGCAGGCTATTTTTCTTTAGACATTGATAAATTCATCCTAAAATTTAGCTAGGAATACAAAAGGACCTAGAACCACCAAAACAACTTTAGAGAAATAAAAACAATGTTGGAGAACTAACCCAACTTGATTGCAGCACTTATCATAAAACCATAGTGATCCAGACACTGCAGTATTGATGGAAAGGTAGCTAAATAGATCAATGGAACAACTAGAGAACACCTAAATAGTTCCATGTATATCTGGACAATCGATTTTTGACAAAGGTACAAATTAAACTTCAGTGGAGGAACAATAATTTTTCAACAAATATGGTGGAACAATTTGATATCCTTAAGAAAATAAACTTGTATTCATATCTTGTATCATATACACAGTTTGACTCAAAATGGATCATAGACTTAAATGTAAAAGTAGAAACCTTCTACAAGGAAACTGAGGAGAAATTTCTAGAAGGAAACAGAGGAGCTCTTTGTGATCTCTGGTTAGTCAATGATTTCTTAAATGTAACACCAAAGATGCAATCTATAAAAAACCAAATCAATAAACCAAGCTTCATTAAAATTAAAGAAGAAGCCGCACAGGGAGAAAATGTTTGTGAAACATGCACCTGAAAAAGATCTTCAACCCAGAAAATATAAAGACTCTTCAAACTCAACAATAAGAAAATAAGCAACACAATAAAAATACAGAAAAAATGTTAAGAGACATATCAAAAAAGATATACATATGGCAAATAAGGACATGAAAAGATGTTCAGCATCCTTAGTCATTAGGGATATGCAAAATTAAAATCACAGATACTACTACATACTTTTTAAAAGAGTTTAAATTAAAAAGGCTGACCATACTAAATGTTGGAAAAGATGTGGAGGAATTGGACACATCATACACTGCTGACAGAAAGGCAAAATAGTACAACTGGTGTGAAAAACAGTTTGGCAGTTCCTTAAAATGTTAAATATACACTTACATATGATCTAGCCATTCCCCTTCTAGCAATTAGTCCAAAAAGAATGAAAGTATATGTCTACACAAAGACTTGTACATGAATGGTCATAGAATAGCATACTTTACTGGTAATGTAAAAATGCTGGAAACAACCCAAATGTCATAAAGTTTTAATAAATTATTATATATCTATGCAATAGAATACTCATAAGCAATAAAAAGGAATAGACTGTTGATACATATACCAACATGGATGCATCACCAAATAGTTATGGTAAGTAAAAGAAATCGGAAAGGAAGTTCATAATATATTATTTTCTATTATGTGAAATTCCAAAAATGTATACTAGTCTATAAAGATGATGCAGTTAAAGTGCTGCACATAATATGACAGCAAATCTGGAAAACTCAGCAGTGGCCACAGGACTGGAAAAGGTCAGTTTTCATTTCAATCGCAAAGAAAGGCAATGCTGAAGAATTTTCAGACTACCATACAACTGTGCTCATTTCACATGCTAGCTAGGTAATTCTCAAAATCCTTCAAACTAGATTTCAACAGTAGGTGAACCAAGAACTTCCAGATGTATAAGTTGGGTTTAGAAAAGGAAGAGGAACAAGTGATCAAATTGCCATCATCCATTGGATCACAGAAAAAGCAAGAAAATTCTAGAAAAATATCTACTTCTGCTTCATTGATCACCAAAACGTTTGACTGTGTGGATCACAACAAACTGTGGAGAATTCTTCGAGATGGGAATACCAAACCACCTTACCTGCCTCCTGAGAAATCTGTATGCAGGTCAAGAAGCAACAGTTAGAACTGGACATGGAACAATAGAATGGTTCAAAATTGGGAAAACAATACATCAAGGCCATATATTGTCCCTCTGTTATTTAACTCACATGCAGAGCACATTATGGGAAATGTCAGGCTGGATGAATCACAAGGTGGCATCAAGACTGCTGGAAGAAATATCAACAACCTCAGACATACAGATGATACCACTCTAATGGCAAAAAGCGAAGAGAAACTAAAGAACCTCTTGATGAAAGTGAAAGAGGAGAGTGAAAAAGCTGGCTTAAAACTCAACATTCAAAAAACTAAGATCATGACTTTGGGTACCCCACCACTTCGTGGCAAATGGATAGGGGAAAAGTGGAAACAGTGACAGATTTTCTTTTCTTGGGCTCCAAAATCACTGCAGACAGTGATTATAGCCATGAAATTAACAGATGCTTGCTTCTTAGAAGAAAAGTTATGACAAACCTAGACAGCATATTAAAAAGCAGAGACATTACTTTGCTGACAAAGGTCCATCTAGTTAAAGCTATGGTTTTTCCAATAATCATGTATGGATGTGAGAATTGGCTATAAAGAAGGCTGAGGGCCAAAGAACTGATGCTTTCAAATTACGGTGCTGGAGAAGAATTTTGAGAGTTCCTTGGACAGCAAGGAGATCAAACGAGTCAATCCTAAAGGAAATCAACCCTGAATATTCATTAGAAGGGCTGATGCTGAAGCTCTAATATTTTGGTCACCTGATGTGAAAAGCCAACTCACTGGAAAATACCCTGACGCTGGGAAAGATTGAGAGCAGGAGGAGAAGGGGACAACAGAGGATGAGACGGTTGGATGGCATCACTGACTCGATGGACATGAGTTTGAGCAAACTCCAAGAGACAGTGAAGGACAGGGAAGCCTGGCATGCTGTAGTCCATGGGGTCTCAAAGAGCTGGACATGACTTGGTGACTGAAAAACAACAGCAACAATCTATAATATAGTTACCTTGAGACTAGAGGTTAGGTGGGAGAAGTGAAGAGGAGGGATTGTAAAGGTACAAGATGAAACTTTTTGAGGTGTTGCATGTACTCATTATCTTGATTGTGATGATGGTTGCATGAATATATACATATATTAAAATTTATTAAATTTTATACTTCAGGAAAACAGATCACAGAAGGAAACACTGGTGTGTATCATATAATGTCTTTTACTTTGGTAGATTAGATTACTGTTCAAAAATATTCTCTGTATTCATGGAAAGAGTATATTTCCCCTATCTTTGATTTGAGCTTAGCTCTGTGACTTTCTTTTGCCATTGAATATTGGCAGGTATAACACAAGGAGGTTGAAATGTTGTTGTATATCTGGACTCCTTCTCTCTTTACTTTGTATTGTTAGGAGAATGGCTTCTCCTGGGTCACTGTTAGTCTTTCATCTTGGGTACCAAAATGAACAGATGTGGAGCAGACCTTAGCCTAAACCCATAAGAGACCCAGCTGTACCTGCTGCTAGAAATAGAATCACCCAGCTAAGCACATCCTAAATCAGCTGACCTCCATGTGACCTGTAGACACATGAGAAATAAATCCTTTTTAGGGTATGCTACTAGGCTTCCCCAATGGCTTAGTGGTAAAGAATCTGCCTGCTAATGTAGGGGACACGGATTCAAACCCTGATCCAGGAAGATACCACATGCCACGGGGCAACTAAGCTCATGCACCACAACTACTGAGCCTGTGCGCTAGAGCCCAGGAGCCACAACCACTGAAGCCTGTGTGCCTTTAGAGCCCATGCTCTGCAACAAGTGAAGCCACTGCAATGAGAAGCTCTTTCACTGCAACTAAAGAGTAGCCTCTGCTTGCTGCAACTAGAGAAAAGCTCGTGCAGCAAAGAATACCCAACACAGCCAAAAATAAATAAGTAAAAAAATAAACATTAAAAAAAGAATATGCCACTAAGATTTTGTAGTTACTACACAGCAACAGTTGACTAATATACCCACCAAAGATAGCTTTCTTAAAAGTAAGATTTGGAGCCGATCATACATACCTTTGAATCTGGGCTTCCCAAGAGGATCGGTTTCTCTTGTTGGACTTGAGCTAAAGTCAGTCATATTATCTGAGGATGGATGACACAATGAAAAATTAGTAAAGGCTATAAATATTTATAATGTCTCCTGGTTAATTGCTTGCAACTTTTATTTCCATATTATTATAATCCATATTATTCACATTTCAAGGCTTTTAACTGTATCCTGCTACAGGTGTTCTGCAGAGTAATAAATGATTTAAAGATTACAACCGGGCTTCCCTTGTAGGTCAGCTGGTAACGAATCTGCCTACAATGTAGGAGACCCAGGGTTCGATTCCAAGGTCAGGAAGATCTCCTGGAGAAGGAAATGGCAACCAACTCCAGTATTCTTGACTGGAGAATCCCATGGACAGATGAGCCTGGAAGGCTACAGTCCATGGGGTCGCAAGAGTCAGACACAACTTAGTGACCAAACCACCACCACCAAAGATTACAACCAAGTAGCTAATACACATTCATACATTAAGTTATGTGTGATTAGGAATGACATGTGATTTAGGAATAAGCACTGAGTAATATAGATCTTTTGAGGAAGACTTTATTAAAGATCTTGGTACTTCCTTCTATGTCTGCAAAGGAAAGGAGCACATTCCACAGTAAGTCACTAGAAATAAGTGTAATTTTAAATTAAAATGTCCCTATCAATCATAAAATTGAGTAAAATGTATTGATCCAGAGCTAGGACTCTTTTCTCCCTAATTTGAAATCCTCTGGTACTTTGTGGCTAAGCATCCTGCGGGACTTGACTGACATACTCACCAAAATCTTCTCCTGAGGCAGGAACTGTTGGTTGCTTTTTATCTGTCTCCATTCTCTCCAAGGGGGCTTCCGTAGGTTTGAGTGTTGCCCTCAAGGGTGGGGAAGTTACTCGGCCTGATGAAATTATTCCTATAATGCAGAGCCAAAGGAGTCAAGTTTTGTAGGGAGCCTTGCCGAGTTCCCCATTTACCTATTCAACAAATATTTATTAAGCACTTACCATGTGACTTGGCACTATATGCCAGGATTAGAGAGAAAATAAGACCTGGTGTCCTTGATTTATTGGGAGATACGTGTGAGCCAAATTATCCTGAAGCATTTACAAATATTGTGAAAGCATAAGACAAGGTCTCAGAGAGGACAAGTCTATGGGGAAAGATGATGGGTTCTAGGGGGAAGTTAGGAATGCTTTCCTAGAGGGTGTGCCAATAAAGAGGAAAAGTGTTCAGTAGGTAGGCATGAGAGCTGTATTCCAGGTGTAGTTTATAGGAAGAACACAGTCAGGGAAGCATAAAGTCATGTGGCACATTGAATTTGAAGGCATGAGAGCCAAGAGTGCCAGGACGCAATGAGAGCAGAGTAGGGGCCAGGCAGGGAAGGGCAGTTCATGGAGGGCCTTACATACCATAGATTTAGATATTATTTTTAGATGACAAGGGCCCATTAAAAATTTTTCACTAGGGAAGTAACATGATCAGATAAGGAGAGAGTGAACAGTTAGGCTGCAAGGCTGGTGGCAGACAGAGAAATCAAGAACTAAAGCAGTTGTGTAGGCAAGGACAGAGGAGAACTATGTAAGAAGCAGTGAGACTGGATGGAAGGGGTTTTACATGAAAGATGTCAAAAGGATGGAGTGGCCAGACTATAGATTAAATGATAGGCATGGGAGATGGCAGGGGGAAGAAGAAAAAGGTTTATAAGGTAATGACTGTGATTCTGGCCTAGTGGCCAGACCAGTGTTACTCTGAGATGCTGAATTCAACAATGTCTCCTCTGCTCTAAAAACACATGTAGGTCTCCCAAATAGGATCCATCCCAAGGTCTATGCAAATATGGGTAGAATAGAGTGGAGGCTAGTAGTAGTGTTAGTTGCTCAGTTGTGTCCAACTCTCTGTGACTCTATGGGCTGTAGCCCACCACTCCTCTGTCCAAGGGATTCTCCAGGCAAGAATATTGGAGTGGGCAGCCATTCCCTACTCCAGGGGATCTTCCTGACCCAGGGATTGAACCCAGGTCTCCTACATTGCAGGCAGATTCTCTACCATCTGAGCTACATTCTGTCATAGAGTGGAAGCTAGATTAGCTTTTATAGTCTTCATGGGAAAAGGGATTGTTCTCAGATGATAGAGAGTCAAAGAGTAAGGACTGATGTAAGGACTGTGGCTCAGCATGGAATCATGGATGATGGGCTCCTGGTCCTGGTGGGAGTGGGCCCCAGTGAGAGGATGAGTGAAAACCATGAGATGCTGCACTGCTGCCAGCAGCATCTTTTGAGCTTTTTTGAGTGGGTAGAGCCAGCAGGAAATGCTGGGATGGTATTTTCATCCTTGCAAGGAGAGCAGGACTGAGAGGCCTCAGTAGATCTGGAGATGGGGGACAGGTAGAGATGCCTTGTGGGAACCTAAGACTGTGCTAAGAAGCACATGTGTGAGAAGGCATGTTTTCAGAGAACTCCCAGAACACTGAATTTCTTGAATTCCATATGCACTTTCTGTGATGGTCATCAGGCCAGATGTGTACAACTGATCTCATTTGTGTTTGGCTCCTCAGTGTAGGGCTTCCATGGTGGCTCAGATTGTAAAGAATCTGCCTGCAATGTGGGAGACCTGGGTTCAGTTCCTGGGTCAGGAAGATCCCCTGGAGAAGGGAATGGCAACCCACTCCAGTATTCTTGCCTGGAGAATTCCATGGACAGAGGACCCTGGCCGGCTATAGTCCATGGGATTGCAAAGAGTAGGACACAAATGAGCAACTAACACCTTCACTTTCTTTCCTCAATGTAGACATTTCTTTTGAATTAGAGATGGAAAGCAAAGGGTGGAGAGGGCACCAGAGTTAATCTTGGAAGTGGGATGTGTTTATACCATCCCACAGGCTGGATGGGTTATACCAAAGCTACACTTATTGATGGGAGTGAACAAGGTTTTACATGGCAGGAATCAGGGCCATGGAGCTGCAGCTGAAGACACACAGCCTCGCAGGAGAGCTCTGTGGAGGGAGGTTGCTCTAGCTCTTCCATGGAGGACCCTGGAGCATCACTTTCAGTCTGAACTGAAAGCTATAGAAGCTCAAGTCTCAGCTGCCCCAGGTTACAATTAATGAAGAAAACCTGGTCTCCTCACTGGGACCATGTCCCTAGACCTTGACTCAGGCAGGCACTACCAGCATGGATGATAGGCTGATTCCTCCTTTAGCTGATGGGAAAAAAACCCAGAGGCCGCTGTCCCCTAGTACATCATGGAAGCTTCTCCATCACATCCCTTTCATCCTGTGAAAAGAGTGACACCCATGCCCATTCTCATAAATCCTTGTCAGTTTCATCTTCCACAGTTGTACTTAACAGTGTTATCCTGATTCCCACTACAGAATATTTAGGAGATAGACCTGAGGGAAGAGGGGGAAAAGATGGAGAACATGGTGTGATCTGCTGGCAGGTCCAGTGGAACAGCCTTTAAGAGGAGTGAGATGAAGCTTTGCTCTGAACTGGGCTCACTGATTTTTAATTTCACTCATATATTCACTCAATGATTACTGGATTCACTCAGTAGGGACTGGATTTGGTTCTGGGAATTCAGAGGAAGTGTCATCTGTCATCACAGAGCTCATGATCTAGTAGGGGAAGACAAGGACATGAACAAGTAGGTATAAAACAGAGATTTTCTCTAACAGAGGTAGGTTTCAAGGACAAATAGGGCAGAGAAACAGTGTTAAGTCTACTTTGGGGAGCTATAGGAGGCTTCTTTAAGACAAGGATGAAGTACGAGTGTCCCAGGTGACTGGGAGAGGTCATTCTATGGGAAGAAGACAACAGATGCCGCAGTCTAGAGGTGAGAGGCAGTCTGCCTTGTTGCATAGACTAGACCTGCTCAGTCACCCTGAATATTCCAGTCTCCAGTCTTTCCCCTGGAACCATAATACTGAGGTCAGCATGAAGGCTGGTGGACAGGGGAGCTATCAAGGAGATGTAAAGGATTTTATCTCAAGAGACAGAATGTTAAGTGGAGGACGTTTTCCATTACCCCTGGTGAGTTGGCAGCACAACATATCTTGTCCAAAATAATCCATTTGTTGGAGAGCTTGTGACAGCTTCCATCTCAGCACCAAGCACCCAGCATCTAAGAAGCAAACTGACCTAGATGGACGAGGATGGTGGCTGTCACCCCACCCACCCAGAATCAGGACAAGAGTCCTTAAAGTTGTAACTGACAGTGTCTGGTCTTTGGGGCCAACACAGCCACACGTCACACGTGCCAAGGGCTGTCTGTTGCTCGAGCTAGCACACCAAGAAGGGCTGGTGGTTGACCAGTAAAACTGAAATCAAGGAGGGATAAGGAAATTATGTGACTGACATACCTGCACTTCCTGGCTTTCCGGTGACATTGTTGGGTGGTAAAGGCTTTCTTCGTGGGGGCATGGGTCTGGGTGGCAAGGGTGGGCGATGAGTACCTGGGGTTATGGCTAAGAGATAATATTACAGATAAAGTGGTCATAAGGATTCACTCTACAAAATCACAGGTTTTTAAAAAAATACAATATTTGACAAGTAGCAGTTGGATAACAGAGAATAGATTCTACAGAAAAGAGCCTGTGAGTAATACTTTCTGATGTTATTCTAAATTAGTGCTTGTAATGTACCCAGGGATAATAAAGCACATGAGTTAATGGGGAAAATATTATCTAATCATGGATAAAAATATATCAGTAAACCTGCCCTTTGAAAGGCTGTACAAATGCACAGAATTTAACATCTTTTGCTTCTCATATAAATTCAACAGTAGCATTTCTCAGTTTCATTGTCTCCAATTGCCTTTGCTTTGCAGACTACAATTCTTACACCATTTTAGCTTTGAGTTGTTAAAGCATATAATTTCTCCTTTAGTAGGTGTTCCACTCCATCCTTCAACTATATTCAGTCAGTTCAGTTCAGTTCAGTCACTCAGTCATGTCCAACTCTTTCAGATTCCATGAACCGCAGCACGCCAGGGCTCCCTGTCCATCACCAACTCCCGGAGTCCACCCAAACCCATGCTCATCGAGTCGGTGATGCCATCAGCCATCTGATCCTCTGTCATCCCCTTCTCCTCCTGCCCCCAATCCTTCCCAGCATTAGGATCTTTTCCAATGAGTCAACTCTTCGCATGAGGTGGCCAAAGTATTGGAGTTTCAGCTTCAACATCAGTCCTTCCAATGAACACCCAGGACTGATCTCCTTTAGGAAGGACTGGGTGGATCTTCTTGCAGTCCAAGGGACTCTCAAGAGTCTTCTTCAACACCACAGTTCAAAACATCAATTCTTCGGCACTCAGCTTTCTTCACCGTCCGACTCTCACATCCATACCTGACTACTGGAAAAACCATAGCCTTGACTAGATGGACCTTTGTTGGCAAAGTAATGTCTCTGCTTTTAAATATGCTGTCTAGGTTGGTCATAACTTTTCTTCCAAGGAGTAAGCGTCTTTTAATTTCATGGCTGCAGTCACCATCTGCAGTGATTTTGGAGCCCCCAAAAATAAAGTCACCCACTGTTTCCACTGTTTCCCCATCTATTTCCCATGAAGTGATGGAACCAGATGCCATGATCTTAGTTTTCTGAATGTTGAGCTTTAAGCCAACTTTTTCACTCTCCTCTTTCCCTTTCATCAAGAGGCTCTTCAGTTATTCTTCGCTTTCTGCCATAAGGGTAGTGTCATCTGCATATCTGAGGTTATTGATGTTTCTCCCGGCAATCTTGATTCCAGCTTGTGCTTCCTCCAGCCCAGCGTTTCTCATGATGTACTCTGCATATAAGTTAAATAAGCAGGGTGACAATATACAGCCTTGACGTACTCCTTTTCCTATTTGGAACCAGTCTGTTGTTCCATGTCCAGTTCTAACCGTTGCTTCCTGACCTGCATACAGGTTTCTCAAGAGACAGGTCAGGTGGTCTGGTATTCCCATCTCTTTCAGAATTTTCCAGAGTTTATTGTGATCCACACAGTCAAAGGCTTTTCGTAATTATAATTAAACCAACACTTTTAGAACTTTTCAAATGATTACAACAAAGTAGCCCTAATGGCAGAAGCAATAAGCCTGTGCCCATGCAGATCAGAGTCACCACACAAGGGCACCTGGCCCGGGAGCTGTAAGAGGGAGGCAAAATTTTACACCCACTCTGCTCTCTCACCCACCCACGCACCTTCATGTAAGGACGCCAACCCAGAGGAAAGGCACATTTTTCTAAATGGTTTGCCTGAAGGGCAGAGAGGAGAGAAATCTTTTTATAATCTGCACAAAGACTGACAAGGCTAAAGTTACCTGAAGCAGTCCACCTTAACCCAAATTTTCTTTGAAGTCTTGTGTTATAAGCTTAAAAATTCATCTCTTTCTTTGCATAATATATTGGTTTAATAATCTTGAAGCAAAATTGACAATCCAAGAAAATGCCCTGTGGCTTTAAGTACTTCCTGGGATACTAGGAATTGTGCATGTGTGTGCATGAGTGTGCATATGCTGGGGGTAGGGATGAGTGAGTCGTGATGATAGAATAGAGATGTCTCATCCAGACATTAGTACATTAGAGTGGGTTTCACAGCATCCTGCTACAAAGCATAGAGCTCTTATTCAATGCAAAGATATTACCACTTGATAATTTTGGCCTATTATGTACAGAACAGTCTCAAAGTAGAAACATAAATCATTTCTGCCAAAAGAATATTATAATAAACTACAGAAGAGGAAAACTTGTATATGATGAAAACTAGAATCCACAGTTACTTTTCAGCATTTGATCCACTGTGGCCCCTCGGGACATTATGTGAAGTAATTATTAAATCAGTTCCTCATTAGAGGTTCTTATTAATATTCAGTTTGTGCATAAAGCATTTTTCATTTGTGAACGTGCTACTTGTTTTGAAGCAGCACATATAACTTGCAGCTACAAGTTTCAGAGCAGAACTGAGTGAGGGAGTCAGCCTCTTATTCCTTACCTGGTTTTTTTGTAGGGTGAGAAGAATCGATTGATACATTTCTACCAGCACCAGATGGCAGTGGGACTTGCTTGACCCCTGTGAGCAGAGATAATGACAGAATAAATAGAGAGCTAAAATGCAATAAACATTCTTCACAGAAACTTCATAGAATTGTCAGTGATAATGTGCATTTTTTTTAAGAACAAGGATACTGGTGTTTTTGTGCCTAGACATTTTGGTTGACTTCTCCTGTCTGCATACAGAAAAAAATATCTAAAGCCCTACTGTATTCATCGGTTGTGATTTTTCCCTCTGAAGATTTAGTGTTTGATTTTTTGATTGTGGCTTTGTATTAATTTTCTATGCTGCCCACCCTGCACTGCCTGCCTGGGTGGTATTGTCTTGCCAGAAGGATTTCATCTACAGTGATTGACTATTTTTTTGCCAATATCATGCATAAATTCTGTGGTTTTTAAAAATATTTTTCTCTAACTCCTCTACCCCAATAAAAACCCTTATAATTCCAACATGTTTGGGTTTGTACCTAATGAATTGACTTTAAAATATTTTTTGAGAAGCCTTGGTTAGCAGGCTGGTTAGGCCACAGACTGGATCTGTTCTCTTTTTAAATTAGGCCTGGGCAGGCCTTGAACTCCAAATTGCTGTTTAGAAGAAACTGATCTGAAAATTACCCTGCATGCTATTTTATCTCCTAAGTCTCTCAAACATAATCTGTTGGTTATTACTAAGTCATTCACCTAAATACCCATGCTAGGATTTTGGGTAGCGATCCTAAGGGTAGAGGGAACCAATTTACTTTTTGTCCTGTATTTTAAAAATTATTATTCTTTTACATTATGAAATAGTCTTCCCTGACATGGCTGGCAGTCTCCATTAAGGAATCAATAGTAACAGACATTTAGAATCTCAAGAGTGAATATTATCTTAAATATAGTGGCTCATCCTGAACTTCCCAGGTGGTGTAGCGGTAAAGAACCTGCTTGCCAAAAAAAAAAAAAAAAAAAAAGAACCTGCTTGCCAGTGCAGGAGACACAAGAGACATGGGTTCGATCCCTGGGTCAGGAAGATCCCCTAGAGAAGGAAATGGCAACCCACTCCAATATTCTTGCCTGGAAAATACTATGGACAGAGGAGCCTTGTGGGCTATAGTCCATGGGGTTGCAAAGAGGTGGATATGACTGAGGGTGCATGCACGCATGCGCATGTGCACACACACACACACACACACACACACACACACACACACACACACACACACACACACACAATGGCTCATCCTAAGAAATGAACCCATACTCTGAGGATATGTGTATGTGTGCTCACTATAATATGTACTAAAAATAAGAATAAACATTGAATCAATATACTAGCTAGTACATTAACAAGAACAAACACAGTCACAGCCCTGTTTCGAGTGCTGTTCCAGGACTCTGTAGGGACATTACACACTCAGCCTCATGTAATATGTAGGCAGAGATATTAAGTATACAACAGAAGCCTTGCTTGTCAAAAATTAGATGACATTTTCACATTAATTTATGAAATTATTAATCATGATTGTATTATAATGAAAATTAATCAGCCCAGGGATCGAACCCAGGTCTCCCACATTGCAGGCAGAGTCTTTAGCATCTGAGCTACCCAAGAAACTCATTAATATATTACTAACATTATTATTAACTATAATAATAATTATGAGTAAAATTAATTTATGAAACCTAATATTGCAATTCCATACCCTCTGCTGTTTGAATAAGAGATAATATATAAAATCATGGTGAATGTTTGTATGGAGCCAGGGATCAAATGCTGTTTTATCTGTGGTAGGAATAAAATGTTTCTGCAATCAATGACTATGTTGTGGCTCATCCCACAGGCACTGTGAGAACCAATAGCTCATGGGTCTTCTTCCTGTGCCCTCCTCTGAGTGGCAATGTGAGTGAGAAATGACTCACTTGGGTGGTTACTCTGTGTGTGGCTTAGGGGAATGCAATTCATTTGTGTCACCAGGATACCCTGGTTTGCTGATATCTGATTTACCACTATTTTTCGAAGGTAAAATCAGATTATATCCTCTGGCACGCTAGCAGGCTATGTGTGCCTTCAGTAGACCCTTCTTCACAGTCTTTTTCCAAATCTTTCCACCCTTAGAAAAACAAAGTATGTTCATCCAATACTGCACAAGCACCTTAGATATTCAAGATATGATTTGATCCATACACCCCCTTCTGGGTGGGAGATACCCCTGGGGTCTCACAGAGGAGGAAACCCAAGGCAAGAGGAGATTAAGTACTTGTCCAGGGACTCACAGTTAAAGTGAAGGCATTCACGCCCATGTATGTCCAGCTCCCAAGCCCATTTCTTGAGCACTAATTGGGATAGTACAGGGTGCCTTCTTCTGTCATGATCTTTCTTCCGATAAAGAGAAGGCTGAAAGTGGCATCACTGGTGCTAAAGCCCATGCTACCAAGCCTAGACTTAAAACCTGACTTAACTGCAGTTTTGACCTTCCCCAGAAATGTAATCTCAATCAACCAGTCTGGAAATTTCTGGTCAGCCCCTGTGAGGTAATCTGTCACAGGAACCTTCTTCATCCTCCAGAAGAAGAGGTGATCTACAATGGTAAAACCCACGCAAATCCCTTCTACCTAAAAAGGTGTCCTGACTTCAACGTAGTATTTTCTTTGGTTAATAGATCCCTTGCCCTACACTTGTTCCTGTACAGGTGGTTACAGCAGGGGAAGGGGAGGCTGGGACAAATTGAGAGAGTAGGATTGACATACAAACACTGTTGCTAAGTCGCTTTAGTTGTGTCCGACTCTGTGCAACCCCATAAACGGCAGCCCACCAGGCTCCCCCGTCCCTGGGATTCTCCAGGCAAGCATACTGGAGTGGGTTGCCATTTCCTTCTCCAGTGCATGAAAGAAAAAAGTGAAAGTGAAGTTGCTCAGTCGTTTCCAGCTCTTAGTGACCCCATGGACTGTAGCCTACCAAGCTCCTCTGTCCATGGGATTTTCCAGGCAATAGTATAGCAGCTTCCTACTTGTATAAAATAGACAGCTAGTAGGAAGCTGCTATACAGCACAGGGAGCTCAGCTCAGTGCTCTGTGATGACCTAGAAGGGTGGGATGAGGGGTGAGAGGGAGGTCCAAGAGGGAGGCGATATATATATACATATATATAGACACCCACATATGTACACTCACATATATATACACACATGCACACGTGTACAAACACGTACACTTTGTTTTACAGTAGAAACACAAATTGTAAAGCAACTGTCCTCTAATAAAAAAATAAAGCTTCCCTTTCACACAAGTCTTTGAAGTGCCATTCTAGTCACTACATAGGATGCTGCTTGATTCATAAATTGCTGAATGCATGCTGTAATAAGTCGTTTCCATCGTGTTCAACTCTTTGTGACCCTATGGACTGTAACCCACCAGGCTCCTCTGTCCAGGGAATTCTCCAAGCAAGAATACTGGAGTGGGTTGCCTTGCCCTCCTCCAGGGGATCTTCCCCACCCAGGGATTGAACCCTGGTCTCTTAACATCTCTGGCATTGGCAGGCAGGTTCTTTACCACTAGCACCACCTGGGAAGCCCAATAAAGCCAATTAAATCTTCAAATTTACTTGGATGGATTTTTTTTTTTTTATGCTTCTCTTTTGCCTCACAATGACTCTACCTGACTTTAGTTCTCAGGTCCTATACTCTGTATTTCGTATGTCTGAAGTGCCACCACTGGGTGAGGGCTAAACAACCATGGCTGGCAAGCAGGTGCCATGCAGTCATGCCACTGATATGTGGGAATCAGAGAGAAATGCAAGTATGACATGGTTTTCCAACCATGCATGTACAGATCCACCAAGTCACGGGCTGGTGAAACGAAGAACTGAGAGAGAGTCTAAAACTCTGCAGGATTACTTTATGAATAAGAGAAAAAATGGAAACATCCCTGGCCTCTTTTCTAATTAAGGGAGAAATCAGACATTTTCTGTCATTTTCTGTATACGTAGAGATGGAAGCATCATACTATTATGATCCTTGTAGGTTAAGTACCCAAGTCAGTAGTGTCAGTGGCTAAACTGGATTTTGTCCAGCCTTCAGAAACAAAGAAAAGCCAGCAGTGGATGAGAATGCTGGGAAGAGCCCTGCAGGAGGCGG
This sequence comes from Giraffa tippelskirchi, assembly GCF_054371585.1. Lineage (NCBI taxonomy): Eukaryota > Metazoa > Chordata > Mammalia > Artiodactyla > Giraffidae > Giraffa > Giraffa tippelskirchi. The sequence continues at coordinate 188,133,332 of NC_137276.1, read as the reverse complement.
CTGTGGGACTCAGAGAAAAAGCATTGAACTGGGGACAGGAGATTGAAGTCCAGTTCTGGACTTGGCTCCACCTGGCTGTGGTTTGCATGTCAGCCAGTAGCACGTGAGCACAGGACCTGGAGGCCAGTGAACTTCTGTGGCCCTGAATTGAGGAGAGCCAATAAAGGCCAAAGCAAGCAGAGAGGCAATGGGAGGGCAAAGGAGGAAGCCAGTAAGAGACAGTGCAGAGAAAGAATCCTCAGGAACTGACATCTGATTAGCCAGTCTGGCTCAGGCTGCAATGTGAATTCTTTCTCCCTCATGCAGGATTAATCCACTATTTTCTCAAGGGCACCATTGGCTCCGAAAGCACCAAGACTTGAACTTCAATGTAAGCCCCCAATTGTCATATGGAAAGTCTCCAAAAACCACTTGATTTACATAGTTCATCCCTTAGCAATATACTGTCAGAAATGAAGTAATGATTTTGGTATTTTTAACCATGGTAACAGAAACTTTGCAAACAAACACAGCACACTGGGAATTGATTTCCGAATGTAATCGAGACTGTTCCTCGTGACCAAAAAGGAGTGGTGTTTATGGATGATTGGTCTCCTCACCCACGTCTCAAGATCTCAGCACCTGGCTGCAAGGTCAGGGGTGAAGAGCCAGCAGACTGGAAGATTTAGCTGCAGCTCAGACAAACACATTCCTCACTTGGGAGGCATCTGGGTTCTGGTTGTCAAGCACACTCCATGTGGGTCCAGTTGAAGTGTGGATTCCTCATTAGGAGAGAACGGAGCAGAGAAAGCAGTCTGGGATTCAGGTATTAACATATCTGCCAAACCACATGTGCCAAGGGGGTTTCCAAACTATACTTTGCCTGGCACATGTGGGCCTTCAAGAAATGTTAGTTGAATGAAAGAACAATTGCACAACTCAGCAGCTTTCTTCTACGGTGAGAAAGGTAGAGATTGTCTGGCAAAGGATGGGTGATTTTTTTCTGTCAAAGGTCAGAGGGTAAATATTTTCAGCTCTGTGGGCCATACTGTCTCTGTCACAACTATTCAGTTCTGCCACTGTACTGTGAAAGTTTCTACAAAACCTTGTTTACAAAAAAAGGCAGTGAACTGGATCTGGTCTGTGGGATTGTACTTTGTGGGTCTCCCTGGTGACTGGGTGGTAAAAGGCTTCCCTGGTGGTTCAGTAGTAAAGAATCTGCCTCCCAATGCAGGAAACCCAAGAGTTACAGGTTTGATTCCCAGATCAGGAAGATTCCCCGGAGAAGGAAATGGCAATCCACTCTAGTATTCTTGCCTGGGAAATCCCATGGACAGAGGAGCCTGGCAGGTCACAGTCCATGGGGCTGCAAAGAGTCGGACATGACTTAACACACACATTTGTACTTTGTGCAATCCCCTGGTCTAGGCATGCTTTTGCATCTCAAGTTGGTTATAAGCATGTTGAACATATCAATTAAGCTGAGACGTATCTCTGGAAATCCTGAAAAAGCAGATTGCTGGAAAAATGACCTACCTAAAATTCATTCTCTGAAGGCTACTTTCTAACTTTAAGGTGGAGAAATATTATACATATACATGTGAAATGAGCATAAAGCAGGGTAAATATCTATAATGATGTTATGAATTAAGAAACTTGGCTCAAGATAGTTTAAAGATTGCTGGGGGTTTATGGAGTCATTGCAAGATTTGTATAGAGACCTAAAGAATCAAAGGTCCATAGTTTTAAGGCCTTAGAATTTTTCTGTTTTAGCTTTCCAAAGGATGAACAGTAAATATTTTTATGCCTAAGACTATGAAGAATATGATAAATCCTAAACACATCATTTTATCAGCTGATTTTTTAAAATGGAAAATATATGTACTGAAAATTTCAGCAAGAAAAATTATAGTAAAATATATGTGAGGTAGATAAGAATCATACATATTCTAGGCATGATGTCAACGTTGGATGAAAAATCAGTTAACACAAAAATGTTGCTCTCATTAATACGCAATTGAGGCTATAAGTGAGTGTGAATGAGACAATAGGACTGGGTCAGAGAAGAAAAGAAATCTGATGTGAATATCTGCATTTCTATAAACAAGTCAGATCAAAACCATGCACAAAGTAAGGCAGACTCTTGTCTATAACCTGAAGAGAACAGACTTAAAAACTTCTTTTTCTCACCCATTTCTCAAAACATTATTCCCCAGGCAAATAATTTGAAAGCTGTTAAAATTCCTTTCATAATATGCTATGTAATGTCATCTGTTATTTGTATTTCATTTACTTTCTTTCTGGTCTTACTGTACTGGCTTAACACTCCACTTCCATTTTCAATGGAAGCGGTAAAAGCAGCAATCCCTACTTATATTCTTGATGTTACAAGAAAAATATTCAGACTGGGAAATGAGATGTTAGCTGTAGGTTTTTCTCAGATGCCCTTTATCAGAGGGGGGAAAATTCCCTCTATTTTTAGTTTTCTGAGAGTTTTCATCATGAATGGATTGAATATTGTCTCATGGCTGATTTTTTTTTATTTATTGAGATGATCATATGATTTTTTCCCCTTTGTTCTGTTAATGTGGTTCAGTACAGTTGCTCAGTGGTGTCTGACTATTTGCAAACACATGGACTGCAGCATGCCAGGCCTCCCTGTCCATCACCAACTTCTGGAATTTACTCAAACTCATGTCCATTGATGCCATTCAGCCATCTCATCCTCTGTCATCCCCTTCTCCTCCTGCCTTCAATCTTTCCCAGCATCAGGGTCTTCTCAAATGAGTCAGCTCATCGCATCAGGTGGCCAAAGTATTGGAATTTCAGCTTCAGCATCAGTCCTTCCAGTGAACACCCAGGACTGATTTCCTTTAGGATGGACTGGTTGGATCTCCTTGCAGTCCAAGGGACTCTCAAGAGTCTTCTCCAACACCACTTTTCAAAAGCATCAATTCTTCGGCGCTCAGCTTTCTTTATAGTCCAACTCTCACATCCATACATGACCACTGGAAAAACTATAGCCTTGACTAGATGGACCTTTGTTGACAAAGTAATGTCTTTGCTTTGAAATATGCTGTCTAGGTTGGTCATAACTTTCCTTCCAAGGAGTAAGCGTCTTTTAATTTCATGGCTGCAGTCACCATCTGCAGTGATTTTGGAGCCCCCCAAAAATAAAGTCACCCACTGTTTCCCCATCTATTTCCCATGAAGTGATGGGACCAGATGCCATGATCTTAGTTTTCTGAATGTTAAGTTTTAAGCCAACTTTTTCACTCTCCTATTTCACTTTCATCAAGAGGCTCTGTAGTTCTTCTCCACTTTCTGCCATAAGGTTGGTGTCATCAGAATATCTGAGTTTATTGATATTTCTCCCAGAAATCTTGATTCCAGCTTGTGCTTCTTCCAACCCAGCTTTTCTCATGATGTACTCTGCATATAAGTTAAATAAGCAGGGTGACAATATACAGGCTTGACGTACTCCTTTCCTGATTTGGAACCAGTCTGTTGTTCCATGTCCAGTTCTAACTGTTGCTTCCTGACCTGCATACAGGTTTCTCAAGAGGCAAATGAGGTGGTCTGGTATTCCCATCTCTTTAAGAATTTTCCACGGTTTGTTGTGATACATACAGTCAAAGGCTTTGGCATAGTCAATAGAGCAGAAGTAGATGTTTTTCTGGAACTCTCTTGCTTTTTCAATGATCTAATGGATGTTGGTAATTTGATCTCTGGTCCTTCTGCCTTTTCTAAATCCAGCTTGAACATCTGGAAGTTCATGGTTCACATACTGTTCAAGCCTGGCTTGGAGAATTTTGAGCATCACTTTGTTAGAGTGTGAGATGAGTGCAATTGTGCAGTAGTTTGAGCATTCTCTGGCATTGCCTTTCTTTGAGATTGGAATGAAAACTGACCTTTTCCAGTCCTGTGGCCACTGCTGAGTTTCCCAAATTTGCTGGCATATTGAGTGCAGCACTTTCACACCATCATCTTTGAGGATTTGAAATAGCTCAACTGAAATTCTATCACCTCCCCTAGTTTTGTTCATAGTGATGCTTCCTAAGACCCACTTGACTTCGCATTCCAGGATGTCTGGCTCTAGGTGAGCAATCACACCATCGTGGTTATCTGGGTCGCGAAGATCTTCTTTGTATAGTTCTGTGTATTCTTGCCACCTCTTCTTAATATCTTCTGTTTCTGTTAGGTCCATACCACTTCTGTCCTTTATTGTACCCATCTTTCCATGAAATATTCCCTTGGTATCTCTAATTTTCTTGAAGAGATCTCTAGTCTTTCCCATTCTATTGTTTTCCTCTATTTCCTTGCATTGATCACCGAGCAAGGCTTTCTTATTTTTCCTTGCTATTCTTTGGAACTCTGCATTCAAATGGGTATATCTTTCCTTTTCTCTTTTTTCTGCTTCTCTTCTTTTCACAGCTATTTGTAAGGCCTACTCAGACAACCATTTTGCCTTTTTGCATTTCTTTTTCTTGGGGATGTCTTAATCCCTGCTTCCTGTACAATATCACGAACCTCCATCCACAGTTCTTCAAACACTCTATCAGAGCTAGTCCCTTGAATCTATTTCTCACTTCCATTGTATAATTGTAAGGGATTGGATTTAGGTCATACCTGAATGGTCTAGTGGTTTTCCCTACTTTCTTCAATTTAAGTCTGAATTTCCTAGTAAGGAGTTCATGATCCGAGCCACCGTCAGCTCCTGGTCTTGTTTCTGCTGACTGTATAGAGCTTCTCCTTCTTTGGCTGCAAAGAATATAATCAGTCTGATTTTGGTGTTGACCATCTGCTGATGTCCATGTGCAGAGTCTTCTCCTGTGTTGTTGGAAAAGGGTGTTTGCTATGACCAGTGAGTTCTCTTGGCAAAACTCTATTAGCCTTTGCCCTGCTTCACTCTGTACTCCAAGGCCAAATTTGCCTTTTACTCCAGCTATTTCTTGACTTCCTACTTTTGCATTCCAGTCCCCTGTAATGAAAAGGACATCTTTTTTTGGTGTTAGTTCTAAGAGGTCTTTTAGGTCTTCATAGAACCATTCAACTTCAGCTTCTTCAGCACTACTGGTTGGGGCATAGACTTGGATTACCATGATATTGAATGCTTTGCCTTGGAAACGGACAGAGATCATTCTGTCATTTTTGATATTGCATCCATGTACTGCATTTTGGACTCTTTTGGTGACTAGGATGTCTACTCCATTTCTTCTAAGGGATTCTTGCCCACAGTACTAGATATAATGATCATCTGAGTTAAATTCACCCATCCCATTCCATTTTAGTTCGCTGATTCCTAAAATGTCGATGTTCACTCTTGCCACCTCCTGTTGCCTTGATTCATGGACCTAACATGAATTTAGGTCCTATGCAATATTGTTCTTTATACATCAGACTTGACTTCCATCACCAGTCACATCCACAACTGGGTGTTGTTTTTGCTTTGGCTCCATCCCTTCATTCTTTCTGGAGTTATTTCTCCACCGATCTCCAGCAGCATATTGGGCACCTGCTGACCTGTGGAGTTCATCTTTCAGTGTCCTCTCTTTTTGCCTTTTCTTACTGTTCATGGGGTTCTCAAGGCAAGGATACTGAAGTGGAAATTATACCAATTTGTTTGAATGTTAAGACTAACATCCTTTCCTGAGGTAAATATCATTTGGTTGCTATATGACAAAGAGATGTACCACCCATATCTCCAATCAAGGCTCTCCTCAGCTGAGGCTGACCCTCAAGGAGCTGACAATGGGATGCTGTCTGCTGACCTTACTCCTTGCAGGTGGGCAGCAATTTCTTCCCTGAGGGGGATCCCAATAGAGAGACATTAGAACATAGAACATGTGCAACACATTTTGATTGGGGATGTTAGTGGAGCAAGGAAAGGGGAAACAGCAGGCTCAGCTTTGTTTATCTGTGCCCACCAACCTATTTCTATCAGCAGCCAACTAATTAAACTGAAGAAGTCCTGGTAAAAGGTTATCCTTTCAAAGCTAAGTTAGGTGAGTTATTACAAAGCTGACTTTATCTACACAAGAGGGTAACAGATGTCGATCTGCATCACAAGTAGCTCTGAAAAAATTTTTATACCACTGATAAACTAAAGCATAATCATGCCCTGTTTTCTCCCCAGAAAACAATTAGCATTTTCCTAGTGAGAATCACTCAGAGAAGGCAATGGCAACCCACTCCAGTACTCTTGCCTGGAAAATCCCATGGATGGAGGAGCCTGGTAGTCTGTAGTCCATGGGGGTGCTAAGGGTGGGACACGACTGAGTGACTTCACTTTCACTTTTCACTTTCATGCATTGGAGAAGGAAATGGAAACCCACTCCAGTGTTCTTGCCTGGAGAATCCCAGGGACAGGGGAGCCTGGTGGGCTGCCGTCTATGGGGTCACACAGAGTCGGACACGACTGAAGCAACTTAGCAGCAACAGCAGCAGTGAGAATCGCTGCTTGATTATACTGAAGGTTAATGGCTTTCAAGTTTCATCATAGCTGCTTGTTCTTTCATTTGCTCTGCTGACATAAATGCTTTCTTCTGTTTTTACTTAGACAAACTCTGGGGAATTATTTTGAATATTCAGAAGGTGGCTCTGTTCACAGCCAGACTGTTTACGTCAATCTGAGACACTATGCACTGCCTAGTCCCACTTGGGAAGAATAAAACGAACAGCTGAGCACAAATAAATATTGGAATGCTTTCTTGCTTTTCATGAATCAGGAATTTATAGTATCTGTCTCATTAATTGAAGGAAAGTGAATTCCTAGAACCTCAGACATTGTAATAACCTAGTACAAAAACACATACTAAAAAAAAAAAATCTAAATCATTTTTAGACTGAATACGTGTCTTCAGATAGTATTCACATATTTCTCATTAAGGAACAATGAATTATGGATTGATTATATATACACATACATATGCATTAAACAAACTATAATGTTTATGCATATTTACATAAGCAGGCACAAGATCTTCACTATTTAAAAAATATTTCAAGTGAACAGTGCAATCCCAAATTAAGGCATTTAATAACTACCATTTATCCACTTAGTGAGTTGAGTGAACTTTTATCAGTTATTTGTCCTAGTTATCTATATGATGTCCCATAGATGAGACTGGAGCAGGGTAATATCATTTAATCAAACTGAATGATTTGGAAACATGATTTGTAACCAGGGTGATCATTTGCTAATTGCTCTTATCATTTAAATATCATATTCCAGGTTGCTAACAGATGTGGATCTTTTAAAAATATTATAATGGCACTTATGAAATTATAAACTTGAAAACCAGTTGATAATTGTCTCAAAGACAAACCTATATATGGAAATTTGAAGTTTTCCCTAATTTTGAAATTAGGGAAAAAGCTATTTTGATATTTTAATTCATACTGAATCAGGATATTTTTTTTAATAAATTTATTTATTTTAGTTGGGGGCTAATTACTTTACAATATTGTAAGTTTTTTTTTTTAATAAATTTATTTATTTATTTTAGTTGGGGGCTAATAACTTTACAATATTGTAATAGTTTTTGCCATACATTGACATGAATCAGCCATGGGTTTACATGTGTTCCCCTTCCTGGACCTCCCACCCACCTCCCTCCCCATCCCATCCCTCTGGGTCATCCCATTGCCCCGGCCCTGAGCATTTGCCTCATGCATCGAGCATGGAATGGTGTTCTGTTTCACATATGATAATATACATGTTTCAATGCTATTCTCCCAGAACGTCCCACCCTCACCTTCTCCCTCAGTGTCCATAAGACTGTTCTATGCATCTGTGTCTCTTATTCTGTCTCGCATATAGGGTTATCGTTACCATCTTTCAAATTCCATATATATGCGTTAGTATACTGTATTGGTGTTTTTCTTTCTGGCTTACTTCACTCTGTATAATGGGCTCCAGTTTCATCCATCTCAATAGAACCGATTCAAATGTATTTTTCTTAATGGCTGAGTAATATTCCATTGTGTATATGTACCACAGCTCCCTTATCCATTCATCTGCTGATGGACATCTAGGTTGCTTCCATGTCCTGGCTATTATAAACAGTGCTGCGATGAACATTGGGGTACACGCGTCTCTTTCAATTCTGGTTTCCTCGGTGTGTATGCCCAGCAGTGGGATTGCTGGGTCATATGGCAGTTCTATTGCCAGTTTTTTAAGGAATCTCCACACTGTTCTCCATAGTGGCTGTACTAGTTTGCATTCCCACCAACAGTGTAAGAGGGTTCCCTTTTCTCCACACCCTCTCCAGCATTTATTGCTTGTAGACTTTTGGATAGCATACTTAATCAGGATATTTTTAAGAATTAAGACTATATATTGTAGTTGATTTAGTGGACTGGGGTGAGAAAAGTAGAAAACTATTTTTTAATGTTTACAGGGACATTTGAAATTTTGATTTTGGAATGATTTACAATTTTCAGTTCTATGAACTTCCCAAACTAGTTATACTAACTTCCAAAACTAGTAAAAAAGAAATTGAAATGTGAATTTAACAAAATTAAAAACATTGGATGAAAACATTTAGAGTTTGATAGGATCAAAAGGAAATAAATTTGTGATCATTACCTGCTCCTATTCCATTCCCTCTGGGTGTCCCACTGGGTCTGGGTCTACTAGGTCTTGTAGTTGTCTTATTGAAAACTATAATAAAGTGGGAAATAAACAGTTGAGACATTTTTTTTTAGTTGAACATTTGCAGTCAAGGAAAATAAAGCTTCCCAGAGAATTGGAACTCATTTAACTGGCAACAAAAATGATGACTTACCAAAAACTAATGTTCACACTATAGAAATCACAATTTTGGTATGAAAATCATAGACTTGAATTTGAGACCTGAGTATATACTCTGAGGTGACCTGGTCTAAGTGGGAAATAGCTTGCTTCCTTTAAAAGCACTAGATACATTTCAAAATGGGCTTCCCTAGTGACTCAGACAGTAAAGAATCTGCCTGCAATGCAGGAGACCTGGGTTTGATCCCTGAGTTGGGAAGAACCCCTGGAGAAGGAAATAGCGAGCCACTCCAGTATTCTTGCCTGGAGAATCCCATGGACAGAGGCAAATGGTAACTACAGTCCATGTGGTTGCAAAGAGTCGGACACAACTGAGTGACTAAACTTTCACTACTTTCACATTCTAAACTGGGACTGAAGAAGGATCAAGACTACATATGCCCGATGAAAACCCAAAATTTGGTGTGTATTTATTATTAAGGCCTTAATTCCTAACACGTAAGTTGGTGGTCCTTTTGGAAGAGTCTCTAGGTACACATCCTCCTTCATAATGCTGGTGTAAGTCTCATTAAACACATGATACGATAAAACTTTTGAAATTTCTCTCCTGCTCTGTTGAGAGTCATAATATTACCAAAACACTGAAGTCATCTGTCTTATTCTCCATTTAGCGAGTTTTTAAGGAAAAGCACTAAGTATATTGCAATTAAGAGAGTGAGTTCTGGAGCCAGACTGCTTGCCTTCGACTCCACATTCTAGCCCTCTGTAAGCCTTAGCTTCCTCAACCTAGCCTCATAGGACACATGGTAAGCACCCACTCATCATTAGACATTACTGTTTCCTTATTTTGTAGAAAGGTTTAATATAACCAACCACACATTAAGTTCTCACCAGTTATCATGATACAAAAGTCACATGGAGGTGTACTTTTTTTTTTTTTTTTACAAAGATTTCTGCACCTGTTACCTTTAGGAGTTGCAGGATTACTAAAAAAACTGGGTTCCTCCATAAACCAAAAGATACATATGTGTTTGCTATTTCTTCCATGTGCCCTGAGAGATGTTCATCAGGGATGGTAGCTTATTACCCATTTTTGACACTTAGAACTTTAAAACTTCTTAGAATCACAGACGAGAAAAAGGACAGAAAACATCAGAGTCTCTGGTCCAACTTGCATGTTAGACTAGGAGTATTTACATGGATCAGATTAACCCCCAAGTTAACTTTGCCTAACAAGGTTCAGTGAGAGAGAGCCAAGATCTTTTGACGACTTTGGTCATTTTAAAGCATTTTCTGGGAACTCCCTGACGGTCCAGTGGTTAGGGCTCAGCACTTTCATTGCTGGGGCCTGGGTTCCATCCCTGGTTGGGAAACTAAGATTCTGCAAGACTGCAGAGTGGCCAAAAAAGAAAAGTTTTTTTCCAGTTTAACTATCATTTTACTTTTGATGTATACAACCTGTAAAATGTGTGTTTGCTTGTTTTTATATGAAGTGAAAGTCGCTCAACGTGTCTGACTCTTTGTGCCCCATGGACTACAGACCATGGAATTCTCCAGGCCAGAATACTGGAGTGGGTAGCCTTTCCCTTCTCCAGGGGACCTTCCCAACCCAGGTAAAAGTATTCTTGCAGAACAAGAGCCTTTCATACTGGAAGAGATCATCTTTCCTTAAAAGATAACATTTGAAACAAAATACATCATAGCTATTGCTAATGTTATCGCTATAATTGCCATGGAAAACTGAAGGAGGGAGAGAGGGTATGTGTGATTTAGGCAAAAATACTATTTTCAAGATGATTTTATATTGTTAAATTTCCATAGTGGTCTCTGAATCTGCTTATCCTTAAAAAATTTCAGTCAAGTCTTGTCACTTCCAGGGATTCATGATTACCTCTCCACTTACCCACAAGGATCAGAATTCTGTATGTAACTTATTTCAGTTTCAGGATATATAGCCCTCATGTGGTCATTTGGCTGTTTCAATACATTCTTTTTTTGGTCATGCTGCACAGCATGCAGGATCCTAGTGCCTTAATCAGGTATCAAGTCTGCACCCCTTGCAGTGGAAACTTGGAGTCCTAACCACTGGACACCAGGGAATTCCTCAATACATTTTATATCTTCTTTTTTTCAGTTAAGTGTTAGTCACTCAGTCATGTCTGACTCTTTGCAACCCCATGGACTGTAGCCTTACAGGTTCCTCCATCCATGGGATTTTCCAGGTAAGACTACTGGAGTAGGTTGCCATTTCCTCCTCCAGCAGATCTTCGCGACCCAGGGATCAAATCCTGGTCTCCTACATTGCAGGCAGACTCTTTCCCATCTGAACAGGGAAGCATATCTTCGTAGGTGTGTTGATTATTCAGATCATCAAAAAGAGAAACAACTTACCAGGTCTGATGTGTGGTTTGTCAGGTGTTCTGGGCCTCATAGTAGTAGTATACAATCTGTGTGGTGCTGAAACAGAGAAAAAATCAGATTTAATAACCAATGCATCCAAGCCCCAAAATGGAGATTCAGTACTCTACAGGCCAACAACTTACACGCTTTGCATGGAAGCATAAAGAACATTTTTAAATCCTCAAGTATGCATTAGAGCATTGATGCTAAAGGAAAATGCATGTTTAGTTGCTCAGTCGTGTCCCACTCTTTGTGACCCCATGGACTACAGTCCGCCAGGCTCCTCTGTCCATGGAATTCTCCAGGCAAATACTGGAGTAGGTGGCCATTTCCTTCTTCAGGGGATATTCCTGACCCAGGGATGGAATCTGGGTCTCCTGCATTGCAGGCAGATTCTTTACTGTCTGAACCACCAGGAAATCCCGCTAAAGGAAAATAAAGCAAGTGAAAATATTCATGACTGGAAATTAAAGATGCGCATAGTCAAAGTAAGGTAGGCCTTAGGTAACATGTGTTAAGGATTAGTCACCAATTAGTCCATGTTTTCAAGGGCATTTATTTCACCACATGGTTGCTTAATATGGTAAACATATAAGTCAATCATTTACCCCTTCATCCATCCATGTGTCTGTCCATCTGTCCATCAACCCATCTGTCTATTCACATTTCTCAACCAGGGAGTCATTGTGGAACAATATTTTGCCAAAAAAGACAAGTAATCATAATGGCAAAAAGAAAAATATTTTTAGGTATGTAAGAAGAGTAGAAACATGTGGTCTCTATCTAATTGTCTTAGCTCATGAACCCCGAAGTGAATAAATACTCACTTAGTGCCATTCATTAAATCTTTGTGTGTTAGTTACTCAGTCATGTCTGACTCTTTGCGACCCCATAGGCTGCATGAAAAGGCAAAAAGACAGGACACCGAAAGATGAACTCCACAGGTTGGAAGATGCCCAATATGCTACGGGAAAACAGTGGAGAAATAACTCCAAAAAGAATGAAGAAATGGAGCCAAAGCAACACCACCACCCAGTTGTGGATGTGATTGGTGATGGAAGTAAAGTCTGATGCTATAAAGAAAATATTGCATAGGAACCTGGAATGTTAGATCCATGAATCAAGGTAAATTGGAAGTGGTCAAAAGGAGATGACAAGAGTGAACAGTGACATTTTAGGAATCAGTGAGCTAAAATAGACTGGGATGGGTGAATTTAACTCAGATGATCATTATATCTAGTACTGTGGGCAAGAACCCCCTAGAAGAAATGGAGTAGACATCCTAGTCACCAAAAGAGTCCAAAATGCAGTACTTGGATGCAATATCAAAAACAACAGAATGATCTCTGTTTGTTTCCAAGGCAAATCATTCAGTATCACAGTAATCCAAGTCTATGCCCCAACCAGTAGTGCTGAAGAAGCTGAAGTTGAATGGTTCTATGAAGACCTATAAGACCTGCTAGAACTAACACCAAAAAAAGATGTCCTTTCCATTATAGGGGATTGGAATGCAAAAGTAGGAAGTCAAGAAATAGCTGGAGTAAAAGGCAAATTTGGCCTTGGAGTACAGAGTGAAGCAGGGCAAAGGCTAATAGAGTTTTGCCAAGAGAACTCACTGGTCATAGCAAACACCCTTTTCCAACAACACAGGAGAAGACTCTGCACATGGACATCAGCAGATGGTCAACACCAAAATCAGACTGATTATATTCTTTGCAGCCAAAGAAGGAGAAGCTCTATACAGTCAGCAGAAACAAGACCAGGAGCTGACTGTGGCTCGGATCATGAACTCCTTACTAGGAAATTCAGACTTAAATTGAAGAAAGTAGGGAAAACCACTAGATCATTCAGGTGTGACTTAAATCCAATCCCTTATGATTATACAGTGGAAGTGAGAAATAGATTCAAGGGACTAGCTCTGATAGAGTGTTTGAAGAACTGTGGATGGAGGTTCGTGACATTGTACAGGAGGCAGTGATCAAAACCATCCCCAAGAAAAAGAAATGCAAAAAGGCAAAATCGTTGTCCAAGGAGGCCTTACAAATAGCTGGGAAAAGAAGAGAAGCTAAAGGCAAAGGAGAAAAGGAAAGATATACCCATTTGAATGCAGAGTTCCAAAGAATAGCAAGGAGAGATAAGAGAGCCTTGCTCAGTGATCAATGCAAAGAAATAGAGGAAAACAATAGAATGGGAAAGACTAGAGATCTCTTCAAGAAAATTAGAGATACCAAGGGAATATTTCATGGAAAGATGGGTACAATAAAGGACAGAAGTGGTATGGACCTAACAGAAGCAGAAGATATTAAGAAGAGGTGGCAAGAATACACAGAAGAACTATACAAAAAAGATCTTCATGACCCAGATAATCATAATGGTGTGATCACTCACCTAGAGCCAGACATTCTGGAATGTGAAGTCAAGTGGGCCTTAGGAAGCATCACTATGAACAAAGCTAGTGGAGGTGATAGAATCCCAGTAGAGCTATTTCAAATCCTAAAAGATGATGGTGTGAAAGTGCTGCCTCAATATGCCAGCAAATTTGGAAAACTCAGCAGTGGCCATAGGACTGGAAAAGGTCAGTTTTCATTCCAATCTCAAAGAAAGGCAATGCCAGAGAATGCTCAAACTACCGCACAATTGCACTCATCTCACACGCTAGCAAAGTAATACTCAAAATCTTCCAAGCCAGGCTTCAATAGTGTGTGAACTGTGAACTTCCAGATGTTCAAGCTGGATTTAGAAAAGGCAGAGGAACCAGAGATCAAATTTCCAACATCTGTTGGATCATCGAAAAAGCAAGAGAGTTCCAGAAAAACATCTACTTCTGCTTTATATGCTACACCAAAGCCTTTGACTGTGTGGATCACAATAAACTGTTGGAAATTCTTCAAGAGTTGGGAATATCAGACCACTTTACCTGCCTCCTGAGAAATCTGTATGCAGGTCAAGAAGCAACAGTTAGAACTGGACATGGAACAACAGACTGGTTCCAAATCAGGAAAGGAGTACGTCAAGGCTGTATACTGTCACCCTGCTTATTTAACTTATGTGCAGAGTACATCATGAGAAATGCTGGGCCGGATGAAGCACAATCTAGAATCAAGATTGCCGGGAGAAATATCAATAATCTCAGATATGCAGGTGACACCACCCTTGTGGCAGAAAACGAAGAAGAACTAAAGAGCCTCTTGATGAAAGTGATAGAGGAGAGTGAAAAAAATTGGCTTAAAACTCAAAATTCAGAAAACTAAGATCATGACATCCAGTCCCATCACTTCATGGCAAATAGATGGGAAATAAAAGGAAACAGTGACAGACTTTATTTTTTTGGGCTCCAAAATCACTGCTGATGGTGACTCTAGCCATGAAATTAAAAGACGCTTGCTCCTTGAAAGAAAAACTATGACCAAACTAGATAGCATATTTAAAAGCAGAGACATTACTTTGCCAACAAATGTCTGTCTAGTCAAAGCTATAATTTTTCCAGTAGTCGTGTATGGATGTGAGAGGTGGAGTCTAAAGAAAGCTGAGTGCCGAAGAATTGATGCTTTTAAACTGAGGTGTTGGAGAAGACTCTTGAGAGTCCCTTGGACTGCAAGGAGATCCAACCAGTCCATCCTAAAGGAAATCGGTCCTGAATACTCATTGGAAGGACTGATGCTGAAGCTGAACCTGCAATACTTTGGCCACCTGATGCGAAGAACTGAGTCATTGGCAAAGACCCTGATGCTGGGAAAGATTGAAGGTGGGAAGAGAAGGGGATAACAGAATATGAGATGTTTGGATGGCATCACTGACTGGATGGACATGAGTTTGAATAAACTCCGGGAGCTGGTGATGGACATGGAGGCCTGGCGTGCTGCAGTCGATGGGTTCACAAAGAGTCGGACACAACTGAGTAACTGAACTGAGACTATAGCCTGCCAGGCTCCTCTGTCTATGGAATTCTCCAGGCAAGAATACTGGAGTGGGTTGCTACTTCCTTTTCCAGTAAAGTTTTAGGGATGAACGAAAATGACCTCTGGGGTCCTGCTCATCAAGGGAGGGTGAGAAAAGATCAAGTACTCAGACATCGCAGGGACCAACATGTCACCTTGTTACTTTCTGCTCCTGTTATCCAGGGCTGACACAGTGAGAACCATTAATGATGACTTGTCAAATACATTTAAAAAATGAGTAACCATTGTAAGCAGGCAGATTCATGAGAAACTCAGCCGAAATATGTTTGCTCCCTAAGCTTTTTTCCTTTCCTTTTTATTAAAACAAAGATTATGTTTTTTATTTCCATTTCTGACACAAACCAGTACTCTGTAAATGTGTGCTTTTCTTTCTTTCTTCTTTCTTTATATTTTTGGCCACATAGCATGCAGGATCTTTGTTCCTCAACCAGGGATTGAACACTAGTTCCCTGCAGTGGAAGGGTGGAATCTTAACCACTGAACCACCAGGGAAGCTCCTCTATAAGCTTGTAAAGTGTGCATCCATCCTGGAATGTGTCTATCCTTATCTTCCCTCCTCTGCCCCCGTCAACACGCCACATTGCCTCCTACCACTAACTTTCTTGGTAATGCTTTAGCTAAGAGTGGAAAAAATTTTTGTGCAAACTTTGTAAGTAGATTACACTGTTTTGGTGATTTTGTTCACATCTTGAGTGGGTATTTATGTAACCATAAATCAGCAAATGCCTTGCCTACCACATTTAAAAAAATATACCTGCAAAACAGATTATAATGTAGCTCATTTATAAACTTCCAATATGAAGACTGATGAGCAGAATTTTGCCAAACTTCAGGCCAAAAACAGCAGACATGTCCTGAAATTCTCTGTAGGTTTAACATGGGACTTTCAACATGTAATAGCTAGAGTGAATAGAGGAACTGATGTTATTAACAGAAAAATCAGTTCTCACACACCCTAAAATATGTGGTGATGACTTGCAAATGTTTTTCTTCAATTTTCTTTGAGAGTGGTAGGATTCCCTGTCAGTTGAACATACTTCAGCTCTCTTGTTAATTTCTTCAATGTTAGATTGTCTTTGCTTTAAGAAATATAAAGAATCATGGCTCTATTAGCATCATTCTAGAATATATATAAATTTTAAAACTTAGAAAAGAAACTTTGAGCAGAACACAGAAATAATCAGTACTGCATTCATTATTTCTAAGCCACAGGATCAGAATTTGTTTTTTTCTTTTTCTGTAGTCTTTACTTATATTTTGAAAGAACTTTTCATAAAGGAGTTGAAATATAACAAGTTTAGGCTGTGAATTACATATCTCATCACCAGATAATACAGGGCCTTGAGAAAACTGCTGAGGGTTTCAATTTTAAATTAAAAAGAAAGAATGATGAAGACACATTGTGAGGATGTAATATTGTAAATATCATCTCCACATAGCTTTTGGTAATAAAATAATAATAAAAATAATTTTATTTTTAATAAAAATATTTTTGATAATAAAAATAATTTTAAAAGATAGCTTCATATCTAAAGAGTTTTATAAAATTGTTTAAAAAGAATACTAAAAATATTTGACAAAGATAACATAAAAAAATAGACAAACAGGGATTATAGGACAAATACCTTTAAGGACCTTTGTTTTGCCCAGTATTGGGAGAGGGAAAGAAGGGTACAAATTTCTCTGGGTGGCATAAAGAGCAGGGGGCTGAAATAAATAATCAAAATGCCCCCAGAGGGACTTCCCTGGTGGTCCAGTGGCTAGGATTTTGTGATCCCAATGCAGGGGGCCCAGGTTCTATCCCTGGTCCAGAAACTAGATCCCACATGCCACAACTAAGACCCAGCACAGCCAAATAAAGTAAGGATTAAAAAAAAAAGCCCCCTGGATGGCTCTGGCCAATGGATTTCTACTGTGGGTTGAGATAAGAGGAGTAAAGGAGAGAAGCTTGAATATGTCAGGGTTTCAAATAGAGCTGCAGGAAATTGTCTCAGCAGACAAAGAAGCAACAATGGTAGAGAGGGATGGTGCTGGAGATCCTACTAGCACATTCATGCTGTAGGGTTTAGGCATTAAGTTTCTTTGGAGCACTGGGGCCTCACTGCTGAGGGCCTGGAGACCAAAAAGCCACAAGGTACTGGTACACAAATGGGTGGAGTGTGAAGATCAAGAGGAACAATTCACAGCATCTCTCAAGTTGCTGTGTGCCGTCCTGTACATCTAATGCCTACTGTTAGAAACACAACACGCCAAAAACAATACAATGGATCAACCTCCTCGTCCACAATGCTCAGGCACGCGTTTATGAGGGGTGAATCGAAGGATGATCTAGGACATACAGGAGGGTGCTGTTACTAAAGCTTACCCTATACCCCCAAGCAGGGTTACTGGCCTGGGCCAGGTTGGAAATGCACTCCTGGCAAGCCCCCTTTAAAGGGCCTTGGCACAAGTTCTAGAAAAGTGTGGATCCCAGAGCCGCATAGGTTAGGCTAAGGATCCTCAGAACATAAGAAAATGATTAAAGTGCAGTATGTAATATAAATATGTTAAGATAATTCATAGAATGGTATCAGATCTTGAATATACATCCAATCAACTGTGAAATCCATCTATAAAGCCAAGTTCTAGAAGCAATTTGATAAAAATATTGATATTTCCCTTAAAGTAAGAGGAAGCAAAAACAAGAAAAGAACATGCCTGTTATCTTTTATTCTCAATTCTGAAATTTACAAGGCTCTAAAAGCTGAAATCTTTTTCTCATTTGGCAATACAACCTGAAGAATATTTATCCTGCTTATTGTCAATACATATTTTGCTGTAAAAACATCAGTGTGTTTGATTATGAGAATCTAGCTATCTTCTATTAAGCCAGACATTAAAGAGGTTTGCAAAAACATTAAAAAATAAACATATAAAGATCAGGATGGGATATGGATGCAATAGGATTGCTGCTGCTGCTAAGTCACTTCAATCATGTCCGACTCTGTGAGACCCCATAGACGGCAGCCCACCAGGCTCCCCCGTCCCTGGGATTCTCCAGGCAAGAGTGGGTTGGCATTGCCTCTTCCAGCAACAGGATTGAACATCTACTGTTAATGTCTGAAACTGATAATGAGGATGTGGGAAGACTGCTATTATACTAGGCTCCTTACTTCTGTGCATATTTTTTAAATAAATAAAAGTTAATAAACAGAAAGGTAATAAAGTAAATAATAAAATTAACATTTAAGCCATTATAAAAATGAAACAAATTCAAAAGACTTAGAAAAGTTACAAGAACTGCCCTATACCATAGTGAGTATTCTCAGTCATATTCATTTAGAATAAGTGCTGCTCTACTTATTATAAAATATATCCCTTAAAAGTAGATTTCTTTTATTATCATTTCCTCTTATTGCTATGTTTTTTTTTTTACCAATCCCTCCCTCCAATATAACTGACAATTGAGTAAAATAAATTTGTCTTGCAGCTCTTTAAAATTTATTTGCTCTCATTTTGGGGGGCTTCCTTCCACATGCTAGAGGTAGAAATGGGCAAAAGAGGGCTATTAAGAGGAAAAAAAAGGAAAAGAAAAGAAAACATGAAAATACTGGAAATCTGCAACTGGTTACAATCCAAGTTAGAAAAAGTATATAAAAAGGAAAGATGTCTGAGAGCAGAAGATGTGAGAAAAAGCTTTGTGTAGGTGAGTTGACTTCCCAAAAAGCAGCAAGAAGAAACAATATAAGGAAATCCCAGACCAAACCTTCCTGGATGTTTTAATATTATTTCATCATTTAAAATGATTTTCTTGTTACTAGTTTCCTTTCTCAGGCTGCAATATCAAAGAGTTCATCAAGTTTTGGAGATAGGACAAAGAGGAAAAGAGGTAGAGAAAGTAGGAGGAGAAGGAGGAAGGTAACAGATTGTTATTTATCAGATCTGGAAAATGAGGCGAAAGAAGGTAAGGCGAGGAAAAGACAACAAGAGCTTACATTTTTAGTCATTATCATCAACTGCAAAGAACATTAGCATTCAAAAGCAAAGCTCTAACTAAAGAGACTGTCTTTCCTACATTCAACTGGTAATCATATAAATATTATTACTTGGCTGATGTCCTGTACCTATGAAGTGAAAAAATTTAAACTAACTCACTGTGATGAAAATTCTCTTTCTAAAAGGAAAATTTTCTTCCTGTTTAAACAAAGAAGGAAAAGCTACTATCCAGAGGTAGGGAAATAGCTTTACCCTGAGTTGTCTTTGCCAATTCAGTCGTTCGTGGAACCTTCTTTGTGAAGAGTTCTTGGGTAGACTGGTCTGTTTCTGCCGGGGAAAAACACAGTAAGATGAATGGCTTTAAATAAATATCATTAATGAACAAGTGAAAAAAAAAAACCAACAACAAAAACCCCCACCCTCTTTTCTTCCCCATGCAATGATAAAAGGGTCCATTGCATTGATAACTATGCCTAGTGATCATCTTATTTTAAAGTTACTGGTACATTTTAATAACTCTGATTTATTATATTTACTGTCTCCTTGGACTATAATGTTAATGATTATTATAAGGATCTCCAAAAGCTTTCAATTCAGGATCACTGTTTAATGATATTGGACATGGCTATACACTTGGATATGCCTCCTGTCTTGTATATCATTGCCTTCACGTTTCCCTCTATTTCACGAGCTTCACAAGTTATTTAGGTGAGCTGGAAAAAACAGATCATAGAAAATAATGTGCATTTACACCACGTAAGAATAAATATTCTATTTATCTCACATGAAAATCAAAGTTTATTGACACATTACTCCTAACAAAATAAACACCCCTATATTATCTTGAAATAATTACAACATCATACTGACAGAGCAAATTATACTGTTCACTTTGCCACATACTGGATCCAAGGAAATATTTGGTGAAAATAATATGCTGTCATCTTATTTTCTGCCTGTCTTATAATCTAGATTCTGCTCATAGATAATTGTGATAGTTGGCCCAATGAACTGCTGCTGCTGCTGCTGCTAAGTCACTTCAGTCATGTCCAACTCTGCGCGATCCCACAGACGGCAGCCCACCAGGCTCCCCCCGTCCCTGGGATTCTCCAGGCAAGAACGCTGGAGTGGGTTGCCATTTCCTTCTCCAATGCATGAAAGTGAAAATTGAAAGTGAAGTCACTCGGTCGTGTCCAACTCTTCACGACCCCATGGTCTGCAGCCTACCAGGCTCCTCCGTCCATGGGATTCTCCAGGCAACAGTACTGGAGTGGGGTGCCATTGCCTTCTCTGGGCCCAATAAACTAAGATATAGTTAAAAAAAAAAAAAAAAGCAAAAAACCCAGGAGTGGAATTTAGATAATTAACATATTCAGCAGTGGTTCTTGATAAGTACTTTTGACTTCCTCTCATGGGTAATGCTGACTTTGAGGGCCTGTGCTATAATAGATGAATATTTGGTAATTAGGTTATATTCACTCATTCAGTTTTAAGTATTTTCCTTCAAAAAGGATTCCTTTTAAAATGGAATCAGTAACTTTATTTCACACACAAAGAATGGGTTTACCTGAAAGGGGATGAAGGGAGGAAAGTAAAGCCACTGATTTAAACATAGCCATGTGGGATGTAGTGAGGACAGGGCAGAGGAACCAACAAACACAAGCTGGGAATTCTTGCTTTCCTGTTCACATTCAGCCAAGTCGCAGGCAAACTAGGGTTTCCCACACAGTGAAGACATTGATGCTGAACTCGAAAGCATGGCCAGCTCATCCCAACCAGTCTTCCTGACTCATCCATCCACCCGTGTTTCTCCAGGCCACCCACATGTTCATCAGATGAGTCTGGCTACCATTCTCTGTATGTGCCTCTTCCCCATCTCTCTTTAAACTGAAGAGCCCTTCATACCTTTAACTCTCATTCCAACTGGAAGACCTAGCATACACGTCACTTCCTCTGTGAAGCCTTCCCTGATACCCCTAGGTAGTTTGCTTGTTCAGTGTGCCGCTCATTTCTCTATGATCTCATTGTAATGTATAATATGAGAGTGAATTCCAGGAGCTCTGACAACTGAGAATGTGGGTTCCAGTTTGGCTCTGATGTTAGCTATACAGCTTGGCCAGAGTTTTAAAAATCTTTCTATGCCTCAATTTTATAATCTGTAAAATGGGACAACAGAATCTACACCACAAACTTGTAATGTGTCTTAAATTAAAAAATATGTGTAGAACACTGGGTAGCACAGAGCAAGCACAGTTATTGCTAAATCCTGTCTTTGTATTAGATGGCAATCTCTCCAAGGTAAGGACTTACCTTTAAAGCAGTTGTATTTTGGGATTCCCTTGCTTAGCATTGCACTTAACACTATAAGATATTCAGATTTCAAAAATTTTTCTTCCCAAATGCAGTTTCAAATATGGAAAAAGCAACAAGAAAGTATAGCATTGATATACACTGGGAAGTTTTTTTTTTAATTTATTCTTTAAATTGGAGGGAGATTGCTTTACAAGGTTGTGTTGGTTTCTGCCATACAACAATGCAAACCAGCCATAATTATACATATATCGGGAAGATTCTTTTTCCAAAAAAGTAACTGAAATTTTGTTAAGATGTTTTAAAACATTCTCATCTTGTGTTGGAAATCAGCATAAATATTAGAAGGACAAATACACAGTTAATGTAAAAGAATCAAGTGAAATGGATATCTTTTACAATGATAAAAAGAGACCCTCTATTGTTTGGAATACCATAAACACAACATACATATGGCTACTTTAAAGGCAATTCCTAAAATGTTAAGTCCTCATTGGACTGAATATCAAAGCAAAATTTACCAAGAGTGGTTTGTAGTTCCTCTTGACCAGTACTTGGTGAAATCATAGGAATGAAGGGGCTGCCTCGTGTCTCTAAAGGAGCTGAAAAGACAAGTAAGTACCAAGGTTGTCAATCTTTAGATTCAAAAGCCAGCAACCAGCCAAAATAATTTTACATGAGATTCTGTTACTTGAAATACAAAAAGGAAAACATTAAGTGGGTCATGGAAAAGAAAGTTAAGTGTGCATGGAACCTGTGGAATATCAGAATAATGGTTCTTAACTGTTTTTTTCCCCCACCAGGATAGATAATAAACAACATTCAGTGCTTGACACGCTCCATGACCATGCCTGGTTAAGATGGGTATGGTGTAGACATGGTTCTAGGTCTGTCAGCTGTGTCTCTCCCCTCCAAGAGAGCACACAGGATCACCCAGAGGAGAGGATATCATCACTGTAGCAACCATCTGGAGTCCGTTCAAATTTATTTTTAAAAATAAACCAGTGGCAAATTTTAGTATTTTGATCTATATAATAATTACTTGTCAGAGCCTTCCACAGCATGCTAATGTGTTGTTAAGGCCACAGCTGAGAACCATTAAGCTGGCAGAAATGTTAATTATATGGACAGGTGTAAGGTGGGATCATTTTGAACACAGATAAATGAGGTAGGTGAGGATGAACGTGGTAATGAGCTGTCTTAAGTTGGTCTTCAGAGCAAACCTTTACAACAGTGAAACCACTGCCTTTCTAGTCTGAAAAGGGTAAAAATAATAATGAAACAATGAAGAGGATTGAGAAGGGAGGATGTTTCAATGTGATTGTTTGAGAAAGACCTGCAATCTTGATGGCAGCCAGGAAAATAATTAGAGTGGGTCAAATGGAAAAACCATTACCTAGAGTTGTCTCTGGCAGATGGATTCTAAAGGTAACAGGTTGCAGAACTAGGCCAAAAGCAAACCAAAGAAATATATTTATGAAAATTACTACCTGGTGGAGTAAACCTAGTTTCTGTGTCTCTACAATGCATCTTAACATTTAAACATTCTCTTAGAGAATCAGAATAAATATAAGAAAATTCTATATATCAGGTGACACCCAGGGAACTTAGTTTAGCTAAAAGTTTAAAGTTTTCATTCAGTGTCACTATGAGGAAAATTTGGGTAGGCACCCATATTTTTAATTTAACAGTACACCCACATTTGGATGTAGCTATATTTACATCCTGAAAAAAGGTGAACATGGTTGACTGAGTTAATAATGATATCTTACAACTGTAGCATGATTTCCTATTCAATAAAAACACTTTCAGGGAAAATAAACTAATTATACTCTATTCCCTCATGGGGAAAATAAGTCAAGCAGATTTTATGATTAAGTCTTCCTCTAAAGAAATATACACATTTTCTATCTAAAATTTTCTCTGAGCTTCTTCTACATATCACCCTCATTACAAAAATATATTTGCTTCAAGAACATTTTTTGAAAAATATACTTCCTAACTGGGAGAATAAAACAGTTCATTTACCAGGTTCACTCTGAGAGACTTCGGAGTCTGGCTTATGGGGAAGGAGCACATCTCTTGGAACTGAAAGAAAAAGATTATAAAACACTGTGCATTCTAAATGCCATACCTGCAGTGAAACTCAACCCACAGACATAAAACCCTGGGAAGCATGAATGAAGTAAAGATATTTTCACAGTGGCTAAAACACTAAGGCAAGAAAAGGACTGTCTTTCCAAAATGGAAAAATGTCAGTGTGTAGGGAAGGTTCTAGTGGCAGTAAAACAAAGTTGGTCATGGTTCATTTTGAAGATTCCACTGAGGGGAAAAAAAAGGAAGAAAAAACTAATTTAGTTAAGCATAAGACGATTATCTCCCTAAGTTATCTTCAAAATAAGAAGTCAGCTTTTGTCTGAAGTGGTTAGCTGCCATTTGATATTCCTGCTAAAATTCCACCAACAGAAATGGAAACATTATTTTAAAGAAATGGGCTGAAAATTAGGGGAAATGGCAAGAAAAGCAAAACTCTTGAGGATCTAAAAAGAGAACAAAGCTATTCTAAAAGGCATAATAGTTATGGGGAGAAAAATAGAGCAAAAGGAATCAGCCACTCGCTAGAAGACACCACATGTAAAGTTGATGAGAGTGCTTGTTAAGTAGTAAATGTTAGATAAATTTTGCCGTTTTCGGCATTCTTAGTGATGTGGCTTCTAGTATAATAAGTATTAGGGCCTCCCAGCATGAAAACAAGGGAGACAAATGTATGCTAAAGTGAAGTCCCTCAGTCGTGTCCGACTCTTTGCGACCCTACAGACTGTAGCCTACCAGGCTTCTCTGTCCATGGGATTTTCCATGCAAGAGTACTGGAGTGGGTTGCCATTTCCTTCTCCAGGGGGTCTTCCTGACCCAGGGATCAAACCCAGGTCTCCCGCATTGCAAGCAGATGCTTTACCCTCTGAGCCACCAGGAAAGCTCAACTACAAGCTATGTATGCTAAACTACAAGCCTACTCATATTCAGTTCTGTGGTATATTTTTAATACCTGTGTCCAGTTCTACTTTGGAAAAATAAAATGGTAGGCTGGGAATTGCTCTCATTGGGAAAAATATCAGGTTGACTTGCCTATTGTTAATACCAGATTTCTTTGGCAAATCTCCTTTCAGGAGCAATATAATGTATTTCTTTGACTCAGTTTCCCCACAAGGAAGTCCTTGTCAACCCTACTCACTCACTGAAAAGTTTTCCGACCACACTAAATTCATAAATACCCTTAGGTATGCAGTGTAACTTTCTTGCATCTTATATGGTGCTGGAGGGAAAAAAAAATAGAATTCAGGCTAGAATTCTCCCTCTGAGAAAGATGAAGGAAAAACTTTTGCACCACAAGGTGGACAAGCACAACTTTACCATTCGTGCAGAAAAAAGATCATATGAAATGGACATTCATTTTCTTTTATGGCTTTTGGAAATTACATTTAATGTGAATGTCACATCTGTTCTTAGTCTAGGCCACTGAGTAAGTACCAGTGAAATCACAGTTGTGGAATTTGGTCCATTGGAAAGAGATGTGACTCTATTAGAACTTCTATGAGCTAAATGATAACGACCAGGAGAACTTGAAATGTGGATTTTTGTTTGTTTTAAAAAGGTTAACTTCAAAAAAGATTAGTGGGGGATAAAGTTAGAGAAAACCCATCATAATGGTGAACATTTCACCACTGCTATGTAGTCTTTTTAAAGATTCAAGTAGTAAAACATGAAGAACTTCCAGCCATAAATCAAACTAACTGTTTATCTGTAGGGTGAAGGAGAAGGCACTTTGATGTGGCTCTGAGAAGGTCGTGGCCATACAAAGCAGCCTGTAGTTTATAAACATCCTAATTGGTTCCAGTGCTAGACTGCATAGAGAGGAGGTGGGATTAAGGAAGGGAAAAGCTGAGAAGAAATGTGCTACCAATAAATCCACCATATTGTAAACACATTACCTGCTGCCTGCCTTAGTTTCCTGAGGAATTCAGACCGGCATAATGTGGATTCCTGCTGCTGCCACTGGCACTTTTTAACCATGAAGTGATGATTTAATAACTGCCATACCAGACGTTCTAAAGCAGGTGAAATCAGTGGAAAGGAAAGAACTAGAAATATTCACAGGAAAGGGATGTGAATCATTCTCTTATTTGGTCAATGGCAGCTTTTTTCTTTTTCCGTATGTGGCATTCTGCTGTGTATTAAATTGAATAAGAACATGATTCTAAAAACCTGAATCTTCCATGCTGGGGGAAACTTATGAGTGTAAATCATGACAATTTAACTGAGAAGACAGTTTTGATTTCCTTATTAAAATATTTACCATTATTATATTGTAGACCCATTTATATTAGCCAAATTATCATTGATATTAACAAACAAATTAACTTACCAGTTATATATATTAGCTACCTTTTTGAATGAAGGGCATCTCTTCAAAGAAAAATTCAACTACCAGAAGACAACTGTGAGTGGAAGTGTCTAATATGGACAAATGTGAATGAACATGCCAGAGTGTTCTGCCAGAATAGATGGGAGAATGAAGGTGTCGATCTCTGATAGAGATGGTGCACTAAGAAATCTTCAGTAAGGTTTACCCTTGCAACAGCCTACAAAGGTATTCTCATAGATAAGTAATACACACAGACCACACACCTCCTTCTGTCCAGATTCCCACTTCCTTTATTCTAACCTTGCAGCCGGAGGCACAGTCTGGGAGGCAGCAGGTTTCCTGCCCTCTCAGAGACCGCTTTCAGAGCTTCACTTGTGCTCTTGTGTCCCCTTCCCTTGTGTCTCCTCTGGGACCTTTCACTTTCTATCATTTCTATTATCTTCTATTTTTCTCCATTAATCCATATTTTCATTTATCTATGAATTATTCCCTCCCCACCCATAAAATAACTCAAACGTTCCAACATCCTAAAATTAATAACAAGTTCCTTGACATGGCTTCCCCTTCACACAATCCCTTTCCTGCTCTCATTCCCCTCAACTAAGAACTCTGCCTCTGCTTCCTGGTTTCTTAACTGCACCTTCTCCATCCACTGTAGATGGCCTTCCATTTCACTGATCTCCTGCACCCATGGATCCATGAGGCCTCATCCATAGTTCTGAATATCAAAATGTTCTAAAGACCAAAAAGGTTTTATTTTTTTATTTTTTTGCTTAGTCTCTTTGACAGCAAAACCTGACTAGAACTGATCTAAGTCAATTTACAGTTTTTATTTATCCTGAGTAGTGTGACTGCTCATACTTCTCACTGCAGACTTATGAATATGTAATCTATGGTAACTTTTCCAAAGTCTGCAAATTGCTGAATTCTGAAGCACTGGCCCACAGGTTTCCGGTGCAGGCTTCTAGACCTGCACTGTCAAGTCCAGCGGCTCTTCTGACTTCCTCCTACTCGCTGTTACTCATGGCCATCCTTCCCTGCCTGGCCTCCTGAGTTCCTTTTTCCTGGTACTCTCTGATCATTTGACAGAAACTTCTGCTGGCTTCTCCTTCCTCTATCCACTATTTAAATGAAACCATGTCCTCTAAGACTTTGATCTTTGATCTCTTATTTTCTCAGTCTGTACCTTCTCCTGGATGATATCATTCCCTCAAAATTTAAGAACCTTCTGTACATAGTAGACACATAGACACATGGCTCCCAAATCTACATCCTAAATACTGACTTCTGTTTAGAAAGCCAAAAATTCATTTCAACCACCAATCCAACTGGCCTTCCAAACCTAGCACCTTATTCCTCCCTCTGTGTTCCCTGCCTTAGTTAATGGTATTGGCATCTACCACCTGTGAAAGCTAGCTTCCCTGGTAGATCAGTTGGTTAAGAATCCATCTGCAATGCAGGAGACCCAGGTTTGATTCCTGGGTGGGGAAGATCCGCTGGAGAAGGAAATGGCAACCCACTCCAGTAATCTTGCCAGGAGAATCCCCATGGACAGAGGAGCCTGGCAGTCTACATTACACGGGTTGCCAAGAGTCAGACACGACTTAGCGACTAAACCACCGCCACCTGCCTAAGCTGGAAATCACAGTGTCCTCCTTCTCTCCATGACACTATTCAGTCATTGTCCACATTCTAGCAATTCCATCTCCAAAAGACATTTTAGCTTTCATCCCTTCTTTCCTAACTGCAAAAATGCTGCAAATTAGAATCTGCCAAAGAGAGCAGTTTAGAGCATTTGCAGGGTTGGATAGCTTGCTGAAATCTAGATTTTTTTTCTGCCTGGCTTGCTTCCAATGACTGAAGTCTATCCAAATATTTCTGTGGTGACAGAAGTTGCCACTTAGCTAAGATAGCCCTTGGTACAGAAACAAATCTATAAAGAAGGCATCAGAGCAAGTCCTCTGCCCTGAATTTGAAAGCGTTTCTCCAAGGCAGATCAAAAGAAAAGCCAGTACTGTTCTGGCTCTGGAGATGCTGTGTGGGCTCAGTGTGTCTAAATTCCTCATTAAATACTGTAGTTAATTTGACTGAGTGACTGGATATTCTCCAAAGGTCTAACTGGATGAAAGCTGTGTTATGCTTAGGCATCTATGGGATAGAAGAGCTGTACAGAGAATCCGAGACTGACTTATTTGATACAAGTCTAAAAATTCAATGTTGTCACTTCTGACATCACTTAGAATAAACTGAGACAAACATCATGTTAAAACATAACTATGTCCCGATTTCAGTACCACATTTTACATTTTTACAGAGCATCTGTCTCTCTAGGATATACCAGCACACATTACGTTTAGATGTAACTTACCCTATTTTCTGAGGAGCCAGTAAACAAAGTCATGGGCTCATTAGGAAGCAAACCTGAGACTAGATACAACCCCCAAACTGTTTGAATCCAGTCTGTTTAAACACTTGGGAGAAAACTGAAAAGTAGTAATGATTGCCATATGTTTCCTCCTGTAGCATCACACCCATGGAGTAACATGTGTCCCCTGATGGACACAATGGCAGGACCAACACCAGGTTTAGAGACACAATTCACACTCAGGTTTAGAGACGCTTGGAACTGGAGAGTCAATAAAATAAGCCTAATGAAGGCTCCACCGGGAGCGTTTGTGCTGCTGTTCCAAGGCTCAAACTTATGAGTTAGAGTGTCTGTGAAAAATAAGGCATTGATCAAAGTAAGGTAAATATTAGATATTTAAAAAGAAGAAAAGTTTAACTATTAGATATATTACTTTAATGAGATTATGTCATATCAGAACCAATAGTATTACTTTTTCTAATGAAGAGGAAAAGTAATAAAATCACTCACATTTACTGTCGTTATCTCTAATGACTCCATCTCTGTTAACATATTTTTTCCACAGTTGAAAACAAGAAGTTGACCTTTTGCCAGTGGGAAGATAAGCTTTTTTATAATATGTTTATAATAAACATACAATATGTTTATTAAAACATATAATGTGTTTATAATATGACTTTTGCTTTTAGCAGTACAAATTTACATCCTGGACTTCAGGGCAAAAAGTCTCTTTGTGGACTATCACCACCTGCAGCCACCTAATCGTCTCACGGCTGCAGAAACATTCTCCACTTACATAACCAGAAAATCATGATAGCAAGTGAATTCACTTGCCTCTAAAATGCCATCAGTCCAAGCTACAGCTCAGAAAACTTTGGTTCTAGGAATGCTCTATAAGCTTCTAGGACCACCTAAGAATTTATAATAATTCAACTTTTTTTTTTTTTAAGGGGCAAAACCTGTAGTATTTCTCAGATACTCTGGCTAAAACTTTGGCTTGGCTTATTAGTGAACCAACAATGAACTACTTAGTGAAGCTAACAGCGGCTTCTTATGATCACTTGAGGATCTAGAGAAATGTCTGGGTCCTTGAAGTCCCCAACTTGACTTCTCTTCTTGTCAAATATCTTGACAAATGCAAGATAATTCCCCCCTAAACAGGCAAAAAGCCTTCTCAAATGATAGACAATAAATAGATCTGTAGCTAAAGAAATCATTTAATGTGTGTGTGAAACAGATTTCTTAAGCAACTGCTCCATGAACTGGGAAAGTAGAATTAAAAACAGACAACAAAAAACCTCAAACAAAGTAAAAAAAATCCTCAGTGTTGAATAGTGTAAAATTTCTGAACCCAAGAAAATGGCTAAATACAATGTCCTCCATTTGCAAAACATCATTTTATCATTTTTGTGGAAAAAAATCCCAAATCTTTATCTTATTTTGGTGAAACATGAGCATCGCATAGTTAACATTAGTAGGTTATATTTTAGAAGTCAGAAAAGAAAGAAGCATTCTACCCTTAATTCTAGGCTATTTTTTATAAGTCAGAAAAAAAGAGAAGTCTTCTACCCTTGGCATAATTCTCTGCCTTTGGATTATATCAATGTTTACATAAATAACGGAGCACATATGTAACTCTTATGAACACTTTGAAATGATTATATCATGCATGACACAACATGGTATCAGAACATAAATGAAATATGGACCTCATATCCATCCTTCCTCATGTTGCATTGCAGCAGAATGTGACAGTAGAATGCATTTGACTTAAACATGAAGTAAAGCATTTACCAGGTGGCGTATAGGACACTTCTGGACTTGGTGACGTCATTGGCTTCAGAGTAACATGCTGGAATACCTTAGGAGCTGAAAGAGAGAGCTTGGACCATGAGTCATTTGGTTTCAGCATCTCCCAGTCATGCTTAGCACATAAGATCTGACAAAGCATAAACCCGATTATTGCTTTAAAAAAAGTATTGAAATAGGAGTTATATGGAAAAATAAACCTTGAGGTCTAGTCAATCAGCTAGAATTTCAAATACTTTAAGAAAAATGAAATCTGAGAAACAGCAAAATTTGACTAAGCATAAGGGTAGGATGAAGAAATTTTGGAAATCTTTCAGAAGAGATAGCAATTAAATTAAGAGTATTCTTCTTCTCTGGATGTTTGCTTGACTTCTTAAACAAATCCTCGTGCCTTTCTGTGAAGAATGAGTTCAGTAAAGTCAAAGTGGGACCGCAAAAAGCATGTATGAAAGCAATTTAAAGTCAGGTCAGCAACAGCAGAAAGAGAATGGGCAAACGATCGGAATGGTTGGGCTCACATTCTGTGCCTCCGGCAATTCTTAGGCTCTAAATAAACCTTTAAATGACATGTTTACAAAGTCAAAATGTCTTTCCACAGCTGTTCCTTTGGAGTAACAAGGTGCTAATGTAATAGATTTTTGTTTTGTTTTGTTTTAGTCCTGGGGGAAGTGGGGGAAGAAAGGCCTACTTTATTTATATAGTTCATTTTACAACTTCAAAAATGCTTCCATAAAGATTATGCCCTTTGATTCTCACCATAATGCTGAGAGGAAGGAATGATCAGCTTGACTTTGAAGCAAGGTTGGATACTATTGCCTGGGGTCACATGGTCATTAAGCATCAGAGCCAAGACTTGAACTGAATCCCAAGGTCCAGACATGATCGCTAGGTCCCAACTCTTGGGTTTCCTATATCCCAGCTCTGCAGGTCACATTTTTAACTTGCTCCTCATTTTTTAGGTAGACATAATAAACCTGTCCTAACTCAAAGGGTGACTGTGAGAATTA
The DNA here is from genome assembly GCF_054371585.1 of Giraffa tippelskirchi. Taxonomy (NCBI): domain Eukaryota; kingdom Metazoa; phylum Chordata; class Mammalia; order Artiodactyla; family Giraffidae; genus Giraffa; species Giraffa tippelskirchi. Next base: position 188,102,350 of record NC_137276.1, on the reverse strand, counting down.
AGTGTGAATGTCAAAATGATGTGAAATATACATTCCTATAAACATTTCTTTCCACTTTTGGAGAAACTTTACAAATTTGACATTGAAAGATCTGAGTATATTTTGCTTTTCACATTGTTTGCCCCCTCAAAAATTAGGAGCAACTTTGATGGTTATAAGATTTCTAGATATAAAATTATTAATAACAGGATTGTTCACTATTACTTATGAACATAGGAATCTAAAAATTAAACCTATATTTAATGATAAAATATTCTTGATGATTTCTTCCAAATTTTTGATCCCACTATGTCCTCAAATGGCAAACAGAGTAAATTTAAATTTTGCTATCTAATTTATCAACATAATTTAAGTATAAATAAGGCAGCATGCCCAATTACAGAATTTCATTCTGAAAACAGTGATAGATAAACAACTGCATTGCTCTTTAGGTTGTACATGCTCTGTTGGATGATGGCTTTATAGCCCAACAGTAATAATTTCCATTTGGTGTTGCACATATGAACAGAACATTCTCCCATTCAAATGGCCTTTTGCAACAGCTAGCCAGATGTAAGGGGGGAAGTACTATGATAGTTTAAACATTTGTCTTTGAACTATTGAGTGATACACATATCTACATATGAAACATCCTTGAAAGACTATAAAAACCTAGGGTACTGCTGGGATCTATTAAGTAAAGCTCATATTCTCCTGGATAAGAGAGATCCTAATTTCACCCACTTTTAAGAGGAATACATAGAATGAACAATTTTCCAAATCATCCCCTTATATTAGGCCACCCTGACCAAAATCAAGCAAGGTTGAAACTTAAAGTGTCATAATCGGAAACTAGAGTAAGGTCCTGATTTACTATATCGATTTTTGTAAGTACAGAGTACAGCTCAAAAAGATAAAATTATGAATGTCTTCCTTCTTAGTTCTTATCTCCTTTACTTTTTATAATGTAGCTAACCAGGGCCTTACAGTCTCAATGTTTTAACTTCCAACACATCTAATTTTTCATCTCTTCGCTTACTTTCCAACATTCATTGTTTTATGCTTTCTTGTTTCTTTCCATTTCTCCCTTTTCTGCTACATTTATTATATTCTTTCATTTAGTTCAGTTCAGTCACTCAGTCGTGTCCAACTCTTTGTGACCCCATGAACCGCAGCATGCCAGGCCTCCCTGTCCATCACCAACTCCCAGAGTTTACCCAAACCCATGTCCATCAAGTCAATGATGCCATCCAACCATCTCATCCTCTGTCGTCCCCTTCTCCTCCTGCCTTCAATCTTTCCCAGCATGAGGGTCTTTTCCAATGAGTCAGCTCTTCACATCAGGTGGCCAAAGTATTGGAGATTCAGCTTCAACATCAGCCTTCCAATGAACACCCAGGACTGATCTCCTTTAGGATGGACTGGTTGGATCTCCTTGGAATACAAGGGACTCTCAAGAGTTTTCTCCAACACCACAATTCAAAAGCATCAATTCTTTGGCACTCAGCTTTCTTTAGCGTCCAACTCTCACATCCATACATGACCACTGGAAAAACCATAGCCTAGACTAGACGGACCTTTGTTGGCAAAATAATGTCTCTGCTTTTTAATATACTGTCTAGGTTGGTCATAACTTACCTTCCAAGGAGTAAACATCTTTTAATTTCATGGCTGCAATCACCATCTGTAGTGATTTTGGAGCCCCCCAAAATAAAGTCAGCCACTGTTTCCCCAACTATTTGCCATGAAGTGATGGGACTGGATGCCATGATCTTAGTTTTCTGAAAGTTGAGCTTTAAGCCAAATTTTTCATTCTCCTCTTTCACTTTCATCAAGAGGCTCTTTAGTTCTTCTTCACTTTCTGCCATAAGGGTGGTGTCATCTGCATATCTGAGGTTATTGATGTTTCTCCCGGCAATCTTGATTCCAGCTTGTGCTTCCTCCAGCCTGGCGTTTCTCATGATGTACTCTGCATATTCTTTATATTCACATAAAAGGTTGAGAGCTTCCTTTCATGACTTTATCTGTTGATTTCTTAAGATTAGATTTTAGTTTCCTATCCACAAATTTAATATACTTGCTTTTAAAATTCTTATTCTATTTATTTTTACTTATTCACTAATTCCAATTATTTTTCCCAGCATTTGTTATATATTAATATTTCAAATTTATTTCCTGTTATTTTTAAATTTCTTATTCTTTCAGATGATTGTTGCTTTGATACCTTCATATACTTATGTATCACACTCATATTATTTTTTAGCAAAGTTTTACTAATTAAATAAAAACACATTTTAAAATACATTAAAGCAGATTGAAAATCATTAGCTAGATGTGGTACTCAGGACTTTCTTTTAAGGAGTTTTCCTTTAAAGAAAAAATAATGGGCAAAATTTCTCTCAAAAATATAATCGAAAATGTTAATATCTCTCAGGTATTCAAGATCATTCCCAAATCTAACAGTTCTTTTTTTTTTTTTTCCTTTCAGTAGGGATACTGAGATGTGATTAAAGAATCTGTGGTGGTAATTCAGAGCTATTACCTGGATCAAACATAATTTTGATGCTGCTAACATTTTTCTTTCCCCAGATCATTGGTGATAGTTAGGGTTCCTTTCCAGTACACTGGATAGGTGCACTTCATATACTTTTTGGAAATGGGCCATGTATAAACAAATTTGAATATAGATGATTGGCCTTGACTGTAACTACCTTGACCACAGAAGGCCGAAATTTTGTTTCACATTCCCAGTGTGTAGCACATTGCCTGGCACTTAGTCAGCATGTGAGCATGCAATAAGTATTTGTTGAGTGACTAACTGATGAAATGAACTAGTTAATCAGCCACTTAAGGATCAAGGGGTGACACAATTTTAAATTAGGAGGGAAGAGTGACAGGAGGACTAATGACAGCAGACTAGGCATGACTGGGTATATGCTTAGAGCAGGCGTCAATGCTGGAAATGTCTGGAAAAACTGATGGGGTCCAGAGGCTGGATGAGAATAAGAACAAAAATTGATGTAAAATGCTGAGAATCTGCAACTGATATAAATGAGAAACCAAAAGGAGGGAAATATGAGCTTTCTTTGAGGTATGTCAGGTTTATGGTAGCCTGAAATGGAGATCTGCCAAGACAGTCAGAGGAAATGAACAAGAGCTTGGTTGCGAAATCAGGGTTAATCATTCACGTAAGAACTTCCTTACTGTTAAAAAAAATAGTTTATAATGACTCTTGTTTAGCTCCTTTCCAAAAACTCATAGCAAAACAACCAAAGAAATATTATGTAAATATTTTATAGGAGAAGATACATATTAAAAATCTTCATGAACTAATGTTAAATAAAATTGACTGAAAGGCCAAAAAATAATTAGGAGACTGGTGGGTGAAGGACATTCAAGGACCATGGAAGGGTTTCTCAAACTAGGAGAAGCAAAAGGAAGTAGGCAGGCTATTTTTTTAAAGAAATTCCATATTTCTCTATTCCCTTCTCAAATAACATAAGAGTAGGGAAGCTTTTTGGAATAAGCCACTTTAATACTATACTTTTTGATAAAGTCTAAATATAAATATTTATTAGGTTTCAAAGGAAGACTTGTTTTATAAGGGTTAAAAACCTAACTTGCTATAATTCAACAAAGTAACTCCGCAAACATCAAACTTTTAAGGCCAGAATATAAAATAAACATTTACCTGATTGTGTTTGTGGGATTCTTGGACGTGGAGATGTTTTTGGTTTGGGAGGAGTTCGTGATATCTGCTTGGAAGCTAAAAGAAAGGATACAGGTTCGGAGCTCTTGAGCTTCTCAAGAATAACAGTACCTAAACTTCTAGGAGTTCAAAGGCATTTGTTGAGTGACTGAAGACCTAAATATACAGCAATTAACATAATTAAAGCTGGCAAGGAGCAATAGAATATAAGAAGATAATTTTTTTATTATCATAGAAAACAAAACAAGAAGGCACATTAACTAATATCTAAGATATTCAGCTGGCAAGTGAAACTGTTGAAATTTTAGGATTATCTTCTTCAAATACCTATTAAATAGGCTAAAAATAAATTTCATAATAAAATAATTCATCCTTATTATAAGTTCACATCGCATTATCAGAATATCCCAGTATAATATTTTAAGTACAAAGAGACACAATTTCTTCTAAATAAAAAGCACGTTACAGTCCAAATATACCTAGAAGGTGAATATGTCTTAATAAGAAAATTATGGAAAAAATTAATCTTGTTAAACAAAACATAATTTTTATGGGCCATATTGGGGAGGAAAAATTGAACAGAAATTGAAAGGATACATTATTGAAGGAAGTTATCCTTTTGCTGGGCAATTCTCAAAAGAGTTCTAGGACATTCAGTGTAAAAGTCAATTTCTTCGCTAAAAAAATTAAAGGTTTATCCTGCTGGAGGAAAATAATGATCAAATGCAAGGTCACAGCTTGTGGAAACACCTGTTTGGTTGGATTAAGTGTGTCTGAGATAAAGAGAAACAAGAAGAAACAGATGGTTTCCAAGGTCATGGCGTTTCAGACCCTTAAGAAAAGCTTGCTGAAAATAAGAGCTATTAGATAAAAGAAGTTGAGTCCGTAGAGGCTGCTTCCTGATCATTAAAATATGCAAAGCATGCAATGGTTTCAGTGGAATCTTCTTGCCTGTAGAAAGAGGAACAAGATATGTTGGAGATTATACTGGTTTAGGAGCCAGAGATTAAGAGCTCACTTTGCTGATCACTTGGTCTACAACCTCGGGTTCTTCATCAAAAGTAAAAGGATTTTTAAGAACCCTTCCAACCCTACAATTCTATACTTGTATGGTTTTCTTAGTCTTGTGATATCGTGACTCTGAATTGCTTTGCTTGCTGAGGTTCATACTGATAGGTTATTTGCATCCTTGCGGTATAAGAGACCATCTGTAGGTAAAGGTGTGTTATGAAGCAATTTTATAAAAAATAATTCAGAATGAGATTGGTATCACTGGTAGTATCTGCAATTAAATATTTCAATCATATTAATAACCACAGCTATTAAAAAAACTTGAAAACGTTAGAGATAATAGACACAGATCCAGTTAATCCAGTCAGTGTGGAATTTTGGTAAAATTAAACTGTAGAGTTTAATAGGCAAAGTTTAATGGGGGTATTCTGAGGACAATGAATAAAATTAATATCCATATCTCCTTTGGAAATAGAGCCATATAAAATAGTTTCATGGCCATCAAAATACAAGTTCGAGCTTATATATGATAAACTGCTGTTCTGAGAGCACCTGTAGACACTGAAAGACTTTTTTCCTTGTAAGAAGAAGTACATTTAGTTATCTGCATTGATGCTTTGTTTTCCTACATTTCAAATTCCACCAAGGAAACCCTTATGACTTGCCAAGTAACTGGTGTGATTTCAGTTTCTCTTATTTGTATCCAGTGAAGTGACCAAGCTGCCACAGGAAGGAGCAGAAGAAAGTAGTAAGGTGATACAGCATTTAAAATTGGGATATTTATGTTTCAAAATAGAATATAAATGTTCTTCCCCAGATATATTACTATTTCCTATATGAAAGACTTGCGGAGTAGCTGAGAGGTGTGTTTCAGTTAATCCTAAATGATATTCACAACACCGCTATGGGACTGGCTACAGATTTATGGATAGAAAGAGGAATGGGGCATCAGAAAGGTAGGATCACCCATCAAAGACTGGGAGCAGCAATTATGGCTTCCAACAGCTAGTCATAGTGGCCAACTATCATCTTCCTGTTCTTTCAAGTTCTGTGAACATTCACCTTCTACATGAAATACAAAACAATACATTTACCCAGTGTGGTCTGATGCTCATCTGGGCTGGGTAGAATTACAGTTTGGGGAGGCAGCGGTGATGTTTCAACAGTAATTGAAGGAACGTACCCAGGGTTACTATAGTGTTTCATTACCTTTAGTACGGAAAGGATGGTAACAAGCAGATTTTACAGAAAAAAAGAAAATTGCAGTAAATACCACTCCTACTTCTTAACAATGTATTTAATTTAAAAACTGCTTAGAGATGCCAGGTTATAAAATACTTTCAAGGTAAGCAATATCCTTAATTTTTAAATCATCACTCCGCACTAGTACCTCCCCTAATAATGCTAGAAAGATATATTCAAGAATAACCATAAAACAAAGTAATAAAAACTGTTAAAGCATAAGCCATTCAGCAGCATTGAATTTTGTTTAACAAAGAAAAAAATCAAACAAGAAAATCAATGTGATGAAATGACTGCTAATGAAAAGTGTGTTGCTAGGGCAGAAGGTATAAGTGGATCATCGTACAAAAATATATTATCTGAAATATTTATTCAACATAATACCAAACTGGCAGAATGTTCAACCTTAGGAAAAAGATGCTTTAGATTTGACAGTTTCGGTGACTGAAATAGCAAGAGGCCAAAATCTAGATACAAAGCTGAATGAGAGAAGACACTTTTTTGGACAATGGTTATGAAGAGAAGCATCTAGAAAGAAAATTAACTGTGATGAGGAAGAATGATGTTGCAACATGGATTCACAATGAAGGAGAACCTGGGTTTTCTGGTGATGGTGACAATGAGGACAAAAGCTGCCGGGGTGCATCATTACCTAGCGTGGTCTCAGGTGGTTCAGACACATGTGTAATAGATTCCACAACTGTATCAAAACAAAGGAGAACAATTTTAAAAACTGTAAGATGTTAAGCTGCAGTCAAGTATTTCTTTCTTGAATATCAACCTCATTCTCTTGGGAATCTGCATCACATTTTTACAGATAGGACAATGGTTTAGGATAAGAAAAAAGCGATCTGAGAGGGATGTCTTATTCTATAATCCTAAACCTCCAACTAAGATTTATGTTTTAACTGTAATTAACTGTCAAGTGTTATTATGCCTCAATGCATAGATACCACAAAGAAACTGAAATTTATTTCTGTATTCAGAGAGTCAACTATCATTTTAATTTTAGGAATTCAAGGATTGTAGAAGCTATGGCTCTTCAAAGCTATTGAACTGTAGAACAAGTACCCCAGCCTGGACTTTCATATTCTATGAAAAGTAATAGATACTAATTAAAATATTCTGAATAAAAGAATCAAAGCATGAAAACCTTTACCACCTTCTGTCTCTGGCTCCTCTGGCCTGAGTGGTGCTTTGGCGGTGGAATAGACATAATCTATTTCAGTTGGTGCTAGAAAAGAAACCGAATGGTGGTTTAGCGGTGGGCAGCCCATAGTACCCACTGTAATGGAACACTGTTTAATTTGAAAATAGAGGTTAATTATCCTAAGGAGATAGATTTGTGCAAATAAATAACATTTAGGTAGAATATGAAGATGACTACAATTTAAGAGGGCAGAAATGAAGGCAGTGTGCATTGTGGAACACACACGCGCACCCATGAACTAGCAGGATCTACAGCAATTTCCACCTGGAGCAAAGCTGATAACTTCATTTCCTTACATATTTTTGTTTAAGGATTCCAGTGAGAAAAAGACATAGAGTGAGTTCTTTGAAAGCATGAGGATGAATCCTAAAAAGAACATGAAAACGAAAAATAGGATGTGCATATTTGCATTAAAAGAGTGCTCAGAATATTAAAAAATGAAATTTTGCATTCAGAGTGAGAGGGAACTAAGTAAGGAAATGGTGAAACTTGCATAGCAACACAGCAGGCACTAGCACAATGTGCTGTATATAATATTTAATTGTCAAGATTCACTGGATGAGCACAGGCAAGATGTGAGAAGCCATGAAATGTTACAAAGCAGGAGGACATCCCAAGATGACTTCCGCAATGTGATGGAAAAGCACATATACCTGACTTCCCGTTGGGGAACATTATTACCTATAGCTTCCTTTGATGACTCAGTGCTAAATGTAAGCGATTCCAGGACTTCAGAAACTAGCAAAAAACACAAAATGGTACAATTTATCAAGGATGACTTGTTGCAAGCATTGAATAAATTCACACAAAGTATTTAGACATGTGCCTTGTCCTTTAAAGTACTCAATGTGAGCTGTTACTGTAATGACAATAGTACTATTAACACTAAAGGAAACCTTAATAACTGAATTCATAATTTTATAAGTACTGTAGGTTATCATTAACTACCATACCTTGTTCCATCAACATAAGCATCAAAATGCCATTTAGCTAATTAAGAGATATACAAAGGGGATGAAAAGAAATTATAATCTCATTAGGAAAAAATAAAAATCTGGTGTTTCCAAATAAATGTCAGAGGGTTGCAACAGCATTAATAAGCATAATCTTAAAAATTTGTTTTTAATTTTGAAGGGCAATAATGTTTAGGTTCATACTGTGTAAGGTGAAATTTTGTTATCTTCACTGAAGTGAGAACTTTCTTCTTTCTTAATGGTCACAACTGAATGAACATTCTTTTCACATAGCAGAACACAAATTTAGCTTACTACTAAAGAGAATCACAAGTTTGTAACTTAGTGAAAAATAAAGGTAAAGAATAGAATCAGTTCTTCTAAGTGGTTTTGTTGACTACTTAATCAGATATGTGATTATTCTCTGATACAGAGTAAACCCAATGAAATGAAGGTAAGTATTTCTATACAGTTGAATAACAATTAATATGAAAATAATGTATTACTAATTTAAACTTATTTGCAATCATGGAAAGAGCATATACCATATATAGAGTTGTTAAACGCATATTCTTTTGCATTTTTCAATGTTTGGAAATACAATACTTGGGGTGTGTTCCCTAAAGCTCAATGGTGTATCCAGACAGATTAATAATCTATTTACCAGGTTGACTTTGTGTCATTTCTAGGCTTGGTGATGTCACTGGCTTCAAAATAAGAGTTTGCAGTTCAGTGGGAGCTGAAAGAAGAGGGTCTAAGTTGTCAAACTAATTATGGATAATTTATGTCACAGAATTTAGACAAAGGTAGCAATACAAAGACCTCCAGAATCACAGTGTTATGAATAGGCACGCAGAGTTTGCATTATTTAAACCAGAGATTGGCAAATTATGCCCCCCCCAATCCAGCCCTCTTCCGGACCTGTGAACTAAGTGATTTTTGCATTTTTAAATGATTGAAAAAATTAAAAGAAGAGTATCTATGACATGTGAAACAGAACACCATTCCATGTTCGATGCATGAGACAAATGCTCAGGACCGGGGCAATGGGATGACCCAGAGGGATGGGATGGGGAGGGAGGTGGGTGAGGGGTCCAGGAAGGGGAACACACGTAAACCCATGGCTGATTCATGTCAATGTATGGCAAAAACTATTACAATATTGTAAAGTAATTAGCCCCCAACTAAAATAAATAAATTTATTAAAAAAAACGGTATGAAATTCAAATAAAGTTTTGTTGAAACACAGCCACACGTACAAACTAAAATGACTCAAGGCCAAGATGTAAGTGATATACAAATATGCCTTGAATCATCTTAGTTTGTTCGTATGGCTGTGTTTCAACAAAACTTCAATGGCTTCAAGCTACAACAGCAGAATTGAGAAGTTATAATAGAGACTGAATGGTCCCCAAAGCCTAAAATATTCACTATCTAACTCTTCACATAAAATTAAAAAAATCACTGATTTACTGATCCCTGATGTTAATTATCCTTCTAGAAAAAGCGAGAGCCTGTTTGAAAAAGTGAGTGTCTTAAAGACTATTGTATCTGAATCTCTATTTCCACAAGGGCTTTCTAAGAATTTCTTACAGCTGATTTCAAGACAGTATTATTAACAAAATATTCAATATCATCTAGGAGCATTTTATTCTATGTCCCAGTTTGACCACCCCCTCAGGTACCATCAATATGAGTCAAAATGTTTTATTTTCTTATTCTCACCATTCCAACCACCAATTTAAGTCCTAGTTATTTCAAAGCTCAGCTATTCCCTGTAAGACTGCATAGAACCTTGATTCCTTTAAATGTTTTCTTTCTATATTTTTAATCAAACAAGCTGCTTTTGTATAAGCAAATTATCTTTCATCTAAGAAAAATTCAAGACTCAATTCTTCACAATTATATTGTACTTTAAGAGGTAAAACATGCCCTTACTTTTTTATCTCTATCTCTGTTCCACACCCCACTCTGCTCAACTACTAACATGGTGCTGGGACCACAGAGGGCAAGGAAATGGTTGTTTAACTAAGACAAAGAAGCAATGCTATTTTTAAAAGAAATTAATGAAATAGAATGCTAAGAGAATTGAATAAGATGCATCTTTTGTCAGAAACAATTCTTATGCATTTGGCTACCATATAGATCTCCTCCAACCATGAGCATTCTGGTCAATGTGCAATTGTAGAAATGCTACCTTCTCTCTTAGATGGCACAGAGTTGGGAAATGCAAGTTAGCAAGCTATATCACTGTCACTCTTGGGACCCAACTGCAATGGGCTGGAAGGACTTCTTGAACCAAAATCCATAGATTTTCTTGGTTTCAACTGTGGAGCTTTGAGAAGTTTAAAGTTTGTAAGAAGGATGTTCCCCCCTGCCCCATGTTTTGAAACTAAAGGAAGAAAATGTTGAGTTGCTATTGTATTTATTTGTAGGTCTAAAAACCATCAACATTGAATGTGGACAAATGTTTTCTAAAATATTAGATATTCTTGGTTTTACTGCCTTAGTTTGAAAATTTCACTTTACTGTCCAATTTGTTCCTTATCACTGAGGATCTTTCAGAGATCAATAACAAATTTTGTTAAAGATATAGATATTACTATGTATAATTAGATACTCAGAGAGATTCCTACTTAAAATGATTAAGTATCAATGTTAAACTGTGGTGGAGAATAAGGAATAGTCAAGTTCATTAATGATGGGTAAGCCTGTAAATTACATTCACTAGAACTGACTCTTCCAAGAAGCAACCTTTTAAAAATAATGTAATAGGGAAATCATTCCTTGAAATAGGAAGAGAATAATGAGAATATCACAAAAAATCTTAGAGAGTGGTTCAGAGAAATTTCATGGCACTTAATTATCACCATTTTATAGATCTGCATACCAAATAGAAGGGGAACAATTTGGACTTCAGACTCTTCACTGAATCACATAATGAAATGCTAAAGGGGATTTCATGGCAGATAGATTTCCTCACCTGGATCCAGGGACATCTGTTACAAATAACAGGTAGCCCTTGAATTAAGAATCCTGACTACTTATAAGATGAAGCATGAAACAGAATTACAACAACAGTCAAAGGAAGCAGGAGCAACTCTGGCCATGATAGTGATGGGGTGGGTTTTTAATGAGGTCACAAAAGTCATTACCTAATGTTGCTTCTGGAGCTTCAGAGCTATGAACAACAGGTTCAAATCTTGTAGCAGAAACTAACCAAAAGCAACAAGGGGAACATAAGAAAGTTTAAACCCACACATAGAAAGTCTTAATTTTTCTTTCAAAACATTAGTTTTAAATGAGAACTTTTTTTTAACTTCTGTAAATTCACAGAAAGCAAATAGTCTCTGAGGCTAGAAGCAATTCATCGCAGAAAGTAGGTACAACCTTTGAACTCTGCTATGAATCTTAATATAGTCAACATGAGACTGGCCTAGGTGTTTGATTTTCTGATTCTAATATGGAAGCTTGCATTGGAAAATCTGTTTAGGCAATATATGTTAAAAATATGTGAAAGGAATTTGTTGCATTTCTTGGAAGTTGGAAAAAAACCTGTGGTTGTGTACTATAATAGATCATGTGTGTTTAACTGTAGATGTACCATGAGTAACTATGTCAGCATTGCTACAAATAAAAGTGACCAATAACTTCATCCAAGAAGCAGCTGCTAACCATACTTCAATGCCTCAACTCTTAGGGAACATGAAGTCTGTTATTTTCCATCAAAGGCACTGCTTTGGGACCCCACATGGACAGAATGCTAGGGTTTACCCCTCAAACCATGGAATAACACATTTACCCAATTTGGTCTGAGGTGCTTCAGAGCTTGATGTGGTTTTAGGTCTGGGACGTGGACGATGAACTCGTGTTGTTTTATAAGCTGAAGGAAGAAATATTGGATTATTATTGGATTATTATTATTCTAGTGAAGGTGGTATTGGAAATAAGGTTCTAGATAGTCTAAAATACGTTTCCTCGAAATGTAAGGCATATATTTTTAAGATTCAAATATTTTTGCCTATTTGGTCATTATTTTATCACAAAGAGTCTTGAGGTAAAACTTACATGTAAAATTAAGTCAAGAAGTGAAGAGTCTTATAAATCTCTAACTTTATGAAAGTTAAGGACTGTCATCAAACCATAGGTAGTTCACAGTAAGAAATTTAAATATTCCCCCAAGCCATGGAACTACACATTGTTATGTTTTAGTTCATCTAGAGAAGATACAGACATTCCTGACTGCATTTGAAGCTCAGCTTTAAAAATGAGCCCCATTTAGACAAAAGTAGTACATGATACAAATTCAGTTAAGATTACATAGTAGAAAAATACTCTGACCTAATCCCATGCATATCTTTTAAAACAGTAGGCAACTTCTTTTAGTCTTCAATACTCTCATTAAGAAGAAGAATCAAGTTGCAGAACAGCAGAGGATGACAAGATAGTCTTAAGAAGCTATTGATAATGTGATGATGATGAGGATGATAATGATAGAATGAGTTGATAATGAGCAGGAAAAAAATGTTGTGGGACACAGAATATCATTACCTAATGTTGTTTCTGGAGCCTTGGTCGTACGAGTGACAGGTTCAATGACTGTAGGAAGAACTAGCCAAAAACAATAAAATAAACCAAAGAGATTTTAAAAATGTACTTGAAGACTAATTTCAGAAGCTAACTTTTAAGCTTCAGGACAGAGAGAAAAGAGACACATACTTGTTCTTTGCAGATCTGACCAAATTATGGCCAAATATCCATTAACCTCATAAGACAGGTTATGCACTTTGTTCAATATCACTGTGGTCAACAAGAAGTTCTAGATGTTTGGTTATCTGACCCTTGCTAGTATGGAAGACTTTGCTAGATCAGCTTTATACACGTTTATGAATATAAACATGTTAGACTTTTCTAACTACTGGAAAAAGCATTTATTAGTCTATTTACACTTCTATACAAGTTAACATATAAATGTCTACTATTTTGTCCACTATTTCAATAATCATGGGTATAATAATGAATTCACATGTTCAAAAGTGTAAGGATCAATGTAAAAAATGGGGCATGCTCATCAAAATTTCAAAGTGGTTCTTCATTCAGTAAAAGACAAGAAACTCTTAAATCCTGTTAAAGAAGGAGAAAGAATAAGCCTATTCTATCATAAAAGCCCATCATTTAAACTTTTAAGATTTAGGCACATTCAAAAATTTGACCATTATCGAAAAGCATTATTTCTTGAAACAATAGATTCACCAGTACAATCACATAGATCCTAATCCAATAAAAAGTAAAACAATAAAAAACATGGCATTTCTACAATTGATGAGGAAAAAGCAAGTGAGAAGAATAAGAGATAAATGGGAATTCATGTCCGAAAGAAAGCTTAATGGTCAACAATGTTTAAGCAAATGTACATGATCACATGACAACGTTAAGTAGATACACAGCAGTCTGACATCCTGAAATTAGTATATACACAGCTCTCTTAGATTCAAGAGCTAACATAGATGACATAGAGCTCAGCAAGATAAAGATTGTAATAGAATGACAACAGAGGGGTTAGAAATGGTTTTAAGATACAGGAGAACCTGTGGCTATAATGGTATGACAATGAACAGGAAGAGCACCATTTGAAGGACACACATGCTCATTACCCACGATTTCTGGAGCTTCAGTTCTAAGAGTACCAGGTTCAAGATCTGTAGTAGGAACTAGTCAAAAACAATGAAACAAACACTTGTGAAAAGTCAGCAAATTAAATCTTACCAATATAATATTGCTTCAGTAGGTACATAACAATTTGAAAATTTTTTTGAAATCACATACTTGTTATTTAATGATTTGGTCACCTAAAACCAGGTAGATATTCTTTTATGAGACAGTCATAGCACACACAATCTGGTAAATATCTTCATAAAGTCAACATGAGTTTCTCCTAGGTATCTAAGTACCTAATTCCAATCATTGTAGAACACTGATCTAGGAAAATTATCTAAACATTTTACCAAATATACACTTATGTAACTGTTCTGACAACTGTTGACTTTTCTGTGGAAGCTTTAAGAAAACAATATGTCTAAGTTCTCATCACAAGGAAAAATATTTTTCTACTGCTTTCATTCATCTATATGAGGTGATGGATTAAACTAAACAACTAAAGCTACTGTGGGAATCATTTCATGACACATGCAAGTCAAATCATTATGCTGTATGCCTTAAATTTAGACAGTGCTGTATGTCAATTTTCTCTCAATAAAATCGGAAGAAAATAGCATGTCTATATAAGCATGTATACAATAAGTAGATTTTGTGTTTATAGACATGGAAAAGAATTAAGCAAGTGAAGCATACAGATCTTGTTGAGAACACCTATTTGGAAGTAGGCTGAGACCTTGTTTGAGTCAAAAGCACTCAATAAATCAGGATATAAGAACAAATAGTGTGTGATGCCCAGTAGAGCACTTAACATGGTCTGTTCTAATCACAAAAATGCTGTACCCTATGGGGGAAGAGACCATTGCAGGAGAGACCGCTGATACTTCTAGGGTCAGATCCAAATTTCTGAGTCATACTTTCAAGGACTTTCTTCAACTGCTCTTATGGACCCTTCCAAACATAGCACTCTTCATTACCACTGAGAAGCAGAACCTCCCTTCACTCAGAAGTCTGTGCTTGCTGGTTGGTCTCTTCACCTTTCTTTTTGACTGTCAGTCTCCATGATTTTAAGACTTCTTACTTCCGTCCTTCACAGACTTTTCTCTCTTTCAGCTGAGAGATGTTTAGAACCCCTGCATAAAAGAACTGTTTGCACAGACATACTGCCTAGGTTTGATCTTTTAATGTTTCACACTGAGGCAGGTTCTGAATTTGACTCTACTCCAGACTAAGAAGTAAGAAGTCGCTGCCTTCTCTGATATCCTCACAACTGTTGATGGGCTGTGTGGACAGGTAGGTTACTTCATGTTTGTTTCTTGAAATAAAAATGATTGGTTTAAGACATTTTGTCTTTAAGTGAAGAATGGAATGGAATAAGAAAATGCAAATAAAGTACATAGTACATAAAAGAGTACATCCTTATGTAGAAGGCACAGAGAATTCAGCTATCGCACGAGTCCCTCCCATGGCCCCCATCACATTTTCCTTTGCTAACTCAACAGGGGGAAGCAGCAGCAGGTCATTTCATGCCTTTAACCACACAGGGCCCACATGGGCTACCCCTTCCACTACTGGATCAGTCCCAGACTCTCCAGAGCTGCAAGGACTCAGTCCTTTAATGAGAAACCCACATTTACCCGGTTTGATTTGAGGTGCCTCAGGAGTTGTAGTTTTAAGTTTAGGACGCGGACGACGGGTCCGTTTTGATGTTTTAGGAGCTGAAGAAAGAAAATCTTCAGTTACTTCAGAGTTCATAGTTCAGCAGCTATGGGTAGCAGAACACACATCTCCAGATTTCCTAAAACTTACTAGATTTCCTCATATTTTAGGAAGTGCGTCTTTTAAACTTTTTAATTTGAAGCTTTCACCCTTATTATAATAGTATTTTTTTTTTACATGTGGAAGTTTACTGGGAATAAGTCATATATGAAAGTAAGTTATTCATTTAAAAAGAAGAATCATTCAAAGAACTCTCTTTTGAATTAAAAAGGACAAGAACCATTGCTAAAATATGGTGGTGGTGATGGTACAAACTCTTCGATGCTTTACTAAAATAAGATCATGTCATTAACTTTTCAGTTAAAGAACAAATATCATATAGACAGCTAAAAAAAAAAAGACCTTTAGATCCACAAAGAACCCCCTTTTCTAACTTTTCTTAGGGTTACAAGAATTGTTTTTTAAACTCAACTTTAACAAAACATTGGTTAAAAAACATATGCAATGGCAAGAACAATTTCAGATGGTTACATGTATAACAATTGATCTGAGTTAGGTTCATGCATAGCTCTCTTAGAAACAAGGGATAACTTGTTTTAAGAGTCAGAGTCTTCTGTACTTTTAGGATGAAGAATATGATGGAGTGATAATAGAGGATGATGATATAGCTTTATGAAGCAAAAGAACCTGTAGCTGTGATGTTGATGGAATGAGTTTAACAATAAGAAGCAAAAGCACTTACTGAGGATCATGTGTTATTACCTTTTGTTGTTACCCAAGCATCAGTTCTGAATGTAACAGGTTCAAAGTCTGCAGTAGGAACTGACCAAAAGTATTAAAAATAAACCAAATGATTGTTTTAAATAAAAGAAAACTTAAAACATTTACTGCAAAAAGGATCTTACTAGTATAACATTGCAAGTTTTTAAAACTCTTAAACTAGAAGAGTAAACAATTGATTTCCTAAAAATTGGCCATACCTAAGTCAGGTACCTATTCCCTTATTCCTCCTTTTATCATCTGATTCTAAATTAATAAGCCAAAGTAGGATGTTTGGGTATTGGTAAGGACCTATCTTTGGAAAGAGACAGAGGCCTCAGCATGATGAATTAGATTGGGTATCTCTCCATATTAAGCAAAGAAAGAGCATGTCTTCATGAACAAAGAGGAACTTGTTGATAAATACTTGATCAAATCTCAATGGCTTCACCAGGTGCCTAAAGATCTCCACCTTGGGAGTCCGATGTGGACAAATCAAGATCTAGAAAAGCTTTGAGTACCACCTTGAAATTAGATACCCTTTGTATTGTATTACAGTTAGACTTTCTCCTTTGGTTGGTCTCTACTTATATCCACTCTTTCTGATTTTATTCTTTTCCATCTTTCTACACATCTATGCCCCATGATTATTTCAAGGCTCCACTTTCTTTCTTTATTTTGGGCACATTCCAGCTTTCACTGTCAATGCTCCTGAACTATCATGTTATCCCACAAAATCAGCAATACTGAGAAAATCTTTTTCTTTGTCCAATAGAGAAGAAAGAGTAACTGCTTGGAAACTTTCAAAACCAGGGTAAATTTTGGAATAACTAAAATAAATTTTTATATAATTTTTCAATCCACATAAATCTTTTATTAACCTCTCTGTAAACTGCAGAGGAAAATAGTTAAGGCTTTTAATATGAAGTCCCCCACAATCAGATTTCAACCTTCAGCTCACAGTGTAATTGCTGTTTTCCACAATCACAAGTCCCTAAATTTCATTTGTAACAAGAATGAGATAGTTACACATCAACAGCGCACAGTCTAAATCTGATGAGTAAAAGTGCTTTGCCTGACCTATTTGGTGTTTGAAAATTGGAATGTTTTACTGAAAAAACTAAAACTTTGGAAACACCCTAAAAAAATTGGAAGCTTTAGAAATAGTCTGCATGGCAATAATTAGCAAAACTAAGTCATAGTTGAACTGTGTGGATGAGGAAGGAATTTTCTTGTTTGCCCCAGTCTCTACTCCTCTATACTATCTCATTTTTAGTCCTTTTCTGCTCGTTTACAATATACACTTGGTAATTATAGACATTTGAATTTTCCCATCATGTACCTTTTTACTTTCTTGTCTTTGACCCTCCATTCTGCTGTTCTCTTTTTTCCTCTCTAATGAATGTTTTCTTAGGTTACCTCCTTTTTTCAAAGGTTACCTCTTGTTTTTACTTTTTATATTTTAATTATTTATTAAATTGTACATATAACTTTTATAATCATTAGTAAATGGATAAGATTCATGCATTTTTTCCTATATTTGTTATTTTCATAATAAAAAGAACAGTAAGAAAACAAATATTTATAGATAATATATAATATATATAAACAAATATAATATGGATAATATAAATGGTAGAAACTGACATGAAAAACTTTATAACATTGACTATATATATATTTTTTTAAATTATTTATAATATATGCATATTATGTGGGAGACCTGGGTTCAATCCCTGGGTCGGGAAGATCCCCTGATGAAGGAAATGGGAACCCAGTCCAGTACTCTTGCCTGGAAAATCCCATGGATGGAGGAGCTTGGTGGGCTACAGTCCATGGGGTTGCAAAGAGTCAGACACGGCCGAGTGACTTCACTTTCTTTCTTTCATAATATATACATATAATAATTGCTAATGTATATACATATATATCAATATATGATAAGCTCAAGGCAATGAGTATCATCACTTTCTATTTTTTTTGCAGAGAAGAATGCATTTAAATAAGAAATTAATATCAAAATGAGAAATTTATATCAAACATATTTTTAAAAACTCCAACTATTTGGAAATTAAATGTCCACTTAAAAATGATGGCTGTATCTAAGAAGCCATGACAAGGAAAAATAGAAAACAATTTTAACAGAATAAAAAGGAAAAGAGAATTTATCAGAATTTGTTGCATGCAGCTGAAGCTGCTCAATGCAACTAAATACAATGGGGAAAGTTGAATAAAGTATGAAAACAAATACTGGACACTAGCATAAAATTTTGTGAAACTGGAACAAAATCTGTACTTTAGTTAATAATATTGCATCACATATTAATTTCCTGTTTTTTTATGATGACATAGTATCATAGTATTTCTTTATATTCTCAGAATTGGATTAGAAGTTTCAAGCCTCAAATTTCTTTAAATCACTAAAACAATAAGCTCTCTAGACTTTAAGCAGTAACCTAGTAGTAATACTAGATTCCAGAGTAAATGGAGCTATATCAAAGTTTTGAGTGAATATAAATCAGAAATCTGGCATATGTTCATACTTAGTCAAATAAGTAAGGCTTCATTCTTTCTAAATTTATCTCTCCCTGCCCCAAAGATTTATGTACCTAGCACATCTTGTTGATAGCATCCAAATATCAATCTTATATTTTCATAGATGTGTATATTGCCATCTTCTATTTTATTTACCAAGGAAAGGCTTTTGTTCTTAACTGTCTTGCAGGTTTTAGGACTAAAACACATCTTCCACTTCTGATACAACAGCACCTTTGGAGGCTACTGAAGGCACTTAGTGTTTATCAATTTGAACTGAATATGCCTAATTTTTCTAGAGAAGTTTATTTTCAAAAGATAGGTGGAAGTTAATAAAGTATACAGCAACAGAGATTTTTACAGAGGAAGTATGAGGCATTCAGCTGCCCTTCAAATCTCCCCCCACTGTGCTTTTCTCGCCAACTCTTCAGTAGGAACTGCAACTCAATATGAGTTGTATCTTTACTCTCCGGGAGCATACCGGTTACTCCCAACAACTGTGATTACTCATCACCCTGTTGGGTTAGGTTGTTGGAACTCTAAGCCAGGAAAACTTTTACCTGGTTTGGACTCAGGTGCTTCAGCACTTGGTGTGGTTTTTGGTCTGGGATGTGGATGAATTGTCTGTTGTGATGTTTTAGAAGCTGAAGGAAGAAATTCTTGGGTTATTACATAGCAACATTACCCAGGGTTCTGGAACCTATGGGAAGCAAAAACATGACTCTAGATTTTCTACATCTTATTAGATATTTACCTTTTTAGTTGGAGATTTTTGTCACATACATAAATTCCTTTTGTATCTTCTTTTATCATAGAAGATTTTTTGAAGACAAAAATCAATTTTAATATAAGAAATAAAGATTAGTAATTATAATCAAATTCTCATAGAGCATTGTGGTTGGGCAACAAATAGGTTAAGAACTGTTGCTAAATTTTAATAGATAATGAAGGACAGTCAAACTAAATGTGAGGTTTATAATTTAATCTTTCAATCTCTGGTACATGTTCTATGTAACTATTAAAATAAGAACACATTACTACCTAAATAGAAAAAAAAAATACTATGCAAATAGAAAAAGGGTAGAAATGTAGATGTGCAAAGAATGGATCCTCTTGGCCCTGTGAGTGTAGTTGTTGATGGCTTTATCTGTCTAGACAAGAAACAGGTCTGTGATGTGTTTGAAAATCAGTTTTTACCACAAGCACCGCTTGAACAAAACACAGAATGACACAATTTCAAACAAGTTACCCAGCAAATATCTTAAAGTAGGCTCACCTATGGCTAATTCTATTAAAAACAACTGATAATTTAAGAGTTTTCATAATTTTAAGAAGAATGTAGATAAATGGCCACAAAGAATAAAACTACCGTCACATGGAGCAAGATGCAACTCTGAGTCCAACAATAAGCAGGATAAGGCTTGTTGAAAATACAGTGTATCATTACCTAATGTTGTTCCAGGGGCCTCCATTCTATGAGTGACAGGTTCAAGGGTTGTAGCAGGAACTGACCAAAAAATAATATAGTAAAGCAAAGAGATTTAAAAGTATTAAAAGTTAGAACATTTGCACCCCAACAAGATTTGCTTGTGTATCATTCCTTCCACAAACAAACAAAAAATAACAGAGAAAGAGCAGATGACTGTTCTTTGGCCAAGTGATAGTTATGGTCAGTCTTAGGCTTAGCCTTGAACTATCTTGAGTCAACATGAAATTCTCCTAGGTTTTAATTAATGGATTCTAACCAATATGGAAAACTCTGCACTGGAAAATATTTTCAGGCATTTACCTAGTATACAATGAGAAAAAAAAACTGTCTTTAAAGTAATCTGATCAACCTTTTCTTCAATGGAAGCTGAAAAGGAGCACGTACTACATTTAGGTTAACATGGATATAATAGTGTATACATTTGAAGTAGATATAAAAATTAATCGTGGAAGTGGATGGTGTTGGTCCTGCCAAGAGCTCAGCTATGGAAAGAGTCAGAGATCTCTGTTCAAATCATGATACATAAAAGAGCAGGATAAAGTGGTCACTCAGTCTGTAATATTCAGTAGAGCATCTTTCTGGCCTAAGCCCGGAAAAAATGGAAATCAAAGACTGTTGACATCTTTCAAATCTAAGCTCCGAATCAAGTTCTCAAAATCCTCTTTCAATTGACTGGATGGCTCCATCCTAATGTAGCATCATCAGTAGCCATGTTTTGACTGTGAAGAAGTAGGACAGTCTGTTCTAGGCAACTCCCCACCCCACCTCTGCCACCACCAGCACATGCCTGGTCCTTCTGTCTTGCTTCATGTTTCCCTCCACATACACAATTCCCATAGTGAGCCCAAACCTCAAGGGCCAAGTCCTGTCTACCTTGATTTTTTCCTTTGTCTCATGAAAACATATGCTCAACTTTACTGTTTTAGAAGTAAAATAAGTCTCCCACAGGTGGCATATCACCCACAGTTGCTAATAGTGACCCAGGAATTTGCAAGCTACTTTCAATTTGTTTATTTACTTGAATGGAATATATTGGCTCTGCTAAAGAAGTTTTACCTTTAAGATCTGAGTGGAATTTTATAGTAAAAAACTTACTAAATATATATATCAAAGATGACTCTCACATAGAAAGAATTAGGTATTCTGGCACCAACTATATCTTACACAGTCATGTTCTCCTTGACACTTGGTAGAGGAGATATTACTAATGCTGTCTCATAACCTCATACTTAGAAAGAGTAAGAGTTTTGGGTCCCCACTGGGACAGGGCTCACCCTTAAACCAACAAATTGCACATTTACCCAGTTTGGTCTGAGGTACTTGAGGGCCTCGTGTGGTTTTAGGTCTGGGACGTGGACGACGAGGTCTTTGTGGTGCTTTGGTAGTAGCTAAAGAAAGAAAAGACTTATGTTATTCTAAATCTTATGGCTCTGGTTACTGAGGAGAGGTTTTTCCAAAACCTGTTAGATTTTTAAAAGTTCTATGAAACTGTAGTCTAAAATGTTCACTCTTTTTATGCCAACGCATCATTGAGGGTCAATTACTTATTCCAGGCATGAAAATTAGCACTTGTAATCAGATACTCACAGTAGTCCCTCTCTGAGGGAAAAATGAGAAGGAAGACTCAATTCTGGTACAAGGGAAGGGGAGGTTAGGGTCACACTCAGGAAAAGATTTACAATTAAAATTTCAGATTTGGAAAACTTCCTACTTGTCAAATTGGTAATAAAACACAGCATTACTTAAAACATCAACAAAGAAGCAAACATACCATGCAAATAGTTTTTTTAAAAAAAATCTAGACATGTAGAAGATGTGCAAAGGAACTTAAGAGTAGTTGTTATTGCTCATCAGCTTGGAGAAAAAAGAGATCCAAATTTGTTTTCACCTCAGCTTTAACACAGAACACCGTTCAACAAAGCACAAGTCCATGTGATCATTTCAAATGCACCACATGGCAGGTAAATCTTTTTGAACTGAGCTCATGCTTGCTCTCATAAAAACAACAGGACACTTTTTTAAAGAGGCTTCAGCACTCTTCAGATGAAGGAAGTGATTGAATTGCAGTAGAGGATGATGATGTCTTTTTGTGAAAGAAGAAAAGCCCATGATGGGGATGGAGACTGAATGGACTGCACGAGGAGCAATGAAAGGCCTAGGAGAGCGGCGCAGAGTCATTACCTAGTGTGCTGCCAGATGTCTCAGTTGTAAAAGTAACAGGTTCAAGGTCTGTAACAGGAACTGAAGTAATAAACAAAAGAGAGGTTTGTTGTTTTTTTTAAATAAAGTATGAATAGCTACAACATTCATGTCAAAATGAATCTTGTCAGCGTAATACTACCTCTAGAATACTTTTTAAAATTTCTGAATGAAGGGTGTTATGGACTGAATTGTATCCCCTGGAAATTCATATGTTGAGGTCCTAAATCCCAGTGTGACTATGTATGGAGCTAGGGCCTTTAAAGATGCAGTTAAGCTTAAATGAGGTCGTAAGAATGGGACCAGAAGCCAGTAGGACTGCTGTCCTTATAAGAAGAGGGAGAGACACAGGGAAGCTTTCACACACAGAGAAGGCCGTATGAAGACACAAGCCAAGGAGAAAGGCTCCAGGACATATTAAACCCGCTGATACCTTGACCTTAGACTTCCAGCCTCAAGAGCTGTTGTCTAAGCCACCCAGTCTGTGGAATTGTGTTATGGCAGCCCCATCAGACTAACAGAAAGGGGAAATCAATTGTTGTGCTCATACTTGACCAAACTGTAGTTAGGGACTTCTTCATCTCATGAGATAGCCATTACCTTTGGTCTCTGTTTAGCAGCACAAGAGGGAAACAGTTCTTGTAATTAGTAATTATCTGCTTCTAATTATCTCCATCTGCTCTGGTAGACTTTAGGACATTCTTAGGTATTTAGTAAATATGTTTCTAACAATCCTCAAAAACATGTGAAAAACTAACATGTACTTTTGTGGATGCTGAATAAAGAAACTGTCTACTATGTTATCAAATTATGGTTGCAGAAAAAGTTCCTAAATAACCAAGCAACCATTACACAAATAGCCCAAAATGGCACTGATAATATTGCTGAGAACTCAGTTCTGGAAAGATCTTGTGACTTCTGTCCAAAGAAGAAGACTAGATAAGGGGCAGCCGCTTAGTCCATGGATCCAGTAAAGCACCTGTCCACTCTCAGCACAGGGAAAACTATCCAAGTGTGGGAAGAAGAGATATCATGATGCTCATTAAGAATAATACTAGTCTTAGCCAACCTCGCATGGTGTCATTCAAGTGCATCATCCCCCCACAAAATGCTTTATTTGTCACATAGAAAAAGCAGGATCTCTGCTCCCTCTGGTTGCCTCTATGTATATCCTTTTTTTCATCTTTGTTCACTCTCACTTACCCACTTGTGCCAATTCTAATGTGACAGCAAGACCCAAACTCCTTCTCTGCTCTACTGAAGCCCACATTGATTTTTAACTTTTTAAAGATCTGCCATGCAAGTATGAGATGAAAGAATTTGGGTTCCCTCCACCAACAACTAAGGAAGAACTATAGATCCAAAGTACCCATTTTGTATTACACACTGCCCGTTAAAAAAGCGTCGCTATAACAAATCTATACTTAATGTTTGTGTACCTAAGAAAAATCTTGAATTTGCAAAAATACTCTGCACTGTTCTCATTCTCTTGGATGTTCACATAGGAAAAATGTTTGTGCTCAACTAGCCTGCAGACTGAGAAGCAAACCTGTCTCTTACTACCCAGACTTGGAGAGAAGATTGTGTACCTTCCAAACAAGAACTCCTTGCCAGCTCTGAAGGCACATGGACTCTTCATAGTTTCCTCACTAGGAGGTAAATAGGTTTCCATTTTCAACCAGTGGCAGGCTACCACACTCCTTAAGTCAAGAACCCTTTTGTTTTACTTTTGTCTGGTATAACCTCCACTGCATCTGGACATGAAGTAGTTTTAAGTTTGTATTGTGAATGACGTGTCTATTGGGATGTTTGGGGAAGTAGAAAAAGATAAACTTGTTACTTTAAAGCTTATGCTTCTGAAAATCACAGGTTTTTGAAAAACCCTTCAAGTTTTCCAAAGCTTGATAGTTTTTCTTCAGTTTCAAGAAATGGATCTGTCTAGGGTGAAAATTTTGCCCTGACCATGTGATTATATCTTCCTTTGTTATTGATGATACTTTGGGGGAAAAGCTGATACATAAATGAAAGTAATAATTCAGATAGTCAAGATATGTAGTTTTATCACATTCTCCTAGACTGCATTAAAAAGATTGAGTCATTTCTAAACTATGGTGGAGAGTAAGGGGGAGTCAGATTCAACTTAAGGATGAGGCTTACTATTTAAACTTATTAGCCTTGATCACGTTACCTGGTAGAAAATTCACTACAAACATATCACACAAATGTTAAAACAATAACAACAACAACAAAACAGGCAGATAAAAAAGGCAGGTGTACAAAGGATGTATAAAGGAACTTCCGTATCACAGCCTGGTTAGCATAGATCAGGATCAGGCACTCTAATAAATACATGAAATTTACCTTAACAAAGAACTCTGGTTGAGCTAAAAACATACACTGGCATGAAAAAAAATTTAAATATGTTACAGGATAGGAAGATATCCCAAACTAGATCCAGTCATGGCTCTCTTTAGAACCAGAGGTAACTTGCTTTATGCATGTTTTTCTCACAATATAAAGAATGTAACTAAATGGCAACAGAGTGGAATGAGCAGAAGTTTGACAATGAGTAGGGAAAGCTCTTGCTAAAGGTCAGAAAGTGGCGTTACCGAATGCTGTCTTCGGAGTCTCTTTTATAGGAGTAACTGGTTCAAAGACTATAGCAGGAACTGACCAAAAATAACAATAAAAAAGAAATGTTAAGCATTTATACAGTCTCAGAGGGATATGATTTATCTGCACTCAGTTCAGTTCAGTCGTTCTGTTGAGTCCGACTCTTTGCGATCCCATGGACTGCAGCACGCCAGGCTTCCCTGTGTCCATCACCAACTCCCACGGCTTGCTCAAACTCATGTCTATCGAGTCGGTGATGCCATCCAACCTCTCATCCTCTGTTGCCCCTTCTTCTCCTGCCTTCAATCTTTCCCAGCACTCAGGTACCAGTTTACCACTCAGGAAGGATTGTCTTTGTAATCAGATAACTGTCCCTGAAAAGTGCCTGTGAAATTTCTCATTCTGTGATGATCCTAGTCTAGGTGCCAAAGTAGACTGTACCCATCTTGCTAAAACTGATCTTTGGAAAGAAACCACAAGCTTTGCCCAACTGGAGTACTTAAAAGAGAAGATAAAGGGCAGCCATTCAGTCTGTGGTTTAGCTGTATCCTTTGTCATGTGCCTGGGGAAAGCCTCCCATACTGATGATTCTTACATGAAACTCAAACTCCAAAGTCCAGCAGTGAAAAATCCTTTCAGCTGGCCCTATGAGCCCATTTAGTATAACAGCAGCTTCAGTATAATGTTCTGATCAGCACTTAGAAGCCTCTGTCTCCTCTCACTGGTCTCTACACATCCTGCCTTTCTGAACTTCTTCGTTCCCTGCTCCCTAGTCATCCAACTCTGTAACAGTTTGAATGCTCAAGTCCTTCTTAACTACTCTGGTCCACTCTGATTGTTTCTTTAAATTACACGTTGACAAACTATGGCCCATAGGCCAAATCTTGCCCATAGGTTGCTTTCATACAGCCCGTTTCCATTTTTAAGTGGTTGTAAGAAAAAGGAAAATAGATATCAGAGACTAGTGGGACCACAAAGCCCCCAGTATTTAATAAGTTGTTTTTTATAGAAAATACTACCAACTCCTGCCTGGATGTGTACTATAAATCATACAAGCTAGACAGTTACCAAGAAATAATCTATTTGTCCAAGTATATGTTTGTTGCACAGGTGTTTCAGTCCACTACACACATTCAATATATAAAGGATGAATAGCATCGAATGATAAGTCAATGAAACAGACATTTAGAGAGAAGATTCTAATTCACAAAGAGGAAGGGATTCAGCTACCACCTAAGACCCATCCAGCTATGCTCTGCTTGCCTACTCTGGGGTGAAAGCGGCTGCTGATCCCGACTTGCCCCTTCACTTTCTCTAGACTCCACAGGGATGGGCTCCAGGATTCCTCAACCAGGATCTACACATTTACCTGAGTCCTGAGGTGCTTCAGGACTCTGTGTGGTTTTAGATTTGGGATGGGGATGAATTCTCTGAAGTACTTTGGGAGCTAAAGGAAGAAAACTTCAGGTTAATAGAGTGGTTTGAGTTCCAGAAGCTGTGGATAGGATTATACTTGCTATAATTTCTTGAGTTTCACGACATTTTTCTTTTGACTTTGAAATATTTTTCACTATTTTGATTATTGCCTCTATTTATCAATTATTATTATGAAAAAAAATCACATAGAAACATTAGTTGATATATCAAGGAGATCCTCAAAAGTGATTTCTAAATGAAAAAAAGTTCCCAAAACCTACTGTATTATGGTGATGGTGGGAGAGGGATAGGGTGACTTTATACTAACAATGGGACACATAATTTCAATTTACTGGCCTTGGGCATATTTTCTATATCACTCCTTACTGAAAAAAAGACCATACCATTGCCTAAAATGACAACATAAAATCACACAGGTCATAAAAATGTAAAAATTTAGATCTGGGCAAGAATTACATCACACCATAACAGTTGTGACAATGTACTCGCTTGGATCAAGAAGAGATACCCCGCTTGCAACCCCACCGATTGTGTTTGAAACTCAGTAATACAGAATGTGATTAAAAGGTTACATGGGGATGAGATGCTACAAATTCAAACCCATTGCCTTAAGCATATATACATACTAAGCTAAGTTAATACTTGACTGTCTCAGTAACAAATGAGTTGTTTTAAGACTCCAATATATTGAGAAATAATTGAACGACAATAGAGAATGAGAGGAGTCTTGTGAAGCAGGAGAAGCTGAGGTTATGACGGTGATGAAATGGGTTTCAAATGAGCAGAAGCAGATGCTGATGGACATAGTGGATCATTACCTACTGTTGTTCCTGGAGCTTCGGTCCTAAGACTGACTTGTTCAGGGATTGTGGCAGGAACTGATCAAAAGTAATAAAAGAAATCAAAGAGATTTTTGTGAATGCATGAAATGTCAGAAAGTTCATCTTACCAGTAAAAATAATGCTTTGAAGGGGGGAGAGGGAGGGAAAGGATGGATTACACAGAAAGTTAACATAAAAGGCAGGAATTATAGGGGTGGGAGGTGAGAGGTGGAGGCAGTGTGGAGTAGGGGGTCACACCTGGGTCTGTCCAACGCACACAGAACAGACAGCCAGAAAGAAACTGAGACATACCCCCTAAGAGACTAAGTCCTTAATGAAAACAGTGGCATTTAATAAACAAAGGAACAACCTTTCAGCTTGTGATATCATATTAAATTAGGTATCTTCAGTTCTAAGAACAGAAAAGGCATGGTCCTGTGTAGAAATAGGGATCACTGAAGCCCATTGGATCAAATTTAAGCTCTTGAGTAGACACCCTAGTCCCCTTTAGTTCATTCTATGGGTATAGTCAAGGGAATGTATGAATAAGTCATCTTCTATCTGGTCACCAGCTTCATTCAGTACATTTCCTGTTTTCAGCCTTTGTCTTCTCAGCCTTCCACTCATCCAAATTCTGTTCTGATGTTTCCCCTAATTATCCTGGATCTCATTCTGTTCCAAGTATTTACATTTCCAGCATACAGCATTTGTACTATTTGAGAAATTATTTTACATTTGTATACACACTGCCTTATGTTATTTTCTATCTTTTTATGCAGGAACAGCTTTTGTTTACATATATACAAACAGCTTTCGTTTACAAAATAATTGGGAAATAATACAGAATTACTACTTCTGATGTGTCTCGCAGTTGCTAATACAGTTACAGGGATGTGGAAGGGATTAATAATAAGAGTAGCTTCCACTCTTAAGAGATATGTAAGACATGTACCAATTATGTGCACAGAATTCAGGGTTCCAACTGGGATGGAATGTTTGGACTCCTTAAACCAGAAATCACATATTTACCCAGTTTAGTCTGAGGTACTTCTGGATGGGGCGTGGTTTTAGGTTTGCGACGTGGACCACGGGGTCTTTTTGTTGTTGTTGTTGGAACTGAAGGAAGAAAATCTAGGATTAATATAGTGCTGATGGCTCCATTAACTCTGAATAGAATGATATAACCAGGCTCTATGCTTTCTAAAATTTACCAGAGTTTCTTTGAGTGGAGACAACTTTGTTATTTTAGTTTGAAATTTTCTCCTTTAACAGATTAACAGGTTTTCTTTTATAACTGAGAATTCTCTAGAGATTAAAAATTATATTACAGTTATGTTTAAGAAATGAAGATGAGGAATTATCATTTCCTTGAAACCATCTCTAATGAGAAATCATGCTTAACTGTGATGGTATGTAAGAAGTTCACACCATCCTGTACTATCCTCTTATAATTTAAAACAATTAGGTTTGGGCAAGTTTTCCACTTGATAATTTACTAGAATAATGACACAAAATTAGATGAAGCATTAATAAAATAAAACAAAAGTCATGTAACTCTTGAACTATAGAAAGTAAAATGCTTAAAGAAACTTCATGGTATAATAATTGACACTCTGTTGGTGGTCTAAATAAAGGATACATGGAAAATCACATTTGGACCCCAGTTCTAACAAACAGCACAGTGTAAACAGAGACTCAGATTGATATGATGCAATTACAATCTGGGAGATGGAGTCAATAGCTGTCTTAAAGTTTACACACATTAATGTTAGAAAGAAGGCCTTTTGTACTGTAAGATGAATACAGCAATAGGATGACAACAAATTATGACATCATCATCTCTATAGCACCACAGATAAGTCTGAAAATGAGTAAAGAAAACACATCGTAAAGGGTATAAAGGATCATTACCTAAAGATGTCCCAGGAGTAATAGGTTCAAAGTCTGTAGCAAGAAATGATCAAAATAATAATAAAAAAAGAAATGTTAAACGCATAAGAAAAGTCACCAAGCTCTCTTGAAAATGAAATTTACCAGGGTAGCATTGGTTCTACTGCCAGAAAGCAAAATTTTTAAAGTTCTGAGGTGAGGGTACAAAGATACATGATGTTATGAAATCTCCATATAGTTACCTACAAGTGTTGCTTTTATAGTACCTTACAATACAGTAGAAGACTCTGCTTAGAGAAATCTTTAGGTATCTAATAACATTATGGTTAACAATTATGGGAAAATAATGTGAAAGTATAATTTTAAACACTATATATTGGAAAACAAACAATTAGAATCTATGTCATGATAGATACAATTGTTGATATATTGGTAATGAATAACCAAAATAGGCAAGGCTCTTTTTTATTGAGAGTCCACTTTGGAAAAAGGCCAAGACCTCTGTCCAAACAAAGGCCTATAAAAGAGCAAGACACAAAAGGTCATTCAGTCTGAGAAACATGTCAATGCATCTCTCTGACCCAGGGAGGATAGGAGAGTATCCTGCAGTTACATAGCTCAAATCTAGTCACTGAAGTCAGGCATTCAAGGGCCTCTTCATGGACCCACTAAAAAGTAGCATCGCTGTCCACAATTTCTGAGCACCAGCCAAGTAAACATTGTTTTCCTCCTTTCTCACAATCAAGTTCTCCTTTAAGTCCTATCTTTCTGCTGTCACCCACACATATGGTATCTTCTTTCTTCTGTTTATGGTATTCCTCCTCATTCCTCCAACAAATCTACAAACTATACACATTTCAAGGTCCATGTTACACTCATCAGCCCATGGATCTTTCACTTCTCTAAGAATAAACTATGTGTCTAACAGTTGGTAAAACTCAGTAAGTAAGTTGCTTTGCCCATATTCCTTTCTATCCATTTATGAACAATTTCACACAAGAGCAGCATCCGCACTCAATGAAGCCAAGTCGTTTGTTTTTTTCTAAACTATGCCTCACAATGCTAATGTGGTGATTCATCAAATAAGAGAATAACTGGACTAAATAGGTTAGATACTCAATTAGGTAAGTTTTTGCTGAGCCAGAGTGAAAGAGAAAATGTAATCGAATGGTGAGAGAAGCAAATAAAATACAAGGTACCAAGAAGGTCCTAAGAAGCATGAGGAAGTCACTCATCCTGACTAGAGCATTTGTAACTTGGGCACCATCCTGAAGGATCACAGGGTTACTAGGCAGCGAGTAATTACACTCCTATCACAGTATCACAACTAACAGGGGTCCATAGGCACCAGGAACCACATATTTACCTAGTTTGGTCTGAGGTGTCTCGGGTCTTGGCGTGGTTTTATGTTTGGGACGTGGACGTGGACGGCGTGTTCTTGCTCTTTGTGATGTTTTTGGAGCTGAAGAAAAGAAACTGGTTAATGCTGTCTTGTGACTTCAGAGAAAAAGGATTATTCATGGCTGTAGGTTTTCTAAAATTGTGCTAGATTTTCTTGAGTCTTGAGAAATTTGTCTCTCTGGTTTGAAACTTTTTCATCTACATGCAAAAAAATTTGTGGGCGTGTCTGCTGACAGTTCTTTTGAGAAAGAACATATAACCTTATTTTAATTATTTAATTTACTATTATTGCTGGTACCAAATTTTCAAAAAGGACCCTGATCCAAGGGAAATCAGAAGTATAACATTCTGTACCACATTAGAGAGGGGCCCAGACTCTCCTGCTTTGTGTTATATTTAGAAATTAGTTGGTCTAGAAATTAATTTGGATTATACTTAGAAATTACTTGGTTTAGGCATATATATGATATCATAAAACATCTTTCTGTTGCTGGCCATAGAATTATATCTGATATTTATAAGGCATGCATGCTCAGTCATGTTCGATTCTTTGTGACACCATGGACTGAAGCCTGCCAGGCTCCTCTGTCCATGGAATTCTCCAGGCAAGAATATTGGAGTGGGTGCCATTTCCTTCTCCAGGGGATCTTCCCGACCCAGGGATCAAACCCGTGTATCCTGCATCTCCTGCCTTGGTAGGCAAATTCTTTACCATTGAGCCACCTGGGAAGCCATGTTTATAGGGAAGAGACTCCTAACTGTATTTGGAATCCAGCAGAACCATAGGCTCTGTAAAGTTTTAGGAAAGCTGGATAATATGGGTGATAGATATTTTGCACTAGCTTCATACCAGCTTATATTCTAACCAAGTGACCTATTTTAAACATCTTCAATACATTCAAAATGAAGAATGGAGTTGAGTGACAAAAAGGGATGATAAAAGAATCTTGTAAAAGAGAAAACCCTTTGATCAAGATGATAATGGAATAGAGTGGACAATGAGCAGAAAATGTTCTTGCTTAAAAGACACAAAAGATCATTACCTAATGTTGTCCGAGGAGACTCAGTTCTCAGAGTTACAGGTTCAATCTCTGTGGCAGGAACTGACCAAAAGCAATTCAATAAACAATGGAGATTTAAGAAATATGGGAAAAGAAAGAAAATTATCTTGAAAATAAATCCTTTTAATCTTTTAATATTGAAAAAGAATTTATGAAAAACAGTATTTTTTCTGTAATAACTAGCTGTACTCTGGTACCCATTTATCTCACAAATAGCTGTACCCCCTTGCACTTGTTTCTCTATGAGGCCAATGAAAAGTGTTTTTTCATGGGGGGTTTAATTATATGATTACAGCTATACTGGAAACTTGGCTCCAAAAAATCTTTTGTCTGATACAAAATTTTTAAATTACTTATTTTTAAATTAAATTACGTATTTTTAAATTACTCTTAAAAATCATTATGAAAACTTGTGTTAGTATTTGACAGTTTTCACCACCTTTACTAAATTTTTTTTTTGAGAAATAGTGGCAGCAGTGAGAATTTTTAAAAACGTTCTTAATCAGTCTGTTTATTGGATATTTGTGACACACAGGCAAAAGATAAGCTTATGCCTTTTCTCCACAATAAAGGTGATACTCTTTCTTGCAACTTGTCCTTATTTATTCTTTTATTTCAAATGGATACTTGGGAGATAACTATTCAAGTGAGGAACAGAGATGATTAAGAAAAAAGTCTGAAAAGTAATCTAAACTTTTTATCTGAATAAACAGGATTCCTATAATTCTATAATATTCTGTAATGATTGAATTATGCATCGAAACAAAATTTAGATTTATGACTCCTTGGTTTTAAATTAGTGTCTCTATTTTTAATTAAGTCCAGAAAATTAAATATAAAATTAAAAATATCTTATCACCAACTCTCTGTAACACAGCATAGAGTAATCTTAAGCCACATCTGAAAACATCTTCTGAACTAACAGAAAGCACGGTGGTATCCAGAGGTGAAGGAAGGGGAGGACTACAACGCAAAACAATATTCAAAGCTGACTGCCCTCAAACAAAAAAGGAAAATCCCTGTTTTGTTTGGAATTCAACACCACAAGATGAAATTATCAAGAGAAAGGTCCAGTTACAATGGAACAGTGTGAAATCACAAAAGAAAGGACTTCTGCAACACAGAGATGATTACGTATTCTTTTTCAAGCCCCAAGCAGCTTTTTCATTACTTCTCTCCCACATCATAAATTATACACATACAAAAGCAGAG
Organism: Giraffa tippelskirchi; assembly: GCF_054371585.1. Taxonomy (NCBI): domain Eukaryota; kingdom Metazoa; phylum Chordata; class Mammalia; order Artiodactyla; family Giraffidae; genus Giraffa; species Giraffa tippelskirchi. Next base: position 188,069,455 of record NC_137276.1, on the reverse strand, counting down.
ATTTCAACAATGTCCTGGTTTGAAGGATGCACAGAGAGAGCATCTGTGACTCTTGCCAACATCAAGTGCTGCAAGCAATCTATCTCTGAAAGTGATCAAAGAACGATTCACATTCAGGAGTAACAAGCTGAGCTGTAGATGTAAGAATACCTAATGATATGAAAAAGGTTCCTGTTGAAAATAGCAAACAGTTTTAGGGAATGAATGAAAATGTGGATGAATGACCACTGTTTACACAAGACACTACAGATAGTGACAGAGATGAGAGGGGTGAGTTCAGAGAAACAATGACCAAAAGGGAAGACATCCATCATTACCTATGCTTGTGGACAGCGCTTTGGTCTCAGATGTAACAGGCTCAAAAACTGCACCATAAAAAAATAAACAGGTATAAGTAACAAAAGTAAGGAAGGCTAGACTTTTAGGTTCTCACTGATGCTTAATTCATAGGATAGAGAAACTGGTTTATTCTAAGTTGATATAAGTTGCCTTCTTGATAGACTTATTTATTATGGGAGATGTTCTCTTAGTAAATTAGAATTTTCTACTAACTGGAATCTTAGGAGAAAACTTCAATTGAAAAACAATTGAATTTTCAGAACTGTTATATAGTATCTTTTTATTTGGTAGAAAATCAATTAATAGGTACCATTTAAAATGTAAGGTATTTTAGAGAAAGTCGATCTCCATGTGACTGTAAAGGAAGAACACAAGATCAGCCTCCCTAGTGGTTGCTGCTGAAACCACTCTTGAAAATGTTCCACATAAAGAAAAACAAGCTTTCACTACAAACACAAACTGAGAAAACAAAGCCTGAAAGTGCTTTAAGAAAAATGGGATCTGTTAGATAATCATATGTAAAATTTTGTCTGTTGTTTAGTCACTAAGTCATAGAGTCCTATTCTTTTGCAAACTCATAGACTGTAGACTGCCAGGCTCCTCTGTCCAGAGGATTTCCCAGGCAAGAATACTGGAGTGGGTTGCCATTTCCTTTTCCAGGGGATCTTCCCAACCCAGGGATGGAACCCAAGTCTCTTGCTTGGCAAGTGGATTCTTTACCACTGAGTCACCATGGAAGCCCAGACAATCCGTTATAAAATTTACTAATTTCCCAAACATTGATTTGTTCATTTAACATATGAAATGAACAAAGTAGCCACATCTGTGTGGCTACTTTGAGAAGAATGAACAAAGAAATCATGGTATTTAGGTCTCTATGCTTTACAACATGACAAATTGTAAGCATTCTCAGCAACATCCCCAAAGAAAAAGCATCTTAAGTCAAAGCATTGGAAATTGTGTTTACCGGATGTAGGTGGTGGCGTATCTGGTTTTGCTGTGGGTTTAGAAAGCAATTGCTTTGCTGGTTTTGAATCTGAAGAAAAAAGGGCTATAATTAGAGTCATGGCAGAGCTGTGAATGTGATCAGTGTTACTTACACACTGTTTTCCTAATGATAGATCAAGGTACTGGAAGTAGGGATTACCTGAGGTACATCTGGTCTACGTGTAGTTTTAGGCATTTTGGGTCATTTTGATGCTTAAGAGAAAGGTATTAAAAATTAGCATAATGCTTATGACTGTAACTGTCATAATTAAGGACACATGCTCGAGCAAAGAAATTATATAAACTTAGTGACTATATAACAAAATTAATTCCTGGGGTGGAAAGGGTGAGAAATGTGTCCATTCTTACTGATTCTTCTGAAACCAAAATATGTCTTTCAGCAAAAGTAAGGAGAACTACAATTACTTTTTTTGTATAAGTAATTTTTAAAATGACAAGTATAATAGTTATGTATCTTAATTGATAGTTTTTTTTTCAGTGTAAAAACAGTAGGGTAGAAATTTGAAACTTGCTTAGTAGGAAACCAGGAAAATAATCCATAAATACTTAAAATTATACACAGTGTTACATGGCTATTTATTTCTGGAATTTGCTAAAGTAAGTCAGTGACAAATTTATTGTGAATGCTGAGAATTATAATAATTATAATCAAACAACATTAGGACTGAAAACAGTAAAATCAACTTGAGACTTCTAATATTCTCAAGTTACAAAGACTATACTACTTTTATCTTGGACCTGAGACCAAGAACAATGCATGTGCCTTTGGTTACCAAATCATACTCAAAACAATTCTTCAAAGAAATAGAAAAGCTGAAAAAGCCATTATTTCATGCAGCTTTCTGAAAGGGATAAAGTCTTACAAGTTGAACGAATAAAGCAATGAAATGGTAATCACAACACTGGAATAAAACATTGCCATTTGTCAAGTCCAGAATGAGCACAGAAGTCCCTGAGAAAGAGTAGATGGTTTTCTCAACACAAGGACACGTGATGGAAGGACAGAGGGTTTGTGGAAAACCAGGAAGTTGTGACCAAAACCACAGACCTTCCCTGAAAAAGCACACAGAATTCTTTCAGAAGTCTCCTATCTTCAGGCTCTTCAGACCCAGAGATAGGAAAGGGGAGGGAATGCATGGAACACAGCTGTGACACAGTGTAGAACTTCAGTCATGCCTGGGTGGAGAGCAGGAAAAGCAAAAGTTACAACCCAGGAAAGGAATTGGAGGAGAGCAAAATTACCAATGGTGGGCACCAAGGGTTCCGGAGGTACCGTTGCAGGTTCCAGAGCTACAGAGGCAAAAAACCAAAAATACTAATTATGTCAAGAAGCAGCATCTCGAGGAAACATGACTCTTCCATTTTTACTTAAACTGTGTACTTTTTCTGAGTGTAATTTTCCTTTCTATTTCTCCCATTTGCCCCTCTTCTCCCTATTGCTTTCCCACACCTCATCTGCCATGAATATACATCTCATATATTTTTCTGGTGCCCTACTTTAATGATCCACTTAGAAGCCCAACTTATTGCTCTGTATACTCAATAAAAACTACAAATAACTACAAATAAAAATATAAATGTATTCATAAAATGTGAATGTAGAAAGCACAGATGCTTAAATACAAAAATAAACTATACTGATTCCTGCAGCCCAGCTAGTTAGGTGGTGAGTGAATGACAGTTGCTCAGTCATGTCTGACTCTGCGACCCCATGGACTTTATAGCCTGGACTATATTCCGTGGACTATATAGCCTGCCAGGCTCCTCTGTCTGTGGAATTCTCCAGGCAAGAATACTGGGATAGCCTGTCATTTCCTTCTCCATTTAGGTGGTAGGTAGCTACTATGTCAGAAACCACCGTATTCCATTTTTTGTGTTAACTGGAACTCTGAATGGCACATTTACCAGGTTTGGACTTGGGCACATCTGCACTAGGTGTGGTTTTAGGGCGGGGACGACGACCTGGCCGTTTGGTCTTTGGTGGAGCTGAAGAAAGAAAATCAGCTGGTTAATTTATGAACAGTGACCCTACAAACTGACCATCAATACTATGTGCATCTTAGAAGCATATTTAAGCCCTCTGATTTATTGCAGACATGTATCCTTCTGTTTTTCATTATTTACCCAGTTGAATGAGGTCTTGAAAAATGGAGTTGTGGGATTTCTTTTTTTTTTTTTTGCCAAATATTAATAAATAACTCTTCAAGAGAGCTCTCTATTTTTCTATTTTGACTTGAAAAACTAAGAACTTTATACAGCTTGGAGAAGACAGTCTCATAAAATTTTCGAAGATATATTATGTTCAACAGGAATATGAGAAAAGTTAGTTTTATTAATAGAAGCTGCTAGGGATAAAAACTAAAACTTATTTGGCCTAAGATTCAAAACAAAACTTTTTCACTTAGCATTTAAAAATCTGCAAATCAGTAACATGTGTAAAATGGATTTGAATTCAGAAATTATTTCAAGTTAGGCAAGTTTTTAAGGACAAGATATAGTTTTTGAACTACAAGAATTAAAATTTCCCCCAAAAAGAATAGGGAACTCTCACACACAAATGAACATTAATGAACAAATCCATTGCTGGGAGCCTGTTTAATAAAGATGCCAGCAGTCAGGAAGAGAGGAAACAAAGGTAGGTCACTCACTGCATTACCTAATGTTGTTGTTGAAGATTTAGTTTCCAGCGTTCCAGGTTCTAAGACAGCATGAAAAATGACCAAGAAGGAATCAAAATCAAAGGAAAAATGATGAACTTTATTAAAATATGAAAAATGCTTAATTTTTAAGTACTAAGTTGAGCAAACATTAATGGTGAAACTTTTATTCATATAAGAAATTGCTTTTTTATGTAAATAGATTACTGTGTTTTTAGACAAAATGAACAAAAATGCAGCTGGTCATTTAAGTTTGGAAAGAGGAGTGGAAAAAAAAAAAGCATGACTCTCATTTGGAAGATGTGAATGCAATAAAGTAACCAACAGCTCATATTATGAAGGAAAATGTGGGTAATTGGGTAAGATGGCACCAGCAGAACAGTTTTGCTCTCTTGAAGAAACAAGCTATAAAGATTAGGGGTGAGTTTTTCTCTTTCTCTTATTTAATAAATTTCCTAGTGAAATATCGGGATATTGAGAGCTGAAAAGACCATAATGCTTTTAAAGAAAATCTACAAATGTTAGAGTTTTGAAAGCAAAAAAAAAACCACCTCTAAAAATGAAAGCATAAATATGTCCTGGGGAAGCCATGGTCCTCTGTGGGGAATAACCAGGTTAAAACAAGCTCAGGACACAGTCCTCAGATATAAGAAGGGACAAAAAGGAATGTGGCAAATCAAAATCAGTATGGCTGTCTCAGAGCTTCTGCTTAGTCAAGGCAGCAGAGAGCTTATCTTCTGGCAGACACAGCTGAAAGCAAGATCTGAAGGACAATGAAGAAATAATTTTTTAAAAAATCCAAAGCTAAGGATGAACTTGAACATAGTAAGTGTGAAAGTAAGTGAATTCTTTTTCACTCACTAGAGGAAACTTCATTACCTATTGGCAGCTGTGATGGTAGGAGAATCTCAGGTTCTGGGGCTGCAATAAAAGCAAGTATTATCAAGGGATATGCTGACAGCACCATCTAAGGTAGAAATGAAAGGTCCTTTACCATAACAAGTGTCCTCTCAGTGGAAAGCCATCAGGTTCTATTGGCTTACAAAATAAAACTCCATCACCCCACAGCCTCTACACAAACTACAACAGAAGAAAGAATTGAGAATTCTAATTTTTGTTGTTGATCTTTAGCTATTTTCCCCAATACAGCTCCTAGTGCCCGAGGAGATATTACTTTAAAAGGAGGTCAGTGTAGCCTTGCAGAGGTCATTCATCTGCTGTTTTATTTTCTTCAGGACAGTCAGATGGGAAATGGCAACAGATCCATCAGACCTGACAGGTCTGAGCTCTGTTAGTTTTGGATCATTTTCAGCCTGACTGGAGCTGATATTGGTTCACACACAAAAAAGCAAACAAACAGGAATTGAACTTGTAGTCTAAAAATGGCCACAGGTGTTCATATGGTATTCATCATATTTACTACTACTTATTGCTGGTGAACAAATTGATTTACACATGAAACTTATTCCATTTAAATTAGCAAATCAGCAGAAGTTAGAAAGCAGTCTCCACATTTCATGAAATGTTGAATAAATTCATTAATAATATTATCTAAATATTCTGACAGATAAACTCTTCAAAGCCATTCAGACTGGCAGTACGTAAATGCTGAGTATAAAGAAAGCTGAGCACTGAAGAAATGATGCTTTTGAACTGTGGTGTTGGAGAAGACTCTTGAGAGTTCCTGGGACTGCAAGGAGATCCAACCAGTCCATCCTAAAGGAGATCAGACCTGAATATTCATTGGAACGACTGATGCTGAAGCTGAAACTCCAAAACTTTGGCCACCTGATGCAAAGAAATGACTCATTTGGAAAGACCCTGATGCTGGGAAAGATTGAAGGCGGGAGGAGAAGGGGATGACAAAGGATGAGGTGGTTGGATGGCATCACCGACTCGATGGACATGAGTTTGAGTAAGCTCTGGGAGTTGGTGATGGACAGGGAGGCCTGGTGTGCTGCAGTCCATGGGGTGGCAAAGAGTCAGACACAACTAAGCGACTGAACTGAACTGAAATGCTGAATATAGTTTGGTACAAAGACTATTTGTTTTTTGATTTTTTTAAGAAGATGATCCAACAGCTTTCCTATTCTATAGAACAAAAAGAGTTCGTTTCTTTCAAGAAGAAAATAAAAAGGAAATCAATTTTTGAAGTAGAAAACAAAGATTCTTTGACATTTTTTTCCTTACAGAAAGAAATTAATGAATCTAGTCCCTACTGACCAACTTAACAGAACTTAAATCACTGTGTACTTAGATATTTCTTAAATTACATTAACCAGGAATTATCTCTGATACTTCTGGACTACGGGGTGTGGGAAGTTTGGCAGAAGCAAGTAGTGATGTTTCAGTGACTAAAAAGGAAAATATAATAATAAACAATTTGGGTAGAGAATATTCATTTATCTGAAAGCAAGGCATAATAGCACAAGGTGTTACTGAAATGTAGCATCATTCATCAGAATGTCTGTGGCCAAAAAAAGAATTCTGATTTCTCATGAACTTGTCATAAGTAGAATATAACAGATGAATGGCAAAGCTGTAGAAATGTATCAGATAGAAGTACACTAAGCAAAGTAAACAGTATGTGTGTGGAGGGGGCAGTGGCAGTTGAATGCTGCAGATTCTACAGGAAAAAGGGAAAATAAATAGTAAATATCAGTAATCAAGTATGATAAATATCACAAAAACATCCACATCTGAAAATAGCAAAAACCAAAAATTCTCTTGAAACTTCAAGGTTATAATTAATGTTTTAATTTCTACAAAGTTGCCTTCTAAAAGTATGAAAAAGTAAGATTTGCTGCTTTTAGCATCTTTAGATTTCACAAAGATGAAAGAATGCTGCTGTTTTAATTTTATAAAGAAAAGTCAGCATTTTTCAGCTCCTGAGACTGAGGCCAAATAGGTATGGCATACCATCAACTAAGTTTCCAATTCACCTGCATAAGAAAATATTATAGTGAGTGGTTATTAAGAAATCTATCTTCTGATAAGATTTCCTCTATCTCAGCCTTAATGTGTTATGGATAAAGATACAAAAATGTTCCATAAAAAAGCTGAGTGACATGCAAATTACCACACCAATCAGCTCAGCATGAAACAAACAAAACGTTGCTGATGGATTTGCAGCTAGAGTACCATTTACGTTCCATCCGCCATGTCAGAAATGAGTACAATAAACACCCATGATTGGAGGTCTTTCCCTTTCTTCACATCTTTAAAAGCTTGAAGAGCCAAATGTCATTACAATCTTAATGATTAACTATGAAGGAAAGAATTCTTATTGGATGAGGCAGACAAACTGGGACATAGTAGATGGCTGAGATTTTTAAGAAAGCGTTGGATTTGGCTTGCAAGCCAAAACCAATGTGGGTTTTTACTCATTAGCTTAACCATAAAGGAAAGCCAAAGGAAAAGCAGCCTTCATGGAAAGTGAAAAAGGAAAAATACAAGTGTGAGGAGAGGACTGGGAAAGTCAAGGAGTGGCTCAAATCAAAAAGCTTTTGGTGGTTTGTTTGCTCTCCTGAACCTTGGCTACAAAAGAAATCTTTAACAGAGCTATAATGGTGGTTGCCATCAAATGAATACATTTAAAAAAACTAACACCCAAACAATGGTTTATGGAGAATTAGTCATTACTCTGTGTCGCCTCAGGCCACTCAAAGTCAACTTGAGCTGGCTTAAGTTTAGGCACAGATTATGAAGTAATGATACTTGCTGTTAGGGGAAAAGAGTGAATATTCTTAGGTGATTAGAAGGTAGAAATCAAAGCAATATAAGCCTGCTACCTTCCAAATAATTTCTCACATTTTTAAAAGGAAATGTCAAATTAAGAAATATTTTTGTTCAAATATGTTAGGGTGATAAGAACACTCTCCCACCCTAATTTGAATTAATGAATTTCCTCTCAGAAACGTTTTTATTTCCGGAAACCACTAACACTGATAATATAACTTATCATGAGAAAATGATAATTAACATTTGGAGACATTTTTTTGATGTTTTCAAATATTATCTTTTAACAACAGAGATAATTAGAGAAATATTTAAAGTTGGTGACCCAAACAAAATGTAATATTTCTCAGTCTGCCTGGTGAGAGGACCCTATTCAAATTACAGCCTAAATGTAAGTTACTACCTTATTCTAAAGTCCTCTTGGCATAATTTTTAAATAAACGTACAGGAAACCCTTCTCTCAGCTGTCAGAGTTCTTTGAGTTAAACCACTAGAGCTCTTGAGTTTATTAGCTATGCTTCTTTCTCCTAACAACCTCTTTTAGTAAGAGTACTTCATTCAATTTCTCTGACTTGGAAACCTCACTCATGGTCATGGCATCAACCATACTCCCTTTGCCTAATCCCTAATTTCTTTCCTTCTGATGCCTACAACACCTGGAAATCTCTCTGCCTCTTTTAAAGGAGTCATGAGAATTCTCTTTCTGAGCAGTTCCATTTTTCTTCCTTACCCATGTCTTAGAAGGAATTGGCAACCCACTCGAGTATTCTTGCCTGGAGAATCCCAGGGACGGTGGAGCCTGGTGGGTTGCCGTCTATGGGGTCACACAGAGTCGGACACGACTGAAGTGACTTAGCAGCAGCAGCAGTAGCAGCATGTCTTTGCAAAAAGACAAATCATGCCCACTTAAGCAATCTTTTGCTTTAATAATCCTACTCTGTAAACACACATTAATGAAAAATCCATATTACAGTGAGAAATATATTCTTCCCAAAGCTGCTGCTGCTGCTGCTAAGTCACTTCAGTCATTTCCAACTCTGTGCGACCCCATGGACAGCAGCCCACCAGGCTCCCCATCCCTGGGATTCTCCAGGCAAGAACACTGGAGTGGGTTGCCATTTCCTTCTCCAATGCATGAAAGTGAAAAGTGAAAGTGAAGTCGCTCAGTCGTGTCCGACTCTCAGCGACCCCATGGACTGAAGCCTGCCAGGCTCCTCCGTCTGTGGGATTTTCCAGGCAAAAGAGGACTGGAGTGGGGTGCCATTGCCTTCTCCATCTTCCCAAAGCTAAGGCATTAAATTTTTTTATGACAATAATGAGTTGTGACAAAGTTCCCCTTATATAATCTCATGAATCAAAATTTCAGACTGTTGTATAGATTCTGTATAGATAGAGAAAAACAAAAATTTAATTATTTAACATGTCCTGCAATCCTTATGCAAGAAATTATCTGTTTTTAGTTATATACATAGAATAACCCCTCGCTGCCAAAAAAACAACAAAAAACAAAACACCTACTTTTCTTCAGCAAATTAATGTCTCCTGAGAAGTAAACAAAAGTCAGTGTTCAGAAAACAGCCCCAGTTTAGAAAGAAGTCATGGAACATTAGGAGACTATAACCCTTACTAGTCACGCACCCTGAGAACTGAGAAGGCCCCAACAAGGCAGAGTTCTGAGGGGATGGAAAGACTTCTCCACTTCTCAGCTGAAAGGCTGCTGATCTGAACTCCAAGCAACTTTGGTATTGGAAACTATTTCACAGTCCTAGACAAAGAAGTTCTCAATCATTCCTACTACTTTCTTTCTGTGCTTTCTCTGTGATGGCCATGCACATAATGAAACACGACACAGCTCAAAGAGAAGCTATAATAATATCAGAGGAGCTGGCTCTAATGACATCATTTCATCACATTTTTGCTCTTTTCATGGAAAGATGAATCAAATACCAAAGTGTGAATCAGAAGGTTTTGCTCCAAAGAGTGGCATAAAACAATTTTTCAACCCTACATTTGAAATATCAAAACAAAGCTCAGGGTAATTACCAGGCTTGCTGTCTGTAACTTCTGGACTGAGAGGGATTTTAGGTTTCAAAGAAATAAATTGTGTTTTACTGGGAGCTGGAAAAATAAAGAAACAAAATAATCATCAAATCAGTATTTAGACATTTCAGTGTCTGAAACTACAAAAGGAAAGCCTAGACTTCAAGTGCTATAAACCCATCATCTTGGATGATTTTGGAAATATTTCATTAGAAATAAGCTTTTAAAAAAATAATATTTCACAGAGCAGTATTTAATAAAAATATACTAATAAATTTTCATCTTTTTGAACAAGCATTTCTAGAAAAAAGGCATTGCCATCAGTCACCATTACTATACAAAGTATGACAGTGATTTTAACCCAGGATTAAAAAATGAAAATTAGCATAATGATTTTGCACCTCATTTCACATTTCTCAGCCATGTCTAAGTTTCTAAGCGCTCGAAAAAAGAAATGTTTAAAAAGTAATATTTACTGATATGTATAATGTTGTGATCTGTGGCATAAAGAAATGTTACTAACACCATAACAGAAAGCTGTTTTTCTAAATGAAGTTTGAAATTGAACTTGAGAGCCTTACCTCCTAAAATGGAGAAGTGTATATAAGACACAACTTTAAAAACAATGATTGCGTAGAAGATGGAAAAGCATCAGTGATTTAACAGCTTTCCAAGGTACAAATGCTGAGTTCACATCCACCAACCACAGTGCCAGCTGTCCAAAACTATGAAAGTCACGGAGTTGATGTACTCTATGAGATATTGAGTACTGTTGAAATGATCCAGTTAGAACAGTGATTGAGACATTACATGAAAGCTGGCATACTGGACTTCCCGTGGTGAAATGAACTAACACATATACTAAGGACATATCATTACCCATTGTTGTCCGTCTAGGTTCAGGGCTTTTAGAAAATTTAGATGTAATTGTTCCAGGACTTGTGGTTCTTTCTGGTGATGGAAAGGAAAAAAAAATATTAACATATTCTAGAAACAATAAAAAAAAATCCTCCAAAGAGAAACTGAATGACCCTTTTAAAATCCTGTCATATCTAGTCAGTGTTTACAAAGTATGCAGTGAGTAAAAGTTTGGGGAAAGAATTTTAAAATTCAGTCATAATAGTATAGGCTATTAAAAAAAACTGGAATAAGCAATGGAATAATCAAAGCCCGGTTATTGAGCATGAGTCTGAGTGTACCCTTTAACAATGAAGACTAGCACCTCCAGATTGATAAATTACCTCCACCTCCAACTCTGTGCTATAATATATGCTGTTCCCGTTTCCTTTTCCTCTGCCTACACCCGGCACATATTCTAGTATTTATATCCTCAACTCTTACTCTGCTTTTCTGAGCTTCTACTCTAATAGAGTCTTACAAGCAGGTCATATCATCTATGTTGCTCTCATCATTCATGATGTATTATCTTTTTAAGATTATGAGCAATTAGATAGCCCGAGTCACATTCTCTGCACCTTAGCCATTGCCCTAGTGCAAAACTGAAAACATAGTAGGCAACAAATATGGGAACTGTCAGCCTGATAAACACTTAAATATAAATGCCTGCCAGGAAAATAAATGACATTATGTATCACTGTGACAGTATAAATCACTATATATGACTGTTTCCATGTTTATATCAAAATTCACATGTAAAAACATCATTCACTAAAACTGATCTAAAAAGAAATAGCAGCAAAAGCATTATTACTTAGAAATGTGGAGTTAAATACAAAAGAAACATATTAAAGAATTGGAGAATGGGTCTCAGGGGTAGAAAAAGGTGGGCAGTAGACTCCTCTTTTTCAGTCTAAGACTTGAAGTACCTAAAAAAAAAACTCTATGTATTATTTTGATTCAAAAAGATTGTTTCCCAGAAAAAAGAATATCATTCACATAATTTTCAGTAAAATCTTTCTGAAAATGTTTGATTTTTGTTATATTTACATTAATTATTCATCTTCAGTTAATTCCATATTTTATAGAGTATCTTTAATCTACAGAATCGTTTCTCTTTATAATGAGTACATGGACATTATCTACTTGGAATTAAATATCCTGAAAGATTAAATAGACAGTTATTTACCAGGTTTAGTTCTTGGTGTTTTGGGCCTGAGGCGTCGTTTAGGTGTAGAAGGGACAGATGTAGTTTGCAGGGGAGCTGAAAGAAGATTTAATATAGCTCTGGTAAATGATATTTCCCAGGGGTCAATGAGATTGTAACTGTAAACTTACAAACTTCTTGAGGGCAAGAACTGCTTTCTATTTCTTTGTATCCCTAGAATGCCCAGCATAGGTGTTCAGTAAGTAAGTACTGATTGAACCAAAAGAAATTAAATGTCTGTATGAGAAGATACATTTTTCAGTTAAGTGTACTGGGAAGGGAGGACCTTGAAGGATTTAAGAACACAAGGTACAGTTAATTACTCAAAAGATGATTTATCCAACAGCATGGGAAAAGCACAGATATTTGAGATTTAGAGAATGGAACATTCAGAACTCTTTAATTCTACAGCTCACTACTAACGTCACCAGGAGTTAACGAACTTCATTATTTCGGTAATTTTCTATTATAGACTGAAAGCTATTTTACTCTCTTTTACTCATCTTTCTTCATCATATCCAGGATTGTAGAGCCCACTTGGTGCTCCTTAGACTATTTTGAGAAAAATAGTCTGATCAAGCAGTATCTAATATGCTAATTGAAGGGAACATATTTTAAAATAATTATCATCTATAATTTTGCTGCTATTTTCTGGTTGGTAAATTTGAAAGAACTATAGAAAGGGAGTCATCCTTCAAAATAAACTATGCAAAGACAGAACTGTTACATCATACACCTGAAACAAACATAATGTTATATATTAATTTTACCTCAATTAAAAAATAGATACCAAGATTATGGAAATTCTTCAAGGATTATCACAAAACTAAGAATGACAGATAACCCAGTTTTTTGAAGAGTTTCATCGTAGAGAATGAAGGGAAATGTTTACTACTGAAAATATTCTGAGAAGGCCAGCATGACTTCTGCTTTTTGTCTCTTTATCTGTTCTTTCAAAGTACATAACTATACAGAGGTCATTAATTACCAGGTGTTGTAGGCTGCATTTCAGGACTGGTAAAGATTTCCAGTTTTTGAGAAATAAATGGTGTTTCACTTGGAGCTGAAAACACAAACACCCCATCCCACCAAGCAATTCCAGTTAAAATGAGGTATTTTAAGAGCTTCAACATGCTTTTAGATGGTGATACAAAGCACATGCTAAAAGGACATGATGAAGGATGAAAAATGCACGTTGTCTTGGAAAGCTACTGGATGAAATGATAATTTAAAGTGGGGAAAAGATCAGGATGAAATTGTTCAGTAGCTGACTCCAGGCAAACTGAGCACATGGAAGAGAGGTGATACAGGCCACAAACATATGAAATGGGATGAAATGATGATGAAGATGTCCATGCAATTTTCAAAGCTTTTCATTACTTTAAGGATGGAAAAAATATCATTCATTACAGTTCAAAAATGAGAGAGAGAAACAGAGAGCCTCAAATGGAACATAAGATGCCTGCATTATAGGGAAAAATATATATTATATTCAGAAAAAGGAAAGAAATAAATAATTAGATGTGATGGAATGAAATGGTCATTTGGAAGAAAGGCATTCACATGGATTTTCTTTTGATGGAAAACAAAGTAGAATTTTTCTGTTAAAAACATTACCCAGTGTTGCCCTTGGCTGTTCAAGAGTTCTAGAAGTTTTAGGTGGGACAGAGTCCAGAAGTGGATCACTTGTTGCTGTTGGAATAAATGTCAACATTTATAAAAGCAGTAGAAGTCCCCAGGAATAAAACACAAATTCCTGAGTAATAAATTATGCTTCAAATGGGGAAAAATATCAAGAACACTTGAGAGATTGCTGACCAACATTTTAAAACTAGTGATTCATTAGGAGTTGAAGATGAGCTCATGTTTAAAAACATACACACTTCAAACATTAGAAACCATGATAAAATGGTGTTTCATACATTCAACTGTTTTCAACTGTTTTTTCTGGTTATTTCCCCTGTTTCTTAACTGCAAGCTGAATCTGCTCGTAACATTCTGTTTCATCTTTTAAAAATTTCTGCTGCTGTTTAAAATTATTTGCCTGTATTTATCATGGTGCCCATATATGGCTACACACACACCCCAAAATACCAGACATATGTCTTTGTGTGGCAGAGACCTGTGTTATTTACTTTGAATTTCCTGCAGTACCTAACTTAGTAAATGTATAATAAAACACTTGCTAAAAGAAACCATCAGATTGAGTTAAACTCACTATAGGTAGAGCAGTAAGTGAATGCCAAAGTTAGACCCAACTGAACTTCTGTAGACAAATGAGTGACGTGATTGCCCTAGAGCAGGATTTATCACCGTGGCACTATTGACCTTTAGGGTTGGATAATTCTTTATTGTGGGGATTTTCCTGTACATTGCAGGGGTTTAGCAGCATCCGTGGACTCTACCCACTAGATGTCAGTAACACCTTCCCCATTGGTGACAAACAAAAATACCTCTAGCCATGGCTGAATATTTCCTCAGCAGGGAAAAAAGCGAAATCACCCCCTACTGGAGAACCACTACTCCAGAGTAAACTCCTAATTCTAAAACCTTTTCAGAATGATTCTGATCACTAGAGCACTAGACTATTGTTTAGTGCACCTGAGAGGCAACCTAATCTTTCTGCATGTCCCACATATGGAGAGTTTATTTACTGGAGGACGTGGAGACATAATCACTCAGTGAGGGAAGTGGGCAGAATTCATCTCCCTGACAGAGACTGCCACGTTTCTCCTGTGGAGCTCTAGAGAGTATACTTTTTCACTCTGCAAAAATTGTCAGAATATCTGGCATCCAAAAAAAAAAAGAATTGAGAGGCTGGGTGTACCTGTGTGGGGCTCTGATATTTCAGGCTCATCTGATGCTGCAGGGCTTGAGAAAACATCGTAAGTGGCTTTTAAAAGAAAAGGTAAAACAAAAGAGAAGATGTTAATTGTGATTAATTTTAAAAGACTTCATGACATATTTTAATGCTGGCTGAAGGAGGACAATTGATGTAGGTGCTAGAGCTTGGGCCGTGGGCTACTGGTCTTGTCAGTAAGATTGAAGCAGTCACTAAAAGACTGGCCTCTAGTCCTTCTTGCTCTGAACTGAAGGACTGGCCCTTAGAGTGATGTAAACTTAGTGCTATTTGTTTACAATGAAGCAGTGCCAGCTCTAAATCACATAACTTCAAAGAGTACATAAATAAATGAAGTTAGATGGCAATTTTAGGAGACATTTCCAAAGAAGAACAGTCGTACTGAAGTAATTTGCACAAAAACTACAGCTTAGTTTTTCTATTTAGTAAAAGTTGCCATCATGATGTCTGGATAGTACTTTACAGTTTGCATAGTACTTTATAGTTTGACAGCACTTTCTCAGATATCAGCTTGTTTAACTCTCTTAATATCCTTGAGAAATAGGTGAGGTAGACATTAACCCCATGTTATAGTCAGTGGGGTAGTAACTCCATTTTCTAGATATTAAAATTGAGATTCACTGGAGTGAAGACATTTGTTAGTGGTCAAATTCTGCATATTTCTCATTCTATTTAGCATGGGCTCACCTTCTTTCTCCTTTGGTAACCATTGGTTTCTTTTTGATCTCTGTGAGTCTATTTATGTTTTGTAAATAAATTCATTTGTATCATTTTTTATAGTCCATATATAAGGATATCATATGATATTTGTCTTTCTCTGTCTGATCTACTTCACTTAGTATGATAATCTCCAGATCCATCTATGTTGTCACAAATGGCATTATTCCATTCTTTTTATGACTGAGTGCTATGCCATTGTATACATATAAAGACTTCTTTTTAAACATAAATTCGTATATGAAAAACTTCACGACCTCATTAGGACAGAAACTGTGCTTGTTACACTCTTTACATGAGCCTTGTACACAGGGAGACTCATTGAAATTAATCTGCAAGATTTCCATTACTGTGAACAAACAGCAATGAGTTTAACAATTGGGTAGTTTATGCTTTTAGTAAGGATACACGAGAATAAATGAAGAGATTCTTTATTTTTAGAGCATACATACGTGTGCACACAAATCTCTTCCTCTACTATACAATTACCTTTCATATGTTTGTGTGGTCATACCCTGCCATGGGAATAGAACCCTAAACATCTATATGAAGACACGAGGGGAAAATACAACAGGCCAGCAATACATAGCTGGATGAGAAAAGCATTTATAAACACCACATGCAGAGTTCTGAGTACCATTTAAATAAGGACATAAAGCTCTCTTACATTTCTTGGAAAAATAAAATACCTTTCTAGTTGGCCTTGAAATTTGTGAAAATATTGCCTACAAGAAAATGCTCATGAAGCCAAACCAATGGCTCTGGCTGTAAATCTCTAAGAGGCCACTGTAAATCTATAAACCATTCACTACACTTAAATTTTATTTTCCTGATCACAAAGCATCAACACCAGCATTTATTTCTATGTTTTCTCTTCTCTAGAGTTTAATCCAGTTGGGTGGGCAAGATTTACGCTAATCAACACCTCACAGGCAGACAATAAGATCCAAAAGTAGAGTTCAGCCTCTCCTCAACCACTGTGAGCAAACCACCTGTGGCCCAAACTTCCCAACCAGTATACCACTCCTCAAACATGCTGATCACTTCAGCTTTCAAGTCTTTCAATAATTTTTAGAACTCAACTGCATACAGCAATTTACTAAAGCTCTATAATGTACTGAAAGAACAAAACACTGAAAATAGTAGTAAACTCCTAAAGGGAGTTCCCAAAGTGGATTCTAATGAAGACTGAGGTAGACTATCCTCAGTTCTGTCAAGGGAAGTCTCTAAAGATAATTGTTTATTGCTCAAGGGGAAATAATTAGGCCAGAAGGAACTGTCATCTTAGTAATAAGTTACAGAACAGTTAAAGGGAAAAGTCAGTTTGTCTGGACATGTTGGGGGAAGAACAGGCAGGAGAATTTTCTAAGGATGCAAATAAACACATTGGATCATCTTGGGTTATATAAAAAAAGCCATTTTCTTTATTTGATTAAGGTTTCAAATCCCTCCTGGTCCTAAATGATGGTCTTTTAAGGGGATGACCAAATAAATTAAGGAGGCTTAACACTGAGATCATTAGCAAGCCAGAAACAAAATATTGACTTCCATCCTCCTTCTCCAACCATATAAGGGCTTTAGAAATCATGCATCTGCTCCATCTGTAGGATAAGATATCTATCTATCTGTCTGTCTGTCTGTGTATCTATCTATCTATCTCTCCCACTTCTGATGCCCATGGAAAACATATTGCATCGGTCATGGTGTCATTTTACTCTCTGCCCTAGGCAGGGGCTGGTAGCCCAGTTAATACTATGATTCAGGCTTCCCACTCAACCCGATCAGTGTGGTCATGTGATATCTACCATAAGTGCCATGGGGTTAATAGGACATCAGGCCATTTCCGTGGGGTTGCAGGATCTCTTCAAAGTACGCTGTATATGTCCAGGTCTATTCTCCTTAGACGTGTGTCCACAAAGAGTCGAACACGACCGAGCGACTGAACTGATTCTCCTTAGACGTTTTTACACAAGTGAAATGAAGATGCAAGAATCATTTGGTATACTTCTATTCTCTCTTGTTTCTTTTCTTTTTATTAATTAAATTGGGAGTTTAGGATTAACAGATACACACTACTGTATACAAAATAGGTAAACAACAAGGGTCTACTGTATAGCACAGGGAGCTACACTCAGTATCTTACAGTAACCTATAATGGAAAAGAATCTGAAAAAGAATATATATTACATACATATAACTGAATATGTATGTATAATTGAATCACTTTGCTGTACACTTGAAACCAACACAACGGTGCAAATTAACTATGCTTCAATAAAATGCAAAGAAAATGAAAGAAAAGTACAAGAAAAGAAAATGGTGAAGTTGGATCATAAAGATGGCTAAGTGCTGAAGAATTAATGTTTTTGAACTGTGGCATTGGAGAAGACTCTTGAAAGTCCCTTGGACTGCAAGGAGATCCAGCCAGTCCATCCTAAAGGAAATCAGTCCTAAATATTCACTGGAAGGACTGATGCTGAAGCTGAAGCTCCACTACTTTGGCCACCTGATAGAAAGAGCTGACTCACTGGAAAAGACCTTGATGCTGGGAAAGATTGAAGGCAGGAGGAGAAGGGGACAACAGAGGACAAGATGGTTGGATGGCATCACCGACTCAGTGGACATGAGTTTGAGCGAGCTCTAGGAGATGGTGAAGGACAGGGAAGCCTGGCGTGCTGCAGTCCATGTGGTTGCAAAGAGTCAGACACGATTGAGCAACTGAACAAAACTCCCTTTGCTTCCAGGGACTTCTGGAAGATTGATATGATGGTATATGTACAATCCTTTGAATCTCTTAACATAAAACTGCTATGCAAATACAAAATTATATTTTTTCAGTGAAGAAGTATCCAACAAGCATGTACAGATGCATGCAGATGCACAACTCATCAAGAGGTAAAGGTACTGAGAGCTTTTCCAGAACTCACTCTATAGTAATAGAAATCATAGTCAACTGGCCACTTTCCAATAGAACATAAGACCAATTCTATTGCATCATCAGAGAGACTGACTTTTCTAAATGACTGTTACAAGCACTTAAGTATTTCTAAAATGTGGCCAACTTTTTTATAATACAGAACTTATACATGAGTTTACATTTTGGCGTATAGTGAAAGAGTAGATCTCTAATAATTTCCTTTCTGTACTTTAAGAAAAGTTGGATTTGCCAAAGAAGTCAAAATCAATCAACCCTACTTAAAAATACTTTAGAGGAGGTTTAAACAAAATAAAATTCCAAATAGTGAGACCACAAAATGCTGTGCTAATGAAGCATTGGGGCCAATAGGCTAAAAGTGGGGAAGAATATGTTTGATGACTGCACTTCTCAGATTTCCTAGGACATTCCAAATTCCAAATACCCTGTCCCACTCTTGCCATCAACTATTGAAATGATTTCAATATTCAACATGCAAGTTAGAATTTCCATATAGGTTTTTATAGCCAAAAGTAATATAGAAATCTTTATGAGAGCATGCATTTGGACCATTTGATACAGAGTATAAAGTAAATGTGGAAAACAAATCTAGCAAATTCTGAAGCAAAGTGAATTTCACAAACAGTATTGATAAATGTTTAATGGTTGATGAAGAGACAAGCAGCTCTGGCATCCAAGTGCTGGCCAGGCACTCAGAGCTTAGCTGTGGTGTTTGCCTACTGGACATCCACAGTTGAGAACACCAATATCAGACAAGTTTACCTGGTGACCAAGATGGACCAAGGCAAAAACAAGACCATTCTGTAACTGTGTGGAACACAAATACCAGAACACAAAAATTACTGTCCTCATATCCTGGCTAATATCTTTATCAATCACAACTATAGTCTCACTCCTCTTTTCTTGCCTTCTAACTAAGAATTATTAAAATTTTCTATCACAGATTCTTCCCATTTTCAGACAACATCCAATTCAGAGCAAAGCTTCACTTTCTTAATCCCTCCCCAGAATTACCTAACACAAGACTACGAAATCCCATGACATCCTTCCCAACATCCTCTTACTAAGAGATCCACAGTTCCTCATGGTCTACAATCTCATTGTTACAATAAGTAAATGAACTTAACTTTGTTCAAATATAGCTGAAGGTAACTGACAGAGTAAATACAGATGCATTGTATTTCAACATAGAAAACAAAATGTGTTCATTTCACTGTAATAGTATGATTAATACCAGCTGAAATATATAATTTCTTCAAAAGATGTAACAACTGAAAACAAGACAAATGTTTTTATGGACCAGCATTCAAGTACTATCTCTGACTCTTTCTTCTTAATTCTCAACTAATTGCATTAGGAAGCCATGTGAGTAACTGGAAAATACAATAATCATATATGTTGAAACTAAACAGGAAATAGAAACTTAGTGCATGTATAAATTCACAAAATCAATCAAGAAACAAAGGCTGAAATGAATGAAAGGATTGTATGAATATATCAACTTTTTAAATCACAAATAACACATATTATAATCTGAAATTGAACATGTTAGGAAGATGCCACAGAACACTTAAACAAGAGGTAGATGTAAGCATTAAAAGCCTTAACAGAAACAAGAAATACTTAATTACCCACTTTGAGAAATCAACTTTACATTGATTTCTCTGGCCCACTGTCCTGACCACATTTGATGCTTCTTATCTGCACCATGTGAAATATTACAGACTACAGTGAAAAGGTAGTGCTTCTTCAACTTTAATGCTCATACAAATCACCTGGAGATCTTGTTAAACAGATCTTGATTCATGAGATTTGAAGTAGAGCCCAAGACTCAGCCTTTCTAACAAGTTCCCTGGTGATGCCAATGCTGCCTGTCCAAACATCATACCAAGCAGCCCAGACATAACAATTCAATATTCCAAGGGCAGACTAGGGAGTTTCTGCGGCTGATTCTTATGCCTGCAACCATATCTACTGAACTCTTACAGCCCCTGACAAGCTCCCGCACTTCATCTAGACACGGCTGCCAGTTGCTGGTTTTTGAAAGTTCTCTGGCATCCTAAGGTGGAGCTGGCAGGAGCGAGGCAGCTGAATAATAAACTGCTTCCTGCTGCTTTAGCTTCTATTCATAGTCCATCAGGGAAAAACCAGAATTAAAGGAACCTTTTTTTTACTGGGATTTCCAGTCTCATCTATCTGTATCCTCTTTGTGACTTCACAATCTTCACCTCCCAGCATATTCTCCCTATTCCCCAAAGCTCACTTCAATTCAGGCTTATATATAATTCATATACTAGGTATTAAAATCACAGAAGGGGTTTCCTGGAGGTTTTGGTCAGTTTGCTTTTAAATAATCATAGACACCAAAAAATCTAGAGGCTGGTCAAGAGAAGTCCAGGAAAATCTATGTCCCTATGTTTATAACCTAAAAGTTGAGATAAAAGAGACCTAAGTGGTATTTTAGTTCAGTGGGCCCTAACAGTTCTTGGTAGATGCTTGCATAGGATGAGGGGTTGGAGGGGTGTCAGGTAAGCTCTGCCATAATGGAGCAGATAAACCAGCACACACGCCCACAGATGAGCCTTGTTCCACAGTCAGTGCCATGGTGGAGTATGAAACTCCACCTGATTTTATACTCAAGTGACCCAGGTTCTGAAGGTAGTCTTGCACCAATAATTAGTAATTGCAGTAGAATTTTAAGGGCAGGGATATGGGAAAGTAAGGCTTAGAAAGACCCAATTTAAGGCTTCTCTAGATTGGCTGACAACCACAGCCAACTTACAGATGTTTCCCCACTTGAGAAAACCAGGGGAGATTGTAACAGACACACTTAGTTCATTTGATGCCATCTTTGTATCTTTTGCTAAGATCTGAATCCATTACGCTCACCAGAGAAAGGTAATTTGACTAAGATCTATGTGTCCATAAGCCCATGATCATCCTTTCACAAACCAGTCATACTCTGATCTCCTTTCTGAAGAATATCACAGAATGGTGGTGTGTTTAACGTCATTACATGAATGTATAACTACATTACATGCTAGTTATATGTGCTAAAAGAATCACAACTAGAAGGTTCACAAAATTAAAAATAAATGAAACAAAAATCATGGAAGTAATCACACAAAGTGGTTTGTGAGGTTTTCTTACAATTCTCACATGCTAAATAATTTCTTTGGTTGACTGCTAGACATCAAAGAAAAGATGTAAAGGTAAAAACTTTCTGAGAAAAAAAAATCTATTTTTTGAAAAGGAAAGCTATTTCCCTCAGTTTTAGTCTTAGAACACAAGAATTCTCAGGAGAAAAAAGCCGATTGCTATAGTTTACAAAAGAGCGAACTAAGATCCAGAAAAGTAGAGAAAAATAGCCAAAATATGTGGTTGGTAGTAAAGCCAGAACTGGAACTAAGGTCCAGTATTAGTGCTAAGACCTGTAGTCTCTCCTCTAAGTTACAATGTTTACAGATTTTAGGACTCAGTGATAATATCTTGCATGTAGTAAACTCTCAAATGTTCACTGTATATTTTATTGAAAAAAGAAGCAAATATCTACCTGCAAGGGAAATATTAAATTCCTATTGTTAAATAAGACTACTATAGAGCTTATTTTTGTTACTGTTCTCATGTCACAAAAGAGGTCTCTAGAAATTCAATGAGCCAACTTGCAGTTCATCTTCTAGCCAGACTTCTAACTGTATATCCAGACATTAACACACTGATCTTTAGAACAAATGCAAAAACATTTTGCTTTTGTGTTGAGAAAAATGAAATTAATCAAAGTACCAAGAATAGATTATAGTTTTACAATTTACTACAAATATATGGATAATCAATTAAAGAACCTATAGAAATAAAAATAAGAGAAGTTATTCAATACTGTTGCTCCAATCTATTTTTTTTTTTTTAAAGAATGTAATTACCAGTTTGAGGTGGTAGAATTTTGGAATCTTCAGATATTTTACTTGTAGGCACAATCCCTGGCTTTTCACTTGAAGCTATAGCAAAAAAAGAAATGGAAACACTGAGAATTTTTTTTTTTTTGAGAGGATAGACAGAAATAGATTACTCGTGTCGTTAAATGGCTACCAGTAGCCTGAAATAAAAAACACACACTGATCCAACTAAACATCATTATATACCAAGAAGCAATCAATACACTATACTCACTCAGAGAGCATTTGAATAGGGACTGACGGAGACCAGAGTTTGGTGTCATACTTTTAATGTTTCTGAGGACAGAAAACTAACAAAACTGGCTCTCTAGAATTAACAGACTAATAATTGTTACTGAATTTGTAGAAAACTCAATCGGAGAAAAAAATGTTTTAAATCAAGTCAACCACTTGTTTGGCTGAATCAGACTGAAATCATCAGCTCATTGAGGTTTGCACAGCTGCTGCTGCTAAGTCACTTCAGTCGTGTCCGACTCTGTGCGACCCCATAGACGGCAGCCACCAGGCTCCCCCATCCCTGGGATTCTCCAGGCAAGAATACTGGAGTGGGTTGCCATTTCCTAGGATCCAGTAAACGTGTCCTACAGAATTAAGCAGTCACTACCCACAACTTAACACCAGATTTAAGGTACTGTTATTACCCAAGGTGCCCCCAAGTTTCTCAAAAGGGAAAGGTGTTTTTGCCTGAGGAAATTCTGGAAGCCTTTTCGGAGCTGCAACAAAATACACAAGAGATGTTATGACTTGAAGAGCAAGTAAGAGAAAAGGTTTTTAAAATCTCAAGCTTGCAGAAACAAAAAACAAACACAAAAATGCAGATTACTCAGGAAAGGTAAGGGACTGTTAGTAGTACATATTTTTAATCCTGTGTTGCAATGATGGATGATATAAGACAGCTGCTTTTTTCTATTTTTTATAACTAAGCCATTAAATTTAAGGAGTTTGGGTTCTTCTTCTCACCTTTATTAAACTAGTGTTCTAACTTTTTCAGCTATACATATATGTGCTCTCAGATATATTTTGTTTAAATTCAAATCAAGCACATCTGAACTAGACAATGTTCCTCCAATAGCTTTTAAAAACAGAATTGCAGTAATTACATGTCTTTATACTTTAGTTTCCCCAACAACTTCCTGGATATCACATTCAAATTATAAGAATTCTAAGAAGCAGTCTATAGAAATATCATATATATATCGTCTCTTTCAAGAGAAACAGTTGAGTAAAAAGCTATTTTGGAAAAACACAGAAAATAATTTATTCAGTGACACAATGATTTTGAATTAAAAGAGTCAAACATAATATCAAAATATTACTACCCCCAAGGAAAACAACCAAAGGATTTATATAGAGAATGAGTAGTTAGTATCCTAAATTATAAAATAAAGAATTTATAGCATCTAAGGGCTTGGCATTCAGGCATTTATTATTCTATAAGCCATGTGTCCCTTCTTTTCTATGAGGAGATAAATTTGAATGAGTTAGCCTAAGGGTTTCTTTCAGGCATGCATAAAATTTCCAAGGAAATAATAAGCTGTAGTGTTTAATAATTTTTACCTAGAGTGCTCAGTGGCAATTCAAACCTAGGTATTAAAATAGTTTGCGATGTTTCGGGGGTCCTTCCCCTGAGAACTGCAATAAAGAAGAATTCAGTTAGAAACACCCTGAGTCAGGATTTGCCATTGTGACTTAACCGTATCGTGTGAGGCATATTCGTAAAGGAGGGTACATTGGGCAGCTGATACCTTTCATGGAAATAGTTGGCTTCCCCTGGAAAGTTTTTACACAACTGTATTAATTTGAAGGTCTACCTTTGAATGACCATGGTGTGACATGGAAGATCAACATCACAAAGACAGAACAACATATGTACATGCTGCTCCTTTTTAAAATTTTTTTTAGGAGAAGAGAATAAAGCAACGTAGATTCTCTCAGGCCAATAAACAGCTAACTTGCATGACATGAAATTCTTAGTAAAAAGCATTACATTTTTGAGTAGTCTCCTTAAGTTTACTACACATAAGCCTAGGAAAAGCCAACTGAAATGGGAAGCATAGACACAGTCACGACTCTCACCCCTCCAAGCTTTGTAGATTAGAGGGCTGGCATTCTGGTTTTCTATGCCTCCCAAGAGGCTGGTAAAAAGGGTGTGCAGTTAGCATCTAACATCCAGAGTTGCCTAAAATATCAGTCACCAGGATCAAGGCATGTTGTTAACTCTTTAAGGGAACTGATCCAAGAAATAGGAAGATGAACTACTGCCTGTAAGGGAGGAAACAAAGTGGGGAGGATGGGAAGCCAAGGCATTGAGGTTATTTTTCTATGAGGGTTGGGGTGGTTTTTGTTTTTAAAGACAAAAAAAACATTCTTAGAATTACCCAGTGTTGTTTCTGAAATGTCTAATGCACTAGACACAGTGGGCTTAGTGGTTCTTGGAACTGATTCAGGAGTCACTGGAAGGGAAAAAAGACGACTTTACAAATTAAGATAAAATGAAACAACTCAGGACCATAAGGTACTGTTGTTGCCCCTTAGAATTAGAACTGACATGTATACAGACCAATTCTTTTCAAGTTAATTATGGTAAGGGCTCCCTGGCTTGGCCCAGTGTCTGAACTGACACCTCCTTCCAACCATTCCCTTCTGGGTTTGTCCACTCTCCAGGTATTTTAAAAAGCACATGGAATTGACCCTCATGGAAGCACTTATCAGATTATTCATAATTTCTTGTGTGCCTTTTTTTCTCTTTATCTCCAGAACTTAGCACAAACCCTGGAGAATAGTAAGCAAGCACATGATAAATATTTATTAAATGAGTTAATAAATGGGCAGCTAAAAGAATGACCCAGGGCAAAAAGATTTATTTAGAACTATTACATTATAAGAATTCTCTTTTCCAAACTGCAGTGAACATGCAAAGCTTAGAAGTGGGTTGAAATTATAAGGATTCAAGTGCTCAGCCACAGAGTTATTTCAAGTGCTAGATCAAAGGTAAAGATGACCCTCAGGTAAATAGCTTTTGAGAAATAAGAACCAGGATCACTGAAATCTGGCATGAAATGTGAGCTACACAATTCCAGAATTTTGTAGGGTAAGGATATGAAATAAACACAATAACAGTGAATAATAAATTACAAAGTTTGTCTAAGCATTTCTGAAGTGGAAAGTCCCGAGGAAGTTTTGGCAGAGAACTAAGAAATCTATAGACGCCTTCATCATATACTATGCCAAGAGAAGAGGTATAATTGGGAAAAGTCGATAGAATCTCCACTGGGTCATGCCTATCCTTTTTTTGGTATTTACCAACTAGACTGAAGTCAGAAAACTACCTAGGAATTTCATTCAAATAGATTACTCCAGCATCAGATTATACCTTTCCTCCAGTTTCTATGAAGGTAGGGAGGGGATGGAAGGTCCATCTCCCACCTTCAGTCAGGACCAAATACTTCTTATTCTGTCAGAAATATTTCTACTTGAATAGGTTTATAGAAATCAGGTCATTTTATTTCCCCACCAATCTTTATCTTCTCTGTACAAGTTATGAGTCAGAGTTTAGTACAAGGTAAATATCACTGATTTTTCAATATACAGCAAATTTATGGATTAAAAAACTCACTTCAGATTGGAGTTACTTTGCTAAATGAAGTTTTAGGGAAATCCTTGCTAGGTATTTGTTTCACAGAGTCCTGAATGAGGTGGTATTGCTCTGGCAAAGACTCTGTAATTCAGAGGATAATGTGTCCCTGATGGGCTGGACTTGGGCAGTTTGTTCACAGAAAAAATGCTGAATATTTGTTAGTAATGGTTGATAAACTGGGGAAAATGCAAATTGAATTTATTCTTTAAAGGATTTTTTTAATGAACTATTTTGTAGTTTCTTCATGAAGGTTGTTAATCTTCAAGAGCCATTTACTAAATTATTCCAGGGTACTTTCATAGATACCAAAGTAGGGATAATGGTATTTTTTTAAACCAATCACGTGTGAAAGTGAAGAACAGAAAAATGCTCTCACGTCTTTTTATAAATGGAAAGCATCAAAACCCATGGTATTACATCTTAGTGTAAAAATATTTCAGAATGTTGAGGTAACAATTTTCACCTGGAGTGAATAATGCAGGTTCTATTGTTACAGATCAGTTATATAATTCCATTGTTCATTTTGCATCTGTTGCTTCCCCTAACATTAGAGACCCAGAGTCTCCTATTGTTGTGTGCTTATGATCAAAATGAACTTCCTACTGGCTCTTCACTGAAAAAAAAATACAGGCTTATCAATCACTTAATATTTGAAAAAATACATTATGTATTTTCTCAAAGTTAATAAACATAGGGATCTCCTTACCTGTTATGGGCAGTGCTGGAATTTTTTCTACCTCTGGTGTTTTAGATTCAGCAGGCAATGCCAAGGTTTCATTCTTAGCTAAAACATCAGAGAACAAACAATTTACCTCACATCCTCATAACAGTGTCCAAATATAATTCCTTCAAAACAATCAACCAACAGACGATTTCAAGTCTATTCTGCTCATATCCCTTCCCACCAAGCAGTCAATACAATTACTGTGCATTTCTACCAGGGATTAGTATTAGTAGTGACAGTCTTCAGAATTCCTTCTCATTAACCCTAGGTAATACTTTAAGATCTAAGTTGGCACTAGAAGGAAGGAAAAAAATGACAACCCAGTACTTGGCTAGCTCTCAAGTCATTCTGATTCATAAACAGAGTTTCTTGAAGGCATAGGTTGTATAGCAAGATGCTCCCTGGAATTTTATATTCAATTACTCCTAATTTTTAAAAAAAAATCAATGAAAAAAATTATCCATTATTATTTATGGTAAGAATGTAATAGGTTATGGCAATAAAGTTTTAGAAAAACATGAATAATGTACATAGGAAACTAAGATATATGAAGATATTTGTGGTTAAAAAATTACAAACGGTTATTTATTTGAGCCACATATTAACATAGATCTTTTCTTTGGGTCTGTGTGGCAATTCATTGTAAAAAAATGAAATCTGTGTTTTTTTATCTTTTGACAACTATTCAGGAAACTTCTAAAATTCAGGTATTCTTCTTCAACGAAAGTACATTTCTGTGCCAGAGTTGCCCAAAGATTAAGATATTCTCCATTTCAAAAAATGCATCTAGGATTAACTTGATTCATCTATTTGGCACACTGAATCAATGACCTACTTACAATATTTTGAAAGTCTAGTAGCATTAAAGAATTCATTTTTCTTTGAGATATGCTGATCATGTCACCTTGAACTGATTATAATACGATGGGATTTTAAGTCTTAAGGCTATAAGGAACTCCTTGGGTTTCTCAACTTTGGCACTACTGACATTTGTGACTGTATATTTTCTTTCTTTTTTTTTTTTTTTATTATGGGGGCCTTTCATGTGAAATGTAGGGTATTCAACAGTATTTCTGGGCTTTATGCACTGGATTCCACAGCCGTGACAACCAAAATGTCTCTACTGTGCTTAGCCACTCAGTGTCTGACTCTTTGCAACCCCAAGGACTGTAACCCACCAGGCTCCTCTATCCATGGGGATTCTCTAGGCAACGAATACTGGAGTTGGGTACCATGCCCTCCTCCAAGGAATCTTCCCAAATCAACCCAGGGATTGAACCCAGGTCTCCTGCATTGCAGGTATATTCTTTACCATCTGTGCCACCAGGGAAGCCCAAGAATACTGGAGTGGGTAGTCCACCCCTTCTCCAGGGGAATTTTCTGACCCAGGAATCGAACCAGGGTCTCCTGCACTGCAGGAGGATTCTTTTCTATCTGAGCTACCCGGGAAGCCCAAAAATGTCTCTGAAAGTGAATTCGCTCAGTCGTGTCCGACCCTTTGCGACTCCATGGACTGTCGCCTACCATGCTCCTCAGGCGACAGTCCATGGAGTTTTTCAGGCAACAGTACTGGAGTGGGTTGCCATTTCCTTCTCCAGGGGATCTTCCTGATCCAGGGATCGAACCTGGGTCTCCCACATTGCAGGCAGACGCTTTACCAGCTAATACACAGGGAAGCCCAAAATGTCTCTAGACACTGCCAAATATCCCAGAGGGGGAAGAAGGGGAGGGGGAGATAAAATCTCCCTCTATTGAAAACTACTGATCTAATCTGTTCTCTCAAAGTTCTTTAAGGATGCAAATTTTGTAACTTCTCCTGCAGTTTACATCACTGACGTAAAGATCATTTTCTTCTTTTCAGTTAACATGAGCACAAAATACTTATTTTTTGATGATCTTAAAGACAATTATAAAGTCATCCCTTTCACAAAGACCATGGAAGCAAATCAATTTTAAGTCTGTATCATGGAAGCATGCAATAGATTCCTAGAGTTGATGATTTTCAGGAGTGATTTAAACTGCTAGAAACAGGCATCACGAGTGCTAGTGTCCTCACCTTTGCTATCCGTCAAGTGTGCATTCTCTATTTCTGTGCACGTGAAGCTGAACAACATGTTTATACAACAGAAATGTTTAATACCATTGTTCAATTAATGTAGCAGGGCATAACAAGAAGGGACTTTTTCTGGAATAACTAGAAAACTGAACAGATTCAGCATAATTTTATGATAAATCCTTTTTAGATTTCTAAATCTCATCAACATTTCTTTTCTGTTTCTCTTGTAGTCAGAACTTTGATTTAGAACCACTGTGATTGTTGGCACAGGAAAAACCCTTCAGATTACAACTTTTTAAATTTATTTTTTAATTGAAGGAAAATTGCTTTACAATGTTGTGTTTTCTGCTGTACAATGATGCAAATCAGCTATAATTACACATATATCCCCCCTCCCTCTTGAGTCCAAACATTGATGAACTCTGGTTTTGTTATTTTCAGCATGTAACAAAGGAAGGGTTTTTTTAAATGTAAGATTATAAAATTTATCTTCAATGTTCTTTTTCATTGTCATCTTCTCCTTCAGGATGATTTTTGCTAGTCCTTTCCTTCTTATATAATATCCTACGCCCTTGGTGATTCCTTAGCTAACTAGGACTACGTATTTATTTATTAAAAAAAAATATTTATTTTAACCTCCAGATCCTAGATTTTCAGGCAATGCTCTGAACTGCTTTGTTTTAGCTCTTTATGCATGCCCTTACAGGGCAATTACATGAAACTAAAATTAGACTGTTAATGAAGAAAAATGGTTAACTACCTTCCCCAGAGGTATTTGTATTCTCTGCACATCACTAATTCCTTACAGAGGCATGTGTGCATGTACTCAGTCATCCCCTACTCTTTGCTACTCCATAGACTGTAGCCCGCCAGGCTCCTCTGTCCATGGAATTTTCCAGGCAAGAATACCAGAGTGAGTTGCCATTTCCTCCTCCAGGGGATCTTCCAAACCCAGGGAACAAACCCACATCTCTTGCATCTACTGCATTGGCAGGTAGATTCTTTACCCACTGCACCACCTAGGAATACTGTATTTCTAAATATGGGACTTCAGACATAAGAGAGATTGGTTGAAGGGAAAGATACTTGAATGGAGACTCTTTATGACTCCTATCAAGCCAAGAGTATTCACCCACACTATGCATGTACAACCAGTCTTGGCAACAGCAGAGTAAAAATGCCATGAGAGCATGGCCTAAAACCCAGGAAATTCCTTTTCCTCTCTGATTCTTCTGTATCTTTTTTCAACAGAGTCTTTTCCTTCCATTCTTGGCAAGCTAAGTCTTTGCTTTGGCAAACCATTTTTATGTCCCTGGGAAGTATGTATGTCACTAGTTTTTATTTCTCTCATTATTCACATCATGTATTCTCAGAACAAAAGCTATTAATTTCTTGATGTCCCATGTTGGGATCTGCTGGAATGAGGATAGTACTTTTAGGATTTGCCCCTCACACAGTATGACTTTTCTGAATGACAGTGATAAATAACTTCAGGAAAGTTTATTTCTCTCTCATTGGTATAAAGAAATGTTTATGCTCACTCTTCATAAAAAACAGTAAATCTAAAATGTTATTTGTGAACATAGTCTAAGATGGTACATTTGATGGATTTACTGGACATTTTCAAACATATTGCCTATCAGTCTCTTAAATGTGTCAAAATTTTGCCATGCATTAAAGATAGGTGTTTCCCTATAAATAAGTTTTAAAAGGCATTTTCTATTTGCATAGAATTTTCTCCACTAAAATCACACTTAATCCTGAAGCTTTGGTGAATTTGTATCAGAATAAAAAAAGCAAACAACAAAGCAAGCCAAAAAATCAAATGTTTAATTCTCTAAATTAGAGGAAACAGAAGATTGAATTGATATTAAGGTAGCAGGTGGAAATTTGCAAAAACAAAACAAAAAAAATTAGGAGATAGATATTATCAAAACTAAGAACTAAAACATCTCCCAGTTCAAAAATGACAGCAGTAGTCTGGGAAAAAATTCTGTTCATTTTCAGTCTCCTTCACAAATCCTGATTTTCGTATTTTGATGAACAGATTAGGGGCTGAATCAGTAAGAAATCAGTCAGCTCCTTCCTTTTCTTTTCCTTCTAAACAAATCTTTCCTAGGCACGGAACTAAGTACATAGGCTCTGGGCAGAGAACTGGTGAGTGCAAGAGTCCTGAGCTCTGGTTCTAAACACAGGGTCACTGAAGGAATTTATTTTGGAATCCTCCTGGCTTTAGCACAGCATTCAGAGGATGTGGAGTTGAGTTTCAGGTTTTATAGCTAATCAGGAGGTGATCAAGTCTGATGTACAAATTAAAGAAAGGAAGCCTAGAATCACTCATCTACAGTCTTGTAAGTAACTCACCATAAGACTAACAGATATGAATATTTTTACAGTAAAAATGTAAGGACTGCACAAAATCACAAACATCTATTGGCAAATATATTTACATCTTAATAAAATGGTGATGCATCAATTCTGAAAAATTTTCTAAAATTATAAGAGTAATAGTCCTCTGATTAATCCTCTCTACTCACTTAAGGCTTTGATCCTCTTTCTGCCAGGAAATTCTCAAATTATAGCTAAGGAGAACTTAAGAGTCTGCCTTTTAAAACTGTTACAGTCTGATTGCCTCACATCAAACAAGTGAATAGGTCAAACCTCTAGTGAGGGAGGAGAAATTAAGTCTGAGGTCCCTGCATGTGTAGGTACCACATCTGTGTAAATTACCATCATGTCTCCTCCACTGCCACTTGTAGTTCTGGCACCGAATAATCTTGACTAAATATTTGCTGAAGAAACGTTGCTAAACAGGGGCTTGGACCTGCTTCAAACTCGTAATACGTGAAGATTCAATTATAACAAGTGCTAAAGTTCTTAGCTAGTTCAAGGAGAATATTCTACATTTTAAAGTCTTATTCAATTTCTACTACAGCATGCCATCTTCCTCCATATTTATCAGTGGCCCAGGACATTTACCAGAAACACATTTTCCAGAGACTTTAGAGGTTCTCAAATTGTGGTTTCCAGACGAGCAGCATCAGTATCACCTGAGTACTAGGCAGAAATGCAAATTCTCAGGTGTCACCCCAGAAACAACTGAATCATTGGTCTGAATTCTCTCTATAGCAGAGGATCTCAACCTTGATGAAGTATGGTGAGTTCCAGCAGTGTAACAAATCCATCAGAGCTTCTCATGTTTCATCAGGGTTGAGATCCTTTGCTATAGAGAGAATTCAGACCAATGTGATACTCAAATGCAGCAACTAGCTTAGCCCACTGGCCGCTCTAATTATTTCCTGGGTGCCCTTTAAAGGAGTTTTGCTTTTTTTCCCCCAAATTGTTGTTTTATGTTTTTTAAACACTAAAATCATATCAGGTTTTCTCTATATGTGTGTGTGTGTGTTAAGTCGTATGAGTTTTGTCCAACTCTTTGCAATCCTATGGACTGTAGCCCACCTATGGGGCTCCTCTGCCCCTGGGATTCTCCAGGCAAATACGTTGGAGTGAGCTGCCATGCCCTTAACCAGGGGATCTTCCCGACCCAGGGATCGAACCTGCATCTTTTACATCTCCTGCATTGACAGGCAGGTTCTTTACCAATAGTGCCACCTGGGAAACCCTCAGGTTCTTTCTAGAAGTAGGAAACAGTATCAATCTCAAGTAAATAATAATTCAAACCAACCTGACTTACCTCAGTTCCCACTGAAAATATCTAGCGGTCCCTTGATAGTACAGTATGATAAGTATAATTTACTATATAAATGTGTATATTTTGAATAATTTGATCAATATTCACTCTTCTTTCAAAAATATAAAATAACTATTTCCCTATAGAATGTAATTTATTTGAATACCTCCAACACTCCATCCTGTCTACTCTTTACTTCTTTTTCCAATTTTTTTATTATGGTAAAAGATACATAACAAAAATCTTAACCATTTTTCAAGTATACAGTTCAACAGTATTAAATACATTTGCAATATTGTACAACCATCACCACCATCCATGTCCAGAACTCTCCTTATCTTGTAACACTGAAACTCTGCACCATTAAACATTAATTCCTCATTCTTCTCCTCCTCCAGTCTCTGAAAGCCACCATTCTACTCTCTGTCTCTATGAATCTGTCTACTCTAGGTATCTCAAATAAGCGGAGTAACAGTCTTTTGTCTTTTGTGACTTCTTATCACTTAGCATCATGTTCTCAAGGAACATTTATGCTATAGTAAATGTCAGAATTTCCTTCCCTTGTAAGACTGAATAATTACCCATGGTGTATATGTGTGTGTATATATACACACACACATACATACATATACACACCACATTTTGCTTATACATTCATCTGTTGATGTACACTTGAGTGGTTTCCACATTTTAGCTATTGTGAATAATGCTGCTGTGAATATGAATGTACAAATATCTCTTTAAGACTGCTCCCAATCCTTTTGGTTGTATAACCAGAAGTGAAATTGCTGGGTCAGGTAGTTTGATCCTTGATGCCCAGATGGTAAAACCTGCAATGTGGGAGACCCAGGTTCACGTTCGATCCCTGGATCAGAAAGATCCCCTGGAGAAGGGAATGACTAGCCACTCCACTATTCTTGCCTGGAGAATTCTATGGACAGAGAAGCCTAGTGGGTTACTGTCCATGGGGTCTCAAAGAGTCAGACACAACTGAGCAAGCAACACTTTCACTTTCTTTCATGGTAATTTTATTTTTCATTTTTTGAGGAATGCACATACCATTTTCCACAGCAGTTGTAGTCTTTTATTCCCATCCACATGCACATGCTTGTCCCTTACTTTTCCCTTCGAGATCTCCAAAGAGCTCATTTGCTAGATCCCTTGGACATCCTAGAAATATCAGTGCTGGTATTGTCACTGCAAAGTTCACATATAAATCTTGGCCTCTTACCTAACTGTGTCTTGATTGCCTCTGAAATCTCGAACATTATGGAAGTGGGAAGTTTTACGGTGGTTTCATTAAGGCCTGGGATAACAAGGTGGACTGCAAGAAAACAGATGTAATAAGAGAAAATGCATCCTGAAACAAAGCTCAGAGCATTGGAACCATGACACTTAGAGCTTCTTTTGCTTAGTCAATTTCAACCCAAACTTTAAAAATCTGGGAAAAAAATATGAAAGTAAATTTTAAACATAATCTTTTTTCATATTCAGAACTGAACAACCAAAATATTGTGACTTAATCCACAGACTCAAAAATTGTAGAATGGCTCCTTAAGATTAAACTCACCGTTACTAATAATAACTTTTAAAAGAGTTATTCAATATGACAAAGACTCTCTCACAACAGCAACAGGTAGGCAGGTAGGAGGGAAGCCAATAGGTACAGGCTAGAGTTGTTTCCCTAACACCACTGGATCCTAGCCTGGAATGGACACAAGCCAGGATGCTAAACAATGAAAGGAAATGAACCAACATCGATTTAACAAACCTACACACAGTGCAAAATTCTATAACAGCCTTGTTATCAAAACAAGAGCCTGATTTGCTTAATGTAGGTGTAGATTTCAAGACAGACTCACCCAGTATTGTTCCTCCATAGGGAGTCTTATCTGGAGATTTAGTTGAGGCCCTGTGTGTAACATTCTGAATCACTGTTGAAAGACCAAAAGATAATAGTGTGAATGGAAAAAAAAATACAGTCAAGAAGCAGAATGAAGCTAATAAGTAAAGCCATCTGCACTGGAGAAATCTGATCCTTTTTTAATTAACAGAAAGGAACTCACTGGGCTGGCTACACAACCAAAGAAAGGGCTAGAAGGCACATCCTAACACCTATGCCTTTAAGTAGAGAAGGTGCTCCATTCTAATTAGCTTAAAATTTCCTTTCTCAGCTCCACTCCCTGCAGCCTACCCAAGTTAAATAACTTGCACAAAATGAGGCAATGACACACTGAGTAAATAAAATGAATCAGAGAATATATATCCTTAAAGCAGAGACTCTATGGATAAGTCCAATACTAACTGACCTCATTTTGAAAATACACTTGAGGCACTGTGTTTTCTTAAAATGAATTAGTATTTTAAGTGCCCAATCTCTTCCACCACAAAACTTTCTGGAAATAATTGAGTCTTTTAAATAACTTGAAAAACTGAAAGTCAAAACAAAATGACTAGATGCTGAAATAAGACATAACTCTTGAAACCTGGATTTCTTTACAGTCCTTAAAGTGAGCTCTAAATCATAGTCATCATTTCATTAATCCAAAATATCCTATTAATGACTTCCTACATCTAAATGATCTTAATCCTGAAGAAAGCCACATATATTTAATTGGTTTTTTAAAATTTAATACTTGTTAGGGTTGTTCTTTCTCCAGATGTCCAACCAATATTCCTTGCCAAGACTTGGTCTATTTGTAGAGTCAAAATTATCTGTTTAACTTCTAATTTACTAGGGCAATTATTTTTCAAAAAAAATAAGCATAAATATTTTTTAAAAATATGTGCTATGTTTAATTATCTCAGTTTAAAAAGCATATTAAAATAGTTCTAAGCATATATCCAGAGCAGACATGCAAATTACCTTGCTTGATGATTGTTACTGGGATTAGCTTTCTTGGGACATATGCTGGCTGAAAAGAGAGGAAGAGATACAGCTTTTGAGTTATGGTTAACTTAAAAAATAATTTAAAAATGGGAAGTAGTTCTTTCTTGCCTTCCATGAAGCTCTCCATGACACTGGTTTAACGGTTGCTGGAAAGATCTTTAGTACATATATCTGCCTCTGTTTTATTGCATTCACTTGTTTTTTCCCAAAAATGTCCAAAGATTGGACAGAAGCAGTTCCTTCAAAATTCCCGTTAGTTTAGTTTACTTAGAAACTGCAGTGGAAAGAAGTGAAGTCCTCTGGATTGAATTCTAGTATATTTTCACTTAATTTGAACCAGTGAACCAGTCAAATTCTGTCTTTATATTCCTTCTCAAAAAAGGCTTTTAAGCTACATATTCTTTTAAAACCAATCAGAATAGCATTGAAACATGTATATTATCATATGTAAAGTGGATGACCAGAGCAGGTTCCATGCATAAAGCAGGGCATCCAAAGCCAGTGCTCTGGGACAACCCAGAGGGATGGGGTGGGGGTTCAGGATGGGGGAGACACAGGTATACCTGCGGCCAATTCATGCTGATGTATGGCAAAAAACATCACCACATTGTAAAGTAATTATCTTCCAATTAAACAAATAAACAAATTTAAAAAACCAATCAACCAACCCTACCATCGTTACAGGGTGTCCCACTGCTGCTTCAGACACACAACGACTGTGAACTCCTGATGCTAAGCTCTTCCTTGCCCAGGAAGGAAGAGATGGGACTCAGATCCAGGCATTTCTACTTCCAAAGCCTGTAGTGTTAACAATTGTGTATGTATTTATGCCCAGAGGACCTCAAAATTGGAAGGGCAGGTCTCAGAGGACTGTGACTTCTCCCTTCTTACAAATTCCCTCAGATGTCCCACGTAAGTTTGGATGTCACGGAGAGAGCGACTTGAACTAGGGGCACATTCAGTGTTAACCTTACAGTGAGGAGTCCTCATTGGGGATAGTGAGCCAAGGATAAGACAGCCAAGAGAGAGGCATGGAACAGGATGAAAGAACAGCAGGAAATATACAGAGCAGAATTAGACTGAGGTAAAGGGGTAAGTAAGCATGACATTGATTTTTTGAAGCTTGGTTTAACCTGGATGCATGGTATAGATATTCCTGGTACTAGACCTGCTGACAATCCACGATGTAGTGAATGAGATACTTAACCACACAGGTGTTTAAAGTTGTGAGCAAAAAAGATTTGTTAACATGCTCCCATATAAACAATATGCCCATAGCAAAGAAGGGCCACAATACCACACTTACCGTTGGCTATTTTTCTTCTTGTATTAAAGTCCTTACATTTAAAAAACACAGAAAATAAAAGTTTACTCTTAACTAACTATTTCAAAAAGAAGCATCTGTATTTCTTACATTGTACTTGGACCCAGTGCTGTAGGCCGAATCCTGCATGGCCCTGCAAATTTGTAGGTTGAAACTTAATCCCCAGTGTGATGGCATTTGGAGGTGGGGCCTTTGGAAGTAAATAACTCATGTGGGTGGAGCCCTGATGAATGGGATTAGTGCTGTTATGAAAGAGAACCCAGAGAACTCCCTCCACCCTTCTGCCATGTGAGATAGTTGCGAGCCAGAAGTGAGCTCTCCCCGGACATTAAATCTGCCAGTGCCTTAACAGTGACTTCCCAGGCCCCTAACTGTGAGAAATAATTTATTGTTTAAGCCATCCATCTAATCTGTGGTATTTTTGTTATAGCAGCCCTGATGAACTAAGACATCCAGTAACTTCCTACTTAGCAATCTAGCCTAAGGAAGTAGTAGAAGTTAGAGTCATCATTTTGTGTAAGAGTGTTTATTACCACAATGTGAAATAATCTCATCATTCCAAAGCAGAGGTTTTGTTAAATAAATTATGGTTAAAATTTCTGACATTTAACAAAGTGGGAAGTATGTATAGTATAAATGTAAAGGATACAAATTTATATTTATATTATAACCTAATTGTATAACAATATGTGTATAGACAAAAGACCAAAAGGAAATATATCATAGTCATTTTTTAGACGGTAGTCATTTCTTATAATCTGATATTTTATTTTATGTACCTTTCTATATTTTCCAAGTTCCTTACAGGGGTGAATTACATTTATAACTAGGAAAAGCTATTATAACCAGCAGTCTGTTAAGCTTCTGTAGTGCATGGCTTATACACTATTGGTCAACAGAGGAATGATGTAAATATAATTTATACACAACTTTGCCCAAGCAAGGGGAGAGGAACAGCAAGAATACAAGTATAGCCATCAGTAGGAAAGAAAAAAAAACAGTTCAACTTTGATGTCATACTGGCAGAGAACCTCTTGGCTTTATCATAAGAAAATTAAATAAGTGCACTTGCCCACAGGCCCCTTCTTCCCCAGGCCCATGACCCTGTCTTGGTGTGTCCACCTTACCTCCACCTGTCCTGCTTCAGTGAAAGGGTTGCCATCCATAGTCTCTATCATTCCTGAGCATTTAAATCCTTGCCGCGGCAAACTCCAGTTCCATGGGAGATGTTTGCCAGGGGAGCCACAGTATCGTTCCAGGTGCTACTAATTGTTTTTGATAGAGTTGTGGCTACAGTTCCAAAGATTTTTGAATGGCTGGTCCTCTTTTTGCCCCATGAGTCTTGCCGTTTATGTTTTGTAGAGTGTGAAGTGTTCAGGGACACATCACATTATAGCAGAAACACCTATGTGTTGCTGTGTTGATGTCATTATCCCAATTTGTATTTCCTTTGCTTTGGATGATTTATTTCAAGGCAGTTTTTGACAAAAAGAGATAGAAAATATTTCATTCTTGACATAATGGAACACAGTTTCTGTTCGGGTTCTTATCTGAGTACAGACTAGTCCTCTATTAAGATGATGACAAGCCTATAACTGTGCTGCCAGAAAATAAGGAAATCATTTAGTTGCAGAATCCAATTCTTTCTAGACCTTATAATTATTCTCTTGCCTAATTAGCAATCTGAAGATGCACCAAGACTAATGAGCAAGTACTAACTCCCTCTCTATAAGAAGGTTTTTTTTTAAATTGAAATATAGTTAATTTTACAGTGCTGTTGTGTTAATTTCAGGTGTACAGTAAAGTGATTCACATTATATCTATAAGAATATATATATAAACACACACATATATATATTCTTTTTCAGGTTCTTTTTCTTTGTAGATTATTATATATTACCATATATAATATATTTCCTGTGCAAGAGGAATAGGAATTATTGATATATTTCCCTGAGCTAGACAGGTTCTTGTTGGTTATCTGTTTTGTATAGTGGCACATATATGTTAATGGCAAACTCTAATTTATCTCTCCCCTCTCCTTTCCTCTTTGGTAACCATAAATTTGTGTTCTATGTCTGTAGGTCTATTTCTGTTTTGTGTATCACTTCATTTGTATCATTTTTTTTTAGATTTCACATATAAGCCATATCAGATGGTATTTGTCTGGCTTACTGTACTTCATGTGTGTGCGCTCAGTCATGTCTAACTCTTTGCAACCCCATGGACTGCGGCCTGCCAGGCTCCTTGAATTTTCCTGGCAAGAATACTGGAGTGGGTTGACATTCCCTTCCCCAGGGGCTTTTCCCAACCCAGGAATGAACGTGGATCTCTTGCATTGCAGGCCGATTCTTTACCATCTGAGACACCAGGAAAGCCCTAAGGAAATTCACTTTTACCACTTTTCAGGGGACATTGTATCTGAGTATCCAGTTGGTGAGATTCAACAGAAAGAGGATGCTGAGGTGGTAAAAGGCAATGTCCCTGATGGTCCACCCAGGTTCCTTTTCAGTCCTGGTTAGGGAAAACCCACTCAAATCTAGCAATGACCACAGCAGCAGTAACCATACACTGTGGGGGACTTTAGATTCACTCTGCATTGCACTACCTTTCCCCTGATATTATTTTTTAAAAATTAAATTTAAGAAAAGTAATGATAACACCAGGATGCTATTCTTTGTAAGTTACTCTTTACAGGTTTGTCCATTTGGTATTTTTGTGACATCGGCATATCCACTGTTGATTTAACTTTTTCAGTAGGCACCGGGGAGTGGCTAAGGGTTGTTCAAAATCAAATTTCAATGACTCAAGATCTAAACCACATGAGAAGAATTTGGGCCTGTTACATCCTGGTTTCAATTCATTTTTATGATGTCCTGATGAAAGTTATGAAAGATACTGATTCAATCTAACAGCTGACTAAAGGTGAATCTAACATCCTTTTTGTGATAATTGTTGTATTTCTGGTCAGCTAGGGAGGAATCAGATATCCACCTTTGGTGATATTGGTGGTGCAGATA
The DNA here is from genome assembly GCF_054371585.1 of Giraffa tippelskirchi. Taxonomy (NCBI): domain Eukaryota; kingdom Metazoa; phylum Chordata; class Mammalia; order Artiodactyla; family Giraffidae; genus Giraffa; species Giraffa tippelskirchi. Next base: position 188,029,762 of record NC_137276.1, on the reverse strand, counting down.
TAAAGTTTTTAAGTTTCTGCTTAGGTCAATGACTGCTAAGAATGGAAGGATATCTATGTATTCACTGCACACAGTCTTCGGATGTGTAGGGGAGAGATCAGACTGTATTTCTCCTTATTAACTCATCTGCTAACTGTTACAGTTTAAAAATTGATACTACCTCTCTTTTTGCCAATGATAGACATGGCCTTTTTAAAAGACAGGTGGACCTCTAATGGAAAAAATGGAAGGGTGAAAATAGATGTCTATTTTAGGGGAATTTTGATTCTCAGGAGATTTGGATTAATTCAGTAATTAAACTTAAACTTTAAAACATCTGTTAATAAATGCTATATACTTCAGAAATTTATTGTTTGGTTAGTGAACTAGTCAGATGACTAAGTTTTTTAAAACTTATTTAATAATATATTAAAGTTAGCCATCATTCCTTTATATTTTTTATATAATAAAGCTTAATGAACTTATTTACAAAACAGTCTTACAGATATGGAAAAAAAAATCTTATAGTTACCAAAGAGGAAACACAAGGGGGAGGGGTAAATCAGGAGCTTGGGATTAACACACACAAACTATTGTATATAATATAGATAACCAAGGTCCTACTGTATAGCACGGGGAACTCTATTCAATATTCTGTAATAACTTACATGAGAAAAGAATCTGAAAAAGAATGAATGAGTATATATGTATAACTGAATCACTTTGCTGTACACCTGAAACTATTAATAGCACAGCATTGTAAACCAACAATAATCCAATAAAATTTTTTAAAAAAAGACAGATAGTAGACATTAGATTTAACCTTGATAAAAACAGGGTTCTTGCTTCCCAATATGAAGAAAATAGCCCAATTATCATCTGTTTTTTGTACATAGATCTCAAGTAATACAACTTACATAGGAAGAATCAGGGCTTTGTTTATGCACACATCTTTCCTCTCATTTTTCTAGAGATGGAGGCAGGGGTGATACTGAAAGTATTTAACAAGCAGTATAACAAAAGCACTAACCAATTAGAAGAGACCCCTACGAAGTGTCCTCTGGCACAAATGTACTGAGAGTTGCTTGCAGAACACATGCTTAGATACATGAGTTACAGTATATAATGTAACAAGATGTTTAAGGTGGGGCTGTATTTGGGAGTTCCCTGGTGGTACAGTAGTTAGGGCATGGTGCTTCCGCTGCATGGCCCCAGGTTCAATCTCTGGTTGGAGATCTAAGAGCCTACAAGCCACAGGGCACAGCTGGAAGGGCAGAAGTTAAGATGGGGCTGCATTTAATATTCAAATTTTAATCTGAATATTACTTATCTGTTAAAACAGATAGCCTCAAGTTCAAATTGTTTTTTCTATTACCAATCTCTTTTTAGAAGGTGTGAAGAAGTTTTTGCTGTGCTTAAGTTTCAGGTGTAAGCATGCATATATGAAGAAAAACATTTTTCAACATGTCTTAAAACTCTGGGATCAATTTCATATCTCTTGAAATACTGCCTACTTTCTCCTACCCTATGGACTACACCCCTCCAGGCTGCTCTGTCCATGGGATTCTCCAGGCAAGAATATGGAGTGGTTTGTCATGCCCTCCTGCAGAGGATCTTCCCGACCCAGGACTGAACCCTCCTCTCTTACGTCTTCTGCACTGGCAGGCAGGTTCTTCACCACTAGTGCCACCTGGGGAGCCCCAAAATATATACCTCTATAAAGTATCAAATCAACTTTCAGAATCAATTCTAAGTGGTCACAAGAGATGGTCAAAGGCTATCCCAAGTGGTTCTTTTACAACTTTCCCATGTTCCAGAGCTACCCAAAGGCACAGAGGGAAGTTTGTGAAACATTTTTTCTGCTATCCAGACTGTAACAATGAAGAAAGCCTCACAGAGAATCCTTAAAATATCTTTTTAATTAGTTTGGGTTTTCCTTTGGAAATACCCAAGAGTTTCAAACCACAGCTCATTAGAGCTGGCTAGAGTTGGGGGTACTCCGCCTCACAGCTTGAAGTGATCAAATATCTGGCTCTGTGTCATAGATGCAGGAAATTTCTTCCTGGACCTTCTTGTCATGGCTATTTATGATGTGGAAAAGATATAAAATTTCTTGGGAATAAAATGTCAATCATCTTTCCCAATCCTGCTGAGTAACTAACCCTAAATGAAATATTTTGCCAAAAGAAACACAAATTATTGGGATATGATTGCTTTGAAGAAGGAATGAAAGAAACAACACTGAGTCACATGTAAGCTAAAGCACGACAGCCAAGAGGGTGGGAGATAAGATGTGCTTCCTAGGAAACCATTCACAACAGTGAGGATTGTTCTAGAAGAGAAATGGAAGAGCGGCTCTATTCCTTGTGACTGGATTTGAAAGCCAAAGGGACCTTGAAGTGAAGTGAAAGAGTTAGTCGCTCAGTCTTATCCAACTCTTTCTGACCCCATGGACTGTAGCCCACCAGGCTCCTCTGTCCATGGGATTTCCCAGGCGAGAATACTGGAGTGGTTTGCCATTCCCTTCTCCAGGGGATCTTCCCAAGCCAGGGATTGAACCTGGGTCTCCTGCATTGCAGGTGGATTTTTTACCATTGAGCCACCAGGGAAGGAACGTTAGCAATGGTCCCTTGAATGGCAGAATTCAATACTTGGTACTAAGCTGATTAGTTAAGTATTTGGGAAAAGTACATAACCTCAACAATGCAGGACCTTACTGCATGTAAGACAGCAAGATAAAACCCACATAGTTTAAATTATTACAAAATCAAACCACTAAAACTAAAAAAAAAAAAAAAAAGAGATTTATCTGATCTCTGGATAAGGAAGAACTTACTAAAATATCAGGCAATTGAAGATATGACAATGGAAAGACAAATAACTTCATTCAGCAAATTAAGACTTGCCTATTTCACAAATTCCCAAAACAAAATTGATAACAAATGTGACAATAATGTTTCTAGATGATATCACAAAGTCTTTGTTCTTTAGTGTCTTTAAACGATTCAATAAAAAACCCACAAGATGCCCAATAAACAAAGAACTGAAACTAAAGATCATTAAATGGAAAATACAAATGACTAATAAATAAGTGAACTAAGTGCTGCTTCATCAGCAATCAGAAATAGAAATTTACAAACCATTTTACCTTATTACACTAGCCAAAAATTTAGTGATGGAAATACATAATGTTGAGAATCAGGGTACTACATCAAGATAGCTCTGATCCATTGTCAGCAAGACTGCAAATTGGTAAAAAAAAAAAAAAATTGACCAGACATATTAGAAAGGTTAAAAATTGTTAAAAATCTAAACTACTAATTCCTGGTCTAAGTATCTACATGTCTACTTTAAGGAAGAAATCAGAAATGCGAACAGGATTCTAGACGGGAAAATGGCAGGCACATGAAATATACAGACACTGACTGCGCTGAACAGAGGCTGGGCATGGGTTTGGTCTGGTTACAGACCAAACCAGTTGCTTCTTCATTTTGAAAAGGGTTGGCTCTTTTAAGTAGGAAATGTTAGAAAATAGACGATTTGAACAATGGCAGGGTAAGGAGAGCATCTACTAATTCACTCTTGAAACATTTTATGGTGGAAAACAACCCACGGGACAGAAGATAATAAGAATAACCTCAAAATAAATGGAATACTGAAATACTAGGTTAACTATGTTGAATATCAGAATTTTAGAGCTTTGGGACAGGGAGGCCTGGCATGCTACGATTCATGGGGTTGCAAAGAGTCGGACATGACTGAGCGACTGAACTGAAACAAATTAGAGATAATTTGGTCTCACACTTCTACCTCCATTTTCTGAGAAAGAAACTAATTCCTAAAATGTCACATACCAATACTCGATAGCTAGGCAGGTAATCCAGTTTCAGTATTTCATAAAAGGACCAATTCCTTATTTAAATAAAAGTATAATACTGCTGCTAAGTTGCTTCAGTCGTGTCCGACTCTGTGCAACCCATAGATGGCAGCCCACCAGGCTCCCCCATCCCTGGGATTCTCCAGGCAAGAACACTGGAGTGGGTTGCCATTTCCTTCTCCAAAAGTATAATACAGACATTTTTAACAGACCGTGCTTGAAAATAACGTGGTACATACCACAGAGTGGACTTGGTCATAGGTACTTTGGATTTTCCCATTTACTTTGCTTTTACCTGACAAAAACAAAAAGAAAATGACATTCATTTCATTCTTCTTTATCCTAAATCAATTCTTACTAGTCATTATGAAGACAACTACAACTACTGCTGTAACATGGGCATATTATTTTATTTATCATTTCAACACTGATCCTAATGATGTTTGAAACAAAGGTTGATAGGAAACAAGCCTCAGGCCCCATAAAGTCTTTGCATGTTCATTTCCACTGGCCCAGCTGTTTCACTGAATATTCATACACGGTATTGTTTTTTGGCTCAGTTACTGTTCAGAGATTGATTTAAAACAAGACCAATGGCCAAATAAATTTTGAATGATTTATTACTGTCAAATGTTAAACATTTTTCAAAGAAACACTCACTACTAGAGTAGATACTGAGTTATTAATGCTCAACTTGTTTACTTTTATATTTTCATTAATACAGAAAATGAGAATTAGCTCATATTGCACAACTAATAAGATAAAAATTTATAATTAGGAAAAAATAGTACAGAAAGCTTGCTCAAAAGTTGCAGTACTTACTTCCAACAATAGTCTTGTGATTAAAAATCTTACTCCAAATTCCACCTTCTACATTGTCTTTCACTCCGAATTCATAAACCGTGTCAGGCTTTAGATTTTCCACAATTGTTTCAGTGGCTGGACAGAGTTGAAAAATCCATTTCTTTTCCTTATCCTTTTCTCTATAGCGAATTGTGTAGTATCTGTCAAATAACCAAAATATGCTGTAAAACCACAGGGAGATTCAGAATGTATTTCAAGTTTCTTAATATATCACAGACCCCCATGGACTCTTAAAATTTAATACTGGCTCCTGTTAAGATTTTTAATTTGCAAAGAGCATGAGAAGAATTGCTCAATGTATGCTTGAGCTTTTAGTTTCTAATAGTGAGTTCAGGGACTAGGAAGGAGCATAATCATGGTCTGACAGAATTCCAGCTCTCTCAGTTCTATTTGGAGAAGGAAATGGCAACCCACTCCAGTATTCTTGCCTGAAGAATCAAATGGACAGAGGAGCCTGACAGGCTCCAGTCCATAGGGTCACAGAGTCGGAGAAGACTGAAGCAACTTAGCACATAGCACACACAGTTCTATTATTTGCTACTTTGCAAAGTGAAAGTTTGAGAACACTAAGCATTCATCTTTTTCTAAATGAATAGAAAAGAATACAGACATATTTTTATAAATATTTAATATTATGGCTTTATAACTGGATGGGTTTAGCCTTTTAATCCCATGGAGGTATGTTAAAGGTAATTGAGTTCAGTTTTGTAAAAGAGGAACCTCAGACTCTAATGCATCCAGGACTGCATTTCAGGGGTAAAATTTTCTCATTATTAAAAAAAAAAAAAATCAACACCAACAGTCAAGCAAAGAACATAGTGAGAAAGACCAAACTATGCAAATTCAAGATCACTGTTACATATTTGCTTTGGGCTTCATAATATTCAGAAACATGTACGGCAAAGTGATGATAATCCTCACCACTGGTTTTTTTTTTTTTTTCGCATCTTTATCACATAGTAGGCTTTGCATATATTATCTCATTTAATGACGCAACAGGCGATACATTTAGTTGTCACAAAAACATCTTAAGTGGTAGGAATCATTAATCCCATGTGAAAACAATGTTTCAGAAAGATCACTTCAGTTCAATTCAGTTCAGTTCAGTCGCTCAGTCATGTCCAACTCTTTGTGACCCCATGAATCGCAGCACGCCAGGCCTTCCTGTCCATCACCAACTCCCGGAGTTTACCCAAACCCATGTCCATCGAGTCGGTGATGCCATCCAGCCATCTCATCCTCTGTTGTCCCCTTCTCCTCCTGCCCTCAATCTTTCCCAGCATCAGGGTCTTTTCAAATGAGTCAGCTCTTTGCATCAGGTGGCCAAAATATTAGAGTTTTAGCTTCAACATCAGTCCTTCCAATGAACACCCAGGACTGATCTCCTTTAGGATGGACTGGTTGGATCTCCTTGCAGTCCAAGGGACTCTCAAGAGTCTTCTCCAACACCACAGTTCAAAAGCATCAATTCTTTGGTGCTCAGCTTTCTCTACAGTCCAACTCTCACACCCATACACTACCACTGGAAAAACCATAGCCATGACTAGACGGACCTTTGTTGGCAAAGTAATGTCTCTGCTTTTTAATATGCTGTCTAGGTTGGTCATAACTTTCCTTCCAAAGAGTAAGCATCTTTTAATTTCATGGCTGCAATCACCATCTGAAGTGATTTTGGAGCCCAGAAAAATAAAGTCAGCCACTGTTTCCACTGTTTCCCCATCTATTTGCCAGCCCAGTGTCATCTAGCCAGTGATGTTTACCAGCAGCAGTGGCAAAAACAGAAAAGAAGGAAAAGCTCCTCTGGCTCTGATCTGAACAGCCTCCCTAAGTGGGGAGGCTGGACAGATCAGGACAGGGGGTATATTGCTCTTGGACACAGCAATGAGAAGGGCTACATGTATCAATACCAATAGGTTTTATGAGCAGATTATGAAAAAGAAAATACAAAATGATGCATGTTTTCAATTCTCTCTCAAAAATTTAGTATCTTTCCCCTACTCCTCATCCCACAAAATTAAATGGACTAAGATTTACGTCAATTGCTTTTATTTAAAGCCCTAAAGTCCCTTATTTACCCAGGCTAAAATTGTTTATTGTATCCCCTCTAAGCACCAGACACAAGTTCTTAATATGAAAAAAAAAATTACCCAGAATATCTAGAAATAAGGGCCAGGACTATCTACATAATTTGTGGAGCTCATTGCAAAATGAAAACATGGGGCCCCTTATTCAAGAATTATTAAGAGTTTTAAGACAGTGACAACAGAGCATTAAACCAAGTATGGGTCCTTCTAAGTGGGGAACCTCTGTAACTGTATGGGTTGCACACCCATGATGTCAGCAAGGGGGGTATAGTTTTGTAAGTACGCAGAGGGGGTGTATCTGTACATTCAGTTTGCTTTCCTATTAGTTAAAAACTACTGAGATGCTTGAAATCATTCACTAGCTTGCTTCTCCCTAGTAAAAGCAGCTCTCTGGACTCCATACCCCATTCCAAAGTCAAGAAGACAGAACAAGTGGAGGAGGCAGTTCCAGCCAAAACACTAACTGCTACTGGGAACAAATGCTATAGAATACTAGTCCTCTGCGTCCTGTGAGTTGAACCATCAACAGCAATTTATGAAACATATTTGTTGACAAGTATGTCATATGGAAATTCTGTTGCTTTTTTTCCCCCTGCTATTACAGGACTTCAGAGAAGTGCAGAGAAAACTAAAATTAGAGCAGATGGGCCTCCACAGCTTTGCATCTCTAGTTTGGACACATTTCTCAGCTGCTTGCATGATCTGGTGGAGGTGGAGGGCAATGCTTACAGAATTACCAAAGGTAATCTGGGGATTCCAGGGTTCCCAGTAAATTTGATTTTATATCCTCTTCCTAGGAATAAAATCAGACAGAAATATTCTAAGATTATGTTAAAAAAAAAAAACCTAGCCTGTACATTTTTTTTTTCTATTTTGATCACAAAGCATTCTAAATAACCTCTCTTGTACCAAGTTTGGCAGAAAAAATAAAAGTGCAGGCAGCTAGGCCTTCTTCTTGGCTTCAGTTAGGTTCCCTCACCAATACTGGCTTAATTGGTAACTGTATAATATAGGCAAGTTCTAAATTTTAAAAGATCATAAACAAGGGTACTTAGCTATACAGTGGTGAAGCATATTTTCTTGATTTTAAAGCAAAATATAGGCCTTATGATAAAAATACTGCACAACCTAGCACAGAGTAGGTACTCCATATATGTCATGGAACTGTTAGGCAGGAAGTTAGGCATGAACAACCAGCTGTGTCCTGGCAAAAAAGGATGCAAGCTGATCTCTAAACCCCACCCCAGACACACCCGGGAGAGCTCAGAGATATGCTACAAAAATAACCACAGAGACTTTTCCAATTCCTGCAGATGCACCCTACAGCACACAGTGGATACAAATTAACCACAGGGGCTTCTCCAACTCTGGCACATGCCCCCTTGATGCACAGCTGTGTCCTGAAGTAACCTTAGGCAGCCAGGAGCCCATCAGGGGTTCATAAATATTCTATACATACAGACATCTGATGATAACAGATTGAATTATGGGAAGTTCAGTTCAGTTCAGTTCAGTCGTTCAGTCATGTCCGACTCTTTGTGACCCCATGCATCACAGCACGCCAGGCCTCCCTGTCCATCACCTACTCTCAGAGTTTACTCAAACCCATGTCCATCGAGTTAGTGATGCCATCCAACCATCTCATCCTCTGTCATCCCCTTCTCCTCCTGCCCCCAATCCTTCCCAGCATTAGAGTCTTTTCCAGTGAGTCAACACTTTGCATGAGGTGGCCAAAGTATTGGAGTTTCAGCTTCAACATCAGTCCTTCCAATGAACACCCAGGACTGATCTCCCTTAGGATGGACTGGTTGGATCTCCTTGCAGACACACTGAAACTATAACTACAGAAAACTAGCTAATCTGATCACATGGACCACAGCTTTGTCTATCTCAGTGAAACTCAGCCATGCCGTGTGGGGCCACCCAAGACGGATGGGTCATGGTGGAGAGGTCTAACAGAATGTGGTCCACTGGAGAAGGGCATGGCAAACCACTTCAGTATTTTTGCCTTGAGAACCCCATGAACAGTATAAAAAGGCAAAAAGATAGGATACTGAAAGATGAACTCCCCAGGTCGGTAGGTGCCCAATGTGCTACTGGAGATCAGTGGAGAAATAACTCCAGAAAGAATGATGGGATGGAGCCAAAGCAAAAACTATACCCAGCTGTGGATGTGACTGGTGATAGAAGCAAAGTCCGATGCTGTAAAGAGCAATATTGCATAGGAACCTGGAATGTTAGGTCCATGAATCAAGGCAAATTGGAAGTGGTCAAACAGGAGATGGCAAGAGTGAACGTCGACATTCTAGGAATCAGCAAACTAAGATGGACTGGAACGGGTGAATTTAACTCAGATGACCATTATATCTACTACTGTGGGCAGGAATCCCTTAGAAGAAATGGAGTTGCCATCATGGTCAACAAAAGAGTCTGAAATGCAGGACTTGGATGCAGTCTCAAAAACGACAGAATGATCTCTGTTCTTTTCCAAGGCAAACCATTCAATATCACGGTAATCCAAGTCTATGCCCTGACCAGTAACGCTGAAGAAGCCGAACTTGAACGGTTCTATGAAGACCTACAAGAACTTTTAGAACTAACACCCAAAAAAGATGTCCTTTTCATTATAGGAGACTGGAATGCAAAAGTAGGAAGTCAGGAAACACCTGGCATAACAGGCAAATTTGGCCTTGGAGTACAGAATGAAGCAGGGCAAAGGCTAATAGAGTTTTGCCAAGAGAACGCACTGGTCATAACAAACACCCTCTTCCAACAACACAAGAGAAGACTCTACACATGGACATCACCAGATAGTCAACACAGAAATCAGATTGATTATATTCTTTGCAGCCAAAGATGGAGAAGCTCTATACAGTCAGCAAAAACAAGACTGGGAGCAGACTGTGGCTCAGATCATGAACTCCTTATTGCCAAATTCAGACTTAAATTGAAGAAAGTAGGGAAAACCACTAGACCATTCAGGTATGACCTAAATCAAATCCCTTATGATTATACAGTGGAAGTGACAGATAGATTTAAGGGACTAGATCTGATAGACAGAGTGCCTGATGAACTATGGACAGAGGTTTGTGACATTGTACAGGAGACAGGGATCAAGACAATCCCCATGGAAAAGAAATGTAAAAAAGCAAAACGGCTGACTGAGGAGGCCTTCCGAATAGCTGGGAAGAGAAGAGAAGTGCAAAGCAAAGGAGAAAAGGAAAGATATTCCCATTTGAATGCAGAGTTCCAAAGAATAGCAAGCAGAGATAAGAAAGCTTTCCTCAGCGATCAATGCAAAGCAATAGAGGAAAACAACAGATTGGGAAAAACTAGAGATCTCTTCAAGAAAATTAGAGATACCAAGGGAACATTTCCTGCAAAGATGGGCTCGATAAAGGACAGAAATGGTATGGACCTAACAGCCGCAGAAGGTATTAAGAAGAGGTGGCAAGAATTATGGGAAAGACATGCGCAATAGAGCCTGCTGTTATGTAACTTGCAACTGCCAATCAAAACTCTCCTGTAGATGAATATGTGACAGCCCCATTTTGCATGTGCCCAGACATGCCCCCTTCCCTGATTGGCCTTGAGTGTATGCCCATTTGCATTTTGCACAGAGCAGAACCAAGTGGAGAAGAGAGGGAGTAAAAAAGGGAAGCCAAGTGGGATCATGGCCACTCCTTCAGGGTCAACTCACTCTCATGTCTTGGGAATGTACTGTCTGCTGTCTATTTAATGAAATATCTGTCTGCTTGAGCTGTAACCAGTCTATTGTTTCGAATCCCTGCTTCGATGAGACAGGAGCTAAGAAATCCTGCCTGTTTGAGCTGTAGTCTGTCATTCCAAATCTTCGTTACAATGAGACAAGAACTGAGGGAGAGAAATAAATTGATGCAGCAAAACAAACAGAATGGATACTTTGGTACTCATGGGGTCATTCTATAATTAGAATATAGTTGCTCTAAATGGCCAATGACTCAATCACCAAAAAATACTGATTTAAGCCATTATATCTATTGTTGTATTTTGTAATATATCATTGCATAAGGCTTCACTTACCAGATCTCAGCATTCTCATAGAGTCAGTGTAATGGAAGGAAAGTTCAAGAAATGTCTATATGGTACATTTGCAGAGGGCTTACAGATATTTTTAAATTTATTTCCGTGTTTCTGTACAATAAATTCTGAAATTAGCAGATCAAGAATTATTATAGAAGAAAGAGAGAGGCTGGGAAGTGTCTAAAGCCTGAGAATGAGTGGCAGAGCCAGGAAAAGGGTTGTTTCCTGGCCCATAAACCAACACCATGTGTACTACATTGGACTATCTTTCTATTGCAGGGTTTGCAAAAGGAGACGCAAAGAGAAGGTAAAATGAATCCAAATGGGAGAGAATTAAAAGGAATCAGAAGTTCTTTTAGCATTACTTAAGGCTTCCATATAATCAGAGACTTCGCATTATTGTCTGAGGATATCCAGGATCAAAAGTTGACTGCACTTTCTTTCTGTGGTTAATCAAATTTGGGCACAAGTGGTTAGAGAGGCAACAAGTCTATTAAAGATAGAGGTAGCAGCCAGTGAATGTCATCAGAGCAGACCTCTGGAAAGCCTGACCAGCAACTGGACATTAGAAACAAGGACATCTCACATCCCAATTAAGTGGCTAGGAACTGTTGAGGGTGGTGTTTGATTCAGCTGGCAATATTCTGTGCTTGGATCTCCCCAAGAGTCCAAAACTGACAATAGTCATTGTTATAACTTAAAAAATATCAAAATTCCTCCAAATGAAATGGAGAAGACAGATAGTGGCTTGGCTTGGATCTCTTTCAGCTGCAAAATAGTAGCATGCCCTCAGGAGAGTCTCTTTGCCCACTTACACATCAATTTTCTACTTTGAAAAATGGGGGTTGGATTAGACAATCATTGAATCCTTTCTAAGATTTTATTCTAGCTACAAATAAAACATTCTATTCTAATGAAATTCAGAGACAGAACTCAGGCTAGAAACGCCAGAGGTAGAAATATCATAAATAAAGTTTATGATGTAACTGGCACTGAGTTCTACTAAGTGGAGAAATTGAATAATGTCAAAGTAAGTCTAGTCCTTTTACAAACCAGCCTGGATTGATGCACATGTTTGGTCATTTTGGGACTTTCTATACTTTTTTTTTTTTTTAGCAATTCTTTTATTTCTATGTGATTAATCACTATATTTCCTACAACATCTATTCAACACATCATCTTTTTTTTCTTTCTCTTCACACCAAAGGACACGTCCTGATGCCCCATTGTCAATATCCTTACTCCCAGTCTTAGGCTGTGACTGCTGATATAAAATCTTCCCTCACCCTCTTTCTTTCAAAATCTCTCTCTCCTCCTTCACTCTCTCTTTATCCCTCTCCTATTTTAGGGTTCTCCCTTCTAAAAATAACTGTCTTGGTAATTTTATTCTGTTTTATTATTCCATCCACTCTGCAACCTTTCTCCTGATTCTTAGAGACTTTCTCTGAGTCAAAAAGTTGTTCAACTATTTTCCATTATATCAAAGCTAGACTAAAACTAATATTTACCTCTTATTCCTGTCATTACCTTTTAACACAAATTTCTCCAAAGTAATCTATTTTTTTCTGTTCTCTTACTGCTCATAATGCCCAAATCTCTTTGCAATCTTGTGTCTGACCTGTTAGTGTAGTAAAACGTCATGATCAAATCCAATGATTTAAGCATTTGTGAGCTTCACAACTTCCTTAAAATCTACTCATCATTCTCAAATGTGCTCCTATTCCTGTTGTCTTCACGTTCCTTCTTCCCAATGTCCACTCTGTTTTCAAGTCCAGTTATGTTTCCCTGAGTGATACCTCTCATACTTATCTTGTCTCTACTTCTGAATAGCACTTACAGGCCTAGTACAGGTTCTTACTATCTCTGGACTCTTGGAATAATTTTCAAACTGGAAACCATTTCCAAAATCTCTTTATCACTTGCTGCTGCCTGATGTAAGTTCAACAAAAGAAAGACGTCTCTAGTGATTTTAGTGCTATCTAAAATGGAACAGTTTACCTGAAGTGGCAATTATCACATAATATAAGGTAACTAAAAAAAAAAAAAAACCACAAGAAGATTAGCAGCAAATTCAGTCTCATTTTTTGCAAACTCTTATGCAAGAATTTTTACCTGATTCTATTCATGCCTTCTAGGGTAGGTTGTGGTGTGGCCCAACAGAGAGCATCTTTCTAAGAGTTGTGTTCCTGTCCCTCCCACTGCCCCCCACCTTGGTCTGCTTGCAACCTCATCTCTCTGAGGTCCTCGCCCTTGATGTCTGGACAGTCCACCCTCTATGTGGACAAGGACCTTCATCTCTGACTCCTGCCCACAGCCTGTGCCTCCCCTGGCCCACTCCACATATGTTACATGTGTCATCGCATTTAATTCTGGCATATCTATGAGATATTACTATTATTACTCCCATTTTACAGATTTCAGAGAAAGTTCAGGGACTGAAGGGACTAGCTAGATGATTTTTAAAGCTAGTTTTGGACATTCCACTTGCCTATTCACTTGTACATTTGTTGAGAATTACCTCTGTAAAGTGTGATTCTACGTTGTGTGTGTGATGGGAGACAAATATGACACCAGGCATAAATTCAAATATGGCTCACAGAATAGGGAGGGCAGTAGATGTACATCTGAATACGACTAAAGGAGGCAGGATGAAAAGCAGAGCATCTGAGGGTGGTTGGGTATGGCACTCTGCAGCCTGAACTTATAAACTGAAAGTATGACATCCTACCCAGATTCATGGAAAGGACAAGATCAAATCTAAGCCTCATGTCAGGAGAATGACTCACAGATTCCTTGAGACAGATTCTTAGAGAAATTTTGTGATTTTTTTTCTTTAACCAGGTAGTGGCAACCTGGGGGAGATTCTTCGACAGGTAAATAGAGTTGAGCAGTAATGAAGGAAGCTCGATTTATCAGCAGTGGAAGAATTAGAGAAAAATTGGAGGGAGGAATTTCAACTTGCTATAATCCCGATGAGATAACTGGGCTTCCTAGGTGGCACTAGTGGTAAAGAATCTGCCTGCCAATGCAGGAGAATCCCATAGACAAAGAAGCCTGGTGGGCTACAGTCCATGGGGTCACAAAGAATTGGACACGACTGAGTGACTTAGCAGCAGCAGAGGAGATAACAAAGGAGTGAATCATGGAAGAAATATAATAGGGGAAAGAAACAGATCAAAGTTATATTTCTACAAAATAATTGATGAGATTAGACTTCTTATAGGATATGGGTACCAAGGAAAGTATAAATAAAATTCAAAACTCAATTTTCGAACTTAAGAAGAGGGAAGTTAAAGTGATAGAAGAGGAGATTTTTTTTTTAGTAGTATAGACAACATTAATTTAGTTTGAGTTTGAGGTGCTGAATACTGTTACCTGGTCATCCTAATGAAAATATTCAATGGACAATGAAAAAACATCCTTAAAACTGGGCCAAGATCAGAGGTTCAGATTGGAGGTCATTTACATCCTTACACCACTCGTACTATTCCTTGTAGAATAGCAACATCAGAGAGTCCTGGGAGCTTTTGAAAATGAACAATCTCAGGCTCTTCCTCAGGTCTATGGAATCAGAATCTGCATTTTAACAATATCTTCCACATGATTGAGTATGTCAAGGCTGTATATTGTCACCCTGCTTATTTAACTTATATGCAGAGTACATCATGCTAAATGCTGGGCTGGATGAAGCACAAGCTAGAATCAAGATAGCTGGGAGAAATATCAATAACCTCAGATATGCAGATGAAACCACTCTTAGCAAAGAACTAAAGAGCCTCTTGATGAAAGTGAAAGAGGAGAGTGAAAACGTTGGCTTAAAACTCAATATTCAAAAGACTAAGATCATGGCATCTGGTCCCATCACTTCATGGCAAATAGGTGGGGAAACAATGGAAACAGTGACAGACTTTATTTTGGGGGGCTCCAAAATCACTGCAGATAGTGACTGCAGCCATGAAATTAAAAGATGCTTGCTCCTTGGAAGAAAAGCTATGACCAACCTAGACAGCATATTAAAAAGCAAGAGATATGACTTTGCCGACTAAGGTCATATAGTCAAAGCTATGGTTTTTCCAGTAGTCTTGTATGGATGTGAGAGTTGGACTATAAAGAAAGCTGAGGGCTGAAGAATTGATGTTTTTGAACTATGGTGTTGGAGAAGGCTCTTGAGAGTCCCTTGGACTGCAAGGAGATCCAACCAGTCAATCCTAAAGGAAATCAGTCCTGAATATTCATTGGAAGGACTGATGCTGAAGCTGAAACTCCAATACTTTGGCCACCTGATATGAAGAACCAACTCACTGGAAAAGACCCTGATGCTGGGAAAAATTAAAGGTGGGAGGAGAAAGTGACGACAGAGGATGAGATGAGGTTGGATGGCATCACTGACTTGATGGACATGAGTTTGAGCAAGCTCTGGGGGTTGGTGAAAGGGAAGGGACAAGGAAGCCTGGTGTGCCGCCGTCCATGGGGTCACAGAGTTGGACATGACTGAGCGACTGAGCTGAACTGAACCACATGATTTGCAAGTATATCAAAGTTTGAGTATCACTGTTCTATGTAGACATGATAATTAAAGACATGGCTTACAGCTGAGATAAGGAGGATACATAGGTGAGATATCCAAGGATAGATCTCTATTCCATATTTGAGAGCCAGGATAACAAGTAAGCAAAAGAGAAGAGAAAGGGAGCAAGAGTATAATCTAAATAAAATTTCAAAGGAAGAAAGAGTTCAAGAATGGGAGGATGGCCAAAACTTCCACAGAGAGATTTAAAAGAATAAGAACTGAGAAAAGAATCTATGGGATCTAGCAATTAATTAATCACTGATGATCACCAAGAGAAGTTTCAGTGGAACAGAAAGAGGGTGGGAGCCAGTGAAAAGGAATAAAGACTGTGAATGTGGTCAAGGAATCAAGAATATGAGAGCATATTAATCTGAGAAATTCTGGAATTAAGAAGAGAGACTGAAAAGTAGCCTGGAAGCTATAACAGGGTCAACAGAAAATATGTTGTTTAGGGGTAGGGAAATCTTGAGCATGTTTATAAGCAAGAGGCAGGGCACAAATATCAGTGAAGAGGAAAATGCAGAAGAGCAAAGAATATGGAAGGAACAGAATGATAAGCACTGTCTGAAGGCAGAAACATGCTCCGTGGTAAGAACAGAAGAGACGTAAGGGTAAGTCTAGGATGAAGAAAAAGTGAGCCAATGGCAGACTGCCTAAATTTTCTTCAGTATTGCAGAAACCAGGATGGACTGGGACATGAAGAGAGTCAGAGTCAGTAGCCAAGATGCTATTCCCAGGATTCACGGTAAGGTGCCTAGACTGAAATTGTTGACATGGAAATAGAAATGGAAAAGTAGAAGATAAAGATACTAATGTGGGTATTTCTCAAAGGCAAAACAAGTGTAACTCAGAGCCCCAATACCTATAGGAAATGAAGAATTTTTAAATTTATGGAGTTTCATATTAGGGAGAGTAAAAGAATTATGGTACTTCAGAAAATAAAAAGACAAGAGAAGTGATATTTCACGAGCAAAGTATGAATTCAATTTTGTCCTAATTTTGAAGTAACAGTAAGGCATAAAAGTGAAAATGCTGACATTTCACTATTTATTCATTCAGCATATATTTTACTGAAGGCCTAATATGCACCCAATGCTGGCTTGGGTACTGGGAAAACAATGATGGTTATGATACCTATGGTCCCACTCCTCACTGAGCTTAAAATTTACATGGCAAGATGAATGGGTAATGAGGCACTGGGCTCAATCAAGTGAGAATTCTTAGACCTCAAAAATATTCACTTAACAACTTGGGATAAAGAAAAAAGAAGCAAGAGTCAGCTCTGAACCAGCCAACAAGGAGGACCTTCATTCTATATTAAGAGCAAGTAAGTACAATGTGAAAGCATTAGAAAATGTGAAAATTATTTCTAAACAAATCATAAAGCTTTAACAAATTGGCAAAGGAGTGAGAACTAAGGCAATCTCAAACACTTTAACAAGCTGGAAACATGGGAAGGAAAAAATATGCTATTAATGGTGAAATAAATTGTGGTTTTAACTTCTCATCTGGGCCAACTGGAAAGCTTTCTTTTGACCTCAGATATATTAAGGACAAATGTGTGGATTCTTCCTTTCAAAGCCCATTAAGAATAAAACATATAAATTAAGCATATCTACTTTCCAATGAATGTGAACTCAGAAAAGGCTCTAAAAATATGGGAGAACCAAATGGACCCAATGGGAATAGGAGTGGAAACATACCACCAAGAATAAAGTGACATTGCATTAATATTTCCGAGCTTAAAATAAATAAAACAAAAAACAGGGATTTTCTCATTGGAAACTCATTATACTAGAGCTTTGATATGTGAAGTCAAAAATCAAAGTATAATAAAAAAAATTTCCGATAAATTATTTGCCCTTGCATAGGATAAATGAAGTGACACAAATCAATGTGAAATGATTGTTTCTAAAAACTCAAGAGACTTTACACATGGTGCCAAATATTAGAGTTAGTGGATTAAAATGACACCAGTTGATGTTCCTATAGCAAGCTGAGGGAATTCAAGTTCCAATGGCTTTGTCAGAATATACTCTTGAAGGAAAACTTGACCCGTCTTAATCTAATTTTCAAGAAGGAATCATTCCCTATAACTATTATTGCTTATTTTAACCTACTGGACTAGTCTAAAGTCTAAAAAAAAAAAAAAAATCTACATAATCATATGAGGGTGGATTTCTCCAAGTCTGCTTCTAATTACACTAACTGAGTTGTTCTGGTGGATTTATTTGGGTGTTTATAATTGTATAGTAATTCCAGAGCTTTTAAATAAGGACTATTATTTTTTCTCAAATAGTTACAAAGACTTTAAAATGTCAACTCTTTATTAACTGTTCTAACTAGGGAGAAAGGAGGCATGGGTAAATAAAATTCACAAGTACTCCAAATGCTTCTTTTTGTCATTACATTTAATTCTTTCCTCTTAATTCTTAGTCATGTCCTAACCGTTCCCTATTTCTGTCAAGGATACTTTGATCCTCCCACTCAGGTTTGAAAGTTGGCAAGCATCTTGACATGTCACTACTGAATCTTTTACAAAACTTCATTCTAGGCAGAATTATTTATTTTAAATATTGTGATTTGATGGGCATGACTCTACCTGTTTGATAAGAAGACCAGAACCAGGGTGCATGGGTGAGGAAATGAGAGGGTGAGGTGCACATGTGATCTGAATAGCTTGGGGCCTTCAAGTCAACTACTTTGGATAAAAATTCTAGCTCCATGGGGTATCTGTTCCTCTATCTTCTCCATATTTATTATCGACTTTTGCTGTCATACCATGACAACATGTGTCAATTAGAATCAATCATCAGATAAGTTGTTTTGTGGAGGGGTCAGGAGAACCAAGTGAAATTGAAGACAGGGAGGCTTGAGGCAAGGGAGGAAGTCATATTACATCCTGCTCTAGGAATTGGCAATTTACTGAACCTCATGGATTTATCAAGCAAGTTGAGTAACCATTAAAATCAGCTATGTTTTATTACAAGAGTATCAGATCTTTCTTCCCTTCTTCTTTTCTTCTTGCCCAATCCTTCTTTTTTTTCCTTCTTTCTTAATAAGAGACTAAAAAAAGGAAAAGGAAAAAAGAAGCTGACCCACAGATGTTTGTTTTCTCAGCATTAGCACCCTGTACCAACTCATCAGAAACTGAAGTTACCTCAAGAAAGTAAGTTCTTTTAGGAGTCCATTTCCGAACAAAGTTAAGTTTCAGGTTTAGCAATGGGTAAAATAAGGAATATTTCAGATTCTTCGAAACAGTTCGAAATTATTTTTCAAAAACTTTAGCTTTGGCATTATCTTCTACGTGCTTTTTTCAAAGAACTTCTTCCTTCAGAACTATGGGCATGTGAAAGAAAATTTCTTTCTTTCTTAGTCTAGATTTCCTAATCAAAGTCATATGAATGGTAGTTTTGAGAACTTAAACATTTTAAAGCTCTTTATTTTCTGTCCAATTTAGACAAATAAAAAGAAATAAAGTAACATTAAAAAAATAGGCATTTGGCCAAAAAGTATATTAAAAAGTTTTCAATATATTTAGTACAAGGGAAAAACACATATTAAAATGGCAATGAAATATAACTACAGTAGGATATCTAAATTTAAAAATGTTGACAACATGAAATGCTGGTGAGGATGTGGAGCAACCAGAACTCTCATACACTTCCTGTGGGAATTTAAATGGAAAATCAGGCCAAAAAAATATACATCTTCCCTGTGACATAGCAATTCTACTTTTAGGTATTTATCTAGTGTTAGTAGTGTAGTATTAGTCACTTAGTCACGTCCGACTCTTTGCAACCCCATGGGTTGTAGCCCACCAGGCTCCTCTGTCCATGGGATTCTCGAGGCAAGGATACTTGAGTGGGTTGCTGTTTCCTTCTCCAGAGGTATTTATCTAAGATAAATTAAAAGGTATGTCTACAAGAATCTTATACAAAAATGTTTATAAAATTTATCTTCAAAAAAACCAAAAGCAAGACACAAGTCAGGTGTCTACCAGCAAGAAAAATGGATTAAAAAAATTCTGAAATACTCACATAATGGAATAATATTCAGAAATAAAAAAGGAATGAACTATTGTTACTTACAATGTCATGAATGAATCTCAAAAAACATGCTGAATAAATAAGATAGACACAAAAAGAGAACGTAGTTATGATTTTGTTTACATGGAGTTTTAGAGCAGACCAACTCTCTAGTACTTTCTAGGGTGATGAAAGAAAAATTTTTAATGTATTGTACAGTACATGGTTATACACTTTTTCTGTAACTGACTAAACTGTACATGTGAGATCTGTGCATTTTACTGGATTTAAATTTTATTTTAATAATGAAGTTTTTTATTTTAAAGAAGGGATGAAACAAATTTAAAAAATCTTAGTCACTTTGAGTATTCAAAATAAAATACCCTTCAAAATAAATGTTACTTTTGGTTGAAACTTGAAAACTTTGATTGTCAGATGCAAAGTTTTGAATTTTGAAGCTACTGTAGTGAATATTTATGACAAGCAAATATCACCTTATACCCAGTTTAGAATCATGGTTCAGCATTTAGTACAGTGCCCAATATATAGACAATGCCAACTCTATGTGTTGGATGGATAAATGGCAGTGATTTAAAAATAAACTTAGGTTTTTCTTATTTTGTTCTACCAAAGACAATGGTGGCTTCATTTCCAAAGGTGCTTTTCCTTGACCTACATTTCTCCATGTGTCCCTCTCTCCAGTTTTTTAAGCCAGTAATTCCTAAACTTAGGTGGGGACCAGAATCTACTGGAGGGCTTGTTAAAACACAAATTACTTGGCCCCACCCTTGAAGTTTCTGATTCAGTAAGTCTGGAGATCTGAGAATTTCCATTTTTGATAAGTTCCCAAATGATGCTGGTGCTGATGCTGCTTGGTTTAGGGACCAAAGTGAGAGAACTAGTGTTTTTAGCACTTCATCAATTGGCAGACCAAAGATCCATCTGTTTCGAACCAAGTATCAAATGTTGCAACTTTTAACAGTCTCTGCTAATTGCTTTCAATCTTATCCTCTGAGTTTTTATTATCCTTACCACTGATAACCCCACTTACTCTTTGGCTTATTTTTCCTTCGGTTTTTTCCTTTGGAAAGAAAAAAATATGTGCTTGTGTTTTCTATTCAGGTAGATGGTAATTCTTGAAGGATAGGGGCTCTGATGAGTGTGTCTTCATTCTCCTCAAACCTAGAACAGACCCTCCAGCAAATAGCTGATCTGCAGATACTGATGCCCCTGATACTTACACATCCTTCTAAAGCATGTGCAGATACCATTGAGAGCAAGTGTCAATTTTCAGATGAAAAATAAAATTTTCCATAATGGTGAATTACCTGTCATTGGGACACTGACTTGGCAACGTCCAATCATGGTGAGGGTTGATGAGGAAGCCCCAGGACAGGAAGACTGAGCTTGGTGACAGAGTGCCAACCACCAGCTGGAGAGGTTTGCGAGATCGTTTTTTACCTACAAAGGGAACAGACAGGTTAATTCTTGTATTTAGCATATTTTCATGATTTGGGTAAAATATACAAAGATAATTTAGCAAGATGATGAAGAATGTGAAAGCATTAAGTTCCTTTTCTTTTTATATAGTGTACAAATATTAATAATTCTTTGCTCATGAATTTAAGCAAGAATCAAATGAAATACTCTTTTGAGATTTACATGTATGCGTCTGTGTATATAAACCATATCCATTCCTAGTTTTTATTTTCTTGTGGGTCAAGGATGAACATGGAGGTCTTAGCTATTACCAGTGAAATAAACAAACACACATACACATATAGGTATATATACACTTACTTTTCTTTTACAGACAAGATAAAATGTATGCTTATTTTTTCCCTGAAACTGTAAATTAGTATGAAATAACATCTTAGAAAACTTACCATCTAGGTTGAAGGCTATATCCTTTTTTTTTTTAACTATTTGGAAGTGTAAAATCTCTTGTCAGAGCATTTCAATGACCTTTCTCTTTTTTTTTTTAAACAGTAAGTATTGAAACAGAGTGCACACATCCTTAATGTTGCTGGAAGAGTAGGAATAATATAGGAAGCAGTTATCCCGACAAGACTAATTGGATTTGGGCAATGCCAAGGGTGATTCTGATAAACCACTCTAGATTCTCTTCAAGTATATGTGGGGGGCAGATATTTGCTTTTTCAAAAATATTTGAAACTTTAGGAATGGGAGGACAGTGAAAAGGAGGAGTGCCTGTTACTTCTGTTAGATTTGAGTTGTATTAATTGTTATTCTGGCAGAAAAGCCCTCTGAGACCAGAATATACATAATCTAGTGGTGGTAAGTTACCTCCAAGTGGTGGTACTTGTTACCTGTGACATAGATGAATTTTTTAAAGATATCTTAAATAATTTTCAAGGATGGTTATTATTTAGTTGATTGCAAACATGTAATTATACTTCTCTATAAATTTTTCCAGTTTACCTATAATAGTACCTTATCTGACTATGATTCAAAGGGTTCAGGTCTGGCCCCCAAAGAGGGCAGGTTAGAATCTGAGATAATGTGATTCTGATAAGTTGTTTTTTCTATCCCTGAGTTGATTTTCACTCATGTAATATAATTGTCTCATTTTATAGATGAAAAATAAGGCCTGGAGTAGTCTCAAGGTTGTCCAAGGTCACAATAAGAGCAAAGTTAAGACTCAAATCCAGGTCTCCTGAATTGTAATCTAGTTTTCTTTTTACTACATCACTGGTTTAGCTCACAACGTATGAAGGTAATGCCATTTAGAAAAACTACATTTTTCTTTCCTCAAGGAATCTAAAGTTTATATGACTAAGTTCACTGTTTGGATCTTCAATTTTAATTATTTAATCATTTTTAAATTATGTGGCAGATACAAATATAAAATTAATGGAAGCTAATCCATTACTCATTACATCACTCTTCAACGCAGATTACAAAAACAAAAATTATATCCATTGCCTGAAAGGAAAAGTGGGGTATTATAGCCTGATCAGGATGAAACTATTTCCTGAGTTGGTCATCACATAGCGAAAAATAATCTAAGGCCAGTGTCACAGAAGCACCCAAATGAAATGAAGTTATAAACTGCTATTAAGGTATAATCACTCTCTTGACTTTTTTTACTTATTTTTGCATATTTGTTTTATCACCATATTAAGAAAAAGTTCAGTGGCTATGAAGCCAGAATCCCACAGAACCATACTCATGTTTTCTGGCTTTATTGTTAAATATTTTGAAATAGAGTCTTCAAACACTGGAGTACTTTTCTTTGCAAGTGTATGGAAAGCTTCTTGGACAATGATCACTAGTAAGTTTTAAGTACTGATTGAAATTTCTCTTGTGCTTTGGGATATCATAAGAGGTCAAGTAAAAAGATCTGTAGTTCTCAAAATAATTAACCATTTATTGCTTCTCTTAAAAAAAAAAGAGGAAACCAACAGAAGCCTCGAGCGGAGAGGATTGCGGCAACCAGTTTTTGGTGACCAGGCATGGCTGATACACTGAGGAGACAGACTACATAGCGGCCAAGGGCCCAATTTGCTCAATATCTGTATATTCCCCCAACGCGTATCCCTTTAAGAGAGATCTTTCTTTCTGTGAGGCATCCAGTGTAGCATAAAAGGCAAATATGATTAGGGAATAATTATTTTGAGAACAGTTCACATTAGAACATGAAAAAGAAAAGCACCATGATCTAATCTACAGACTAGGAAGATGTGACATAAGATATTAAAAGCATATTCATAGCTTTATTAGCCCTTCCTAATAGCAAGGGCTTGCTTATTTGATCTGAAAAGAAATTTTAGCAGTGAAATTGGGACAATGTCTTCCTTAGTCATATAGAAATATTTCAACTTTTTTATACACATGGTTTCTAGTTGCCTGTTTTACATCTTCCTAGCCCTGGGAAGATGGGTGTCACACTGCTGTTTTATGAAAGAAGTCTTATTTTCTGTATCTAACTAAATACAAGTGGTTTGGAGGCATAAATAAAATCCAAGTCCCAACTCATTTAACACACATGTGAGTGAGTTATGTTTTTGAAATGTCAAGTTTCCTTCAGCAAAGTTTAGATCTCACATTTTGCCCTAAAAATATGAAAGACACAAGAGCAGGCTTTAGTTCACATATTGCAACATAGAGGGAGCCAACAGGAGCTAAACTCTAAATAGGTGCTTACTCTGGGCCAGGTCTGTCCTATGTAGCCATGAAGTCATCTCATCCTTGCCCAGACCCTACCATGCAGGAGAACAGAGGCATAGAGAGGTTCAGTAATTTGCCTCAACCCCTTGCTATTTGTATGTGATGGAGCGGATAAGACCCAAGGAGCCTCTCCCAACCAGGCTATGCTACTTCCCAAGCAGGGTTATCTGTTTTCAGGGGACTGCTGGGCATCATACATCTTCTAATCCACCTTCCTAAGGCATCCCCAAGACACGTGGTCTCCATGGGTGGAAAAGAGATGAAAAGGCGTGGTTTAAAGTTAACAATAATAATGAATCAACAAAAATACCTGAGCATGACTTCTTTTGACTGGGGGGAGGAGCCGGCCGTACGACGATCAGATATTTAGGCTCGGCATCTGGAAAAGGTAACATTATTTATCAGTAAGATTCTTTGTGAACAAGCAGACTTCATGACAGCACAGCCATTCCTGACTCAGTCTTCCCCAGCCTTAGTCATTGTAACCACAGAACCGGCGGGTGAGAGGGCTCAGGCATTCGGAAAGTTCATACTTCTTATGATAGTTCAGGCCATTAAGTTTTTAAAGTGAAAATTAAATCCAGATTTTCAAAACCTCATGGACAGGAATGGGGGATAAGTCTTAAAAGAATCTTGCTAGGGACACAGATTTCATGCCACATTTTCGATAGTCCTTTTCTCTGCAAAGATCTTTTTTTTTTTTTTAAATCAGATCATGTCTCATCTGTAATCCTACTCCTCACAGAGGATCAGAATGGTGCTTCAAAATCAGAGAAGGAAAATCATACTTGCACAGGACACATGAGTCTCAACTGTTTAATGATCTGAAACTGATCATTTCCTAGGTATCTGAATATTCTCCATAATATCCTACCTATTTTTTTGTCCTGTTTGTATAATTTTTCAACCTGTTATCACATCCAATCATTTTCATGAAAAATTTTAAAACAAAGTCACAATTTAAGTTGGTATAATTTCCACATAAATATACTGATGGAAAATAGAGAATCTCTTTAAAATATTTAGGTTTCGTTGCAGGAAATTTGTGGGCTGGTAACATGATAATTTTAGGTTACACAGGTGTATTTGTTGAAACTTATTGAACGGTAACAAAAGGGTCCTACCAGATAGTACAGGGAACTATATTCAATATCCTATGATAAACCATAATGGAAAAGAATATGAAAAAGTATATGTATAACTGAGTCACTTTGCTGTACAGCAGAAATTAAACACAACATTGTAAATCAACTACATTTGAACAAATTTTTTTTAAACACTGAAAAATGTGGACAGTAAAAAAATAATTAGGTTTGAAGTAAAATGATATTTAGACAATAAATAAGTGCTAACTCAATCAAGGGCTGAAAATTTATCAAATAATTTTTTAAATTAATGTTTCCAAGATGAATGGTTGGTTTATACAGTGTATACATAAGCCAAATACACTTTGGGCGTAAAAAAAATAGCATTTTATAAGCAGCTCTATTGGATTAATTGATTGATTGATGGGTATTATCTACAATAGTTCTTCAGTAACTTTGGATCCTGGAATGCATTCTACACTGACTTTATCTGGATGCTATCGTCAATCACAGTTCACTCCTACTTGCTCAGACAGAGCTCATGTCTTGGTTTGTTTTCATTCAAATATCTCCTCCCCATGTGTTTGGAACAGAGGCCTTCTCTGCCCAAGACTTTATGGGGATGACCTCATTTTCAGCCAGAGACAACCTGGCATTCAATCACATTCAATAACTCAAGACTTTGTCCTTTTCCTGGACACCTCACATGGCTTTATTTGCTATAACCTGCTGCAGTAATTACCACTGCAAATAGGTTAACCAGATAACCTCTTGAACTGACCTCAGAGCTTTGCTCATTGATCACATTGGTGCCTAAAGACTGCAACACAGATAAACAAGCATTCACAGATAAAGCAGGGTTTCAGATGTGTTTGAAAGCATATCTTGCTTAGTGGAACTTATATAAAGAAAGCTCAACCTAAGTCAAGGTTTCTAGTAGGAATATAATAACCACTTCCTGATTTTTATTTGTGACATACAGCAATATAAGTGGTCTTCCCAGGCCCACTAGTGGTAAAGAACCCACCTGCCAATGCAGGAGACACAAGAGACGTGGGTTTGATCCCTGGGTCAGGAAGATCCCCTGGAGGAGGGCATGGCAACCTACTCCAGTATTCTTGCCTGGAGAAACCCATGAACAGAGGAGCCTGGCAGGCTATGGTCCATAGTGCACAATATGAGTATTAAGAAACTACTGAGGATTGAATACTTTTTATGTGCTGTTATATTCATAATTTAAGTACTCCTCATGGCAATGCTAACTGAACAAGTACCATTCTCATCCCAGTTTGTAGATGAGGTCACTGGGGCTGGGTTAGCCTTGTGGGCAACATGTACAGTCACATAGGGAGCCCAGCTCAGAAGGGTCCCATGCTTGGTTTAAAATCCTGCTTTCACCATCTTGAAATTCTTAATACTTTTAGCTTTGAATTCATCTTTTTTAAGTCATCCAATTGGATAATGGAGCATGAGCAGAGAAGACGAAACATTAATGCCTGTCTGCACTTCTTTCTATCCACATAGAGCATTCTAGGTGACCATTAGCATTCCAAAGGGCCCATGACATGTGGGAGTCCATTGAGAGTCAAAGGCCAAATAAGGTAAGCGTACTACATCTACGACTCAGTAAGGGACTGTGGAAGGGACACTCACAGCCTTGTGAGGTTACACAGTCCATTTGAATCAGAACTTGCTTCAAATACAGAAAGAAGGGAATGACATTTTAAGAAACAAAAATGACCAAAGAATCCTACCATGTGCTTACTTATTCATGTTGCTTCCCTGTATTAACAAGACACTGACAATGAAAGTTACAACACAGAGGGAAAGGGAAAGCTAGAGAAACCTCTGCTTCCTCTTCTCAGTTCTCCTTCACTCAGCAGTAAGTGGAAGGCAGAGAGTATTAGTAAAATGATCATGTATCAAAAGTTGAGCTCTGTGCATTTCCACTAGTGTGGCAAGAATAAAGTACACATGCATATAGGAACTACAAAATACATATTGTGTCACTTCAGTGATTCTGCTTAGGAGCTAAAAGTTCTCACATGCGTGAACGCTAGGTCACTTCAGTCATGTCTGACTCTTTGTGACCCCATGGACTGTAGCCTGCCAGGCTCCTCTGTCCATGGGATTCTCCAGGCAAGAATATTGCAGTGGGTTGCCATGCCCTCCTCCAGGGGACCTTCCTGACCCAGGGATTGAACTTGTGTCTCTTATGACTTTTGAATTGGCAGATGGGTTCCTTATCACTAACATCACCTGAGAAGCCTAAAGGCTTTTATATCTGCCTTTAAGACTAGCTTTGCATTATACAAAGAAAGGCTAATAATTTAAACCCTTAATTTTTTTTGACTTAAATGACCTGAAATAGCAAATAAAATAGCACCATAACAAGTGGAAACTGTGGAAGGAAAGAAAAAAACTTTATATTTTAGTACCTTTAATGATATTTTTTTCTGATTTTTGAACCATGGACTCTGTATTTTTATTTTGTACTTGGCCCTGCAAATTATGTAGCTCTCTTAACTTTGTCCACAAAATTTCCTTTTAATAAGTCTCTGAACTCACTTCTAGGAAAAAAAAGCTAAATCCCATTTTTCTTAAATTGTTCTCAATGTGGCAGAGTCTGTTAGAGTTACCCTTTAATTTCCTTTCTGGATACATGTTAATTCAACTATGCCTTCGTCGTTTTAAAAAAATAACTGAAATACTAGAAAAACAACACGCAGAGAAGCCATATGGTTACATGAGCAATTTAAAAGTAATTTTGGTTATGATCACAGTAGTTCTGCATAAAGCATAGGCTGTCACAGCCAATTACAAACTGGAACAGATGTTGGGACTTGGGTGCATAGCCTGGCTCTCGCTGCTCATAAGAAACTTCCAAATCCATGTATTTCAGCAGTCTTTGCACTCAGTTGGGAACACAGACATGGAAAAACAGAACAACTGGAAAACAAGATTTCTATTTCTGTTCTGCACTATGAAGTTCTTTATGGATCTGCAGCAGTCTGGAAATACATACACCGTACCCTGATCACAAATTTTGGCAACACATGCCCCAAATCAACTACTTCCTTATTTAGAGAATACACATTATTAAGATATTTTAATTTGTATAGAATGCAGTTAATTTGACAAACTTTCCGTTCCTGATGATTTTTAAGCCTACACCATGCTGCAGACTAATTAAACCTAATTTGCTTCATATTTTGAATGCCTTGTGGTAGAGGATAAGGACAGCTTCCTGTTTAAGGAAATCTATTATTGAAATCTTTTATAAAGTCCTAGATTTTTTGGTAATGCAAATACCCCTTCCATAATCACTCTACTTAAAACATCCTAATTCTCACATTTTTATTTGGGGACATCTGCACTGCAAGCCACACTGCTTTAGAATGCTGTTGTAGTTGAGTTTTTCCCTGTCATGCAAGTTTCCACAAAAGAAACATAAAATAGACCAGGATGATCCTAAAGGAAATCAGGTAATGGACCTGAACAAAATAGTGTATTTACCCCTGTGTTTGTTTTTTTGGTAAACAATTTGGTTTCATGACAAACTAAATTTTTGAGCATAACAGCACGGACCCTGGAGTCTGCAATCAAATCCTGCTCAGCTAGTTGCTAGCACAAAGAAAAATATTTAACATCAGTGTACCCAGTTCATCATGTGCAAAATGGGAAAAATCATAGTACCTGGGTTCATAAGGTTTTTAGTTATGTTTATGCACACAAAGTCCTAATTTAATGTTAGCTATTATGATGATGGTGGGCTTTCCAGGTGGCTCAGTGGCAAAGAATCTGCCTGCCAATGCAGGAGACACAGGTTCGACCCCTGGTCTGGGACGATCCCCTGGAGAAGGAAATGGCAACCACTCCAGTATTCTTGCCTGGAAAATTCCATGGTCAGAGACGTCTGGCGTGCTATAGTCCATGGGGTCACAAAAGAGTCAGACACAACTTAGCGACTAAACAAAAACAAATCATGATGATGATTTCTTTAAAGGTGAATTTTGTGTCCACAGAGTCCTGAGAACATATTTTAAAAGGAAGAAGTTCAAAACTAATTTTTTAAAACAAGTGAAAGTTTTAAAATGCAAAAATTCCACAAAAAATAAAACTACACACTATCCTGGCAAGCATTCTCTTGCTCGACCAAACTCTAATCAGGCTCTTGTGAGCTCTTGCTCCACTAGGCTCTGACTTTTGGGCTTCTGCGTTCATTTCTACATTGTCCAATTTGAGCAGGAATCCTGAGATAGTTTAGCCAGAATGGCTGTCCCATCTTCCATGCTTGATCACACTTGGTATCCAAATTCCTCATCCTCCACCATCTTATAGATGATATCTGGTCACCCTGGGCTGCCTTCATCAAGAACCCTGGTAGGTCAGTTGAGCCAGAATCCTTCCTGACTGCTCATGCTTCCTTTTAGTAACTTTCCGTCCATTTCCTCCCACTCCGCTTAGTAGCTAGAATGTGTACACACTAAGTTGCTTCAGTTGTGTCTGACTCTTTGTTATCCGATAGACTGTAGCCCCCCAGGTTCCTTCTGTCCATGGAATTTTTCAGGCAATAATACTGGAGTGAATTGCCATGCCCTCTTCCAGGGGATCTTCCTGACCCAGGGATCGAATCTAGGTCTCTTTACATCTCCTGCATTGGCAGGCAGGTTCTTTACCACTAGTCCCACCTGGGAAGCTCCGTAGCTAGAATTCCTATGCTGCCCTTGTTATATTTGGAGTTGACTCCAACCTCTCTCCCTCACTACAAGACCCCACTGTGGTGGTCCCTACTCCTATCACGAGAGCCCCTTCCCCTGTCAATAAAGTCTTCCTTAACATCTTTAACAAGTGTCACTGAATAGTTTTTCTTTAACAATACTTGCTCACAAATATCAGTGCAAAAAAATCCCATAAAATATGTTGACAAGCTGAAGCTGGCAGCATATAATGCAATAATATGTTACAACCAAGTGTAGTTTATTCCAGAAATGTAATGTAAAGAGAAAAAAAGCATCAATTTCCACAAGTGCTGAAAAGACATTTGACAAAATTTGACATCAATTCTTGATTAATATGGATTCAATGGAATACCTCTTCAATATGATAAAATATATTACAATAAAATATCTGAACCACATTTTTTAAATATGCAGGACCCTAAACATACATTTCTGTTGATTAGCTCTCCTGAGCTTTATCAGAATATTCAACCCTCATTATTGTACCTTTTATTACTAAATATTTTTAAGTATTACACCATGATTTTATTATAACCTGCTTCAGTATTTTTACTGAGTACCTGAGACATGGGTTAGGTAAATAAACGAAGAATGATGTAACCAACTATATTTCATGTTCTTTTACTCTAGTGATGTAGGAATATATAAAAGAAGTCAGCGGATTAGAAGGACTACTGGCATATTTACACCTAAAACCAACCTTACAAGAATTGTGAGTTAGAACAAACTCGCTCATGAAGACCCCAGACACAAACTTCTATGTCCATGTCCCACTTCAAAGTGTCTTTAGCCAATATGCTTGTCCTCATCAATCTTATTTCCATTTGTTCTTAGAGAGGATCACAAAGCAACTATTTACAGCTTAGCATGAGTGAATTCATATTAACACAGTACCCCCACTCATGACCTGTTCTATTTTAATTACATAAAAGACCCATGTATGTCCTCTACTAAATATACACAGGGCGTCGACAACCAATAGGGGGAATCTTTCAGCCCAGTGCCCTTACTAACTCCTTTCCTCTGTCCCTGAAATCATAAGGTACAGAGAACCACCTTCTCTCTAAGCTAGTGGCAGCTGGCTTGCAAGCATCCTGTAAGAGTCCTGATCCATGGAGGGCAAGCAGGCTTTACTCTGGCAGGAAAGGGCTAGGACCATGTTGCTGTCACTACTGTGCTTTAAAGATCTGGATCCCTTTGGACCCATTCAGGGAAGGTAGACATCATCTCAGGCATTCTTCAAGGCCCAGAGAGAAGTTTCAAGATCAAAATGAATTTCCAAGTAACTCTGAGGCTGTTAGAGACAGTCCATAAATACCTTTTGTCATTAACTTAATTTTTGATTAGCAAATCAGAGAGGCAGTTTGTTTCTAATGTGATTTGGAGGTTTAAAAAGAACACTGAGGTTTAATCCTCATCTCATCCCCAGAGATGGAAAGAGACAACTTCCTCTGCATCCCCAGTGAAGGCTGAAATCTTCTCTTGCTCCCCTGAGGGAGATGGAGTCTTAGGGATGCTTCTGCCTGGAGAATGAGACCCTTGAGCTGCTGCCCTGGAAACCCACCAAGGAGTATCCAAGGCACCGAGCCAGAGGCCTGTTCACAGAGGGGTCTCCTCTGAGCAGCTGTGCCCGCCCATGTGGGGGTTTTGGCCAGCAGACGCCTGACATGCCAGTAGGAGAGCAGCCCCAGCAGGGGGCCATGGATGGAATGAAGCCACATGGCATGTGGGTGATGGATGGGCCACCAGTGGGACTGTACCAGCTCCCTGGGACTCTGAAAACTGTGGGAGCAGCAATAGAGTCCTGAGGAAAATAAATTCCATTTCTTCCTAATCTAGCAGGTGGGAGCTGACCGGTTTAAATTTGATTTGGAGACGTAAGAGCAACATAGTCATGTCTGAACCCCAAATGGCAATTTCATCATATTCAATACACAACAGGTTTTGCAGGCATATTAAAAGTTCAGAATACTGTATTTCATTCATTCTAAGACATAATCCTCTCCTCCACTCCTCTGCTTTTAAAAATCTCTCAAATGCATTTTACAGTCAGTGGCATGGGACATTGACCAGGGACAGTTGGGTCCTTGCTGTCACTGTCTGACACCTTCCAGGAAAGTCAAGAAAGTGACAGCTTCCAAAATGGCAGAAGAGGGTCAGTAATTCACAAGGAAAGTCAGGGGAGAAGTGTTTACAAAACACATGTAAACCCATGGCTGATTCATGTCAATGTATGGCAAAAACTATTACAATATTGTAAAGTAATTAGCCCCCAACTAAAATAAATAAATTTATTTAAAAAAACAACAACAACAACACAATCTTATCACTATTGACGCTGGCATGGAGTCCTGTGGTGGAAAAACCAGGCTACAGATAACTCTGAGTTGAAGGGTGAGGCAGAAGAGCTGGACTCCCAAGGTGAAGAACATTTAGCAGGAATTTAACTTTTCTCTTGCTTATTTTCCTTTTAATTTTTTTTTTTTAATAATAGATCTTTCTCCCCCAAGACCCAGTCTAAACATGAGAAAAAACATTAGACGAAACTAAATTGAAAGATATTCTACAAAACATCTAACCACAACTCCTGCAAACCATTAAGGTCATCAAAACCAAGGAAAGCCTGGGAGACTGAGCCTATGGGAGACATGACTAGATGTAGTATGATACCCTGCAGGGGACCTTGGAACAGAGCAAGATCTTCGGTTAAAACAAAGGTGATCAGATCACGTGCGGACTTATGCTAATAACGTATCAATATTGGTTGATTAGTTGTGACAAATGCACCATGCTAATACAATATGTGAAGAATAGGAGAAACTGGATGTCAAGTACACAGAAATTCTATTACATTTGTAACTTTTCTTAAATTTAAAGCTATTCTAAAAAAGACCTCATGCGAAGAGTTGACTCATTGGAAAAGACCCTAATGCTGGGAAGGATTGGGGGCAGGAGGAGAAGGGGACGACAGACGATGGATGGCTGGATGGCATCACCGACTTGATGCGCATGGGTTTGGGTAGACTCCGGGAGTTGGTGATGGACAGGGAGGCCCGGCGTGCTGCGATTCATGGGGTCGCAAAGAGTCAGACATGACTGAGCGACTGAACTGGAACTGAACAAAGACTTTATTAAAAAACAAAATCATCTCTTTTTACAAAAAGTAAATCATGTAACATTTATGTATCCTGGGTAAAAGGAAGCTCCTTCATAAGCCTCAAGGGATGCAAAAGCAGTGTCATTAATCAGCAGCTTCATTCTTTATTAAACTTATATAAAATAGTGCTATCATTTATGGTTAAAAGTAATTTAGAATTTGATGAAATAAAGTAACTATTTTATAAGAAATCAATGTGGCACACCCTAAGACTCCTATTAAGAATAACATCATCCACAAAACCTGGGGGAAAAAAATCTACAGTCATGGAACTCTTCATAAAGAAATATTATCAGTTTTTCTCCACATCTGCAAGCATCTACATGCCACACTTAGCTGTAATCTGACCTGCGTGGGTACAACCCAAATTTAAGTATTCCCTTTAGCTTTTAACATTTGGCAGACAGCTCCCATGCCTTCTTTCATCAACATTGAGTAATGTCTATTTGAAAAATGCCCTTGAAAAGCCTCCCTGTGTTTTAAGTTCAGGCAGAAAGTTCCACTCAAGCACTAGGCAGATCTGAAACAAACCAATCTTAAGTGTGCTCACGCTGGGAGGAAGCAAACTGAGCTTCAGGGGGGGCCTGACACTGTAGTTCTGTCTCAGCTGCCTTAGTGCTGAAGACACTGTTCCCTCACCTATTGGTCCTTGAAGCGGGGCTAGAAGAGGGCAGTCTCAATGAAAAAGAGGTGTAGTCTGGTAAGGGGGTAGAGGGCAAAAAGATAGTAAATGCTACTTGTCTACTCAGCGCTTATAAGGCCACTATCAGCAGTTGTAAATTTCAGTTCTGTAACTAACCTTGCTTCTATCCTCACCCATTCTCACATTCCTGGGACAAAACAACAATAGCAAATTGACACCACAGCAGCACACTGCTTTCAGCAATGGGGTACAAATGATTTGCATGTGAGCCAAAGTCCATATCCATCCTGAAGCCTGGATACTAGAAAATGAGAAGCTCAAATATCACTGATGTAACAGATGTATCCTTCCAAAGAGTAGTATGAACGAAGCTGGCCACAAAACACATTCGTGATTATTAAGTAAACCTAAAGTAATTATATGGTAACAAGCTATAGCAGTGGCCATTAATAGTCTTGACCAACTCAGGAATATCACTGATGTTGTTTCAGGAAGTTCAGTGTCCCTTCTGGAAAAACACTAATGGGACATTTTTTTCTGGAACATTGGGGAAATTCTGCAGGAGACAAAAGAAACTCAGGTTTGATCCCAGGGTCAGGAAGATCCCCTGGAGAAGGAAATGGCAACCCACTGCAGTATTCTCCCCTAGAGAATCCCATGGACAGAGGAGCCTGGCAGGCTACATTCCATGGGGTCGCAAAGAGTCGGACATGACTGAAGCAACTTAACATGGTGTCTTCTCGGGTACATGCTAAGTCACAGCTTTGCAAAGCCTCATGGAAACCAGAAATCTACATAGAAGACACTAGTTATAAATAATGTCAGTACTGCTTTAAATTTACTATGCTTACTGAGATTATGAACACAGAAGTTTAGCTATTTTTAATAAATCACTAAGATTACTAGCACTTTGCCCTTGTGTGTGTTAGTTGCTCAGTTGTGTTCGACTCTTTGGGACCCCATGGACCTCTGTCCATGGGATTTCCCAGGCAAGAATACTGGAGTGGGTTGCCATTCCCTTCTCCAGGGGATCTTCTCAAGCCAGGAATTGAACCTGTGTCTCCTGCATTGCAGGCACATTCTTTACTATCGAAGCCACCAGAGAAGCCCATAAAAATGAACATCTATAGAAATATGAATCATCACAGATAGAAGTCGTCCATCTTTTAGAGTATTTCTAAGCCTCTGTTAAGAGTCAGACACGACAGCGACTAAACCACCACTGCCACAAAGCCTCTCTAAGAAGACATGGGCTGAGGATCACATGGGATCTGGTACAGACTCAGTTTATACTTTGTTCATTTCTGTACCTGGAAACATAGCAATTGCACAGCAAACATTTTCTGAGCAAATGAGTGAATCTATTTCTCTACCCCTTTATTGTCTGGGGCTAGAGTAAGCATGGAAGTTTCTGCTTTGGGGGAAGAAAGGAAAAGCAATTATAAGTCTGGGGAACAGCTATCAGCAAAAGCAAATCATCTTTTGAAAAGCTGGTAAACTTCAATTGCTGAATTTGTCTTTGATGAAGCTATCTGTAGAACTGACTTTTTTCCTTTGAAGTTGTTTGCTATAAAAAGCATATGGTTTTGTGTGTAATAATAAACCTTATCTTTATTTCACCTGAAAAACAATCTAAGCCAAATTTTAAAACAAATTCTACTAATTACTATTCAGTCATTACTCCTGTTAAATGTTGGGAATCAGTTGGAAAATGAACCAATACCCATTTTGACCAAACATTCTGCTGTGCCTCGGGTCTCTGAGGCAGTTCTGGCTTCTTTCGGCCCTGAAGAGGCAGTCTGAGGGCCTTGGCACCCAAGCAGGGGGCACAATGGTGATGGTTAAGTGATCCATAAAAGGCTCAGCCACTCTAGAGCACAGAGCAACTGCCAAGGCAAAACGACTAGAAACATCCACCGCTGGTGGGATTCTATAGTGTTCGGTCAAAGATCATAGAAGGGAGCTGGCAGCTCATGTTGACACGTGTGTTACAAGAGGAATTGTTCAGAAATGATAGCAGCAGTCCCTCATCTCTGTGCTGCAGAGTGAAGCCTCTAAACAAGACAGATCAGCTTTGATGGGAAGAGAGATGTGGAGAAGGAGTAGGTGGAAGGAAGAGGTTTGACGGAGAAAGAGAGCTTTTCCTAAACACTGAAATGTGGACCCCAAAGGCTCCACCATGCTCCCTCACTCTTCAGTTTTTTGTCTGGATGTAAAGATGCACCCTTTTTCCAAACAGGAGCATTTCAAAGACACACTTCAACATGGAAGACATTCCCGGAAAATTTTTCTGAGAGTTTTCCCGCGAGTTTGGGGAGGCAAAGCTATTGAAAATACACACTTTGCCCAGTGTTGACTGTACACTTTATGGCCCCATTCAATGCAAAATCAAAAGGTAGGACTCCCTGTTAAAGACATTAAACACACCAAAATATAAAACATTTCCTTTCTTTCATAGACTCTGCCTCGACCTGTCATGGTATTTATTGGTTATTTAATGTTGCTTTGCAAAGGAGTGCAGACCCTGACCTCCCCTAACTGCCTGGGATCCTTTCCAACCAGAGGTAGCCACGGCATCAGAGCACCTTACTTCCCCCCACCTCAGTCCCCAGGGCAAGAGAGCCAATCTCCCTTTCCTAAAGGGCTGCCATCAGATCCCACAGACCCCAAGGGACTGTGACCTCAGTCCTAGGACAGAACATGTACCTGAATGGGGGTGGGAAAGAAGCTGACAGAAGTGAAAGCACCTGCTGATGCACCATGGCACTGCCAGCCAGGACTGTTGCCACCCTGTCCTGCCAGATGTCACCAAAAGAGGGTGTCCACCAGGCCCCACACCCACACCCAAGTGCCTGAAGAAGGTGGAGGCAGCAGTAGTTGCTAAGTGAAGTTGGGAAGAGGCAGGGCTGCAGGAGGACCAGGCAGCCGAGAACCAAATTAGGGGAAGGAGTGGGAGGCCAAGAGAAAAGCCCAGGCACCAAGCCTTCAGCACACATTCCATCGTCCCATCCCACCTGACTGACAAAATAAAACGAAAGGTAAACCTACTAAAATTTCCACGACAGCAAAGCACTAAACTTCAATGCAGGGCTCTTCTGCATCCACTGGTCACATGCCCGGAAAGCCAGGTATACCCTCCCCCTCCAGCCCCAATTCCCACCACAGCCTGGATGGACCAGGCAGTCCTGCATTTCCTGCTGTCACAGCTTTCAGTCTGGAGCTGCTCATTCAGCCCCTGTCCCAAGCTAACCCTGCCTCACTTGCAAGCTCTGACAAATTCTCACCCTGACACTGGAAACAAATACTTAAACCATTTCTCGTACCATTTGCCACCACAGCCAGCATTCATCCTTTCCTAGTTTAGAGACCTGTTAGACATTAACATGCTGACTTTACCGCCAACAGTTTTTTCCTTGCCTGTGCTTTATACGTGCACCCCACAGACAGATTTAGTGTAGGGTGTTGTCTGTGAACTCATTTAATGTTTGGCAAGGACGTGCCCCTGATGGAGAGCCTGCACACACGCACACACACATTTTCCAGTGAATTCATCCCTTCGCTAATATAATCTCTACAGGAAATATGACTGAATAATCGCAACTTTATTTGGATGTTGTCCTTTCAAATAACAAAGCTAAGTCATGTTCACTATCAAATGGGAGCCAGGGCCATCAAATCAGCAAGGTGTCTCCTTTCTTTTCAAATGCTCCAGTCAGCATCACCATGTGGGGGTGAGGGGTCAGGAATAATTCCGAGGAGATGAGTTTGTACACAGAGTTCAAAGGTCACAGAATACTTAAATGCCGTGGGGGAAGGCAGTATGGCATGGTAGTCAAATGCAGGGGCTCTGGAGCCAGCCTGCCACATAGAGCTTTCTTCACTTCTTAGGGATTTACTCTTCATTGTGAAGAGGATGCTAATAGTACCTGCATCAAGGGGCTGCGGTGAGGAGTCAATGACCCTTTCTGTAAAGCCCTTGGCCCAACACGTTGTAGCTCCCCAACGACATGAAAGTATAAGCTCATGAGTTGGTGAGAACTTCCAATCCAGCCTTTGGTGAGCAGCTACTGTGCACTCAGCCTTATAAATGAAATGAATGCCAGCCTGGGGGCGTATCTTCTTGAGGAGCATCCCCAGTGGGAGAGAAAAGGCTAAACTATTAGCTTGGAATCAGGCAATGAAAGACTGGGGGATGATGCTATGAATTCAAGGCTTTCACCCACATGTGTATTAAGCTATAACTTTTCAACTAAACTGGGACACTTTTGAAAGAAACGGGAGCACTATTAATAATTAAGCCACAACAGCAGATGTAAGCCATAACCTGGTCTGAGAAATAGGGTAGAGTCAACACTGTAAGCCAGTTGAATAACTTCTTTTTTCTCCTAGAGATTTCTACCCTAGGCAAAGAGAGTTTACTGTGTTGACTGGGAGACTTGCCCAGCAAACTCCCAGCAGACTCTAGACAGTCAGCTGTTACACCCACGGATCTACTGACCCTGATCGTGGAGTACAGGGGGGATGCTGAGAGTCAGCTCTCACCTTGAGCAATTCACTAGTTTGCTGCTAAAATATGACTAGTGGAAACAGAAGCAAAATAATGAAAATGGAACAACCTAGACCTGAATGTGACTAAATCCTAGTATTTACAGCATAGCGCCTCAGACAAGACAGGTATGTGACAGAGAGTGTTGTGTCCTGGGAAAGTAAAATGTTAAGGAAATAACAGGAGTAGTTAGGAAATTAGGATTTGATGGTAGTCTTTGGTTTGAGATGGAAATTATAATGGAAACTATGGAAATTTAGGAAAAATTATGAAGTCTAAATATTATCTTGTATCAGTTCCAGATACCCTGCTAATTTACCCTATTAGCAGCTGTCTTTCTAATTAAATCCACTTCTCATCAATAAGCCTTTTGCAATAAATCAGGGACAGTGCATATCTTTGACTCATGCCAAAGGGCCATAAGCTATTTTGCAGGACACTTCTAGATATAATTAAGAATAAACTAAGTAAAAGTTAGATTTTGGTCTCAGTGCATTATGCAATACACTGGAAAAAAATTGTGCTTTATATTGGAATATTGAGTTTCTTTTATTTTATTTCCAAGGAAAGATAAATTTGGAGAGAGTTTATCTATGGTTTGGTGATGCCAGGAAGACCATGGAAACACTGAATCCAATAGAAAAAACAGAACCTTGAAAAGATGTTATCTTTATCAAAACAGGTGAAATGGGCATCTATTATCAAATAAGGCTTTTCTGGTATGAACTCATGGTGAATTATTTTGGCGGTGGCATACAATTTATTAAGAAATTGGTACCCACTAGGCCAACCTCTTTAAAAAATTCCCCTTTGAAGCTTACTCAAGTTCTGCTAAATTTTGCACCTTGGAGGAAAATCAAGTGATTCTGAGATTCCTATTGTTTTAATGAAAAATCTGGGTTAATCTTGGCGATTTAAAGCCAAATACTTCCCAATGGTAAAAGTCATTTCCAGAGAAAGATGAGAATTAGATGACATTTGAAAACAGTTTAAACAAAAGAGAAAAATCCATCTAAATGCGACCCACAGCTATTTCAGATTCCTGGGTCTTTCCCTTTCCCCTCACCCATTCATTCATTCACTGTGCTTCTAAATTATGACCACATTGGATGTGAAAAAGCAATCTGAGGCTTCCAGTGTCCTTACCTCTTCAGAATTTTCTATTTGGTAAGAGTCTGGGAATAGACAAGACTCCCAAGAATAAAAACAAATAGCAGTTTATTAAGAATGACGGTCAAAGAAAATGCTTAGCCTCTAGGATATTCACAGAGAGAGACAAAAATATTGACTTCCTTGGGCAGTTATGGCCTTGTGGAGAGTAGAGGCAGTAGGGCTTCACAGATGCATAACTCACAATAAAGAAAAATGGTGATGGTGGCGGTGGAATGGGTAGAAAAGAACAAGTTTTGTGGACATAGCAACTACTTCACAGATTTTAACTCATTTAAATCTTAATGAGCCTTAAGGGTCTAATGGCTCCTTCCATGATACAGGACCTTTCTGCTTACTGTTTACAGTGTTAGCTGCTGCTGCTGCTGCTGCTAAGTCGCTTCAGTCGTGTCCGACTCTGTGCGACCCCATAGACGGCAGCCCACCAGGCTCCGCCGTCCCTGGGATTCTCCAGGCAAGAACACTGGAGTGGGTTGCCATTTCCTTCTCCAGTGCATGAAAGGGAAAAGTGAAAGTGAAGTCGCTCAGTCGTGTCCGACTCTTTGTGGCAGCATGCACTGTAGATTGCCAGGTTCCTCTCCATGTCCATGGAATTCTCCAGACAAGAATACCGGAGTGGGTTGCCATTTCCTTCTACAGGGAATCTTCCTGCCTCAGGGATCAACCCCCCATCTCCTGCATTGCAGGCAGATTCTTTACTGTCTGAGCCACCAGGGATGCCCTTACTGTTTAAAGAACATTCTAATAAATAAAGGGCATTATAGAAGAAACAAATCAGGGGCTCATGTAGACTTTCCACTGTAGAACAACAGATAAAATTACAGTGCTTCAGAGCTCAGGTTCTCAAACCAGACTGAGTTCAAACACTGGTGCTATTTACCAGCTTTGACGTATTTGGAAGTTTACTTGACACTCTTAGAGGTGAAGTTGCCTTATGTGTAAAAGGAGACTAATACCACTACCTACTCCTCCACAGCTATCATATCCCTCATCTGCATTTTGGGACTATCCTGTATTCACTGCTGTTGCTATTCCATGCTCTCTGCTCAAGTTTCTTGCTTATTCTGTAAGGATTCTGCCAGAGAAGATAGGAACTGAGCTGATTTCAATGACAGACAGTGTATCTTTTCCTCTTGTTAGTTTACCTTGCTCCTTTCGCTAGCTATTGTTCAGCTTAATTAAGTCCTTAAATAGTTCCTTCAGTTATTTTCAACCTCTAGCTATTTTTCTTCTGTGAATCCACCATCAACTTTCTGGTGGCACTTTCCACAATAAATATTCACTTCTTTTTTGTCATTAGGTAGTATTCATCCTTCCATATAATGAATAGTAGCAATCTCTATTATTTTGTATTTCATCCCACTTCCATAAAAATGAATATACCACATGTAAATATTTTTATACAGAGAGAAAAAACAACTGAAGTTCTAAGGGTTGAAATGATGACAGAAAATTGTGCATTTGCTCTTGCTTTCTATACAAATGTAAAAATTAAGGGTAAAACTTGTAAGGGATGTTAATATCTATAGGAATATAAATTTACACTTATAAACATATAGTTGATATTCATATCTGAACCACTGTAAATAAATTTTATTCAAAAATTTAAACAAAAGCAAGAAAGAAATATCAAAATAAGGAACTGATGATTAAATTTTGACCTGAACTTAAGATAAAACTACCATCAGTTAAAGTAAATGAAACAGGGTTAGGCTCTTAATTTGATCTATATTTAGTAAGACGGGTCAAAATTCTTTCTACTTTCCTGCTTAAAATTGCTTTCTTAGAGTAAGACAGATTATAAAGTTGAAATCTTGGAATACCAAATCCTTTCAACTGTATCTTGTGAGGATTCACCTTCTCCTTAAGAGGCCACAGCTGTGAAACCATTGAGTTACCTGGAGACTCTCCTCAAAGTCACTGAATAGGAACCCCCCCCCCCCCCAGTAATGACTAAAAGATGACCTGACTATGGAAGACAGTCATGTGTGCTCCAAGTGTTCTGTGTCAGAGTCTTAGATTTTGCTGCCTATTGTATTTCTTAGTCTGTTTGGGGATTTATCCCTTCCAAGGAAACACTTAGCTGCAGTTAAACAGATGAGTATGGTTACTTCTTTTAAGTCACTGACAGTCTGCTAAAGCAGTCTACCCCAGAGATCTTACACAAAACTCAGAAAGGTTAGGTAAATTATCCAAGACTACTCAGTTTGTTATAACAGCAACCGACAATTATAAACAATTATAAAACATACCTCCTCTTTATGTTAGTCTTACTTAAATAATTTATAATCTTCACAACAATTCTTAAGTATTCATAACGTATTTTATAGATGAAAAAAATGAACTGACTGAGACAAGTTAAGTGGCTTACCCAGAACTACTCCATAGTAAGTAACTGGGTTGAGCTTGAACCCAGGTCTGTCTCACTGAAAACATACCTCTTCTTCCCCCACATCATGCTGCCTCTTCAGGCAGAGGAGGATCTTTTCTTAAATGCAAATGTTAGCATTTTGGTGCAGGCTCCTTCCAAGGCAGAGCGTCTCAGCGCATCCACTCTGGCGCAGGAATCACTCTGAGGGGCTACAGGCAAGACTGTGAGTCTGAGCATGAAAATCTCGTTCTCTTTAGGGCAGTTAATGTAAGGATTAACAGCTGTGAGAATGGGGGGGTTAAGAAATTTGCCCTCAAATCCCTTTGGAGTCCTAACACCTAGTTGAAAGAAATCCTTTAATCAGAATTCCTAGTAGTAATAAATATGTGATTTTTTTTTTCCAATTTAAGCTTTTTAGTTTTTGCAGTAAGGATACTAAAATAACTCCTTAACCTGCTCTACAAGATTGATGGAATGTAACTTTTTCTTTGCCAGGTGACACTGATTAACGTATTGTCAGAGGTCAAGAGAACATCATAAAGTATGAGTCTATAAAGATTCAACGTCAAAAAATTCTCATTTTTACATTTTTGGACATTTGCAAGATTATCAACAGCTGAACACAAAAGTAACAAAGTGAAAACTGGATATGCAAGCCAGAATGAGAGCATTGATGATGTGGGAAAAAAGGATATGGGAACCTCAGAGCTATTATATGAGAATCATGTTTTATCACATCATTGCAAGACTCAAAGCCAGTAATAGTTATTAATATTCATCTGGGAAAATACCCCTTTTTATTCTGCTCCAATTAGTCTACAAAAATCTTAGAAGATTCTACAAAAGTAAAAGCTTTACAGAAATTTCATAAATAGCAAAAGGGAATATTTTTTATGTTTTTAAGTTTTACATACAAGACCAGAACATGACTTTGAAAATACCTCTGTCAATACTAGATACATATTAAAATAAAGGTAGAAATGCTTAAAGGTGATTATTTAGTCCACATATCATTAAATATTAACTTCAATATTTCTGAATAATCAACCATTTTGTCATTTCAGTGGTGGGATCTTAAACACTTCAAGAAGTGGAATGGGGCAGACAAAATGGCATGTAATATTTGTTTTGAAAACAAAAGTAAGTTACAATGTTTGGGTATAGTTTGGTGCAACTGAAGAAATACTACTATCCTTTTACAGAATAAAGTAAGAAGAGGGGATGTAAGTGGTGCTTTTCTAACACAAAAAAAATAAAAATTCTTTGCTCGTGCAACTTGCATCCAAGGGATTTCAACTCATCTCTTTATGATCATGAATTTACTAACACACCCACAGCACATCTGTGAAGAATAGACTTCATTACTGTTTTACAGATGAACAGAATTGAGAATGATCATACTCTAAACTGGTAGCAGAAAGGGAATAGAGACACAAATTTCAAGCATACAGTTTGTGCCATGGAGAAGAATGGCTCTCCAGGATTGCTCACATCCTCCTCTCCAGAACCTGTGAATATCTTAGGTTACATGATAAAGGAGAATTAGGGTTGCAGGTACAATGAAGAACGTAGATCCATTTAAAATATGGAGAGTAGCCTAGATTATCCAGGTGGGCTCAATATAATCATAAGAATCCTTAAAAGTGGAAGGAGGCCGAAGAGATCAGAGCAATGTGGTGTGAGCAATGCTTGACCCAATGTTGCTGGATTTTTAAAATTGTAGTAGATTTAGAATATTATATTAGTTTCAAGTGTACAGCACAGTGATTCAGTATTTTTAAAGGTTATACACCATTAAAAGTTATTATAAAATAATGGTTATACTTCCCTTGCTGTATAATATATAATTGTTGTTTTTCTATTTTATACATAGCAGTTTGTATCTCCTAATTCCTTGCCCCTTCCCCATTCCCTTTCCCTATTGGTAACCACTAATAGGGAACAAACCACTAGTTTGTTCTCTGTATCTGTGGGTCTGTTTCTGTTTTGTTTATATATTCATTTGTATCATATTTTTAGATTTAAAGGTAGAAAAGGAATGTGGGCCCCTCTAGAAATTGCAAAAACAGAAACAGATTTTCCCTTCAGAGCCTCCAGAAGGGAATGCAGCCCTCGCCACAAACTTGACTTTAGCCAAGAGAGACCCACATTGGGCTTCTCACATACAGAACTGTGCACGTGCTCAGTCATGTCTGACTCTTTGCAACCCCATGGACTGTAGCCCACCAGGCTCCTCTGTCCATGGGATTCTCCAGGCAAGAATACTGGAGTGGGGTGCCATGTCCTCCCCCAGGGGATCTTCCCAACCCAGGGATCAAACCCAAGTCTCTTACATCTCCTGCTTTGGCAAGTGGGTTCTTTACCACTAGTGCCACTTGGGAAGCCCAGATGTTCCTTAACTGTCCACAAAATGCATGAATCCACCATTGACTTGGCAGATGGTGCCAGCAACCTCTTCCGCCAATTGCAGGGCTTCGAGGAATTAGCAAAACTTAGGGTGGGACAAGGCTTCCCTGGTGACTCAGAGGGTCAAGAATCTGCTTGTAATGCAGGAGACCCAGGTTCGATCCCTGGGTTGAGAAGATCCCCTGGAGAAGGGAATGGTAACCCACTCCAGTATTCTTGCCTGGAGAATTCCATGGACAGAGGAGCCTGGCAGGTTACATCCATGGGGTCACAAAGAGTTGGACATGACTAACACTACACTACTACTACTAGATTGGGAAAGAATTCATTTGCCATCTGTAGAAAGAGACAAAAAAAAATCTCTAAAGAGTTTCCTAACAGTGCTTCACATCAGAAATCACTACTCCCAGGTAGATGTACCTTACATAAATGTAAGGTAATTAATTTGTGATGTTTTAAGCCACCCAAGTTTGTGGTAATTTGTTATAGTGGCAGTTCAAAACTAATATGCAGATGCTTAGCCATTTATGAGCCACTAACACAACCATAATCATTAAAAAAAAGACTATAATCAATTTAAGAAATCAGATAATCAATTTAAGAAATCATTTAATTTGGAAATGCAAGTCTGTTTCGAAGTAATAAAAATAGAAGCACACAGATTCCTTGGCATAAAGAAAGATGGAAAAGTAAATATCTAAGAAGAATGTTTTTCATCTTCCACCAGCATACTAGA
The DNA here is from genome assembly GCF_054371585.1 of Giraffa tippelskirchi. Taxonomy (NCBI): domain Eukaryota; kingdom Metazoa; phylum Chordata; class Mammalia; order Artiodactyla; family Giraffidae; genus Giraffa; species Giraffa tippelskirchi. The sequence continues at coordinate 187,985,251 of NC_137276.1, read as the reverse complement.
AGAGAAAGGAAATAAACAAAAAGAACATATAGATCTAAAGGATAAATTAAGAGTTTTAAAACTGCTGCTTAGAATAGCCTTGCAGGAGAAGTTTGGGAATCACTGTGCTGCTTAGAATAGCCTTCCAGGAGAAGTTTGGGAATCACTGTGCTTAAAGATCTTTAAGATACACAGTGATGTTTTATATACCTGGATGGCTTAGTTATATACTAGCCTGATGACAAGAGCCTAGACTAGACAGTCTCTCATAGCCTCCTCCAGCCTAAATATTCGACACAGACTTGACTCTGTTCAGATTTCAGCACCACAAATATTTATTGCCTGTCTACTCAATGTAGGTCATTCTAGTATGAATAACCAAAGAAAAAGACATAAACTTTGACTTTAAAAGTTCACAGTTTAATAGTGAACCAAGGTTAAACAGTCAACCATATTTAAATGGCAGTGAGAATAATTGTAAGGGATGGATAAGTGATATAATGATTAAAAATCATTAAATATCTTAAAAATCAATAAAAATAACCAATGCATTCTTACTGATTATAAAATAGACAACAATATCATTGGTTACCACTGCAGATTTCCAAGCATCAATTTATTGCAATGAGAATTTATCCTGTATTTCCTAAACACTGTATAAGGAAAATGAAAAAGTAAATAAAAGAAAATTCTTCTTTAATATAGAATTTCAGTTTAAAAATGCAAAAGGAATGATAGATTCTTTCTAAAATGTAAAAATTGCCATTTTACAACCTCCGTATAAAATAATGGATCTGGGCAGTGACCATCAGTAGATGCTAAAAACCATGAAGTGAAAATTTGATGATGAATTTTATAATGGCAGGGTCAGGTTGAGGTCACCTAAACATAGCAAACAGTATTAACATTACTAAGTACGACACCAGCCATTATATACCTCTTTTGTGAGTTGTTAGGAAATAATACTGCCTATAAAGTATTCTTTCCTGAAAATGCTTAACCCAAATCTAATATAGCCTCCAAATCAAAATAGCTTTCACAGGAAATATCAGGATAGAGGAACCAATTCAAAAATACATGGAAGCAGCCAGGTAAATACAGAATGTGGACTAGAATATATAATCAAATTTCTCCAGCAAATCAATGACATTTAAAGAGAGAAGGGAGAGAGGACTGTTATACAATAAAAGAGACTTATGATATGGTAACAGTCAAACCTAACATGTAGACCATATAGGGTCCTGATTCAAAAATGAAACAGCTCAAAGAGGGCATTTTTAAAGACTGACCAGAGAAATTTAAATAGGGACTAGGCATAAAACAATATAATGGGATTATTGTTATAATATGATAAAAGTAAGACATTATTAAAATATTTTTATCTGTTAGAGATGCATACTGAAGTGCTTAAAGACTATACAAATATAATATCTAGCTATGCTTTAAAATACCCATAGGAGGAAATATGAAGAATACATGGAAAGAGATGAGCAAAAGAGTGACAATATTCAAGTTGCAAGATTATACACAAGAGTCATTATAGGTTTCTTTCTTCTTATATGTTTGAATTTTTTCATAATAAGAAGTTTTAAGAGTTGAAACAAATAAAAGGGTACCTATTCCACTTGACCATCCCTCATTACTGAATAAATAAAAGCTTGATATATTTGTGCCAGAAATTTTCTTTATAGTTTTCTACATATATTTTTCATTAGCAATCTGACTTCTGTCACTTTAAGATAGGATGCCTTCTGCCTCCTAAGGAAAGGATGTTTATTATTAACCAAATTTTCAATCTATATAATCAAAGATAAAAATTATCATAAATAAAATGTTAGTTGTAATGCTCAGTAAATAAAGGGACAGTATATCTGTTTCTGTTTGTATAGGGGTACAGGTATAGCTCCTAGGCACTTTTTATATTAGTAGTAAAGAGTGGATACATTGAAGGAATATTTACAAATTTTCAAATTCCTTATGGTTTATATAATACTTTGGCCACCTCATGCGAAGAGTTGACTCATTGGAAAAGACCCTAATGCTGGGTAGGATTGGGGGCAGGAGGAGAAGGGGACGACAGCGAATGAGATGGTTGGATGGCATCACTGACTTGATGGACATGGGTTTAGGTAGACTCCGGGAGTTGGTGATGGACAGAGAGGCCTGGCGTGCTGCAATTCATGGGGTCGCAAAGAGTCAGACACGACTGAGTGACTGAACTGAACTGAACTATATGATCAAGGTTCATGTTTTTACATTTGTCAAAGTGCCTAATTCTCAAATTTGGTGGGGGGGCGGGGTAACAAACTGATGTGTTTGCTTTTAACATGCTTATCTTGTGTAAAATTTAGCCTACGCATTTATAACTAATAATGTTACTCTTTTGCCTAATTTTAAAGTACAAGAGAGACTTATCTATGAGAACCTCTCTATGAGAAAGAGCTGTAGGGCAAAATTGATTCATCTTTAACTTTGCTGCATATATGCACAAATATTAGATCTAGTATATAGTAGTTCATGTTACAGGATTCAACTTCAAAGTTTATGACAACCCACTCCAGTGTTCTTGCCTGGAGAATCCCAGGGACAGGGGAGCCTGGTGGGCTGCCGTCTATGGGGTCGCACAGAGTCGGACACAACTGAAGCGAATTAGCAGCAGCAGCAGCAGCAGTAGCAGTAGAGCAAAATACAAACCTAATCTTAGTCTGTTCGGGAAGACTTTGACAGCATTCTAAGTTGAGGATTCCTTTTTTTAAAAAAAAAAATTATCCTTTAAAATTTTTGCAAATAAAATATATTTTATTTGAAAATAATATTTCTGGAGAAGGCTTGACAGTGCTCACATCCTCAAATTACATTTAATGTGATTAAAATATTTTTAAAGATGTAAAATTTTATAACACAAACACAAGCTTTAATCTTTTGTCTGAAATACTCTAAAAAGTTTAATGTAACATTAATGCTTTGTCTTTTCTTTTTAAAGGTAGCTTGTCATGCAGAGACACCCAGAAAGCTGAAGTTGATATTTTCTACCAGAAGAGAGTAAAGACACAGAAGGAAGGGAAATTAATCCACATAAACAAGCTATGTTACAGAGATTTAAGCCCAGTAAAATAACTATTTTTTCCCTATGCAAGCTTAGTTATATGGTCAGGAATTGTAGGTATAATGGCAATGATTATTTCTGCAGTATTACATACTTTTTGATGTAAAGAATTGTGCTATGGGTTACAAGAATTTTGATGTTTTATACTTATGGCATTAGGTTCAGCTGAGGAAATAGAAAAAAAATTATGCTTCAGGATTTATGTATCATGTAACACTCATTACCTGTTACCTCTTCTTCCTATGCCTGAAACCCAAACATCTTACCGACTATGGCCTCAGTATATTTCCCTTCGGCAGGAAGAGGGAAGTACTGGTTTGGTGATAAGTTACTGCCATATCCCAGGAGAAAACCTTCCAGTTTTACATTAGGACTTGGACGCAGGAACTTCAAGAGGATGGAGTCACTTGTGGTATTGATGTGGACCTTCAGGTTTGGCCTTTTACCTAGAGATGGGAATGAAAATATTGGTGGCTGTTACTTTACCTCTTTAGCATCCCAAGACAAATTTGGAGCAAAGGTTAGCGGCGAGAGGCCTTGTTACTGGAAAGCGTGATATCTAGCTGCTAAGGATGACAGTGCATCCACCTAAATAGCTAAAATACAGGTAATTTTGAGACCAAAATAAACAGACAATAACATATAAAGCAGTCTAGAATACAAAGTAGGCTTCCCTGGTGGCTCAGTCGGTAAAGAATCTGCCTGCAACGCAGGAGACCAGGGTTCGATCCTTGGGTTGGGAAGAATCCCCTGGAGAGTAAATGGCAACCCCCTCCAGTATTCTTGCCTGGAGAATCCTATGGACAGAGGAACCTGGCGGGCTACAGTCCATGGGGCTGCAATAGTCATACACGACTGACTAAACCACCACCACCAGAATACCAAGTACTGTCTGGTAAAAAGGATCTGAAATTTCTTATTGGTAAATTGAATTACCACACTTTGAAACCCCCAGCCCTCTCAGTGCTGGTCTCCAGCCATAACCCCATAGGACTTAGTGATTAATAGAGTTGGAAAGGGAGGGAGGTGCATAAGTTTTGGTTTAGGAGCAACTGAGATGGTGGAATAAATTTTCTAAAAGGAGCAGGGTAGAGAGAAAAGATGATTAGTTCTGTTTGGAGATTGCTGGGTCAGTGAGACAACTACATGGAAATGTCCAACTGTAAGGTGACTAAGAGTGATGCTCAGAAAGGGGGCCCAGATGCATCTGATTGTCATTAGTTTATAAATGATCACTGGATGAACTTCCCTAGAGAGACTGCAGAGTAAGGAGAGAAACCCTGTATTTTCAAGGCAGTATTATTATTATTTTTAACTATGAAGCAACAGGGACAGACAGTCATACTATCCAAAAGTCTTGACCAAACAGTAAGGAAACAGCACTGTTTTTTGTCTTTGGGGCCAGAAGAAGCTGGGTTCAAACCACTTCTGCCACATACTGACCATGGTGCCTCTGGCTGATCACTAACCTGTGCTTGTCTTGTTTCCTGATTTGTAAATTATAGATAATGGATAATGATGTCTACTTGGACAGATTGCTGACAAAGGTTAGTGCAAATGGCACTATCTTAAAGCTCACACACGGTAATTGGTCAATAATTGGTTACTTAATCAGGTCCATCCAACACCCTTTAGCCACAGTTTAGAAATCCAAAGAAAGGCTTTGTTAGGTTTTTGTAAGTTCATGTCAAATGAATTTGGCAACAAAACTCAATCTGAACTGTTATGAACCCACATAGTCCTTCTTTAATCTCACTGTACAGTCAGTGTGATGTAAAACAAACATTGTTGTTTTACAACCATGCATTAGTTTCTGCTGTACCACAATGTGAATCAGTTATACACAAACATACCCACTCTTTTTAGATTCCCTCGCCACATAGGTCACCTCAGAGCATTCAGTAGAGTTCCTTGTGCTATACAGTAGGTTCTCATTAGTAACCTATTTTATATATAGTAGTGTGTATACATCAATTCCAATCTCCCAATTCATCACACCCTCCCTTTCCCTCTTGGCAACCATATGTTTGTTTTCCACATCTGTGTCTCTGCTTCTGCTTTGCAAATAAGTTCATCTGTACTATTTTTCTAGATTCTAATTGTAGAAATTTTAATCCTATAATTAAATGTGCTTAATTAAAGGGTGCTGATCAAGACCCCACTGAAGAGGTTACTTAATACATGGTCTAGGCATCCTAGTACAATTCCAAAATCCAAAGATTTTTCTGATTTCCAAAGTATGTCTGGACTCTGAGAGTTTTAGATAAGAGATTGTGGACCTCAATTATTTTCTTTCATTACTTTATTGGGATTTTACATTTTTTAAATACTTTACCTATTGGGAAGACTGTATTTACTTACCTAATAACTCACAGTCCATTTCTCATTAATCAAAGACTCGTATGTATACCAGTCAGCACTCTAAATACCATGGATTTCCTGAATCCATCACACTAAATTTACATTACTCCACTCAAAAATCATCCTGGGCCACCTCAATATAGCCACACAGAAGCCTTCCACCAGGCCTTTGAAGAAATAAAAACAGCCCCATCTTGGAGACCAGGCTGTGGGAACCACTCTTACTTCAGAAGCTGGTACTACTATATTCAGGCATGTGTATAGTACTTTGCACTTCACCAAAATTTGATAAAATTTCTATAATTTCTTGGTTCTCTGATTGCTATTCCTACATTTGCAGCAAAATTGAAACCCAGAGACACTGAGTGGCTTATCCAAAAGTCTGAGGAAGGCTCATCCCCAGCTCACCGCATCCAGTTCTCTTACTGCACAAGTGAAGGATGGCCACACCTCTGTCACTCAGCTGGTCAAGTGCAGGCTCAAAACCGCATCTTAGGTTCTCACTAGGCTGGATTTTCTGCTCTCAGTTTTTTTTCTTTTTTAATTTAGTTTTAATTGAAGGAAAATTGCTTTACAGTATTGTGTTGGTTTCTGCCAAATATCAACATGAATCAACCATAGGTATACCTATGTCCCCTCCCTCTTGAACTGCCCTCCCACCTCCGTTCCCATCCCACCCCTCTAGGTCATTACAGAGCCCCAGTTTGAGTTCCCTGAGTCATACAGCAAATTCCCAATGGCTATCTATTTTACATATAATAATGTATGCTTCCATGCTCTCATTTTTGCTGAGAATTTTGTCATGACTCAATTTGAGTACAGAGTAGCTAATCCCCATACTGTAATGTTCAAATTGATGCTAACTGCTAATGTTTCGTCCTAATTTCACAAGATTTTGATAAGGTGATATAGATAGATAGATAATCTCACATGTATAACACAGATTTTGGCCAAGCCAATTTTCCCCATCTTAGTCATATGCCTAGATGAACTCTACCGTTATCCATCTTGCTCAGTGGAATGGAACAAATCTAAATCAAGCACATATTCTGCTACCTTGTAAGGTTATCATGTCTCATGATAAATCAAGAAAACAGCTGGCCTGTTTCCAACACCTTGTTAGAAGCGATTAGGAATCTTTATGTACTTTGGCTGCACTCTTGTTGGGCTAAGAGCCAAGAGTCACAACATCATCACCTTTGCTCACAGATGTACCATGTTATTCCTCCCCTTGGGAAGTGGGAAGGATGGCTGCCCCAAATGAGAAAAAAGAAGGCTGTAAACAGAATTACTAACAAAAGTGGAAATGTTATTGCTTCCTCTGCCCAGCATTTTCATAACTCCAGTCTTTCTCCCTTTTGCTAATAATTCATGTCAATAAATACATCAACATCATGTAACTTTTTAAGTTAATTGGCATTTATCTAACCTACTTTCTCCAAAATTCCAACTCATACTATGCTCTAGAGCTAAACTTTTAAAGCTCCTGAGAGAGAAAAAAGCACACAAATAAATCTATTCTGAAAACAGCACCACAAACTTCATATTTTGAGACTCTCTTCCTGGTTCCTTACAGGAACTAGGAACTCAAATCCCTTCATTATCTTGCTACATATGAATACTCTCTTTAAAAAAATTTTTTTTTATTTAAGTATAGTTGGTTTACAATGTTGTGTTAGTTTCAAGTATACAGCAAAGTGAATCAATTATGCATATAGATATGTACACTCTTTTTAGATTCTTTTTCCATATACATCATTACAGTGTATTGAGTAGAATTGAGTAGGTCATTATTATCTGTTACTTCTCAAAATCTCTCATTTGTCTTTGGCTAGTATAAATCTTCTCATATTTTTCAATGCATATAAGACCCTGGCCCTACAGCTATGCTCACATTGTCACCCAGCATGGATTCTCCAAACACCCCATTTTCTCACTCAGTTATGACCCCATTGACCCTTTCAGAGCTCAACAAAATGGTTAAGCAATATTTTGTCCTTTTCATCTGAATAAGTTTCTCAAGTGTCCCTTCAAATGAATGTTTGGACTAATATTAGAGTTTACATGCTTAAAAAATTTCCCCAGTATTTTAGGGTAATTCTCAGCACATCCTATAATAATTTTTAACCTTTGATAAATTTATCTTCACTCTGAGTAATTCTGGCTTAAAAGTCTGGAACGCTAGTCATGTAATAAGTTTTATCTTTCAACAGTTAGCATGAAGAGCTCAGGTGAATGATTTAAATAGAGGTAATAAAAAAAAGTACAACATGATACAAGCTTAACTAGGAAAACATTCATAAGTGGCATATACATTGCCCAGGAAAGCCCAGGAATACAGAGAAATGAGTACTGGAAGAACATTTTATTGCATCTTAAATGAGAAACAAAACATATGCTAATTAAGAGTGAGATAAAATGGAGAATGTGAGCATTTCAGGAAAGCAATACTAGACTGGCTGGAAAAGAAAAAGATTGCATGTTGGCAAAGTAGAACTTTGGATCTGTGACAGCTGTTTCTAATCCTCTACAACACCCTAGGGTATCTCTAAGTATTCCAAATGGGGTTGTGAAATTCTAAAAGAAAAAGAATGCCTTTCAAAACAAAATTAGAATTAATTCCCTTTTAGTTTTTAAAAGATATGCATGCCCTGTGACATTAAAAACAGGAAGGAAGGTAGTGAAATGAAAAAATCAGACAAAAGATAGAGCCCTACAAGTTCATAGAACCCTCTGTATCAACCAGAGGAGACGGGCTGCTCTTGCTGTAGGCACAGGTGCTGAGCAGACATTCAATGTTGATCCCAGAATTCTGAGTGGCTGTGGCCAGTTTACGCACATGGACATCACCAGATGGTCAATACCGAAATCAGACTGATTATATTCTTTGCAGCCAAAGATGGAGAAGCTCTATACAGTCAGCAAAAACAAGACTAGGAGCTGACTGTGGCTCAGATCATGAACTTCTTATTGCAAAATTCAGACTTAAATTGAAGAAACTAGGGAAAACTGCTAGATCATTCAGGTATGTCCTAAATCAAATCCCTTACAATTATACAGTGGATGTGAGAAATAGATTTAAGGGACTAGATCTGATAGACAGAGTGTCTGGTGAATATGGACTGAGGTTCCTGACATTGTACAGGAGGCAGTGATCAAAACCATCCCCAAGAAAAAGAAATGCAAAAAGGCAAAATGGTTGTCTGAGGAGGCCTTACAAATAGCTGAGAAAAGAAGAGAAGCTAAAGGCAAAGGAGAAAAGGAAAAATATATCCATTTGAATGCAGAGTTCCAAAGATTAGCAAGGAGAGATAAGAAAGCTTTCCTCAGTGATCAATGCAAAGAAATAGAGGAAAACAACAGAATGGGAAAGACTAGAGATCTCTTCAACAAAATTAGAGATACCAAGGGAACATTTCATGCAAAGATGGGCTCAATAAAGGACAGAAATGGTATGGACCTAACAGAAGCAGAAGATATTAAGAAGAGGTGGCAAGAATACACAGAAGAACTATTCAAAACAGATCTTCATGACCTAGATAATCATGATGGTGTGATTACTCACCTAGAGCCAGACATCTGGAATGTGAAGTCAAGTGGGCCTTAGGAAGCATCACTACAAACAAAGCTAGGGGAGGTGATGGAATTCCAGTTGAGCTATTTTAAATCCTAAAAGATGCTGCTATGAAAGTGCTGCACTCAATATGCCAGCAAATCTGGAAAACTCAACAGCAGCCATAGGACCGGAAAAGGTCAGTTTTCATTCCAATCCCAAAGAAAGGCAATGCCAAAGAATGTTTAAACTACCACACAGTTGCACTCATCTCACACGCTAGTAAAGTAATGCTCAAAATTCTCCAAGCCAGGCTTCAACAGTATGTGATCCGTGAACTTCCAGATGTTCAAGGCTGGATTTAGAAAAGGCAGAGGAACCAGAGGTTAAATTGCCAACATATGTATATATCGAAAAAGCAAGAGAGTTCCAGAAAGACATCTACTTTGCTTTATTGACTGTGCCAAAGTGTTGACTGTGTGGATCACAACAAACTGTGGAGAATTCTGAAAGAGACGGGAATACCAGACCACCTAACCTGACTCCTAGAAATCTGTATGCAGGTCAAGAAGCAACAGTTAGAACTGGACATGGAACAATAGACTGGTTCCAAATCGGGAAAGAAGTACATCAAGGCTGTATACAGTCACCCTGTTTATTTAACTTATATGCAGAGTACATCATGTGAAATGCCAGGCTGGATGAAGCACAAGCTGAAATCAAGATTGCTGGGAGAAATATCAGTAACCTCAGATATGCAGATGACACCACCCTTATGAAAGAAAGTGAAGAACTACAGAGCCTCTTGATGAAAGTGAAAGAGGAGAGTGAATAGTTGACTTAAAACTCAACATTCAGAAAACTAAGATTATGGCATACAGTCCCATCACTCTATGGCAAATAGACGGGGAAACAATGGAAACAGTGAGAGACTTTATTTTGGGGGGCTCCAAAATCACTGCAGATGGTGACTGCAGCCATAAAATTAAATGACGCTTGCTCTTTGGAAGAAAAGCTATGACCAAACTAGACAGCATATTAAAAAGTAGAGTCATTACTTTACCAACAAAAGTCCATATAGTCAAACTATGGTTTTGCCAATAGTCACGTATGGATGTGAGAGTATGACTATAAAGAAAGAAAGCTGAGCACCAAAGAATTGATACTTTTGAAATGTGGTGTTGGAGACGACTCTTGAGAGTCCCTTGGACTGCAAGGAAATCAAACCAGTCAATCCTCAAGGAAATCAGTCCTGAATATTCATTGGAAGGACTGATGCTGAAGCTGAAACTCCAATACTTTGGCCACCTGATGCAAAGGTCATTGGAAAAGACCCTGATGCTGGGAAAGATTGAAGGCAGGAGGAGAAGGGGACGACTGAGGATGAGATGGTTGGATGACATAACCCATGCGATGGACATGAGTTTGAGTAGGCTCCAGGAGTTGGTGATGGACAGGGAAATCTGGCATGCTGCTGTACATGGGGTTTCAAAGAGTTGGATACAACTGAGCGACTGAACTAAACTGTGGCCAATTTCAATAAAACTCTGTAAAGAAACATAGCCCAAACATAACATGCTTAGGTAAGCCAACTAAAGTACCATGGACATCCAGTCACTGATCAGTTAGAAAGGAGTTACCATCACAACCTATTCAGTAGGAGGAATTCTTTCAGGTCTATTCTCTCTTCACGTTATCTTAACACTTTCAAAAATATTTTAGAATGTGGTATAAATTGTTTAGATGAAATTGGTCAAGTTGATAAAATCATTTCAAGAGAAAAACTTCAAAATACGAAAGTTATCTTCTCATCTAAAAAGTATCTGTTAGTGTATTAGCAATAAATGCCACAGCCTCCAGCTCTCAATGTTGTAAAGCACTAAATAACAAGTTTGGGAACAATCAGATTAGAATTTATTTCTGCAAGATATTAAGTAAAAGAATAGCTATAGTAATGATGTCAACAAAATAATGACTCAATTGTTTCAGGATTAAAAGAATAATCCGTATATCTTACTCACAGAATGTTCTTTCTTTGCACACATTCTATTGGCACCGCCAACCTGTATACTTGCTCAGTCACTTACTTTGTTGTACAAAGTCAAATTTTCTAAGACATCAAAATCACTAAGTCAATTCTCATCAGTTCAGATATGACATATAGATTTAAAAAGCTGATAAAATGGACTTGGCCAAATATTAGTTTTAAACTTTAAAAGGACTAACAAGAAAAATAAAAAGCTAACTGCAGATTGGCAGAAAATATTTGCAACACATTTACCTAATAAAGGACTTGTATCCAGAATATTTAGAAGAATTCTTTCTACTCAATAAGAAAGCAGAGCATTTAAGAATAAATGGCAGAAGGTTTGAATACATCCCCCACTAAAAGAGATATATGATAACCAACAAGCACATGAAAAGGTAACATCAGGGTTGTCTGATGTTTTCAGAAACAGGCCAAACAGTAAACATTTTAGGCTTTGCAGGCTAGATATTCTCTACTGCAGCTATTCAACTCTACCATTGTACTACTAGAGCACCTATGGATGTTATGGAAACAAATAGACATACTTGTGTTCCAATTAAATTGTATGTGTAAAAAAATAGACAGTTGGCTGGATTTGACCCCTTGGTCATAGTTTACCAACTCCTGGTCAACACACTTAATCTTCAGGGAAATGCAAATTAAAACCACAGTGATATACCACATACATAAAAATGGCAAAAATGAAGACTGCGCATTACAAGTGTTACACAGAGTTTGGAGCAACTGGAACTGTCTGAGCAACATTCCGAGTGTGAACATTAAATATTTCATAAAGTTTCACTGCTTGTGAAAGCTCTTGGTTTGTTACCAAATAACCCATCCATTTCATTCCTAGGTATTTACCAGGAGGAATGAAAATATAAGTTTATGCAAAGGCTTGTGTGCAGATATTCAAAGCAACACCAACATGGAAACAACCCAAATGTCCATCACCAGTTGAATGGATAAACAAGTTATAGCTTATCCATACAATAGGATATGACTGAGCAATAGAACAGCATTTCAAGATGGTTGAATCTCTCTGGCCTACCATTATGTCAGTGTAGAGTGAGCCAAATCTTCCTCACCTCTGTAACCACCTTATACAGACTCTCTTGACGAGAGGTCCTTCAAGCATCTTGCCATTTACAGCACTGATGAAAGTACTTTTAATCATGCTTAATATAATTATTCACCATTCAACAAATGGTACATATATAAAATCAGCAAGTCCTTTTCAGGCATTGCTATGTTCCAAGAACTGAAAATTAAAAGTTTCAGATGTATTCAATGTTCTGCTTAGTTAGCTTGCAAGTGAAACATTCCAATGCCTTTATGGTCAGAGCAGCTAATTAAGGAGCTATCAAGATGTTACATCTCAAGTTTATGTATTAAACAGGACAAGTTACCATCTGATAACACATTCAAAAGATTCCCCCCAAGTCATAGCTGATGGCATAATTTGTGTTTAATTGAACTACAGTGCTAACTTATACAAACCATAATTTTAACATAGGACTTGGTGTCGTAACTCTTTGTGACCCCATGGTCTATGGCCCACCAGGCTCCTCTGTCCATGGAATTCTCCAGGCAAGAATACTGGAGTGAGTAGCCATTCTCTTCTCCAGGGGATCTTCCTGACCCAGGGATCAAACCCAGGTCTCCCGCATTGCAGGTAGACTTTTTACTGTCTGAAGTCACTGGGGAAGCCCAATAATTGAATATTTGCTTTAATTCTTAGGTAGTGAAAAAGGTATCACATAACAATGGTGCTCAAATGACTCTATCTTGGTACCATGATCCAAGGAAAGATGTTAGAAGAAGAAAAAAAACCATATGGAATTACATTAATTTTCCTGTGATAGCCACAAGGTAAAAGGAGTAGCCAAGGCAATTAGTTGTCTTCAGTTGTTTCTGATCTTTCGTAGAAATGAGTAGTCTGTAGTGTATAACCTGCCTTTTTCTTACCAATAACAACAACCATCTGAAAGCCAGTGATCTGACTAGAAATGTTGGCAAGAAAAGCATGGCAACTTCAGTTAAATGTTTTAAGGATAATGAAGATTAATGTTACTATTAATCAAATGGACTTCCCAAGTGGCGCAGTGGTAAAGAATCTGACAGCAATGCAGGAGACCAGGGTTCGGTCCCTGGGTCAGGAAGATCCCCTTGAGTAGGAAATGGCACTCCACTCCAGAATTCTTGCCTGGAAAATTCCATGCACAGAGGAGCCTGGTGGGCTACAGTCCATTGGGTTGCAAAGAGTCAAACGTGACTGAACACACGTACATTATTCAAATAATATTGGGTACTTTAAAAACTATTTCTACAAGTACTGTAATAGCAACACACTTAAAAAACCTTACATCAGAAAAAAAAAAAGTCTGTGCAAGGTGGCTATGGAGATCAGGAAAACCCAGGCTTATTCTGCAGTGCATGATGGCATGCCAGGCAAGATAGGTAGAAGGAATTAAATTGCTTTGGTGATGATGGTGGTGGTAGTGGTGTGTATATGCAGAATTATAATTAAAAGCACTCACAGAATAATACTAGACAAATCCTTTTAAATTTTCAGATTCTTATCTTTCTACTATTAACCCTATATATCTCATGGTGCCCTGGGTCTCTGGATCTCCACATTGGAATTCTTCCTCAAAATCCCACAGATTTTCTATTCCTCCCTTCCCAACTCTTTAACAAGGCCCAATAAAGACTTTTTGAGAACTTGCCAACAGCTAGTGTGCAGTAAACACAGAGTGGCTCTACAGCATGTTTTCCAGAAACAGGGATGCCATTGACAGTTGTCTAAGTTGTGCTTTGCAAAAGTCTAAATGGCACCATTCAAATCATCATTATTTATGTCCCTATATCAGTCCCTGGGTCTGGAAGATCCCCTGGAGAAGGAAATGGCTCCCCACTCCAGTATTCTCACTGGAGAATTCCATAGACAGAGGAGTCTGGCAGGGTCACAAAGAGCTGGACATGACTGAGCGACTAACACTTTCACGTTCATAGCAGCCACATTCACAAAGGTCGTGCAAAAATAATTGTGATTTACAAAAATGGGCAATTTGATAAGGGTAACAGGTTGAAGTTCTCTAATCTCTTCCCATTTGCATCAAGCTGCTCTCACCCACCTCAGTCTTTTTACTTCATGCCTTTGGTTTCTATCTTCCCTGCCTTCTGAAGGGCTTTGAGTAGTGGGTTACCTGGTGTAAGGAGGACAGGGACTCAGCTACGAACACTATGAACATTGTGTTCCCTAATTTACAAATGAAATTAGTTCACCAAATATGTATAATTCAGATGATTCATCAGGGATCTAAATGAGAACACTAGAGGAAAAGAGATTCTGGGCATTTAGGAAATGATGAACTAATATTGTTTAGTCTCTAAGTTGTGTCTGACTTTTTGTGGCCCCATGGACTGTAGCCCACCAGGCACCTCTGTCCCTGAGATTTCTCAGGCAAGGATACCAGACTAGGTCACCAATTCCTTCTCTAGCAGATCTTCCTGACCAAGGGATCGAACCTGTGTCTCCTGTATTGATAAGTGGATTATTTCTGAACCACCAGGGAAGCACAATAAATTAATAGCACACAGCTTTAGAGATGAACAGAAGGCATTCCTTCTTGTGTTTTTTACAATATAAGAAAAAATACATATGGAAGCACCCTGTGTCCATCAATAGATGGATGGTTAAAGATGTAGCACATTGGAATATTACTCAGACATAAAAAAGAATGAAATAATGCTATTTGCAGAAGTATAGATAGAGTCAGAGTGCATTATGCTAAGTTAAATAATAAGTCAGAAAGACAAATACTAGATGATATCACTTATATGTGAAATCTTAAAAGTTCAACAAACTAGTGAATATAACAAAAGAGCAGTAGACTCACAGATATAGGAAACAAATTAGTGGTTACAAGTGAGGGGAGGAAAGCAGGGAGGGGCAATAGATGGGTACAGAATTGAGAGGTACAAACCATTAGATATAAAATAAGCCACAAGGACATATTGTATAACACAGGGCATATAGCAAATATTGTATAATAACTATAAATGGAGTATAACCTTTGAAAGCTGTGAATAACTATATTGTACACCTGTAAGTTATATAATGTTATGTGTCAACTGTATTTCAATAAAAAATAAAATATATAAAAAGTATAAGAATATATAAGAAAACATCCAAAAAAATCCTGGTTTATATGTATATATAAAGCAAGATTTTTATAAATCTAAGGAAAAATGGGATTTTTTTAAAAGTACAGGAAATAAATTGTGGTTAAAGTCCCATAAGCCACATGGACAGCTGTCAAAGCCAGGGACAGAGGGGCTTTAGACAAACTCACGATTTGACTTTGCACGTACAGGATCAGTGTTAGCAAGAAACCTGCAGCAGAGCATCCCATGATCTCGGCTCCATCTCTAGGAGAGCAGCCTGTTTGCTCTCCTGTGCGCTGGGGTGAGGCTGCTGGCTGGAGGACATGTGCCCCCAGGCAAGAGGTGCCCTCCGAGTTCAGGAAATAAAAAGTCCAGCTCACTTGGAAAGCTCCTCTGATAAGCCATTCTCAAAGGATTCCCAGACAGCTAACACCCCCCCCAGGTGTAAGCTAGTTAACTTTTTATTAGGCATTACGGTCATCAAACCCACTCCAGTACTCTTGCCTGGAAAATCCCATGGACGGAGGAGCCTGGTAGCCTACAGTTCATGGGGTTGCTAAGAGTCGGACACGACTGAGCGACTTCACTTTCACTTTTCCGTTTCATGCACTGGAGAAGGAAACGGCAACCCACTCCAGTATTCTTGCCTGGAGAATCCCAGGGACGGTGGAGCCTGGTGGGCTGCCGTCTATGGGGTCGCACAGAGTCAGACACGACTGAAGCGACTTAGCAGCAGCACGGTCATCAAGTATACAGAGGATGTTTACTATTCAATTCAGAAAGAAATGCCATTTTGCCAAAAATCTGAAGGGGAAAATGTTTTCTTCCTAATGGGGCACTTTGTGTCTGTTTGCCCAGCTGTCTGTGTAAGTGATTTCCATTTCAGCTAAAACAACTACAGTTTCCACCTTGGTCAGAATTCCCAGTGCACTGATTCCTCAGGCCAATACTTCACCGTCTGGTGACTTTGGATGACTAAATGAGACAGACTGAACTTGCCAATGTTGACATTTCAGCACCACTTGGCAGGGCTAATAGTTTTACCAAAGGAGCAAAAATTTCATTACCTACTTTGTAACCCAACCAATAACCCAGCAGGAAAATTACTTTTCATAGACTACCATCTAATTCAAGAACCTCTCATACTTAAGGAGAAATCTTATCCTGAGACATACACAGTTGTCACTTGCACACAATCTCTTGATCTAAGTCTCCCAAAATTATTCTTTAAAGTCTGAAGCATGCTGAGTTTTCTTTTTTTCAGGGAGTGGATGGGAGTAGCAACTATAAGCAATCAATGGCCATGTATTTTCTATAAGGGAAGGGCGGCAGTGACACGGTTCATTTCAAACAACTACAAATTCTAAATAAAATCAATATTTGCTTTGAGGAATCTGGGGAAATAAGTATTTTTGCTCATCTGCTTTTCATTTTATCCATTCACTTATGACAAGGTTATAGGCACTAGTGACACCAATTCAAACATGACTTGTCTGATCACAAAAATTGTGCTTTCTAGTAAATTAGGCACATGAATAAATTAACTATTTCAGTACAGTATGATTAGAACAATTTGTTCAATGCAGCTATAGTACAGTGGCTCTAGATACACTGGAAGGGGTGGACCGAGAGGATATATAACAGAAGTGTTCCTTTAGTTTTGTTAAACTAGTTACAAAAATAGTTTTTATGCCATGTTGTTGTTTAGTTACTAAGTCGTGACTGACTCTCTGTGACCCCATGGACTGCAGCATACCAGGCTCCTCTGTCCTTCATTATCTCCTAGAATTTGCTCAAACTCATATCCATTGAGTTGGTGATGCTATCTAACTGTCTCATCCTATGTCATCCGCTTCTCTTGCCTTCAATCTTTTCCTGCATCAGGGGCTTTTCCAATGAATTGGTTCTTAGCATCAAGTAGTCAAAGCGTTGCAGCTTTTGCTTCAGCATGAGTCCTTCCAATGTATATTCAGGACTGATTTCCTTGAGGATTGACAAGTTTCATCTCCTTGTAGTCCAAGGGACTCTCAAGAGTCTTCTCCAGTACCACAATCTGAAAGCATCAATTCTTTAGTGCTCAGTCGTCTTTATGGTCCAGCTCTCACATCTGTACATGACTACTGGAAAAACCATGGTTTGACTATATGGATCTTTCATGCCATGAGGATATGCCAAATGCAAGTAAGAAAGTAAATCTCAAAACCCATTTTGTAATATGTTTTCTGTACTGCTTTAAACAACTGGTAGAATCTTAATCATTATTTTTAATACATGTTAAAAAAAAAAGAAATTGAACAGGTCAAGGGACTTAACAAAACTCATTCCTTACTTTTTGTTCTTTCTCTGCTTGATTTTCATGAAAATCTGGAGGTGATTTTCTTGCTATTTAAAATTGCGAGTGATAACAATAGGTCGTCTGATGGAAAAAAGGATAGGCTTTATGGCAGGGTTCTTTAAGAGGGGCCCCTCAATTAGAGCATCAGTATCACCAGGGAACTTGTTCTGAGTATGAATTCTCAGACTCCATTGCACACCTCTTGAATCAGAAACTTAGGAGCAGGGCAGTACCCCATATCTAAACAAGCTGTTTGGGTAATTCTGATGCATACTCAAGTTTGAGAACCATTGTTTATGTTGTTGTTTAGTCTCTAGTCTTGTCCGACTCTTGCAACTCCATGGACTCTAGCCTGCCAGGCTCCTCTGTCCACGGGTTTTCCCAGGCAAGAACACGGGAGTGGGTTGCCATTTCCTTTACCATTCATTATTCTTTGCAAATTCTACACATCAAAATTAAAGTTAATGGGCTCAATGTCTTTTGAAAGAGATAGCAGATATGCAGTGCAGTATGGAGGAAAAAGGACCTCACCCACAACGTTAAATTTCCTGTCATGAGAATTGCATGTATATTTTGGTCTTTGAGAAAACTCTTCAAAGTATAGTTTTCTGGGATTATAATTTCTAATATACAAAAGGTAAACTACTTTTAAATGTTAAGAAAAAACATCAATTACATGTCTTTAAATTTTACCAATATTTAGAGACTTAAAATGTTAACTCATCTTTGCTTCTATGATAAAAATTTCAAACATAAGAAAAACTGTAAGAATTGTGCAGTGCACATCCACAGAGCCACCACAAAGAGTCAATGATCAAAGTCCAAGTGTACTTGTTTTACCACATGTTTTTCCATCTCTCCATACTTTCATCCATCAATCCATCTAACTTTTCAATGAATTTCAAAGTAAGCATCACTTCAATATTCTTCCTCCTAAACACTTCAATATACATATCATTAACTACAATTTGAGATTTATATTTTTCTTTTGAGATAAAATTTACATGCAAATGAAATACATAAATCTAAACTGTGTATAAGATTTCTTTCCAAATGCCATCATATATATATATATGCCAAACCTGTATTGAGATTTAGAATATTCTTCAACCCAGAAAGTTTCTTCATATCCCTTGTCAGCCGATTTCCACCCCATCTGCCTAGAAACAATTATTGTTTCGATTTTTACTCCATAGATTAGTTCTGCCTATTCTAGACTTCAGTTAAATAGAATCATACAATATGTACTCTTTCATTTAAGGCTTGTTACACTCAATTAAATATTTTGGAGATTTATCAGTTTTGTTTCATGCATCAGTGATTTTTGTTGCTGTTATTTCCACTGAGTAGTATTCAGATAATTATTAAAATCAATATTTTTATATCTTCTAGTGTCTTCACAAAGTATGAACCTCTCTTGATATACTGATTTTTTTAAAAGTTGGTTATATTGTAATACAATTTTGTCTGAGAACAAGGGTAACTTTGTATATGTATATATATTTTTTATTTCCAGATATTTCTATTATGCTATTTACCAGATTAAAAAAACTATAAATTCCCCTATTTACAACAGGCACCCAATCATATGACTTAGGGCTTCCCTGATAGCTCAGTTGGTAAAGAATATGCCTGCAATGCAGGAGGAGACTCCAGTTCAATTCCCAGGTCGGGAAGATCTGCTGGAGAAGGGATAGGCTAGCCACTCCAGTATCCTTGGGCTTCCCTTGTGGCTCAGTTGGTAAAGAATCTGCCTGCAATGTGGGAGAACTGGGTTTGATCCCTGGGTTGGGAAGATCCCCTGGAGAAGGGAAAGGCTACCCACTTCAGTATTCTGGCCTGGAGAATTCATTGGAGTGTATAGAGCACCAGGCGAAGTGAGCCACTTTTGGCAATATTGGCTTTCTTATGTCTAAGGGGTATTTTCACCTAGAAGAAACTAGATAAATTAAAACATGTGTCATAAGGAAAAACTGAGTGCTTGTCCTGACAATCTCAAAATAATTGAGTACCAAAAAATAGAAAAAAATAGAAAACCTGTCATTCTAATTAATATCATTCTATTTGGTCTATTTTTCCAAAAGGACCAACATTTCTTATTCTTTTTGTTTCTCAATAACTCCAATATGAGCACAGAGTGAATTCTACCGACTAAGGAGAAGAATAATGGAATCAAAGTGCTTCTTTATAGGACAAAGCAAAAAATGCATAATTCTACCAGTGTTATAAGAAATACTGCACACACAAGATTATATAGCTCTAGTTAAAACATTGCTTGAGGGAGCAAATAAGAAATAGTTTTCATGAAAGTTAAAATTTTGTCATCTCATAAAATACCAGAAAGCAGTAACAAAACTTTCTTAAGTATTTCTGGCATTCATTGATTTATGCAAAATATCACAAATAAAAACATAAGGTGGACTTGGAAGAAATGGTTTCACCCTCCATCTCTGTTTAGACATTTAGAATCTTTATGAAATGTTACTGCATATGGTGACTACAACCATGAAATTAAATGATGCTTGTTCCTTGGAAAGAAAGCTATGACCAACGTACTGCTACCACTGCTAAGTCGCTCCAGCCATGTCTGACTCTGTGCGACCCCACAGACAGCAGCCCACCAGGCTCCCCTGTCCCTGGGATTCTCCAGGCAAGAACACCGGAGTGGGTTGCCATTGCCTTCTCCAATGCATGAAAGTGGAAAGTGAAAGTGAAGTCGCTCAGTCGTGTCCCAACTCTTAGCGACCCCATGGACTGCAGCCTACCAGGCTCCTCCATCCATGGGATTCTCCAGGCAAGAGAACTAGAGTGGGGTGCCAGTGCCTTCTCCAATGACCATTTGCCAACAAAGGTCTGTCTAGTCAAAGCTATGGTTTTTCCAGCAGTCATGTATGGATGTGAGAGTTGGACTATAAAGAAAGCTGAGCGCTGAAGAATTGATGCTTTTGAACTGTGGTGTTGGAGAAGACTCTTGAGAGTCCCTTGGACTGCAAGTAGATCCAACCAGTCAATCCTAAAGAAGATCAGTCCTGAGTTTTCATTGAAAGGACTGTTGTGCTGAAGCTGAAGCTCCAATACTTTGGCCACCTGATGAGAACTGATTCATTAGAAAAGACCGTAATGCTGGGAAGACTGAAGGCAAGAGGAGAAGGGGATGACAGAGGATGAGATGGTTGGATGGCACCAGTGACTCAATGGACATGAGTTTGCACAATCTCCAGGAGCTGGTGATGGACAGGAAGTGTGCCGCAGTCCATGGGGTCACAAAGAGGTGGACACAACTGAGCAACTGAGCTGAACTGAACTGAATAAATACCCAATGCTGATCATATACTGCTGCTTATTTTCAGGTCTCACAGCATCAAAAGTCTTCTATAGACTAGAGGAAAAAGACTAAATCATGTGAGTGTGGTCAGTGGTACCATGTACTAAGGCACAGTGAGTCATCAGACTCTAGGAAGGCCAATTTACTGACAATACCATAGTGGGGCATCACATTTTAATATGTTGTAGAAGAAACTGAAGGGGTTCTGGCATCAACTTTGCCTTTCAGCCTATTTGACCTAGGTTACCTTCTTCTCTAAGGCTCATTTTTCTCCACGGTAGAATGAATTGGAAAATTCCAAATCCATTCTCAATCTCACATTCAAGGATATTTCTAACACCTCATCCAGACAAGATACCATCTTCCTATTAAAATACAGGAACATAAATGAGAAAATAAACTAATTTATAAAAATGCTATCCTAATAATTTCCAGATAATATTTCCTTTTCACAACTCCAAAATTGTACCTCAAATTTTAAAAAGAGAATAAATATTTTCATAGGCATCTGCAAAGAATGTATGTAAACAACATATATAATTTTTAACTGCTTTTGTGAGGCATAATCACACACCATGAAATTCACCTAGTATAAGAACACAGTTTATAAACTTATATTTAAACTTCTGGAATTTAATGAATCTATCACAATCAAGCCTGAGAACATTTTCATCCCTCTAAAATATTTTCCTGTATTCATTTGTAGTCAATTCCTGCTTCCTCCCTTTGCTCCAGGCAATCAGTTGATCTGCTTTCTGCTTTTCTGGTAATTGAATATAAATGTGATTTTTGGTGTCTGGCTTCTTTCACTCAGCATAATGTTTGTGAGATTCAGCCATCCGTGTTGTATCACTGGTTCTTTCCTTTTAATTGTTGGATGGAATTTCATTTTATGGATCGCATTTATTCATTTCTTCAGTTGATGAATATTTGGATGGTTTCCAGTTTTGATTATTATGAATAATGCTGCCATTCTGAATAATGCTACAAGTCCTTGTATGGACATATGTTTTTATTTTTCTTGGGAGAATACCTAGGAGTAAAATAGCTGGGTAATATCGTAACTTGATCTTTAACTATTTAAGAAACTGCCAAACTTTTTCTTTTTTTTCAGCTTTCTTTTAATTGAAGTACAGTTGATATAAAATATTATATGTTATATGTGAACAATATAATGATCCACAATTTTTAAGTTATACTCCATTTATAATTATCATAAGATATTGGCTATATTTCCTGTACTGTACAAAACATTCTTGTAGCTTATTTTATACATTGTAATTTGTACCTCTTAATCCCCTACCCCATATTGCCTTTCCTTGCATTCCCCTCCCCACTGGTAACTACCAGTTTATTCTCTATATCTGTGAGTCTGCTTCTTTTTCATTATTATATTAATTTTCAAGATTATTAATATTACTCTTACTTGAGGACAATGCCAAACTGAAAACATCCAGAAAATGAGCTATACTGTTTTGTCACTAACACTAAATATACATTGGTGGTGGTTTAGTCACTAAGCTTTGTCAAACTTGTTGAGACACCATGGACTGTAGCCCACCAGGCTCCTCTGTCCATGGAATTCTCCAGGCAAAAATATTGGAGTGGGTTGCCATTTCCTTCTCCAGGGGATCTTTCCAACCCAGGAATCAAAAGCAGTTCTCCTGCATTGCTGGCGGATTCTTTACCAACTGAACTACAAGAATAAAAGTAATAATTTTATATCCTGAGATTCTTATTTAGTCATTAGTGAAGACCACTCATTTTGTTACAATAATTAGCTTAAAAAATAGTAACTCCAAATACTATTATCCAGCAAATTTGGAAAACTCAGCAGTGGCCACAGGACTGGAAAAAGGCAGTTTTCATTTGAGTTCCAAAGAAAGACAATGCCAAAGAATGTTCAAACTACCGCACAATTGCACTCATCTCACACGCTAGCAAAGTAATTCTCAAAATTCTCCAAGAAACGCTTCAACAGTACATGAACCGAGAACTTCCAGATGTTCAACTTGGACTTAGAAAAGGCAGAGGAACCAGAGATCAAATTGCCAACATCCGTTGGGTTATAAAAAGAGCAAGAGAGTTCCAGAAAAATATCTACTTTTGCCTTATTGACTATGCTAAAGCCTTTGACTGTGTAGATCACAACAAACTGTGGAAAATACTTCAAGAGATGGGAATATCAGACCACCTGACCTGCCTCCTGAGAAATCTGAATTGCAGGTCAAGAAGCAATAGTCAGAACTGGACATGGAACAACAGACTGGTTCCAAATTGGGAAAGGAGTACATCAAGGCTGTATATTGTCACCCTGCTTATTTGACTTATATGCAGAGTACATAATGCGAAATGCTGGACTGGATGAAGCACAAGCTGGAATCAAGATAGCTGGGAGAAATATCAATAACATCAGATACACAGATGACACCACCCTTTTGGCAGAAAGCGAAGAACAAAAGAGCCTCTTGATAAAAGTGAAAGAGGAGAGTGAAAAAGTTGGCTAAAACTCAACATTCAGAAAACTAAGATCATGGCATACGGTCACATCAGTTCATGGCAAATAGATGGGAAACACTGGAAACAAAGAGAGACTTTCTTTTGGGGGGCTCTAAAATCACTGCAGATGGTGACTTCAGCCATGAAATTAAAAGACACTTGCTTCTGGGAAGAAGAGCTATGACCAAACTAGTTCAGTTGAGTTTCAGTTCAGTCACTCAGTTGTGTCCGACTCTTTGCGACCCTATGAAACGCAGCACGCCAGGCCTCCCTGTCCATCAACAACTCCTAGAGTTTACCCAAACCTATGTCCATCGAGTCGGTGATGCCATCCAGCCATTTCATCCTCTGTCATCTCCTTCTCCTCCTGCCTCCAATCCTTCCCAGCATCAGGGTCTTTTCCAATGAGTCAACTCTTCACATGAGGTGGCCAAAGTATTGGAGTTTCAGCTTCAACATCAGTCCTTCCAATGAACACCCAGGACTGATCTCCTTTAGGATGGACTGGTTGGATCTTCTTGCAGTCAAAGGGACTATAAGAGTCTTTTCCAACACCACAGTTCAAAAGCATCAATTCTTCAGCACTCAGCTTTCTTGAGTTCAACTCTAACATCCATACATGACCACAGGAAAAACCGTAGCCTTGGCTAGACAGACCTTTGTTGGCAAAGTAATATCTCTGCTTTTAAATATGCTATCTAGGTTGATCATAACCTTCCTTCCAAGGGGTAAGCGTCTTTTAATTTCATGGCTGCAATCACCATCTGCAGTGATTTTGGAGCCCCCAGAAATAAAGTCTGACACTGTTTCCACTGTTTCCCCACCTATTTCCCATGAAGTGATGGGACCAAATGCCATGATCTTAGTTTTCTGAATGTTGAGCTTTAAGCCAACTTTTTCACTCTCTTCTTTCACTTTCATCAAGAGACTCTTTAATCTTCTTCGCTTTCTGCCATAAGGGTGGTGTCATCTGCATATCTGAGGTTATTGATATTTCTCCCTTCAATCTTGATTCCAGCTTGTGCTTCATCCAGCCCAGCGTTTCTCACGATGTACTCTGCATATAAGTTAAATAAGCAGGGTGACAACATACAGCCTTGATGTACTCCTTTTCCTATTTGGAACCAGTCTGTTGTTCCATGTCCAGTTCTAACTGTTGCTTCCTGACCTGCACACAGGTTTCTCAAGAGATAGGTCAGATGGTCTGGTATTCCCATCTCTTTCAGAATTTTCCACAGTTTATTGTGATCCACACAGTCAAAGGCTTTGGCATAGTCAACAAAGTAGAAATAGATGTTTGTCTGGAACTCTCTTGCTTTTTCCATGATCCAGCATATGTTGGCAATTTGATCTCTGGTTCCTCTGTCTTTTCTAAAACCAGTTTGAACTTCTGGAAGTTCACGGTTCACGTATTGCTGAAGCCTGGCTTTGAGAATTTTCAGCATTACTTTACTAGCGTGTGAGATGAGTGCAATTGTGTGGTAGTTTGAGCATTCTTTGGCATTGCCTTTCTTTGGGATTGGAATGGAAACTGCCCTTTTCCAGTCCTGTGGCCACTGCTGAGTTTCCCAGATTTGCTGGCATATTGAGTGCAGCACTTTCACAGCATCATCTTTCAGGATTTGAAATAGCTCAACTGGAATTCCATCACCTCCACTAGCTTTGTTCGTAGTGATGCTTTCTAAGGCCCATTTGACTTCACATTCCAGGATGTCTGGCTCTAGATGAGTGATCACACCATCGTGATTATCTGAGTTGTGAAGATTTTTTTTTGTACAGGTCTTCTGTGTATTCTTGCCACCTCTTCTTAATATCTTCTGCTTCTGTTAGGTTCATACCATTTCTGTCCTTTATTGAGCCCATCTTTGCATGAAATGTTCCCTTGGTATCTCTAATTTTGTTGAAGAGATCTCTAGTCTTTCCCATTCTGTTGTTTTCCTCTATTTCTTTGCACTGATCGCTGAAGAAGGCTTTCTTATCTCTCCTTGCTATTCTTTGGAACTCTGCATTCAAATGGGAATATCTTTCCTTTTCTCCTTTGCTTTTCGCTTCTCCTCTTTTTACAGCTATTTGAAAGGCCTCCTCAGACCGCCTTTTTGCTTTTTGCATTTCTTTTCCATGGGGATTGTCTTGATCCCTGTCTCCTGTACTATGTCATGAACCTCTGTCTATAGTTCATCAGGCATTCTGTCTATCAGATCTAGTCCCTTAAATCTATTTCTCACTTCCACTATATAATCATTAGGGATATAATTTAGGTCATACTTGAATGGTTTAGTGGTTTTCCCTACTTTCTTCAATTTAAGTCTGAATTTGGCAATAAGGAGTTCATGATCTGAGCCACAGTCCACTCCTGGTCTTGTTTTTGCTGACTGTATAGAGCTTCTCCATCTTTGGCTGCAAGAATATAATCAATATGATTTTGGTGTTGACCATCTGGTGATGTCCATGTGTAAAGTCTTCTCTTGTGTTGTTGGAAAAGAGTGTTTGCTATGACCAGTGCATTCTCTTGGCAAAACTCTATTAGCCTTTGCCCTGCTTCATTCTGTACTCCAAGGCCAAATTTGCCTGTTACTCCAGGTGTTTCCTGACTTCCTACTTTTGCATTCCAGTCCCCTATAATGAAAAGGACATCTGCTAGACAGCGTATTAAAAAGCAGAGACATTACTTTACCAACAAAGGTCCATATAGTCAAAGCTATGGCTTTGCCAATAGTCATGTATAGATGTGAGATTTGGACTATAAAGAAAGCTGAGTGCCGAAGAATTGATGCTTTTGAACTGTGGTGTTGGAGAAGACTCTTGAGAGTCCCTTGGACTGCAAGGAGATCCAATCAGTCAATTCTAAAAGAAATCAGTCCTGAATATTCTTTGGAAGGAATGATGCTGAAGCTGAAACTCCAATACTTTGGCCACCTGATGTGAAGAACTGACTCACTGGAAAAACCCTGATGCTGGGAAAGATTGAAGACGGGAGGAAAAGGGGACAACTGAGGATGATATGGTTGGATGGCATCACTGACACTATGGACATGAGTTTGATTAGGCTCCGGGAGTTGGTGATTGACAGGGAAGCCTGGTGTGCTGCAGTCCATGGGGTCACAAAGAGTCAGACATGACTGAGTTTCTGAACTCCAATTTATCCATAATGCAAAAATGAGCTTTCTGCGAAACAATAAAGTGATCGTTGACATTCCTAGCAATGATTATGATACAGGATAAATTACTATGTTTTCTACTCAATCTCCAGTCATTTCAGGTTGCAGAATATTTTAAACTATACTAATTATGGAATACTTGTTCACCAGAGAATGAGCCAGTTCTGGAGAGGTTAACTTGACTATTACTTACACCTGAAATTGTGGATTCCCAGGTAGCTCAGCTGGTAAAGAATCCACCTGCAATGCAGAAGACCCCAGTTCAATTCCTGGATAGAGAGTTTTCCCTGGAGAAGGGATAGGCTACCCACTCCAGTATTCTTGGTCTTCCTTGGTGGTTCACATAGTAGAGAATCTGCCTGCAATGAGGGGGACCTGGGTTTGAACTCTGGGTTGGGAAGATCCCCTGGAGGAGGGCATGGAAAACCACTCCAGTATTCTTGCCTGGAGAATCCCCATGGACAGAGGAGCCTGGTAGGCTGCAGTCCATGGGGTCCCAAAGAGTCACACACGATTGAGCGACTAAGCACAACACAGCATACCTTAAATTAAACTCAAATTTGATACAAACTTTGGCCTTGTGAGCCAAATGATTCAGTTGGGTTCTTCTGTGTAAACAAAACAAATAGCTATCTATAGAGACTTGGGACTTACTGCTATTTTAATAATATTTGTCTTTGTTTCTTTTTCAATGAATTAAAATTCAAACAGAATTAAACATTTTTGAATGCCTAAAATATTTTTCGATATTGAGGATATTGAAATTTCTCATGTGTATGTATCTCATTATTAACTTCTCAGATATTTTGTGACTAATGTAGCATTTGAACTTTTCTAGGTGAGGAAAAGAAAGCCAAAATAGCTTGGTTCATTGCCTACTTGTCTAACACTATTAAAATTTCTCAGCCTGCATGGTGAATTTAACTCAAGCTTAAGACTAGGTTCTTAAAACAGAATTTTATAACATTTATAAAGTGTTAGGAACATCTACCTGAATGAACTGCTTGGAGGGAGGAAAAATGTCTTCTTAACTCAAAATTTGAAGAATTAAGAAGGAAGCCTTCCTCACAACTCTTTGAGACAAAATTAGAGGTATTTTTCTTTTTTTTGTATTTAGAATTTAGGAGCTGTTGAACTGATGAATTGTCCTCTACCTATTCCAAATTCTAAACTATAAAATAAAGAAATGAGATTGTCCTTTGAGTATTCCAAGCACTATTCATGGAAAATTTTTTCCTTAGATACTGAAGATGTATAAAAATTCCTACTGGTCACGCCATTCCCCGGTGTGGGGTGAATCAAAGTTGTAAGGGAAGAAAGGAGGTGAGGAGATATAAAAAGGGACCAAAGTAAGTTGAAGTTGGGATAGTAAACTGTTAAGTAACAGAAGCTATGAGGCTGAGAAAAAAGATAAAGAATACAGAGCCAGGTAGCTTATTGCTAGCAGGAAACAGACACAAAGGAAGACTAGACGAAACATCTAGGTTCACTGCTGAGGTGCCCACGCCTTCCATAACTCCATGACTGTTATGGCCTGAGGAGGCAACAAGTTCAAAGGATGGGGAGCAATCAGTCAGGGTGTGAATGCATGTGGGTGAGGACCCAGGGCAGAATGGCATTCTCAGGCAGCCAGAAGAGCAGGAGCAAAGGTGCTGAGGGAAGTAATTGGTGCATTTAAGGGTCTTTCCAGGTGGCTTAAATGGTAAAGAATCTGCCTCCCAATGCAGGAGATGAAAGAGACATGGGTTCGATCCCTGGGTCAGGAAGATCCCCTGGAAGAGGACATGGAAATCCACTCCAGTATTCTTGCCTGGAGAATTCCATGGACAGAGGAGCCTGGTGGGCTACAGTCCATGGAGTCGCAAAGTGTTGGACACGACTGAGCATGTGCACACGCACACACGCACACACGCACACACACACATCCCCTAAAGAACGTCTGCATGACTGGGACGTGATTGGGCAAGGAGATGCAATGAAGCTTCAAAGGGTAAGTAAGGCCCCTGTAGGACACCTTAAAAGATCTATAAGTGTATTAAAGGCAAACTAAACTATTTTCTTCTACTAAGCTACATGTATGCACAAGTTTTCTGAGAAATGAATAATACAAAATATAAATGTATAGTTTTAAAATGTATCCACATGGTAAAAACCTTGCTTCACATGACGTTAGCAAAAAGCAGCAAGATTTGGTAATAAAAAAGTATGCTGTCTTTTAATTAAAAAAAATACAAAAGATATTTTACAAATGGATTACAGATTGATAAAATTCAATTAATACAGGTCCTTCTGTGAACATCAGATGTGTTATGGCAATCAATTCAGCCAGGTTTAATTGTGAAAAAAGGAAATAAAGGCTTATTTCTTGAAAAAAAAGTCAATAAAATCAATTGCTATTAATTTTATTTTTTGCATTGTGCTCTGTGTAGTTGCTCAGTCATGTCCCACTCTTTGAGACCCCATGGACTATAGCCTGCCAGGCTCCTCTGTCCTTGGGGATGCTCCAGTGATGAATACTGGAGTGTATTGCCATGCCTTCCAAAATCTAAATGAAAATACACCAATGGACTCTTGACAGGGACAGATAGAGAGTTAAGCTGACAATGTCCTACAATTCTGTCTTCCCCAAACTACTCTTGTATTGCATTTTCCGCCCAGCCTGCTAGCACATTTCCTATTCCCCTTCCTGGCACATTTTCATCTTTCTTTCCACCCCACCCTAACAGTCCCTGCATTAACTTTTTAACTAAAAATAATACAAATAATATACCTTTATTTCAATTAAAAAATGAAAATTTTGCAAAAGTGTTGCAAAAGAGATAAAATTTATTTTAAAAATTATTCATTATCTAATATGCAAAGGAGTCTATAGTAAAGAAATGTCTTTCTGGATACTTTTTCCTGGGCATGATATACATGTTGCTGTTGTTGTTCAATTGCTAATTCATGTCTGACTCTGCTACCCTATGGATTGCAGCACGAAAGTCTTCTCTGTCCTCCACTATCTCCTGGAGTCTGCTCAAATTCATGTCTATTGAGTCAGTTATGCGATTCTCTGCCATACCTTTCTTCTTTTGGATGAGATGGCATACCATCTCATTCTCTGCCATGCCTTTCTTCTTTTGCCTTCAATGTTTCCCAGCATCAGGGTCATTTCCAATGGGTTGGCTCTTCATATCAGGTGGCCAAAGTATTGGAGCTTCAGCTTCACCAACAGTCCTTTCAATGAATATTCAGGGTTGGTTTCCTTTAGGATTGACTGGTTTGATATACATACTACACAAAAAGAGGAGTCTGTTTTAAGTACTATTTTATAAGGTGTACTTTCTTTAACATAAATATCTGTATCTTCATTTTTAATGACTGCAGTATCTTTTAGCTAACTCATGGAGACGTTTCTTTGATAGTCAGTTCAGTCACTCAGTTGTGTCCAGCTCTTTGCAACCCCATGGACTGCAGCATGCCAGGCTTCCCTGTTCATTACCAACTCCTGGAGCTTATTCAAACTCATGTCCGTCAAGCCGGTGATGCCATCCAACCATCTCATCCTCTGTCATCCCCTCTTCCTCCCACCTTCAGTGCTTCCCAGCATCAGGGTTTTTTCAAATGAGTCAGCTCTTCGCATCAGGTGGCCAAAGTATGGGAGTTTCAGCTTCAGCATCAGTCCTACCAATGAATATTCAGGACTGAATATATAGGATTGACTGGTTGGATCTCCTTGCAATCTAAGGGACTCTCAAGAGTCTTCTCCAACACCACAGTTCAAAAGCATCAATTCTTTGGTGCTCAGCTTTCTTTATGGTCCAACTCGCACATCCATACATGACTGCTGGAAAAACCGTAGCTTTGACTATATGGACCTTTGTTGGTAGAGTAATGTCTCTGCTTTTTAACATGCTGTCTAGGTTGGTCATAGCTTTTCTTCCAAGGAACAAGAAGAAATGGAGTAGCCCTCATAGTCAACAATAGAGTCTGAAATGCAGTACTTGGATGCAATCTCAAAAATGACAGAATGATCTCTGTTCATTTCCAAGGCAAACTATTCAATATCACAGTAATTTTTGATAGTAGATAAACTGATTCCATAACACCTCAGTGAGTTAACAGAGTTTAACAATCATCTCAACAATTTCACAATTGACTTTATTTTGGTGAAATTTGGTATCCATTTTAGAGATAAGGACTTGATCTTTTAAAGTTTGTACAGTTAGTTTGAGCCTAATTTTTCATTACATTTGAGAGCTATCGTATGGAATTCATATGAGAAATGGATAAACTCATATTGTTTGTGAGACTGTTGCTAACATTTTTGGCCATGTAAATGCTAATATTCTCACGTCCTTGAGACTCTCTGCCTATACTATAAGGTGTGGTGCATTAGGGATGAATGGTGGGAAGATATGAGGTTTGGAGCCAGAAAACCTGTATTCAAGTCCTAAGTTAAATCCACAATTGCCCTTGTTATATGAATAATTAACTTAAAGTCTGACTGTCACATTCTTCCATCTAAATTAGGATTAGTCATACATAGCTACCCTCTAAGAGTTTCTGGTAGGATTAAATGAAATAGTTTTGGAAAGCAGCTTCTAAACAGTACAGCTCAGTGATATTTTGTTGTTATCAATAAGACCTTATTAATGGATTCTTTCCATTTGGGTGTACTTTGAATTTTTAAAGTTCCCTGCATTTCCACCAGATATTCATTCTATAAATGAAGGTACAGCTTATATGTGATTGGAAGCTACACAAGGACAATGCCCCTGGCACAGAGAAAATATTCAGTGAACAGTTTTTAAATGATTGAACAAACACATACTACATTTTTATTAAGTAGAAGTTAATACTCAGGTAAACAAGTAAGTCTCTTCAAAGAAAATGGATTATATTAGAGGGTACAGAAGTGTAAGAGTTATTACTCAAAACACATAATAAATTCTATATAAAGGAGCAAGCTACAAGCTGAGGTAATTCAAAAGAATAGTGGCTAATTAGAAATGATTCGGTCAAGAATGGCATATAAGAAGCATCTGAGTTGGGTCTTGAATGTCAAAAAGGGCTTTTCCAGAGAACAGAAAGAAGGGAATTTCAAGCCAAGGAATAGTAAGGATGGGTAGATGTGATGCCTAGGATAATCTATCCTACAAGACATTGTATAAGACATGTGCTAATAAAATCTCTTGTTCAAAAGCCTTCCCACCTACTCTTTAACTTACAATTAATATATGACCATAAGCATCTGACACCATTTGATATCATACACAAACGGAAACCTTTCTTCTGAGTGTGGAGTTTTCTAAGAGGAGTTTCCAAACATCAAAAAATGCACGTACTTAATTTCCATGGTGTTTATCCCATTCCAGGTATCTCATCCTAGTCGTTCATGGAAACATGATGGCCAGCTTTATGGAGCTGGGACAGCATGGCCAGGAGCCATAATGTTAGGCCCAGCATACTCAATTCCATCTACTTAGCAATATTATACCTCGGTACCCACTAATGAGCAGTAGTAGACTAATTCTTAACATTCATCTACTGTTCAGGGGAGAGCTACTGAAAATCTATTATCTTCCACACTACCATTAGAACAATTTCAATGGCTTTAATGGTTCTAGAATGTCTGAGACAAGTTTGGTGCAGATTGGAGAATTCCATGCTTCACACGTTTGTTTTAAGGGCCCATTCTCCATAATTTCTCCATAGCATTTAACATCTCTGACCACCTTAATGCATGCATTTTCACATGTGCATCCACACATGCACCCACACCCACCTTGGTTTTAGTCCTTAACTCAATGGTATCCTAGAAGTTTTTTCTAAGAACACTTCTCCATGTTTCTCCCTTACTTTGCCTCCTCTTCTGGCCCTCACAGCTTGGCTATTCATTAAGATTCAGTCTTTAACTCTTTCAGGGAACTCTTTTACACTCAGGATGCAACAATAACTTAGCTGATAACTACTAAATACTTAGCTTACTCTGAAATCTACACCCCTAGTTCTGCATATTCAGGTCCAGTCTTCCCAACTTTTTGAAGCACTGACACTGTCATTGATGACGCAAAATCCCAACCATCACAGTCTTCCTCAAAAACCAATTTAATCTCTGCCTTGCCTACTTTGGCCACAGTTTCAGGCACCTGGGTCACCCTTGCAGTCATCTTTTATCCCTTGCTATAAAACTGGCATCAAACATGGAGAAATTCAAATATAAAGATGCCTATGGCTGGGCTTCACTGTCTTGCTGGGGTTTTGGAGCAGTGGTTCTCTTCTGAAAAGCTTAGCTTGTGGGAAAAAGTGACTTTCCCTCTTTTCTCACCATACTTAACCTTGCTCACTTCAGTATAGGTTGTTTCATCACCCAATACTTTTATTAAATGGAAGAGACTCCCAAGGGCAAACCACATATAAATTATGGTTTGATATCATTTAAATCACTTGAAATGGGTTGCAAGTGAATCAGTGTTTCCCAGCAATTCCATTTCACCTTTTCCTAACCCTTTTCAGTAAGATCATGGCTTATTGTTTCTCATTCACCCCCTTTGTATGCTACCGAATAAAATCCCAGTTCTTCCTATTGGCACGGTGATTTCTGGGGGGAGGGAAGGCATTTTTATCTTCATCTACAAACTAGTTCTTTAAATTTTGGTCAAAATTGCCCCCTTCCAGTTCAATTCATTAAAAAAATAATAATTATTTTTAGGGAGTTTCTCATGAACAGGATGCTATATACCACGCACTGGGGATATAAAGACAAGAACACCTCAACCTTGAATTGTTAGTTTCTTTTATATACAATCTAGATAAATTTTCCATACTACCTCTCCTTTTGCTTCCAGAAAACCTTACTTAGTTCCCCTAAGCTGCTTACTTCCTCTAACTTTTCTTCTCTCTGTTCTTCTCTTTCCATTTCTCTTTCCACAACCTCACCCTGCATCCTCCTGATGTCATTTTTTTCCCCACGCTTCAAATACAGTTCTCCCATAGCCCCAGATAAGGTGGCTTCATCCCTCTTCAGGGAATGGGGCCATTGTGTCTTCTGGGTCTAAACCATAGATTTAACCTGAAGAGATCATTCACTCTCCCTCATTTTTATAATCACCAAAGTTATCACATCTCCAATCTATCCCCCTTAATATTTCCAGGTTAATAATCATTTAAATCTGCTGCTGTGTCATGTTATGTTGTGTTACCTCTTCCCCCTTCCACCTCTAGCACCAGAAAAGTAGATGACTCCTGAATGTTCACAACATACAGGTCAAAATAAGGCTAATGTCATAATTCACCTCTAGGTGTTAGCTCTATGTTAATTGACCACTAGGTTTTAATTCTTAACACCACATGGTAAGGGCTATACCCAGAGAATTAACATCTACAAAGGAAGAAAAGGAGTTCTTGAGGCATGAAAGGAAGATACTTTCAGGAACACTTCTCAAAGGAAGTAATACTATTTTTGCCCTATGGAAGTTACCAGATAGTTGGAGAGAATACTGGTATATTAAACAATGTTTTCCATTATTGAAGTTAGAGGATATAGAGATTCCTCCCCAGGGAAAGGCTTGTGGGGCAAGTGGGACCTTAGCAGAGCCTTGAAAATAAGAGTCAAATAACAGGCAAGACTTGGAAGAGTATTTCAGTCAGAAAATGGTAGGAGACTGTTATGTCGAACTCTAAACCCTGCATACAGTTATGGAAAGCAAATAGGCCAGTTCACTGAAATGGAAATTTCCTGCACAGAGGTACTTGGAATCTCAGAGTTGGAAGAGACCTTAAAGTAACTGTGCTGGTTCTCTCTCTCTCACATGACACTGGACAGATACACTGGAACCAGACTGTAGATTTGTTCTTAGGATGAACCAAGAAACCTCTTCTCTCTAAAACACTAATCTGCCTAACAAAGGGCCAGACACAGCAATCCTAGTCACTGAATTTCTGGTTTTCATCAGAATATTTTCCTCTCAAACATTGCATTTACAGATATATGTGAGATACTTGTATTTTAAAAATAATGAAGTGATTACTTGAAAAACTGTTACTTTCAAATGTGGCATAATAAACCAAAACTTGGAATCAGCAACACAAACAGGAAGCATTAACCTCAGGTCAAAAAGGCAACAGGTCTGATATTTGGCAAAATCATAAAAAAGCTGAAGAAGGCTGGGATTCATGAAATCTTGGAATTGCCCTTTGGATAGAATTTAACTGGCTGGCCATCAGTCACAGAATCACTTTCAATCAACTTAAGGATCATTTTCACTTGCGTGCTCTCCCTAAATTCCCTTCATGGCATTTATTTTTAGAATGATCATTTCCTGAGAATTTCTCTCTCTTATTCCTTTCCTCTGTCCTTCAGTGTTATATTGAAACATG
This sequence comes from Giraffa tippelskirchi, assembly GCF_054371585.1. Taxonomy (NCBI): domain Eukaryota; kingdom Metazoa; phylum Chordata; class Mammalia; order Artiodactyla; family Giraffidae; genus Giraffa; species Giraffa tippelskirchi. The sequence continues at coordinate 187,950,372 of NC_137276.1, read as the reverse complement.
AAACTTTGCAATGAAATAAACGGAGTAGCAATAAACTGACACTGGTAAGGAACCATGGTTACGTTGTCAGCCACTCCCATCAATAACATGTGACATGAGACCAAAAAAGCTCTAAACAGCTCCGCAGTCCTTTATATTATATATAGATGGCCTTGAGTAGATAATCTGCACTAATTTAGCATGAAAATGTTATCCTTTTAAAGGAGGCAAGATATTAATCTGCATTAGTATTCAAGGGATGGTGAACCCTCCACAATTCCGGGCCCTAATTAAAGTTGTAGATAAAGTGTCACATAAACCCATAAGACACAGAAGCACACGTGGAAACACCTATAAGCAGCCCTCATTATTATCAGAATTTCCACCAAGCCTCAGGCAAAAGCAAAATATATTTGTAATTTCTTTCAATTTTTAACTCTGGTGGGTTTTATTATTTTTTTCCTGCAGAATCATAGAGCTTGTCTGGCAAAGGGCTGGGCAGGGAAACCAGGACCTGTCTCCCCTCATAAACTCAGCAAAAGCCTCTGTAACCACAGAGAGAGCAATCAACATGTGTGTCGTCAGGCAGAAAGAGATGGCAGGTGTGATGTTGAACATCCCTGGTGTACATTTCTAACTCAAAGGTCTTGCTGTCTGCCCAGGAAAACAACAAATAGGGCCCAAGAAAGAAACAAGTTCCTGTCCCTGAGCACAAGAAGAGAGTATATGTTTCCATAACTTTGAAGTTAGTCATTTCAAATATCTTTGAAATTTCCATATCTTTGAAATTAGCTGTTGATGAGAAAGCCACTAGGGCTTCCCTGGTGACTCAGATGGCAAAGAATCTGCCTGCAATGTGGGAGACCCGGGTTCAATCCCTGGGTCAGGATGATCCCCTGGGGAAGGGAATGGCTACCCACTCCAGTATTCTGGCCTGGAGAATTCCATGGGCAGAAGATCCTGGCAGGCTACAGTCCATGGAGTCACAGAGTTGGACACAACTTAGTGATTAACACACACAACAAATTGTGGGCAAAGGGGACTGTTTGCCACTTCTAGGTCAACACGTTGAAATGCTAGTGCCAGACCCTCCACCATTCTTCCCTTGCTGCAGGGAAGCAGTTAACCAGGTGGGGTCTGGGCCTTGGATGACTGCAAAGAACAGAGGCCATGGCCATTATCAGTGGACATGAAATTGAGCCAGAGGTATATTTTTGTCACTTTAAGGTCATTGAGATTTGGGTGTTTTTGTGTTGTTGTTGTTGTTGAGGCATAATCTAGCCCATCCTGACTAGTATAGATGGAGATGGACACTATGAGAGAAAGCAAATCAGGGAGGCAGTTAGGAAGGCTCAGGGTGGGGAGGAAATACACTCAGAACAGAGAGGGCTTTGTTTAAGGATAAAGACTTGAAGAAAAAGAGAAGGTGAGTCATTCAGATATCTGAGGGAAGAACATCACAGGCTGAAGAACATCACATCAAGAGCAAAGGCCGAGAGAAAGGAAGATGTGTGTGGCTACCATGGCGATAAGAAGATGACAGGATACATTTAAAGTACTGAAAGGGAAAAATATACAACCAAGATTACTGTACCCAGCAAGGATCTCATTCAAGATTTATGGGGAAATCAAATGCTTTTCAGACAAGCAAAAATTAAGAGAATTCAGTACCACCAAACCAGCTTTACAACAAATGTTAAAGGGACTTTTACAGTCAAGAAATACAAGAGAAGAAAAAAGGTCTACCAAATCAACGCAAAACAGTTAAGAAAATGGCAATAGGAACATATATATCAATAATTACTTTAAATGTAAACGGATTAAATACTCCAACCAAAAGACACAGCCTGGCTGAATGGATACAAAAACAACACTATGAGACTAGATATCAATTACAAGAAAAAAAACTGTAAGAAACACAAACACATGGAGATTAAACAACACATTTCTAAACAACCAACAGGTTACTGAAGAAATCAAAAGAGAAATCAAAAAATTTCTAGAAACAAATGACAATGAAACCACAATTCAAAACCTATGGGATGCAGCAAAAGCAGTTCTAAGAGGGAAGTTTATAGCAATACAATCCTACCTCAAGAAACAAGAAAAACATTGAATAGACAACCTAACTTTACCCCTAAAACAACTTCTTTTTCAAAGAACAAAAAAACCCAAAATTAGTAGGAAAGAAATCATAAAGATCCAAGCAGAAAAAAATGAAAAAGAAACGAACAAACAATGTAAAGATTAATAAAACTAAAAGCTGGTTCTTTGAGAAGATAAACAAAATTGACAAACCTTTAGCCAGACTCATCAAGAAAACAAGAGAGAAGAATCAAATCAACAAAATTAGAAATGAAAAAGGAAAGATTACAACAGACAATGCATAAATAAAAAGATTATAAGAGACTATTATGAACAACTATATGGCAATAAAATGGATAACCTGGAATAAATAGACAGATTCTTAGAAAAGTTCAATCTTCCAAGACTGAACCAGTAAGAAATAGAAATTATGAACAACCCGATTACAAGCACTGAAATTGAAACTGTGATCAAAAACCTTCCAAAAAACAAAAGCCCAGGACCATATGGCTTCACAGGAGAATTCTATCAAACATTTAGAGAAAAGCTAATGCCTATCCTTCTCAAACTCTTTCAAAAAATTGCAGAGGAAGGAACACTTCCAAACTCACTCTAGAAGGCCACCATCACCCTGATACCAAAACCAGACAAAGACAACACAAAAAAAGAAAACTACAGGCCAATATCATTGATGAATATAGATTCAAAAATCCTCAACAAAATTTTAGCAAATAGAATTCAGCAACACATCAAAAGGCTCATACACCATGATCAAGTTGGGTTTATTCCAGAAATGCAAGGATTCTTCAATATATGGAAATCAATCAATGTGATACATCTTATTAACAAATTGAAAGATAAAAACCATATCATCATCTCAATAGATGCAGAAAAAGCCTTTGACAAAATTCAGCACCCATTTATAATTAAAACTCTTCAAAAAATGGGCATAGAAAGAACCTACCTTAACATAGTAAAGGCCATATATGATAAGCCCATAGGAAACATTATTCTCAATGGTGAAAAACTGAAAGCATTCCCCCTAAGATCAGGAACAAGACAAAGGTGTCCACTTTCACCACTATTATTCAACATAGTTCTGGAAGTCCTAGCTACAACAATCAGAGAAGAAAAAGAAATAAAAGGAATCCAGATCATAAAAGAAGAAGTAAAGCTCTCACTGTTTGCAGATGACATGATACTGTACATAGAACACCCTAAAGATAGTATCAGAAAATTACTAGAGCTAATCAGTGAATTTAGCAAAGTTGCAGGATACAAAATCAATACACAGAAATCACTTGCATTTCTATATACTAACAATGAAAAATCAGAAAGAGAAATTAAGGAATCAATCCCATTCACCATTGCAACAAAAAGAATTAAACATATAGGGATGAACTTACCTAAGGAGACAAACAACTGTACACAGAAAATTATAAGACATTAATGAAAGAAATCAAAGATGACATAAACAGATGGAGAGATATTCCACGTTCCTGGGTAGGAAGAATCAATATTGTGAAAATGAGTATACTACCAAATGCAATCTATAGATTTAGTGTGATCCCCACAAATTACCAATGACATTTTTCACAGAACTAGAACAAAAAATCTCACAATTCATATGGAAACACAAAAGACCCCGAATAGCCAAAGCAGTCTTGAGAAAGAAGAATGGAGCTGGAGAAATCAACCTTCCTGACTTCAAAATATACTACAAAGCTACAGCCATCAAGACAGTATGGTACTGGCAAAAAAAAAGAGCAATATAGACCAGTGGAACAAGATAGAATGCCCAGAAATAAACCCAAGCACCTATGGGTACCTTATTTTTGACAAAGGAGGCAAGAATACACAATGGGGCAAAGACAGCCTCTTCAATAAATGGTGCTCAGAAAACTGGACAGCTGCATGTAAAAGAATGAAATTAGAACACTTCCTAACACCATACACAAAGATTAACCCAAAATGGATTAAAGACCTAAATGTAAGACCAGAAACTATAAAACTCTTAGAGGAAAACAGAGGCAGAACACTCGATGACATAAATCAAAACAAGATCCTCTATGACCCACCTCCTACAGAAATGAAAATAAAAACAAAAGTAAACAAGTGGGACCTGATTAAACTTGAAAGCTTTTGCACAGCAAAGGAAACGATAAGCAAGGTGGAAAGACAACCCTCAGAATGGGAGGAAATAATAGCCAATGAAACAGCTGACAAAGGATTAATTTCCAAAACATACAAGCAGCTCATACAACTCAATACCAGAAAAACAAACAACCCAATCCAAAAGTGGGAAAAAGACCTAAACAGACATTTCCTCAAAGAAGGCATACAGATGGCTAACAAACACATGAAAAGATGTTCAACATCGTTCATTATTCAGTTCAGTTCAGTCACTCAGTCATGTCCGACTCTTTGAGACCCCATGGACTGCAGCATGCCAGGCCTCCCTGTCCATCAACAACTCCCGGAGTTGACTCGAACTCATGTCCATTGAGTTGGTGATGCCATCCAACCATCTTATCCTCTCGCTCATTATTAGAGAAATGCAAATCAAAACTACAATGAGATATCATCTTGCACCAGTCAGAATGGCCATCATCAAAAAGTCTAAAACAATAAATTCTGGAAAGAGTGTGGAGAAAAGGGAACACTCTTGCACTGTTGGTGGGAATGTAAATTGATACAGCCACTATGGAAGACAGTATGGAGATTCCTTCAAAAACTATGAATAAAACCACCATATGACCCAGCAATCCCATTCCTAGGCATATACCTGGAGGAAACCAAAACTGAAAAAAAGACACATGTATCCCATTGTTCACTGCAGCACTGTTTACAATAGCTAGAACATGGAAGCAACCTAGATGTCCATCGACAGATGAATGGATAAAGAAGTTGTGGTACATATATACAAAGGAATATTACTCAGTCATAAAAAATGAACACATTTGAGTCAGTTCTAATGAGGTGGATAAATCTAGAACCTATTATACAGAGTGAAGTAAGTCAGAAAGAAAAAGATAAATATCATATTATACTGCATATATATGGAATCTAGAAAAATGGTTCTGAAGAATTCATTTAGGGCAGCAATAGAGAAACAGACAGAGAATAGACTTATGGACATGGGGAGAGGGGAGGGGAGAGTGAGATGTATGGGAAGAGTAGCGTGGAAACTTACATTACCATATGTAAAATTGAGAGCCAGCGGGAATTTGCTGTAGTCTCAGGAAACTCAAACAGGGGCTCTGTATCAACCTAGAGGGATGGGATGGGAACGGAGATGGGAGGGAGGTTCAGAAGGGAGGGGATATGTGTATACCTATAGCTGATTCATATTGAGGTTTAACAGAAAACAACAAAATTCTGTAAAGTAATTATCCTTCAACAAAAAAATAAATAAATTTTTTAAAAGTCTCTATTTTTTTCAACCTGAGTGAATGGAAAGATGGAGTTTTCCTTAAATGAGTTGAGAAAGACTGTAGGGAAGTACGGAGAAGGCAATGGCAACCTACTCCAGTACTCTTGCCTGGAAAATCCCATGGACAGAGGAGCCTGGTAGGCTGCAGTCCATGGGGTCGCGAAGAGTCGGACACAACTGAGCGACTTCACTTTCACTTTTCACTTTCATGCATTGGAGAAGGAAATGGCAACCCACTCCTCTGTTCTTGCCTGGAGAATCCCAAGAACGGCGGAGCCTGTTGGGCTGCCGTCTATGGGGTCGCACAGAGTTGGACAGGACTGAAGCGACTTAGCAGCAGCAGCAGCAGCAGTAGGGAAGTAAGTTGCAGAAGAATGGACTCAAGAGCTTGGTTTTAGATGTGCTGAAAGCTCCATGTCTATTAAAAATAAAGTGGAGACATTGAGTAGAGACTTGAATAAATGGATCTGAAGTGGAGCACAGGGTAAGGAATGGAGATGTAAATTTTCCACTTATTAGTATTTAGATAGTATTCAAAGTCACTAGATTAGATGTGATAACCAGGGGAATGAGAAGATAGAAAAGAGATTCAAGACTCAGTCTTGGGATGTTCCAATTTAAGAGATTGGTAAAGTGAGGATGAATCAGCAAAGGAGACTAAGGAGCAGCCAGTGAGAAAGGAGGAAAACCAGACAGATGAAGAAACTGAAGCCAGAGATGGTTAGTTATTTGCCAAAGGAGATTTAAACCTTAACTGTGATCCTGGTCCTCACTGCTCATAGCTCAGCTCATGGTAAAGGGAGATTGTGCTGGGACTCAGAATAACTGCATATTATTTTTTGTGGAATATCTCACAAAAATAGTCCAAACTGAGAAACATGTGGCTGGTACTACAAACAGAAATAAAGAAATAAAACAGAGAATAAGGATAAGATCATATGAGTGAGAGAAAGGAACAAAGCAACAGTTGGCACTAGCATTTTCTTTGCAGACTCACTCCATTAGAAAGAATGTACACTTTGAGGATATACTTCACCAGAGGGACAAGAAATTCAGTATTTTTATTCAGGATAATTCTGCCATATGACAAATGTTCTCTAATGTACTTAATTGGGAAAACTAATTAAAAGATTATGTGCTTAGTCGCTCAGTCGCTCTGCAACCCCATGGACTGTAGCCTGCCAGGCTCCTCTGTCCATGGGGATTCTACAGGCAAGAATACCAGAGTGTGTTGCCATGCCCTCCTCCAGGGCATCTTCCCGACCCAGAAATCAAACTGGAGTCTCCTGCATTGCAGTTGGATTCTTTACCAGCTGAGCTACAAGGGAAGCCCAGTAGACTGTAGTCTGCCAGGCTCCTTTGTCCATGGAATTGTCCAGGCAAGAATACTGGAGTGGATAGTCATTCCCTTTAACAGGGGATCTTCCCAATTCAGGGACTGAACCCGTGTCTCTCACATAGCAGCTACATTATCGTCTGAACCACCAGGGAAGCCTGAAAAGGGCATGCATATCTATATTTTTAAAATAGAAACATATTATAGAAGTGTTTCAAAACTTGTCTAAAACACTGACTCGCACTTAGGATGTAGAAAGCTGTACAAAATATTGTTTCCATCCTTATGACTACCAAAAAAGTATCCCCAATCCTCAAATTTGCAGGCTTGGGCTTCCCTGGTGCTCAGACCAGGAATCCGCCTGCAATGTGGGAGACACGGGTTCAATCTCTGGGTTGGGAAGAGTCCCTGGAGAAGGGTGTGGCAACTCACTCAAGTATTCTTGCCTGGAGAATCCCCATGAACAGAGGAGCCTAGTGGACTACAGTCCATGGAGTCACAAAGAGTCGGACATGACTGAGCAACTAAGCACAAAACACGGCACAAAAAAATAATCAAAGAGCTGAGGTTGTAAGGAAATGTGAAATCTAAGAAAAGACAAGCATATCCAAGGAGAAATGTCACTGGATGCCACAGAAACTAGTAAGAAGAATTTGGTTAAAAGTTGTAATGAATTCTTAAAGGCCTACTCTGGGCTATCAAGAGAATAGAGAACCCTTGAGTTTAAAAAAAAAGAGAGAGAGAGAGAGAGAGAGAGAGAGACTATAAAACCCTTGGGAGTTGCAGATACAAGGAGAATTTGCAACCACTTGTGGGCTCTTCTCCATGGCTTTCATGGTTGCTTACAGGAAAGATTGAAAGTAGTGAGAGGGTCCTGAATAAACCTCCTTTGTTGTGCAAGACCGGGATGGGAGTAGGGGGTCAGGAGGAGTGTTAGAGCAGTCACTGAGAGAAAGTCATAAAGTACCATCCAGGTCATTCTCTTCTATCTTTCCTGTGGAACACAAGCCTGACTTCCTCGGGGTGAAGGGAAGATGAGCTTGATGCCCTAGAGCACAGGTGAAAAGCCACTGCAGCTGGGAGAAGGGAATAGAAAAACATACTTCATCCCTGGGTAGGGGAGGGGCAGACCTCATTCTTAAGACCCGGGGCACAGTGCCTTCCTAAGTCTAAGGCTAGATCAGAGCAACAGAGGGAACCTGCCTAAGCCTCCTAGCAACTGTCCAATAAGTGCTGAATATCACTGAAAAAGCAAGAAAGTTCCAGAAAAACATCGACTTTTGCTTTATTGACTATGTCAAAGCCTTTGACTGTGTGGATCACAACAAACTGTGGAAAATTCTGAAAGAGATGGGAATACCAGACCACCTGATCTGCCTCCTGAGAAATCTGTATGCAGGTCAAGAAGCAACAGAACCAGATATGGAAAAACACACTGGTTCCAAATTGGGAAAGGAGTACGTCAAGGCTGTATATTGCCGCCCTGCTTATTTAACTTATATGCAGAATACATCATGAGAAATGCCAGGCTAGATGAAGCACACGCTGGAATCAAGATTGTGGGAGAAATAACAAGAACCTCAGTTATGCAGATGACACCACCCTTATGGCCAAAAGCAAAGAACTACAGAGCCTCTTGATGAAAGTGAAAGAGGAGAGTGAAAAAGTTGGCTTAAAATTCAACATTCAGAAACCTAAGGTCATGGCATCCAGTCCCATCACTTCATGTCAAGAAGATGGGGAAACAATAGAAATAGCCTGACTTTATTGTCTTGGGCTCCAAAATCACTGCAGATGGTGACTGCAGCCATGAAATTAAAAGATGCTTGCTCCTTGGAAGTAAAGCTATGACCAATCTGGACAGCATATTAAAGAGCAGAACATTACTTTGCCAACAAAGGTCCGTCTAGTCAAAGCTATAATTTTTCCAGTAGTCATTTATGGATGTGAGAGTTGGACTATAAAGAAAGCTGATCATTGAAGAATTGATGCTTTTTTTTTCTCTCTCTTTTTAAAACTTTTTGTTTTATTTTGGAATATAACCAATTAACAATGTTGTGATAGTTTAAGGTAGACAGTAAAGGGATTCAGCCAATTGAACTGTGATGTTGGAGAAGACTCTTAAGAGTCCCTTGGACTGCAAGGAAATCAAACTAGTCAATCCTAAAGGATATGGGTCCTGAGTATTCATTGGAAGGACTGATGCTGAAGCTGAAACTCCAATACTTTGGCCACCTGATGTGAAGAACTGACTCATTGGAAAAGACCTTGATGCTGGGAAAGATTGAAGGTGGGAGGAGAAGGGCACAACAGGGGATAAGATTGTTGGACGGCATCACCGACTCAACAAACATAATTTTGAGCAAGCTCCAGGAGTTGGTGAAGGACAAGGGAAGCCTAGTGTGCTGCAATCCAAGGGGTCACAAAGAGTCCAACACAACTGAGTGACTGAACTGAATTGAATTGAACAAACACCACCACCAGTTTAATGCTAAGAGAGCATCAAGAGCATCGAGAGAAACCTTCTCTGAGGTGTAGGCTCAAAGGGAAGACAATAGAAATATCCTCTGAAAAATCAGTCTCACTTTACAAGGTAATGCAAGAGAAATTGGAAGTCTGTGGTGCATTGCAGTAACCATGACAACAATGAAATACAAATGCAGCTCAACTCATGATGCAATTTTCTCAGCCTAAAGGCTTAAAAAAATAAACATATGCTAATTTTTAGGCATAAAAACTATTTTCTTCAGTCTGTACTGTCCTACAGAGATGTTGAGTTTTTAAAAAAGAAACTGTTAAGAGACAAAGCAATCCATAGAACCAGACTTTGATATGGCACAGATATTGGAGCTATGATGGAATTTATAACTATAATAAATATGTTTAAGGCTGCAGTAGAAAAGTCAGGCAGTTTGTATGATACATGATAATTTCAGGAGAGAGAGGAAACAGTAAGAATGAATCAAACTGAAATTTCAGAAATGAAAAATATGATATTACAAAAATAAAAAGAAGTGACATTTTTAAAAAGAGAATCTAGAGAATCTAAGGGGTGCAATACAAACCAGTTCAATATACTTGCAGTTGGAAACTCAAAAGGAGAGAAAATTGAACAGAAGAAATATTTGGAGAGAATAACAGTTTAATTTTTTCTAAATCAAGGATGATTGACCATAAATCCAAGAAACTCAGAAACCACCAAAGAGAATAAATACAAACAGCTGGATATATTGTCATCAAATTGCTGAAAACAAAGACAAAGACAAAGACAAAAACTGGGAGGAAAGTAGGACATAAAAGACGTATTACATATAGTAGGAAAAAAAGATATGCTATATTAAATGGTAAAAGGAATTTTGCAGGTGTGATTAAGGTTACAGATCATAAAGTAAAGAGATTGTCATGGATTATCTGGGTTGGCCCAATCTAATCACATGACCTCTTTAAAGCAGAGGACTTTCTCTGGCTGGAAGCAGGACAGATGAAGCAGAAGGAGAAGTCAGAGAGATTCAAAGCATGTGAAGGATTCAATCCATGGTTTTGAAGATGACAAAAGGGAGTCACATGACATGAAGCATGGATGTCCTCCAGAAGCTGAGAGAGACTCAGTCAACATCCAGCGAGGAAACATGGATCTCGGTCCTGCTTCCACATGGAACTTAATTCCATCAAGTGCCTGAATGAGCCTGGAAGTAAATTCTCCCTCAGAGCCTTCAGCTAACAAGCCCACCTCAGCCAATACCTTAATGTCGCCTGACACCTGGAACAGAGAAGCCACATATGCCCACCCAGACTTCTGACCTACAGAGCTATAAGATAATAAATTTGCCTTCTTTTACACTAATAAGTTTCTGGTAACTTGTTATGGCAGCAATGGAAAACTAGTATAGTGTCTTTTCATCAGTCCACTAAAAGGCAGTCTTATTAACAGAAAGGCTTAACAAATGCAGCTCTAGCACCAACTATTCAATGTAATAAGGAAGTAAAGGGCTTCCCTGCTGGCTCAGCTGGTAAAGAATCCATCTGCAATATGGGAGACCTGGGTTTGATCCCTGGGTTGGGAAGATCCCCTGGAGAAGGGAAAGTCTACCCACTCCAGAGAGAAGGGAGAATTTCATGTACTGTATAGTCCATGGGGTCGCAAAGAGTCAGACACGACTGAGCGACTTGTACGAGGAAGCAAAGGAGGGATCATCTGGGACCCAATTTAAGGCATTTAAAGGCTCTACCAAATGAAATATTCCTCACCCCCAGTGCCCACTGTCACATTTGAATTTCTAATTTTGAATCACAGAGTCAATCCTAGAGATAGAAATTACCTATATTAAAAAGAAATAGAAGAGGAGTAAGACATGGTCTCTCTCAGGGCTCAGATCAGTTGTAAATGTATATTTCAAACTCCAGGGTAACCATTTTGTAAAAAAAGCATAAATAATATGCTAAGAAAGGAGAGAAAATGGAATCACATAAATTACAATTACAACTCAATTACAACTACAAAAGGCAGGAAAAGAGTTCAAGACAACTTGGGACCAGGAGAAAGAGCAAGAAGCAGAAAAAAGTAACAGTTGATAAAACTCCAACTATATAAAAAGTATTTGAACATCAATAGTCTAAATTAACCAATTAAAAGAGGGATTGTCACTTACTATTTTTAAAAAACTCAATAAATTAGAAAACAACAAACTTCCTCAACTTTTATAAAGAATACCTATGAAAATACATACAGCTCATGTCATATTTAATGGTGAGAAACTTGAAGTTTCCCCACTAACATCAGGAACAAGACAAGGATGGCCCCCATCACCACTCCTTTTCAACACTATATTGGAAGTCCTAGCTAATATAGTAAGACAAAAAATAAAATAAAATAAAATAAAAAGCATACATATTGGGAAGGAAGACATAAAACTGTCTTTCTTTGCAGATGACATAATTGTCAAGGTATAAAACCTGAAAGGATCAACTAAACCATTCCTAGAACTAATAAGCAATTATAACAAGTTTGCAGGATACAAGATTAATATGCAAAAGTCAATCACTTTCCTATAGACAAGCAATGAACAAGTGATATTTAAAAACACAATATAATTTACGTTGGCAACTGCAAATTGAAATACTTGTATATAAATTAACATGATATGTATATTATGAGAAAAATGAGAAAATTCTGAAGAATAAAATCAGAGAACTAAATAAAAGGAGAGATATCCATGTTCACGGAGAGGAAGACTCAAGATTGGCAAGATGTCAGTTCTTCCAAACTTTATTTATAGATTCAATGTGATCCAAATATAAATTACAGCAAGTTATTTTTAGATATTGACAAACCAATTCTAAAGTTTACATGGAGAAACAAAAGACCCAAAATAGTCAACACAAGATTAAACTAGAACAATCTTGTAAGATTAATGCTACCCAACTTTAAGACTTACTAAGAAGCTACAGTAATCAAGTGAGTATGGTACTAGCAAAAGAACAGACAAATAGATCAATCTAACAGAATAGAGAACCCAGAAATAGACCCATGTAAAGTCAACTGATCTTTGACAAAGAAACAAAGGCAATACAATGGAGGAAAATAGTCTTTTCAACAAATAGTGCTGGAACACCTGGACATCCAGAGGCAAAAAATGAATCTAGATATTCACTGAGCAGTGGCCACAGGACAGGAAAGGTCAGTTTTCATTCCAATCCCAAAGACGAGCAAGGCCAAAGAATTTTAAACCTACAGTATAGTACATCATTTCACATGTTAACAAGGTTATGGTCAAAATCATTCAAGCTAGGCTTCAGCAGTCTGATGCTGTAAAGAGCAGTATTGCATAGGAACCTGGAATGTTAGGTCCATGAATCAAGGCAAACTGAAAGTGGTCAAATAGGAGATGGCAAGAGTGAATGTCGACATTCTAGGAATCAGCAAACTAAAATGGACTGAATGGGTGAATTTAACTCAGATGACCATTATATCTACTACTGTGGGCAGGAATCCCTTAGAAGAAATGGAGTAGCCATCATGTTCAACAAAAGAGTCCACAATGCAGTACTTGGATGCAATCAAAAACGAAAGAATGATCTCTGTTCGTTTCCAAGGCAAACCATTCAATATCATGGTAATCCAAGTCTATGCCCCAACCAATAATGCTGAAGAAGCTGAACTTGAATGGTTCTATGAAGACGTACAAGACCTATTAAAACTAATACCCAAAAAAGATGTCCTTTTCATTATAGGGGACTGGAATGCAAAAGTAGGAAGTCAGGAAACACCTGGCATAACAGGCAAATTTGGCCTTGGAGTACAGAATGAAGCAGGGCAAAGGTTAATAGTTTGCCAAGAGAACTCACTGGTAATAACAAACACCCTCTTCCAACAACACAAGACTCTACACATGGACATCACCAGATGGTCAACACCAAAATCATATTGATTATATTCTTGCAGCCAAAGATGGAGAAGCTCTATACAGTCAGCGAAAAAAAGACCAGGAGCAGACTGTGGATCAGATCATGAACTCCTTATTGCCAAATTCAGACTCAAATTGAAGCAAGTAGGGAAAACCACTAGACCATCCAGGTATGACCTAAATCAAATCCCTTATGATTATACAGTGGAAGTGAGAAATAGATTTAAGGGACTAGATCTGATAGACAGAGTGCCTGATGAACTATGGACAGAGGTTCGTGACATTGTACAGGAGACAGGGATCAAGACCATCCCCATGGAAAAGAAATGCAAAAAAGCAAAATGGCTGTCTGAGGAGGCCTTAAAGATAGCTAGGAAGAGAAGAGAAGTGCAAAGCAAAGGAGAAAAGGAAAGATATTCCCATCTGAATGCAGAGTTCCAAAGAATAGCAAGGAGAGATAAGAAAGCCTTCCTCAGCGATCAATGCGAAGAAATAGAGGAAAACAACAGAATGGGAAAGACTAGAGATCTCTTCAAGAAAACTAGAGATACAAAGGAAACATTTCATGTAAAGATAGGCTCGATAAAGGACAGAAATGGTATGGACCTAACAGAAGCAGAAGATATTAAGAAGAGGTGGCAAGAATACACAGAAGAACTGTACAAAAAAGATCTTCATGACCCAGATGATCACGATGGTGTGATCACTCACCTAGAGCCAGGCATCCTGGAATGTGAAGTCAAGTGGGCCTTAGAAAGCATCACTACGAACAAAGCTAGTGGAGGTGATGGAATTCCAGTTGAGCTATTTCAAATCCTGAAAGATGATGCTGTGAAAGTGCTGCACTCAATATGCCAGCAAATCTGGGAAACTCAGCAGTGGCTACAGGACTGGAAAAGGGCAGTTTTCATTCCAATCCCAAAGAAAGGCAATGCCAAAGAATGCTCAAACTACCACACAATTGCACTCATCTCACACGCTAGTAAATTAATGCTGAAAATTCTCCAAGCCAGGCTTCAGCAATACATGAACCACGAACTTCCAGATGTTCAAGCTGGTTTTAGAAAAGGCAGAGGAACTAGAGATTAAATTGCCAACATCCACTGGATCATCGAAAAAGCAAGAGAGTTTCAGAAAAACAACTATTTCTGCTTTATTGACTATGCCAAAGCCTTTGACTGTGTGGATCACAATAAACTGTGGAAAATTCTGAAAGAGATGAGAATACCAGACCATCTGACCTGTCTCTTGAGAAACCTGTATGCAGGTCAGGAAGCAACAGTTAGAACTGGACATGGAACAACAGACTGGTTCCAAATAGGAGAAGGAGTACGTCAAGGCTGTATATTGTAACTCTGCTTATTTAACTTATATGCAGAGTACATCATGAGAAACGCTGGGCTGGATGAAGCACAAGCTGGAATCAAGATTGCTGGGAGAAATATCAATAACCTCAGATATGCAGATGACACCATCCTTATGGCAGAAGGTGAAGAAGAACTAAAGAGCCTCTTGATGAAAGTGAAAGAGGAGAGTGAAAAAGTTGGCTTAAAGCTCAACATTCAGAAAACTAAGATCATGGCATCTGGTCCCATCACTTCATGGGAAATAGATGGGGAAACAGTGCAAATAGTGTCAGACTTTATTTTTGGGGGCTCCAAAATCACTGCTGATGGTGATTGCAGCCATGAAATTAAAAGACACTTACTCCTTGGAAGGAAGGTTATGACCAACCTAGATAGCATATTGAAAAGCAGAGACATTACTTTGCCAACAAAGGTCCATCTAGTCAAGGCTATGGCTTTTCCAGTAGTCATGTATGGATGTGAGAGTTGGACGGTGAAGAAAGCTGAGCGCCAAAGAATTGATGCTTTTGAACCGTGGTGTTGGAGAAGACTCTTGAGAGTCCCTTGGACTTCAAGGAGATACAACCAGTCCATCCTAAAGGAGATCAGTCCTGGGTGTTCATTGGAAGGACTGGTGTTGAAGGTGAAACTCCAATATTTTGGCCACCTCATGCGAAGAGTTGACTCACTGGATAAGACCCTGATGCTGGGAAAGATTGGGGGCACGAGGAGAAGGGGACGACAAAGGATGAGATGGTTTGATGGCATCACCAACTCAATGGACATGGGTTTGGGTAGACTCCGGGAGTTGGTGATGGATGGACAGGGAGGCCTGGCATGCTGCAATTCATGGGGTCGCAAAGAGTCGGACACAACTGAGCAACTGAACTGAATTGAGACTATCTGTAGACAAAAATTTCAGCATCTTCTTGCCTCCAGTTTTAGCACATTTATGCCAAATCCTGGTTTCTGTCAGCTTCTCTACCCTCATGGGTAGAGGCCTCCCTTCCTTAAAGCTCTGTCTGGCTAATTGTCAACTAGAAAAGATCTAAAGAGCCAATTCCTGGTTAGGTGGAAAGACTGATAAAGAAATAAAGGATTTCTATTCTCATGGTAAATGTTTGTTTCAGTGTGTGTGTGTGTGTGTGTGTGTGTGTGTGTATGCACGTGCACACATGTGCACACACTCACATGTTGCCTGTTAGTTGTTCAGTCATGCCCAACTCTTTGCATCCCCATGAACTGTAGCCTTCTAAGCTCCTCTGTCTTTGGAATTCTCCAGGCAAGAATACTTGAGTAGGGTGCCATTGTCTTCTCCAAAGGATCTTCCCAACCTAGGGATCAAACCCACATCCCCTGCATTGCAGACAGACTCTTCACTATCTGAGCCACCAGGAAAGCCCGTATTCTATCAGTAAGGGAAATCAATTCACATTATCTAACTTATAATAGTGAGAGTGCAGGGATAACAGATAACCTGGGGTGTGAAGACTTCTCACTGGTCATTCATAGCTTGTCTCTCATGCTCACCTTCTCTTCCACACACAAGCCAACCCTTTTCAATATGAATATAAAGCCAAACTTCAGATATCTAAGATAAATCAACTTTAAGGATCCTTGATCCTAATTCATTTCAAGTTCTTTCTCAAATTCTACCAATCTCTTCTGCTTTGAGGCCTAAGAAAATTCAGAAACCTTATTGGTTATGGTGACAGAATATGAGTAGCTCAACAACTAAGCCCTCCAGTTTCTTTTAATAGCAGGGTTCATGAAAGAAATACAACTGTTCAGTTTTAGCAAGTGTTTTTCAAAATGGTCAATTATTGCTAGGCCAAAGTACATCCTAGTAGACTTGCTATAGTAATGACATGAAAACATGGGACATCTTTACTCTTTGAGGAAAGGACTGAGTTCATGCATCATAATTTATTGAGTAACTTCTGTGCACTAGGCATTATTCTGGGTGCTCTAGGGAGTGGAGTCACGGCATGTCAGTGGTGGACCTAACAAATGAGGGCAACAGAGATCCAGACTGGTCTAGTTATTTTACCAAAATATCACAGCTGGAAATAAAATAAAGTCTGTGTCCTCAACATGCTCAATTTCTTGTTCTAAATCATCTTTACAAGTGATAAATGCTACCATTACTGTAGAGGTGTCTGAAACATAAATCCATGCATCTGTCATGTAAGGAAGGACTTTGCCCAAGGCCAAAGATGGGCAAGAAGAAGGCCATGCAGCAGGTTTAGTTGTGTGGCTAGCTTAGTTTTCTTCTTAATTTAATCCCCAAAAAGCGACATGAAAGCACGATCAACTTCACCATCCTGAGTATGCTTCTGTTCTCCAACCTTCAGTGGTCACATTGGACTTACAACTCTCATTGTTTCCATTGGCACAGCTGTTATATCACAAATAGAGTACAATGATTTCATGTGTGGACTATGTAGGCAAGAGATCTTCTGTCAATAATCCCAGTCTCTCAAACCTGATCATCTAGAAAACTGGGTAAGACCTTTATCCATAGGCCTAACTTTTGCCAACCTCTCTCGGGTGAAATGAAGCAGGTGAGGACAATGTTATCTCTTAAATTCATGCTCTAAAGGGTGAACTGTGGCTCATGGGCCAAATCCAATCTGCCACCTGTTTTTGTAAAAATAGCAGAGTTGAATTTAACAAGTATTGTATGGCTCACAAAGTCTGAAGCATTTCCTATCTGGTCTTTTACTAAAAAAGTTTGCTGACTCCCACTCAAAAGTAAAATATTAGTAATGAAAGTGAAGTGAAAGTGAAGTTGCTCTGCTGCTGCTGCTAAGTCGTTTCAGTCGTGTCCGATTCTGTGCGACCCCATAGACGGCAGCCCGCCAGGCTCCCCCGTCCCTGGGATTCTCCAGGCAAGAATACTGGAGTGGGTTGCCATTTCCTTCTCCAATGAGTGAAAGTGAAGTTGCTCAGTCATGTCCGACTCTTTGTGACCCCATGGACTATAGCCTACCAGGCTCCTCCATCCATGGAATTTTCTAGGCAAGAGTACTGCAGTGGGTTGCCGTTTCCTTCTCCAGGGGTTCTTCCTGACCCAGGTATTGAACCCAGGTCTCCCGCATTGCAGGCAGACGCGAAGGAATAACAAAAACTTAAGCAGATTCTTCATTATCACAAAGTTGGGCTTCAAATGAAAAGTGAGATGGCTTGTTAAATACAGTTTCTTACTTAGTTAAACCTATGAAATCATAGTACAGATTAAGCAATAGGAATTTTATAAACATAAAGACTCAAATATACCTCCCTTGATTTCTCACATACTGAAATGACTGGTCTGAGAACTGGTTGTTCTTTTTCTTTCAAGACATTAGCTGTTATTTTTAGTGTCAGGCTTGGTGGCTTTGTATCTATGGTTATTTCCCCAGAAGACCACATGCTCTGTTTCTCTGCCTTCCTGTTGCCCCCACCTGCCACCATTATGAGCACAGAATCTTACGTTAAGGAACTCAATGCTGTTCCATGTGCAATAAATTTTAAGTCTCTAAAATTTGCAAGCTTCTCTTTTCTTTTTTTCTTTTAACACTGAAGGTTATTCAGGTATCAGAAAGTTACTTTAGCAGACCTAGTTTTGTCTTGACTAGCAGTGTTATCATGGTTAATTGGTATAATATTCCCAAACCTCAATGTTATTATCTGTAAAAAGAAAAGCTTGAACTGTATACCTTCTAGGATTTTTGGTTCGAAACTCTGAAGGTAAATCCCATTAGGCATCTATCAATTTCTAGGGACAGATCAAGTTTTTATTGTATTAGAATGAAGACCTACAATACCTTCTAGAACTAACACCCAAAAAAGATGTCCTTTTCATTATAGGGGACTGGAATGCAAAAGTAAGAAGTCAAGAAACACCTGGCGTAACAGGCAAATTTCGCCTTGGGGTACAGGATGAAGCAGGGCAAAGGCTAATAGAGTTTTGCCAAGAGAATGCACTGATAATAGCAAACACCCTCTTCCAACAACACAAGAGAAGACTCTACACGTGGACATCACCAGATGGTCAACACCGAAATCAGACTGATTATATTCTTTGCAGCCAAAGATGGAGAAGCTCTGTACAATCAGCAAAAACAAGACCGGGAGTGGACTGTGGATCAGATCATGAACTCCTTATTGCCAAATTCAGACTCAAATTGAAGAAAATAGGCAAAACAACTAGACCATTCAAGTATGACCTAAATCAAATCCTTTATCATTATACACTGGAAGTGACAAATAGATTTAAGGGACTATATCTGACAGACAGAGTGCCTGATGGACAGAGGTTCGTGACATTGTACAGGAGACAGGGATCAAGACCATCCCCATGGAAAAGAAATGCAAAAAAGCAAAATGGCTGTCTGAGGAGGTCTTACAGATAGCTGGGAAGAGAAGAGAAGTGCAAAGCAAAGGAGAAAAGGAAAGATATTCCCATCTGAATGCAGAGTTCCAAAGAATAGCAAGGAGAGATAAGAAAGCCTTCCTCAGTGATCAGTGCAAAGAAATAGAGGAAAACAACAGATTGGGACAGACTAGAGATTTCTTCAAGAAAATTAGAGATACCAAAGGAACATTTCATGCAAAGATAGGCTCGATAAAGGACAGAAATGGTATGGATCTAACAGAAGCAGAAGATATTAAGAAGAGGTGGCAAGAATACACAGAAGAACTGTACAAAAAAGATCTTCACGACCCAAATAATCACGATGGTGTGATCACTCACCTAGAGCCAAACATCCTGGAATGTGAAGTCAAGTGGGCCTTAGAAAGCATCACTACGAACAAAGCTAGTGGAGGTGATGGAATTCCAGTTGAGCTATTTCAAATCCTGAAAGATGATGCTGTGAAAGTGCTGCACTCGATATGCCAGCAAATCTGGAAAACTCAGCAGTGGCTACAGGACAGGAAAAGGGCAGTTTTCGTTCCAAGCCCAAAGAAAGACAATGCCAAAGAATGCTCAAACTACCGCACAATTGCACTCATCTCACATGCTAGTAAAGTAATGCTCAAAATTCTCCAAGGCAGGCTTCAGCAATACGTGAACCGTGAGCTTCCAGATGTTCAAGCTGGTTTTAGAAAAGGCAGAGGAACCAGAGATCAAATTGCCAATATCCGCTGGATCATCGAAAAAGCAAGAGAGTTCCAGAAAAACATCTATTTCTGCTTTATTGACTATGCCAAAGCCTTTGACTGTGTGGATCACAATAAACTGTGGAAAATTCTGAAAGAGATGGGAATACCAGACCGTCTGACCTATCTCTTGAGAAACCTGTGTGCAGGTCAGGAAGCAACAGTTAGAACTGGACATGGAACAACAGACTGGTTCCAAATAGGAAAAGGAGAATGTCAAGGGTGTATATCGTCACGCTGCTTATTTAACTTATATGCAGAGTACATCATGAGAAACGCTGGGCTGGAAGAAACACAGCTGGAATCAAGATTGCTGGAAGAAATATCAATAACCTCAGATATGCAGATGACACCACCCTTATGGCAGAAAGTGAAGAGGAACTAAAGAGCCTCTTGATTAAAGTGAAAGAGGAGAGTGAAAAAGTTGGCTTCAAGCTCAACGTTCAGAAAACTAAGATCATGGCATCTGGTCCCATCACTTCATGGGAAATAGATGGGGAAACAGTGGAAACAGTGTCAGACTTTATTTTTTGGGGCTCCAAAATCACTGCTGATGGTCCTTGCAGCCATGAAATTAAAAGACGCTTACTCCTTGGAAGGAAGGTTATGACCAACCTAGATAGCATATTTAAAAGCAGAGACATTACTCTGGCAACAAAAGTCCGTCTAGTCAAGGCTATGGTTTTTCCAGTGGTCATGTATGGATGTGAGAGTTGGACGGTGAAGAAAGCTGAGCGCCGCAGAGTTGATGCTTTTGAACTGTGGTGTTGGAGAAGACTCTTGAGAGTCCCTTGGACTGTAAGGAGATCCAATCAATCCATCCTAAAGGAGATCAATCCTGGGTGTTGATTGGAAGGACTAATGTTGAAGCTGAAACTCCAATACTTTGGCCACCTCATGCGAAGTGTTGACTCATTTGGAAAGACCCTAATGCTGGGTAGGATTGGGGGCAGGAGGAGAAGGGGACGACATAGGATGAGATGGTTGGATGGCATCACCGACTCGATGGACATTGGTTTGGGTGGACTCCCGGGGTTGGTGATGGACAGAGAGGCCTGGCGTGCTGCAATTCATGGGGTCACAAAGAGTCGGACACGACTGAGCGACTGAACTGAACTAAAATCAAATATTATTTGAAATGAATGCTGCCTCATATGTTGGGTCTCTCAATCTTTTGGAGCACCAATATAACAAAGGACAATTTATCCTGAAAATATGCAATAAAAGTAACTAATTCCAGTCTTGTGGTGATGTACCCATGTTTCTATGCAATTTTCTGATTTCAATCCATGCAAACACACTTCAAGAGGTAGAATGATTGCAACTAGCTTGACGTTTAATTTTTATTATATTAATCTATGAATAAAAATGTCTCAAATTTTAATTTGCAGTTAGTCAATAGTTTTCAGTTCAACCTGGTCTTCCTAAAAGTATACATTCATATACATTTACAAAAAAACCCCAAAACTGCAGCTATCTAGGTTGAGAGCCTTTGGGGTTGCGAAGAGTCAGACACAACTGAGTGACTGGACTGAACTGATCTAGGTTAGTAATATGTAGCTTTTTGAAATCTATCAAGATAAATGAGTGCCAGGAGCCAGCCCACGAGATCCCACCCATGACAGAGTCATGGGAAAGAGGAATGATTGAGCACGGCTTCTCAGGCCTCAGGGATTCTCGGAAGGCTGCCTCAGCACTCACCTTGAAGATATCTGTCTTTCTGATGTTTACTATAAAAAACCTCTTCTTATTTTCTATGACTTAAGCAAAAGGCCTTTCCCGATTTCCTTCTAAAATAGATCATTCTGAAACCTCAAATCAACAAGGCCCCTGAACGGTAGCACCCTAAATAAAATTATCTGGGATATAGAGTATGCTGATCTAAATTCCTTTTGCTAACATATTGGTTTGTTTGATAAATGTACCTGTGCCTTTGGAGCTAATGTGCATGACTGTTCCTTAATAATAAAACAGCATTGAGAGCCTCCACACGAAAGGCCCCTGTGGGCACAAAACCCTTCGCAGGAAAAAGGGCTTGTTGGGAAATATAGGAAATGTTGCTTTGTGAAACTGTTGCTTAGTCTATATTTACTCGCTATGTTTTTACTCTTAACTTATTTAGCCTATATAATAAAAGCATAATAGTTGAAGATTTATATAAATAGAAGTTTAGCTGTAATACAAATAGTGAGACAATTGTTGATTTAACTGAAGATTCTTACTTAGAGCTGACCTTCAGCTTGCTGTTCTATGACTTTATGGGACCACATTCTTTTCTGTTAAGCTCAAGGCGTAGAGTAAATTACCGAAAACAGGTTTTACCTTGAAACTTTCTATTGACGAATTCTTTCCTGCTGTGCCTGATACAAAAGTGTTCTGACTGATCAACCTTTATCAATAGGAGAGTCACAAGATGTTGGCAGGCCCCCAGGCCAGAAGATGATGTAAACAAAATGAACTAAGATATGCAAACGATGTCGGTAAAGGTCAACACTGTTGATCCATTAAGCTGATTTGATATGACTCTATACATTTGTTTCTATGTACCACTAAAAATATAAAAGCTGTCTTAAAAATAATAAAGGTGGGAGACACTTGGAAACACCGAGACTCACTGTGTCTTCTCATTCACATCGCCGACGCCGTCCATCCTGAGGGAACCCCTGGACCTGCTGGAGCTGGACTCCAGCAAATGAGATTAGGAAGAGGCTAGTTATCAGGTGGTTGAAACTGGCATCAAAATAGGGCTCTGTAGTGTTGAAGGACACAGGCAAGGATGGTGACCTTGGGGCACTCTATAGAACAATCTGGCCAAATGTGACTCAGATTCTGGATATGATTGAAGTTACTTCCAGCCTATGATTCTAATAGTACACTCCACAGCTTCAAATCTTAGAATCCTGTTAAGAAGTATACATTTCACAGATCTTAAATATAATTTGCAGTCCTAAATCAAACACAGATTATCCTCTGAATGTGGGTCTCTCCTGCAGACGTGGATTCGTAGATAATTCCCCTTGAGATTTGTTGAGCTTTTCCAAACCCAGAGGAGGAGTGAGCTATTTATTTTCAGTTCACCCACAGGGTCACCGTTGCCTCATTTTATTCCGGTCCAGTGTTTGACACAAAGGGCGGGGTGGCACAGACACGATCTAAGTGATGCAAACTATGAAGCAAGAAAATCACAGATCTGAGTGAGAGCCAAGCCTTCGACACACGCAACCTCAGTCAGCTACAAAGGCAATTCCCAACGTGTTCTTACTTCCAGAGGGCACCACCCTGGATCTCAGAGACAGAAAGTAGTTTAGAGGTTGTAGAACATGCTCTTCAATTTAAAGCAGAGGTAACTGAGGCCAAGGGAGGTGAGATGACTGTTGTAGAGCTCTAGTGCTAACTAGTGGCAATACCAGAATTGAGACCCTCCTATCTACCAATAAGTCCCATTCCACAAACCCCACGCTGCCAGTGAAGAAAGAGAGAGAGCCAAGAGCTCAACAGATGCATACATCCAGTAAACATGGCCAGCACTAGGTCCTTGACTCTGAGTTTTATCATGAGCTTGAAAAAGTTTTCCATTAAGCACATATTGAATAAATGTCGCACTCAGACCAGCATCTTGTCTCCAAACTGTGCCTTTGAAAAGACAAGTAGAGAAACTGTAGTATCTTCAAATCTCCAGGCATAGCTTAGAACAGAAAAGCAAATTTGTGTCATCAAGAAGGTTAAAAAAATATGCCTTTTTGAAAAATAAGAATGGAGTTTGCTGGAATAGAGTCAGGGTGGGGTAGGAAGAGTCCACATCTGAGGGTGTTAACTCAGTTTTGTAATGCATCTGCCAAGAGTCAGAGGAAATCCTCAATAATTCAGCAGAGGAAAGGGTTTTTTTTTTTAAGATTTAAAGAAAAACACATTCTGTGCTTCTTTTCTTCCTGCTCATGTAAGGTTGATCTCAAATAAAAAGCTATGATTTCTTTATAGGAAGGGGGCTTCCCAGGTGGTGCCAATGGTAAAGAATCCACCTGCCATTGTAGGAGACACAAGAAATGCTGGTTCAATCCCTGGGTTGGGAAGATCCCCTGGAGAAGGGGATAGCAACCCACTCCAGTATTCTAGGAAATTCCATTCTTATTTTTCAGAAAAAGAATATTTTTAAAAATCTTCTTAATGACACAGATTTGCTTTTCTGTCTGTCCTTTACAGGAAATCATTATTAAATGATCTTTACTTACACAATTCATATTACATAAGGAGTTACAGCATTTCTTTCAACAGAGTGCTCCTATGGATTCCCACAAACACAAATACAGATCTAACTGAATCTTGGCCATCCCCCTAAAGTCTTGGTGCAGCCATAATTCCCTTACATGCCTGGATGCCTGACAGCCTTGGTAACTGTTCAGATGTGTGTGATAAAAAAGGCAAAAGGTATTTTTATCCATACCCATTCTCCTGTGGTATTGAACTATAGAAGGAAATTGATAAGTATATTTTAAAATGAAATCCTATTGATTTGAAGCAGAAATTAGGCATCTTATTTTATAATAATAGTGACAAAATCAGAAGCATCAATTTACCTTTGAAACATGATTTTTCTTCTGTCAAAATACTGTGTCCAGTTGGACATCTGGGAAGTTGCTCTGTGCATGCTCAGTCGCTTCAGTCATGTCCAACTCTTGGTGACTCCATGGACTGTAGCCTGCAAGGCTCCTCTGCCCATGGAATTCTCCAGGCAAGAATACTGGAGTGGGTTGCCATGCCCTCCTCCAGGAATCTTCCTGACCTAGGGATTGAACCTGTGTCTTCTGCATTGCAGGCAGATTCTTTACCAAGAGCCACTGGGAAGCCCAGGATGTTGCTACACTTCCTCCCAAAGTGAGCACACTAAAAAAGATGACCAAGCAAATGAGGCCCGCCTCCCAGGTATCCAGTTGCCGTGTGTTGTCACATTTACAGACACATGCACCCAAACTGGGATTTGAGTCGTATTCGCTTCCCTGATAGCTCAGTTGGTAAAGAATCTGCCTGCAATGCAGGAGACCCTGGTTCAATTCCTGGGTTGCGAAGATTCCCTGGAGAAAGCATAGGCTACCCACTCCAGTCTTCTTGGGCTTCCCTGTGGCTCAGCTGGTAACGAATCCACCTGCAATGTGGGAGACCTGGGTTCAATTTCTGGGTTGGGAAGATCCCCTGGAGAAGGGAAAGGCTACCCACTCCAGTATTCTGGCCTGGAGAATTCCATGGACAATATAGGCCATGGGGTCACAAAGAGTCGGACACAATTGAGCGACTTTCACTTTCCCTTCTCAAATATTCCTAAGAACCTAACAACTTGGAGTCCAGCAACATGTGTTGAATGCAATTGTTCTTACTCTCTCCAGAGAGAGACCCCAGACTCTCACCTGACCCAGCCTCTCCTCTGTGCCATCCAGGTGCTATTCTTGCCCTTCCTGTCTCCGCCTTATCAGGGCTGAAAGCCCAAGAGCTCTTGGCTTGTTACTTCTGCCTCTTGCAACTGTGTCCTGAGAAGGGCAGCTCTTCAGTTTGTGCTGAAAGCTTTCCTCCATGCCCACATGGTTGTTCTCCCTCCCCGTAAGCATGAGGGATGTAGAAGAAGCACAAGTGGGCAAAGGTGGACCACAGAGGCTGTGGCTCCATCTCAGAATCAAATGTAATGACTGGAGAGTGGCCCACCACAGGTATTCCCGTCACATGCCCCGTGCCAAGAGTTTTTTCTTTAAGTTGTCACTTAAACTGAGTTACTCCAAGGAATTTATCAAGCTAAGAGCTCTTGAAATTGCTTTTTTGGTCATTATAACTGCTTCAAGAAATATTGGAAGCTGTTGAGACCATTTTCTGGGTTAAATATACAAACTTCTCCCAACATGCCTTGCAAAGTCCCCTGTAAACATGAATCTTACAGTCAGGACTTTTTGCAGTGAAGACATTACTTTATCACTTTTCCAGGACCCATTGAACATGTAAACAGAATAGGTAGTCACTTTTTTGGACATGATTTGAGAGACACAAGGAGGACTCTCATGCTTGAATAAATGAATTCTCCTCCAAACCTACTTGGTTGAAATCTTCCTGTTCGAGAAAATAGACCTGACTGTTTTGCATTAAGATTTTCTTTGTATAAGCATATTCAGATAAAATGCTGATGTCTCAGAGAAACAAGACATTTAGCTATCATCAGCCATTAACACTTGACAATGCATGAGACTATCAGATTATTTTCAAAGAGTAGGTTATGGGGCACTGACCAGGAAGATTTTGACAAGGAATAGTTATGGGGAAATCTGGATAATTACAAGGAGAAGGCAAGTCTGGAGTGAAGCATTAGAAGTCTTCAGCTACTGGGCTGCAGGGAGGACAACCCTGAGAATGTGGGAGGACCCCATGGATAAAATGTGCTTCCACTTTCATGTTTATACCTACCACACATTCTAGATTTCCCCTCTGCCTGAATTATAAAAAACACCTTACCTAAGATTGAATCACACTATAGAAATGAAAATAACCTGCAAGAGCTTGATAGATGTTTAACAGATGTTGGTGGAAGTTGAATTCCATTCACCTACTTATCAAGGTATCTGTCTTTCTTTGTCCCAGCAAAACCACTGGTTTCTTTAAAAAACAAACAAACAAAAAAAAAACCTGAATGGATCAAGAATGAGGTCATTAAAAATGGATTTTTTTTTAATGAAAATTAAAACAGAAAGGAGGTGTGAGGGTTCTTGCCAGTCAAATCAATTTGCACTTTGTCAGTGAAAGAATCAAAGAAATGTGGGCTGAGAAGGGTGTGCCTTCCAAAAAGGGGGCAGAAAAAAAGGTAACAAGGAATAGAATTTCATCCTTCCCAGAAGCATTAGATTCTTCCCATGAGATCATATCTGCAACCTGATTAGCTCAAGGCATTGATGTATCAGAGTTGCCTTGATTTAATAAAGGTAACATTGCCATTAAAACATCTGTATTATATTTTAGAAAATGAAACTTATACTATAGAAATTAAAGTAAGCAAAATCAAATTTTTATGTAAAAAAAATCTATCTGTACTGAAAGGAGTCTACAAATAAACTGATGATTGCAAATGTTTATAAAGCACCTTTGAGATGTGATAACTACTCTCTGGGCCAAGAATAGAAGTGATGAATGACAACTTCATTTATAAAGGAGCCTACAAGACAGCTGCAAGTGTTCATAAAAGAAGTCAGGTTCCAACAAGCCCTCACCCACGTTAAAGAAATCTAACAATGCAGCTATTGTTTTTGCCAGTCAAGACTCTTCAACAGGATGTTATCTTCATAGAGTAACACGTATTTTTTTTTAAGGTAAATAAACGGTTCCATTCAGCTGTCTGGATTCCCTAATCTACTTATAGTATTTGAGTGAGATATTTAAGTATTGAGATTTCGTTTTTTTCCTAATGTTAGATTTCTTAGCCCCTGGCTAGAGAAAACACCCATGCTAAGCAATAATAAAAACATCGTCATGTCCATTCACATAAACAACACACACGATCCATGTAGCAAATGCAGTCAACCAATCCTCATTATTAGCAGAATTTGTATTTGTAAATTAACCTACTCTCTAATTCCAAAATCGATAATCACAGCACTTTCACAGTCATTTGTGGACGTGCACAAAGTGGCAAAAATTGTGAGTCCTCCAATGTGCATTTCCCTGGTTGAGGTGAAATAGGGTAACAATCCACTTCCTCATTTCAGCTCTCAGACTGTAAACAAGTGCACTGTGCACAGTCTATTTAGTGCTACACTTTTCCCATTTTTGTGCTTTTTTTGGAGGTGATTTCACTGTTTAAAATGGCCCCCAAGTGTAGTGCTGAAGTGCTGTTTATCGTACAAGCACAAGAAGGCTGTGTTGTACCTTATGAAGGAAATATATGTGTGTTAGATCAGCTCCGTTCAGGAGGCATGAACTATGGTGCTGTTGGCTGTAGATTTGGTGTTAAATAAATCAACAGCATAGATTAAATATGGTGTCTTTAAACAGAAACATAGAAACAGCAAAATTATGTAGTGATTGATTAACAAAATGTGACCAGAGACTTGCAAGAAACTAACCCTGTGTTTCTTCTAGAAATAATGATTTGGTTGGTGTTTGTTAATTTGGTATTTGCAGCAACTTTGTAGAATGTTACTACTACAAGTGATGAAAATTGATGGTAATATGCTCTCTGTTTTTAGGTGAGAAAACTAAGACCCAACGGGACTAATTTACCTCAGTGTCACCCATCCTATTGGGAAAAGAGTAAAGACTAAAACTGAGGTGTTTTGCTTTCAAGTCCAGTGACTGTCTGCCTTATGCCTCCTTTCTCCAATTATACCTTGGTTATGAACACAGAGAAGAGATCTCATTTCTTCATTACATGAGATGCATAGATTTACTTAGCATTTTCCTATCGAGAGGACTGTCATTCAAAGTGTCTTTTTAAAAAGAATAGGCATATGTATATGTATAACTGAATCACTTTGCTATATACCTGAAAGTAACACAACATTGCAAATCAACTAAACTCCATCATAAAATAAATGTTTTTAAAAAACTATAGCAAACAAAAAAACTCCCCAAGGTGTGTCTTTTCAAGTGTGAAATCAGGCTTACACTGAGACTCAAAGCTGAAAGAACAAAAAAGAAAAAGAAATCCTATGTGACAATTCAATTTAGATTGTATAATTTTAATGGTTGGGCTATGATGACTCTTGAATACAAGATAGAGGAAAGGAGAGAGATAAGACTTATTGAATATGTACCAGACAAATGTAGCCTATTTCCAAATTTTATCTTATAAGAAATTACTATGAATTTCCATAAACTAATTTACCTTTTAGAAAAGACAGTGGTTTCTAAGAAAATTGATCTCATATTTTTTTAAAGAACGATACCTATCAAGTGTGGGTCAATCTCCAAGGTGTAAAGGTATGGATTCAAAACTTATCTGTCCCATTCCTAGTATACAGCTAAAATTAAAAACAAAACCTGATAATATCATGTAACAGCAAGTATGTGGAGTAACTGAAAACGTAGACACTTTAAGAACAGTTTGGCGTTTTTAAGGTGAAATATATACTTCAGTTCAGTTCAATTGCTCAGTCTTGTCCGACTCTTTGCGACCCCATAAATCGCAGCACGCCAGGCCTCCCTGTCCATCACCAACTCCCGGAGTTTACCCAAACTCATGTCCATCGAGTCAGCGATGCCATCCAGCCATCTCATCCTCTGTCGTCCCCTTCTCCTCCTGCCCACAATCCTACCCAGCATTAGGGTCTTTTCCAATGAGTCAACCCTTCGCATGAGGTGGCCAAAGTATTGGAGTTTCAGCTTCAACATCAGTCCTTCCAATGAACACCCAGGACTGATTTCCTTTAGGATGGACTGGTTGGATCTCCTTGCAGTCCAAGGGACTCTCAAGAGTCTTTTCCAACACCACAGTTCAAAAGCATCAATTCTTCGGCACTCAGCTTTCTTCACAGTCCAACTCTCACATCCATACATGACTACTGGAAAAACCATAGCCTTGACTAGACGGACCTTTGTTGCAAAGTAATGTCTCTGCTTTTTAATATGCTATCTAGGTTGGTCATAACTTTCCTCCTAAGGAGTAAGCATCTTTTAATTCCATGGCTGCAATCACCATCTGCAGTGATTTTGGAGCCCCCAAAAATAAAGTCTGACATTGTTTCCACTGTTCCCCCATCTACTTGCCATGAAGTGATGGGACCAGATGCCATGATCTTAGTTTTCTGAATGTTGAGCTTTAAGCCAACTTTTTCACTCTCCTCTTTCACTTTCATCAAGAGGCTCTGTAGTTCTTCACTTTCTCTCACAAGGGTGGTGTCATCTGCATATCTGAGGTTATTGATATTTCTCCCAGCAATCTTGATTCCAGCTTGTGCTTCTTCCAGCCCAGCGTTTCTCATGATGTACTCTGCAATATAAGTTAAATAAGCAGCGTGACAATATACACCCTTGACGTTCTCCTTTTCCTATTTGGAACCAGTCTGTTGTCCCATGTCCAATTCTAACTGTTGCTTCCTGACCTGCATACAGGTTTCTCAAGAGATAGGTCAGATGGTCTGGTATTCCCATCTCTTTCAGAATTTTCCAGTTTGTGGTGATCCACACAGTCAAAGGCTTTGGCATAGTCAATAAAGCAGAAATAGATGTTTTTCTGGAACTCTCTTGCTTTTTCGATGATCCAGAGGATGTTGGCAATTTGATCTCTGGTTCCTCTGCCTTTTCTAAAACCAGCTTGAACATCTGGAAGCTCACGGTTCACGTATTGCTGAAGCCTGCCTTGGAGAATTTTGAGCATTACTTTACTAGCATGTGAGATGAGTGCAACTGTGCAGTAGTTGGAGTATTCTTTGGCATTGCCTTTCTTTGGGATTGCAATGAAAACTTACCTTTTCCAGTCCTGTAGCCACTGCTGAGTTTTCCAGATTTGCTGGCATATTGAGTGCAGCACTTTCCCAGCATCATCTTTCAGGATTTGAAATAGCTCAGCTGGAATTCCATCACCCCTCACTAGCTGCCATACTTACAGGGGTTTGTGTGAACATACATTTTCATTCCTTTTGAGCCCACTCAAAAGGCTCTTGAGTTTACACAAAGCCCTGTAAATAGGGCACTTTCATTCATAACTGTCCCAAACTAAAAACAACCTAAATGTCCATCAACTGGAAAGTGTGTCAACAAATTGTGGTCCAGCCATATAATAGAATACTGTCCTACTAGTAAAAAGAATAAACTACTAATACCAGCAGCAACATGGATATATCATAAAGTATTATGAAAAATGCCAGACCAAAAAAGGCCACATAATATATGCTTCTGTTATAGGACAGTTTGGAAAGGGCAAAACTATAGGTATCATATCAGTGGTTACCAGGAACTGGGGGTTAGGGGAAGGTAGTGACTACAAAGAATTTTATGGGGTAATGGAAATATTTTATATCTTTATTAAAACTGACAAAATATTTCTAGGATTGGGTGAAACAATGGGGTAGACAAACAGGAGACAGAAATGACATCTTTTTATGGTGTGTTTAAGGGTTTCCCAGGTGGCTCAGGGATAAAGAATACACCTGCCAAAGCAGGAGATGCAGGTTCAATCCCTGGGTTAGGAATATCCCTTGGAGTTGGGAATTTCCCTGGAGTAGGAAATGGTTACCCACTTAAGTATGCTTGCCTGGGAAACCCCAAGGACAGAGGGGTCTGGCAGGCTACAGTCCATGGGGTGGCAAAGAGTCAGACATGACTTAGCAACTAAACAACAACAAAAACAACATTGTGTTTAAAACTTAGAAAGGTAAAAAAATTCATTTGCTGCTTTTCTCTAAATTAAGCTATAACTATAGAAAACTACCACATGCAACACAATGTTAAAATCAATAACATTTAACTTTAGGGTGCAGAGTGGAATAACAGGTATCCCAAGAGAGGGGTACTCTGGAACGTCAAACCTGTCCTAAATGTGGTTTGAGACCCAATCTCTGTAAGACATGACAGGCATTTTGTTTGCAGTCTGGACAAAAAATTTCTCCTGTTTGATAAGTTAGTCACTTTTAATGTATTGATCTAAAGATTATTTAATAACTAGGCATATTAATAACAGTATAGGAAGTTTCCTAAAGAACATTGGTGCCATTACATTGCCTAAGGAAAAAGAGAAATAAGGATATTTAGAAAGTCAAAAATGTTTACATTTGAATGTAGATAAAGGCCTTTCATCATTGGAAGTTACTTCCTTATTTTATTAAACTGAAATAAAACAAAACTTTTGCAAACAAGATAAAATTGAACCTAGAATCAATACATTCCCACTTGTAATGATTAAGTCTGAGAAGCAAACTCACTTAAGGAGGGAGCCCCACAGCTTCCTTGGAGGAGAAGGGCTGGTAAAGATGAAGGGGTCCCACACTTCATAGACAAATTGGGACAAGGATTCTGAAGTGGTTGATAGAAGTCACAGTTATGATTTTTCTAGTAGACGCTGCCTGTTTGGATGATGATTTCAGATCTAACTCAGTTTTTTGCCTTTTCTTGACTTTTTTCTTTGCCCACAGGATCCTCCACAAATAGAACTTGCTTCAAAAATCTGAATATTTTTCTTGCTTAATTAGATATGTTAATTGAGAATGGATAAAGGAGTTATAGGAAATGAGCTGTTTTTACTGCTAAAACAGCCCTTCCTTGGCAGCTATGATGAATGCTCTGGGAAGGTCAAGTCCATGGTGCCTTGAATCTGCACGAAAGCAGATCACATGGGACCTTGTGATTCCCTGAATGGTGATACATATTAGAAGAAGACTCTGGATCTAGAAAGGAGTTTGCTCTGGGACCAGGGGATGAGTCTGTCCCTTGTGACCTGTATCATCCAAGTAACCCAAGTAACCCAGATATTGACTGGCCAAGGAATTAGCCAACTGGATGGAAACTGCCTACGCAATTTTGTGTTTTTGTTACATGCTTTGCTAATAAGGTCTTAGTAACTGGCAACAAGTGCCAGCAATTTTTCTTTGTAATCATTTTATAAACAATGGTATTTTTCAAGGGAGCAAATGCATTCACCTTAAAGTCCTAACAGCAGCCATTAATGAAGTACACTGTAGATAAAATATAGTTAGAACATCTTGAATATTCTGGGATTGTCCTAGTTCGTGACTATACCATCTGTTTCTTCAAAAATATCTTTATATTTACCATGCATTCTGGTTTGGGGTTAGAAAAATTTGCTCATACTCCACAGATAGCCCATGTAAAGAAATTCCCCACATGAAGTATTTTTTTTTAAATTAACACTTCTTGGAATGCCATAAAAAAATTTCAAATGGCAGAGAAGAACCTGTTCAAAGCCTCTCTAATTCTTCCAAGCAAAATGAATCCCCTTTTTCTCTATGCCCCAATGCAGCTGTATTTATTCCTCTGTTACGGCCTTTATTACATTGTATTATCCTGTTTATTTCATCTGTTTCTTTTGCTAAAATACAAATTCAACAACTACAACCATTTTTCTCTTTATATCTTTATTCCACCTATTATACATTAGGTGTTTATAAAATGATTTTTTTTCTGTATGAGTTAAGAAATTTCACAAAGGCCTAATCTGAAGATATAATTACATCAAGAATGCCACAGCATAAACTTCAGCATGAAATCAAAGGTAAGGAAATGAGAGCTTGGCCTGATCCAGGTTTGTCCCAGGAGGCCCATTTGCTCCTCGGGGGAATTTAGGGATATATTGAGTTGGCCAAAAAGTTCATTTGAGTTTTTCCATACCATCTTATGGAAAAACCCAAATGAAATTTTTGGCCAACCTAATAGGTTAATACAGAGTGGATCTTGGATCTGGTTCTCCTTAAGCTGTCTTGGATACAGGTTGACTCTCTGAAATGATAGCAGGACCAATACGGACCCACCCTTGGCCTAAGGCCAGTCCTGAAATCAGTCCTCTGGAACGAATGACAAGGGCATCCATCAAGGCCTTAGAAAATGTAGTCCTTAAGCCATTCTAAACTACCAAACATTTTCTATGATTACTTTAAAAGGTTATTTGTTCACATATTTTTCCAATTACTCTTTGATCAGCAGTTATGCCAGCTTTTTGTGGTCCTGGAAAGGTAATTAATCCAAAAATTCTCTTTCATAATTTATTTCCACTTATCTTTTGCTTATAGGCAAGACTATCATTTCCAAGTCATATGCCAATAAAGACTGTATTTCTCATTCTATTTTTAATTCTACTTGAATAGTATAATGAAAAAGGCAGCAAATACACTCCCTTTATTAATTACCTATTATTGCATAATAAATTGGAGAAGGCAATGGCACCCCACTCCAGTACTCTTGCCTGGAAAATCCCATGGGTGGAAGAGCCTGGTAGGCTGCAGACCCATGGGGTCACTAGGAGTCAGACATGACTGAGCGACTTCACTTTCACTTTTCCCTTTCATGCACTGGGGAAGGAAATGGCAACCCACTCCAGTATTCTTGCCTGGAGAATCCCAGGGACGGGGGAGCCTGGCGGGCTGCCGTCTATGGGGTCGCACAGAGTCGGACACGACTGAAGCGACTTAGCAGCAGCAGCAGCATAATAAATTAACCCGAAGTTTTGTGGCTTAAACAACAGTAGCATTTGGAAGGGATGCTATTGTGAATCAGGAAGGAACTTGGGAACAGCTGGGCTAGGTAGTTACAACTCAGAATCTCTTATGAGGTTGCAGTCATGATATTGGCTAGGGCTGCGAGTTCTATCCCTTGGTCAGGAAGATCCCCTGGAGGAGGGCATGCAACCCACTCCAGTATTCTTGCCTGGAGCATCCCACAGACTGAGGAGCCTGGCTAGCTACAGTACATAGGGTCACACAGAGTTGGACATGACTGAAATGACTTAGCACACACATGCAGTAGTCATCTGAAGGCTTGACTGAGGTTGGAGGATGTACTTCCGAGTTGGCTCACTCATATGGCTAGCAAGTTTGTGCTGGCTATGGGCAGAGTTCCTCAGTCCCTCACCATGTGGGCCTTTTCAGAGGACTGCTCAAGTGTTCTCATGACATGGTTCCTGGCTTTCTCCAGATTTGGAGATCCAGATAAAGAGCTAGATGTGAAAGACAATGTCTTTCATGACCTAGCCTCAGAAGTCACACATGCTGATTTCACTTCTGTACTCTATGGATACACAGGCCAGCAAGGATTCCATGTGTGAGGGGATTCTATAAGGGGCAAATACAGAAGGTAAAGGTCATCTTGGATCCTATACTTTTATGTTTAAATTTTTTTGTACCATATCAAACCAGTCAATCCTAAAGGAAATCAACCCTGAATATTCATTGGAAGGATTGATGCTGAAGCGGAAGCTCCAATACTTTGGTCACCTGATGCGAAGAGCTGACTCATTGGAAATGACCCTGATGCTGGGAAAGATTGAGGACAAGAGAAGGAAATGATAGAGGATGAGATGGTTGAATGGCATTATCGACTCAATGGACATGAGTTTGAGCAAGCTCTGGGAGATGGTGAAGGACAGGGAAGCCTGGCGTGCTGCAGTTCATGGGGTGGCAGAGTCAGACATGACCTAGTGACTGGACAACAACATATCAAAATCAATTACATAAAATAAATTGTATGTTAACATCTTTAGTTATGAAATTTGAAATTTTTCATGGACTATCTCAAAGACCTTTTTGCATGTTTTATCAATATAGTGGTGATCCTTCCAGCCACTCACTTGATGCACCCTAAATCTAACTCAGTGAAAGGCATCTGTCTAGACAGATGGTTCTGAACTTTCACTGGCTCTTAGAAATTTTTTTGAATCTCAATATTTAAAAACTAATACCTCTCCCTCTAAAATGTCCAAATCCACAAGTGGGCTACTGTATGTACAACTTGAAGACTTTTAAGGACTCCTGGAGCTAAGAAAAAGAACTCTAACTTGCAAGCTATGTACACAATGTTTTCAGCTGGCTGCCAAATATAAATGTCACAGCTCATGTTCAACAAAAGGCTGATGCCCAATACTGACTGAAAGGCTGGCAAGTTAACAGTTTATGTAAGTCAGAATAACAGAGGAATTTTACATGAAGAATCAAATTCACCTTTAGTTTCACAATTGTCTTTTTCTTAATTGACCTGGTAAAGTAAACTGTTCATACATTATAGTGGGCTTTTTGATTTTGGGTTACACTTAACAGATGCTTCAGGCTAATATTAGGCATCAACTTTAACATACATTTACACAAACAGACTGACTCTCACTAATATCTCATAATGTCACCCAAACTTTCCAGTCCCAGATTTAAACACTGCTCACCACTAAACAAGTTTAATTAATGGTGAATGCTGCTCATGCTCCAGCTAGCTATGCAAAGAATGGTTTCTAAGCATAAAGGCAAACAGAATTTCATCACAATAACTAGAGCTCTCACTGTCTCAAGCTAAACATTTTGTACAGTCATGTATCATATGGGAACAGTTGGGTTAGGTAGTTATAACACAGAATCTCTTATGAGGTTAGGTAGTTATAACTCAGAATCGCTTATATGCTGAACAAATAAAAAGCACAGGTTTTTCAAATTTATAAAATTATAGGAAGGTAGCCAATTTCCTCTTAACTACTTTCTTTGAATTAGTGCCCCAGTGCTTGGTACTAGTTATATAAACCAATCAGTACTATTTCTCCCTACACAGTTAATCTCATTGGACTCATCAGTGATAGTATTTAATATACAGATTATCAGGTTACTAAATTGGAATTTGGGATGACTATAGTGAGGGTGGAGGGAACAAGGGGTGGGGATGGGGAGGTAGAACTCTGCATACTTAACAGATTCACTGAGTCAGTGGTTTGCAAAACGTGGCCCCAGGAACAATAGCACCGAAATCACTTGGGAGCTTGTGAGAAGTGCAAGTTCTCTGGACCAGTCGACCTCAGGTCTAGAATTAGAAACTCAGGATGGGCCCAGCATGCTGAGCTTTAGCAAGATGATTCTGATGCTTGCTCAAACGTAAGGACCACTGTACTCAGTGATTCCTAGCTCCTCAATATAGTTTGAGAATGATCATCTCCAGGTGTGTCAAACAGCTGTAACTCAATGAAACAAAACTTAGAGGCTTCTTTTCCTATTCCTACCTAATCATCTTCCACAACCAGGCCTTGTGAGTGGATATAGGAAGCAAGTACCATAAGAAAGAAGGATAGGTGGGAGAGACTTTAGATAAAAGCAGATAAATTGTGGTACCTCTTTCTCCCTTCCTTAAAGAAACAAACACTCTCACAAAATAAGAAAGTCCCAGACTTCCCTGGCAGTCCAGAGATTAAGACTCCATCTGCCAATGCAGGGGACACAGACTTAATCCCCGGTCTGGGAATATCCCACATGCTGTGGAGCAACTAAGCCTGCGCTCTAGAGCTGTTGCTTTAGAGCCCGGAGGCCACAGCTAGTGAGCCTGAGCACCTAGAGCCTGTGCTCTGCAGCAGGAGAAGCCCCCACAGTGAGAAACCCGTGCCCCACAACTAGAGAAGGCCCAAGTGCAGCAACGAAGACCCACCACAGACAAAAATAATACAATAAAAAATGTTTAATTAAAAAAATAATCACAAAGTCCCTAGAAAGAGACATCCCTAAAAGGATCTTGACTCCACTAAATGCTTATCCCTGAATTCCATTGAAATTATTTGATAACATAACTTACAGGAAGTTTACTTCATGTTAATATCTGTGGTTCCTTTGTGGCCTGTGAACCTCTGGCCATGAAAAGGAATGTTTGAAATGGATGTTTCTGGGATACCACAAAAACCTTACAGATGATATGTGAGCCGTGGGTTATGATGACTCTGGAAAACACTACGGTAAATACTTGTTGTCTTAATTTTCTGACATAAGTGAAAACAGATGCTTGGATTGAATGGATGATTAAGAGCAAGTGTTATACAATGCAATTCACCTGACAAGTTTAGGGTCTTCTAAAACTAAATGGTCTTCTTCGTAAACAGCTAAGAAAGGCACCTGAAAGTTTTTGAGAAAGTGCTGACACATTGGTGAAAAATTTTGAAAGTGGGATTTCTTGCCAAGAGTATGTGGAGAAAGAATTTTGACTAGACTATGAAATATTGTTACTTTTTTAAGTGATTCAAGGATATTTTTATTAGTTATTCTGGTGATTCAGTTGTAAAATCAGCATTTTAAGTTTGAGTTACTGTTACCCAAACAGGATAGTAAAAACAGTGAAATGCTGTCGATAAAGAGTTTTGCAACTAGGTTGTTCTGCATAAGAGCAAAACCATAAACCATACATACCAATATGTCAATCAATCAAAAATCAATGGTGAATCACACCAAATTTAATACATTCTAGGACTTTCATCTTATTTCATATTTATTTTTGATTTGTTTTACAAGGAGAACAGGCACAACAGTGTAGCATGGCACATACATGTGTAAGCACCAACACCTAATTTTATATTGTGGATCATTATTACTGTGGATCATGGCCAAAAAAGTCTAAAAGCCAAGAGAATATAAAGTTTCTATGGCAAAGATAATGGAAGGTCTTCTAAGTACAAGGATGGGAACATTGAAGAAGACATGAAAGCAGAAAATAGGAGGGCTATAAAGAGTGATATGAAAATTTGGAAGTCATCTGTTAAGTACAACAAAGAAAAGTAGAAACAGAGAAATAGAGATCAAAGAGGGAGACTGGTATGTTGAAATGATATGAAATGCCACAACTGTAGTCCAGTTGTCAATTAGAGGATCCTATTTCACGGGAACAGTTGACACAGAAACTCAGTTTCATGGCAATACTGGCTACCAGTCAAATGAAGAGAAACATGGCATTTGAACTGAAGATCAAACTCAACCCACTGGAAAAGGCAAAGTTCTATGCAAAGTTCTTGAAAATATCAGATACCAACAGCTATCCTGGAACAAAAATCCAGGAACAAATAAAAAAAGTTACCTTAAAAAATAACACTATGATATCTAGCATTTATCAAGCATATGTTATTGCCACATGTAAAGGGACATACTAACTTATACCATAATCAAAACCATTTAAGGGCTTCCCTGGTGGCTCGGTGGTAAAGAATCTGCCTGCCAGTGCTGGAGACATGAGTTTGATCCCTGGGCTGGGAATATCTCATATGCTGCAGAGCAACTAAGCCCGTGTGCCACAACTATCGAGACTGTGTTCTAGAGCCCAAGAGCCACAGCTACTGAAGCCTGCATGCCCTAGAGTCCATGCTCAGCCATAAGATAAGCCAACCCAATGAGAAGCCTGGTCATTGCAACTGGAGAGTAGCCCCTGCTTGCTGCAACTAGAGAAAAGCCCACACAGCAACAAAGACCCAGCACAGTCAATAAATAAATAAAACCACTTAAGAATGAACTATGGTGTTAATATGGGCTTCCCAGGAGGAGCTAGTGGTAAAGAACCCTGGTTTCAATCCCTGGGTCAGGAAGATCCTCTGCAGAAGGCCATGGCAACCCACTGCAGTGTTCTTGCCTGGAGAAGCCCATGGACAGAGGATCCTAGCGGGCTACAGTCCGTGGGGGTCACAAAGAGTTGAATACGATTGAAGCAACTTAGCACACACGCACATGGTGTTAAGACACGATATGGTCTGTCCAATCTGACATGCACAGAGGTTATCAAATTAATGTAAATTTGTGCTTTTTGCAAGTTTGCTGATGCCAAGATAAATGAGCAGGAAACCATGATATTTTGCAATAAAGTGGAACATTTAGTATGACACAAAAGCACCTATTCCTGCCTTGAAAAAAAAAAAAGTGTGCACTGTCTTCCAAAGGGATGATTCCTGCTGAATTCCAACAGAAGAGTCAGCTGTGAGGTAAGGACTAGGGCCAAAGCGGCCAGTGGCAGAAGGTGGGGGTGGAAGCCAGGAGAATGTTCTGAGGATTCTTCTGGTGTTGAGAGAAGGGGAAAGAGGAAAGGAGGAAATTCCAAAGGGAACAGAGGGAGAAGGAGGCTGAATGGAAAGGAAGATTAGGAACAAAAACAGGGAGGGGAGGGTAAAAAAAAGAGAGTCTCTTGAGGGGACTGATCAGTCACCACATCAGACCAACCCATGCCTAAGAATCAACCAGACAGACCAGGTGTTCACAGGAAAGTCAAATTACACAGAACCACACATCCCAAGCGTACATGGAGGGGAAAAATGACCAGAGACCATGATCCGTGCTCCCAAATCTTTCACAATAAAAGGTAAATTTCTGAGTGAAAGCTTCTACCCCGCTGTGGGAGAGCTGAACAAGAGAACGGGAGCTGCTGATGGCAAGAATTGTATTTTAAAAATCCACAGTGCCATGACTCTGGTCCGCAGGCCCAGCGTGACTGTGAGGCTGATACCTGACAGGCGGACACACGAGGCTCTGACCTCCAGCAACAAAGCCTTCTTTCAGCTCAGGCTACTTTCAAGAAATGTCCAGGAGAAGAGAGCATCTAGATCTTTCTCTGGCTGCCAGGGCAGGTGAAGAGTTTCCAAAATTGTGGCTGGCCATCCACATTCCCTCTTACTTAAGAAAATTACTACCAAAAATCTGTAAAAATGGTACTGATGAACCTATTTGCAGGGCAGGAATAGCGGTACAGATGTAGAGAACAGACTGTGGACTCAGAGGGAGAGGGAGAGACGAATTGAGAAAGTAGCATTGATATATACACACTACCCTGTGTAAAATAGCTAGCTAGCAGGAAACTACAGCACAGGGAACTCAGCTCAGTACTCTGTGACAACCGAGAGGAGTGGGATGGGGTAGTGGGAGGGGTCTCAAGAGGGAGGGGATATATGTATACATTGGGCTGATTCACGATGTTGTACAGCAAAAACTAACACAATATTGTAAAGCAATTACATTCCAATAAAGAATAAATATTCAAAAAAATCCATTAAAGTCACCCTCGTAGTATTTAGTAGTGGAAGCTAAAAAGAGAACTGTTATTTTTATTATTCCCTTTTTTCAGAGAAGCCGCTCTGATGTTCAGAGAGGTCAGGTCACTCACCAGGCCCACAGTGACTCCTGGATTTTTCCCACTAGACCCTATCACTATTTCCCAATATTAATCCTCCCAGTTTCTAATGAAGCTACAGTTTAGGGTAAACTTCAAAGGCAGAACATGGCCGGG
Organism: Giraffa tippelskirchi; assembly: GCF_054371585.1. Taxonomy (NCBI): domain Eukaryota; kingdom Metazoa; phylum Chordata; class Mammalia; order Artiodactyla; family Giraffidae; genus Giraffa; species Giraffa tippelskirchi. Next base: position 187,909,968 of record NC_137276.1, on the reverse strand, counting down.
GTTGCTCTCCTCCTAATTCTAGTAAGAATATGAGTAATTAGAAAATCACTCTGTGATAGCAGGATCGTTGGGTATTTGAAGAGAACGAGCCAGGAGAGGAAGGGAGGGGCCGTTCTTCAGATCATCTGATACCTGACCCCAAACTTACTGGCTCGAGATGCTTTAACTCCATCTGGGAAAATGAAAGGAGAAGGAAACTCTTTCCTGAATCCCTTGCCGGCATATCTGTAACAGGACTGGATTCCAGAGCTCTCTGCCAGCACGACTTTGGCAGGCACCCCAATCCCCTCCTTCAATGACAGAATCTGCTGCTCTCAGAGAAGAAAGGCCTGTTAGGGCTTGCACACCCACACACGTGTGCACAGCAGACTCTCAGCAGGACCCTTGGAAAACCATAATGTTTTCTTATCTGCTAACAGATTGGAAAAAAAAATCAAAGGATGTCATTTAAGGAGGAAGGGAATCTGAAATTCCACTTTGGCATCTTGTCGGAAGCGATGTACCCCCTGCTTCATGCTAGCAGGGGTTCATTCTCCACTCAGAGAGATCTCTCATTTTATTAGAAACACAGAGTAACACACTTGTGTTTCAGATTATAAGTCATCCTATGTGCTCATAAATTATCCTTAACATAAAGCAGGAAGAAGATGAGCTGGAATGTATATGAAAAGTAGAAGTTTTAGTGGCTCAGTCATGTCTGACGCCATGGACTGCAGCCATCCAGGCTCCTCTGAAGTGGGTAACTATTCCCTTCTCCAGAGGATCTTCCCATCCCAGAGATCAAACCCGGGTCTTCTGCATTGCAGGTAGATTCTTTACTGTCTGAGCCACCAGGGAAGCCCATGGTTACATGCAAAATTCAAGGAACAATATCCAAAGGCAATTCACGTAACCCAGACCTTTTGCATAGAGGAAGTTTACTGAATGTTTTCTTAACTCATATTTTGCATTGACTAGAATCATAGGGTACTTTGTCATCCTTAATATATTATATGAATTCATTTTTCTTCTTTATGTGCATATATATCACTTAAAGCAAGTACATGGCAACACAGTGGGAGAGCTTAACTTCTGCAAGTTTGGCTGTTGTGTCAGGATAAAGAATTAAGACACTAACAGGTTCATATAAAAGAAAATTACCTTTGTGTGGCCAACTTATATTAGTTTCAATTAGAACTAATTTTAAACTCCTGAAGGCAAGAAATTTCTAAATCATTCTTATAATCCTAATATGATAATTGTTTTTTGTTTCCTTTTTAAAATGTAATTTAAAAAAAAAATTCACTTATATATTTAAATATGCTCCTCCCCCTCTTCCTAATGGTAAATAGTCTGTTCTCTGTGTTTGTAAGTCTGCTTCTTTTTTGTGATATTCACTAGTTTGGTGTATTTTTCAGATTCTACACATAAGTGATATTATCTAGTGTTTGTCTTTGTCTGACTTATTTCACCTAGTATAATGTCCTCTAAGCTGGTCCATGGCAAAATTTCATCCTTTGTATGGCTGAGTAGTATTCCACTGTGTGTATATGCCAATAATCCTAATGTGATGATTTTTTTAAAGTTAACTGAATGACAGAATAAACAAATGTAAGTCCAGTCCTGAAAAATGTAATCAACCATAGCTTCTCAGATCTAGCCCCTGAGATTTTGTAAAAGTAGACATTTGAACTTATGATCTAACACCGAAAACAAATGTTAACCTTAATTTTAAACATTTCCTTATTTGGTCTGAAAAGGAAGTTTTAAAATTTTTCCAAATAATGCTTCAAAATCCAGGAACAAAGTAGCATAAGATAAAAATCACCTTTAAGTTCGAGTTACAACGTAAATAACAAAATAATTCACTTACAACTTTTAAATTTTATTCTGCACTCACCCAGAAAGATTTATCACTCACACATACAGATTTTCAAAACCTGTAGCAGTAGTCCTCAACTCTGGCTTCATTAAAATCACCTGAAGAATTTTTTTCTCTCTCTCCCATCCCATGCCAATTAAATCATAATTGAGTAGGGGAGCAGAATAATACTGATATTTTTGAAAACCTTCAGTTAGTCTAATATGCAAGTTTACAACTGCTAAAGATAGATGCCATCATATTTATACTAATAGCTAGATATATTTTAAAAGAAAATACTGAGTTTCTGTATCATAGGTGAAGCTTAAATTGGACCTCATTTTTCCCTTCAGTTAACTCTAATCGACCAAAAGATGCTTGGAGTGGGTGATTTGGTCTGATTTTCTAGTGTATGGGCTTTAGATGTATAGTCCTTGATTGGAGAACAATAAGAAACTTCTGTGAGGGCATCACATCTCCCACCTCCTTTTCAGAATTCTTCAAGGAGGGACATTAGCTGATTTCATAGCTTATTATACAGAGGAGATCCAAAAATCTCAGGCTAGCTGTATGGCTCCCAAATGTCTATCCAAATCACTGAGAATGTAAGTCAGGCTTTTGTTAGATCAGGGAAACTACAATACAACATCAAAATCTCACTGTGGAAGGTTCTTGGCGGGTTCTAAACTAAAATTATGAGCAGTGGAGTAAGTCCTGACTCAGTCCTGCTGTCCACAGAACTCTTATAAAGTAGCCTGAGACCTTGAAGTTTACCCATCTTATCATGTACCTCCCAGGACTTTGGGACCATCTCAACACAAGAAGAGACTGCGGACTATGGAAAATACTCGATGGGGTATTCTAGTATTAACATTCTACATAGTTCTGGGTGCCGTGCTAAGAATATATTTTGTTGCATAACCTACATTTTGTGTTTTGTTTCCTAGCACATATGGAAGAATTGTTTTATTCATACCAAAAAGGATCTGAAAGAAGCTCTTTTAGTTTATCCAGTTGTCTCCATCTCATCCACTGCCAGAGTATACTTTCATCCTCCAAACAAAAGTTTCATTCGACCTTATAACAACTCCTCCATTTACTAGAAAAGCCACTCAGTGATATTTCAGAAGTACATTTTATGGAGACTGTATCAACTTCATAAATGTTAATTGCTGAATATCTGTACATTATGTCAAAGAAAATTTTCATTTTGTCTTATGTTTTCTCTTTTTAAGAGACAATGGCATCTGAGTCTTATAAGGAAAGCAAAGCTTCTATTTGGGGGACATTTACTTTGCATACTGCTCTTCATGGGACTGGCCACACTTGAGGAATCTAGGCATTGACTGGTCTCTTGTATATAGAAAACATGGTCCACATTGGGTGCTGAATAGTTACCTTGAGTCTTTGACTAGTAAGATATTTATCTCAGTTCTCAAAGATTCCCTACAACTCCAAGCATGGAGGCAGACAAATGGGCAGTTTGCCTGCTGGGCATTTGCCACTAAAGGCTGAACTCTGTGAAAAGTAGATGGGGTGTTAATGCTCAAACCAGTGTTATTTTCTGCAGTTAGATTTCCTGTATTCATTGGCTTCCCTGGTAGCTCAGCTGGTAAAGAATCTGCCTGCAATGCAGACGATCTTGGTTCTATCCCTGGGTTGGGAAGATCCCCTGGAGGAGGGCATGGCAACCCACTCCAGTATTCTTGCCTGGAGAATCCCCATCGGCAGAGGAGCCTGGTGGACTATAGTCCACGGGGTCATAAAGAGTCAGACACAACTGAGCCACTAAGCAGAGCATATTCATTGTTCCACTGTATCATTTACTAGCTGTGTGACTTCAAGCAGTCGTTGGCTATTTTGTGATGGGCAGACTCTAAGGTAACCCCCAATAATTTCCATCTCCTGTTACTGTGTAATCATCTTGTGTGACAGCACCAGGAAGCTGCCTCTATCCAATAGAATATAGCAAAGGTGATGGGCTGCTACCTCCATGATCACATAGGATTGTAATCTACATCCTGCCTGTGGACACATCTGGGATTGTACACCTTAATGAAGCAACAGCCGTTACAGAGAAGCCCATGTGGCAAAGGTCAGAGGTAACCTGCGGCTAACAGCCAGTATGGAAATGAGGTCCTCAAACCAATGATCCTCAGAAACTGAATTCTACCAATAGCCACAAGAACTTGAAAGTTGATCCTTTTGCAGTTGAGCCTTTAGATGAGACCTGAGCTTGGCTGACACCTTTGTTGCAGTCCTGTGTGAAAGACTTTGAAGGGACGATCCAGCTAAGCCAGACTCAGACTCCTAATCCACAGAGTCTGTGAAACAAAAAGTGTGTGATGGGGGCTTTCCTGGTGGTTCAGTGGTAAAGAATCAGCCTGCCAATGCAGGAGACACGGCTTCAATCTCGGGTCTGGGAAGATCCCATATGTGGCTGAGCTACTAAGCCTGGGCTCTGAAGCTTAGGAGCCACAATTACTGAGCCCACGTTCAGCAGCTACTGAGGCCCACGTGCCCTAGAGCCCATGCTCTGTAACAAGAGAAGCCATTGCAATGAGAATCCCACCCACTGCAACTTGAGAGTAACCCTTGCTCCCCACACCTAGAGAAAAGCCCATGCAGCAATGAAGACCCAACACAGCCATAAGTAAATAAAAAAATAAAAATTGTTTTAAATGTGTCATGTTTTAAGCTGCTCAGTTTGTAGTAATTTATTGTGCAATAATCAATAACTAACATTCTCTTTGGGTTTAGTTCCTAATCTGTGAAATGGGGATAATATATTTCATAGGTGTGAGGATAAAATGAGATTGTGTATATAAACACTTAGCATTAAACAGCATGCCTGATACATAGTAACACGGTTGTTATCATATTCTTTAAATGGGATTGTAATAGAATATGTATTTAAATCATTGTTTTTTTGTTTTAGCATGCTCTTTCTTTGGCTGATACTTGTTTTTTTTACTATTCTAGTAATATCTCATTAGATTATCCTGTTAATTTTTAAATTTTACATTTATTTTTAGATCACTTTTATTAAATTCATCTGTTTGCTTTCAATATTCTCCCTTTCTTTTATACTTGCTTTTATAAATCACACTCAGCAAATCAGACAAAAGGGAAGTCTTTCTAAGGATGGCAACGCAGAATAGTTCGTCACATTTCTTAATGGCCCTCCTTTCATTAGACACCTCACTTTTGTCTTAGACAACTATTCTGTCAACTCACATTAAACTTTAAAAGCATTTAACTGTCTTTTCTATAATACAGCTATTAATGAATCTGTCTATTCTCAAGTGCTACCCTGTACCTCATTAACTTTTGAGAGACAGAGACTAAAATTCCTTAACAGTTAGTATTTTATAGCCTGATAGAGCAGTCTATAAAACCAAACTAGTGAGTGTGTAATTAGCAGCATGCATAGCATGTGTGCTCAGTTGTGTCCGACTCTTTGGGACCCAATGGACTGTAGCCCGCCCAGCTCCTCTGTCCATGGGATGGATTCTCCAGCAAGGATACACGAGTGGGTTGCCATTTCCTCCTCCAGGGGATCTTCCCAACTCAGGGATTGATCCCACATATCCTGCATTGGCAGGCAGATTCCATACCACTGCATCACCTGGGAAGCCCTGAAGCAGAGAGGAACCTAATTTTTAAGCATTGGATTCTCAATATGATACACTTACCATCAAAGAAAAATTACACTTGATCAATTTTTACGTTCTAAATACAAGTTTCTTTTATCACAGGGGCTGGATCTCAATCTGTTTTACCTAGTACGCAGTGCTTGACTAGACAAGCAAATCAATACAACTGTGAAAAAACTTCAGAGTTGTAGAAGATGCTAAAATAATCCCCCTGTGTTTTTCAAACTTGTTTTCTTCTAGCAGTAGAACTATATTTTCCCAATGTACTCTGTAATAGAGTCTCACCAATACATAAATGTATACTACTCTGATAAAAGCAGAATCCATCCACCAGAATTCCTTACCTACCCACATTATTCTCCTCCCATATTCCCTGTTCTAAGATGAAAAAGACCCTCCCTGGGTCCTTACAAGTATCAAGGACCCTCTGCAGAAATGGACTGAGTCATTGGAGTGACACATTCTTGTTTTGTCAAAGTGAGGTTGGGAGGGCTCCTTGGAGAGTGAGAGCTGTTACCTCAAGTGAGTTGTTGGGAAAATTTAGAGTAAGACGTGAGACCCTCTTCTCCCAAGACAACCTGCTACTTCTGCTTTGTAATTGATCTTGGGCAGTCAAGACAGACAGAGGGAAGGAAAACACAGTCGTGTCCTAAGTCAACTCAGTCTTGGGTTCCCCTCTGAGTATTAATACCGGCTGAGTTGTGGCCACTGGGGGTGGCTGAGGCTCTGGCCATGCAGCTACCCCTCCACTACTCTCCTCCTTGCCCCAGCATATGTTATCTTCCAGCCTTTTACTTGGATGCCTTATCCTCTCATAATGTTTGGCCCCTACAGTCTGGACTGGGTCCTTCCTGGTTGTTCTCAAGTTTCTTTGTGCTTCAGCCAAATCAGAAGATGCTCTCTCTGTAGTGTAATTATTCCTTTACATCCCTGTCTTCTCCATCAACTGATCAGGAAGACAGGTATCAAGCCCTGTCTTCCCACCTCAATGCTTTGCGTATACATGGAATACAGTTTGTTACTTGAACAAATGAACATATCTTTGTGTAGAACAGGGAGCTGATGTTACATAGAAATTAAAGACACAGTTTGCCACTTGCTTGCCAAGTGACTTTGGGCAAACACTCTGAGGCAAAATTTTATGCTCTGTAAACTGAGAGTAATAAAATACCTGCTTTATAGGGAAACATCAAGCTTTTAGTTAGTTTTCTACATTAAAAAAACTTAGCCAAATAATGTTATCTATAACAACAGAGATGAGTTGTTGATAGCTGTGAGAGTTATTATTATCATCATCTGCCCTGATTTTTTTTCACCTTGGAGTCAGAGATTTCTACCTTGTCAGGTAAGAACCTGAGACCAAGAGCTGCCTCTTCCCTTTGCAAGAGCCAAGAGTCACACCCAAGTCATGGCCTCACACCCTTGGACCATCTGATCACATGTGTATCTGAAATGTTCCTCTCTAGTTTTCCTCACACTTTTCAAGTTAGCTAGAAATAGTAGTCTTTGCCTTCTGACTGATTGCAATCTTCCAAACATAGGAGTTTCTGCAGAGAGGTATGTCAAGCCTCGCATGTCCCATTATAAGCTTTTCTTGGCTCCCGTCACTGCATATTGTTCTCCATGGTTTTTATTTTTGCCTGTATGCCAGAGGGGAAAAATAAGTTCTATGGTGCCAAGAATAAAGAATCCTAGAAGTATCTGCAACACAGGGGCTTTCAAGGGTGTCAAACAATGTGGGAATTCTTCTTCAGGGCCTGGGTGTTATGGTCTAAACCTCCTCCTAAAAAACAAGTTCAGGAGGATATTTCCTGGAGGTTATGTGAGGCTTCCCCAGTCCCCACAGAAAAGTTGATCCTAAGGTGAAGGTACAGCTTTCCACAGAGAAAAGCAGTGTTTGAACTTGATAATCAAACATTGGGTTGAGGAAGTCCAGGCTGGAAAACAGTAGAGTCCTTCTCTCATTGTCCTGAGGAGCAACACAACTCCTTTGCCCCATCTTTTGCCAAGAACATTTGCTACCCTTCCAGATGTGTGTCACTTTGGACACAGATCACATATTATTTGGTGTGCATATTTTTTTCAGTATTGATCTACTTTTATGCAACCAAATAGACATTTTTTTGAATGTCTGTTATATGTCAGACCCTTTACTGAAAGTTTTGCAACTCTTAGCTCATTGATTCCTAAAATACTATAAGATAGTTATCATCAATCCCATTTTACAGATAATAAGACATGCTTAGCAAAGGTAAATAAATGATTTTCCAAAGAACATAGTCATCAAGGGGTAGAGAGGAGAAGAGGTCTGCTAATTATGTATGTATGTATGTATGCTCAGCTGTGTCCTACTTTTTGCAACCCCATGGACTATAGCCTGCCAGGCTCCTCTGCCCATAGAATTTTCCAGGCAAGAATACTGGAGTGGGTTGCCATTTTCCTACTCCATTAATAATAGTCTCCAACTTTATTCTAAGTTTTCAAAAGGTAAGAAAGATTCTTCCAGTATCTTATTTTCTATAACAAAGTATGTGGTTATGTATGCAAATAGGCATAAGACATGTAACAAGTGCTCTCTTATTTAAAAAATAATTTCTTTTCCCTATAAATAGCCAGCTATATTTATCAACTATATGCCCCCCCCACACATACCCAAAAGACATGTTCTACACACGTGAAGATTAAGATAATGTTTTAAATCTTTATAAGAAACCCTCTTATTCAAGGGAAGGACAACATTCACATTTACATTGCAGAATATAGCTCCTAAAATCTGGATCAAAACAGAGCCAAACATAGATTTTCAGTCAGGAACCTGCGATCCAGTTCTGTTTCTGCTATCAATGTGGGAAAGCTACTAAATCTCCCTGCCTTTGGGTATCTTCATTTATAAAATGGTTATACTGGTCAGTGGTTCCCAATTATTGGCCCATGATGAAGCTTTCATCAGTCTGTAGTGAAATGAAAAAAATAAAAACAATGGGCTTATTTGTATAAAATCATGTTTTATAAATCTGTTAAAAATGGCTAGCCCTCTACAAGTATGCCCTCTACAATAAAACTCTGATATTTAAAATATATATTTATTTTTACAGGTCCATGAATCCAAAGATCTGGGAACCCTAGCCTAGGTGATCACTATCATCTTTTCTAGCTTCAAAATTCTATCCCCTTCATAAATGACAAATGATATTTAATTAACTTTAAAATAGGAAGGCAAAAAGAAAAGAAAAAAAAAACTTATCTTTTTTCTTATTTAGTTCAGTTCTTCCTCAAATGTGAAAGTTAAGCCCCTGGCAAGATATCTATTCCACTAGAAAAAAGATTCTTAGTCAAATGAGTTTGGGAAACAATCAACTGAAAAAGTGGGACAGTTTTCTTCACTGAGAAATTTTCAGAACCTGTCAAGTTCTAAAATCTGCTGTGATTCCTCCAGAACAGAAAAAGCATGAATGGTCCCCATGTTACTGATGGGGAGCAGATGCCTGCCCTAAACCCCTTCTGAGGACAATATTCCTATTCCGGGAAGGCAGTTTGAGAGAGGTGACTTCCTCTAAAAGAAAGACCCTCAACAGCTTCGGTGATAAAGACAAAATGTAGCATTAGTGACAAGGAGACTTGCCATTTATTTTGTATTAATTTGATAGTTTTTTCAAACTACTGAGTTTATGGATTTTTTTTTTTAATTACGAAAGAAATCTGGATGAAAATACTTCAGATTAAAGTACAATGGACAAGACATTTATCTTGTGGCTATTTTTAACAATTTCCTTTTTACCATAACAAATAAAGGAAGATTGTGTCAAAAGATTTGTATCTAGTGATCGCAACATGATAATTAAAGCATTTGGAATTTGCAAAAGTCTGCAGTCACAAAATTATGGTTATCACCCCTACACAGTAAATATAAGGTAAAATAAAACCATCTGTAGGTATTAAGCCTGAGAAAATCTCCAGACTTTTCTCAGATGGTGAGTCCTTGTTAACTATCTTAGTAGTAGGAATAATTAATTCTGAATGCTTGAGGCTCCTGATTGACTTATTTAAACACTTTTCCAATGATCAAGAAAATACTTGATAGAAGAAAAATATCTAATAGTGTATATTTTCATCTTAATTCTTTTATTTATTTATTTATTTTGCAGAATTATCTTCGAGTCAAGAAGGTTTACTCGGGCTTTTTTATTGCTTTTTACATCATCATGTGAAATATCAACTAGCCAAACCCTTCAGCCTTCACACTCTGGATTCAGGTTTCACTTAACACACTGAAGAGAGAATGGTTTTTACTTGGGACAAGATGATCTTGGAACAAACCAGCCAGAGGGAGGACCTAGCAGGATCCTTGGATATTCTGACCTGAACAACCTTTCTTTCTGACTCTGAGCACAGCAGGGTTTTGACAAGCCCGTGGCTGCATTGTCTCTGATATTTTCCATCATAACTGTATGATAAATTCCAGCCTGTTTTTCCTAACCCTGCTGACTACAGCAGTCTGCAACCATAAAAAGTTTTCACAGACTTGGAGCTGGCTTAGAGAAGTGCCTCGGCAAAGGAACAACAACAAAAAAAAGCAACATTCATATTCAAAGACAGGAGACGGGCAACCTTTGCTTTTGGTGGTGATGGGCTCAAGAGGTGATTTTTAGGGTCTATTTAAGACATTTTCCTTTCCTTCTGATGACATTTGTAAACAGAATACCAACACTAAAATGAGAAAAATTTAGCCAGGGAAAGGGGGGATGTCATGTCCAACAGATCAAACCCTATTCCAAACTCCACCAGAGAAAAAGTGTCTACACCGTAGCTCGTGACCGTCCTTCATTGGTGTGCCCTGCCTAGAATCCTTCAGCCTCCAAGCTAACAGGTATGTGTGAGGTTTACACAAAATGATTCTAGGTTTCCAACTAGCTTCTTTCAAACATTCAGCTAGCACTGGTTTAGTCTTTGAGCAGAGGGATAAAAACACCAAACGAGTCTTTTCAACAGACTACAATATCCATCTATACAATACATTCAATATACAAGTACTGTAATTGGAAACTATACCATTCAAGCTACTGTGAACACAGCTTAACCCAGAAAGAAGTTGGTTTGCATTTTTTGCAGTAAAGAGATGCAACTGAAAAGTACATAGCAGAAGGGGGGGAAAGAAAAGCAAAAGTTTAAGCTACTCTCTACACATTTGAATTGTGACTCTCCGAGAAGAACTCAAATCCCCCCATCTGGCAAAGCAGATCACATTTAATCTCAACATTTAACAGCTAGTATCTCAAACATCATTCTGAAAACACAAAACATCAGAGCTACTTGCCTTTTGGCAATTTCTGTGCATTTCCCAGGGCTAGTGCAATACTTCCACAGAGAAGTAGACACCCCAAGCTGGAGAGCATGTTGCATTTGCCACCTCACACGGGTAGTGATTCTGGTGGGGGTCCCGCAACCCTGGAGCTGCATTTAAGTGGACTGTCTCCTGGTGACAGAGGCGGGCGGCTGCACTTAGCTGTGCCGTGGGCTTACTCACAGGGGGTGGAGACAAAATGACATCACACCCTTTCCCACACACACACTAAAAAAAAAAAAAAAGAGAGAGAAAAAGGCATAACAGCAAAAAACATATCATCACATTTCCTGCTAGGTTGTAACTGTCTGTCTCTTCTCTTCCCTCTATGATATAAAACTTGGAATTATGGTCAATATATATTTGTGAAAGAAAAAGTATTTGGGGAATTTTGAAACATGTGATAACCTTTTTAAATATCCAAAAAAGATATCCTTAAAACCATTGGAATGTTAAAAATATAAAATATAACTGTATTAGGAAAAAAACTGTTTTTAATTATCTAGTGTAGAGAGAAGAGTCTTAATTGTTCAGCTGTGTCCTGCTCTTTGTGACCCCAGAGACTATAGCCCAACAGGCTCCTCTGTCCATGGGATACTCCAGGCAAGAATACTGGAGTGAGTAGCCATTCCCTTCTCCGGGGGATCTTCCCAACCCAAGGATCAAACCCAGGTCTCCTGCATTGCAGGCAGATTTTTTTTTACCATATGAGCCATCAGGGAAGCCCCAATTCTTCTTTCAAATGAAAGTAAACTTTCAAAAATTCAATCTGAACCACTTTGAAGTTCCAATATCATGAGAAACTTTTAAGAGAAAGTCATTGGTTACACAGGTATTCATAACACACACGGGCATACCTAGATATATACACAGATATATACATATGGTTAGTCTATAGATATAGAGATACAGAGGAATCACTATCATTAGTTGATCCCCAGCTCTGGGGCAGACTCTGTAATAGTGTCTTTACCTACATTATTGCATTTTAATCCTTACCCTGATTACACAAAAGAGCTTATATTATCCTGGTTATATTTCACCTATGAGAAAAACTGAGCCCCAGGGAGGTTAAGAATCCTGACCAAATCCATGTATTCTAATGGTTAATAATTTGGATGGGCTTTGGAGTGGAACTGACTGGGTATAAACTTGGATGATATGTGCCTTCGAACAAATTTCTCCATCTTAATTTCTCATCAACATTGGTTACATTAATGGGCTTGCTCTGTGCCCGGCACTTATCTGATCAATTCACATTTACTTATATTTATTCCTCAAAATAATCCAGGAGACAGGCACCACCATTACCCACCACCATTTTACAGACAGAGAAACTGGACTTAGAGAGGTTAAGTGAAAGGCCCAAGGTCACCCAAGCAATAAAACTGCCATTTCATTTTATTTTTTAAATCGTGGCCCTATTTATTTATTTTACTTCTTGGCCATGTGGCATGGGGGATCTTAGTTCCCTGAGCAGGGATTGAACCTGCAGTCTCTGCAGTGGAAGCACAGCATCTTAACCACTGGACCACTGAAAAAGTCCCAGAGCTGGCATTTTAAACAGATAATTTAACCCCAGAGCTTCCATTCTTCATTATTAAACATTAAATTAAAAATTGGAGATGACAGTAACAATTTCACAAGTTTGCTAGCGGGACTTTTGGACCATGTATACCACAGTGCCTGGTTCACAGGAAGTATTTAATAAATGATAATCAATGAAAACAACAAAAATAATGACAACAGTACATCCCCCGATAAGCAGAACCCTGGTTCTAACCCAGGTTCATCGACCTCCAAAGCCCAGGTATGTCCTCTCCCTCTACATCTCATGACCCTAAATATAGGCATTGCTGGAGTGACCAGGTTAGTAAAGTACTTCAAATGTTGTCAGTACATTCATATCAACCCTTTGAAAATAGCTTATTTCACAAGTTTGCTGTAGCTAGACCAAAACAGTAAAAGGAAAATGGAATAATGGTGGTCCATTGAAATTCTAGTCAAAACACTTACTGAAAGAAAAAAGAAAAATTGAAGAGACAGCCCCATCTTCCAAATAAAGCATGAGAAGGCACATTGTTAAAATCATTTAGAGCTGGCCTGGGCTAAGCTTTCAGCACAGGAATGCTCTGGCACCGGCTACAGGGGGAGGGGGGATTGGATTATTTAACAAGTCTTTTTCGTCTCTAATTTTTTACTTGAATAGGCAGCCCTCTCAAACCCCAGTTTAGACATTCATCCAGTTGGCATTGCTGACTCTGCTTCTATATCCATTGCCATCGGGTTAAGCCAGGGAGGCCACTGTACTAGCAAGAAATGACAGGTTTTTTTGAGGGGGGTGAAAAAGAGCAGAAATATTGTAAAGGCTGGATCTTCAAAACATTGTAAGGGGCGGGCCTGGAGGGTTAGGTAATGGAATTCAAGCATCAGCATCTGCTTGGCCTGCAGGCTAAATCAGGTCTACATTAGCCATTGTTATTTGCAGATTGGAACTGACTGGGGGCTAATTAAACAAAGGTCAGTCTCCGATCAGTATTTTGTCAGAAAAAGTTGGTAGCATGACTATACCAAGTAGGACAAGGAACATTCAGTGAAGACACAGAAAGTACAGAGCTCTCCTCAAGTCTGGGAGGAGGCAGGTCCTGAAGAAACCAGCCGTGTCAGAGAAGCCATTTTACCTTTTCAACAAACAAAAAGTTTTCCGTCGTGTCAGAGTCCCAACCCAAACATGAGGTAAACAAATACTCCAGAAGGATTGCAAGTGTCATGCTCAAGGAGAAAAATATGAGGGCTGTGGTCATATAACCACTGGAGGATTTAAGGCTACTTTTTTTTGAATTGAAGAATAATTACAATGTTGTGTTGGTTTCTGCCATACAACAATGTGAATTAGCCCTAAGTATACATATGTTCCCTCACTCCTGAACCTCCCTCCCACCCCCAGCCTTTCCCACCCCTCTAGGTTGTCACTGAGCACCAGGTTGAGCTCCCTGTGTTAAACAGCAACTTTCCACTTTTGTTGTTGTTTAGTCGCTAAGTCATGTCCGACTCTTTTTCGACCCCATGGATTGTAGCCCACTAGGCTCCTCTGTCCATGAGATTTCCAGGGTAGAACACTGGAGTTAGTTGACGTTTCCTTCCCGAACCAGGATTGAACCCAAGTCTCCTGCATTGGCAGGCGGATTCTTTACCATTGAGCCACCAGGGAAGCCCCACAACTTCCCACTAGCTGTTTTACATATGGTAACATGTGTTTCAATGTTACTCTCTCTGTTTGTCCCACCCTCTCCTTCCCCTGCTGTGTCCACAAGTTTGTTCTCTACATCTGCCTCTCTATTCATGTAAGACGACTTTTTAAGGAAAAATTACCTTCTGCCCGTGGGTAGATTGGAGATGATGAATGTTGAATAATTTGTACACACTCATTAGGTCTCCCAGGTGTCATGAGCCCTTGTGTCTGTATTTTTCTGGAAATATAGAAATGTGAAGATCTATTATTTGTGAGATGTGGACTATCAATTATCACCAATACCTGTGAAAATTTTTGTTTTACATATTTATTCAAAGCCTGTAAGAGTATACAACACCAAGAATGAACCATACTGTAAAATATGAGCTCTGAATGAGAACAATATGTTATTGGAGGTTCATCAGTTATAACAAACGGTAACAAATTCTGAGGGGGGATGTTGGTAATGGGTAGGCCAGAGGTCTGTGGTATGTTTCTGCATGTGTAGAAGCTGGGTGTTGGTATCTGGGAAATCCAAGTACCTTGTGCTCAGTTTTACAGTGAACCTAAAAATGCTCTAAAAAATAGTTTATCACCAAGAAATCCTTGACAGACATTTAGGAAGAACTTCTGGAAAACCACATAAACTATGTTTGTATTTTCTCTCTGTTCTACAAAGACAGGAGATCATACCTATTTTGTTTAGCATTGTACTCAATGTCTAGAACCTGATAAGAATGCCACGTGTTAAGATGCATAACGATCCAACTAAGCAAAATCCATCAGTTTCTCTTTAGTTTAGAGGCATCAAGCCTGAGAAAGTTAGACTATGACTTGGAATGTAGTATACAGTTGTTGGGGGTACTTCTCCAAGAGTCCCTCACATTTCTGGATGTCCTATGAGCAGAGGCACCGTTTCCCTGTGCTCTAGACTTTTCAATAGGCTCATCTTTCCAATGACGTTGGTATAGCAAAGAGCTCTGGAAGAGAGAAGTTTGTTTACTGACCCATAGGATAAAGGTAATGTTACCCTCTGGGGCAAAAGGACTATATGCTCATTGGCTATCATCAAAGACTCAGTTTCCTGAAGCTTGGGATTCCTTTCTTGTAAAACAACCTGGCATGCATAGGTTATGCCTGTATCTCCCTGTATGGCCCTGTGGGAGCTGGGGCTCCTAGAATGAGCGCACATGCTGATATTCAGTCTACGATTATTGCTAGGAGGAAATAAGTTGTCCTTTGTCTTTGACCCAGCATCCTTGTGTCTTCTACCAGCCTTTGTGAACTGTGTATGTTAGCTTGCACCTACAGTAAGATCCCAACCCTTCCCAAGTCTTGACTTGAGCATTGACTCACTCCATATTTTATTAGGTAATCTTTGCTATAGTGCCATCACCTTCAGTCAGGTTCACAGTAAGAATCAGCCATAAAACTATTGTGCATAGTAAGAGTGCTGCCGACATGGCTTATTAAATCAGATAGCACCCTCTTCAGAAAAACCCTGGGGAAAAGCTTGTATTCTTTATGTCAAGAAAATGCAGTTTTTTCCTGAGCAGCTGCATTTATTTTGTGACATTGTTCTCTTTTTGTGTAGACTGTTAACCAGAGCCAAATGTGTCCCCCACCCATATAAGTATACATAGGTCTTTGCAGTGCTCATATTTTGGCATCATCCTTGGCTTTATTTTTTTATACACACCCTTTTTACTTGCTTATTTTAGTCAGAATATTTACGTGGTTTTGTAAGTTGTTTTCATTTTTTTCTGGCACAAGGTGAGGTAATAAACAAACTCCACACACAGGAGTTATGTAAAAAGAAAAAGGTGTGTCAAAATAGGTGAAGTGGGAATCTGGGAATGTGTTCTCTGCTTTCCTTTTCTACACAACAGTGGGCCTTGATGGAATTCTGGTACAATGATTGTATAGCATCAGTTCTTCATTTATATTTTCTTCTTGGGAAAGTAAGTAAAAGGCTGTAGGATGGCCAGAACACTACTCTAAACAAGTGTGGTAGTTTTCAGGCATTTTTATGTTTGGCTTTTTAAGTGTTCAACATTAATTCCATTACTTCAAATGAGACTTCCACTAGAACTCATCAATCTTTCAAATCTTGCACATAAAATCTGTGAGGTCATTTTACCCATCCATTCACACTTTTGAGTCTTCCATATATAATACTCAAGGCTAGGAGATCTTTAAAGGTGTATAGATCTACAACTAATAAAATGTAAAGACATGCTGTAGACTTCTAGGAGATGCTAATACAAATAATTTTTACTTGATCATATTTGAAACAGGAAACCCAGTGTTCCATGGTTTCAGCCCAGACAATGTTTCTGTAATTACTGTACTGAATGAGACTCATGATTCAATTGGAGGAGTATCCTGCTCCAGTGGGGGTACATTTGACCAGAGCATGAAGTTCTTTGCTATAATGTTTTTTATATCACAGGGAAGAACTGCCTTTCAATGGCCAAGTGATATTTGCAGATCATTCTTCAATCTGTCTAAATTTTAACTCTAGACTTTTGGCTTCATAACTCTGAAGAAATTAGCAACTTGCATTTATTAAAGACTGTAAAGAGTTCTTTCTTTCTATTAAGCTGGAAACATGGTTCTTTAAGACCTACCTAAACTGTACACCTCTGAGTTGTGAAGTTTGTCTTCCCTATTTTGCCTAAATTCTGCTTTCTTTGTGGAAGTGCTGAGTACAGAGCTGGGATTGTGCAAGTGAAGGAAATATCTCCCACTTGAGGGAGTCACGTGCTGAGTGGGAAATATAAGTCAGTAAACCAGAAAAGGGACTCTGAACAGGAGGAAGTGCCAGAGGCATGTCCCACCAGAAAGTAGATAGATTATCATGTCCTGGTAGGTAATCATGCTCTTGGGGAGGTCAAGAGTATGAGGAATGTTAGGAGGTAGGGCAAGTAGCACGGTGGTCCTGGGAACATACCCTAGATTGGAGCTTTTGCCAGCAGGCTGACTTATAGACTTCATTGCATGTGGTATATGGGAGGCCTTATGTGTATTAAATAAAGGCTGAGATGAGACAGCCATGATCATAGTCTCCTAAATAACAGAGTCTAGATCTTTTTAATTTATTACTTAATGGAAATGCTATTTCTTGGGACAATTCCCAACTTTTTTTGGGGTGTGACAACCAGGTTGCAAGCAGAGTTAATTAAATGCTTAAAGATATTGAAAAATAGAGGTTGAGAATTACATTGTGGAATGATGTCCTAATGAGAGAATAAACAGAAATAAGGAAATGAAAAACAGAAACCCTCTGAAGCCAATTTGAGGGCACATCTCCCTTCTAGAATAGGCATCTGTGGGTCCTTTTGGCGAAAGCTACCACTGGAATAAAGAAGAGTATTCTAAAGAGAAGGACACATTCTAAATCCAATTAGAAAAATACACCTGAGGAGGTGAATCAAGATGGTGGAGTAGGAGGACATGGAGTTTACCTCCCCCACAACACATCAAAAATCCACTGATGTGTGGAACAATTCTCATGGAAAACCAACTAAAAATTGGCAGAAAAACTCTTGCACAACCAAAGCTGCAAGAGAGATCTCCATGTAACCAGGTAGGACAGAGAAAAAGGCATTGGGTTGGGACCTGCACCCCTGGGAAAGCTCTGTAAGGAGGAGAAGGTCTGCAAGGGTGGGCCCTCACCCTGGGGAGCAAGCAGGTTGAGCCTCCATCTGGGTATCCCAGTCCTTGGGTCCTGTGTGGAAAGATATGCCCACCTGCTGACTGGAAAACCCACCAAGACAGACAACAGGGCTGGAGAAGCCTAGATTCTACTCTCAAGGATCATGTGTGCACTGTTTTGCTGACAATCAGGGTAGAGAGAACCTTGCACTGGCATCTATGGCCTCACCATACTTCCCAATCCAGAGGGACAAACAGACCTGCCCTGCTCACTACACAGCACATCTTGGAATGAGCTATGGGCAGAGATTCAGTCTAGCTGTATGAGACAGACGGGGACACCTAGGATGTGCTCTGGGTAGAGCTGTAGAGGCCACAGTTAGCACACACACTGGCAGTGCCACAAAAGCATAGGGTGGCTTGTTGTTGTTCAGTCATTAAGTCACGTATGACTCTTTGCAGCCCCGTGGACTGCAACACACAAGGCTTTCCTGTCCTTCATCATCTTTCGGAGTTTGCACAAATTCATATCTGTTGAGTCAGTGATACTATCTAACCATCTCATCCACTACTGCCCTCTTCTCCTTTTGCCTTCATTCTTTCCCAGCATCAGGAATTTTTCCAATGAAAAGACCTCTTCACATCAGGTGGCCAAAGTATTGGAGTTTTAGCATCAGTCCTTCCAGTGAATATTCAGGATTGATTTCCTTTAGGATTGACTGGTTTGAATTCCTTGCAGTCCAAGGGATTCTCAAGAGTCTTCTCCAGCACCACAGTTCAAAAGCATCAATCCTTTGGTGCTCAGCCTTCTTTACGGTCCAACTATCAGATCCATACACGACTACCGATAAAACCATAACTTTGACTATATGGACCTCTGTTGGCAAAGTGATGTCTGCTTTTTAATATGCTGTTTAGGTTTGTCATAGCTTTCCTTCCAAGGAGCAAGCATCTTTTAATTCCATGGCTGCAGTCACCACCTGCAGTGATTCTGGAGTCCCCAAAAATAAAATCTGACACTGCTTCCACTTCTTCCGCTTCTATTTGCGTGCATTGATTATTGAGAAGACAGACCCCAGGAGAGGACTCTTCTAACTACACAGAGAGTCTAGTGTGCCTGGGGTGTGGTCTGGGTGGGTCCACTGTCAACCTTCTTAGGAGTACACAGCAGTTCATCTCCCATAGAGATTACCTCAACTCCACCCACTCTACACCACAGCTTCCTTCTAGCTCTGGGATAGACAGGTCCTGGTGTAAGCCTGCCACAAAAGAAGCTTAGATTTCAGGCAACAGAGCAGCCACCTCAGTTCCTGCAGCCACAATGTTCTGAACCCCAGCCCCAGCCTACTCCAATTTGATGAATTTCAACAAATGTTTTCATCTGGGAGCCCTCACCACAGTCAAGATAAAGAACATATCCATGACCTTTAGGAGAATTCTTGTGGTCCTTTTCAATCCCACACTCCTTTCTCTCCACACTTCTCACCCAGTCACTCGTAACCACTGATCTGCTTTCCACTATAATACTTTAGATCGCAGTTTCTAAAGTTTAACATACATGGAATCACGCAGTATGTATTTTGATGACTTTCACTCAGCATAAGTATAATGAGATTCACCCATGTTATAAATACATCAATAATTCACCCCTTTTTATTGCTGAGTAGTAGTCTATTGAATGCATATACCACATTTGCTTACCCATTCACCTGTTGATGGACATTTGTACTACTACCAATTTTGGCTTTTACAGATATTGCTGCTATGAACATGTCTTTGTATGGATACATGATTTCATTTCTCTTGGATAAATACCTAGGAGTAGAATAGCTAGATCAGATGGCAGGTGTTCATTTAAATTTTTCAGAACTATCTAGCTATTTTCCAAAGTAGACATTTAATTTTATAATCACATCAACAGTGTATGAGGGTTCCAGTTTATCCATATCTTTGCCAACATTTGCATGTCAGAATTTTTAATTTTAGCCTAACAGGTGTATAATAGAATTTCATTTGTATTTTAATTGGCATTTACCTAAAGGAAAGATTTACCCATCTAAATGCAGAGTTCCAAAGAATAGGAAAGAGAGATAAGAAAGCCTTCCTCAGTGATCGATGCAAAGAAACAGAGGAAAACAATAGAATGGGAAAGACTGGAGATCTCTTCATGAAAATTAGAGATACCAAGGGAACATTTCAGGCAAAGATGGGCACAATAAAGGACAAAAACGGTATGGACCTAACAGAAGCAGAAGATATTAAGAAGCGGTGGCAAGAGTACACAGAAGACCTGTACAAAAAAGATCTTCATGACCCAGATAACCACAATGGTGTGATCACTCACCTAGAGCCAGGCATCCTGGAATATGAAGCCAAGTGGGCCTTAGGAAGCATTAGTATGAACAAAGCTAGTGGAGGTGATGGAATTCCAGTTGAGCTATTTCAAATCCTAAAAGATGATGCTGTGAAAGTGCTGCACTCAATATGCCAGCAAATTTGGAAAGCTCAGCAGTGGTCACAGGACTGGAAAAGGTTAGTTTTCATTCCAATGCCAAAGAATGTTCAGAATACTGCACAATTGCACTCATTTCACAAGCTAGCAAAGTAATGCTGAAAATTCTCCAAGCTAGGCTTCAACAGTACATGAACCAAGAACTTCCAGATGTTCAAGCTGGATTTAGAAAAGGCAGAGGAACCAGAGATTAAATTGTCAACATCCATTGGATCATGGAAAAAGCAAGAGGATTCCAGAAAAAAAATCTACTTCTGCTTCATTGACTACACTAAAGCTTTTGACTGTGTGGATCGCAACAAACTGTGGAAAATTCTTAAATATATGGTAATACCAGACCACCTTAATTTGGTTCCTGAGAAACCTGTATGCAGATCAAAAAGAAACAGTTAGAACCGGACATGGAACAACGGACTAGTTCCAAATTGGGAAAGGAGTACGTCAGGGTCATATATTGTCACCCTGCTTATTTAACTTATATGCAGAGTACATCATGGGCTAGATGAAGCACAAGCTGGAATCAAGATTGCCGGGAGAAATATCAATAACATCAGATATGCACATGATGCCACCTTTATGGCAGAAAGTGAAGAGGAACTAAAGAGCCTCTTAATGAAGGTGAAAGAGGAGAGTGAAAAAGTTGGCTTAAAAACTCAACATTCAAAAAACTAAGATCATGGCATCTGGTCCCAATACTTCATGGCAAGTAGATGGGGAAACAATAGAAACAGCCTGACTTTATTTTTTGGGGCTCCAAAATCACTGCAGATGGTGACTGCAGCCATGAAATTAAAAGATGCTTGTTCCTTGGAAGAAAAGCTATGGAGTTTGGGCAAGCTCCAGGAGCTGGTAATAGACAGGGAGGCCCGACATGCTGCAGTTCATGGGGTTGCAAAGAGTCAGACACGACTGAGCGACTGAACTGAACTGAACCTTTCAAAACCTCAGGTTATCTCCATTTTTACTTGTAATCCCTACCCCCTTTCAGTGTTTTTCAGATGGCTTCCACTGTTTCAGCATCAAATCCAAACTGAAAATATCCAGGCACAGCATTATCCAATAGAACTTTCTGCAATGATGGAAACACTCTCTGTCTACACTGTCCCACATGGCAACCACTAGCCCAGGTGAACAATGAGTGCTTGACATGTAACTAGTGTGACTAAGGAACTGAATTTTTAATTTCACTTAATTTTAATTTAATTTAATTTTAAATATCCACCTATGCCTAGTGGCTATCATATTAGCGAGTGCCTGTTTAGAGGAAGAAGAGAAAACTTAAGCGTCAAAAGTGGGGAAGTTTTTCCTAGAAGTCCCCTAGTGGATTTTCCCAGATGTCTCTTTGACCAAAGCTGGTCACATGACTACTCCTAAATCAAATATTAGCAAGGAAAACCATTTCCACAGGTAGCTTAAAATAATCAGGATTCATTGCGGGCACAACTTTTTTAGCATCATTTGCTATGGTGCCATTTGTTAAAAAGATTATTATTTTTCTACAGAATTGTTCTTACATCTTCATCAAAAATCAATTTTTCAAATTTATACATGTTTATTTTGGAATCCTTATTCTGTTCCACGGCTTTATTCATCCTTTCTTAATGCTGATAACACATTTTATTGAATACTACACCTTTAAAATAAGTCTTAAAATCAAGTAATTTGCCTTTGAGGCCATCTAGGCCTAGAATTTTCTCTATGGGAAGGTTCCAGTTTTTTAGTTTGGGGTTTTTTGTTTTGTCTGTTTCATGAAAAATTCAGTATTTAATAGATACACAGATTATCTATTTCTTCTTGAGTGAATTTGTCAGCTCGGTCTTTTGAGGAATTTGATCTTTTATTTAAGTGGTCAAATGTGCTGATGTTAAGTTGTTCATAATTCTCTTATTATCCTTTTAATATCTGTAAAATCTGCAATAATTTTGCCTCTCTCATTCTTTTATTGATTTTGTCTTTTTTTTTCTACCCCTGCTCAACCAAAATTTAGATGTTGCACTTTCATTTTCATTCAGTTAGAAATATTTCTAATTCCCCTTTTGGTTTCTCCTTTGCTCATGGTTTATTTAGAAGACTGTTTCCAATATCTGGGGTGGGGTGGGGGGAGGTTGGGGGGAGAGGGGAGGATTTCCAGGAATCTTTCTGTCATTAATTGCAATTTAATTTCATAGTGGCTGATAAAAGTATTTTAAATGACTTAAATCCTTTTATATTTATTGAAGATTATTTTAAAAATATTCTGATATCATTGAGTGAATACTATATAAGTAGGATTTCTGTTGTAATTCAAGTCAGAAACTAACAGGAAAATGTTGTCCAGAGTAGAACCATGAAAGGTAACCTAACAGCTGTCTAACTATCTAACTAGACTGATGATAATGATGATCAGGTAAAGATGATAATGATGTTACTGGTAGTGATGGTGATTTTGTTAAATAGCAGTCATTGTTTACTGAATGTTCAACACTTTAAAAAAAATTTTTTTTCCACTTAGTGTTTTGTAGAACAGGTGGTGTCCCTCTTATCACCACTTACAAAACCCAATCAGAAAAAAAAAATCCAGATGATCTAGATTTTCCTCTAGCCTTCCCCTGAGAATAGTCAACTTTTTAACTGTTTCCAAAGCCATATATTTTCACAGTGTGATCCTCATTAACAACTATTTTCATAGCCTGATCCCCACTAACAACAAAATTAGGGTTTGAGATGGAGAAGGCATAAGTCAAACAATTTAAGAGACTTGCCCAAGTCAATAGTGTAGCTCAGTGGTTTAAAAACTTTAGTGTGTATCACAATCTCCAGAGGGCTTTAAAACACAAAATTTCTTCTCTGAATCACTATCTTATATCCAAAATTAAATTTTAGAAAATTCTTCTGGTTGATAAAAATGCAAATATCCAGTTCAAGTTCAAGATGGAGGAGTTGAAGGACATGTGGTCATCTCCTCCTGCTAGAACACCAAAATTGCAACTAGCTATTGAACAGCCATTGACAGGAGGATACTGGAACCCACCAAAAAAAGATATGCCATGTCCAAAGACAAAGAAGAAGCTGCAGTGAGACAGTAGGAGGGGCACAATCACAATAAAGTTAAATCCCATACCCACCGGGTGGGTGACCCACAAACTGAAGAACAATAATACCAAAGAAGTTCTCCCACTGTTGTGAACCTTCTGAACCCCATGTCCGGCTTCCCAGCCTAGGGATCCAACAATGGGACTGAGAATCGCCAGGGAATCTGGCCTTGAGGGTGAGTGGGATTTGATGATGGCCTTCCAGAGGACGGAGGGAAACAGAGACTCCAGTCTTGGAGGGCACAAACATTTTGTGCACATCAAGAGGAGAGGAGCAGAAATCCCACAGGAGACTGAACCAAAACTACCTGCTAGTGCTGGATGGCCTCCTGAGGAAGTGTGGGTCAGCAGCGGCCCACCACAGGGACGGGGGCACTAGAAGGTCCCCCTTGGCATAAACCCTCTTGGAGTTCACCATTAACCCTACCATAGACCCCACAGACCCCAGGGCTGAGTTGCCTCAGGCCAAACAACTACCAGGGAGGGAGTGCAACCCCACCCATCAGCAGGTAACTGGATTAAAGCTTTAGTGAGCAAGGCCCTGTCCACCAGAGCAAGACTCAGTTTTTTTCATGCCAGTCCGTCCCATCAAAAAGCTTACACAGACCTCTTAGCCTCATTCATCAGAGGGCAGACAGAAGAAGCAAGAAGGAGCACAGTCTTACAGTAGCTAAAACAAAAGCTGTATTACAGAAAGTTAATCACAATGAGAAAGCAGAAAGTTATGTCCCAGATAAAGGGACAAGATAAAACCCTAGAAAAATAACTAAATGAAGTGGAGATAGGCAACCTTCCAGAAAAAGAATTCAAAATAATGATAGTGAAGATGATCCAGGGCCTCAGAAAAAGAACAGAGGCAAAAATTGAGAAGATGCAAGAAATGTTTACCAAGAAGAACTAAAGAACAAACAGACATGAATAATAAACTAGATGGAATCAAGAGCAGAATAACTGAGGGAGAAGAATGGATAAATGACCTGGAGGACAGGAATGGTGAAAATCACTGCCACAGAACAGAATATAGAAAAAGAATGAAAAGAAATGAAGACAGCCTAAGAGACTGGACAACATTAAATGCATGAATATTTGCATTATAAGGGTTCCAGAAGGAAAAGAAAGGAAGGATCTGAGAAATATTTAAAGAGGTAATAGCTGCTGCTGCTGCTGCTAAGTCGCTTCAGTCGTGTCCGACTCTGTGCGACCCCATAGACGACAGCCCACCAGGCTCCGCTGTCCTGGGATTCTCCAGGCAAGAACACTGGAGTGGGTTGCCATTTCCTTCTCCAATGCATGAAAGTGAAAAGTGAAAGTGAAGTCGCTCAGTCGTGTACGACTCCTAGCAACCCCATGGACTGCAGCCTACCAGGCTCCTCCATCCATGGGATTTTCCAGGCAAGAGTACTGGAGTAGGGTGCCATTGCCTTCTCCAGGTAATAGCTGAAAACTTCCCAAACACAGGAAAAGAAATAGTCAACCAAGTCCAAGAAGCACAGAAAGTCCCAGGCAGAATAAACCCAAGGAGAAACACACCAAAACACATAGTAATCAAACTGACAAAAATTAAAGACAGAGAGAAAATATTAAAAGCAACAAGGGAAAAATGACAAATAACATACAAGGGAACTCCCATCAAACTATCAGCTGATTTCTCAACAGAAACTCTACAAGCCAGAAAGGGATAGCAAGATACATTTAAAGTGATGAAAGAGAAGAACCTACAACCAAGAATACTCTACCCAGCGAGACTCTCCTTCAGATTTGATGGAGAAATCAAAAGCTTTCCAGACAAGCAAAGTTAAGAGAATACAGCATTACCAAATCAGCTTTACAACAAATGCTAAAGGAACTGCTCTAGGCAGGAAAGACAAAAGAAGGAAAAGACCTACAGAAAATAAACCCCAAACAATTAAGAAAACAGTAATAGGATCATACATATTAATAATCACCTTAAATGTAAATGGATTAAATGCCCCAACCAAAAAACATAGACTGGGTGGATGAAAACATGTGCATGTATGCACTGCCACTTACTACATCACTCTGCTTAACCTCGCCCCCAATTGCATGTAATTATTTTATATTGTTAATTACTCATGTACCATTATGGCTTGCAATTGTAATTGTATTTTATTTTTTGTCTGGCTATTGATTGTGAAAATTAATAAACATATTTTACTATTGTGATTATGTAACTATTACTCACTTAATACCATTGTATCATGATTGGTCAAAAGAAAAATAATAGAACTCTATATCACCAAAACTAGGATCCAATAGAAAAACCTGTAATCACTTTTTAAAATCCAGATGCATATCATAATTATCTTGAAATTTTTTGAAAAATACAAATGCTCAGGTATTGCTTTTCTCCAGAGTTCCAGATATGTTTCTAATGAGCAGTCATGTTTCAAAACAACTGGACTATATTATGATCTTTTACTTTTATCTACTTTGTTTCACTTTTTCTATTTCATATTCAGTGCTCCCATTTCATTTGGTTTATATTCTCCAATTTTTCCATCTCTTATTTTTTTGATGTTCTCTCTCAAGCCTTTATGAAGTATAGTAGGAAAGCTTTTATATACATATATTTGCGTATAATATATATTTTAGAAAACTTATGACTTTTTGCCTAACAAAAAAATTATGACATTTTGATTCCATTTGTCTGACTTAGTATGAACAGAATACTAGATTTATAATTAAAAACATATATGCAATAGGCAACAAAGGTTTACTGTATAGCATAGGGAACTATAGTCAATATCTTATGATAACTTCTAACGGAAATAATTTCTAGATCAAAAAAGATGCAAATATCCCTTAGAATGGTAATATTGTGAGCTAGTATATTAAGAACCATTATGCCTTAGAATTCATGAGGACATTCAGAACTTATTGGAGAATGGAAAACAGGAATACTGGGCTTTTAAGAGAAGTAGGAGGAAGATAGAAAGGTATACAGGAAACTGAAACTACAATCATCCTAAGGACTTGAGTGTAATCCAAGCCTACGATAATCCTTATGGATGTGAGAATCTACAGAGAACCTATGTTCGCATCCCCTTCTCCTTTCAATCTAACCATCATCTAACTATCCATTCCGTGTTGCCTGCTTTCAGTTTCTTATTCTTCCTCTAGCCTCAACACAGAACTTAAAAGAACAGAGTAGAAACAGGGAACCACCCATGTGGTTAAGTTATCTCCAATTCAAGGCCACTTGTGGACCAGAACAAACTTTCTAAGCTTCAGCTTTTCATGATCCCATTTGACATGGTGAAATCAGTTTCCTTGAGGCCGCAGACCACACACTCATTACTAAGCAGGATCTCAAGTCTACTGCAAGAAGAGACTAGAATCCTTCAGGGAATTTATTCTCAATTACTATTCCAGACAAAAGCTGAGAACATAATATTTTCCCCTGCTTCTCCTTGCTGAAGTGAAAGAGATTGCCTTCCCTGAAATTATATGATTCACTGCAAACATCTGACATTAATTCCAGTAACAAGGATCAAAATTAAAATACATGGAGAAAGCAACAGGGACAGGCTGACAGAGAGTTCATGGGATGAAATGCAGCAACTTCTTGCTCTATGTAATATTAACTGTCACTGCCTGAACAGAAAATTGGTGGCCTTTGATTTGTGAAATGCCTTATTCCCAGCACCACTCCTCAGAGAAGATATTAAATTGGGTTAGAGAATGCCAATCACGTGAGATGATGCTGATAGAGCTCTGAATTATTCAGAGAAGACTGGGATTTCTCATTCCAAATGACTCAACTCATTTGCCAGCAAAGGGTGTGCTGTATCAATCAACCCTCTCAGGCAAATCTGGTCACCAGGCTAGAATCTAAAATGCCATAAACCAGACTCCAACCATCTAGAGTTTTTCTCTTGCATCCAGATTTGTCCTTCTTAGGTAAAGAACATAACTCAACCCTATGGATATTAAAAGGACAGTCAAGGAATGCTTCAAAAGAACTCTATGTCTATACATTTGATAACCTAAGTAAAATGGACCATTTCCTTGAGATACAGAATTTGCCAAAATTCACATAAGAAGAAATAAATTAATATGAATAAGCCTATACCTATTAAAGAAATTGAATCAGTCATAAATAGCCTCTCAAAACAGAAAGCTTGAGACCAAGATGAGTTCACCAGTAAATTTTAACAAATATTTTAAAAAAGAAGTTAAACCAATTCTCTATAATCTTGCAGAGGGAATACTTCCTAACTCATTCTATAACTCCTTCTATGATGCCAACATTACCCTAATACTAAAACCAGACAAATACATTAAAAAAAAAAGCTACAGGCCAATCTTTCTAATTATGTAGATGCAAAATCCTCAACACAGAACTGGCAAATCAAATCCAACAATGTATAAAAAATAATTCTAGTAATACACCATAACCAAGTAGGATTTATTCTAGGGATACAAAGCTGGTGCAATATTTGAAAGTCAACTAATGTAATCCATCACATCAATAAATTTTTAAAAATCACATGATCATATCAACAGAGGCAGAAAAAGCATTTAACAAAAATCCAACATCCTTCGTGGTATAAAATTCACAGTATATTACAAATAGATGGGAAGTTCTTCAACTTGATAAAGAATATCTACAAAACTCCCCACTGATCACATCATTCTTAATGCTGAGAAACTCAAAGCTTTCCCACTAAAATCAGGTACAAACAAAGATGTCCTCTCTACTATTCCTTTTTAGTATAATATTAGAAGTTCTAATCAGTACAATAAGATAAAGATGTGGTACATATATACAATAAAATATTACTCAGCCATAAAAAGAAATGGAGTTGGGTCATTCATAGAGGTGAGGATCAACCTAGAGACTGTCTAGAGAGTGAAGTAAGTCAGAAAGAGAAAAACAAATATGGTATATTAATGCATACATGTGGAATCTAGAAAAATGGTATAGATGATTTTACTTGTAAGGCAGAAATACAGACACAGACGTAGAGAACAAACATATGGACATCAAGGCGGGGAAGGGGGGGAATGAATTGGGAGATTGGGATTTACATATATACACTATTAATGCAATGTATAAAATAGATAACCAATGAGAACCTATTGTATAGCTCAATACTCTTTGGTGACCTAAATGGGAATGAAATCCAAAGAAGAGGGAATATATATACATATGTCTGCTTCACTTTACTGTACAGTAGAAACTAACACAACATATTACAGCAACTATACTCCAATAAAAATAAATTTTTAAAAATACAAGAAGAAAAGGAAATAAAAGATATACATATTGGGAAGGAAACATCAGACCTATCTGTCTTCACTCACAGATGCCATGATCATCTGTATAGAAAATCTCTAAGAATTCCCCAAAATTCCTGTGGCTACTAAGCAATTATATCAAGGTTGCAGGATACAAGGTTAATATACAAAAGTCAAGCACTTTTCTGTATATCAACAACAAATAAGTGGAATTTGAAATTAAAAACACAATACAATTTACTCCCAAAATAGAAATATTTTGGTGTAAATCTAACAAAATATGTATAAGATCTGCATGAAGAAAACTATGAAATTGTGATGAACAAAATCAAAGAACTAAATAAGTGGAGAGATATTCCATGTTTACAATAGGAAGAACTGATGTTGTCAAGATGTCAGTCTTTCCTAAGTTGATCTATAGATTCAATGCAACCCCAATCAAAATCACATCAAATTGTTTTATGGATATGACAAATTGGATCTACATAGTCTATGGAGAAGTAAAAGACTCAAAATAGCCAACACAGTAAAACAAGGTTGGAGGAGTGATGCTACTTGGCCTAAGACTTAATAGGAAGCTTCAGTAATTAATTGGAATTGGCAAAAGGGTAGATAAATAGATCAATAAAACAGGATGACCCAGAAATAGACCCACACAAATATAGACAACTGATCTTTGACAAAGAAGCAAAGGCAATAAAATGAAGAAAAAATAATCTGTGCAATAAATAATGCTGGAACAACTGGATACTTACCAGCAACAAGTGAAAAAATGAATCTAGACACACAGCCATCACAAAAATTAATTCAAAATGGATCAATGACCAAACTGCAAAACACAACACTACAAAACTCCTGCTGCTGCTAAGTCACTTCAGTCGTGTCCGACTCTGTGCGACCCCATAGATGGCAGCCCACCAGGCTCCCCCGTCCCTGGGATTCTCCAGGCAAGAACACTGGAGTGGGCTGCCATTTCCTTCTCCAGTGCATGAAAATGAAAAGTGAAAGTGAAGTCGCTCACTCGTGTCTGACTCTTAGCAACCCCATGGACTGCAGCCTACCAGGCTCCTCCGTCCATGGGATTTTCCAGGCAAGACTACTGGAGTGGGGTGCCATTGCCTTCTCACAAAACTCCTAGAAGATAACATAAGAGTAAATCTAGTTGACTTGGGTACAGTGATGACTTTTCAGATACAACATCAAAGGCATCATTCATAAAAGGAAGAAGTAATAAGCTCAACTTCATTAAAATTAAAACTCTTCTGCTCTGTGAAAGACATTGCCAAGAGAACGAAAAGACAAATCATAGACTGGGAGAAAATATTTATCAAAGACACACCTGATAAAGGAATATTACCCCAAACATACAAAGAACTCTTAAAACTTAAGAAAAGAATCTGATTTTTAAAAATAGCCCAAAGATCTTAACAGACAGACACCTGACCAAAAAAGATATACAGATAGCAAATAAGCATGTGAAAAGATGGCCAAATCATATGCAATATTGTCAGGGAAATGCAAATTAAAACACTGACAAGATACCTCTACATATCTATCAGAATGGTCAAAATCCAAAACACTTACACCATGAAATGCTGGTAAGATATGAAGCAAAAGGAACTTTCATTCATTGCTGGTGGTAATGCAAAATGGTACAGATATTTTGGAAAATAGTATGGTGATTTCTTACAAAACTAATTATAATCTTACCATATTATCCATAAAGAAGGTTGAATGCCAAAGAATTGATGGTTTTGAACTGTGGTGCTGGAGAAGACTCTTGAGAGTCCCTTGGACTGCAAGGAGATCCAACCAGTCCATCCTAAAGGAGATCAGTCCTGGGTGTTCATTGGAAGGACTGATGTTGAAGCTGAAACTCCAATCCTTTGGCCACATGATGCAAAGGGCTGACTCATTTGAAAAGACTCTGATGCTAGGAAAGACTGAGGGCAGGAGGAGAAGGGGACGACAGAGGTTGAGATGGCTGGATGGCATCACTGACTCAATGGACATGAGTTTGGGTAAACTCCAAGAGTTGGTGATGGACAGGGAGGCCTGGCGTGCTGCAGTCTATAGGGTCACAAACAGTCGGACATGACTGAGTGACTGAACTGAACTGATGTCAAAGAAACCAATCTGAAAAGGCTACCTACTGTGTAACTTCAACTATATGGCATTCTAGAAAAGGCAAAACTATGGAGACAGTAAAAATAAAATCAGTTCTGTGGGATAGGTGGAGCATGGAGGATTTTTAGGGCAGTGAAAATGCTGTTTGATATCATAATGATGGATGGTTAAGTCATTATACATATGACTAAGTCCATAAAATGTACAACACCAAGAGTGAA
Source organism: Giraffa tippelskirchi (assembly GCF_054371585.1). Lineage (NCBI taxonomy): Eukaryota > Metazoa > Chordata > Mammalia > Artiodactyla > Giraffidae > Giraffa > Giraffa tippelskirchi. Next base: position 187,879,049 of record NC_137276.1, on the reverse strand, counting down.
CCCTAATGTACACTACAGACTTTGGTGATTACGATGTATCAAAGTACATTCTTCAGTTATAACAGACGTACCACTCTGGTGGAGGATGTTGATAATAGGGGACCCTATGCATGTATAGGGGCAGGGATATATGGGAAATCTGACTCCCCCCCCCCCATTTAAGACTGCTCCTGGAGAAAAAGGAAACTCTTACACTGTTGGTGGGAATGTAAGTTGGGGCATCCACTAGGGAGAATAGTGTGGAGGGTCCTTAAAAAACTAAAAATACAATTACCAGATGAGCCAGCAATGCCACTCCTGGACATATATGTGGACCAAAGCATGATTTGAAAGGATACACGCACCTCATTGTTCACTGAAGCACTATTTACAACAGTCAAGATATGGAAGCAACATAAACACCCATTGACAGAAGAATAGATGAAGAAGATGAAGCATATACATGCAGTGGAATACTACTCAGCCATAGAAAGAATGAAAGAATGCCATTTGCAGCAACATGGATGGACCTAGAGATTATCATACTGAGTGAAGTAAGTCATAGAGAGACAGATATCGTATGATATCACTTAAATATGGAACCTATAAAATGATACAAATGAGCTTATTTACAAAACAGAAATTGACTCATAGACATAGGAAACAAACATGGTTACCAAGGGGAATAGAAGTGGCAGAGGAAAAGATAAATTAGGAGTTTGGTATTAAAATGTACATACTACTATATAAAAAATATATAAACAACAAGGAACCTACTATAATAGCACAGGGAACTATACTCAATCTTGTAATATCTATAATGAAAAAGAACAAATATGCATATATATATACACATATATAATTTTTAAAACTGCTCTTAAAAAGTCTTAATGAGAAATCTTCAGCTATAATTACAAATAAAATATAGATCCTTTGCAATTTAAAAAGAGAAATCACCCTAACAATAAATTGTGTAGACTAATGTGTTTCATTTATTTGATTAATATTTATGAAAAGCCCAATGTATGCCAGATACTCTATGGGACCACAGAGAAGAGACCATTCCCTGCCCTAGAGGAATGAAAGAAAGCAATCCAGTGGTTACTAAATAATACGCTTAGTCTTATGAATAGTGGTGAACGTAAGAACGTGCAGAAGTCCTATGAGGGCATCTATTGCTACCTATCCTGCTGGATGCAAGAAAGGCTTCCTAAAGGGACTTCATTCTGGTCAGTCTTAAACAGCAAGTGGGAGTTACAAAAATCACTGACCTTTTTATCATTTCTATAGTTTTGCCTTTTCCATAACATCATATGCTGCTGCTGCTGCTAAGTCGCTTCAGTCGTGTCCGACTCTGTGCGACCCCATAGACGGCAGCCCACCAGGCTCCGCCATCCCTGGGATTCTCCAGGCAAGAATACTGGAGTGGGTTGTCATTTCCTTCTCCAGTGCATGAAAGGGAAAAGTGAAAGTGAAGTCGCTCAGTCGTGTCCGACTCTCAGCGACCCCATGGACTGTAGCCTACCAGGCTCCTCCGTCCGTGGGATTTTCCTAGGCAAGAGTATTGGAGTGGGGTGCCATTGGAATCATATAGTAGATAGCCTCTTCAGGAGTTTTTTTTCACTTAGTAATATGCACATAAGTTTCATCTGTGAGTCCTCATAGCTTGATAGTTCATTTATTTTTTAACACTGAATAATATTCCACTGTTTGCATAAAGCGTAGTTAATTTAACCATTCGCCTATTGAAACACATCTTGACAAGCAAGGTCTCAGGCTCTAGCAAAATAAGAACTTTTACTTCCTCATAATGGCAATTTGATCAATCAACAAGTGGATGGTGAAATGAAAATAATGTAAAACAGAAAACTCGGTGGCAAAGAAACATAGTTTAACTCTAGTTAGAACCATAGAAAATGAAACCAATTAGTTTTCATTTTTACATAGAGTTAAACTATGTTCCTTTGTCACAAGCTTAGTGGCTAAAACAACACAAATCTAGTATTTTGGAGTTCTGGAGTTTAGAAGTCTGACATGAGTGTCATTGGACTAAAATCAAAGTGTTGACAGGGCTGAACGCTTTTCTGGAAGTTCCAGGAAAGAATCCGTTTCCTTCCATTTTCCAGCTTCCAAAGCTTGCATACCTTGGCTCTCCACCCCCTTCTTCCATCTTCAGTCAACGACATAACATCTCTCTGACCTTACCTCCCTCACCACATTTCTTTCTCTAACTTTTCTTAGTCTCCCTCTTCTACTTTTAAGTACTTTTGCGATTATCTTGGGCCTACCTGGATAATTAAGAACAAGTGAAAGTCACTCAGTTGTGTCCAACTCTTTGCGATCCCATGGACTATACAGTCCATGGAATTCTCCAGGCCAGAGTACTGGAGTGGGTAGCCTTTCCCTTCTCCAGGGGATTTTCCCAACCCAGGCATCGAACCCAGGTCTCCCGCATTGCAGGCAGATTCTTTACCAGCTGAGCCACAAGGGAAGCTCATAATTAAGAAAAATATTCCTATTTTTTAAATTTGATTGAAGCATAGTTGATTTACAATGTGTTAATTTCTGCTGTAAAGTGATTCAGTTGTACATGTACATGCTCTTTTTCATATTCTTTTCCATTATGACTTATCACAGGATATTGATTATAGTTCCTTGCACTACACATTAGGTCCTTGTTGTTTATTCATCCTATACAGGATAGTTTGCATCTGCTATTCCCAAACTCCCAATCTTTCCCTCTCTCCCACCTTGGCAACCACAAATCTGTTCTCTATCAGTCTATGAGTCTGTTTCTTTTTTATAGATATGTTAATTTGTATATTTTAGATTCCACATATGTGATATCATATGGTATTTGTCTTTCTTTTCCTGATTTACTTTGCTTAGTATGATAATCTCTAGGTCCAGCCATGTGCTGTAAATGGCGTTGTTTCATTTTTATAGCTGAGTAATATTCCATTATATATATATTCCACATTTTCTTTATCTAGTCATCTCTCAATGGACATTTAAGTTGTTTTCATGTATTGCCTATTGTAAATACTGCTGCTATGAACATTGGGATGCATGTATCTTTTCAAATTATAGTTTTGCCTGTATACATACCCAGGAGTGGGATTTCTGAAACATATGGCAACTCTATTTCTAGCTTTTTGAGGGACATCCATACTGTCTTCCATAGTGGTTGCATGAATTTACCCTCCCATCAACAGTGTAAGAGGGTTCCCTTTTCTTCACACCCTCTCCAGCATTTATTATCTATAGACTTTTTAATGATGGCCATTCTGACTGATGTAAAGTGGGACCTCATTGTAGTTTTGTAACATCCCTATTTTGAGATCAGTTGACTAGCAAACTTAATCTTAATTAAGATTAATCTTAAAACTTAAACTTAATCAAACTTAGATGCAAACTTCCATCTGTAGCCTTAATTCCATGTTCCCAAACATATTCACAGATTGTGGAATTACAATGTGAATGTCTTTGTGAAATTTTCCCAAAGAAGTCAAGTTTCTCTGAAATCACTCTAGTAGCTTGGGATTGACAAATATACACCACTGTATTCAAAACAAATAACCAACAAAGACTTGCAACAGAGCACAGGGAATGCTGCTCAATATTTTGTGATCACCTAAAGGGGAAAAGAATTTGAAAAGGAATGGATACATGTGTATGTATAACTGAATCATTTGCTGTACACCTGAAACTAACACATCATTGTTAATCGACTATGCTCCAGTGTAAAATAAAAATTAAAAAAGAAAAAGAAAATCACTATGACAATATGATTCAAAGAACATAAGGAATATATGAATGTTAAATATAAATACTTTAGCCTGGAGAAGTTAAAACAGTTAAAAAACAAAGCAGTGAAAATAAACATGGAGTTTTAGTTGAGCTGTTTTCAAACCCATTACTTGTTGATTCTACCTGAGGAAACAAAGCATAAACCTAGCATTGTGAATGGATGAGCTATGTTAAGATCTCTCTCCTGGATTACTCTTCCCTTCTTGAATGGGTGGCCTCTCCCATGTCCTTGTCACTGGGTTTCACCTAAATCAAAGAAATCAACTCATTTAAATGAAGAAGTAGTTCTTAATGCTTCTCTACCAATAGCTATCAGAGCGTAAAAGTGTTCATATCCTTTGACTTAATCATTCACATTGGGAAACACAAACATCATCTAAACATCTTTAGGACAATGTAAAGGTTTACAACAGTACCAAACAACGTAAGGTATAAAAAAAAAGCAGGTTGATTATATACATTGAGGTACAGTCTAATCAGCAAACAATTTAATCACTAAAAACCACATGGCATTGGCTACATGAGAAATCTGAAATGCTAAGAGGAGAAAAATGCAGTTTATAAAGTGTTGTGTACTATACGGATACAATAATCTTCAAAATATGCATAGAATAAAAAGACTGGAAGGATATAAATCCCAACCAGTTGTCTCTACATGGTAAAAGCATGGTGATATTTTTCTTCTATTTTTCCATATCTGTGATAAGCAAGCACTGCTTGTGCAATGAATACTGTGGTCTGAATTCATATTTTGAAACCCTAACCTCCAAAGAGAATGGTATTAGGAGATGAAAGCCTTTGGAAGATGCTTAAGCCATGAGAGTGGAGCCCTCAAAAATGAAATGAGTATCGTTATTAAAGATGTTCTGGAGAGAGCCCGATCACCTTCCTCCACATGAGGAAACAACAAGTCTATGACCCAGAAGAAAGCCCTCACCCAACCATGCTGGCACCTGGATCTCAGACTTCCAGCCTCCAGCCCTGTGAGAAATAAATTCCTGTTGTTGAGAAGCTACCTAGTCTTTGGTATTTGGTTATAGCAGACCAATAGACTAACAAAATGACAAAATGTTCTAGAAATATTTTTTTTCTCATTCTTAACTATACCAATAAATACCTGGTAGCAGTAGATGGATTCATGAGGGCTAGATGCAAACCCAGTAAATAATCAAGGTCCACACTCTTTTCGCCCTGGTGAGTTATTCACAACATATAGGCCATATCACAAAATGTAGTGGAGTTCACGCACTCAACGCAAGATAAAAGACAAACACCAGCCGGTAATGGTGTCTGTATCAGTCACATAGGCTGAGGCACAATCAGTGAGTCTGTTCTGCCCCATGGTTTAGGTGAGAGTAATCCACTTCAGACACTGCGCTGAAGGGTGGTACCTAAGCAGGCTTCATTCAGAACAGAGCAGCTGATGGTGGTCATTCCGGAAAAGCCCAGCATCCATTCCTTTGCAGACCCTGAATCATTATCTCTTGAACAAAGACAGAACTTTGTTATGCTACGTCACCCACAATACAAATGCAGAGAAATAGGAGTGGTTCCCAACTTTCAAATATCATATGGAAAAAGAGCACAGAGATGGACAAGGCACTGTTCTCCCTGTATAGGAACTTCTGGAGTGTGTGTGTGAAGCCTCCCCTCACTCCTGGACCACTGCAGCTGTTTTCTAAATTGTGGCCCATTTCCTGGTCTCTGCCACCTGGAATCCAATAAAAATCCTATAGATCCTGCAGTCCTACCTGCTGTTTTCTCCCCCAACCTGACTCTTGCTGGCTGTTCTACCTACTGGCACTGAATACCTGCTACTTGTTTTCAGTTTATCTTTTAAGTAAATGTTATTCAATTTTGCCTCTGTATGCAGGTCAAGAAGCAAAGTTAGAAATGGACATAGAACAACAGACTGGTTGCAAATTGGCAAAGGGTACTCCTTTGAAGTACTATCAAGGCTATACATTGTCACCCTGCTTATTTAATTTATATGCAGAGTACATCATGCGAAATGCCAGCCTGGATGAGGCACAAGCTGGAATCAAGATTGCCAGGAGAAATATCAATAACCTCAGATATGCAGATGACACCACAGTTATGGCAGAAAGTGAAGAGGAACTAAAGAGCTCTTGATGAAAGTGAAAGAGGAGAGTGAAAAAGCCGCTTAAAACTCAACATTCAAAAAATGAAGATCATGGCGTCCGGTCCCAATATTTCATGGCAAATAGATGGGGAAACAGTGAGAGACTTTATTTTCTTGGACTCCAAAGTCACTGTAGATGGTGACTGCAGCCATGAAATTAAAAGATGCTTGCTCCTTGGAAGAAAAGCTATGACCAACCTAGACAGCATATTAAAAAGCAGAGACATTGCAGACAAAGATCCGTCTAGTCAAAGATATGGTTTTTCCAATATCATGTATGGATGTGAGAGTTGGAAGATAAGGAAAGCCGAGTGCTGAAAAATTGATGCTTTTGAACTGTGGTGTTGGAGAAGACTCTTGAGAATCCCTTGGACTGCAAGGAGATCAAACCAGTCAATCCTAAGGAAAATCAATCCTGAATATTCACTGGAAGGACTGATGCTGAAGCTGAAACTCCAATACTTTGGCCACCTGATGGGAAGAACTGACTCCTTGGAAAAGACCCTGATACTGGGAGAGATTGAAGACAGGAGGAGAAGGGGATGACAGAGGATGAGATGGTTGGATGGCATTGCCAACTCAATGGACATGAGTTTGAGCAAATTCCAGGAGTTGGTGATGGACAAGGAAGCCTGGTGTGCTGCAGTCCAGGGGGTCGCAAAGAGTCGGAGATGACTAAGTGACTGAACTGATTCATTTTTGCATATTCATTTTGCATAATAGGTATGTGATATATTTAAGTAACTTATGGCTTTGGGAGTAATCAAGAATTATGGTGATGGTGGTTTAGTCTCTAAGTCATGTCCGACTCTTGCGACCCCATGGACTGTAGCCTGCCAGGCTCCTCTGTCTATGGGATTCTCCAGGCAAGAATACTGGAGTGGGTTGCCATTTCCTTTTCCAGGGGATCTTCTTGACCCAGGAATCGAACCCATGTCCCCTGCATTGCAGACAGATTCTTTACCAGCTGAGCTACAAGGGAAGCTTTGAGAGTAATAGAGAATAACTTCCCTTAGATTATTTTTGTCCCCTTCGATTCCTTGAATAAAAGGAAGGATGGAGTCAAAAGGGGAAAATAAGTTTAATGTGGCCCAGTGATGACCATAAAAACTATAATTAGGATCAGAGTTAGACCATTGCCTGAGTGGAAAGCCCTGTCATCTTTTCAACCTACTGGCAAACAGAGGCATTTAGATTGAGGTCTTGTTTAAATGTGAGTTTACTTGGGAAAGGCAGGTTTTTAGCTACTTTTAGTCAGTTTGAGTGGACAACTAGTACTTTCTTCATAACACACTTTGATAAAGGGAAAGAAAAAATATCAGGATGACATCTTGGAAGCCCGGGTGAGGGCTGCATCAAGATAACAAATAGCACAGGCAATAGAAGCCAGGGCTGTACCCTTTAGCTTGTAACTTGTTTTATATATACTTGCAACTACAGTAACATGTCATTTATCAAATCAAGATTTGTGCATTTTAATGTGGCATCCCAATTTAGGGTTCAGGAAATCACAATCCAGGTGAAAAAATAAATGAACATTCCAAAATATGTATCACGTGGACCTGAAGTGTCAGGAGACTGTGTACTTTCTTTTCTTATCCCAAAGCATGAAACCTGAGATATCTTTAGCTAAGAATGACTGCAGAGCATATGATTCTTTGCTTATAAAAGATCTTGGAATAAGCTGGGGCTATACTTTTGGCTCTGAGCTGCCGATGGAGCAGGAAATGCAAAAATACTCTGGACTCCTTCACAAAGGCTCTCAGTGTAAAACTGAGTAAGAAACCCTTTTGGAAATTATGGGGGACTAGCAGGTGTGGAGTTTAAGTGTATGCATTCTCCTTAGAATTCTCTTAGAATTCTCTTAGAAGGGTCCCTATGGTCTAAGGGTCTATCTTGGTGTGACAGAAGGAGATGAAGACTTACACAAGCTAATGCACAGATACAAAGATACTTATGTTTGTCAGGAGCTAAAAGGAAACCATGAGTCACACAGAAAAGAAGGATTAAGTGTTTTAACAAGTTTTTTGCTTTTCCTGGAATTATTACTAGGAAAAACTATCAGGTGTTTTTTTCTTAGTGCAACAAATACTATTTTTCAGTGCAGAGGTGAAGAGTGTATTTATATGCACAAAACTAACTGATTTTTCCAGTGTATACTTTGCCTTCTGTTTCATTAAGGTCAAGAAAAACACCTTCTTTCAGACTTCAAAAACTAAAGAACTTAAGATAATGAAACTAAATGTTATAGTTCTGTGCCACTATAGGCAAAGAGATGCCTCTATTATACACTGGTTACAATGGTTCTATACTACTGAAAAAATACGGCAGTTTCAAAGAAAAAGCTCTCACCTTGATCTCTATAAGTTTACCAAATTTACTGAATTTTATCCAAAAAATTACACTAGCAGCAAAGCATGTGGCAGATGGTGAGAGAAAAGAAACAAACAAAAAACCCTAACAACACTTATCTGTCTTCCAGTTTATAGAACTTCATTCACTGTTTTTACTGGAAGATACACAGCAGAGCTTAAGCAAATGTACATGAATGCATCGCTAAAGGAGGTTGTTTCTGTTACTTCACTGAATTATCACATTATGGGTGATGGGGACTGGTGGGCCTGACGTTCATCACTTACAGAAGGAATTCAACTATTACGTGCAACCAAGGCTATTGTTTAATTTTCAAGCTTTTCTCCTAGTTTGTTAGCATAGGAACAGTATATTCTGAAATTATTTGGCCCTGAGGTCCCCACTTAGGGGTTTTCATGAATTTAAGTTATCAGGAAAATGATGTCTCTCTGGTAGTGGCTAATGGTTAGGACGGTTACCTCTCCTGTATGAAACACCTTGAGCTTCTCAGGAACTTGTACATTTTGTCAGATTTGAACTCTGGCCAATAAGAGATAAACTTAGCCAAAGAGAATAGCTATTAAGAAGTAGTTGGAATAAAGAGGGAGTTGAGTGAGAATACAGTTGGAATTCAATGTCAGCCAAAAAGAGGACTAAAAGAGCCAAAGGATACTTCTTGTTATTAAAAAGCCTCATTAGATCATTTGCTTCAAAGTTCAGTTTTGCACAATAAGTTGGTTCATGTGGTGCTCATGTTCCTCCCTCTATACTGATGAAGGATGTATCATATTATATGAATTGTATCAGTTGTACTTCTTTTAATGTCTGAATCCTCTCCCCCATCTCCAGTGGAACTGTGAGCTCCTTGTGGAGGGAAGTGAAGTGCTCATTGCTCTGTCATATCCAATTCTTTGCGACCCTTTGGACTGAAGCCTGCCAAGCTCCTTTGTCCATGGGATTTCCCAGGCAAGAATAGTGGGGTTGGTTGCCATTCTCTTCTCCAGGGGACCTTCTCTACCCAGGGATCAAACCCAGGTCTCTTGCATTGCAGGCTGATTCTTTACCATCTGAGCCTTTGATAAATATATGTGGCTATCACAATCATGAGAGTAACTGGAATTAAGGGCACAATGTAACAAAGGAAAGTCTGAAGATGAGAATTTGCATTCCTAAGACTGTCCCAGGGAAGAGGGCATTCTCTCAATACAACTATTCCAGGTCTTTGGAAACAAATATCCAGTGGAAATAAATATCTTGTGGAAATAAAAAAGAAACAAAAGAGCAATCTATCAATTATAGACCACAAAATATCATGAGCTTTCTTGGGAGGCAAGTCACAGTCAGAGTTATTTAAGTAGACGTAACATAGCTAACTGAAGATGACGTTGTAAATGAATGCACTGAACTTTGGACTTTCAGGTTCCTTCCAAATTGCGAGTCAATCCTTTATCCCTAAAATGGAGTTGGCCTAATCATTTGGCTACAACAACTTGTTGAGCACAACCCATAATGATCCCATAAGTTAGCATCCTTGCTCTGACTCTATAGTTACAGCTGAAAAGATTCCTTATTGGTTTTGTTTCGAAGATAATTCTCCTAGCAAGAAGGAAATAAATGTTCTAAAAATAACTTAGCTTGATCTTAAGACCAGGTACATCTTTAATAAATTACAGATTGACTCTATGGCACTAATGGGTCTTGTATATTTCCTCAGTATTAAATAAAGTCTATGAGGATTTGATAATCCCCAGGAATCAGAGAAACATTTTTCGAGAGGTACCAGTCAAAATGTCAGGAGCTAAGTTTTCTTATTGACCTCCCTGCCCCTAGTCTTGTTCTGCCTGATCCATTTTCTTCTCTGATGTAAGAATGACAATTCTAGGGCTTCCCTGGTGGCTCAGTGCCAAAGAATCTGCCTGCCAATGCAGGAAACACAGGTTCAATCCCTGATCTAGGAATATCCCACATGCTGTGGAGCAACTAAGTCTATGTGCCACAACTATTGAACCTGTGCTCTAGAGCCCATGCGCCACAACAAGAGAAGCCTTTGCAATGAGAAGCCTGCACACTGCAACTAGAGAAGAGCCCCCACTCGCCACAACTGGAGAAAATCCCACTCAGCAATGAAGACCCAGGACAATCAAAAATAAAAAAATGACCATTCTAAAACATAAAATTAAACATTCTACCACATCTCTCCTCATAAAACCCTTAGATAGTATCCAGTTGCCTTCGAAAAGAAGTCTCAACGGCCCTGAATGATCTATGCCTTGACTACCTCTTGGCCTCAAACCCTGACATTCTCTCCTTTGTTCTATGTTCAAACAACTGAACAATTGACATCTCCCAACTGTGACGTCATCCTTATCACTTTAACAGTGATTCTCTACTGAGAGCAGTTTGGCCCCTGGGGACATTTGACTATGTCTGGAGACATTGCTGGTTACCTAAACTCATGGGATGCTACTGGTATGTACTGGATAGAGACCAGAGATGTTGCTAAACACCCTGAAATACATAAAACTCCTTACTTCAAAGAATTAACCAGCCTCAAATGTCAATAGTGCCTTTGTTGAGAAACTCTGCTTTAGATAAATGAATGATGGCAAAAAAACAAAAACAAAACCTGAGAAAAGTTCCTTTAAGAGAGTGTCTCCAAAATAGGGTTGCAAACTATGCCCATGAGTCAAATCTGGCCCATTGCCTATCTTTATTAACAAAATTGTACTGGCACATGGTCATACCTATTTGTTCATGTATGGTCATCTCGTCTATGGCTGCTTTTGCAACAGAGATAAATAGTTGCAACAAAGGCCATCTGACCCACAAACTCAAATATTTTCTATCTGGCTTTTTACAGAAAAAAATTGCTGACTCCTGCTGTAAAACACCCCTACTGTTCTCCTGCTCCTAAGACTGCAGAATATGTCGTGTACAATTATGCCTTGTACACAGGAAAGAAAATATTTTTCTCAACTGGCATGGTATTTCTGTTTTAGGACCGAAGACTTAGATGCAGGATAACTGAATGGCCATCTAGTCTTCTCTGGAAAGCAAGAATGAGCTTTGTTGGGGATATAGCACTAAAAAGAGGAATTCAGGCCTTGGAAGGAGTAGTTGATGATGGTAGAGGTGGAGTGGGGTAAGAAAATTCCTCCCTAGAAGTCTTTACTCAGCATTTTCTAAAAAGAGTCTGTCATGCCTTTTGATGCAGGCAGATTCTAATTCGTAAGAAGAGGTGGTTAGGATCAGTGAGGCAAATGACTATTATGAGGAAAAAAGCTAATCAATCAAGTCTATGGCAGTCTCATCTAGCTCCTCAACAACATGAACTTGTTTTATGAATCTTCCTTTAACTTTAGCAGATTGCAGGGAAACTCCGGGACATGATGAGGGACAGGGAGGCCTGGAGTGCTGCAGGCCACGGGGTCACAAAGAGTCAGATCCCATGGACACAACTGGGCAACTGAACAACAACAATAATAAAATGAAAATCAGGCAGAAGCTGTGATAGATATGTGACACTTGAAATGCCTGTGTGAGTTTCCCTTTATGGCTACTGTTGACATGTGCAGCAGCTGAACAACAAAGACATATTTTATGTACACAAAATGCTAATTCAATGCATAAATTCTTTTCATATAATAAACACCAATTAATGTGTTTATAGAAACCAGTTCCTCATAACCACTGAGTATCCATATGCACATACATACCACACCCTGCTTCATACATCATAAGATATTTATACTTAGGGAAGCATGGGAGCACAGGAGAGGGAAATGAGTTTCCCTGGCTGTCTATGTCGGACATATTTTCCCTGGATGGGTAATGTAGGGAGTGTGCTACTCCTGTAATGGGGACATCCAGAAATCAGGCAAACCAAAAATCAGGATCTTCCCAGATATCTCTGAAAAATAATGTGTGCAAGAAACTAAGAGAGTTAAGGTTTGCAAAATCTAAGAGAGATTGTCCTGAGAGCAAATGCTTGTCTCAGCAGTGTGATCTGCAAGGACAATGCTGACCCAACTAGTGACTTTGTGAAAATTATTTTAAAAAATGTTTCCCATGGGGGATGTAGCTGTGAAAATACAAGATAAGAACCTGGAGTAATAACAAGGCTGGGGAACTGAATGTGATTCCATATTAAGCCAGAGATCCTAAAGGCAAACTTTTCCTAGGAAAAAAACAATAAATTAACAAAAGTACACTAATTCACAGTATTATACAAAGCCTAAACATACTATAACCATCAAAGAAATTCAACTAGTAGGTTAAAGTCTTTTCTAGTCAAAAAAAAAATTTTTTTTAAGGTGAATTCTATGAAACTTCCAAAGAACATCATCTCTAGCACTTCCAGAGAAGAAAATAAGAGAAACATTCCCCAATGCATTCTGAGGCAAATACATAACTGACGCCAAAACCTGAAAAGGATGCCCCTCCATCCCCCACACAAAAAAAGATTACAAATTTACCCAGAAGCACAGATGCAGACATTATAAACAAAATATTAGCAAGCTAAACCTGGCAGTTAAAAAAAAAAAAAACACATATAAATAACATCATGACTAAGTTGGGATTATCCTAGGAATTCAAGGGTGGTTTAATAGAGTATATAAATGTGTTTACCAGATTAACAGATTCAGTTCAGTTCAGTTCAGTTCAGTCGCTCAGTCGTGTCCGACTCTTCGTGACCCCATGAATCGCAGCACGCCAGGCCTCCCTGTCCATCACCAACTCCCAGAGTTTACCCAAACCCATGTCCATCGAGTCAGTGATGCCATCTAACCATCTCATCCTCTGTCCTCCCCTTCTCCTCCTGCCCTCAATCCTTCCCAGCAGTAGGGTCTTTTCCAATGAGTCAACTCTTTGCATGAGGTGGCCAAAGTATTGGAGTTTCAGCTTCAACATCAGTCCTTCCAATGTATACCCAGGACTGATCTCCTTTAGGATGGACTGGTTGCATCTCCTTGCAGTCCAAGGGACTCTCAAGAGTCTTCTCCAACACCACAGTTCAAAAGCATCAATTCTTCAGCACTCAGCTTTCTTCACCGTCCAACTCTCACATCCATACATGACCACTGGAAAAACCATAGCCTTGACTAGACAGACCTTTGTTGGCAAAGTAATGTCTCTGCTTTTCAATATGCTATCTAGGTTGGTCATAACCTTCCTTCCAAGGAGTAAGCGTCTTTTAATTTCATGGCTGCAATCACCATCTGCAGTGATTTGGGAGCCCAAAAAAATAAAGTCTGACACTGTTTCCCCTGTTTCCCCATCTATTTCCCATGAAGTGATGGGACCAGATGCCATGATCTTAGTTTTCTGAACGTTGAGCTTTAAGCCAACTTTTTCACTCTCCTCTTTCACTTTCATCAAGAGGCTCTTTAGTTCTTCTTCACTTTCTGCCATAAGGGTGGTGTCATCTGCATATCTGAGGTTATTGATATTTCTCCCAGCAATCTTGATTCCAGCTTGTGTTTCTTCCAGCCCAGCATTTCTCATGATGTACTCTGCATATAAGTTAAATAAGCAGGGTGACAATATACAGCCTTGATGTACTCCTTTGCCTATTTGGAACCAGTCTGTTGTTCCATATCCTGTTCTAACTGTTGCTTCCTGACCTGCATACAGGTTTCTCAAGAGACAGGTCAGATGGTCTGGTATTCCCATCTCTTTCAGAATTTTCCACAGTTTATTGTGATCCACACAGTCAAAGGCTTTGGCATAGTCAATAAAGCAGAAATAGATGTTTTTCTGGAACTCTCTTGCTTTTTCAATGATGCAGAGGATGTTGGCAACTTGATCTCTCGTTCCTCTGCCTTTTCTAAAACCAGCTTGAGCATCTAGAAGTTCACAGTTCACATATTGCTGAAGCCTGGCTGGTGATAGAAGCCAAGTCCGATTAACAGATTATTGGGCCAAAATCATATGATCTCAATTTACAGGGGAAAAAAAACTTGATAACATTCAATATCAGTTCATAACAAGAGATTTTGTTTGTTGGTTTTTAAACATCTTTTCAAAATGGAAGAAAGAGTCCTGAGAGAGACATACACAAACACAGATATTTGAAATTGTTTGTTACTTTGTAGACCATTTGGGAAAGGGAAGAACTACTTAATAAACAGTATTGGGAGAAATGCTCCTCTGTAGAGAAACAAAATAAATTTGGATCTCTCACCTCATATCACACACAAAAATCAAGTCCTAATGGATTAAAAACATCATAATATGTGGCAAAATTTTAAGACTTTTAGAAAATATGGGAGAATATCTTTGTAACCTCCCGTATTAGAAGGGTATGGGAGGTCATATTAAGACATAAAAAGAAGTAGTCATGAAAAAAAGATTAATAAATTCACCCATGTTAAAATTAAGAACTTCTATTCACCAAAAGTGAGTAAATAAAATAAAAAGGCAAATCACAAACTAGAAGCTGTTAACTGCAACACATACAAATGATGAAGCTAAGTAGCAAAATGATATGAAAACTCTCATGTATCAGTAAGGAAAAGACAAACAACTCATTAAAAAATGGGCAATAGACTTGCACATTTAATTCACAAAGAGAAAAGAGAAATAGTCAATACACGAATGACTAATGCATCTTAATTAATAATTAATATTAATAATTCATGCATCTTACTCTTTGCATCTTAATTTGTATTTTTTGGTTACTCATAAAATGGCATTTTATACCTATTAGATTAGGAAAATTTTCAAAGCTTGGCAATACAAGTTATTGGCAAGAATATGGATGAAATGGAATCACTACATATATACTGATGGATATGGAAACTCCACAGTCACTTTAGAAAACAAAAGGACATTATCTTCTGAAGTTTAACATTACCATATACTGTGATCTAGTAATTTCACATTCACCTCCAAAGGCATGTATAAGAATGTTTGTATGTTTGTGGTAGCTAGGCTTATAATTTTTAAAAATGGAACAGTCCAAAAATTCATCAATAGGAAATACACTTCTATATAGTCTCACAAAGGAATATTATAGAGCAGGGAATACAAATTAACTCTAATCACATAGGGCTTTGCTTGTGGCTCAGATGGTAAAGAATCTGCCTGCGATGCAAGAGACCCAGGTTTGATCCCTGGGTCAGGAAGATCCCCTGGAGAAGGGAATGGCTACCCACTCCATTATTCTTGCCTAAAGAATTCCATGAGCAGAGGAGCCTGGCAGGCTACAGTCCATGGGGTCAAAAAGAGTCAGACACAACTGAGCGACTTTCACTTCACTTCTCTTCATAATTACACATAACAGCACTGAGGAATTACAAAAGTGAAAGTTGCTCAGAAATGTCCAACTCTTTGCCACCCTATGGACTATACAGTCCATGGAATTCTCTAGGAGAGAATACTGGAGTGGGTAGCCTTTCCTTGCTCCAGGGGATCTTTCCAACACGGGGATTGAACCCAGGTCTCCCACATTGCAGGTGAATTCTTTACCAACTGAGCCACAAGGGAAACCCAGGAATTACAAAATTGAAGGACAAAAGCAAGTTGAAAAAGACTATATTCAGAACGATAGCATTTTAATAAAGCTCAAATGACAAAATTCAGCAAAATATTTTTAGGGTTACATACATACAAAAACTGCCTCAAAAAGTGGAGGAGAAAGAAGGATGGGATGAATAAGCATAAACTTTAGGATAGTGGTTACCACTTATTGGAGGCAAGGGAAAGGATGCACGTGTATGGAACATAATCTTCTGGTTCTAAATTTGCATTCACAAATGTTTATTATTATTTTGCTTCAGAACTTATATATGTTACATATTCTTTTGTACACATAGAGTGTTGTATAATAAATATTTTAATGCAAAAACCATTGATGTAGGGAAAGCTCGGACAGAGAAGTCAGGGAACTTACGCCTAGCAGAAAACACTTGTGCAGACTCAAAGTTAATCAGCTGAAGACGAGATTCTCACGCTTGTGCTCAGTCTCATCCAATTCTTCGTGACCCTATGACTGCAGCCTGCTAGGCTCCTCTCCGCATGGGATTTCCCAGGCAAGAAGACTGGAGTGGGGTGCCATTTCCTTCTCCAGGGGATATTCCTGACCCAGGGATCAAGCCTATGTTTCCTGAATTGGCAGGCGGATTCTCTACCACTGAGCCACTGTGAAGCCCAAAGATGAGATGGCTTCCACCAATAACAGCAAACAGGCTCACCTGAAATACTCACCAGCTAATACCTGGTCTGGGCTTCCCTGGTGGCTCAGTGATAAAGAATTCACCTGCCAATGCAGGAGACTCAGGTTCGGATCCCTGGGTCAGGAAGATCCTCTGGAGAAGTGGCAACCCACTCCAGTATCCTTGCCTGGGAAATCCCATGCACAGAGGAGCCTGCCTAGCTATAATTCTTGGGGTTGCAGAAGAGTTGGATACAACTTAGCAACTAAACAACACTGCAACAAAAATAATACCTGGTGTGGAGACTATAGACCAATAAGATTAGGTTGCTTCTTTAGATATTTATACAAATCACTACTGTATTGTGTTTGAAACAAATTTGAGATCTTTTTACAACATCGGGTGGAAATGAGAAAGAAGCAAGTCATGAAGAGCAAAAAAAATTTTCACATTCTCACAATCAAAACAGGAGAATTTGGAGACCTACCTTGGGTCAGCATGCTTGTCCTGACAATGAAATGCAGATAAATCCCCTTGAAGGCTGGGGAGAGGGGATCTCCAGGACAGGGAAAGATGTGTCATCAGTTAGCTCAGCACAAGGGTCTCAATCCTCTTCAGATTCCTTCATCAAGAATCATTCTAATTGAAATTTTATCTTCTTTTTCCAAGTATAATAGTTCTTTTCCACCAAATTCCCTTAGGTGAGTGAAAGAACTATGAGGCAAAGTCAATCTCTTCATTTATGCATGTGTATCTGCATGGGTGCTGAAATCACACCACTTTCTGGGAATGAAAGCCAGTCCTGTGTGAGTCTGGGTAGCAGAGTTCACTGTTTCTGGACACCAACACCCCTGAGCTGAGCTGAGGAGACCATACAAACATCATGGCAAGAAGACTATAATGATTAAAGGGCCTACAGAGAGTTTAGTGGAATGACGATCTAAAGCTTCCCTGCAATTGAGTGCAGATAGGGAATTAGGTTAAGCATCAAACAACCTACTTGACCAAGGGGAACAGGTCCTAGGCAACTGCCATCTACAGAGCTGACACGGAGGCTGCTTTCAGATGAATAACTGGACTAGGCAACTTCTCCCCTCTGCTTTTCCATGGACACAGATTTGATATGGTACAATCTGGAGACAGAGGTTGGCTTCAGCTATCAGATTATCCCTCAGTCTTATCAAGTTCTATACCTGGAGCCATGTTGTATGGCACAGATCAATTTCATTTATGAAATCACCCAGTCTATGGATCTTAGAGGTGTGCTCCTGGTGTGGCCTTTTTTTTTTCCCCCAGAAACTTAGTCCTCATCAGTAACAGAAAACACTGCTGAAATGAACATTGCAATTTAAAATACTGATATTTGGGGACCTCCCTGGCAGTCCAGTGGTTAAGACTCCATGGTTCCACTGCAGGGGGCACAGTTTCCATCCTTGGTTGGGGAACTAAGATTCCATATGCCATGCAGTGTAGCCAAAAAGTTTTTTTAAAGTACTGATATTAGCTTTTATCAATTGTTGAACATCATGGTTACTAACTGTTGATCTTAGAATACAGAAAATTTTAAAACTACATTAAAAGAAATCATTTTATGATTGAGTAAGTAGTGCAGGTCACCCACTTACATATGGAGGGGATGATTTTCATATCCATATTGTGTTCATTCCCAACCAAATGCATGTAACTGTTAAAGCATGAGAGAAAGGGATAGAAGGAGCAAGGTCAAATGAACAGAGCCAAATAACAACAAGTAGTTCAGCTAGAATTTGGGAACAGAGCATCCTTCATCTGGGAGACAGGTTGTTGAGGTTGAGAGAATACGGTAATGTCCTTCTCACACTTGTCCGCTGAAGAAACCCAAAAGCCCAGAATAATGAACTGGAAGCCAGGCCTCAGCCTGCCACATACTAAGAATTTTCCAGTCTTCATTTCATAAAAATCGAAGTGATTTTTTTTTCCTATTTGGTCTATTATATACCCATAGGAATGCAGGAAGGCAGGACTCAGTGATTGTGCCTCCATCAGTAGATTACAAAATCTTTAGGAATGTAAAATCTCAGTACCACCCCTCCAAATCTCAGAATTAAATTGAAATGTTAGGAAAAATGTGCTATGCTTATGGTGGGGGTATACTCTCAGACAGAAGGTAGGAGCTAGATTAATTAACACAGTAAAAACATCTGAAAAGAGAAAAAAATGAAGTATAACTAGATTTAACAAGGAAGAAAATTACTAAAATTTTAACTGCTAAGTTGTTTTATGCAACTCATTGAACTCTCCCCATTGATGGTGCCAGATGGAGGAGGAAAATAAAGCATCACATCACTTCCTAGAAAAATATCTCAGTGTCTTTAATTATCAGAGATGGAGCATTTGACTTCCAAAGAAGAAGGATATATTCTTCCTAAATCCTTAGGGATCAGTATCTCAGAAACCAAAGACAGAAGACTTCAGGGCAATGAATCAAGGTGAAATCAAAGAAATATTCCATTTTAGAACACATCAGCATAAGAATTCTGGAGTTGGGAAAACAATTTTCCCCTTAAAAAAAAAAAGAATCATCATATATCAATCAACCAGTATAGAATGGGGTGAGTACCTAAATCTTAGTAAGGTCTAGATTCAATGAACTTGGAAATCAGGTTAAATATCATGCTTGAATAACAACTAAAACAATGACAAACTTTCACCAAAAGCCTGGGCTGTCCCATTCTACTTGATTTCGCAGACACATACATACATACATACATTGAAGCTATGGCCATGACTGCAGTTTGTGTGAGCAATAGCTATTGTTGGCATGTGGGTGTGCTAACTCTAATAATTAGAAATCATCTTGACCCCACTGTGGACCTGTTCACAAACTTCCACCAGGTTTTCAAAACATCTCAGTGGAAATAAGCAATCAAATTTTAATATTTCAGGGGCTGACTACATGTATCACATCTCTTCCCTCTCCAGCAGTATACTTTGAATCTTTTACCACTTCATGGCACCTTCTTCAATGCTCTGAAAAAGATGGCTGGAATTCAAATCAACTCATTTTGCCTGTTGGGCTTCCCTGGTGGCTCAGTGGTAAAGAATCTGCCTGCCAGTGCAAGAGACAGTTTTGATCCCTGTGTCAGGAAGATCCCCTGGAGAAGGAAATGGCAATCCACTCTAGTATTCATGCCTGGGAAATCCCATGGACAGAGGAGCCTGGCGGGCTACAGTTCATGGGGTTGCAAAGAGTTGAACACAATTTAGCGACTAAGCCAGTTTCATAAGGCAAAGAAATTGAAATACTACAAATTTATTTTTACAGTAGTTGTCCTAGATAAATTTAAATTTTCCCCACACTCCTGGTAGTAACATCATTCATTACACCACTGTCTTTTTCCAACCGTTATACCTACAATCTATCATTTCCTGAATGTGAAATTTTACATGAATATGAAAGTACTATTTTATCCGCAGAGGAAAGCAAGGACTGTTATTGCTATTCTTTACTTGTTAGACCAAGAAACTCATCCAATGTCCAGTTTTCTTCTTATGGTAAAGTCATGGGACCCATGAATATGGATTAAAAGTAGTGTGTAGTGAAGGTTTCATAAGCTCTAGCCTTCCAAGAGTGTAAGACAGTTTGCTTTGAGTCACTGCATACCTGAGATTGTCATTTCCCTTCAGCCTAGTACTACCAGAAAAGCATTGCCCTGGGAGACAGAGATCCAGGTTCTAGTTCTATCTAAACTACTCTTCACATCTCTGCAGTAGCTTTATAACTTCGCTGAGTCGTGTGTTTCTCTGAGTCTTGATTTGGACTCCAAGGTTCCTTCCAACTATGACCTTCTTTGAGTTCTTCCTCTTCCAGCTCTATGCTTTTACTAACTAAAACTTGGAAAAGTTCAAGATTTATTTTTTTGAGCCTTAATGACTACTGCAACCTCTTCCAAGTTGGGAATCACCTACAGCTGTTACTCCAGCTTTGACCTCTAGGGAGATAGTCAGGAATGTTTTCATAAACAGGGCTAGCCCTTGGCTAAGCAGCCAAATAGGTGCAAATTTTGTTTTACACTCCTCCAAACTCCCCTTATAGAATGACTTTCATGCCAGTCAATTATCTGGTATATATGGAGTCCAGCCTTCAGCAGTCAACTGAACCCTAGGAAGATGATGGCTGATATGCCTAAAATAGTATTCCTTCCAGATACTGAGTTGGAATAGAATCTTCTTAGCAAATGAAGAAGACCTTGACTACCCCCCTGCATCTGCCTCTTAGTTTTTCCCATGTCTTCTACCCTTTTAGTTGCTTAGGCTTATCCTTGGCGGCTCTTTGTTTCATTGTTGTTGTTGTTCAGTCTCCAAGTCATGCCCAACTCTTTGCGACCCCATGGACTGTGGCACGCCAGGCTTCCCTGTCCCTCACTATCTCCTGAAGTTTGCTCAGACTCATGTCCGTTGAGTCAGTGATGCCATCCAACCATTAGTCCATGAGCAAATCCAATTAGCTCTACCTTTGAAGTCTTTTCAAAATTCAACTATTTTTTACCAACCTCACTGTTAGTACTCTAGTTTAAGTATTTACATTTGAGATGTAGTAGATGGAGGGAAATAAGAGAATAAGCAAAGAAAAATAGGGTAGATTTAATGTGGTAGTCAGTAGATAGCAGAAAGGATGCTTTTTTCCTGAATGATTGTCATACAGAGGTGTACTATATTAACATAACAGCTAGTACTGAGGGAACACATTCCTCATCTAACTTTGGTAACAGCCGCCTAATCATTCTGATTCCGCCCAGGTCCCTTGAGAGTCTATTCTCCTACAGTAGCCAGAGCCACTCTGTTAAAACACAAAGAAGATCATGCTCAAATGTCCCTGTGGCTTCCCATCCGTCTAAGATTCAAAGGCAAAATCTGAGAAAGGCATATTGGCCCCCACCACCTCTCTGATCTCTCTGCCTCTCCCCTGCCCTGCTCCTACTGCACCAGCTCCCTCGCCATTCTTCAGATTCACCAGGCCTGCTGCTCTGCACCTTCTTGCCTGCTGATACCTCTGATTGGAAACCCATTTCCTTGGGGACCCACAAGATTTGCTTCCTCTGTACATTCAGGGCTCTGCTCAAATCTGTCTTTTAGAGGCTTTTGCAGACCACCTTGTATAAAAGACCACACACCCCCAACACAAAAACACACACTCTCTCTATCCTCTTATCACCATCTATATTAGCTTATTACCTCTTCCTCCCCTTCCTCCCCACTTTTCACCAGAGCAGAGCTGCGTCTTGTTTACTGTTGGAGGGGTGCTGCTGGCACAATGCCTAACATATCCCAAGCACTCAAACTTTTATGAGACAAATGAACTGAGGCCTGGATGAATCACTCTAACACAGGAGGATACATGTTGGTCCTTTCAGCTGCTCTTCAGAACACATCTACTACCACATTCTAGGAAAGTCATGACTGAATGGCATCTGGCCCTGGCAGGATGGGCTTTGCTTCATTCCCTTCTTACCGTGCAGCAGTATATTGCCAGCATTCTATTATACGTATGAGATTTCTTCTCTTCGCACTGCTTAGGTTTTGTCCAAATGCATAAAGGCACTTTGACTAATGTGCACTGCTGCTGCTGCTAAGTTGCTTCAGTTGTGTCCGACTCTGTGCGACCCCATAGATGGCAGCCCACCAGGCTCCGCCGTCCCTGGGATTCTCCAGGCAAGAACACTGGAGTGGGTTGCCATTTCCTTCTCCAGTGCATGAAAGTGAAAAGTGAAAGTGAAGTCGCTCAGTCGTGTCCGACTCTTCGCGACCCCATGGACTGCAGCCTACCAGGCTCCTCGGTCCATGGGATTTTCCAGGCAAGAGTACTGGAGTGGGGTGCCATTGCCTTCTCCTCTAATGTGTACTATGATCATATAATCTTTCATTTGGTCTATCAAAATAGTTTCTTAGAGAAAGCTCTAGGAAGGAGAGGATTTTATGTGTCAAAACTCTGATTTCAATTATCTAGAGCTCTGGATCCCAATTCAAGGATAACTGAACTATATGTACACAGATAGAAATAAACATGATAAGAGCCAGAATTCACTAAATCTCTACTAGGAGCCAGCACTATGATAACAGCTTAATAAATGTTACCTCGATAAATTTATGGTATCATAAAGGTTCACATAAAAGTGATACGTTCATTGCATAAATGAAGAAACTAAAGTACAAGGCAGTTAAAAAATTTAGCCAACATTTAAGTGAAAGAACTAAAATTCTGATGCAGATCTAAATTTAAAATCCACTCTCTTTTGATACTAAAGACAAGACATTCACACCATTCATGGGAAACATTAGTTCTTTCTCTTCTCCTGACCCATCAGCCTACAGTTAATACTATTTGACTAAGGATTATTTGAGGGGTCATCCTAGAAAGTGCTCTAAAGAGGTGTTCTCAAGCACAAAGTCTACATCCTCTAAAATGAAGATTATCTAACCTGTACTGGGATTTGATCACTTTTCAAGCTTAGGAAAACACTCAAACACAGAATGAGATCATAGCTACCTATTTAATTTCACATAAGGTTTTAAAACATTTGAAACTATTATCCCAGCCTAGTTTTCTGAAATAATACAAATAACTGAATTCCAACTGTTGTGTAGTATCTTATAGCTCCTTCTCTGTAGCCACTCTGGAAGCCCAGCCTTTCACTCAGGCACTGCTTGGGGTGCACAGGGTTAGTCCCGGGAACGCAGCAGAGAACAGCAAGAACTACCCTGTGCTTATGGCATTTACAGTCTAGTGGGGCAAGCAGACAATTATGCAATTAAGTATTTAACTACTTTCTGGTTAAATGCTATCAACAACTACAGAGTTGAGTATTAGGAATAATCTCTTCTAAGGTGGTTTCCTAAGAAAGTAATATTTGAGCTGAGAACTAAAGAAAGAATAGGCATCCCTTAGGTGGAGGAACTGGGAAGTGGTGGCTGGGGTCAGTTTAACAGCAAAGGGAGCAGAATGTGACAAAGCTATGAACTGGGAAAGAGCTTGATGCATTTGAGGAGTGGAAAGGGTGGCAATGTAGTTGGAAGCTGGATTAGAGAAGAGTGAAAAGAGATGATGACTGCAATGAGATGAAGCTTCCAAGGTGGAAATAGACCAGGTCCCATAGAACTTGTGGAGGATTCCAGGATGGACACCAACAGCAATGGGGAACTAAGAAAATGTTTTCCCCAGAGGTGATACGTGCAGATTTGCATTCTGAAGAGATCACTCAGATATTGAATGGAAAATGGCTTAGTTGGTGGAAGTTGATCAAATGTGGATGAGGGAGTAGAGGGAATGGGTGCTGTAATATGTAAGAAGACAGGTGAGGGTGCAAAGGCCAGGACAAAACAAGAGTAGTAACAAAGTTGTAAAAATGCCAATATATTTGAGATATATTTGTAAAGGAGAATCAATAGAACTTAGAGCTAGACTGGATGTGAAGGATAAGGGAGAGGGAGATGTCAAAAATGACTCCCAGGTTTCTATACAGGCTGTTGGCTGGATGGTGTTACTGTATCCTGTGTATCCAGACACAGAAGGAGTATGTTTGGGGGAGGTGGGTGGAAAGAGAATGAATTAGACTTGGACACTGAATTTCCCCTCCTCAGCTGGTAAAGAATCCACCTGCAATGCAGGAGATCCTGGTTCAATTCCTGGGTCAGGAAGATCCCCTGGAGAAGGGATAGGCCACCCACTCCAGTATTCTTGGGCTTCCCTGGTGGCTCAGGTGGTAAAGAATCCACTTGCAATGCAGGAGTCCTGGGTTCAATCTCTGGGTTGGGAAGATCTCACGGAGGAGGGCACGGCAACCACTTCAATATTCTTGCCTGGAGAATCCCCATGGACAGAGGAGCCTGGTGGGCTACAGTGCATGGGATGGCAAAGAGTCGTACAAGACTGAGCAATTAAGCATAGTAGTGAATTGTCCATAGGACTTCCAGTGGGATGTTGAATGAGCAGTTGGCTGTTTGAGGTCTAGAGCTCTCTAAACTTGAGATTAGAATGTGAAAATGGAGGCAGTTGCTTAGGGAAAAAAACATGAAGTGTTAAGAGGATTAAGTCATGACAAACTAAAACATGTTAAGGTCAGGTAGAAAAGGAACGGATTAGCAAGGGAACACAAAATTTCCATCACATGCGGTCTTCATATTACAGCTCCCCTTGAAAGTGCCAGTTTGCTTGTTTACATGGCACCATGAAAGTAGGGCATATCCAGGAAGTGAGAGGAGACAATGTTTTCAACACTTCTCTGATAGCAGACAGAATCAAGGCAGGTCTTTGTGAATTGGCCAAAACCAAAAATTGTTTATGTACCCACCCACACTTACATAAGGCACTGAGTTTATTTGATCATTATCCCTTCCAAAAACACATTTTTATTTTTTAATCTTTCAGTCTCAGTTTTTGCTATCTATTCCTATGCTTCTTTAAACTACTAGAGGTTTAGCTAATTGGTATAATTTGGCAAAGCTATTTAGCCTTATAATTGTAGCTTATTTTAGGTAAGATATTACATGTATGTTCCCTAACCTCGCTCTCCTCCTTTTCTTCCCAGAAGAAATACCTACTCAGAATTTAGTGGGTTTTTAACATTTTTGCAACCAGCAATGCATATATGGAATTGGGAAAAACTTTCTTCTCCATGTCAAGGTCTTTCAACCTCTGACATTTGGGGCTAGGTAATTCTTTGTTCTAGGAGACTGTCCCATGCCTTGTAGGTTGTTTGGCAGCAGCCTTGGCCTCTATCCATGAAATACCAGTAGCAACCACCAAATTCCACCAGATATTGTCAAATGTGTCTTCAGAGACAAAACTGTTCCCCTCCTCTCCCACCCCTGAGAGTCATTGCTCTAAGTCTTACAGCCCAGGGCTTCACAAATTTAAATGTGCACAGAAATACCCTGGGAATATTGTTAGAAAGCATATGTTGCTTCATTAGGTCAGAGGTGGGGCCTAGATTCTGCATTTCTAACAAGCACCTAGCAATATGAACCTTTTTGGTCAGAGTTGTTATTTAGTCGCTAAGTCATATGACTCTTTTGCAACCCCATAGATTGTAGCTCCTCTGCCCCTGGGTTTTTCCAGGCAAGAATACTGGAGAAGGGTGGCCATTCCTTTCTCCAGGGGATCTTCCCAACACAAGGATCAAATTTGTGAGGATACTTTCAGTTTTATGTTTAATGAATGAGTTTGAGGCTAATAAAGAGCATTCAAGTAGACGTGTGTAGAAGGTTATAGGAATCAGGGCCTGGAATCCAGGAGGCAGAACTTAGCTTAAGAAGTATGTTTAGAAATTATCAAATTCCAGACAGAAAGTAGACTCAATTGCTCAGTAAGAGCGTGGCAATTGTAAGAGCAGAAAGGACGGACAGAACCCCAGGAAGCAGGACGTAGAAGATTAGCAAATAAGAGAACCTGGAAAGGAGACTGAGAAAGACTGGCCAGAAGAGGAGAAAAATCAGTGTCACCAAAGGAGCCTGAAGTTTCAAATAGGAAAAAGTGACCAGAGTCAAATGCTCAGGAGATCATTCAGAAAAGATCTCTGAAAAGCATGGGATGGATTTAGCACAACGTGATCTTGGAAAGATCTCTGAGGCCACCAGCATATGGACTATCTTTAATTCTATACAATATGGATGTTTTAAGTGTATTTCTGCAACCAAGAAAAAGTGCTTCATTCTTCATTGCTGTTTTTAACTAAAGCACATCAGGCCACCCCTCTAGCTCCACTTGGTTGAGCTGAAAGAAGAGTAAGTTGCTTAGATGACAGATCAGGTTCTGTTCAGTTCTCACAGGTGTGATTGTCTCAATACCATATGATTAGTTACACTCTGTATCCTTGAGACTAACTATAAGCTCTGTCCTGGGGACCTCCTCTGGCTTCACTGACACCCTCCTCTTTCATTCCTAAGTCTCCTCCTTGGGGTTCCACTAACTCCTCACTACCCTGTGCTTCATCCTGACTCACTCTTCATGGTACAGCCCACACTAACTTGAACTTCTCCTTATCCTCCCCTCAATTTCCACTTCATAGTAACTGTGGGTCTTTTGACTTTGGTTTCTATCTATAAATAATAAGAAGGGAAGCCCATAGTGGCTCAGAGGTAAAGACTCCACCTGCCAAAGCAGGAGACAAGACGTAGGTTTGATCTCTGGGTTGGGAAGATCCCCTGGAGGAGGAAATGGCAAACCACTTCAGTACTTTGCCTGAAAAATTCCATGGACAGAGGAGCCTGGTAGGCTATAGTCCAAAGAGTTGGACACAACTTAGTGACTGAACATCAGCAAAAATAAATAATGAGAACACATTGTACATACCATTGTACAGGCAAATCATCCTGAGGTGAGTTTCTTGAGGACAAGAATTATGTCTTTACTTATCTCTGGAAACCAGGTCTTAGATGATACTCAGCAAACAATAATCATTCAAAACATTTATTTTGAGTAAATGAAGGGACAATGACTTTGTAATAGTCCCTTCATTTAATCACGGTGACTTAAGAGTCCCAGTTTCAACCCCTGGGTCAGGAAGATCCCCTGGAGGAGGGCATGGCAACCCACTCCAGTATTCTTGCCTGGAGAATCCCATGGACAGAGGAGCCTGGCGGGACACATGCATGACTTTCTAATCCTGTCTGGGACCTACACACGTATAGATCTAATACTTGGAACTTCCTTACAACAAAGGGATTGCAGTGCTGCCAGTGCTCTGCTAGTGGTCTCACCTCCAACGCTTGGCAACGTGGCTTCTGAAAATCGGCATCAGAGGACTGGGATAAACACCCTCAACTACTCCCTGGTTTCAAAGTCCACTAAGTCAAGGTGATGGACTCTGCTCCAGAGACTACACACTCAATGACTCTGCAACATCCTCTTGTTTCAACACTACACACAACTCGGTGAATTGGGGATGATCTGTTACTTACTTTGCCCTGTTTTCATTCCTAACCTAAGAGTAAGACTGAAATCCTCTCTCTCAGTAGAGGACACTGAAACCCTCAAGGATCTGCACAATTCTTGGGTTCCCCAGTTTGCTCTGCACTCATGTACACTAAATATTCACACACAATGGAAAAGAATTTCCAGTGATAACCATGACCTGTATTTGGGGGAGGAGGGTTGTTTTTGCAAAAGCAAAACATTTTATAAATATAACTCTATTTTCTGATGTAGTATTTGTCAGAACTTGAAAATAAACTCATTTATATCTATTCATTTCAGTACCAGCTAACGTCAGACTGAATCATGATACTGAAATGCTGTTTTGCACTCTTTGACATGTGGAATTTTAAGAACAAGCATCATTTCTACCTGTCCCATTTTTATGTCACCTCTACCAAAATTCCTTTTACTTTATGTTATTTTTCTTCCCCAAAGTTCAAGTCACTCTTGTTTTTTTCTCTCAAAACAAAATAATAGTTAAACTTAATTTTTCCAATAAAACAAATCTGGCACCTTATTTCTTTATAGGTTTTTGCCAAGATCTAAAATCACAAATTCTCTCTGTATGCTTTTCCAAATATTTAGAGATATATTTTTGCTGATATTTTAAAGTAATGTTTATACCAGTGAACTGAGCTTAAATAAACAGACCGTTACTGGTATAGGCACTATACTATGATATTCTTTGAATGTACCACAAAGAGGTGTTTATCTCAATGTCACTCCCAAAGGGAAACGAAATCAAATATTTGCAGCCAACACAAACAAGTAAAGGTCCTGTTTTCTTTACCAGATTAAGGGTAAGCAAGTGGGCCTAATTGAGTAAGGTATCACAGAACATATGTGGGTCAAAACTGGCACTCCCTCAAAGTTTGTGTTGAACTGAATTCAAATATCTGAAACTGCTTTTGAAAAAAAAAATACTATTTCCTGCTTTAAAAAGGCAAGTTAAAGACTGGCTCATAAGTCATCTTGGATATGGCAATGCCCTTTCAAAGAACCCTGACTCTCTGAGCAATATTTGTTTAGTTAAACAAGTTTCGACCAACCTTATTGGAACTCTGGGGGAAATTTTTTGTTTAATGTTAGAATAATCCAACCTCAGGCTTCATGAATAATCTTGTGTTTCTCCTGGTAATAAAGCAAGAATAAAGGAAGGAGATAGACAGAGATGATCACGGAAGAAGAGATGGTACATTTGAAGGGCAAGGGAGAAATGAATTTATTGAATTCTTACAATGTATCCAACATTGTGCAAGGTCTTATTTAACTCCTAAAACAACTTTGCATTTAAGTATCCCTGTTCTTTCATCGCAGAGAACTAAACAAGATCACAGGACTTAAGTATTAAAAACTCATCCCAAAGTGCACAGCTGGTAAGGGGTAAAACGGGCTTGTAACCCAGGTCTACTTGGTTCAGAGCTCAAGCTTATCTTAATATTCCCAGGAACAAGGAGATCAGGGAGCCAAATCATAGACTTTCATAGAGCCATTTGCCTGTTGCACACTCATGTTTATAGCAGCATATTCACAACAGCTAAAGAAAGAAGCAACTCAGCGTCCATCACCTGATGGATGGGTAAATGAAATGGGGTATAAACATACAATGGAATATTTTCAGCCTTAAACAAAAAGGTGATTCTGACATGACACATGCTGCAACATGGATGAAACTTCAGGATATTGTGTAGAGATAAGCCAGTCACAATAAGACAAACACTGTATGATTACACTTGAATGAGGTATCTGTGGTGGTGGTTTAGTTGCCAAGTCATGTCTGACTCTTGTGGCCCCGTGGACTATAGCCTGCCAGGCTCCTATCTGGAGGAGTGAAACTCTGCAAAAGAAAGTACAATAGAATGGTGGTTGCCAAGGATGATGAGGAAGGAGAGAATGGAGAGTTGTTATGGGCTGGAGGAAGCACAAGCTGGAATCAAGATTGCTGGAAGAAATATCAATAACCTCAGATATGTAGATGACACCACCCTTACGGAAGAAAGTGAAGAAGAACTAAAGAGCCTCTTGATGAAAGTGAAAGAGGAGAGTGAAAAAGTTGGCTTAAAGCTCAACATTCAGAAAACTAAGATCATGGCATCCAGTCCCATCACTTCATGGCAAGTAGATGGGGAAACAGTGGCTGACTTTATTTTTCTTTATTTTCCAAAATCACTGCAGATGGTGATTGCAGCAATGAAATTAAAAGACACTTACTCCTTGGAAGGAAAGTTATGACCAACCTAGAGAGTGTATTAAAAAGCAGAGACGTTACTTTGCCAACAAAGATCCGTCTAGTCAAGGCTATGGTTTTTCCAGTGGTTATGTATGGATGTGAGAGTTGGACTATAAAGAAAGCTGAGTGCTGAAAAATTGATGCTTTTGAACTGTGGTGTTGGAGAAGACTCTTGAGAGTCCCTTAGACTGCAAGGAGATCGAACAAGTCCATCCTAAAGGAGATCAGTCCTGGGTGTTCATTGGAAGGACTGATGTTGAAGCTGAAACTCCAATACTTTGGCCACCTCATGCAAAGAGCTGACTCATTGGAAAAGACCCCGATGCTGGGAAGGATTGGGGGCAGGAGGAGAAGGGGACGACGGAGGATGAGATGGTTAGATGGCATCACCGACTCGATGGACATGGGTTTGGGTGGACTCCGGGAGTTGGTGATGGACTGGGAGGCCTGGTGTGCTGTGGTTCATGGGGTCGCAAAGAGTCAGACATGACTGAGTGACTTGAACTGAACTGAACTGAACTATGAGTGTAGAGTTCCAGTTCTGCAAGATATAAAGAGTTTTGGAGTTTGGTTGTACAACGACCTGAATGTATTTAAGTATTTAACTTTAAAGTTTTCTATTTTGTAATAACTTTATATTTACAGAAAACTTGAAATCATGATATAGAGAGTTCCCCTACTGTTAACCTATATAATCACTATATATATATATATATAACCTACATAATCACTGTGTGCGTGCTCAGTTGTGTCTGACTCGACTACCCCATGGATTATAGCTTTCCAGGCTCCTCGGTCCATGGAATTTTCCAGGCAAGAATACTGGAGTGGGTTGCCATTCCCTTCCCCAGGGGATCTTCCTGACTCAGGGATCAACTCCATATCTCCTGCATTGGCTGGCAGATTCTTTTATTGCTGCACCACTTGGGAAGCCAAATATAATCACTATATTTGTCAAAACTAAGACATTGACGTTGGTATAATACCATTAACTAAACTCCAGACTTTAGACTTTATCCACATTTTTCCAGTTTTTCCTTGAATGCCCTTTTCCTGTTGCAGGATCCAAAAAAGGACACTGCATTACGCTGAAATGCTAAGTCTCCCCAGCCTCCTTTGGTCTGTAACAGTTTCTCAGATTTTCCTTGTTTTTGATGGCCTTGGCAGTTTTGAAGAATGCTGGTCAAGTATTTTGTAAAATGTCGTTTGGATACTTGCTCATGACTAGACTTGGGTTATGAGTAGCAACTGGCTTTTCAATCTAATTTTAACTAAAATTTAAGGTTGATACTTGATTCAATTACCAGACAATTTTAAGCATGTCTGGAAGAAACTGGGTATGTGAATCTACTTTTTCAACTATTTGTTGTTGTTCAGTAGCTCAGTTGTGTCAGACTCTTTGTGACCCCATGGACTGCAACACACATTTTCAACTATACATTTTATTAAATCAAATTTCAGATCAA
Source organism: Giraffa tippelskirchi (assembly GCF_054371585.1). Taxonomy (NCBI): domain Eukaryota; kingdom Metazoa; phylum Chordata; class Mammalia; order Artiodactyla; family Giraffidae; genus Giraffa; species Giraffa tippelskirchi. The sequence continues at coordinate 187,847,962 of NC_137276.1, read as the reverse complement.
TGATTTCTGATGAAAATATAGCATTCAAATTGAGATGTGTTATAAGTGAAAAATGCATTCTGGATTACAAAGCCATAACACAAAAAGAAGGATACAAACTACTGTATAAATAACTGTTTATATCTATTACATGTTAAAATGACAATATTTTGGATATACTGAGTTAAGCCATATATATTATTAATATTGCTTTCACCAATTTCTTTTGCTTAGAACAGATCTTTTCTTTCCTTCCAGTTTTATTGAGGTATAACTGACATACCACATTGTGTAAGTTTAAGGCTGTACAGCATAATGATTTCATTTACATACATCATGAAATGATTATCACAGCAAGTTTAGTGAATATCCATCATCTCATATAGAGGCAATGAATGTGAATGTATTTATAACTACAGGATTGTAGTATTAAAATGGTGAAGATGACAATGTTTATGTTATATGTATTTTACTATGATTTAAAACAAACACCCCTGCCTAAGTCATGTTTCCTCACTTTCAACAGTCCTTCACTTCCTTTTCTGCTCAGTATTATGTATTTTTGCAAGGCAGGAATTGGGAATAATGAAATAACACTTTTACACAGACACTCTATTTTACAGTCTGTTCAAAGGACAAAAGCAATTTTTAAACACGGATACACACCCATGACACAAAAAGCCACCTAGTTAAAGGACACAAATTCTTCAAAGCATTTACATAGTCAAATGGAGACAGGTTTCTATATGAACTGACATTTTAAAGTCATATCCAATGTCTGTGTCTAGTTTTTCCAGCCAGGCCAACTCAAAGGGAAAGAAACAGGCCACTAGTATTAACTAAACTTCTGTAGCACGCATTGTGCCTCAGGCACAGTTGCGAGCACTTCACAAATGTAAGCTTATTTCATCCTCAAAACAACCTTAAGAAGTAGTAGCAGTAGTATCTTCATTTTATAGGTGAGCAGACCAGGACACAGAGAGGTTAAGTAACTTCCCCAAAGTCACACAGCTAGGACATGGCCGAGCCAAAAACCTAAACATAAACAGCCTGGCTGCCGAGTTTATGCTACGTGGCCTGTCATTTGTATTTTTTGTGGGCCCCTAAATATTAAACACACACATACACTTGGAAAACTTTTAAAAATTTAAACCTCATTGTCTCTTTCACACCTGCCAATGTTACTCACTGACTTTACACAGAACCTCTTTTGGAGAGCACATCAAGTCTGGGAGCCTCCAGCCAGCGGCTCTTCTGCTCTCTCTGCCACCCTCTCTCTAGGAGATTCTGCTTCCATCTAACCCTGTTGACCCTCAGTTTTAGTTCACATCCAACCTCTTTATTACCACTTGCCTCCTGACCAGGTTTCCCTGGAAGCTCCATAGAGTTGTGCTGCCTTATTTCTCCCTCTATGGGCATAGCTGTCAGGTTCAGTTTTTCAACAATTCCCCTGATCTAAAGGCCTTCTGTATGTGCAGAGTCCGTGTGTCTTTGAGGCCCTACGTTCTTTCACAGCCTCACCTCCAGAGCCCCTCATTTCCCTCTTGGTTCTCTGGCTTCATCTCTGGTCTGTACATGTTTCCTGGCCTGCTCTCTCTTCTCAGGCCAACCTTCCTCTTTTCTGGCATGAACACCTGAAGGTCCTCAATGCACACAGCATGGCAAACAGTATTTTGAAGTGAAGTGTTAGCCACTCAGCCACATCCAACTCTTTGGGACCCCATAGACTGCAGCCCGCCAGGTTCCCCTGTCCACGGAATTCTCTAGGCAAGAATACTGGAGTGGACTGCCATTCCCTTCTCCAGGGAATCCTCTTGACCCAGGGACTGAACATGGGTCTCCTGCATTGAAGGCAGATTCTTTTTTTTTCCTTTGTTTCTATGTCTTTTTAATTTATTTATTTTAATTGGAGGCTAAATACTTTACAATATTGTGGTGGCTTTTGCAATCCATTGACATGAATCAGCCACAGATGTATATGTGTCCCCCCATCCCAAACCTCCCCTCCACCTCCCTCCCCATCTCATCCCTCTGGGTTGTCCCAGTGCACTGGCTTTGAGTGCCCTGTTTCATGCATCAAACTTGGACTTGTCATCTATTTCACATATGTTAATATATGTTTTAATGCTATTTTCTCAAATCATTCCACCCTCGCCTTCTCCCACAGAGTCCAAAAGTCTGTTCTTTACATCTGTGTCTCTTTTGCTGTCTTGCATATGGGGTCGTTATTACCATCTTTCTAAATTCCATCAGCTCAGTTCAGTTGCTCAGTCGTGTCTGACACTTTGTGACCCCATGTACTGCAGCACGCCAGGCCTCCCTGTCCATCACCAACTCCTGAAGTTTACTCAAACTCATGTCCATTGAGTCGGTGATGCCATCCAACCATCTCATCCTCTGTTGTCCCGTTCTCCTCCCACCTTTAATCTTTCCCAGCATCAGGGTCTCTTCCAAGGAGTCAGTTCTTCGCATCAGGTGGCCAAAGTGTTGGAGTTTCAATTTCAGCATCAGTCCTTCCAGTGAATATTCAGGACTGATTTTCTTTACAATAGACTGGTTGAATCTTCTTGCAGTCCCAGGGACTCTCAAGAGTCTTCTCCAACACCACAGTTCAAAAGCATCAATTCTTTGGTGCTCAGCTTTCTTTATAGTTCAACTCTCACATCCATACATGACTACTGAAAAAATCACAGCTTTGACTAGATGGACCTTTGTTGACATATATGTATATATACATATATATATATATATATATATATATATACATATATATATATGCATTAATATCCTGTATTGGTATTTTTCTTTTTGACTTACTTCACTCTGTATAATAGGCTCCAGTTTCATCCACCTCATTAGAACTGACTCAAATGTGTTCTTTTTTATAGCTGAGTAATATTCCATTGTGTATATGTACCACAACTTTCTTATCCATTCGTGTGCCAGTGGACATCTAGATTGCTTCCATGTCCTAGCTATTGTAAACAGTGTGCAGGCAGATTCTTTATGATCTGAGCCACCAAAGGGCATTTTACCTCAATCCTATTGTCCATAATTAGGCTCTATGGCCTGAATCTCACCCAGCTGCCTCTAAAAGATGGGCTTCCCTGGCATTAGGGGCAGGGGGAAAGAGGGTGGTCAGTAAGTAAAGCAACTGACCAGAATAACCGTTTTATCAGCTGTGCTCAAACAAACCAAGTAACATTTGATCCTGTAGCAGTTAAAGCAGGCAGGCTTCCCTGGTGATCCAGTGGTTAGGAATCCACCTGCCAATGCAGGGAGCATGGTTTTGATCCCTGGTCTGGGAGGATTCCACATGCCGTGGGACAACTAAGCCCATGTGCCACAGCTGCTTAAGCCTGCGAGCCTAGAGCTCGTGCTCCACAACAAGAGAAGCCACCAAGATGAGAAGGCCACATACTGCAACAGAGAGTAGCTCCCACTCACCACTGGAGAAAGCCCACCCACAGCAACAAAGACCCAGCACAGCCAAAAACAGACAAATAAATAGAGATAAATCTTAATAAATAAATAAATAAATAAAGCAGAGGCAGGCAAATTTTTTCTGTAAACGGCCAGGTAGAAAATATTTTTTGTAGACTTTGTAGGCTGCACAGTCTCTGTCCCAACTACTCAACTGTGCCATTGTAGGGTAAAGCAGCAATGGGTGAGTAAATGAATGCGTGTGGTTTCGTTTCAATAAATCTTTATTCACGAAAACAGGCACTATGATAGATTTGGCCCATGGATCATAATTTGTTTCTCTCTCAGTTAAAGCACTAGAAACCTTTGTGATGTTTCCAGCTTTTAACATGCGTTTCTGAAACCAGAGTCCCTTCTTACTGTTTTTTTAGACTATTCTGTACTTCACTAACTCTCCACTGAAAGCAAAATTAAACTAAAATAAAGAGAGAAACACGATCCATCACATCGTTTGCCATATTCCTTTAGACCAAAGAACACATCCAAGACATGACAATTATTCACTGCATCAAACTGATCAACATCTGCTAGCACATACACAGCCTCATCCGGGGACTTCTTAATTTCCATAAAGAGTCTTCTCTTACAAAATGTTCATGAAGGATCTCCAGACCGAGTTTTGCCAAGTCTAGCTTTGAGACAGCCAAACAAAGTTTTGTGCAGGCATGTCACTGAGGGAACAAGAGAACAGCATGATGTGCTGAGACCTCGGAAATTAATGGTTCACAAATATCAGGCTCAGAGAAAAGTGTCACAATTTGGGACATTCTGGACTGCTCCGCTTTATCCCCACAAGGCTCTGAGGTGCTCATTCATTAACTCATTTTTTCATTTGCTTAACAACAGTTTTGGACAGCCTTCTGTGGGCCAGACATGTTGCTAGGCCCTTGGAATGCAATGAAAAGACAGAAAGTTTAACAACAGGAAAGACTAGAAAAGAACCAGAGTCTGCCCTTGAAGAGCTTCCAGCCTGGTGTGTGCTATCTTACCAAACTTCCTGCAGTGATGGAAATATTCTTTACCCAGCATTGTCCAACATGATGGCTATCAGTGCCCAAAGTAGTGGCTCTTGAGCACCTGAAATATATCTAGGTGACTAGGAAACTGAATTTTAAATTTCATTTAATTATACTTGAAATTAAAATAGCCATTTATGGCTAGTTGCTGCTGTAATGAACAGTGCAGGTTTAGTGGGAAAAACACTTGAATCAAATTAATATAATATTAAAACTATGTGCTATGTGCTAAGAAGGACTGAGTGCTCTGATAATTAATAACAGAAGGAGCTGACCAATTCAGGAAGGTCAGGAAAAACTTCTCTAAGGAAGTGGCAAGGGAAGAGAAATCTGAAAAAAAAAAAAATAGGGATCAACAGTATATAGAAGATGCCAAAGGATGAAAAGAGAAAGCACGGAGAGGTGAGTAAACTGTCTATTGCAATGGTCCAGATGACCAACGATGGACATGGCTTAAATTCAAACAGATTTATGGGATGTACAGAAAACAACATTGAGGTATCCTGAAAGAAGATTGGATGTGAGAAATAAGGAAAGATCTGTCTCAAGGATGACAGCACAACTTGTAGCCCCTGTTGGAAGAGGGTGCTGTTGACTAAACAGAAAACACAGTGGGATGAGCAGGTCTGGGGGGACATTATCGGGTTGGTCTTCAACATGTTAAGTTTGAGGTGCTTAGAGACATCCATATGGTCTGCTGAATAGGCAGCACCTCAGAGGAGAAGTAAGAAATGAAGATAGAAATTGGTTGGCTATTAGTGAAGAGGGTTTACTAATTCTGTCCCTATGATAATGTAAGGCATTCCTGGTCAGTTGCCACAATTTTTGGTAGTTAATGCAGAAAAGGCAGTATGTATAAATAGACTATATCCAATGCAATTACAACAGGAGCTTATATGGGAGGAGATCAGGAAGGATTCAAATAGGGGGGAAATGATGGTGGGGTTCACTTGTAAAAGCTTTATAAGAAAGTAAAACTATCTAAAAAGATGTGGAGTAGGGCATGAGAAATTCATACATGGTGGGTGCTCCAGGCAATTATAAAGGAGAAGGAGAGATGGAAAGATTCAATTCAAGCTGAGGTCTCGGAGAACCAGCTGATCTAGGAGAGAACACTGTAGTTCAGTTTAACAGATGGAAACAAGTATATGTGGAGCTGAGACAAGAATGAGCAGCCCACAGAATGAACAGTGGTGGACATTTTAAAATCAATTTGCTCAGTTTCTGCTTATGGGTGATAATTATATTTGAAGACAAACAAGTTAAATATTTAATTTAAAAAACGATGTCACAATACAATTGACAGCGTGAACTGGAAAGTTGTTCATGTCTTTCATCCACTTGTCATACACTATTTCCATCTTAGGAGCATGTCACCTCTTAAACTAGTAAAAAGGCAACTCACCAGTTTTAAACAATCTGCTCTTCGAGTGGCCATTTGCATAATTGCATTTGCCTTCCCACTATTTCCTGAGGTGAGATCAATTTCTTCCATTTAAGAGTCTTCCTACTGGGACTTCCCTGGTGGTCCAGTAATTAAGAATCCGGCCTTCCAATACAGGGGATGCATGTTCTACCCTTGATCAGGGAACTAAGGTCCCACATGCCACAGAGCAAGTAAGCCTGAGTGCCACCACTAAAGAGAAGCCCGTGTGTCACAACGAAAGATCCAGTGTGCCACAACTAAGATTTGACACAACCAAATAAATGATAATATTTTTAATTACAAAAAATAAAAGTCCTCCTACTGAACGATAGGCTAGTGAAGAGATAAACTGTAGAAAATGGTTACAATTGCACTAATCAATAATTTTATAACTTGGCCTGAAAATTACAACACTAGAAACAAAAAGGGTTTCCCTGGTGGCTCAGGTGGTAAAGAAGCCACCCCACTCCAGTATTCTTGCCTGGAGAATCCCATCCCCATGGACAGAGGGGCCTGGCAGGCTACAGTTCATGGGATCGCAAAGAATCGGGACACAAATGAGCGACTAAGCACAAAAACAAAAAATTTACATTGGCTTCCAAGTAGTAGAACTTGTTGACTGTAGTTGAGATTCTTGGAAATGTATTCAGATTCTTTCAGGACACAAAGGGAACTGAATCTAAATCTAATCAAGTGTAGACGAACAAATATTCAGGTATTTCAGGCCCAGACTTTGTACTCTTTTATTCTACAGACATTCTCCCAATCCAGTTCGCCTCCCCTCCTACCCTGAGGCAGCCACAGAGAGGAACATGGCATCTATCCCTTCCAGTCCAAGCTTTTATACTTTTACTACATTTATGAATATGAAAACAATATATGGCCTAGCTTTGGGGTTGATTTATATAAATGTTATTCTATAATATGAATCATTATAAAACTGTGTTTAATGCACCCTCAAGACTTTGCTCCGAACTACCAAATACCACTTACTATTCATGATTTTCACAATATGATCATGTACTATGTTGCTTCTTGTGCCAGTTATTATCATTTGGCCCTTCCAATCCACTTCCTTTTCCACCCTGCTTTCTGCCCTGGAAAACTCACCTGTGGGGGCCACATGCCCTGGATCCCTTATTCTCGGCTTCCTGCTGGAGACCACCGATGGGAGGCTTGGCCGTGGAAGAGAAGCCAGGAAGAGAGTGAGGTTGGAGCACTTACTCCTCTGGCTCCCTCTCTGAGAGACTGCCTTAGTTTGGCTGCATCACTGGACAGAAGGTCATTGCTCCTCTCAAGCACCCTGCTTCTTCTTGACTCTATCCTTCCACATACACAGACCTCTGCTTTCCCTTGTGTTACCCCTGCAGACCTAGGAGTGGTCAGAGTTCTGAGCCTGCCAGCCCTGGGATCCTTATACTTCCCTACACCCCTCCACACCTTTATAATTAGCCTTTTGATTTATTATCCTTTTTGAATTATCCTAACTTGAATGTGTCTCAGTTAAATTTCCCATTGAAAAACTAACTGATCTTAATATTTTAAAAATAATCTTTGAAGCTTTTTTTATAGTTAAAATTATTCAGTGGAAAAAATCTTTACAAGGTTTATTTTCCACAACCAGACTTTGTACTCTTTTATTCTACAGACATTCTCCCAGTCCAGTTCCCCCTCCCTTCCTACCCTGAGGCAGCCACTGATAGGAACACGGCATCTATCCCTTCCAGTCCAAGCTTTTATATTTTTACTACATTTATGAATATAAAAACAATATATGGCAATATATTTGCAAGTTGAGGTCACATTCCAGGAATAAATAATCTGCATTAACCTTCTTGATATCCTTTTGTTTGCTTGTTTTATTGTTTGACCAATGTCAACCTGGGTCTTCTGCAAACATGCTCAAGTAGCACTGACTGGGTGGTTTTAGTTTGCTCACACATTTCAGAAACTTGAAAGATTCTGATAAGTCCTCTTTTCTGAGCAATCATTTTTGGGAAATAAACATTGCCTTATATTTTACCATATACAGTATTCTGACCCCTAATGTTTTGCTATTTATGTTGTATATCTCTTCTTCCCATCTATTACTTGACTTTCAAATGTGTTTGTAACATGTTTTGTCAAAGGTATTAGTTTTAATTCAGACAGATTATCTGTCTTTCATTTTATGACTTATGGTATTTATCTCTTTAAGAAATTCTTCACTACCCCGAGTTCACAAAGATATTCTTCATGTTTACTTCTAAATGTTTTAAAGTTTCTTTTTTTACATTCTGGTATGCAATTTGAGACAGAGATCCAAGTTTATAATTTTCCATATGGAGAGCCAACTGGCATCTCCATCTACCGAAGAGTCTATTCTTTCCCAAATGATTTGAACACCACCTCTATCCCAAGGGTTGTGTATATACATGGGTCTTTTCTAGGCTCTCTCCTCTGCTCCATGGTACATCCCTGCACCAGTTCAAATCACGGTTCCATAGTCATGCTATCTAGCAGTGTGCTAGAAAAGCACCATGCTTTTCTTTAAAAGTTCTTGATTTTTTTGTTGTCTGTGCTGATAAAGTAGACTTCTCCTCAAAATAAAATGAACAGTGTTCCTTGGAGTTGACCATTTCTTCCATTTGAGTTTTAGAAGCTAATTTTCTCATTACATGAAAAATTCTACTGGAATTTTGAGTGGATTGCACTGACTTTATAAGTCAATTCAGGAGAGAAGAAGTATTTTCACCATAGCAAGTCCTTCCATGTATCTACATGGTTCAGCTCCCAACTTATTCAAGTTTGCTTTTACATTTAAAGATTTCTTTTGTAAGATTTCTTTTACATCTTTGGGTTGCTTAATTGCTAGGTATTCTAGAAAATGGAGGTTTTTATATTTTCAAATTGGTCGTTACTAATCTAGGAATCCTATTTTTTTAATTTAGCCACTATCCTGAAATATTCAGTTTCATAGTTCATTTCCACTGGATTTTCTATGCATATACTCACATTGTTACAAATGATAAAAGTTTGCCTTTTTCTTTCCAATTGTTACAGCCCCCATTGCATTTCTTTGACAAGAAGCAGTGACAGGGATCCTTATCCTTTTCATATTAAATTAAAGAGAACATTTCTAACATTTCTCCACTTACATTCACATGACATTTGATTCAGATGACAGGAATGATAAGGATGTTTCCAATCATTTTTAGTTTTCTAAGATTATGTCATGGATAGGTATTGATTCATCACAAATGATTTTTCTATATCACCTCAGATAATATATAGCTTATACTATCTTTATGTTACAGATATAAGCTATATATATTTAATTTTTACGCAATATATATTTTACACATTCGCTTTCATCTGTTAATATCTTATATAAATACATGCTGAAATAGAGTTATCTGAATGTTCTTGGAGAAACCCTAACATATACTGCTGGATGGATTTTTGGCTAGTACTTCATTTAGTATGTTAATATTCATGCTCATAAATGAAATTGGTCTGTATACTTTTTGCACTGTAAAATATCACAGTTTGGGCATTGTATTTATTTCCTATTGCTGTTGTAACAAATAACCACAAATAAATTTATTTGTTTAAATAAATTTATTTAATAACAAATAAATTTAGAGGCTTAAAATAATGTACATTCATTAACTCATATAGTTCTGGAGATAAAAAATCCAAAACAGGTCTCAATGGGCTCAAATCAAAGGATCAGCAGGGTGGCACTCCTTTCTGGAGGCTCCTTGCCTTTTTCAGCTTCTAGAGGCCTTCCACATACTTGGGCTCATGGTCCTCTTCCATTTTCAAAGCTAGTGATCTCTGGTTGAGCCTTTCTTGTATTACAGTACTCTAACCTTCTTTTCTGACTTCTTCCACTTTTCAGGACCTTTGTGATTCTACAGGGTCCACCTGGACAATTCTTGAAATCTATTTTGAACTCAGCAGATTTGCAACCTTCATTTCATCTGCTACTATAATTGCCCATTGCCATGTAATGTCACATATTCACAGGTTCTGTGATTAGGATATCTTTGGGAGATGATTATTCTGTCTACTACAGGTATCAAAAATATAATACCCTTAAAAGCAGCTGGGACAGTTTCTCTTTCCATTCTGTGAGACAGTACAAGTTAGATGTCCTTCACTCCTTAAAGATTTAATGAAACACATTCCCTGTATGACTCTTTTTCAAGGACGTTAATACTTGAGTTAATAAGTGACTTTTTTTTCTCCTTTAGTTTTCTTGTGTCAATTACCAGTTTAGACCCAATATTCCATGAGAGCCATAAAACTCCCCTCAACACACTGGATGATCTGTCCACTGAATTTTGTTTTTCCTGGAAAAAGTCCACCAGGATTCCTGTGTTCTCTTAGCCCAAACTAGACTGTTTTCTCTTTAGGAAGACCTAACCCTTGGAAAAATCCTTTTGTTACTGCCTTGGGAATTCCTTTTCTTTCTCTCCTATGAGATTCTCCTTTCCCTGAGTGTTTGGGCTTCTCATTTTTTTTTTTTTTCATTTTATTTGAGAGCTTGACTGTTAGAGGTTTTTCTATTTTATCCTGATACTTGACACATGTACAGGCATAGAATTCCAAGGGTCAATCTTTTCCCTTGAACTTTCAAACAAGCCTTCTGCTGTTCTCTAGATCCAGGGCTACTGGTAAGAAATGCAATACCATTCTAATTCCTGATCCTTTCCAGAGAAGAAAGGAAAATGGATGTGAATACTGTCTTTCTTTTTTTTTTTTTTGAATACTGTCTCTTCATTCTGCTTTAAAAAATTTGTTTTATTGAAGTATGCTTGATTTATTCTTGAAGAGATGGGAATACCAGACAACCTTACCTACCTCCTGAGAAGCCTGTTTGCAGGACAAGAATCAACAGTTAGAACTGGATATGGAATAATGGACTGGTTCAAAATTGGGAAAGGAGTACTTCAAGGCTGTATACTGTCACTCTATTCATTTAACTTATATGCAGAGCAAATCATACAAAATGCTAGACTCTATGATTCACAAGCTGGAATAAAGATTCCCAGGAGAAATATCAACAACATCAGATATGGAGATGATACCACTTTACCACTTTAATGGCCTAAAGTGAAGAGGAACTAAAGAGCCTCTTGATGAAGGTGAAAGAGGGGAGTGAAAAAGCTGGCTTAAAACTCAGCATTCAGAAAAACTAACATCATGGCATCCAGTCCCATCACTTGATGGCAAATAGATGGGGAAAAAGTGGAAATAGGGTCAGATTTCACTTTCTTGGGCTCCAAAATCACTGCAGACAGTGACTGCATCCATGAAATTAAAAGACACTTGCTCCTTGGAAGAAAAGTAATGACAAAACTAGACAGTGTATTAAAAAGCAGAGACATCACTTTGCTAACAAAGGTCTGTATACTCAAAGCTATGGTTTTTCCAGTAGTGATGTATGGATGTGAGAGCTGGGCCATAAAGAAGGCTGAGTGTCAAAAAACTGATGCTTTTGAACTGTGGTGTTACAGAACTCTTGAGAGTCACTTGGACTGCAAGGAGATCAAACTAGTTAATCAATTCCATTCACCATCACAACAAAAAGAATAAAATACTTAGGAATATATCTACCTAAAGAAACAAAAGACCTATATATAGAAAACTATAAAACACTGGTGAAAGAAATCAAAGAGGACACAAATAGATGGAGAAATATAGTGTGTTCATGTATCGGAAGAATCAATATAGTGAAAATGAGTGTACTACCTAAAGCAATCTATAGATTCAGTGCAATCCCTATCAAGCTACCAATGGTATTTTTCAGAGAACTAGAACAAATAATTTCACAATTTGTATGGAAATACAAAAAAATCTCAAATAGCCAAAGCAATCTTGAGAAAGAAGAATGGAACTGGAGGAATCAACCTGCCTGACTTCAGGCTCTACTACAAAGCCACAGTCATCAAGACAGTATGGTACTGGCACAAAGATAGAAATATAGATCAATGGAACAAAATAGAAAGCCCAGAGATAAATCCACACACCTATGGACACCTCATCTTTGACAAAGGAGGCAAGAATCTACAATGGAGAAAAGACAATCTCTTTAACAAGTGGTGCTGGGAAAACTGGTCAACCACTTGTAAAAGAATGAAACTAGAACACTTGCTAACACCATACACAAAAATAAACTCAAAATGGATTAAAGATCTAAACGTAAGACCAGAAACTATAAAACTCCTAGAGGAAAACATAGGCAAAACACTCTCCAACATAAACCACAGCAGGATCCTCTATGACCCACCTCCCAGAATATTGGAAATAAAAGCAAAAATAAACAAATGGGACGTAATTAAAATTAAAAGCTTCTGCACAACAAAGGAAACTATAAGCAAGGTGAAAAGACAGCCCTCGGAATGGGAGAAAATAATAGCAAACGAAGCAATGGACAAACAATTAATCTCAAAAATATACAATCAACACCTGCAGCTGAATTCCAGAAAAAGAAACGACCCAATCAAAAAGTGGGCCAAAAAATTAAACAGACATTTCTCCAAAGAAGACATACAGATGGCTAACAAACACATGAAAAGATGCTCAACATCACTCATTATCAGAGAAATGCAAATCAAAACCACAATGAGGTACCATTTCACGCCAGTCAGAATGGCTGCTATCCAAAAGACTACAAGCAATAAATGCTGGAGAGGGTGTGGAGAAAAGGGAACCCTCCTACACTGTTGGTTGGAATGCAAACTAGTACAGCCACTATGGAGAACAGTGTGGAGATTCCTCAAAAAACTGGAAATAGACCTGCCATATGACCCAGCAATCCCACTGCTGGGCATACACATCGAGGAAACCAGAATTGAAAGAGACACGCATACCCCAATGTTCATCACAGCACTGTTTATAATAGCCAGGACATGGAAGCAACCCAGATGTCCATCATCAGACGAATGGATAAGGAAGCTGTGGTACAATGGAATATAACTCAGCCATTAAAAAGAATACATTTGAATCAGTTCTAATGAGGTGGATGAAACTGGAGCTTATTATACAGGGTGAAGTAAGCCAGAAAGAAAAACACCAATACAGTATACTAACACATATATATGGAATTTAGTAAATCAATAAAGATAACCCTGCATGCAAGACAGCAAAAGAGACATGGATGTATAGAACAGTATTTTGGACTCTATGGGAGAGGGCAAGGGTGGGATGATATAGGAGAATGGCATTGAAGCATGTAAATTATCATACGTGACATGAATTGCCAGTCCAGGTTTGATGCATGATACAGGGTGCTCAGGGCTGGTGCACTGGGATAACCCAGAGGGATGGGATGGGGAGGGATGTGGGAGGGGGGTTCTGGAAGGGGAACACATGTACACCCATGGCAGATTCATGTCAATGTATGGCAAAACCAATACAATATTGTAAAGTAAAAAAACAGATAAATAAATAAATAAATCCTAAAGGAAATCAATCCTGAATATTCATTGGAAGGACTGATGCTAAAGCTGAAGCTCCAACACTTTGGCCACTTGATGCAAAGAGCTGATTCATTAGAAAAGACTCTGATGCTGGGAAAGATTGAAGGCAGGAGGAGAAGGGTACGACAGAGGATGAGATGGTTAGATGGCATCACCAACTCAATGGACATGAGTTTGAGCAAACTCAGAGAGATAGTGAAGGACAGGGAAGCCTGAGGTGCTGCAGTCCATGTAGTCCCAAAGAGTTGGATACAACGTACCAACTGAATAACATAGTTGATTTATAATACTGTGTCAATTTCTGCTGTACAGAAAAGTAATTCAGTTATATATATATTTATTCTTTTTCATATTCTTTTCTATTATGGTTTATTACAGGATATTGAAGAGTTCCCTGTGCTACGCAGTAGGACTTTGTTGTTTATTGTCTCTTCATTCTTATGCCATGGTGAATTCCCAAAATGGACTTGATGCATTGAGTTCTCCAGGATGATACTTTCTGTCCAGTGTCCACAGTAGTCATTCTTGTTCTAAGTCTCCTAGCCTGTTTTTCTAGAAGCAGGTTTAGAGACAACACAGTCATCTCAGACTCCTTTCTTTATATGGGCAACCCAGTTCTAGCTCCTTCTGCGTATAGTGCCTATAGACCTAAAGCTTGCTGTAGCTCCCATGTCAAACCCCAGTCATAGAAGTTCATCTAGGCAGGATATGGGACTTCCCTTGTAGCTCAGCAGTAAAGAATCTGCCTCCCAATGCAGGAGACGTGGGTTTGATCCTTGGGTCAGGAAGATCCCCTGGAGAAGGAAATGGCAACCCGCTCCAGGATTCTTGCCTGGGAAATCCCATGGACAGAGGAGCCTGGTGGGCTATAGTCCAAGGAGTTGCAAAAGAGTTGGACATGATTTAGAGACTAAACAATAATAAAACAAAGTCAGGGTACACCCATGAACCATTCTGGTTTAGCCTTGCTTATTTCTCTCATTTGAAGGTGTTTTCATTTTGTTCCCTGAGGATGTCCTTTTTTTAAAAAATAAAAGCTATTTATTTAAAATTTGCTTTTGCTTCCAAGTTTTCCCAAATATTCTATGGTTGAGTGCTGGAAGAGGCACATTTCATGTTAGTTCAGTTTGTCAAACTTTAAAAACATCTCTAAAATGACATTTGGAAAGGTATTTTGGTCCCCCAGAGCAGGAAATACTGCAATCATTGGTTCATTTACTGATCCAATCAGCATACTATGTGGGTGCCAGGTGTGTTAAGTTTTTATCCCCAGAAATACAAACATTTATCTCCTGGATTAAGACATCCACTAGGCACACATTTGAACATGTTAAAACCAACCTGTGTCACATTTCCCTAAGATTCACAATAGGAAGGAAAAACAAACAAAAACAAAATTTTTTCAGTGGTTAAGTTACGATCCTGATTCTTCCTATAAAACAGCTTTAGAAAGAGCCCACTAATTCACTTGAAATTGTTCACATTTCCCATAACTTGATGAAATAGCTTTTCTCTTTACTGTGATTATCTATAGCTATAATGAATGAAGCCTCTCAATTTGACTCTTTGGTGGAAATAGTAGTGAAAGCAACATATTGTATTAGGTGTGTTTTTTAAAATGTGATTGCATGAAGAAAAAAGCAATATTTAGTTGCTATTTTAATACTACATCCTTTATTTTCCACATTTAAAAAGTATTCAAAGATTCCACATTTAATCGCAGTTTAAAGTATCTCAGGAGAATTATTTGCTTTTAAGCTTAATGCTTTTTTCCAGTTTTGTAAAACAAATAAAACACTTCATCGACTGCCTTGAATGAAAATACATTAGCAAGGTTAAACACAGATAAAACTATCTTCTTAGGACATATGAATTTACAGTTGGATCTCAAATTATAATGGACAGCAACAAATTAAAATTTTAAATCAAAGAATGAAAATATTCTTGGCACCTCAGGCATTCATAATTTCCATACATTAGCATATCATGAACATATCTATGAGACTTCAGTTGGTTCATTCACTTGTTTAATAATACTAACAGTCATGGAGGATCCATACTACCATAAACTCTGTTGTCCACAAAAGGTAAGACTAATAAGCTAATAAGACTAATAAGCTAATAACATAAAATCTATTGTGCATTGTAACATGTCTCTCTTTGTTAAAATGGTGGCTTATTAAATTAGTAAAGTTAAATCAATATGCTTTCAGCTGAGCTCCCCGCCACTTACAGTTATTCTCTGATCCTTAAATTCATAAGGAAAATTGGTATCACTCCATACCTGATTGGGTCATTGTAGTAAGTGTCCAAAAGTTTGTATGAAAAAATTCTGATCTAGCCAAGTTAAATAGAGTGAATTTATTTGCTATAGTATTTGATATGTTCTAGACTCATCACAGAAGTATCAAACTCAAGAAAAGTCAAAGAAGAAAAGAAACAAAAAGCAGTCGAGACTTTCACAAAATTTGAAATCTAATATTCCATCTCAAAATTCAGGGCTATTAAGCTATTAATTCTACATATTTAATCCAACTCTGATATCAGCTTCTTATAATTTTTCCCATGTCTAGTGTTCATTTGAGAAACTTTTTTTGGTTTTGTTTTAAATAACAACAGATGGGAGTAATCATGGCTGAAACCCTCACCCCCTCCTTCTCTGTTGTTGGCCCGATACTTTCCAAGGGCACATCTGGGCCTGGGATGGGTCCTTTTTTTTTCGTTTTCTCAAGAGCATGTGACTAATACATTTCACATGTCTAATTAAAGGCCTTTTGTGTGGACTATGTGTAGCGAGAACCTCTTATGTGTCCAAGGTCACATGTCTAAATCTGTGAACCTCTAATGTTTCATTCTGAGATAGAGTTCATTAAATCAGAATGAGTGGGTGGTTAGAAAGAAAGGAAAAGAAGATAAGGAAATGGAAAGTTATAAATTAAGACTGTGCTCCAGAACATTACTAATGGCAGATCTGCTCAAATCAATATACAAGCCTCTCCACCAAGTATTGTCACGATTTAGAACAGGAGGCGCCCAGGAGAACAACTAGTCCTTAGCAGCCTTGCCTGAATTTCTCCTTTGGCCTCTTATCAACTTCTATTGATTAAAAAGTCTGAGAACCCTGGTCAGTAATACCACCCAGGGCAGTAACTACTGGAGGTACATTAACAAAGGGCTGAGAAACCCCATAGAGAGAGCAATTTCTTACCTGGGGATCAATATTTTGTTATATCTTGACGAGTGAATAGGAACTTGATAGCAAAGAAGGACAGAGAACAGTAAGCAAAAGAGCCCAAGGGAGCCCTAAAGGATCAAGTGTGTTCCTGGAACTGAGCTGCACAGAGAGGAGTAGGAGATGAGGTTGAGAAGATAAGTTAGGTAAAAGTTAAGGAGTTTCAAGTCCATAATTCAGTCATCTGATTCTAACAGATATTCAAATAGCAGAGATGGTATATCATTTTTTTTTAATTGGCATTGCTTAAATACTCAAATATTTTAAAAACAGTCTCGAGTGGGAAAGAGATTAGGACAAGGGACATGAGTAGGCAACAGGTCTCTACTCTTTCCAAGGAAAAGATAATAATTTATAAAAAATAGAAGTAAGAACTGCATTTTATTTTTAAACTTAAATAAACTGAGATTTAGGCAGGGATTAAAAGCAGAATAAAGGGAAAAAGAGAGTGGAGGGAACATAGGTTTCTGACTTGGGAAACTGAGTAAAATCATTAACCAAGATCGTGAATAAAAGAAGTGTTAATTCTGAAAGTAAGAGAATGAAAACTTTCTTTTAGGACTCTGGAATCAGGGCAAAAAAGTCTAGTAATAGCCTTTTGACCCCAGGAAGGAAATTAGGAGGCATTCTGTGCAATGCGAACTACTCAATCTTATAATTAATAACAGGGTCCTTCTCTGACTCAGTAATTACAGTTGGGACCACAGAAACTAAGGCAACATGAGTTTAACAACCATCTACTCACAGTTAACCATACATGCAAGCAAAATCATAACTAATAGATTTTGAGGATAGTTATTTCTAGTTTGCCTAGTGTTTTTCTAGTTCACCAGTGGCACCTAAATGGAAAACATTATCATTAAATAAACACTTGAGTTCTGGGTTTTTTTTTAAATTTTCTCTCTTTCAGAGGTCTCTTAAACTGTCCTCTTTTGCTTTTAATTGGAGTATAATTGCTTTACAATACTGTGCTGGTCTCTGTCAGACAGCAACGAGAATCAGCCACAGGCATACATTATGTCTCCTCCCTTCTGAACCCCCCTCCCATTTCCCACCCCGTCCCACACCTCTAAGTTGTCATAGAACATTGGGTTGAGCTCCCTGTTTGAGTTCTGCTTTTAATGGCCTTTATTGAATGCCTACAAAGTTAAAAAAAATTATACCTCATTGTCATAAAATACAAAGTAAAACAAGAAACAGTTCAAGAACTCTGCTTAATTTTTATAATGGAAAAAGAATCTAAAAAAGAGTGGATATATATATATATATATGTATAACTGATTCACTTTGCTGTACAGCAGAAAGTAACTCAACAATGTAAATCAACATACTCCAATAAAAATTTTTTTTAATAATAAAAATTTTAAAAAAGAAATTTATAGCCTGGAAGCTGAATAATAGCAAGTACAAGTTTCCACTAGACAGAATAAAATATTATAGAAGCTATGAGGAGTAAGGGAAGAGTTCCTGGTAAAGAAGATAGAGCCACTATAGAAAACAATGTAGAGGTTCCTCAAAAAGCTAAAACTAGAACTATCATATGATCCAGAGATTCCACTCCTGTATACATATCCAAAAAAATGAAAATGTTAATATGAAAAGATACATGCATCCATGTTCATAGAAGCATTATTAACAATAGCCAAAATATGGAAGCAATCCAAGTGTCCATCAACAGATGCATAAAGAAGATGTACTATATATGTACACTGAAATATTACTCATTCTTTAAAAAGAATGAATGTTTGCCATTTCCAACAATATGGACGGACCTGGAGGGTATTATGCTTAGTGAAACAGTCAGACAGAGAAAGACAAATACTCAATATTATCACTTCTATGTGGAATCTATGAAACAACCAAATGAATATAATAGGACAGACTCACAGATTTAGAGAACAAACTGAGGTTACCTGTAGGGAGAAGAAAGGGGAGAGAGCGAAATAGGGATGGAGGATTAAGAAGTAAAACTACAGTGTATAAAATAAATAAGCTATAGGTATATATTGTACAACACAAGGAATATAGTTTTCATTTTATGAAAGTTAAAGTGTTAGTCGCTCAGTCATACCTGACTCTTTGCAACCCCATGGACTGTAACCAGCCAGGCTCCTCTGTCCATGGAATTCTCCAGGTGAGAATACTGGAGTGGATTGCCATTCCTTTCTCTAGGGCATTTTTCCCAACCCAGGGATCAAACTTGGCTCTCCTGCATTGCAGGCAGATTCTTTACCATCTGAGTCACCTGGGAAGGCTTTATATTTTATAATAATTTCAAATGCAGTATAATCTAATAAAATATTAAATTACTATTAATATATTGTATACCTGAATCTCGGGCTTTCCAGGTGTCTCAGACAGTAAAGAATCTGCCTGCAGTACAGGAGATCTGGGTTTGATCCCTGGGTTAGGAAGATACCCTGGAGAAGGAAATGGTAACCCACTCCGGTATTCTTGCCTGGAGAATTCCATAGACAGAGGAACCCGTGGGCTACAGTTTATTGGATTGCAAACAGTCGGACACAACTGAGCAACTAATACACATGTACAACACATCTGAAATTATATAATAAAAAATTAACACAGACATGTTATATAAATCTAAAAAGAGAACAGAAAGCCTTCTCAAGTATTTGCAGGTGATAACATCAAATATTACATCTGTCTTAGTCTGCACAGCCCACTAAAAAAGAAAAAGAAGAGGAAGAAGAAGGAGGAGGATGGCAAAGGAGAAGATGCTTATGCTGAATCATGAAGGAGGAAGCATTTAAGAATTAGTGTTGACAATAACAAATGAAAAAGCACAATCGAAGCTCATCAGGCTGGTAAATGGCTTGAAAAAACGCATGGAAGAGGAAAAGTGTTACCATGTTCAGAGAATACCACAGTTGCTCTGTGTGGTTGTAACTTAGTCTCTGAGGCAGGAGTTCTGACTGGAATGTTAAATTGAAGTCAGCTTGTGCAGGCCTTCATAGTAAAATGAGGTCTAGAAATGGCAGCAAAAACAAAATGTTGGGGAAAATAGCACAGATAACTGTAACAGGGCTTTGCTGGGGCTCTGATGTAGAAGACCCATCCCCCAAATGACTGGGCTGGATCACTGATGTTGCAAAGATTAGCTTAAGGAACATCCCATGAGACTTCTTTTTTCATTGCCACACCCTAGTTCCCCTTGACCCCTTTCCCCATTGCACCAAATTAGAAATGTTACAAAACCTTGCTTAATATACAAAATACATATTTCACAAAGGAGTCTGGTACCCAAAATGAAGTTACTAATGATTATCATTAGAATAATAATAAAAGTAATAATAATAGCTAGAATTTGGAGCACTTTCTAAATTGTCCCAAGAGTGTACAGATTGTGTTGTTTGTCCTTACAATAATCCTTTGAGGAGGGTACATTATCATACCAGTTTTACAATGAGAACAATTTAAATGACCTTTTCACTGTTAAGAAGCTTGAGGATTGGAGTAACCAAGATTGTGTGACATAAAAGTTCTGCTCTTTTCCTTATCCCACACTTGGCATCCACTCGTGTACAATACGAGATTGACTTTTAAGGCATTATCTTTCTAAAACTCTCATTTTATATAACTCTCTGTACCCAAGGTAACTGGAGCTAATAAGTGGGAGGTATACTGCATCTTTGATGAGAGGTGTTTAAAAGTCAAGGGTGAAATAACGGAAGAGTCAAGGAAGCCAATGCACTTGGGATTGTTACTTCTCAAATGCTACCCTGGTGGTTCTCTAATGATTCAGGAATAAAGTCCCTTCTGAGTCAGTGAATTCAGTTGAAAGACAAGAGCAAAGCTAGCAGAATCATTCTAAACCAATGATTCACTGACCTTTGAAATCAGCCTAGTAGATATCCAATAAAAACAATCCCCTTCAGTTTAAGATATGAGATTTACTCCACACCCAAGTGAACAGTACAGGGGACTTACAAGAATTGTTTTTTGTTTTTTCTTTTAAAACCCAGAACTGAGGCATATTTCTTCTCTCTCAAGACTGGGTAATGCAATATTAATACCATCAAGAAAGTCCTTTAGGGATACCGGGTATACACATAAAATGATTTATAGTAAGAAACTGATTAACAGTAAAAAAAATTTTTTTAACTGAAGATATTTTTAGAAACTATCCACTTTGTGTTTTTTAATAAATTAAAGAAAACAAGACTTTTTCAAATGTAAGTCAAGGGATGAGCATAAAATAGAATCAACTAAAATAAAAGCCAAGATTAAAATTTTAAAGGAATTGACCATTTTAAGAAGGGGAAAATCTTGTATTCTCATTACCAATTCTCTTGCCAAAAACAATTATGAAAGATGAATAAAAGATGTTTAAAATGTTTGAAAGCACCAGTGAAGGCATCAGAAAGCAACCAAGACAATCAGCAGTTGAGGAGCAAAGGTTCCAAAGAAAAGAGGGGCAGACCGCACTGAACACACATTGATGACTGGTTTTTCCCTCAGAGGTGTTGGTGATTTGGACCATCATTCCTAAACACGAAGTGGTAGACTGGAGCTTGGAGCAGTTCCATCAGGTCAGGGAGGATAGACCAAAGAGGCCAAAGCATGACAGGGAGGAAGGAAAAACAAAGAGGATTGCCCAAAATGAGGCAGTAATTCGCCCTTGAGCCATTTGCCAATTCCTAAGCCTTTCCCAAGCAGAGACTTGAGAAACCAAGCAAAAAATACAGCAGAGCCACTAAAGCCTAAAGCCAAGATTTCACTAGTTCATCAGCGCTACAGAGACAGAAGTTGGAATTCATGACCCACCAAGATCGGCAGAGGTGGAGGGGGGCGGGAAGAATTAGCGAATATCCTTGCTTTTCAGTTGAGATACAACAATGAAGAAAGTTATGTTTTAAAATTTCCCATTAACTTAAAATATCCATTATAAAACTCAAATATGCAACAAAAGATTAGTCGGGCAAAATAAAATTCAGTGACCTATAGGACAAAACTATAGGTTATAGCATATAAAACTGCTTTTAGTAAAAATAATCATGAAGAGAATAGATGAATAAAACATTCAATTATAAATTACAACTAGATTAAAAATATAAATTTATTTAAAGAACAAAGATAGATAAAAAGAGAAAGCAATGAAATTACAAAAAAAAAATATAACTGACAAATATATCTAACACATGTTCGAGAAGACTCTAGAGAGTCCTTTGGACTACCAGGAGATCAAACCAGTCAATCCTAAAGGAATTAATCCTGAATATTCATTGGAAGGACTCATGCTGAAGCTGAAGCTACAATACTTTTACCACCTGATGCCAAGAGCCAACTCTTTAGAAAAGACCCTGATGCTGGGAAAGATTGAAGATAGGAAGAGAAGGGGATGATGGAGGACAAGATGGTTGGATGACATCACCAACTCAATGGGCATGTTTGAGCAAGCTCCAGGAGATGGTGAAGGACAGGGAAGCCTAGTCGGACATAACTGAGCAACAACAACATGAAACTAAAGAATTTGTTCTTTTCACAATTCAGTATGATGTCAGTTGTGGCCTTGTCATATAGGGCCTTTATTAGGTTAAGGTATCCTTTTCTTTACCTAATTTGATTAGAGTTTTTAATCATAAAAGGATGCTGAATTTTATAAAATGCCTTTTCTGCATCTATTAAGATTGATCATATGATTTTTATCCTTAATTCTGTTAATGAGGTGTATCATGTTTATTGATTTATGTATGTTGAATTATCCTTACATCCCAAGGATGACTCTCACTTAATCATAGTTTGTTGTTCTTTTTCTAGCTCCTTGAGGTGGTAAGTTGCTTATTTGGGATATTACTTTTCCCTTAATGTAGGTATTTATTGCTATAAGCTTCCCTTTTAGACTGCTTTTGCTGCATGTGCATCATTCCATAAGTTTTGATATGCAGTGTTTCGTGGGTTTGTTTTGCTTTTTCCTAAGATCAGGAAAAAAACAAGGGTGCCCACTCTCATCACTTCTATTCAGCACCATACTGGAAGTCCTAGCCTGACCAGTTAGGCAAGGAAAAGAAATTAAAAGCATCCAAATTAGAAAGGAAGAAGTGAAATTGTCTCTCTCTGCAAATGACAACCTAATATGTAGAAAAATCTATTAGACTCCATCAAAAAAAAAAAACCTGTTAGAACTAATAGACTAATTCAATAAAATTGCAGGGCACACGGTCAACATGAAAATTAACTGAAGTAGGAAATGGCAACCCACTCTAGTATTCTTGCCTGGAGAATTTCATGGACAGAGGAGCCTGGCAGGTTACAGTCCATATGGTCACAGGAAATCAGACACTACTGAGCCACTGAGCACACCCACACACCTCTAAATACTAACAAAGAAATGTCTGAAAAAGAATTTAATTAGAAGAAAAACATTTACAATAGTATCAAAAAAGAATAAAATACTTAGGAATAAATTTAACCAAGTAGGTGAAAGATCAGTACAGTGTAAACCATAAAAGATTGATGAAAGAAATTAAAGAATACACAAATAAATAGAAGAATATCCCAAGTTTATGTATTATAAGGATTAATATTGTTTGAAATGTCCATACTATACAAATCAATCTACAGATTCAATGCAGTCTCTATCAATATTCCAATGGGGCTTTTCACAGGAATAGGAAAATTCTAAAATTTCTATGGAACAACTGAAGACCCAAACTAACCAAAGCAATTTTGAGGAGAAAAAAAAATTGAGATATTATGTGTCTGATTTCAAACTATATTACAAAGCTACAGTAATCAAAATGTTATGGTATTGACATTAAAAACAGACACATAAAACAGTGTAACAGAATACAGAGACCAGAATAAATTCACACATGTACAGTCAACTACTCTTCAACAAGTGTGCCAAGAATACACAATGGGGAAAGGCTAATGTCTTCAATAAATGGTGTTGGGAAAACTAAATATCCACACAAACAAAACAATGAAACTGAACCCATATCTTACACCATTTACAAAAATTAACTCAAAAAACAGAGTAAAGACTTAATTTTAAGACCTAAATCAAAAAACACTGGAAGAAAACATGGGGGGAAATCTCCATGATGTTAATCTTGGCTGTGATTTTATTATATGACACTAAAAGCACAAGGCAACAAAAGCAAAATAAACAAGACTACATCAAACTAAAAAGCTTCTGGTAACCAAAGAAATCCATCAGCAAAATGAAAAGGCAACCTATTAAACAGAAGAAAATATTTGCAAATCAGACATCTGATAAGGAGCTAATATCTAAAATATATACAGAATTCATACAACTCAATAGCAAAATATAATAATAATCTGATTAAAATAGGTAGAAGAAATGAATAGGCATTTCTCCAAAGAAGACATCCAGGTAGCCATCAAGTACATGAAAAGGTACCCAACATCACTCACAATTGGGGAAGTGTAAATCAAAACCACAATGAAATACCACCTCACACCTGTTAGAATGGCTATTATCAAAAAGACAAGCGATAACAAGTGCCAGTGAGGTAGGAGAAAAGAAGTATTATATACTGTTGTTGAGAATGTAAATTGATGTAGCCGTTACAAAAACTAGTAGAGCTTCCTCAACAAATAAAAAGAGAATGTCCATATGACTCATCAATCCTACTCCTGGGTATATGTCCAAATAAAATAAAACCAGTGTATCAAAGAGATATCTGCACTCCCAAGTTCTTTGTAGCATTATCACAAAAATCAACCTATGGCAACAATGAAGGGCCCATAGACAGATATGGGTAAAGAAAATGTAGTATATGTATAAAATGGAATATTTCCCAGACATAAAAAGGAAGAAAAAAATTTTGATGTTTGTGACAGCATGGATGAACTTGGAAAGACACTGTGCTAAGTGAAATAAGTCAGACATAGAAAGACAAACATTACATGATCTCATTTTATGTGGCTTCTAAAATAGTTTAACTCATTGAACCAGAAAGTAGAATGGTGGTTGCCAGGATTAAGGGAATGGAGGAAGGGAGAGATGTTAATCAAAGGGTACAAACATTCATTTACAAGATAAATAAGTTCTTGGAATCTATTTCACAGCATGGTGACTATAGTTGACGATATTGTACTATGTACCTGAAAGTTGTTAAGAGAATAGATCAAATGTTTTGACCAGAAAAAGAAATGGTAGTTATGGGACATTATGGAGTTGTCAGCTAACACTACAATGGTAATTTTTCAAAATATAAATGTACCAAGTCAAAATATCATATACCTTAAATTTGTACAATGCTATATATCAATTATATTTCAATAAAGCTGGAAAAATAAAATATTTTACAATGCATACTATTTTTTAATGTACGTGTATGGAAAAGACTAGTTAGACATATCTCAAAGTAATAAATGTGTGTTTTTTCCATGGGTGGCAGGATTATAGGATTTACTATTTCTTTATGCTTTGACATTTTTCACAATAAGCATATGATCAGAAAAAAATATTTAAAGTAAACAAGTATTGACCTTTCTTAAATTGTATAAACACATCAAAACTAGTTATTGCCAAAAACTTGTGAAAGGAAATGAAAGAAGATATGATTTCAGTCATATCTATGAAGACCTATAAGACCGTTTAGAACTAACACCCAAAAAAGATGTCTTTTCATTATAGGGGACTGGAATGCAAAAGTAGGAAGTCAAGAAATACCTGGAGTATCAGGCAAATTTGGCCTTGGAGTACAGAATGAAGCAGGGCAAAGGCTAAGAGAGCTTTGCCAAGGGAATGCACTGGTCATGGCAATCACCCTCTTCCAACAACACAAGAGAAGACTCTACACATGGACATCACCAGATGGTCAACACGGAAATCAGACTGATTATATTCTTTGCAGCCAAAGATGGAGAAGCTCTATACAGCCAGCAAAAACAAGGCCAGGAGCGGGCTGTGTCTCAGATCATGAACTGCTTATTGCCAAATTCAGACTTTAATTGAAGAAAGTAGGGAAAGCCACTAGACCATTCAGATATGACCTAAATCAAATCCCTTATGATTATACAGTGGAAGTGAGAAATAGATTTAAGGGACTTGATCTGATAGACGGAGTGCCTGATGAACTATAGGCGGAGGTTTGTGATACTGTACAGGAGACAGGGATCAAGACCATCCCCATGGAAAAGAAATGCAAAAAAGCAAAATGGCTGTCTGAGGAGGCCTTACAAATAGCTGGGAAAAGAAGAGAAGTGAAAAGCAAAGGAAAAAAGGAAAGACAGAGTTCCAAAGAATAGCAAGGAGAGATCAGAAAGCCTTCCTCAGCGATCAATGCAAAGAAATAGAGGAAAACAACAGAATGGGAAAGACGAGAGATCTCTTCAAGAAAATTAGAGATACCAAGGAAACATTTCATGCAAAGATGGGCTCAATGAAGAACAGAAATGGTATGGACCTTACAGAAGAAGAAGATATTAAGAAGAGGTGGCAAGAATACACAGAAGAACTGTATAAAAAAGATCTTCGTGACCCAGATAATCACAATGGTGTGATCACTCACCTCGAGTCAGACATCCGGGAATGTGAAGTCAAGTGGGCCTTAGAAAGCATCACTACGAACAAAGCTAGTGGAGGTGATGGAATTCCAGTTGAGCTATTTCAAATCCTGAAAGATGATGCTGTGAAAGTGCTGCACTCATTATGCCAGCAAATTTGGAAAACTCAGCAGTGGCCACAGGACTGGAAAAGCTCAGTTTTCGTTCCAATCCCAAAGAAAGGCAATGCCAAAGAATGCTCGAACTACCACACAATTGCACTCATCTCACACGCTAGTAACATAATGCTCAAAATTCTCAAAGCCAGGCTTCAGCAATACATGAACCGTGAGCTTCCAGATATTCTAGCTGTTTTAGAAAAGATAGAAGAACCAGAGATCAAATTGCCAACATCCGCTGGATCATCAAAAAAGCAAGAGAGTTCCAGAAAAACATCTATTTCTGCTTTATTGACTATGCCAAAGCCTTTGACTGTGTGGATCACAATAAACTGTGGAAAATTCTGAAAGAGATGGGAATACCAGACCACCTGACCTGCCTCTTGAGAAACCTGTATGCAGATCAGGAAGCAACGGTTAGAACCGGACGTGGAACAACAGACTGGTTTCAAATAGGAAAAGGAGTACGTCAAGGCTGTATATTGTCACCCTGCTTATTTAACTTATATGCAGAGTACATCATGAGAAATGCTGGGCTGGAAGAAACACAAGCTGGAATCAAGATTGCCAGGAGAAATATCAATAATCTCAGATATGCAGATGACACCACCCTTATAGCAGAAAGTGAAGAGGAACTAAAACTCCTCTTGATGAAAGTGAAAGAGGAGAGTGAAAAAGTTGGCTTAAAGCTCAACATTCAGAAAACTAGGATCATGGCATCTGGTCCCATCACTTCATGGGAAATAGATGGGGAAACAGTGAAAACAGTGCCAGACTTTATTTTGGGGGCTCCAAAATCACTGCAGATGGTGATTGTAGCCATGGAATTAAAAGATGCTTGCTCCTTAGGAGGAAAGTTATGACCAACCTAGATAGCATATTAAAAAGCAGAGACATTACTTTGCAACAAAGGTCCATCTAGTCAAGGCTATGGTTTTTCCAGTAGTCATGTATGGATGTGAGAGTTGGACTGTGAAGAAAGCTGAGTGCTGAAGAATTGATGCTTTTGAACTGTGGTGTTGGAGAAGACTCTTGAGAGTCCCTTGGACTGCAAGGAGATCCAATCAATCCATCCTAAAAGAGATCAATCCTGGGTGTTCATTGGAAGGACTGATGTTGAAGCGGAAACTCCAATACTTTGGCCACCTCATGCGAAGTGTTGACTCATTGGAAAAGACCCTGATGCTGGGTAGGATTGAGGGTGGGAGGAGAAGGGGACGACAGAGGATGAGATGGTTGGATGGCATCACCGACTTGATGAACATGGGTTTGGGTAGACTCCGGGAGTTGGTGATGGACAGAGAGGCCTGGCGTGCTGCGATCCATGGGGTCGCAAAGAGTCGGACACGACTGAGCAGCTGAACTGAACTGAACTGATTGGGCGATGTTGCTCTAGAATATAATAAAGAGTATCTTTATGATCTCAGCAGTGGAAAGATGAATAAAACAGAACACACACAACAACAAAAACACTTAACCATTAAAGAAAAAATTGATCAACTAGGCAACATTAAACCTAAAATGTTCCATTCACTGAGACACCACTAAGAGAATGAAAAAGCAAGCTGCAGATGAGAACAGATATTTGTAATACAAATAATTAATAAAGGGGTTATACCCAAAATATGCAATTAACTTATACAAACCAGGAAAGAGACAACCCAATAGTAAAATAGGAAAGAAGAAAGTCATGCCCACAAAGAGGTGATTGAAATAGAGTACTTTGTAGTAACCGAGAAAATGAAAATTAAAACCATAATGAGCTATCACTATACATCCAACAGGATGGTTAAAATTAAAGAGAATGAAAATACCAAGTATTGGTATTTAAAAAAAAAAAAAGGTGGTGGGGGGAATAATGGGAAAAGAATACTCATACATTGCTGGTGAAAATTTAAATTCAAATAATCACTTTGGAAAATTTTTTGGCATATATAAAAATATATAAAGCCATATATTTATATACCCATCCACATCCTATAATAAGCAATTCCACTCCTAGTGGAACCCAACAGAAATATGTACACATGTACAACAAAAATAGGTTTGAGATATTCACTGTAGCAACATTATTTATAGTAATCAAAATTAGAAACAACCCAAATGATCAGCAGTTAGTAATAGAATGGATAAACTGCTATATTCATTACAGTAGGATGATACACAGCACTGACAATGAGTCAAATAAAAGCATATGGAGTCATTTCAAAAACAATACAGAGGAAAAAACAAGCATACACAAAAGGATATATACAGCATGGGGTTTTTTTTTTTCATTTAGTAATATTTTTTAAAAAGGAAGCAAAACCAGAGGGTTAGAATTCAAGCTAGTGGTTTCTTTTGTGGGGGAGGAGGCAGTGTTTGAGAAGGAGAGGAAAGAGGCTCTGAGATGTCAGCCACCTTCTACTTCTTGACCTTGGTGTTTATGTGAGTATTTTCTCTGTGTTATAAATACATATGTTTTGTGCACTTTTATGTATGTGTATTTGCTAGGGAAGCCTGGCATGCTGCAGTCCGTGGGGTTGCAAAGAGTCGGACATGACT
This sequence comes from Giraffa tippelskirchi, assembly GCF_054371585.1. NCBI lineage: Eukaryota > Metazoa > Chordata > Mammalia > Artiodactyla > Giraffidae > Giraffa > Giraffa tippelskirchi. Next base: position 187,819,157 of record NC_137276.1, on the reverse strand, counting down.
GAGCGACTGAACTGATGTATATGTATTGAATTGTATAAAGTTAAAATGTTTATTTCGGTCTTTAAAATAAACTTACAAGGACTAATTTTTTTATGGAAATGTTCTTCTGAAATAGAACAAGTTAGTGACTCAAACTTTTAAAAATAAAAGAAGGAGCCCCAAGAAGTACAAGGCTTGCTCTAGTTGCAGTTAACATGGAACAGAGGTTAGCCCCAATTGCCTAACCTCTCTCCTTTATATACCACTCCCATCTCCAAACCTTGGGGTACATCTAAGAGCCCTGATCCCTATGGAAGGCAGTTTAAAAAACACCAATACATACTTCATTATTTTTCACAAATATTTGAGATTTTATTATTGGGAGCATAGAAGACAGTCCAATGAACAAGGCAAAGTCCTTGCCCTCATAGAGTTTTTATCCATAACTGGACACTGAAATGTGAAAAATCAATAGTTTAGCAAGTTTTCTTACAGGGGAGTTTAGTGGTTAGAGAATTAAAGCTTTGAACTGAAAGAATTAAAAGCAGTTTATACCCATAGAGGGAAATTTGGCATCACATCGACATGATCTGATGCTTCTTCAAGTCTTTATAAGCCAGAGCTTATATATAGGTATTTATTTATTTTACAATATCTGAGGGCCAACCACATGCTCAACACTGTATAGAGCCATTGAGATTTGGGTATGCACAATAGTGAATAACACAGGGATGTTCCCTGTACTCAGAAAATATACAGTCTAGAAAGTGAGATAGACATGAAACAAAGTATGCAATCCATAATTAAATTCAAGAGAAGAAGCAGAGTTAGACCCCGTACTGCTTCTTACCACCTGATGACCATATTTGATCTGTTATTAACTTGACTCTCTAAAGCACTTGGATAAAGTCAATAGATTTTAATATTTTTCAGCCTATCAAACAGTTTTACAGCTTTTAAAATCCTGACAGTTTGGAGACACCTAAAGACCAGATAAGTCAGACTAGGGTTGGGGTCCAAGGGTCAATGATTCTTAAAGGTCCCCATGTGGTTCCAATGTGCACCCAAGGTTGAGAATCTCTAATTTTGATGCAGATTTACTCTATATGGTTTAAATTTCTTTCATATTAACCTGTAAGCCTATTTTCCATCATATTTAACATTTCAAGACCTTCTAATTCATATGTCTTCTTAGTCTCAGAAAATATGGTTCATTACCAAGTCCAAAATTTCAGAGTGGGCACATATCCTGAGCTAAGTAGCTGGAATGTAAAACTGACCATTTCAGATAATCTTAAGAAAACAGGAAGCAAGTTGTTTTACTTAATATTTATTTCAGCTATTATTTAACTCCATGCTTCAAACTTCAATATAATTCATGCGAAGCTGAAAAAGAGTCACATGTTTTTGCTGCTCTGAGGAGTATAGCATCAGTGAAGTAACTGCCAACCACCATCCACCCTTGCCCACCCAGGATGATAGCTTAGTGTCACTACCTAAAAGCAAAGAACTGGGCTGTTTAAAATATTGGACTCATCCTCTACAAACTTCTTTATGCTCCCAGATTTATCTATTATGTGTATGGCCAAAGGATGAACGTTAGCATTCAGAGGACCAAACCAAATACTGTGGAAAGAATGTAAAAGGTCTTTCTTATTACCAGGTGGGCAAAGGATCAAGCATAAACAGAGACTAGGGGCTTTCCAATGTGTTTCTCAGTTATTTCTCTCTTTGATTATAAGGCTGTCTTAGGCTGTGATGTTTAGAGATCAGCCAGCTGGCCTCCAAAATCAAGGGCAAGTGCTCTGGGTTAGAATTATGACGCCATGAAGATCTCTCTCTCTCTCTCTGGACAAAACAAACAAAGTCTTACCATTTTTCACTCAAGTTTCTAAGCTTTATTTTCCTCTAGGACTCTCCTACAGTTCTAAACTCACAAGTAAATCTTTCAAAAAGTTTCCCTATCCCAACTTAATCACTCAAAAATAAAACCACAAGAACAAGTCTGCAGTAGAAAAGAGTTCTCTGCAAAGCAAAAGATACATGAAGGGATTCCTTAAAGATACCACAAGAAATAGCAGTCTATTTTCCAATTCGGGAGAAATTTCACAGCATTCAGGAAGAAACAAAGCAAAGATACATTATTGCTTAAATTATTTTGGTTAATTATTTCCAAGAGTCAAGAAATTGCAGAACCATAAAAAAAAAAAATGATTCTAAATCCTGCAACAACTACTCTTTACCAGGCGTCACCTTAGGACCAGAGGTTATAACAGAACACTGGAGAAGCAAGAATGGAAGCCTAGAAGAGAAGACAGCAATGGCTTCCTAAGAAAAGAGAAGCTGTCAAGCAATCTTATGCAGTCAGATTCCTTTGCTTTTTGCCCTTCTAGGATCTCTTGAGTTTTCACATAGAACAATGTTCTCCCCTTCCCTCCCCCTCCCCACCCCCCAGAGTGGTACTTCTCCTTAAAAGGTTCTGTAGTTTAAAAAGCTCAATTTAATTTCCAACTTTCTAAATACCATCAAGTTCTCTTCTTCAGGGACTGAATGGGAGAAGTTTCTGTGATTCCCTTGTGTATTATGCAGTCAGTTGCAAAGAATTGAAACCTAATCTATCTGACGTAAGCTGAAAAGAAAAATGATGCTAAAGGATCTTAGCATCTCACATTTGGGGGGAGACTGGAAAAATCAGATTCGGAACAGGCAGAGGCAAAGGAAAGCTCTGCAGGTGTGGTCACAACCAGAGTCCAGCACAGACCAGCCAGGAGGACACACAGCCCCTCCCCCAGCCCCCACCCCTAGTGCTGGAGCTGCTCCCAGGACACTGCTGCTTCTGTCCTTAAGAACACCTCCGCATCTATGCCTCCAACTTGGCTCCAGCAACTCCAAATTGAACAAGCCGGGCCAGCAAAGCTGAGTGATCTAGTCCCAGAAGAGTTTCCTTTGCAGGCCCAAGAGCCATGTCTAGCGTACTTTGAGTCCTCCATCGCTGCTCAGACCTCTGACCAGTTTCTCCTTCTGTGAGTATCAGTTCTGAGCTGCCATAATGTTACCTGTGAGTAGATTTATCAGACAGGGAAGTCACCTAAAACAAAGTCTACCACTTTATAAAGTAAGCAGAAACTACTTGAAGTATGCCTGAGCCCTCTCTAGGTCTCCCATGCCACCTGCCTTCCTCCCATATTCAGTACTCTAGGTTTTCCCCTATATTTCTTAATACTCTCCAGAAAGAATCTGGAACTCAATCTCTGACTAGTCTTTTAGAATGACTGATACTCAAATAAATCTGTCAAGACTCAAAACTTTGCCTCATGCACTAATCCAGGCACAGCCCTGGGCTCTGCTCAGATGTTTCAGGGATTCACTGAAAAGTATCTTCCAAAGATTGAAGGCAAAAGGAGAAGAGGGCAGCAGAGGATGAGATATGAGATACTTGGATGGCATCACCGACTCAATGGACATGAGTTTGAGCAAACTCCAGGGGACAGTGGAAGACAGGGAAGCCTGGTGTGCTGCAGTCCATGTGGTCACAAAGAGTCGAACACAACTTAGTGACTGAACAACAGTCCATCTAAAAGTAAAGACTATGAATTAACCAAGAATCCCTGCTGTTTCTTTTTATATTCTTTTACTATGCTATACAATTTCTATAACTTATTTCAATTAGAGAGTCCAATACAAGAGTCAAACACTAATGCCAGATATCTCAAAAAAAAAAAATCTTTCATTCTATTTTTGGATGCAAAAATTCTAATTTACTTTTTCCTGCAGTTACAGTTTTATTACAAACTTTCCCCAAAGAGTTAAAATCCCTATGATTAAGAGTTATATATTAAGTTTTCTTTAACCAAAAATCCTAGAACAAAAGTCACTGTGCTTTCTAGATAATTTTATCAGGTAGATCTGGGACGGCTGACAACCTGACCCCTGACTTGATACGATAGTTTATTTAAAAGTACAACTTTATACTCAGATTAGTACCCATTCTGACAATGATATTAAATATTCTAACAAAAAGAACCCCATTACTTCCATTAGCATCACTTAGGCAAAAATCTAGAGTCATTTATCAGCAACATTCTACTAAATTAAAATTCAAAACTACGTCTCTGTGGTATAAAAAACATAACCAAATTATCTATATAACATGCCTTGGTATCTTATTCAAAGACTATGTTGGACTTCTCTGGCAGTCCAGAGGTAAAGAATCCACCTGCAATGCAGAGGACACAGTTTTGATGCCTGGTCTGGGAATATTCTACATGCCCTGAGGCAACTAAGCCCATGCATCACAACTACTGGGCCCGTGTACTGCAACTACTGAAGCCCGCTTACCTACAACCTGTGCTCCACAACAAAAGAAGCCACCACAATGAGAAGCCTGTGCACCGCAACTACGGAGTAGCCCCCACTCGCTGCAACTAGAGAAAGCCTGTGTGCAGCGACAAAGATCCAGGGCACGGTGTTAGGAAGTGTTCTAGTTTCATTCTTTTACAAGTGGTTGACCAGTTTTCCCAGCACCACTTGTTAAAGAGATTGTCTTTTCTCCATTGTATATTCTTGCCTCCTTTGTCGAAGATAAGGTGTCCATATGTGCGTGGGTTTATCTCTGGGCTTTCTATTTTGTTCCATTGATCTATATTTCTATCTTTGTGCCAGTACCATACTGTCTAGAACACTTCCTAACACCATACACAAAAATAAACTCAAAATGGATTAAAGATCTAAACGTAAGACCAGAAACTATAAAACTCCTAGAGGAAAACATAGGCAAAACACTCTCCGACATAAATCACAGCAGGATCCTCCATGACCCACCTCCCAGAATATTGGAAATAAAAGCAAAAATAAACAAATGGGACCTAATTAAAATTAAAAGCTTTTGCACAACAAAGGAAACTATAAGCAAGGTGAAAAGACAGCCTTCAGAATGGGAGAAAATAATAGCAAACGAAGCAACAGACAAACAATTAATCTCAAAAATATACAAGCAACTCCTGCAGCTGAATTCCAGAAAAATAAACGACCCAATCAAAAAATGGGCCAAAGAACTAAACAGACATTTCTCCAAAGAAGACATACAGATGGCTAACAAACACATGAAAAGATGCTCAACATCACTCATTATTAGAGAAATGCAAATCAAAACCACAATGAGGTATCATTTCACACCAGTCAGAATGGCTGCTATCCAAAAGTCTACAAGCAATAAATGCTGGAGAGGGTGTGGAGAAAAGGGAAGCCTCTTACACTGTTGGTGGGAATGCAAACTAGTACAGCCACTATGGAGAACAGTGTGGAGATTCCTTAAAAAACTGGGAATAGAACTGCCATATGACCCAGCAATCCCACTGCTGGGCATATACACTGAGGAAACCAGAATTGAAAGAGACACGTGTACCCCAATGTTCATCGCAGCACTGTTTACAATAGCCAGGACATGGAAGCAACCTAGATGTCCATCAGCAGACGAATGGATAAGGAAGCTGTGGTACATATACACAATGGAATATTACTCAGCCATTAAAAAAAATACATTTGAATCGGTTCTACTGAGATGGATGAAACTGGAGCCCATTATACAGAGTGAAGTAAGCCAGAAAGAAAAACAACAATACAGTATACTAATGCATATATATGGAATTTGAAAGATGGTAACGATAACCCTATATGCGAGACAGAATAAGAGACACAGATGCATAGAACAATTTTATGGACTCTGAGGGAGAAGGTGAGGGTGGGACGTTCTGGGAGAATAGCATTGAAACATGTATATTATCATATGTGAAACAGAACAGCATTCCGTGTTCGATGCATGAGACAAGGGCTCAGGGCCGGGCAATGGGATGACCCAGAGGGATGAGATGGGGAGGGAGGTGGGTGGGGGGTCCAGGAAGGGGAACACATGTAAACCCATGGCTGATTCATGTCAATGTATGGCAAAAACTATTACAATATTGTAAAGTAATTAGCCCCCAACTAAAATAAATAAATTTATAAAAAAAAAAAAAAAAGAAGATCCAGGGCAGCCAAATAAATAAGTAAATAAAGTTTAAAAACTCTATGTTGATCCAATGAGAACAGAGCAATGGAATGGTGAGTATAATTTATTGATTATATCTTTTTTTCACAGCTAGAAGGAACCCAGATATCGTTTACTCCAAAGGTTTCAATTTGACAGCTGGTTTTGCAGTAGTAGTTTCTTTGGTCTGCAATGTTTTGGTTTAGTTCATTATCAATATTAAATGACAAAAAACATCATATAAAAGATCAGACTTTTACTTACTAAAGATTTAGACTATCTGCTGCAATTTCTCACATTTATATAAAACAAGTATCTTCCAAATTGTAAAAATTATTCACTTAATTTCCTGTATGATTTTAACTGACAGACTCTCCACCATCACTCCTTTACCCTGGTACAGATAAGTATCCTAAGCAATGTGTTAAAACCAAGCAACAAACCACTACCAAAAGGAATCATTGTTCTTAATGTCATTAGGGTCTAAAACCTAGTTGATAGAACAGAATATTGCTTCTCAATCTTACTGGGACATAAATACTTGTCTTCTAAAGTTCAATACAAGAATCTCTTTTTATTTAACATTGCAGGGTTAGAAAGTAAGAACCAGGAGACAGTACTAGTAATCAAACTGGATGTAACCATATACTTTTATTTGAAAGAAAAAATAATCTTTAAAGTGGCAAGTGTTTATTGTATGTTGTATCAAAGCAAAAGATATACAGACATAGATATAGATATCAACATCACAGTTTATTTATCCATTCATTCATCAGTGGACACTTAGGTTGTTACAATGTCATGGTTACTGAGAAAAGTGCTACAGTGAACATGGAGATACAGATATCTCTTTGAGATTCTGATTTTGTCTCATTCAGAAATGAGATTGCTGGATAATATGGCAATTTTTTTTTTTTTATAAATTTATTTATTTTAGTTGGGGGCTAATTACTTTACAATATGGCAATTTTTTAAACATTTTTTAAAGAATCAAGAAGCCACCACAATGAGAAGCCTGTGCACCGCAACTACAGAGTAGCCCCCACTTGCTGCAACTAGAGAAAGCCTGTGTGCAGCGACAAAGATCCAGGGCAGCCAAATAAATAAGTAAATAAACTTTAAAAACTCTATGTTGATCCAATGAGAACAGAGCAATGGAATGGTGAGTATAATTTATTGATTATATCTTTTTTTCACAGCTAGAAGGAACCCAGATACCATTTACTCCAAAGGTTTCAATTTGACAGCTGGTTTTGCAGTAGTAGTTTCCCATAATGTTTTCCATAGTGGTTGTGCCAATTTAAAATCCCACAACAGTGTATAAGGGTCCCTTTTCCCCACATCTTCACCTACTTTTGATAACTTTATTATTATAGGCATCCTAACATGTATAAAGTGATATCTCATTGTGGTTTTGATTTGCATTTCCCTGATAACTAGTGATAGTGAACACCTCTTCATGCACCTATTGTCCATTTATATGTCTTCTTTGGAAAAATGTATACTCAAGTCCTTTGATCATTTCTTAATTGGATTATTTGGAAGTGATTGAGTTGTATGATTCCTTATATATTTGGGAAATTTATCCCTTATCAGATATCTGATTTGCAAATATTTTCACCCATTCCAACTCTGTTCCTTTTACTGGGCAGGAGCTTTTTAGTTCGAGGTAGTCTGACTTGTTTATTTTGTTGCCTGTGCTTTTGGTGTCATATCTGAAAAACTTTTGTCAAAACCAGTGTCAGGAAGCTTTATTCCTATGTTTTCTTCTAGGAGTTATATGGTTTCAGGTCTTACATTTAAAGTCTTTAATTCATTTTTAGTTAATTTTTGTGTACGGTATGAGACAGTTGTCTAGTTTTCCCAGTGCCATTTATTGAAGAGACTTTCTTTTCCTCATTTTGTGTCCTTAGCAGCCTTGTCAAAGATTGTTCACTTTGTGAACAATCCGACTCTTTGTGTCCGACTCTTTGCAACCCCAAGGACTGCAGCATGCCAGGCTTCCCTGTCCTTCACCATTTCCTGGAGTTTGCTCAAAGTCATGTCCATTGAATCCATGATGCCATCCAACTATCTCATCCTCTGTCACCCCTTTCTCCTTCTGCCTTCTATCTGCCCCAGCATCTGGGTCTTTTTCTAGTGAGTTGGCTCTTCTCATCAGGTGGCCAAAGTATTGGAGCTTCAGCTTCAGCATGAGTCCTTCCAATGAATATTCAGGGTGGATTTCCTTTAGGATTGATCTTGCAATCCAGGGACTCTCAAGAGTCTTCTCCATCACCACAGTTTGAAAACATCAATACTTCGGTGCTCGGCCTTCTTTATGGTCCAACTCTCTCTTATTTCTGGGCTCTCTATTCATTTCCATTGGTCTATGTGTCCATTTTATGCCAATACCACACTTTCTTTTTTTATTACTATAGCTTTGTAGTAGAATTTTAAATCAGGAAGCATGATGCCTCCAGCTTTGTTCTTCTTTATCAAGAGTACTTTGACGATTAGGGTCTTTTTTGGTTCCATGTGAATTTTAAAATTGTTTTTTCTATTTCTGTGAAAAATGCCTTTGAAATTCTGATAGAGATTGCATTGAATCTGAATATTGCTTTAGGTAGTAGGTACATTTTAACAATAACAAAACTTCTCGTTCATAAACATGAAACATCTTTCCATTTATTTGTGCCTTAATTCTTTTTATCACTGTTTTATAGTTTTCAGAGTACAGATCTTTCACCTCCTTGGTTAAACTTATTCCTTAGTATTTTATTCTTTTTGATGCTAATATTAATGGAGTTGTTATACTGATTTCTCTTTCAGATAGTTCAAATACTTTATAATTTCACTCATATGTGGAATATAAAAAAAGTAACAAACAATAAAAAATAAACACACAAAGAAGAGAGTAATAGGAACTAACTGGTGATGGTAGAAATTAAATTTTTGGTGGTGAGCATGTTTGGAAGGTGTATAAATGTAATGTTGAACACATGAAGCATATAATGTCATAACTCAATACTACCTCAATAAAAATAAATTTTAAAAATTAAAATTAAAAGAAAGAAAATAACCATGAGGTGATAAATGTGTTAATTTGATTGTGTTAGTCATTTCACAATGTACATGTATTTCAAATTGTCATGTTATACAGTTTAAATATACACAACTTTGTCAACCTTAATAAAACTGTGGGAGCAATAATTAGTTTGAAAAAGCACAGGGTGCTAGCAACTAACTCTTTGTATTTACTCTAAATAAGATTGTGGTTATAATTGCATTTGTTAGTTATTTTATTGTAAGAAAGTCAAAACTATAGAGAATACAATCAAATTGTTTGTCATTATGCATGAGAAATTCCTTAACTTTCCCACTTATTGAGGCTGGTAAATCTACTTTAAATTTCTTAATAACTTGGTCTGATATGTCAAATTCATAAGCTCCAGGGATTTCCAGAAAGCAGCATGTTAGAACTCAAAATAATCTAAGAAAAATACTCCCTTAGAATGTTTATCCAATAGCAAGTAACTTGTATAAAAGTTTACAAAACCTTAAATGACTCCTTTTTTAAGAAACTTTTAGACTCTATGGAATTGCTATTTGTTTTAGCTTCATGGAGATATATATCTATGAGTACCACTATAAATAAAGAATAAAGAAGCCATATTTTCCTCAAAAAGTAAAATAGTCTATAATAAAACTGGGTTATTAGGCTTAATGAAACCTAGATTTGCCTTAACAGTACTTCCTCAATTTAAAAAAATCTATTCTGGAATAATATAAATCAAAATCCTCTATGCGACTGCAGAGAGTAAAGAGATAAAAACAAACATTTGAAAACAAAATATATGGAAGTAAATAACATCTAGGATCAGTGCAGCAACCACTTTTGGGAATATAAAGTCTGTTTCCCCACAAAATGTAATCTTCATGAGGAAGCACAGGATACACAAGCTTAGATTCTTATGGGAACTTTCTGGTTAGTAATCTATCATCCATCTCTTCAAACCAGTAGTCTGAAAGTTATCTACCATACGTGTAATAATCCTGAAAATTTGCTTAAGATAGATTCTAAAATGGTCACACTTCCTGGGTAAGTTTCACCAAATCTATAATCCTGTAATTGATGTCTCAGGACAGAAGTCTGGGAAAAAAGCTTCAAGAACTATAGCCCAATGAGCAGAATAAAGTCATAGATGCACCCTGAGAAAAACAGCTCTTAAAGAAGTATGATATCAGCACAGTTTATTAAGACATGACCATGGAGATAGTCAGGATTCCAAGTAACAATCAGAACTTAAGAACTTATATACAAATGTGCAAGTAATATGCTGTATTACACCAGAGTTAAATGCCATTCTTTGACCCCCAAGGACAATTTTAATATCATAAGATAAAAGAGAATAGGTACTGAGTAGCCTACATCCTTCAGAAGCACTGGTCAGGTTCAAAAGCACCCGGGCATTAAGGAAGGTGCCCTGGTGCTGGACAACAACTGCTTTCAATGTAGTGAAACTCCATAGGAAATCTTTGCCTCAGGAAGCCCACAACTTCTTGCACAGTCCAAGTAGGCATAACACAAACTGAGTATCTGTTTTTTAATGGGGTGTTGAGGCAGTGACTAGCATCAGTGAGGCAGTAACCTGAGAACATGAGAGTTTCAACTTTACATCTATCCTCTCACTAGACACCTGTTGCTCACTGAAGTGATAGCAATTCTTCCTTTCCTTGTGATCATAAGACCATTGTCTAAAAATGGCACCACAAGACTATTGAAAACCAAGAAAAATTTACTCATAACAACAGTTGTCAATGGAACATACCCTTTGTGGATAGAATAATGAGGAACAGTTTTTACAGCTGATTTTCTCATGGTATAATTGCCTAGAACACTGATGCCTACAGGTAAACCTGTTATTTTCCAAGAAATTTTGGTCATTTATCTCTATGACTTCTGAAACCTACCAGATGAGGAGCTCAATTTACACTCTCATCAAGCTCTCTACATCCCTCATTTCTAGCACTGCTATCTGTAATCACATCAATCACCAAAGGTAATAACTTCATCCATACTTATTTTCTACCTTGTATTGTAATTCTCTATGACAGCATGACCTGACACACAGTTTGTTAATTCTAATTATTAACCAATAAATATATATACATGTGAATAAATGAATCTCCATTGAAAAAGTAAAAGCACATTAGGATCTCATTGATGGGTCCCCTTGGAACTGTATTATAAAGTCTACTTATATTTTGTCAATAGGCCTGAGAACTATTCATCATAAAAGGCATAATTGCCAATTACTGACATGTCAAAATAGTATTAGCTTTTGTTTTACTCTCCTGGGTAATTAGGCACATTATATAAACTGTAGCTCCTTGGATCTACCATGGATCATGTCATGTGTTGTTAACACACACAGAATAATGAAACTTCTCAAAGATATCCTTAATGTAAATTGCAAAACCTGTGAATATATCACGATGTGACAAAAGAGACTTTGCAGATATAATTAAGTCAAAGATATTCAGATGAAAAGGTTACTTTGGATTTTCTGGGTGAACCCAGTGTAATCACAAGGGTCTTTATAAGAGGAAGGCAGGAGTGTCAGAGTCAGAGAAAGAGATACGATGAAGGAAAAGTGAAAGTCCCTCAGTCATATCCACTTCTTTGCAACCCCACTACATTCCATGGAATTCTCCAGGTCAGAATACTGGAGTGGGTAGCCTTTCCCTTCTCCAGGGGATCTTCCCAACCCAGGGATCGAACCCAGGTCTCCCTCATTGCAGGCAGATTCATTACCAGCTGAGCCACAAGGGAAGCTCTGCTTCTGTAAATGATAGAAGCAGAGGCCAAAGTGATGTAGCCTTAAGCCAAAGAATGCAGCAACCTCTAGAACCTGGGAAGGACAAAGAAATGAATCCAGCCCCCATCCCCTCCAGAGCTTACAGAAAGGAACATAGAATTGCAGACTCATTTCAGATTCTGACCTACAGAACTATAAAATAATATACGTAGGTTTTACACTTCTGAATTCAGTTCAAAAGGCCTGCACTACCCTGATACCAAAACCAGTGAAGACACTCCAAGAAAAGAAAATTGCAGGCCAACATTTCTTATGAACATAGATGTAAAAAAAGCTCAATAAAATATCTGCACACCTAGCAAAACCAAGAAGGAGATGCTAATGAAGAGCACTAATAGACAGGATGCAGAGCAACTTATTAGAGGGAAACATTCAAGGTCTTCTGGAGAATCCATGAGCAACTGAAAAGAAAGATCTCTTTGCTCCCTATCAACTTGTCCACATCTTGCCCAAGAAAAAAATGGTTGTTTCTGAGGGATCCATATTTTTTCTTCTTTGGCACTTTCTCTTATATAAATTGCATCTTTCCCTCTAATAGATTAAATCAATCTACTATTGGTACCTTTATCAACAGACTGCCAATAATTATACATTATTGAGTTAAACTTCAAAAGTCTTTGATAATCAGTTTCAAGTAGATTTAAAACAAGCTACAGTTTGAAATATTTGTGAAGAAAAGCCTTAAAAAGGCTCAGTTAAGTGACATTCATTCCATGAAAGTTAGAATAAATAAGTTAAAGCAAAAGAAGAAGGAGAAGTCAATATACAACAGTCTGAGTTCTTGGTTCCAAACTGAAACTAATCTTGGCTAACTAAAAAGCCATCACATTAGTGATATAAAATGCTAACTATTGAATAGATTAATTTGATATTTGGTAAGCACTAAATACTACTTCCCTGGTGGCTCAGATGGTAAAGCGTCTGCAAATATGTGCTTCCCTAGTGGTTCAGACAGTTAAAAAATCTGCCTGCAATGCAAGAGACCTGGGTCTGATCTCTGGGTCAGGACGATTCCCTGGAGAAGGGAATGGCTACCCACTCCAGTATTCTTGCCTGGAGAATCCCCATGGACAGAGGAGCCTGCTGGGTTACACTCATGAAGTTGCAGAGTCGGACACAACTGAGCGACTAAGAATGCAAGTATTAAATAAACAACTACAAAAGTTTAGAGATTTATCAAATAATTATAAGTACCATATGGCCTATGATCAAAATGTATAATTGTTTTTTCTGTAAAGGCATTCAGTTTATAGAAACAATAATTTTTAAAGATAAAGCTTAGTATGTTTGCATTGCCATGGAAATTCATAACATCATCACCAAAGCCAACCTTTTCAAGATTAATGTCCTAATTCTCCTTGAGTGTTTATAGAAATATATGACTTAAACACATTTTGCTCATACTGAGTTTTTGCCTCAGGAAAGACATGTTCCCCTTCTCTCTTCTATTCTTCAACAGACACTAAGGCACACAGAGGTTAAAACGCTTGCTCAAACCATTCACCTAGCTGATAACACAGTCAAGCCTCCTGACTCCTGATCTAGGACTCTCTACATACCGCTATGGCCCCAAACTATGCAAACCAGAACATTGCTAAGAATGCCACACACTCTCATGCCATGCCCAGTAAGATTTCAGGCATTTGGGGGGTTAGGTTAAAGATCCTCTCAGATCAGTTCTGTCCAGGGATCTTGTATTTAACACTCTGACTGACTGGCCTTGGTTTGGAGAAGGAGGCAAAATAGAGCTTCAATTTCCATGAAGAAGAGACAAGTATTTTCCTTGTGAAGTTAAACATATGTAAAATATAGACACTTGTCAAGATTCTATTTGGTTTCTTTCACATGCAAAAATAATCCATTGCTGAAACCAGGTGAGATGGGGATATGAGCCAAGAGAACGTTTTAAAATGAAACTCTTCCCCCAGTTCACACCAGCATGGACATGGTCAACATCTCTTCTCACTTTCTGTATTTACAGGATCACTTTCTCTGCTATTGCTGCTGTTGCTAAGTCGCTTCAGTTGTGTCTGACTCTGTGCGACCCCATAGACGGCACCCCACCAGGCTTCCCTGTCCCTGGGATTCTCCAGGCAAGAGTACTGGAGTGGGGTGCCATTGCCTTCTCCGTCATTTTCTCTACTTCCTAGTAAAAAATGTCTGAGAACTTATTTCCAGGCTGTTTATTTCAAATTAGATGAATTTGAACAAAGGTTAATCAGTCTCAATTGTTTAAAAGTGGGTCACAGATTCTGTTTCCCCTTAAATTAAAATTCCTCGTGACTGCTGATGTGAGAATACAAAAAAGCCATCAATGAAGGAGCTGAGGTTAAAAAAGATAGGAGCTTCCAGCACTACTGCTTGCCTCCTAACTAGTACTCAGTCTGCTGCGACTGCTGCTAAGTCACTTCAGTCGTGTCTGACTCTGTGCGACCCCATAGACGGCAGCCCACCAGGCTCCGCCATCCCTGGGATTCTCCAGGCAAGAACACTGGAGTGGGTTGCCATTTCCTTCTCCAATGCATGAGAGTGAAAAGTGAAAGTGAAGTCGCTCAGTCATGTCCGACTCTTCGCGACCCCATGGACTGCAGCCTACCAGGCCCCTCCGTCCATGGGATTTTCCAGGCAAGAGTACTGGAGTGGGGTGCCATCGCCTTCTCTGAGTACTCAGTCTAGAGGGGAACTAAACTCATTGGGTTTGAGAATAGAGTGGGTATAAGCACTAAACTTTCTTTTCTAGTTCACGCTCTTGAAAGAAATTCATCATTTTTCTTATGATTCTTTAATATATCATAATAATCATTTTATTTTTAGTTTTATCTGCAAGTTACTTTTAAGTAATGCTTAAAATCATCATTACTAAAGTTCTTTTCCATAATGTATTCATAACCTTAATGTGCTGATCAAATGCTATGCAGTAGAAGTGTGCTGGCTTGGAGAACACAGAGCTAAAACCTAAGAGTTGTGAAAGAAATAGATGTCTTTCTGAAGTTCAGTAAACCAAGGGCTCAATCACGGTAAGACACATTTTATGGGAGGAAAATGATGTCATATTTAGATGAGTATATAAATCATGAAAATTAAAGTAAAAAAATAATGAAAACTAAAATAAGAAAGTATTGAAAATTAAGGTAAGAAACTACTGAACCATTAGCAAGAAGGAAAACATTCATGGAATAATAGTTAAGAACAGAAAGGAAGCCATATTATTTCCTATGAGTTTAATATCCATTGTGCCAGGTTGCCATAAGGGCTGAGTACATACACACTGTGCCATATACTTTGACTCACACGGCACAAAGTCGATGACCAATAAATACTGGGTGAACTTCAATGTGAGGAGCAGAGAGGAGCAGAAAAGCCATAGTAAGAAGACAAGTTTGGTTGTAAATTAAGCACTAGCTAAGAGTCGGACACGACTGAGCGACTTCACTTTCACTTTTCACTTTCATGCATTGGAGAAGGAAATGGCAACCCACTCCAGTGTTCTTGCCTGGAGAATCCCAGGGATGGCGGAGCCTGGTGGGCTGCTGTCTGTGGGGTCACACAGAGTCAGACACGACTGAAGCGACTTAGCAGCAGCAGCATACTGGAGGAGTTCTAAGTAAATGAAACAATCTATTTTGGCAATTAGAATAAAATCTCTTTGCTTTTATGACCCATACACCTTTCTGTGTGAGTTCTCACTTTAAAATGCTCAAGTTTTCCAAGTTATTCAGATATGGATTTACCTTTAAATCTAATAATATATATGACCATTTAGAGCAAAACTTTAAAAATTCCAATTGAACAAAACTTTAAAAAAATAAAAGCCAATATAATGCAGCAAGACATCTTATAAGCAATATCTGAGATCAATTTTACCAGTGCTACAATCCAAGGTCAAGAGACCTTGGACAAAACTGACTCTATCACTAATTAGCTGTGTCACCATGATCGCATCACTTAAGCAAACTAGTCCTCAATTTCAACATATATAGAGCAGTGTATGAGATGTCTGATTATAATATTTCAAGATCATTTTTTAAAATTCTTCAATTTAATGGATTTATAGATACTTTATGTGTCCCTCATGGCTTATATTTAGTGGAATCACGCACAAAAGAAGTGATGTAAACTAGAACCAGAATAGACTACAGGGTAGTTTCTTAGCCTCAGAATAGTCAGTTTCCTTGAGCCTGATCACTTTTGCATATTAACCTCATTAATATCCATCTA
Organism: Giraffa tippelskirchi; assembly: GCF_054371585.1. Taxonomy (NCBI): domain Eukaryota; kingdom Metazoa; phylum Chordata; class Mammalia; order Artiodactyla; family Giraffidae; genus Giraffa; species Giraffa tippelskirchi. Next base: position 187,803,074 of record NC_137276.1, on the reverse strand, counting down.
TCTTATCTCTCCTTGCTATTCTTTGGAACTCTGCATTCAAATGGGAATATCTTTCCTTTTCTCCTTTGCTTTTCACTTCTCTTCTTTTCCCAGCTATTTGTAAGGCTTCCTCAGACAGCCATTTTGCTTTTTTGCATTTCTTTTCCATGGGGATGGTCTTGATCCCTGTCTCCTGTACAGTGTCACGAACCTCCATCCATAGATCATCAGGCACTGTGTCTATCAGATCTAGTCCCTTAAATCTATTTCTCACTTCCACTGTATAATCATAAGGGATTTGATTTAGGTCATACCTGAATGGTCTAGTGGTTTTCCCTACTTTCTTCAATTTAAGTCTGAATTTGGCAATAAGGAGTTCATGACCTGAGCCACAGTCAGCTCCCGGTCTTTTTTTTGCTGACTGTATAGAGCTTCTCCATCTTTGGCTGCAAAGAATATAATCAATCTGATTTCGGTGTTGACCATCTGGTGATGTCCATGTGTAGAGTCTTCTCTTGTGTTGTTGGAAGAGGGTGTTTGCTATGACCACTGCGTTCTCTTGGCAGAACTCTATCAGCCTTTGCCCTGCTTCATTCTGTACTCCAAGGCCAAATTTGCCTGTTATGCCAGGTGTTTCTTGACTTCCTACTTTTGCATTCCAGTCCTCTATAGTGAAAAGGACATCTTTTTTGGGTGTTAGTTCTAAAAGGTCTTGTAGGTCTACATAGAACTGTTCAACTTCAGCTTCTTCAGCATTACTGGTCGGGACATAGGCTTGGAACTGTGATATTGAATGGTTTGCCTTGGAAATGAACAGAGATCGTTCTGTCATTTTTGAGATTGCATCCAAGTTCTGCATTTTGGACTCTTTTGTTGACCCTGATGGCTACTCCATATCTTCTAAGGGACTACTGCCCACAGTAGTAGATATAATTGTCATCTGAGTTAAATTCACCCATTCCAGTCCATTTTAGTTTGCTGATTCCTAGAGATCTCTTCAAGAAAATTAGAGATATTAAGGGAACATTTCATGCAAAGATGGGCTTGATAAAGGACAGAAATGGTATGGACCTAACAGAAGCAGAAGATATTAAGAAAAGGTGGCAAGAATACACAGAAGAACTATACAAAAAAGATCTTCATGATCCAGATAATCATGATGGTGTAATCACTCATCTAGAGCCAGACATCCTGGAATGAGAAGTCAAGTGGGCCTTAGAAAGCATCACAATGAGCAAAGCTAGTGGAGGTGATGGAATTACAGTTGAGCTATTTCAAATCTGAAAGATGATGCTGTGAAAGAGCTGCACTCAATATGTCAGCAAACTTGTAAAACTCAGTAGTGGCCACAGGACTGGAAAATGTCATATTCATTCCGTCCCAAAGAAAGGCAATGCCAAAGAATGCTCAAACTAATGCACAATTGCACTCATCGCACACGCTAGTAAAGTAATGCTCAAAATTCTCTAAACCAGGCTTCAGCAATACATGAACCGTGAACTTCCAGATGTTCAAGCTGGATTTAGAAAATGTAGAGGAACCAGATATCAAATTGCCAACATTTGCTGGATCATCAAAAAAGCAGGAGAGTTCCAGAAAAACATCTATTTCTGCTTTATTGTATGCCAAAGCCTTTGACTGTATGGATCACAATAAACTGTGGAAAATTCTGAAAGAGATGGGAATACCAGACCACCTGACCTGCCTCTTGAGAAACCTGTTTGCAGGTCAGCAACAGTTAGAACTGGACATGAAACAAAAGACTGGTTCCAAATAGGAAAGGAATACATCAAGGCTGTATATTGTCACCCTGCTTATTTAACCTATATGCAGAGTACATCATGAGAAATGCTGGGCTGGAGGAAGCCCAAGCTGGAATCAAGATTGCTGGGAGAAATATCAATAACCTCAGATATGCAGATGACACCACCCTTATGGCAGAAAGTGAAGAGAAACTAAGAAGCCTCTTGATGAAAGTGAAAGAGGAGAGTGAAAAAGTTGGCTTAAAGCTCAACATTCAGAAAACTAAGATCATGGCATCTGGTCCCATTACTTCATGGGAAATGGATGGGGAAACAGTGGAAACCATGGCTGACTTTATTTTGGGGGCTCCAAAATCACTGCAGATGGTGATTGTAGCCATGAAATTAAAAGACACTTACTCCTTGGAAGGAAAGTTATGACCAACCTAGATAGCATATTAAAAAGCAGAGACGTTACTTTGCCAACAAAGGTCCATCTAGTCAAGGCTATGGTTTTCCAGTAGTCATGTATGGATGTGAGAGTTGGATGGTGAAGAAAGCTGAGGGCCAAAGAATTGGTGCTTTTGAAGTGTGGTGTTGGAGAAGACTCTTGAGAGTCCCTTGGACAGCAAGGAGATGCAACCAGTCCATCCTAAAGGAGATCACTCCTGGGTGTTCATTGGAAGGACTGATGTTGAAGCTGAAACTCCAATACTTTGGCCACCTCATGTGAAGAGTTAACTCATTGGAAAAGACCCTGATGCTGGGAAGGATTAGGGGCAGAAGGAGAAGGGGAAGACAGAGGATGAGATGGCTGGATGGCATCACCGACTCGATGGACATGAATTTGGGTAAACTCTGGGATTTGGTGATGGACAGGGAGGCCTGGCATGCTGCGATTCATGGGGTCACAAAGAGTCGGACACGACTGAGTGACTGAACTGAATATCCCATCTTATAAGTTTGTTATAAAATTTAAAATAAATATACTTAAAAATATTTCTAATTACTAACTCTCACTCATTGCTGGAGGGAATATAAACTGCTACAGCCACTTTGAAAGACAACAGTTCAGTTCAGTTCAGTTCAGTCGCTCAGTTGTATCCAACTCTTTGCAACCCCATGGACTGCAGCACACCAGGCTTCCCTACCCATCACCAACTCCTGGAGCTTACAAAGTCCATTGAGTTGGAGATGCCATCCAACCATCTCATCCTCTGTCGTCCCCTTCTTCCCCCACCTTCAATCTTTCCCAGCATCTGGGTCTTTTCAAATGAGTCATTCTTCACTTCAGGTGGCCAAAGTATTGCAGTTTCAACTTCAGCATCAGTCCTTCCAATGAATATTCAGGACTGATTTCCTTCAGAATGGACTGGTTGAATCTCCTTGCTGTCCAAGGGACTCTCAAGAGTCTTTTCCAACACCACAGTTCAAAAGCATCAATTCTTCAGCGCTCAACTTTCTTTATAGTGCAACTCTCACATCCATACATGACTACTGGAAAAACCATAGCTTTGACTAGATGGACCTTTGTTGGCAACGTAATGTCTCTGCTTTTTAATGTGCTGTCCAGGTTGGTCAAAATTTTTCTTCCAAGGAGCAAGTGTTTTTTAATTTCATGGCTGCAGTCACCATCTTCAGTGATTTTGGAACCCTCAAAAATAACGTCTGTAACTGTTTCCATTGTTTCCCCATCTATTTGCCATGAAGTAATGGGACTGGATGCCATGATCTTAGTCTTCTGAATGTTGAGTTTTAAGCTAACTTTTTCACTCTCTTCTTTCACTTTCATCAAGAGGTTCTTTAGTTATTCTTTGCTTTCTGCCATGGTGGCATCTACATATCTAAGTTTATTGATATTTCTCCCAGCAATCTTGATTCCAGCTTGGGCTTCATCCAGTCCGGCATTTCTCATGATGTACTCTTCATATAAGTTAAATAAGCAGGGTAACAACATACAGCCTTGACGTACTCCTTTTCCTATTTGGAACCAGTCTGTTGCTCCATGTCCAGTTCTAACTGTTGCTTCCTGACTTGCATACAGGTTTCTCAAGAGACAGGTTAGGTGGTCTGGTATTCCCATTTCTTTCAGAATTTTCTAGTTTGTTGTGATCCACAGAGTCAAAGGCTTTGGCATAGTCAATAAAACAGAAGTAGATCTTTTTCTGGAACTTTCTCACTTTTTCAATGATCCAGCGGGTGTTGGCAATTTGATCTCTGGTTCATCTGCCTTTTCTAAATCCAGCTGGAACAACTGGAAGACAACAGATTCTTATAAATTAAACACTTTTTTTTACTATATAATCCAGCAATCTCACTCCTTAGTATTTATCCATAGGAGTTAAAAATTTATATCTAGATTAAAAGCCTGCACACAAATGAGTATAGCTACCTCATTCATTTTTGCCCACACTTGGAAGCAACCAACATGTCCTTCAGTAGGTGAATGGATAAATAAACTGAGGCACATCCAGACAACAGACTATTATACAGCACTAAAACAGAATAGAGCGATCAAGTTACATAAAGACATGGAGGAAACAAATGCCTATTACTAAGTAAAAGAAGCCAATCTGAATGACCATCATCAAAAAGGCTACAAAAAATAAATGCTGGAGAGGGTGTGGAGAAAAGGGAAGCCTCCTACACTGCTGGTGGGAATGCAAACTGATACAATCACTAAGGAGAATAAAATGGAGATTCCTTAAAAAAAAACTAAGAATAAAACTACCATATACCCAGTAATCCCACTACTGGGCGTATACCCTGAGGAAAACAGTACTGAAAAAAGACACATGTACCCCAGTGTTTACTGCAGCACTATTTACAACAGCTAGAACATGGAAGCAACCAAGATGTCCATGGGCAGATGAATGGATAAGGAAGTTGTGGTACATATACACAATGGAATATTACTCAGCTATAAAAAGAAATGCATTTGAGTCAGTTCTAACAAGATGGATGAACCCAGAGCCTGTTATACAAGTAAATCCGAAAAAGACAAATATTGTATATTAATGCATATATATGGAATCTAGAAAGATGGGTACCGATGAACCTATGTGCAGGGCAGCAAAGTAGACACAAACATAAAGAACAGACTTTTGGACTCAGTAGAACAAGGAGAGGGTGGGCTGATTTGAGAGAATAGCACTGAAACATGTACATTACCATAAGTAAAATTGATAGCCAGTGGGATTTTGATGTATGCAGCAGGAAACCCAAAGCCAGTGCATTGGAACAACCTGGAGGAATGGGGTGAGGAGGGGGGTCAGGGTGGAGGAGACACATGTATGCCTATGGGCGATTCATACTGATGTATGGCAAAAACCATCACAATACTGTAAAGTAGGTATCCTCCAATTAAAACAAATTTTTTAAAAAAGAAGCCAATCTGAAAAGGATACATACTGTATGATTCCAACTATATGCCATTCTGGAAAAGACAGACTGCAGAGACAGTTAAAAGATCAGTGGTTGCTGGGAAGAAGGGGGATGGAGGGATGACCAGATGGAGCACAGAGTGTTTTTAGGATTTTTAGTAGTGAAACTATACTGTATGATACTGTAATGATGGGTACGTGATGTTATACAATTTCCAAACCCATAGAATGTACAGCACCAAGACTATGGAAGTTGGGTGCTAATTTTTTGTTGATATAGGTTCATGGGTTGTAACAAATGCAGTCATCTGGCGCAGGACATTGATACTGGGGGAAAAAGTGCTTGTGTAGGGGAACAAGTTAAATGGGAACTCTTGTACTTCCCACTCAATTTTGCTGTGAATCTAAAACTGCTCTAAAACAGAAAGTCTATTTTTATAAAAAATTACATTACACAAAGGGGGTTTAAAGAAAATTCTAACTCAGTCTCTTTTCAAAGGTGAGCATGGGCTTACCAGAAAATACACTCAGCAAAATAATTATGTTGATGGCAAAAAGATAGATTCGTAGCTGCTCCACCACTCTCATGGGAGGAATGGTGGAGAGAAAGGGGAAAAAGTCAACTTGTCTGACTAAGTATTAAAATATTTTTATTTTAACATTAACCAAGACTTTGTAATTATCAGAGAAGTCATTTAAAAATATTAGACAGCATATAGAGAAGGGAGAGAGAATAAAAGTGTTATCCTTGATTAAACTCTTCATTTTGTCAATAAGCACAAGTATCCTTTCAAATAATCATGACAAGACCCAACCCATTTAGGCAGCTGATTTCCAAACTCTGCAGCTGTGCTATAATCCAGCTTATTGGAAATTCTCAAAACTGTGATATTATAGCCTAGGAAAAGCAAATTAGAGTTGAGAAACTCCACTGATTTCCAACATGAGGGAAAAGTACCTTGCATTTTCACATGACGAGTATTTATTTTTCAGAGATAAAATCTCTCCAGTATTGCTTTAGAATTATTAAAATGTCTAGTTATAAGTCTGCAAACCTTTCTGTTACTTAAGTGAACAAGCCATAATCTTCAAATAATTATATGGCTGTTAGTCAAAATGGCACAGGCCTAGGGAAGAGACAAGTGGGCTTATGGAATTGTATACATCACACAGTCATTCTTTTCAAGTCCAAGTCCTCACTCAAGAGCAGCTTTCATCTCTTTTCAGCCATAAGCACATAACAAGATTATTCCCTGTTCAGACAGGTCACTTCAGCACAAATCAGAAAACATGAGAAGACAGAAATACAAATATTCAAAACCAGCCTGAAAAAGAGTTATGAAGAATTCCTAAACATTTTGAGATTTTAAAACAAATATGTTGGCTCAATTCATTTGGAACCAATCAAATCTTTCCTGTTCACCTACTGTAAGTAAAGAACAATGACATATATAACATTTTTGGATAACCACAGTAGTCTTTTCTAATTTCTAACTTCTTTCTTTCCCATCTCAGGGACCAAATAGATACATGCTATTTTCTTCAAGGAAAAAAAAGCAACCACTAAGACACATCAGGCTTCCTTATGACAGTTTATCTGAGAAAATAGAGTAACAAGCATCTGTGTTTATTTTCCAGCTAGGACTGAAGATTTAGGTAATGGGACTATATGTTATACTCAGGACCAGTATATGGCTGGTTAAAGAAAAGTTGGTTGATGGGAACAATCAAATATTGATTATTACCTTAAGCATTTTAACTAAAACATGAAAATATACATGTATTTACCAATCTTAAGATATAAGGAATTATTGCAATATTATATTCAAATTCTCAATTAATCTCAGAGCAGGAAAGAACACAGGGTCCCTTGTGAAGGAGTTTCAGTGAAAATGCTTTCTAGATTAGTTTGATCCTTCCTTCCAAAATCAATTCTTTCATTCACAGCTAATTAGGCAGCAAGCACAGTGCCATGTTTTTATCAACATCCAAAGCCTTTATCCTAGTTTTCATAAAAATAATTCTCCTTCAAATATTTGTTTCTTTGATGTATATAGCGTATAATTAGATTATATAATTAAAATAGAGTAAACATATATTAGAGTGTATAATTAAATACTAAAATTGGAATAAAAAGATTTTAGAGCAAGCAATTTAATTGGTGGTAGCAGTATATGGTTGCGCTAGAAAGTAGCCTAAGCTTCTTTGAATAGGCTCAGTATGCTATCAGTATTAGAACAGCCTTTAAGAGGGGGAAAAAACAGCAGCAAATACAGAAAGTTAGTGAATCAATGTCAATTGGAAGTGCTTCTATCAAATTTAATTGGAGGTCTGGATTATGCCCATGAGAAAACAGGTCTAATTAACACCTTTCCCAAACATCATCCCAAACCCACATTATTTGGGTGTTTCTAAAAGTCTTATTTTTCTCTGGGGAGAGGGTAGGTAGAGGATATTATGGGCAGTTTATAAGTGCTATGGGAATGTTTTTAAGCTTTTTTTTTCAATTCACAATTTTGAAAATCATGTAAATATATTCTGCATCACCAAGAAAGCCACTTCAAAGCTGAATTCTGCCTCCACAACAATGATGATCATGGGAGCACCAAGGACCACCTAAAGGAACAGAAAGTAACTTTGTATGTAGGGATAAGTATGGCTAACTACTATCAGTTGGTAACACCTAATGTCAAACTAAGTGTTCTGTACTGTTGTTGAAGTAATTTTACCAATTATAAAGAAAATTTTCCTCTTACCAAGAGAAGCTATAGTTGAAAGGCATGTCTTTCATAGAAACAGACTTCAGTTTAAGGTATTAAAACTGAAGCAAATTTGATATAAAAACAACATCGTCTGGTGAAGAAATGTATTAATTTAATTGTCACAAATTATGAGAAACAGCATAAACATGGACTTAATCCACTAGGCCATTCAGGTATTACCTAAATCAAATCCCTTATGATTATAGAGTGGAAGTGACAAATAGATTCAAGGGATTAGATCTGGTAGACAATGTGCCTGAAGAACTTCGGATGGAGGTTTGTAACATTGTACAGGAGGCAGTGACCAAAGCTACCCCAAAGAAAAAGAAATGCAAGAAGGCAAAGTGGTTGCCTGAAGAGGCCTTACAAATAGTTGAGAAAAATAAAAGACAAGCAAGCAAAAGGCAAGGGAAAGAGAGAAGGATATAACCAACTGAATGCAGAGTTCCAGAGAATAGCAAGAGGAGATAAGAAAGCCCTCGTAAGTGAACAATGCAAAGAAATAGAGGAAAACAATAGGATGGGAAAGACTAGAGATCTCTTTGAAAAAAATGGAGATACCAAGGGAATATTTGATGCAAGGATGGGCACGATAAAAGACAGAAATGGCAAGGATCTAACAGAAGCAGAAGAATACACAGAAAAACTATATAAAAAAGTCTTAATGACCCAGATAACCATGATGATGTAGTCATTCACTAGAGCCAGACATTCTAGAGTGTGAAATCAAGTGGGCCTTAGGAAGCATTACTAGGAACAAAGCCAGTGGAGGTGATGGAATTCCATCTGAGCTATTTCAAATCCTAAAAGATGATGCTGTTAAAGTGCTGGACTCAATATGCCAGAAAATTTAGAAAACTCTGCAGGGGCCACAGTACTGGAAAAGGTCACTTTTCATTTCAATCCCAAAGAAGGGCAATGCCGAAGAATCAAACTACCACACAACTACACTCATTTCACATGCTAGCAAGGTTATGCTCAAAACCCTTCAAGTTAGGCTTCAACAGTACGTGAACCAAGAACTTCCAGAGATACAAGCTGGATTTAGGCAAGGCAGAGGAATCAAAGATCAATTTGCCAACATCCTTTGGATCATAAAAAGCGAGAGAATTCCAGAAGTCTTCTTCATTGACTACACTAAAGCTTTTGACTGTGTGCTGCTGCTAAGTCACTTCAGTCATGTCCGACTCTGCGACGCCATAGACGGCAGCCCACCAGGCTCTGCTGTCCCTGGGATTCTCCAGGCAAGAATACTGGAGCGGGTTGCCATTTCCTTCTCCAACGCATGAAAGTGTAAAAAGTGAAGTCGCTCAGTCATGTCCAAGTCTTCCCATGGACTGCAGCCCGCCAGGCTCCTCCGTCCCTGGGACTTTCCAGGCAAGAGCACTGGAGTGGGTTGCCATTTCCTTTGACTGTGTGGGTCACAACAAGCAGTGGAAAATTCTTAAAGAGATGGGAATACCAGACCACCTTACTTGTCTCCTGAGAAACCTGTATGTGGGTCAAGAAGCAACAGTTAGAACTGGACATGGAACAACTGACTGGTTCCAAATTGGGAAAGGAGTACAGCAAAGCTGTATATTGTCACCCTGTCTATTTAACTTATATGCAGACTACATGGTGCTAAATACCAGGCTGGATGAATCACAAGCTGGAATGAAGACTGATGAGAAAAACATCAACAATCTCATATACGCACATTATACCACTCTAATGACAGAAAGGGAAGAAGAACTAAAGAGCCTCTTGATGAGGGTGAAAGAGAAGAGAGAAGAAGCTGGCTTGAAACTCAACATTCAGAAAAATGAAGATCGTGGCATGCAGTCTCATCACTTCATGGCAAATAAATGGGGGGAAAGTGGAAACAGTGATAGATTTTCTTTTCTTGGGCTCCAAAAATCACTGCAGATTATGACTGCAACCACGAAATTAAAATTCACTGGTCCCTGGAAAAAAAATGTACAGATTAATACAAGTAAAGATATAAAACTGCTGTAATCCCTGTCTTCTTGGGGTTTGCCCCAAGACAAACCTAGACAGTATATTAAAAAGCAGAGATATCACTTTGCCGACAAAGGTCCACATAGTCAAAGCTATGGTTTTTCCAGTAGTCATGCACAAATGTGAGACTTGGACTATAAAGAAGGCTGAGGGCTGAAGAATGCTTTCTAATAGTGGTGCTGGAGAAAACTCCTGAGAGTGCCTTGAACTGCAAGGAGATCAAACCAGTCAATCCTAAAGGAAATCAACCCTGAATATTCATTGGAAGGACTGATGCTGAAGCTCCACTACTTTGGCCACCTGATGTGAAGAACTGACTCATTGGAAAACATCCTGATGCTGAGAAAGATTCAGGGCTGGAGGAGAAGAGGAAGACAGAGTATGAGATGGTCAGATGGCATCACTGACACAACGGATATGAATTTGAGCAAACTCCAGATAGTGAAAGACAGAGAAACCTGTTGCAGTTCACGGGGTAACTTAGCGACTGAACAACAAGATCTAAATGTATTCATATCCAGCAAAGGTCAGATAAAAGTGTGCAACAGTTCAAATTTTTTACCTAGGAATTAAGAGAAGGAATAGGGAAACCTGAGCTATAAAAGAAAGCTGAGTGCCGAAGAATTGATGCTTTTGAACTGAGGTGTTGGAGAAGACTCTTGAGAGTCCCTTGGACTGCAAGGAGATCCAACCAGTCCATCCTAAAGAAGATGAATCCTGGGTGTACATTGGAAGGACTGATGTTGAAGCTGAAGCTCCAATATTTTGGCTACCTGATGCAAAGAGCTGACTCATTTGAAAAGACCCTGATGCTGGGAAAGATTGAAGGCAGGAGGAGAAGGGGACGACAGAAGATGAGATGGTTGGATGGCATCACCGACTCGATGGATATGAGTTTGGGTAAGCTCCAGGAGTTGGTGATGGATAGGGAGGCCTGGCATGCTGTGGTTCATGGGGTCACAAAGAGTCGGACATGACTGAGTGACTGAACTGACTGAACTGAATCACTTTCAGAATTTGCAGATTGACATCGGTTTGAGAGCAGGCTAGTGTTTAAAATATTACTATTTTCCACATGTGCAGAAATTGAGAACTTCAGATATTTTCCTTCTCAGGTAATTTGATTAGGTGCCACTGTAATATAGAATTCAATAATAGAACATTGATAATCTTGTCTTGTGAAGAAGGCAATGGCAACCCACTCCAGTACTCTTGCCTGGAGAATCCCATGGACGGAGGAGCCTGGTAGGTTGCAGTCCATGGGGTTGCTAAGGGTCGGACATGACTGAGTGACTTCACTTTCACTTTTCACTTTCATGCAATGGAGAAGGAAATGGCAACCCACTTCAGTGTTCTTGCCTGGAGAATCCCAGGGACAGCAGAGCCTGGTGGGCTGCCTTCTGTGGGGTCGCACAGAGTCAGACACAACTGAAGTGACTTAGCAGCAGCAGCAGCAATCTTGTCTTGAATAAACATGGAAGTTTTAAAGTGATATATTATTGGCAATGGCATCTAGGATTGTTCATTGGTCAAGTTTTGGAGAAGAGTGAACTGATTATGGTGAACAGTTTAAAAAGCTTTGAAATTACTAATGCCATTCAAAATACTTATATAAGCAGGCATTCTCTGCATTTGTAGAACTGAAGCTCAAACACAGAAAGTAAATATACTATACCTAACAAGAGGTAATTTTGTTTCAGCAAAATATGCATATGAAAATACATCATTAAATTATATTTGATTTTATATTACTTGCTTATTTGAAAATGTTTCACTTTTATAGTTGTGTAAAGAGTCATATATGCAAGGACTTGATACACATGTAATATACATGTACAAATGTAAAATAACTAAGTAATAGTAAAACAGACAGTATAAGTCCAGCGGAAGACCATCCAGGCAGCGTCCCTATCCTTTGGGGCTCTGACCTGTCACTGTACACACCTCAGCCTGCTGGTATCACAAAGTATTCAAGGCTCACCTGTGCCTCCTTTCCCAGGACTGTAATCAGACATTTCTCCAAAGCAGGAATTCAGTAGACAAGATCTGGGCACCAAGTAAACTCACTGTTACTATGGTGCTATTTCTTCTGTAGCCTTCTACTGAATAGAATTAGAAACTATATTTTTATAATTTTTTTATTGGAGGATAATTGTCTTAATATATTCTGTTGGTTTCTACCATACATCAACATGAATCAGCCATAGGTATACGTATGTCCTCTCTCTCCTGAACCCCCTTCCCTTCTCCCTCCTCATGCCACCCCTCTAGGTTGTCACAGACCACTGGGTTGAGACACCTGTACCCCAAGTTCATTGCAGCAATTTTTACAATAGCTTGGACAAGGACGCAACTTAGATGTCCATCAACAGATGAATGGATACAGAAATTGTGGTACATATATACAGTGGAATATTACTCAGCTATAAAAAACGAACACATTTCAGTCAGCTCTAATGAGATGGATGAATCAAGAACTATATTTTTAAACGTTACAGATTCATATTGATTAGTTCATACTTATATTTCCAATTCAAATTCATTAAAACACAAGATTCTGACTCACCTTCCCAATTCTATATCTGCCTCTTTTTCTTACAGTGAGAACCATTGTTCCCAAGGTCAATACTTTTACTTACTCTCTCATATGATACACATACAAGTTTCAAGATCTCTCTTCTATCCTGCTCTTCTTCCCAAACACCTTAGTCCTGGAGCTATTAGATGGCCTAGAGTAAGACAATTATTTCTATGTTATGGGGGAGCCATAGTGTCTCAGTGTAAGTAGTGGAAGCCCACCCAATGTCCCTGAGACCTGCTTCTGTGATCTGTCACGTTAAAATTATTTTTAAAATAACACTAAGATAGTATTTGCTTTTCGCACTTTTCTTGTTTGACAAGAGTTCTGTGGAGTTCTTCAAAAGCTACAGGACTTCATATGAAAGCTAGATTTTCTTCATACATATATACACATACCTCTTCATATATATAGTCATATATATTTCTTCAATCAAAACAACATAATGCAGTAGTTTGAATGCAGAAGCATATATGGAATCTAGCAGCCCTCTGGTAAGCCAAACATTAGAGATTAGCAGAAATATAAAACAGTGCTATAGTTCTCATTAAATCTGTTTTGTTTTGGAAAATGTTTTCATAAAACTATTTTATTTATATTAACATGCAATGGGTTTACTATTATTATTTTCAATGAAAAGAATTCATTTAAAATACTTAATTGATAAATGTTTTAAATTTGTTTTGTGTTTTAATTGCTAAATATTAGCTCAATAAATTAAAAACAAATTAAATTAATAAATAATTCACATAAATTAAGGCTCTTTGGAGTCCCCCATAATTTTTAAGCGTGTAAAAGAGTCCTGAGGCTCTCACACAAACTGAGAACCAATGCCTTAATATAACACTGATAAGAAAAAAAAATAAGGAGAAAGAACTCTGACAGGAAAGTATTAGTCACTCAATCATGTCCAACTCTTTGAGAACCCATAGACTGTAGCCTGTCAGGCTCCTCTGTCTGTGGAATTCTCCAGGCAAGAATACTGGAGTGGGTAGCCATTCACTTCCCCAGGGGATCTTCCTGACCCTGGGATTAAACCCAGGTCTCCTGCATTGCAGGCAGACTCTACAATCTGAGCCACCAGGAAAAGCCCCAGATAGGAACTTACATATAATAAACAAATGTAGTGAATGTGTCCTGTTTTAATCTTCATTCTAAAATATATATATATATTTGAGATATAAGGAAAATTCAACTATGTAGTATTAGATGATCAATAACCTCAGATACGCAGATGACATCACCCTTATGGCAGAAAGCGAAGAAGAACTAAAGAGCCTCCTGATGAAAATGAAAGAGGAGAGTGAAAAAGTTGGCTTAAAGCTCAACATTCAGAAAACTAAGATCATGGTATCTGGTCCCATCACTTCACGGCAGATAGATGGGGAAACAGTGGAAACAGTGGCTGACTTATTTTTCTGGGCTCCAAAACCACTGCAGATGGTGACTGCAGCCATGAAATTAAAAGACGCTTACTCCTTGGAAAGAAAGTTATGACCAACCTAAACAACATATTAAAAAGCAGAGACATCAGTTTGCCAACAAAGGTCCATCTAGTCAAGGCTATAGTTTTTCCAGTGGTCATGTATGGATGTGAGAGTTGGACTATAAAGAAGGCTGAGAGCCGAAGAATTGATGCTTTTGAACTGTGGTGTTGGAGAAGACTCTTGAGAGTCCCTTGGACTGCAAGGAGATCCAACCAGTCCATCCTAAAGGAGATCAGTCCTGGGTGTTCATTGGAAGGACTGATGTTGAAGCTGAAACTCCAATACTTTGGCCACCTGATGCGAGGAGCTGACTCATTTGAAAAGTCCCTGATGCTGGGAAAGATTGAGGGCAGGAGGAGAAGGGGACGACAGAGGATGAGATGGTTGGATGGGATCATCGACTCGATGGATATGGATTTCGGTGGACTCCGGGAGTTGGTGATGGCCAGGGAGGCCTGGCGTGCTGCGGTTCATGGGGTCGCAAAGAGTCGGACATGACTGAGTGACTGAACTGAAGAAATTTAAATTTTCTTTGGTTCGAAAATGGCATAGTAATTATGAAGGAAAAAATACAGGTGAAATTAAATGATGACGAAAATTTGCTTTAAAATGACTCCAGGAGAAAAAAAGTAGCAGGGAGTAGATGAAATGAAATTGGGAACTGCTGATAATTCAGGATGATGGATATATGAGTTAATGATAATAGTCCCTACATTTTTATTATGGAAATTCTCCAAAATAAACTTTACAAACAAAGAGAAACAATAAAAACTTAGAAAACACTGATTTTGAAGATTTTCAGGGATGTGTGCTAAGTCGCCTCAGTCGTGTCTGACTCTGTGCAACCCTATGGACTGTAATCCTCTTTCCATGGGATTCTCCAGAGAAGAATACTGGAGTGAGCTGCCATGCCCTTCCAACCCAGGGATCAAACCCACAGTGTCTATGTTTCCTGCTTTGGCAGGTGGGTTCTTTACCACTAGCGCCACCTTGAAACAATTTTGTAATTGATAAAGTTTAATTTCTAAGCACTGTGAATGAGAATTTCAGTAGATGTTCATGCACTTCTACTTCAAAAATTTTCCCAGATTATTAAACAGATATCTCTGACTCTATGGGAAATCCTAGGAAAATCTGAAGTTGCAAAATAAATTTAGTTACTGGAATGGGAACTACCTAAACCAATTAAGGGATTCTAGTAAGAAAAACAGTTTAGAGTAAAACTAGAAGTGAGATTTTTTTATTCTTAAACCAAATCAGATCAGTTAACATTTTCCAGCAAGAAAAGGAAACTTGCTTAAGTATTAAAGTCTTCTGGGAACAAGTTAATTAATCAATTTAATTACACAATTGTTTCATGCAAAGTAGAATTTGGGGAGGTAAACTTATGTATATAATAGAGTTGCTACCCTTTAACCTAGTTAGAGATCTAAGAGACAGGAAGACTTAAATATACAAAACAGTGTGCGGCAGAAAAGATAAAGTTTCCTGTGCACTTGAGTAGGGGTTATTCCATCCTCCATAGGGAGACTATGGTTATAAATGCTCCCCAGGTGGCACAGTGGTAAAGAATCTGCCTGCTAATGCAGGAGACACAACAGACACCAGTTTGATCCCTGGGTCAGAAAGACCTCCTGGAGATGGAAATGGAAACCCACTCCAGTATCCTTGCTGGGAAATCCCATGGACAGAGAAGCCTGGCAGGTTACAGTCCATGGGGTCACAAAAGATTCAGAAATGACTGAGGACAAGCACATCATTTCATCCTCCAGCACTATCCTTACTCTATCGCTGATATTAAAGCAAGACAGGTATCGAAAATTACTCACTCCACATAGACTCAGTAAGAATGTCCGTTCAGAAAAGATATTTAACTAAAAAATAAAGCTATATATAAAATAAAAAAGGAGGCCCATGCAAGTTATACTATACTTTAATCATGAACTTAAATGGAAAACCAAGGACTATCAGGTATATATATGAAGAGAACCAACATTATAAAAGAGAAAGACTCCCTACCCCCCAAAAGGGAAAAAACAAAAACTAACAATTTCGAGATCTTAGTGGAAACAATTCAAGGTATAGAAGAAAAAAGCATTTAAGACAAAAAAAATTTATAATTTACTCAGAGTTAGAAATTATATCCATAACACTAAAACAGAAAGTAATGAAAAGGGAAGAAAATAAGAAAGAACTTTAAGGAATTTTTTAATAGCCAGGATAAATATTTGGTATAACGACTGGAAAACAAAATTTTAGTAATCTCCCAGAACAAGAAGACCAAAACACGGACTATATCAAAGTCAAGAGACACACAGAACCAATCCAGGAAATTCAATTAACAGGAACTTCAAGGATTGAAAAGAAAACAGTGAGAGTCACTGTTTGCAGATGACATGATCCTCTACATAGAAAACCCTAAAGACTCTACTAGAAAATTACTAGAGTTGATCAATGAATATAGTAAAGTTGCAGGATATAAAATTAACACACAGAAATCCCTTGCATTCCTATACTCCAATAATGAGAAAACAGAAAGAGAAATTAAGGAAACAATACCATTCACCATTGCAACAAAAAGAATAAAATACTTAGGAATATATCTACCTAAAGAAACAAAAGACTTATATATAGAAAACTATAAAACACTGATGAAAGAAATCAAAGAGGACACAAACAGATGGAGAAATATACCGTGTTCATGGATTGGAAGAATTAATATAGTGAAAATGAGTATACTACCCAAAGCAATCTATGGATTCAATGCAATCCCTATCAAGCTACCAATGGTATTTTTCACAGAACTAGAACAAATCATCTCACAATTTGTATGGAAATATAAGAAACCTCGAATAGCCAAAGCAATCTTGAGGAAGAAGAATGGAACTGGAGGAATCAACCTGCCTGACTTCAGGCTCTACTACAAAGCCACAGTCATCAAGACAGTATGGTACTGGCACAAAGATAGAAATATAGATCAATGGAACAAAACAGAAAGCCCAGAGATAAACCCACGCACATATGGACACCTTATCTTCGACAAAGGAGGCAAGAATATACAATGGAGAAAAGACAATCTCTTTAACAAGTGGTGCTGGGAAAACTGGTCAACCACTTGTAAAAGAATGAAACTAGAACACTTCCTAACACCGTACACAAAAATAAACTCAAAATGGATTAAAGATCTAAACGTAAGACCAGAAACTATAAAACTCCTAGAGGAAAACATAGGCAAAACACTCTCCGACATAAATCACAGCAGGATCCTCCATGACCCACCTCCCAGAATATTGGAAATAAAAGCAAAAATAAACAAGTGGGACCTAATTAAAATTAAAAGCTTTTGCACAACAAAAGAAACTATAAGCAAGGTGAAAAGACAGCCTTCAGAATGGGAGAAAATAATAGCAAATGAAGCAACAGACAAACAATTAATCTCAAAAATATACAAGCAACTTCTGCAGCTGAATTCCAGAAAAATAAACGACCCAATCAAAAAATGGGCCAAAGAACTAAACAGACATTTCTCCAAAGAAGACATACAGATGGCTAACAAACACATGAAAAGATGTTCAACATCACTCATTATTAGAAAAATGCAAATCAAAACCACAATGAGGTATCATTTCACACCAGCCAGAATGGCTGCTATCCAAAAGTCTACAAGCAATAAATGCTGGAGAGGGTGTGGAGAAAAGGAAAGCCTCTTACACTGTTGGTGGGAATGCAAACTAGTACAGCCACTATGGAGAACAGTGTGGAGATTCCTTAAAAAACTGGCAATAGAACTGCCATATGACCCAGCAATCCCACTGCTGGGCATATACACCGAGGAAACCAGAATTGAAAGAGACGCGTGTACCCCAATGTTCATCACAGCACTGTTTACAATAGCCAGGACATGGAAGCAACCTAGATGTCCATTGTCAGACGAATGGATAAGGAAGCTGTGGTACATATACACAATGGAATATTACTTAGCCATTAAAAAAAATACATTTGAATCGGTTCTACTGAGATGGATGAAACTGGAGCCCATTATACAGAGTGAAGTAAGCCAGAAAGAAAAACACCAATACAGTATACTAATGCATATATATGGAATTTGAAAGATGGTAACGATAACCCTATATGCGAGACAGAATAAGAGACACAGATGCATAGAACAATTTTATGGACTCTGAGGGAGAAGGTGAGGGTGGGACGTTCTGGGAGAATAGCATTGAAACATGTATATTATCATATGTGAAACAGAACACCATTCCATGTTCGATGCATGAGACAAGGGCTCAGGGCCGGGGCAATGGGATGACCCAGAGGGATGGGATGGGGAGGGAGGTGGGTGGGGGGTCCAGGAAGGGGAACACATGTAAACCCATGGCTGATTCATGTCAATGTATGGCAAAAACTATTACAATATTGTAAAGTAATTAGCCCCCAACTAAAATAAATAAATTTATAAAGAAAAAACAAAAAAAACCAAAACAAACAAACAAAAAAAACAGTGAGAGAAAAAGTTATCAAAGGGGATAATTTCAGAGTTAGAGGTAAATCTTATGATTGAAAGGACCCACCAAGTATACATTAAAATTATTTCTTAATAATATTTTTTAAATATGCGTTGATGCACTGTTCTGAAATTTTAGGTCAAGGATAGAGTAAATGCTAAACAAAAACAAAAGAACAAGAATAATACTGACACCAAACTTCTTATCAGCCACATTGGAAGCTAGAATGCTGTCATAAATTAAGTGCATTACTGGCTCAAAATAATAATCTCACTGTAACAAACTTTTTGCCTCATAAATTTGTAGTCTTCTCTCATCTAACTCTTAGCTTAACCAAATGGCTTACATTGACCTGTGAGTTTTAGCAAAAGAGATGTGAAAGGAGTTTGCATATGTTCGGTCTTTCTCTTGGATCCCTGCCACTATCATGAGAACATATTAGGATAACTTGGAAGGAAAATAAAAGAGTGATATGGAAAGCAGCTCAGTCACTCCAGATGAAGTCATCCTAGCCCAACCTACAACTAGCCAATTCCCAAATATGTGATTCCATTTAAAATCAGCAGTCATATAGCTGTTTTCAGGAGATCACAGACTTGTAAGTGTCCCAATTGACACTAAAATAACTGCCCAGACAATTCATAAAATTGGGAGCAATAATAAACGGTTGGTTTGATTTCTGCCGTATTGTAAAGCAATTATCAATCAATTAAAAATAAATAGATTTTTTTTAAATGGTTGGATTTATTTGAGCTTCTACATTTAAAGCGGCTTCCCTGGTAGCTCAGCTGGTAAAAAAACCACCTGCAATGCAGGAGACCCTGGTTTGATTCCTGGGTTGGGAAGATCCCCTGGAGAAGGGAAAGGCTACCCATTCCAGTATTCTTGGGCTTCCCTGGTGGCTCAGCTGGTAAAGAATCTGCCTGTGATGCGGGATACCTGGGTTTGACCCTTGGGTTGGGAAGATCCCCTGGAGAAGGGAAAGGCTACCCACTCCAGTATTCTGGCCCGGAGAATTTCACGGACTGCACAGTTCATGGGGTTGCAAAGAGTTAGACGCGACAGAGCCTCTTTCACATTTAAGGTATTTTGTTATGCATCACTGTTGTGGCAATAGATAACAGACAGAAACACAAAGGACCAAAGCTCTCAAATATTTGGGGAAAAGTTTTAAACCTAAAATTCAATACCTAGTCAAACTATCAATCAAGAGTGAAGACAAGAACAAGACATTTCACAAATGCAAGAATGAATAAATATTGCTTTTCATGTATGACTTTCTTAAGAAATCACTTACAAATGTTTTCCAGAAAAAATTCAAAGCAAGACAGAACAAGACACTGTATCTAGAAAACAGTGAATCTAATCCAGAATTTTCAGGACAAAAGCCATGCTTTAGGCCCAGGGAGAATATCAAGAATATCAAAAGACTGGCTAAGGAGGACACAGGTTTCTATCTCCAAGTGGGGTGAGGGGCAGGGACTCAGTAAAATAGTAAATATGACTGAGGGATCAGAAAGTAGTGATAATGTGATAAAGAAATAATAGTGCAGGGGTGACATCAGTGAAAATGGAAGAATAAGGACATCTGAAAAGCCTCTCCTTCATAAAAGCAATGAGAACACTGGTAAAATTTGCCAAAATCAACTTTTTTAGAAATCTGGAAATGAACCAAAGGCTTGTAGCAATCCAGGGAGCATTTGTTCAAAACAAGTGACCAAATCTCAGTAAATACAGTGAGTTTTGTGGCATTTTAATTTGCCCAATTCTCATCCCTTAGCTTTGCAGTATGCTTAAAAAGCAGTAACCCATGATCATGGTGAAAACCAGCAGCCACTCTTTGGGGTGCCTCTTCCCCAGAACACTATTATTTGACTTATCTGCTCATGCCCTGGAAGACCCCACTCACAAACATGTTTTATCTTCTTCAAATCTCATAAAGCCTGTTAGTCAGTCAGTCAGGTCCGACTCTTTGCAACCCTATGGACTATAGCCCACCAGCCTCCTCTGTCCCCGGCATTTTCCAGACAAGAATACTGGAGAGAGTAGCCATTTCTTTCTCCAGGAGATCTTTCCAACCAAGTCATCAAACTCAGGTCTCCTGCATTGCAGGTGAACTCTTTATCATCTGAGCTAACAGGGAAGCCCAAAGCCCATCCAGTGTGACAAGTATGTCCTCACATGTGAAAGAATGAAGTTGGACATCTTATCTTACACAATATACAAAAATTAACTCAAAATGAATCAAAGACCTAAGAGGTAAAGCTATACAATTCTTGGATGAAAATAGGTTTAATTTCTGTGACCTTAGATTAGAAAATGATTTCATGATACAACACCAAAAGCACAAGCACTGCAAGAAAAAAAATAGATAAATTGGACTTCATTAAAATTAGAAACTTTGTGTTTCAAAAGACACTATCAAGATGGTGAAAAGACAATCCATAGGATAGGAAATCACACATTTGATAAGAGTCTAGAATTCAGAATATTTTTTAAAAAAATTCTTAGTAACTTATCCTTAAGACAACATATTAAAAAATACACAAAGAAACTGAACAGGTGTGTCTCCAAAGAGGGTATACAAATGTCCAAGAAGTGCACAAAAAGATACGCAGTGTCATTAGTCATTAGCAAAATGCCAGTCAAAACCACCATGAGATATCACTTCACACCAACTAGGATGACTGCAATTAAAAAGAGAAATAATAACAAAGATAAGTATTAGTGACAGTGTAGAGAAATCAGAACCCTCATAAAAACGATGTAAAATGATACAGCTGCTTTGGAAACAGTTACAATTACTCAAAAGTTTAACACAGAGTTATCACTTGACTCAGCAATTTCATTCCCAAGAGAAATTAAAACCTAAGTTCACACCAGAATTCATACAAATATTCACAGCAACAATATTCATAGTATCCAAAAAGTGGAAATAATCTAAATTTCCATCAACTAATGAATAAGTAAATATAATATATCCATAGAATGGAATATTATTTAGCTACATAAAGGAATGAAATACTGATATGCTATACTATGGATGAACATGTCACAACATGGATGAAACCATTATGCTAAGTCAAAGAAATCAGACACAAAAGTTCAAAAAGTGTTATGATTCCATTTACATGAAATGTTCAAAATAGACAAATTCAAAGATGGAAAATAAATTAATGGTTGCCAGCATCTGGGGTAGAGAGGAATGTGGAATGATTGCTAAACAGTTTTAGCTAAAGTGCTAAACAAGTTTCTTATTTAGGATAATAAATTATTCTGAAATTAGATAGTGGTAATGGTTGCACAACTTTGTGAATGTCTTGTACTAAAAGCAACTTAATTGCATACTTTAAAAGGTTAAATTTTATGACGTGTGAGTTAAAGCTCGATTTTAAAAAATAGTGGAGGATAAGAATCTCAAAGCTCCATCTCTTCAAAAAGTCACAGTTAAATATGTGGCAAACTGAAATGGGAAATAATATGAAGTAATTGGTAGAGTATAAGAAAACAGAATTCAAGACTTCTGGTTTCTGGTGCAACACAGGAGTTTAGAAGTCACCACTCTATCCTAACAATAAACAAAAAGTAGAACAAATTGAAGTATTAAAAATTTTTCTTAGATGTACAAAAGAAGTAAAGTCATGAGGCAAATTGGTGCCCCCAAAACTGGAGAGATTGACAAGTGAATTCAAATAGTCACAACTTATGGTTCAACTCACAAGGTGAAATTTCTACAGGAACCAGTGCTATGGTAGAAAAATCAGGGAGGTAACTGATGAATTTTTGAAGGCTCAGAGTGAAACCATCTGACAGTGAAAAAAAAACTTCAGGAAAACCTAGTCATAGGAAAGTCTCAGTCATTCTTTTATGGCTTTTATCTCTAAGATATCAACCAGATTCTTACAGTAAATATCAGGGAGAAATCCCCTTATGCTTCCAGCAAGGATCAGGGAAACAAACCAGTCTGAAAGACACCAGAACACATTGTTCTTCTTAAAGGTTTGCCCTCAGGGGAAACTATTTGACCAGAGCCTAAACCCACTAGAGCTTTATCACAGTTCAGCTGACCTGGAGGAAAGGAAATACACAGCTCCAGCCCTTTGTAGCCTTCCATGCAGGGAAAGGGAAATAGCCTTCTGCAGACCACCCAAGTCAAACTGTTTCACTTAGGATGAGGGAAAAGAAGACAGAAGTGTTTGTGAAGTTCACAGTCCAGAGGGATACACTCACTAAAAGACTGAGACCTAACCATAGGGCTACAGAATGCTTCTCCCTTTAGGGTACCTTGTCACCGTGTTACTAAAGGCCTGTTTACAACAGTTCCTTTCATCTAGTACATGTATCTGCAACTATTAAAAATTACAAGACATACTAGAACACCAAGAAAGAGTCAGAAGGGACAGAGCATTCGAAGCAGACATGGTAGAGATGCTAGTGTTATCAAACCAGAAACTTAAAACAACCATGGTTACTATGTTATAAGCTTGCTATGAGAAAACAGTTGTTTTGAGTTGCCGTGTAGCCATTTGACAGAATAACAACTATGCTCACACTCAGAGTCTGGACATTAGACAAGGACCTGAGCTCAGGATTCCTGCCACACAAGTTCCTACTTTGCTTTTTCTGGGGCACCTTTTAAAATAGCTACTTAGAGTGGAGCCCGCAAAAATTAGTGACCTCAGCCCCAATCACCTTATAAGTAACAGGAGCTTCCTTCTATCTCTTGCTTACCTGTGACCCTGAATGGAGGATCACACTTCCCCCAGCTCATTGCACAGATCGACTCCCTCATTTCTGGGATTTGTAAGTAATAAATCTTGTGACTTTACTCCCTTTATATGAGTATACCAAAACTACACTTTCAATCAAAATGTCCCTACAGTTTTCACTTGCCCAGAGTGGGAGCCCAGATGATGAGGGAGCTACCTGCCAACCCCATGTGGGTGGTTTGTGCCTCCTTATTCAGCAGGTCATAATCTGCACATTCTTAATACACCAGCTACAGGCCCACCAATACAAGGCCTTAATAGATAAAGTCAACAGCATGCAAGATCAGATGGTCAATTTAAGTAGAGAGATGAAAATTCTAAGGGAAAAAACAAAAGGAAATGCAAGAGATCAAGAACACTGTAACTGAAATGAAGATTGCCGTTAATGGGTGTATACGGGACGGGGAAGCCTGGTGGGCTGCCATCTATGGGGTCGCACAGAGTCGGACACGACTGAAGCGACTTAGCAGCAGCAGCAGTGAACTGAACATGGCTGAAGAAAGAATCTCTGAGCTTGAGGATATCTCAATAGAAACTTCCAATATTAAAAAGAAAAGGAAGACTGAAAAAAAACAATACTCAAGGACTTTGGGACAACTACAAAAAGTATAACATGTATATAATGGTAATATCAGAAGGAGAAGAAAGAAAGGAATAGAAGAAATATTTTAAACAGAATTAAGTGAGAATTTCCCCCAAATTAATGTCAGATATCAAATCCAGATATAGGAAGATCAGAGGACTCCAAGCAGGATAAATGCCAAAAAATGATACCTAGGCATATCATATTCAAATGATAGAAAATCAAAGATAAATGAAAAATCCTAAAAGAAATCAGAGGGAAAAACACCTTACCTGTAGCAGAAAAAAAGATAAGAATTACATCTGACTTTTCCTCAGAATCCATGCTAGCAAGAAAGGAGCAGAGTGAAATGTTTTAAGCATTGAGAGAAAAGAACCAAAAACCTAGAATTCTGTACTCTGTGAAACTATCCTTCAAAACTGAAGGAAAAATAAAGACTTCCTCATACAAACAAAATTGAGGGGATGTGTTGTCTCCTTAGAAGAAACATTTAATAAAAAATTTCTCCAGAGAGAAGAAAAAGGAAGAAAAGAAGAGCATCAGAGAAGAAGTGAAGGTAAAATAAAAACTCTTACTTGTCTTATTCTCAGTTGATTAAACAGATTAGTTTTCTCAGAATAACAGTAACAATGTATTCAATCATGTGTGTTAATGTGTATATTGCATGTTTGCTTATAGACAAGTGAAATGAGAGATAGCAATGACACAAAGGACAGAATGAAGAAATTGGCATTATTTCATTATTATAAAATACATCATCCATTAAGTTCTGTAGTGTTATTTGAGTGGACTTGGACTAGTTGTATATTTCAAACTGTAGGGCAACCACTTGAAATAGGAAAAAAGAATTGCTCTGGTGCCATGTACTTGAAGTAGTTTACTTAAAAGTGGTTATTGGGAGCTTCACATCTCATTGGATTGATGGTGAAGAAGAAGGGAGTGAAACCTGTCTGAGCCCAAGTAATTGCGGAAGTGACATCACAGAAGCAGAAAACCAAGACAGGAAATTAGCAACTGACTTGAGGGAAGAAGATAAGGACACTGGGAGATGCAATAAGAATATATTAAGCAGTTAAATAAGTGTCTGGAAAAAATTTTCAGTAAAATATGAATTTGAGAGGCATTTACATAAATGTAAGAATTAAACTGATATCAACAAAAGTTTGAAGAGGGAAACAAAAAAGAATTTTTGAAGCATCCCAGTTAAATTTAGAGCATCCCTGGTGAAAGTGTAGGAGGAATAATATAGAGAAGTGCCATAGTTTAATGGGTTTCAAGGAATGAAAAATTTCACTAAAATATGTCCATAATTATAAACACCGAATCCATCAGTTATAGGCTTTTTAGTTGCGGGGTGCAGTCTCTCTAGTTGAGCAGCACAGGCTCTCTAGTTGGGGCACATGGGCTTAGCTGCCCCATGGCATGTGGGATCTCAGTTCCCCGAGCAGGGATCAAATCCTGCACTGGAAAGCAGATTCTGAACTACTGGACAATCAGGAAAATCCCTTTTCTTTTAAATGAAGTGGCTTTGACAAGTGGTGACAGGATTCAACCTGCCATATAAAGGATCATGTTGGCTATGGTGTCAAAAATAGACCACATTGGGACCAGGGTAGACCAGTTAGAAGGTGATGTGATAGAAGATGGTGGCTTACACTAAGGGCAGTTGCAGTGTAGGCAATGATAACTAGTCTTATCTGAAATATATTTTTAAAAAGTAGAGTCCTCAGGGTTTCCTCACACATTGAATGTGGGTTTAAGAGAAAGAGGAGGCAAGAATGACTCTAAGTCTTTTGGTCTAAGAACCTGAAGATGGGGAAACCTATGAATGGAGTAGCTATGGTGGGGAAATTAGGTGTTTGCTTTTAGCCAGGCTGTGTATGAGATGTGTATTTATCATTCAAGTGATTACGCCGAGTGGACATTGAATGAACAAGTATATGATATCCTGAATGGGGATCTGTTCTAGTGATTTAAAGTTGGGACTTGTGAAATTCATTTGTATTGTGGTCAGAGAATGTGATTTTTCTTTTATTGAATATCTGAGGTCAATTGACATACTTTTTCTAAACTCTAGTATATGATTATTTTGTGTTTCATTCACGTTTGTGAAGAATGCATAGTCTCTACTGGTTATTCACCTTGATATCTGTATCAATTTTTTTTATCTACTTGACTTATCAACAAATTACATGTGATTGTGAAAAAAAAAAGATTGAAAAATACAAAGATGCCACTGGCATTCACAAGTCATGAATCAATTTCAACTCATGGAAATTGAAAGCTGATCCATGGCTTTCCTTGCTATTTGTAACTGGCTATCTCACAACACAGTTCAAAAAGCACTGCTATTTATGATTTTAAGTGCAAAATAGTGAGAGGATAACAGGAAGGCCAAGGGTCTCCAAATGGAGGAAATAGGCTGCAAGTGTCAGACATTTTTACTCTCTCTCTTAAGTGGCAGGAGGTAACAAACATTAGATTTTTTTTCCCCTTGTCTACTCAGATGACCATTATACCTACTACTGTGGGCAAGAATCCCTTAGAAGAAATGGAGTAGCCATCATAGTCAATACAAAAGTCCAAAATGCAGTACTTGGATGTAATCTCAAAAACAACAGAATGATCTCTGTTTGTTTCCAAGGAAAACCATTCAATACCACAGTAATCCAAGTCTATGCCCCAAACAGTAATGCTGAAGAAGCTGAAATTGAACAGTTCTATGAAGACCTACAAGACCTTCTAGAATTAACACCCCAAAAAGATGTCATCTTCATTATAGGGGACTGCAATGCAAAAGTAGGAACTCAAGAGATACCTGGAGTAACAGGCAAATTTGGACTTGGACTACAAAATGAAGTAGATCAAAGGCTAACAGGGTTTTTGCAAGAGAACACACTAGTCATAACAAACACCCTCTTCCAACAACACAAGAGAAGACTCTACAATGGACATCACCAGATGGTCAACACCGAAATCAGATTGATTATATTCTTTGCAGCCAAAGATGGAGAAAGTGAAAGTTGCTCAGTCATGTCCGACTCTTTGTGACCCCATGGACTGTACACTCCATGGAATTCTCCAGACCAGAATACTGGAGTGCATAGCCTTTCCCTTCTCCAAGGGATCTTCCCAACCCAGGAATCGAACCCAGGTCTCCCACATTGCAGGCAGATTCTTTACCAGCTGAGTCACAAGGGGAGCCCAAGAATACTGGAGTGGGTAGCCTATCCCTTCTCCAGGGGATCTTCCCACCCAGGAATTGAACCAGGGCCTCCTGCATTGCAGGTGGATTCTTTACCAACTGAACTATCAGGGAAAACCTAAAGATAGAGAAGCTCTATACAGTCAGCAAAAACAAGACCAGTAGCTGACTGTGGCTCAGATCATGAACTTCTTATTGCCAAATTCAGACTTAAATTGAAGAAAGTAGGGAAAAACACTAGACCATTCAGGTATGACCCAAATCAAATCCCTTACGATTATACAGTGGAAGTGACAAATAGACTCAAGGGATTAGATCTGATAGACACAGTGCCTGATGAACTATGGACAGAGGTTCATGACATTGTACAGGAGACAGGGATCAAGATCACCTCCAAGAAAAAAAAATGCAAAAAGGCAAAATGGTTGTCTGAGGAAGCCTTACAAATAGCTAAGAAAAGAAGAGAAGCTAAAGGCAAAGGAGAAAAGGAAAGATGTATCTATTTGAATGCAGAGTTCCAAAGAATAGCAAGGAGAGAAAAGAAAGCCTTACTCAGCAATCAATGCAAAGAAATAGAGGAAAACAATACAATGGGAAAGACTAGAGATCATTTCAAGAAAATCAGAGATACAAAGGGAGCATTTCATGCAAAGATGAGCACAATTAAGGACAGAAATGGTATGGACCTAACAGAAGCAGAAAATATTAAGAGGTAGTAAGAATACACAGAAGAACTATTCAAAAAAGATCTTCATGATGCAGATAACCATGATAGTGTGATCACTCAGCTAGAGCCAGACATCCTGGAATGTGAAGTCAAGTGGGCCTTAGAAAGCATCACTACGAACAAAGCTGGTGGAAGTGACAGAATTCCAGCTAAGCTATTTCAAATCCTAAAAGATGATGCCGTGAAAGTGCTGCACTCAATATGCCAGCAAATCTGGAAAATGCAGCAGTGGCCACAGGACTGGAAAAGGTCAGTTTTCATTCCCATCCCAAAGAAAAGCAATGCTAAAGAATGCTCAAACTACTACACAATTACAGTCATCTCACATGCTAGCAAAGTCATGCTCAAAATTCTCCAAGCCAGGCTTCAATAGTTTGTGAACCATGAACTTCCAGATGTTCAAGCTGGATTTAGAAAAGGCAGAGGAACCAGAGATCAAATTGCCAACATCCATTGGATCATCAAAAAAGCAAGAGAGTACCAGAAAACATCTACTTTTGCTTTATTGATTACGCTGAAGCCTTTGACTCTGTGGATCACAACAAACTGTGGATAATTCTTCAAGAGATAGGAATATCAGACCACCTGACCTGACTCCTGAGAAATCTTTTTGCAGATCAAGAAGCAACAGTTAGAACTGGACAGGGAACAACAGACTGGTTTCAAATCAGGCAAGGAGTACATCAAGGCTGTATATTGTCACCCTGCTTCTTTAACTTATATGCAGAGTTCATCATGTGAAATGCCAGGTTGGATAAAGCATAAGCTGGAATCAAGATTGCCGGGAGATACATCAATAACCTCAGATATGCAGATACCACCACCCTTATGGCAGAAAGCGAAGAAGAACTAAAGAGCCTCTTGATGAAAGTGAAAGAGGAGAGTGAAAAAGTTGGCTTAAAACTCAACATTCATAAAACTAAGATCTTGGCATCTGGTCCCATCACTTCATGGCAAATAGATGGGGAAACAATGGAAACTGTGACAGCCTTTATTTTGGGGGGCTCCAAAATCACTGCAGATGGTGACTGCAGCCATGAAATTAAAAGACGCTTACTCCTTGGAAGAAGAGCTATGACAGACTTAGACAGCATATTAAAAAACAGAGACATTACTTTACCAACAAAGGTGTGTCTAGTCAAAGCTATGGTTTTTCCAGTAGTCATGTATGGTTGTGAGAGTTGGCCTATAAAGAAAGCTGAGCGCCGAAGAACTGATGCTTTTGAACTGTTGTGTTGGAGACGACTCTTGGGAGTCCCTTGGACTGCAAGGAGATCCAGCCAGTCCATCCTAAAGGAAATCAGTCTTGAATATTCATTGGAAGGACTGATGCTGAAGCTCCAATACTTTGGCCACCTGATGTGAAGAACTGACTCATTGAAAAAGACCCTAATGCTGGGAAAGATTGAAGGTGGGAGAAGGGGACGATAGAGGTTGTGATGGTTGGATGGTATCTCCGACACAATGGACATGAGTTTGAGTAGGCCCTGGAGTTGGTGTTGGACAGGGAGGCCTGGCGTGCTGCAGTCCATGGGGTCACAAAGAGTTGGACACGACTGAGCGACTGAACTGAAGTGAACAAATTAAGAAAGAGGTTTCTTTTAAAATTCTGTGTTGCCATGATGACACCTGGTTCCACCTGAGCTTAACTTTTCTCAGTTCTTGAGCTAACCAATGCATTTTTCTTATGGAAATGTTTGTCTTAAGCTATGTTAATAAATTATGTATTTACTCTAGACTCTCTTCAAGTCAGTTGGACTCAGAACCAATAAGGGCTCAACAAACCAGTATGTTTTACTCATACATTGTTCTCCTAATCTATGTAAATTAAACTATATATTTACTTGGAAACCTGCCTTTCTTCAAGATTCAGGTCAATGGTTTTCTGGCCTGGGATGACTCACCTGCTGCCAGTGTTATCTCAAAATGCACGTTGTGGGTGAGGGGCCTGGTGCCACTCTGAGTTTTGAGACATCTCCTTTCTGTATACTTGCTAGTAGCTATATAACATCCAGCTAAAGACTACCTGGGGGGCACTCTTTCTGCCCCTTTCTGATATCTGTGTCAGAAGCTTTCTCTATCTCTTTTATATTTTAATAAACTTTGTAACAAAAAGCTCTGAGCGATCAAGCTTCATCACTGGCCCCGGATTGAATTCTTTTCCTCCAGAGGCCAAGAATCCTGGTGTCTTTTCACGGGTCAGCAACAACCTTCCAATAGCACATTTTAAAAAACCATTCTGCCAAGTCTATTCTAAATCTTACTTATCTACTGTGATCAGCCCCAAAAGCATACCATTGGAGAGAAAAAAATTCATGCAATCATAAAAAGCTTAAAACCAATTTTCTTTCAAACCCAGTGATGTAGCCTTTGGGAATTACATCAGACAGCACTGCTATGAAAAAAAAAACTGGAAATATTCTCATTTTGCTTATTTTTATAAGAAACTTTGTGCAGCATTCACCTTGGATCTCCAGAGAGCAGGCATGCAATCATGAGCATCATGGAGTTAGCATGAAAAGAATGCTTACTATGGTAAAGGTCTCAAGTTACAATCTAAACTTTGAAGGAAAGGTGCATTTGAAGATGAAACCAGAGTGAAGTGTCTGTTACAACTTAAATAAACTTTTAGTCTGGCAATCAAATGCTCTGTAACTCCAAAACTCATGACCTACCCCTGGCCAAGCTGCAGAGCCAGAAACACTATTTGTAGGGATCAGTGCAAAATGAAAATTCAGGGCCACTTGTTCAGAAAACAGGATAAAAACGTTTTCTTTCCTTCTGCTGTCTCTCAATTTGACCTGTCATGGTGGATTTTTGTTGTTTTTATTTTGCCATTGCATGTTACTCTCCCTTGGACACAAACACACTTGCAGGGTATCATGAATGCCTCGGTCCTTTCCCTCTGACTAGGTGGTCACAAGTGCCCAAAATTGACCTTTTCCAAGCCCAGACCCCTAACAGGGATGGAAGGCAACATCAGGGGAACCCCTAGCAGAGAACCCAACCCTGGGAGGCAGAAAGCTGCCAGAAGATGGGACTTCACATGAGCCAAAGCTCAAAGTCCCCAGTGTGTGTTTCATCATCCTGTCAGACATTACTTGTAAAACACAAATTCCAAATAAATTATTAAGAATTTTAAGATGATGCCTTTAGAGCATTAAATCCCAAGTGCAAAGTCCCATTCTGAGTATAGGTCTCATGCAACTCACTGTACTTACCACACACCCATGAAGCTGGCCTTGCCAAGTAAGACAGTCTCTAGCCTAATTCAACGTTACAAAGAAGGCTGGAACACAAGGGTAGGAGTGAGGCTCCCAGAAAGTATAATACACCCTCAGACATTCAGACATCACCATCTGCAACTCTGTGCTCACAGGTGCTTCCTGCCATGGGACAGAAAGATCTGTGCCTTTTGGGGAAAATGTTGTGGATTTCTGCTAAGTAACTTAAGTCTACTAACTTTGCCTCTATCACTCAGATAGGTGCATCTTGTGTAATTTATCCAAGTGTCAGTGTCTGGTATTTTCTCAAACCTACTAGACATGTACTCAAGATCTATTTATTTAAGAATTAATCTAGCGTGTATGCTCTCCCAGGGCAGGAATGATCATCTTTGTATCTTTAATTTACGGTACCCTGCATAAGTTGATGTTCAAAATATGTTTTCTTGAGTTGAAACAGTGACTGCTTTTCAAATTACTCTATACCTAAAATAAAAGTCAACTTTTTAAAAATGGATGGTAGCTAGAACTGTTAGAAAATCTATTTGGTGTATAAATGTGTGTACTTATACGTACACACACACACACATAGTCTTAATTCTACATATTTTTCTCAGAAGTTCCATGTGGCTATCAAGATGAATCCTACAAATAAATGGAGAAAGTTACCACAAAGTCTTAATCAGGAGGAAATCTATTTTGGTTAAAATGAAAAACAAATAAAACAATATTTACAAAAAGTATATAAATAACATGGAGAAGAGTTTACGAAGAGTTAATGACATAATTAAATGAAAAACCAAGAGGAGCTAATATAATACCTCAAGTCTTCAGAAGAAAACTATTTACTTATATACACAAAGTAAAAAGATTGGAAGGAAATATTACCCAGTAATACTACCATTCAAAATATCTACTTTTGCTTTATTGACTACGCCAAAGCCTTTGACTGTGTGGATCACAACAAACTCTGGGAAATTCTTAAAGAGATGGGAATACCAGACCACCTGACCTGCCTCCTGAGTAACCTGTATGCAGGTCAGGAAGCAACAGTTAGAACTGGACATGGAACACAGACTGGTTTCAAATCAGGAAAGGAGTACGTCAAGGCTGTATATTGTCATCCTGATTATTTAACTTATATGTAGAGTACATCATGAGAAATGCCAGGCTGGATGAAGCACATGCTGGAATCAAGATTGCGGGAGATAGATCAATAACCTCAGATATGCAGATACCACCATCCTTATGGCAGAAAGTGAAGAAGAACTAAAGAGCCTCTTGATGAAAGTGAAAGAGGAGAGTGAAAAAGTTGGCTTAAAACTCCACATTCAGAAAACTAAGATCGTGGCATCCGGTCCCATCACTTCATGGCAAATAGATGGGGAAACAATGGAAACAGTGACAGCCTTTATTTTGGGGGGCTCAAAATCACTGCAGATGGTGACTTCAGCCATGCTCCTTGAAAGAAAAGCTATGACCAACCTAGACAGCATATTAAAAAGCAGAGACATCACTTTGCCAACAAAGGTCTGTCTAGTCAAAGCTATGGTTTTTCCAGTGGTCATGTATGGATGTGAGAGTTGGACTATAAAGAAAGCTGAGCACTGAAGAATTGATGCTTTTGAACTGTGATGTTGGAGACGACTCTTGGGAGTCCCTTGGACTGCAAGGAGATCCAACCAGTCCATCCTAAAGGAAATCAGTCCTGAATATTCATTGGAAGGACTGATGTTGAAGCTGAAACTCCAATACTTTGGCCACCTGATGCGAAGAACCAACTCACTGGAAAAGACCCTGCTGCTGGGAAAGATTGAAGGTGGGAAGAGAAGGGGATGACAGAAAATGAGATGGTTGGATGTCATCACCGACTCGATGGGCATGAGTTTGAGCAAATTCCAGGAGCTGGTGATGGACAGGGAAGCCAGGCATGCTGCAGTCCATGGGGTCACAAAGAGTCGGACACGATTGAGTGACTGAACTGAACTGAATACTAGCATTTGTTTATACGTGTATAAGATTATGAGGGATTGGAATGACTTTTTAAATTTATCTTTTGTATTTCTTAAAATTTTTCTCCCTCAATAAGCCCATGTTGTTTTTAAAACCAGGAAAAAATTATAAAAAGCAAAGCTTTGGAAAGAATAACTTTCAGTCATTTAAACCAGTAGTTATTTTTTTTAACAACAAATCATTTTGGCCATCAATAATATGGTCCCCAATATATTTTAAAAAATAAATAGGGACTAGCTTCCTTAGGCAGTTTAAGTCTTTATCACCAGGCAGAAAATACTTCATTAGTCAGAAGCAGCCCTGAAGTGTTGCTTAGAAACTTACTGATTTTTTTTAATTAGTTTATTTATCCTTTTTTTAACTTTACAATATTGTATTTGTTTTGCCATACATTGACATGAATCCACCATGGGTGTACATGTGTTCCCCTTCCAGAACCCCTCTCCCCCCTCCCTCCCCATCCCATCCCTCCGGGTCATCCCAGTGCTCCAGCCCTGAGCACCCTGTATTATGCATCAAACCTGGACTGGCGATTTGTTTCACATATGACAATTTACATGCTTCAATGCCATTCTCCCATATCATCCTGCCCTCGCCCTCTCCCATAGAGTCCAAAATACTGTTCTATTTATCTGTGTCTCTTTTGCTGTCTCACATACAGGGTTATCTTTACCGATTAACTAAATACCATATATATGAGTTAGTATACTGTATTGGTGTTTTCCTTTCTGGCTTACTTCACTCTGTATAATAGGCTCCAGTTTCATCCACCTCATTAGAACTGATTTGAATGTATTGTTTTTAATGGCTGTGTAATATTCCATTGTGTATATGTACCACAGATTTCTTATCCATTTGTCTGCCGATGGACATCTAGGTTGCTTCCATGTCCTGGCTATTATAAAGAGTGCTGCGATGAACACTGGGGTACATGTGTCTCTTTCAATTCTGGTTTCCTCAGTGTGTATGCCCAGCAGTGGGATTGCTGGGTCATATGGCAGTTCTATTTCCAGTTTTTTGAGGAAACTCCACACTGTTCTCCATAGTGGCTGTACTAGTTTGCATTCCCACCAACAGTGTAAGAGGGTTCCCTTTTCTCCACACCCTCTCCAGCATTTATTGCTTGCAGTCTTTTGGATAGCAGCCATTCTGATGGGCGTGAAACTGTACCTCATTGTGGTTTTGATTTGCATTTCTCTGATAATAAGTGATGTTGAGCATCTTTTCATGTGTTTGTTAGCCATCTGTATGTCTTCTTTGGAGAAGTGTCTGTTTAGTTCTTTGGCCCACTTTACAAGCAACTCCAGCAGCTCAATTCCAGAAAAGAAACTTGCTGATTTTGAATCCAAACCCCAACCAGTGGTTGAGAAACAGGCATATGAAATGGTCTTTTATCCTACTTCTCTGATTCACATTTTATTTAGGATATTGGTACTATTTTAGTAATTCTTGGTTATGATTCAGTAGCAAATAAATCCTGAAATCCAAGTGGTTGAACAATAAGGGTTTATTTTTTATTTATTAATATATCAATCCAGCACACATCAGCTGAGCAAGCAGAGACTCACGGCTCTAGCTCTTCAATCATGCAACTCTAGCATCTTGGATTTCTTCACTTCCAATTACACAGATAAAAGACAGAAAGAGGTGGGGAAGGCACATTGTTCATTAACTGCCCTGACCAAGATACCATTTGTGTGTGTGTGTGTGTGACCTAAAGGAGTCACATTGGTCTCACCCTAACTGCAGAGACTGGGAAATGTAGAAATGTGCAAGAATGTTTCATTATTAACAGTGTCTTTCACAGTATTTTACTTTAAAATTTCAAATAATGTTGAAGGACACAAGGTTTATCACAATAGGACAAAATTTAAAGAGGTTATAAAACACTACATTAGCAAAAAGTCATTTTTCAAAGATTAATGTACTTGAAAAAAATTCTAAGAGGATATGACAAAACAGACTATTGATATGAAGTGGGGTTGAGGATGAGATTAAATAGAGTTGAAAGCAAGAAACAATACCCTAACACTTACCATCCTCTGATTTCCAAAGGTTCTACATGAAGCCAAAAAAAAAAAAAAAAGTGGGGCCTTTAAAATGTCCCAGCAGAAGTTGAGAGTTGCCACAATTTGTTACAAAATTTTATTTGATTTATGCTGCTTACAATGAACTTCAAAGAGATTCATGCCCATGGTTCCTAAATGTCACATAAACACAACTTTCTATAAACATCAGTCTGGAACTCTAGCAACCTGTACAGAGTTGGTAGATACTCAGCAGAGCAAACTGGCAAAGGACTTGACTCTCAAGCCTTCACAATTGAGCATAGCTTTGTCCATTTTTCTACTTATTTAGTAGAATGCCCATCTAATGTTTCTATTTTCAGGTAGCAATGCATGTTCTCTATGGTTTTGCACATCAGTTTAGATTTCTCAAAAACATTATGAATTTATGAGAAAGACCATTCTCCAATCATGTCCACTGTGCCTAATATTGTGCTCCGTATATTCAGCAATCTTCTATAAATGTTGCAGTTTGATTTATAAATATAGTAAGTAAAATCAATGGGAGATACACTTGAAATATGATTCTGCTAATGTATATGCATGAAATAATTTTTAAAATGGAGCCTCATTCCTATTACTTGGATTAAGTGCATTAGTGCCAAAATGTGAGATAAGTTACTTCCATATCATATTTTCCTATAAGTGGCCAAGAAAGATTTAAGGTAGAATAGTGCTTAACCAAGTTATATTTTTCAGATATTTTTAAAGGATGATCCTTGCTTCTCCACTTTCACAATCAAGAGGGAGGAAGGGAAGGAAGGGAAAAAAATAGTTTTGCACTATTTAAAGAGCATTTAGTACTCTCTTTAGATCATAGGTCTTCAACTTTGTTTCCTTATAGCTCTCAATGGTTTTATAATGTCTAGATGGCAAACTAGAAAATTCTTATTTGTTGTTAGACAATGTGAAATCAATACTTTTATTCATTAAGGAATGGAACCTCTGAATAAATGATTTTCTGTGGCTCTTATTAACTTACTGGGCTTCCCAGGTGGTGCTAGTGGTAAAGAAAGGAAAGGAAAGGAAAGTCGCTCAGTCGTGTCCGACTCTTTGCGACCCCGTGGACTGTAGCCTGCCAGGCTCCTCCGTCCATGGGATTCTCCAGGCAAGAATACTGGAGTGGTTTGCCATTTCCTTCTCCAGGGGATCTTCCCTACCCAGGGATCGAACCCAGGTCTCCCGCATTGGAGGCAGACGCTTTAACCTCTGAGCCACCAGTGGTAAAGAACCCGCGTGCTAATGCAGGAGACATAAGAGACATGGTTTCAATCCCTGGGTCAGGAAGATCTACTAGAGAAGAAAATGGCAATCCACTCTAGCATTCTTGCCTGGGAAATGCCATGTACAGAGGAGCCTGGCAGGCTACAGTCCACGGGGTCACAAAGAGTCGGACACAAGATTAGCACAATCGCAACTTACTACCCTCTCTACCCTCTTGAAAAAGAACAAATGATCAGTTTATCAAGAAATCTCTAAGAAAATTCACAAGTTTAAATAGCT
Organism: Giraffa tippelskirchi; assembly: GCF_054371585.1. NCBI lineage: Eukaryota > Metazoa > Chordata > Mammalia > Artiodactyla > Giraffidae > Giraffa > Giraffa tippelskirchi. The sequence continues at coordinate 187,766,544 of NC_137276.1, read as the reverse complement.
TTTGAACCTAAAACGACCAAACATGTAAGCCACCTCTCCATATCCTTCAACAATTTTTTCTTGGTTTAGACAGACTCTTTAATTATTACATAAATGAATAAGTTGAGCATCATTTCAACTTCTTTATCTAGGATACACTGCTAAAACAATTAAATTTAACTTTCAATTACAGGGAATTATATAGGCATGAATTGGTAAGAGCCCTGCTCCTATTTTTCTTCTCTTCCACCATAAGTCAATACAGTTTGTAACTGAAACCCATCTCACAGACCTTTGACTGCGCTTTTCTCATGTTCCTGCTCTATTGCCTTGCTGTTGCGACAGAGATGACGTGCCACTCACAGGACAGTCTTTACACTGCTATACCTCTCAACCCTGTGGGTCAGAGTTAAGAGTTTTTCTGATGTCTGAAAAGCAGAGAGGGCTTGGGCCATTTACATGGATGTTAGTGGTATTATAAGTGTCCATTTACTAGTCTGTCTCTCATATTAATCTGTGAGCAACACGACTTGTATATTCTGTAATCATTGTACTGTTTCCAATATATATCTCAACACTGACAAATGTTTCTTTTTCTTTTTAAGTAACAGCTGTTCGTGGAATACTAAAGTTTAGTTAAATCAATATGTCAGGAGTGATGCGGCAGATACCAAGTGTGTAATTAAGTTATTTGAAGATTTTCTCCCTTCTCTCCAAATTCTTTCCCAATGCCAATCATCTAAAAAAAGGACCTCCTCCTTTTGTTCTTGACCTTAACTAATGTGGAAAAATAGTAAAGGATATTATTTCATATAAACCACCGCCATGAATTCTAGCCACATGAAGAAAACTAGGAGGAGCTTACAAGGCTTAGAAATTTTGGTTTCCTAAAAAAAAAAAAAAAAAAAAAGACTAATAACATGACAAATCTCAGCAATTCATTCCATGCTAAAATGCCTCCTCATATTTGCAATCCACATGTAGTTTTTGTGGCTGTTCTCTCCCTCTCCCTCTCCTATTCTTCCCATCACCAACTTTCTTAGCTGGAACAAGAATTGTATTTTGAAGTTTTCTATGGAAGGAGGTAAGTCCCATTAGCTGGGAGCATTAAAAAAAAAGAAAGAAAGAAAAGGGGAAAAAAACTGCCACAGCCTGTCACTCAAAACAGGAAAGAAGGGACTTTGCTAGTAGTTCAGTGGTTAAGACTCCCAGTGCAGGGGGCCTGGGATCAATCCCTAGTCAGAGAACTAGATCCCGCATGCGGCAACTAAGACCTGGCGCAGCCAAATACATAAACATTTTTTTTAAGAACAGGAATGAAACCAGGAAACGCATTAGTTAACTCTAGACGTCTGTTCCCCTTGAGAATGTCCTCCCAGCCAGTTTCCAGATAGTCCAAACATATGAAATACATAACACCGTAAACTATGAAATAAGGTTGACAAAGAGAATAGGAATTAAAAAAGAAAATAACTCTCCATAAAATATTTGACTGGAAACTGGGAGACTCACCTATTAAGAAGCTGTGGGCATGAATCTAAGCCTGGTGCAATGCCTGTCTGCACTCGACTCTGGCCCAGTGGTCACTGCCATTACTGACACCACTAATCATTAGACTCAGCTGGAGAGCTTGCTAAACCACAGTTAAAATACAGACTGTAATTCAAAAGGTCTGGGATAGGACTGAGGCTCTGCATTTCTAACAGGCTTTCAGGTGATGATAATGTTGGTCCAGGACCACACTTTGAGTAGCACTGCTCTCGACTACATGGGGGAAAAACACAAAACCAAAAACTATTTTCACTAAGAATCAAAAAGATATAACAATGTCTAGTTGTGAGGACTAAGATACCAAAATATCTAGCATATTGGTAGTGTTATTGACCTGTTCGGAAATAAAAAGAAAAGCAATTAGGAGTGTAAGAGAGAGATAAATTTTGTTTTTATAAATGCTGGATTAGAGATGACAGGGTATCTATCTATATGTCCATGACCTGTAAGAGGGCAGCAAATAGATGGCTGTCACAGGCATAGAGTTAAGAGTTAGAATTCAGGTTTAAAGGTAAGTACTTGTGAGTCTCATCAACACAGCAGCTAAACCCAAGAGCACATGAAGCCTCTGGGGTCTGAGAAGACACGAGAGAGCTACGCGCAGAACCTCAAAGAATACTGTGGGTTAGGAACATAAAACACATCAAAGGAGAGAGAAGGACTAGTTGCAATGATTACGATGGAAGAAGAAGAGCCAGTATATGAGTGAGGGTTGTGGGCATTCAAATAAGAGAGAGTTATATTTATTAATAAGTGGTCTCTGCTGAGTGTGTCAAAGAGAATGAGGAAGATGAAAACCAAAGAGAGATGCTCCAATATTAAGCTCGAGAGTCACCAACAAACTTTTGAAAGCACTGTATCAGCAGCATGGAGCAGAAGCCAAACTGCAGATGGTTAAGAACAAAATGGGAAAAGAAAAAGCAAGGCAGTTGGCACAATTAAAACAGGAGTACTGTGTTGAATTTAAACTTTGTTTACAGAACTAGGATTCAATGACATCTATGATGTTTACAAGTTTCTTTTTCATTTTCATTTTAAATTTCCAAAGAGTCATCTATAGGTTGTGGTAGGCTGAAAACTGGTTCCTCAAAAGATATCCACACTCTCTTCCCTGATTCTGGGAAAGATCGAGGGCATGAGGAGAAGAGGAGATGGTTGGATGGCATCATTGACTCAATGTAAATGAGTTTGAGCAAACTCCAGGAGATAGTGAAGAACAGGGAAGCCTGATGTGCTGCAGTCCATGGGGTGGCAAAGAGTCAGACATGACTGAGCAACTGAACAACATCCCTGAAACCTGTGAATATTACCTTCCAGGGCAGAAGGGTTTTCATAGATGTGATTAATTTAAGGGTCTGGAGGAGATTAACCTGAACTATCCAGGTGTCTCCTAAATGCAATTACAGGTAATCCTAAAAGAGGGAGATGAAGGACTCCTCACACACCAGAACTAGAAAGCAAGGAGACACGTGAAGTTAAAATGTTATGCTCCTGAAGGCTCTGCTAATGGAGGAAGAGGCCAAGCAACAAGGGATGCAAGAAAGGCTGCTCCAGAAGCTGGAAAAGACAAGGAGACAGATTCTCACGTAGAACGTGCAGAGGGGGAGTGGCCCTGCTGACGCCTTGATTTCAGCACAGTGAAACATTTCAGCTTCTGAGCCTCCAGAACTGTAAGAGAATAAATTGTGTTGCTTTAAGCTATCAGGGTTATGGTACTTGGTCACAGCAGTGAGAAGAAACTAATACATAGGTCAATATTCACTCTTATCTGGCAGTAAATTTAGTCTCAACAGTCATGGGCATGCATGTGTGCTAAGTTGCTCAGTTGTGTCCGACTCTGCAATTCCATGGACTGTAGCCCACCAGGCTCCTCTGTCCATGGGATTTCCCAGGCAAGGACACTGGAGTGGTTTGCCATGCCCTCCTCCAGGGGATCTTCCCAACCCAGGGATCGAACCTGTGTCTTTGATGTCTCCTGCACTACAAGCGGGTTATTTACTGCTGATTCATCAGGAATGCCCCCATTCAGTCATCTAATCATACAAAAAAAAAAAACAAAACACTCTGGAAACATGGAAACATACCTTACCATATGTAATATACATAGCCAATGGGAATTTGCTGTATGACTCAGGGAAATCAAACCAGGGCTCGGTAACAATCTAGAGGGGTGGGATGGAGAGAGGGGTGGGAGGAGACATGAGTAAACCTATAGCTGATTCATATTGATGTTTGGTAGAAACCAATGTGATACTGTAAAGCAATTATCCTTCAATTAAAAAATAAATGGGCTTCCCTGGGGAGTCAGATGGTAAGGAGTCTTCCTGCAATGCATGAGACCTGGATTCAATCCCTGGGCCCAGAAGATCCCCTGGAGAAAGGAATGGCAACCCACTCCAGTATTCTTGCCTGGAGAATTCCATTGGCATAGGAGCCTGATGGGTTATGTACATGGGGTCGCAAAGAGTCGGACACAATTGAGCAACTAACACAGGTACAGGTAAAAAAAAATTAATTTTTTAAAAAATCCACTCTGAGAGATTATGAGCTATTCTTCAGTGGAGACTCATAATATCTTATTCCTCCTCTCACACCCAGTTTGGTAAGAAACAGATTTGCTGTGTTACATGAACTTGGAGAATGAAAAGTAGTGAAAATGTTAGTCGCTCAGTCAGGTCTGACTCTTTATGACCCCATGCTAGCCTTCCGGGCTCCTCTGTCCATAGAATTCTGCAGGAAAGAATACTAGAATGGGTAGTCACTCCCTCTCCAGGGGATCTTCCTGACCCAGGGATCAAACCCAGGTCTCCTGCATTGCAGGCAAATTTTTTACCATCTAAGCCACTAAGGGAGGGTATCACTATTTAAATAATTTGAAAAGTTAGACAGAATATATGGATTTTAGAATCTAAAATGTTTAACTTTTTAAAATATGGTTTGGTCAGCTAGCCAAAATAGGTTGTCCAACCAGCATTTTAATCAGATCACATGCCAGAAAGTATAGTCATCAGCATTTCATAACACAGATCCTGAAATGAAAATCTCATTTTCCCAGTAACCATAAAAAAAAAATCAAGGAAAAAAATTATGACAGGAAAAAATGAAACTTAAAGCAAGTCACATACACACAGAAAGAGAGATTTGACTGTAGAAATTTTTTTCTTTGCAGCCAAAGTTACCATAAACAAATGCCCATTAGGGGGCATTCTTACGAAAGAGACTCAGGGACAAATAAACTAGATCTTCTCTATCACCAGGTAGAATCTGACCATGTCAGAATATCACTTGAAGCAGAGGATTGAATAGTCATCAGAATTCTGCATGTGGACCTGGCTGGGTGTTTTGCTCCTACTCACCTCTGATAAAGGACTAGTGTCTGGGTTGCACAATCATGAGATGCTGTGATAAAGAGCTGGCAACATAACATCCTCATTACTTCCAAAACAATGAAGTAAACAGAGAGTCATTCATGGTGTAGTTGGTGTAGGGCAATAATTCTCTACCCTTGCTACACATTAAAATCACCTGAAGGGCTTTTAAAACATTTGATACAGGAAGAGCAGGACCTTCCCCAGACATTCTAATCCAATTCACTTGAAGTGAGGCCAAGAGCCTATATTTTTTTTAAGCTTTCCAGTTACATAATCTTTTGTCATAAAACAAAATGGATGTATTTATTCCTCAGCAGCAAATCTGTGGCACAGAAGGCCTTTAAAAAAGTAATGAGTTATCCTCTCATCAAAGATATGCAGTCTTTAATCTAAACAGTCTTACTCAATAATTCTAAAAGTAAAGATACACCCTCCTAACCATATGATCATCTCAGTAGATGCAGGGAAACCTTTTGACAAAATTGAACACCCATTTATGATTTTAAAAAGTCTCCAGAAAGTAGGTATAGAAGCAACATGTGAAGTGAAGTCACTCAGTCGAGTCCGACTCTTTGCGACCATGTGGACTATAGCCTACCAGGCTCCTCCATCCATGGGATTTTCCAGGCAACAGTACTGAAGTGGGTTGCCATTTCCTTCTCCAGGGGATCTTCCCAACACAGGGATTGAACCAGGGTCTCCTGCATTGCAGGCAGATGCCTTACCATCTGAAACACCAGGGAAGCCCAAGAAGCAACATACCTCAGACAAACCCACAGCAAATATACTCAACACTGAAAAATTGAAAGCATTTCCTCTAAAATCAGGAACGAGACAAGGGTGCCCACTCTCACCACTATTATGCAACGTAGCTTTGGAAATCCTAGCCACAACAATCAGAGACGAAAAAGAAATAAAAGGAATCCAGCTGGAGAGGGTGCAGAGAAAAGGGAACCCTCTTGCAAATTGATACAGCCACCAAAGAGAACAATATGGAGAATCCTTTAAAAACAAAGAATAAACTATCATATGACCCAGCCATCCCACTACTTGGAGTATACCCTCAGGAAACCATAATTTTAAAAGACACATGTACCCCAGTGTTCACTGCAACACTATTTACAACAGCTAGGACTTGGAAGCAAACTAGATGTCCATCAAAAAATGAATGGATAAAAGAAATTGTGGTACATATACACAATGGAATATTACTCAGCTATAAAAGGGAACACCTTTGAATCAGTTCTAATGAGTTGGATGGACTTAGAGCCTATTATACAGAGTGAAATAAGTCAGAAAGAGAAAGATAAATACAGTATACTAACACACATATGTAGAATCTAGAAAGATGGAACTGATGATCCTATTTGCAGGGCAGCAAAGGAGACACAGACATGAAAAACAGACTTAGGGTCACAATGGGGGAGGCAGAGGGTGGGATGACTTGAGAAAGTAGTATTGAAACATATACATTACTATATGTGAAATAGCTTGCCAGTGGGAATTTGCTGTATGATTCAGGGAACCCAAAGCAAGTGCTCTGTGACAACCTAGAGGGGTGGGATAGGGAGGGAGTTGGGAGGAAGGGTTAAGAGGGAGGGAACATAGGTATACCTATAACTGATTCAAATTGCTGTATGGCAGAAACCATTACAATATTGTAAAGTAATTATCCTCCAATTAAAAATAAAATAAAATTTTAAAAAAGATACATCTTCTTTTGGGACAGATCTGGTTTCTGGTTAAAAATAATTTCAAAAGCTACCATTATGAGTCCCCCTGTACCCTAGAAACCTCTCACACATCAACATCTTTTCGTTTCTATAACTTTACAGTTAATCACTGTGATTTTAAATCTTCTGCTCTCTATAGTGAGAGAGTGCAATGTAGTGATGAATTCGCTAAAGAAGCTTTGTATTTGTATGTTTGAAGACAGATGTAAAGGACTTACAGGATCAGACAAGACATTTGGCACACATTCACGCTGGCACAACCAGAACTCTTGAGTTATTTTTCCAAGTTGATATATTTGCCAAGCAAAAACAGCAACAAAAACCTGTCCAGGGAGACAGGAGATTTCAGCATGAACTCCTAAACATTCTGTACATAAGCACACAAACATCTTCACACTCAGTAATAAACTTTATTCAATTTCTCTCTGTGGTGAAAAACACACCCTTCAATTTCAGCATTGTCCTGTTGGTTAAGAAATGTGATCCCTAATTGCTGCTGCCGCTAAGTCACTTCAGTCGTGTCCGATTCTTAGCGACCCCATGGACTGCAGCCCACCAGTCTCCTCCGTCCATGGGATTTTCCAGGCAAGAATACTGGAGTGGGTTGCCATTGCCTTCTCCACTAATTGCTGCAGAAAGCCTCAAGTCAAATGCATTGGGCTGGGTTTACATCCTATAGCATTTTGCTCAGTTTCTTGGGTTCTGCATAATTATTTGACCCGCTAGTGTGTACCTATACCAGCTAGTTTGCGTTGTTTCCTAAGGGCCAGAAAGATTCCTTTTGAAAATCTTTATCCTAAAACAACTGGCATCAGTTAACACTGAACAACAGTTGTCTAAAATCTTCTTTACCCTAAAGCAGGAGCTCACATGTATGCGAACCCTCATTTACTATCCTTGAGTAAATGAAGTCTGCCCACATTCAGTTTGTCAGATGTATCTCTCCTGTTAAGATACTCAGTTATGGAGAGGGGCGGAATGGGACGGGAGGTGGGAAGAAGGCTCAAGAGAGAGGAGACATGTATAGCCATGGCTGATTCAAGGTGATGTATGGCAGAAACCAACACAATATTGTAAAGTAATTATCCTCCAATTAAAAATAAATAAAAGTTTTTTAAAAAGATCCTCAATTATGGGCAGAAAGGGGAACAGGCAGCTGGAAGTGGTGGCAAACATAGTTTCTTGGCTTTAGGGCCTCAGAAGAAATTTCCCTCGGTGTCTCCATTTTTCGACATTCTCCACTTCCCTGGGGGGATTTCAGAGAACACCAGGAGTGCAAACACTGCTAAGGGAGAAGCCCAAGGCCCAGAAGGAGAATAGGTTTGGGTGACTGACTGTCATGTTGATCTATGGTCAAATGGGCATTCCTCTGGGGAAACCCAGAAATATTAAGGGAGAGGGTCCCTTCTTATCAAGGGTGTGGAAAGTGCTACATAAGCATTTGGAGGAACAAACAGAAAGTGGGCTTACTGGTGTCCTTACTCCCCTTTGTATCCCTATGCTGGTGAAATGTGATCATGCTGAGTTGTTACCATGTGAGAATGAGATGTTTCACGTGTCCTTTCACCTGATGCTCCCAAGCCCTCTGTCCATTTTTATTGTCCCAGACCCCTCCTCCAGCAGCACAAGCCATTTATGAATAAGGGTTGAGCTTGGGGAATCAAGGCTGAACCTTAGGTTGTGTGAGATATTCAAAACCCATGTGCTTTCCACTTCACTATGCCTGTGTGGGTCAGATGTGCAAATAAATTAAACACAAAGTAGATCGTATTTTCTGCAGAATTTACTACTTTTAAGAAAAAAAAAATCCAAAACATAAAAATTTGGCAAAAGGAAGCCTGCACATCTTTTCAATGTCATCCTTGAACATCCTCTAACAGACCCACTTAAGGATTCTTTCTTTCTTTGGGAGAATATACCTTTCTCTGACTTGCTATTTAATACGATTCTACAAGATTATGTAAAAACTTCTTAACTTTTGCCCAGAAGAGAGGCAAATCATTTCTGCTCAATAGAAAACAAAAACTCAAATATTATGATTTTATTGCCCTTGAGGATATGAACTAGTTTGTCTCTACTTAGCCAATTGATTTTAGCATGGCATGCCCAATAAACTATACAATTTTCTGTTCATCAAACAAAGAATTTATTGGACCAGCTTATCATCCTGCCAGTCCTCTCATTCATGAGTTCAGTAAATCTTTGACAAGTGCTCACTCTGTCTTACAGAAGTGCCATGATAAGTTTTTGAAAATCATGCTTTGACACTAAAACACATTGTGAAGTTTTGGCATAAGAAGTGTTTTTACACAATAGGGGCCAAGACAAAGAAAAGGCTTTACAGATGAAATGGCCCTGAGATAAGCCTTGAGGCAGAGATGAGATTTCACCAGTGGCGGTAGGAAGGAGAGCCAGTGCAAGCAGAACTTCAAACATTTACATGTTTACATAGAAAAGTGACAAAGAGGTTCTAACATAGTTCCTTTAGAAAAACTTATTTTTGACCCATTTTATGCAATCTTCTAAATTAAATATTATCAAAGAGAGTCCATCAATGAATGAAAACAATGACACATTATGACCATATTGAACTTATTCCAGGAATAGAAGGGGTATTCAACACATGAAAAATCCATCGACATAATAACTATAGCCTAAAAGAGCATGTGCCCATCCCTTCCCTAGTCCCTTCACATTGTAGGTGTCCTTCTCCCATGCGCAATGAAGAACACCTTGTTCACATGGGCTCATTCTAACTCCTATTTTTCTTCCCTTGGTCCACAACTGGTTTGCAACACGACAAGAGTGTGGCAGCACCTCAGTTCTTGAGACCTCAATAAAATCAGCCTAAGAGAATGGATATCTGGAGGTCAGGTTGTCCTCAAAGGTATATAGAAGCACAGAAGCCCTGTGAGATCCAACACTGCCCTCGTCATAGCCCAGTCTGGGGCAGTCTGCTCACACTCCTCTTAGGACCTCCTAAAGAGGTCCCAGAACCTCTCAATGACAATATGTACTTCTCTGGCTTAGCCGAAGTAATGTTATGTTCAGCTCTATTTCCTCTCATGAACACACTGCTGTTTTTTTTTCAAGTGAGTAGAAAACATTGTTTCATTCAGAATTCGCTGTGTTGAAATTATCAAGTTTTATAGAAAGACAGCTACAGTTAATTTATGATAAGTCTGTCATTTTGGCTTCCTAAAACCACATTCCTCTGGGCACTGGTTTATTTAAATTAGAGGGATTTGTTATTATTTTTAAATACAAGAGTTTCATGGCTTCCAGAATCTCTGTTGAAAATCAGCCTGTGGAAAATCAGCCATCCACACAGAACAGTTAGAAAGAAGTCCAACAGCTTAATTTGCCTAATCAACAGCTCAGAACCTTCAGCCTCAAACTCATAATACTTTCCAACTCATTAAAAGAGGAATTGCTTGTATTTGTCATCCACAAACAGCACCAGTGGACACTACACAAGATAGCAATCTAAACGAAGCATCCTTTTGGGTAATAAAACCACAGCTGCTGCCCAGTCAACAATACTGTTTATTGTAATCAATTACCAAAACAAAACAAAATATAAAGTGTTTAAAAACAGGTCAGCTAATAAACACACATTATTTATTGCATAAACACTATCAGGAAATATTTTACATCATAAACATTAACTGTTATTCTCACTAAACAAAAAGCTGTTTCTCAGTTAACAGTTACTCAATTCATCCTTCAAACCCCACTCCTCCTTCAACAATAATCATTTATGAGCACCTACTATGCGTCTGGCATGAGTCCTTCCTAAATTATCCATACTAATGAGTTTTATTTTTTCATATTCTAAATCATACCCTTCACATCTGACAGTTTTAAGTAAACAGCAGCTCCTTGTGATGTTAAAAGATTATTCTTAAATTTATGGTCATATTTTAAATCTAATTGCCTGAACAGAATTCATTTTAAGCAAATATGAATTAACTCCTACGACACAGATTTCCTTCTAGAATAGCTGCCTCCTGGAGTCTTTTATTAAAACAAAACCCAAACAAAGCTCAAGGCAAGCAAAAACTCCAGAAATCTCTCTACCGTTCAAAAAACAATTTTGAAGTCTTAATGAGTGAAATGGAGTTTGAATAGTTAATTACACTCTATTAAGAATGCAAAAGTAGAAAGTCAAGAAATACCTGGAGTAACGGGCAAATTTGGCCTTGCAGTACAGAATGAAGCAGGGCAAAGACTAACAGAGTTTTGCCAAGGGAATGCACTGGTCATCGGAAACATCCTCTTCCAACAATACAAGAGAAGACTCTACACATGGACATCACGAGATGGTCAATACTGAAATCAGATTGATTATATTCTTTGCAGCCAAAGATGGAAAAGCTCTATATAGTCAGCAAAAACAAGACCAGGAGCTGACTGCGGCTCACATCATGAACTTCTTATTATCAAATTAATACTCATATTGAAGAAAGTAAGGAACACCACTAGACCATTCAGGTATGACCTAAATCAAATCCCTTATGATTATACAATGGAAGTGACAAATAGATTTAAAGGACTAGATCTGATAGAGTGCCTTATGAACTATGGATGGAAGTTCATGACATTGTACAGGAGACAGGGATCAAGACCATCTCCAAGAAAAAGAAATGCAAAAAGGCAAAATGGTTGTCTGAGGAGGCCTTACAGAGAGCTGCAAAAAGAAGAGAAGTGAAAGGCAAAGGAGAAAAGGAAAGATATACCCATTTGAATGCAGAGTTCCAAAGAACAGCAAGGAGAGAAAAGAAAGCCTTACTCGGTGATCAACATAAATACTCAGTGATCAACATAAAAAATAGAGGAAAACAATAGAATGGGAAAGACTAGAGAGCTCTTCAAGAAAATTAGAGATACCAAGGGAACATTTCATGCAAAGATGGGCTCAGTAAAGGACAGAAATGGTATGGACCTAACAGAAGCAGAAAATATTAAGAAGAGGTGGCAAGAATACACAGAAGAACTGTACAAAAAGATCTTCATGACCCAGATAATCACGATGGTGTGATCACTCACCTAGAGCCAGACATCCTGGAATGTGAAGTCAAGTGGGCCTTAGGAAGCATCACATGAATAAAGCTAGTGGAGGTGATGGAATTCCAGTTGAGCTATTCCAAATACTAAAATATGATGCTGTGAAAGTGCTGCACTCAATATGCGAGCAAATTTGGAAAACTCAGCAGTGGCCACGGGACTGGAAAATGTCAGTTTTCATTCCCATCCCAAAGAAAGGCAATGCCAAAGAATGCTCGAACTACTGCACAATTGCACTCATCTCACACACTAGCAGAGTAATGCTCAAAATTCTCCAAGCCAGGCTCGAACAGTATGTGAACCATGAACTTCTAGACGTTCAAGCTGGATTTAGAAAAGGTAGAGGAACCAGAGATCAAATTGCCAATCTGTTGGATCATCAAAAAAGCAAGAGAGTTCCAGAAAAGCATCCACTTCTGCTTTATTGACCATGCCAAAGCCTTTAACTCTGTGGATCACAACAAACTGTGGAAAATTCTGGAAGAGATGGTAATACCAGACCACCTGATCTGCCTCCTGAGAAATCTGTATGCAGGTCAGGAAGCAACAGTTAGAACTAGACATGGAACAACAGACTGGTTCCAAATAGGGAAAGGAGTACATCAAGGCTGTATATTGTCACTCTGCTTATTTAACTTATACACAGAGTACATCATGAGAAATGCTGGACTGGATGAAGCACAAGCTGGATTCAAGATTGCTGGGAGATACATCAATAACCTCATTTATGCAGATGACACTACCCTTATGGCAGAAAGTAAAGAAGAACTAAAGAGCCTCTTGATGAAAGTGAAAGAGGAGAGTGAAAAAGTTAGTTTAAAACTCACCATTGCAGTGAAGAGAATAAAATACCAAGGAATAAATCTACCTAAAGAAACAAAAGACCTATATATAGATAATTATAAAACACTGATGAAAGAAATCAAAGATGACACAAATAGATGGAGAAATGTACCATGTTCATGGATCAGAAGAATCAATATAGTGAAAATCAGTATACTACCCAAAGCAATCTATAGATTCAATGCAATCCCTACCAAGCTACCAACGATACTTTTCAGAGAACTAGAACAAATAATTTCACAATTTGTATGGAAATACAAAAAAACCTCAAATAACCAAAGCAATCTTGAGAAAGAAGTACGGAACTGGAGGAATCAACCTGCCTGACTTCAAACTATACTACAAAGCTACAGTCATCAAGACAGTATGGTAGTGGCACAAAGACGAAATATAGATCAATGGAACAAAATAGAAAGCCCAGAGATAAGTCCACACACCTATGGACATCTTATCTTTGACAAAGGAGGCAAGAATATACAATGGAGAAAGGACAACCTCTTTAACAAGTGGTGCTGAGAAAACTGGTCAGCTACTTGTAAAAGAATGAAACTAGAACACTTGCTAACACCATACACAAAAATAAATTCAAGATGGATTAAAAATCTAAACGTAAGACCAGAAACTATAAAACTCCTATAGGAAAACATAGGCAAAACATTCTATGATATAAATCACAGTAGGATCCTCTATGACCCACCTCCCAGAGTAATGGAAATAAAAGCAAAAATAAACAAATAGGATCTAATTAAACTTAAAAGCTTTTGCACAGTGAAGGAAACTATAAGCAAGGTGAAAAGACAGCCTTCAGAATGGGAGAAAATAATAGCAAATGAAGCAACGGACAAAGAATTAATCTCAAAAATATACAAGCAGCTCATGCATCTCATTTCCAGAAAAATAAACGACCCAATCAAAAATGGGCCAAAGGAGTAAACAGACATTCTCAAAAGAAGACATACAGATGGCTAACAAACACATGAAAAGATGCTCAACATCACTCATGATCAGAGAAATGCAAATCAAAACCACAATGAGGTACCATCTCACGCCAGTCAGAATGGCTGCTTTCAAAAAAGTCTACAAACAATAAATGCTAGAGAGGGTGAGGAGAAAAGAGAATTCTCTTACACTGTTAGTGGGAATGCAAACTAGTACAGCTACTACGGAAAACAGTGTGGAGATTCCTTAAAAAACTGGAAATAGAACTGCCACACGACCTAGCAATCCCACTGCTGGGCATACACACCGAGGAAACCAGAATTGAAAGAGATACGCATACCACAATGTTCATCACAGCACTGTTTACAATAGCTAGGACATGAAAGCAACCTAGATGTCCATCGGCAGACAAATGGATAAGAAAGCTGTGGTACATATACACAATGGAATATTACTCAGCTATTAAAAAGAATGCATTTGAATCAGTTCTAATGAGGTGGATGAAACTGGAGCCTATTATACAGAGTGAAGTAAGCCAGAAAGAAAAACACCAATACAGTATATAAACGCATATATATGGAATTTAGAAAGATGGTAGTGATGACCCTACATGTGAGATAGCAAAAGAGACATGGATATAAAGAACAGACTTTTGGACTCTGTGGGAGAAGGCAAGGGTGGGATGATTTGAGAGATAGCATTGAAACATGTATATTGCCATATGTGAACTAGATCACCAGTCCAGGTTTGATGCATGAGACGGGGCACTTGGGGCCAGTGCACTGGGAAGACCCTGAAGGATGGGATACGGAGGGAGGTGGGTGGGGGGTTCAGGATGGGGAACACATGTACACCCATGGCTGATTCATGTCAATGTATGGCAAAAACCACTACAATATTGTAAAGCAACTAGCCTCCAATTTAAATAAATAAATTAATTTACAAAAACCCTGAACATTCAGAAAACTAAGATCATGGCATCTGGTCCCATCAGTTCAGTTCAGTTCAGTCTCTCAGTCGTGTCCGACTCTTTGCGACCCCATGAATTGCAGCACGCCAGGCCTCTCTGTCCATCACCAACTCCCAGAGTCTACGCAAACCCATGTCCATCGAGTTGGTGATGCCATCCAACCATCTCATCCTCTGTCGTCCCCTTCTCCTTCTGCCCCCAATCCTACCCAGCATTAGGGTCTTTTCCAATGAGTCAACTCTTCGCATGAGGTGGCCAAAGTGTTGGAGTTTCAGCTTCAACATCAGTCCTTCCAATGAACACCCAGGATTGATTTCTTTCAGGATGGATTGATTGGATCTCCTTGCAGTCCAAAGGACTCTCAAGAGTCTTCTCCAACACCACAGTTCAAAAGCATCAATTTTGCGGCGCTCAGCTTTCTTCACTGTCCAACTCTCACATCCATATATGACCACTGGAAAAACCATAGCCTTGACTAAACGGACTTCTGTTGGCAAAGTAATGTCTCTGCTTTTCAATATGCTATCTAGGTTGGCCATAACCTTCCTTCCAAGGAGTAAGTGTCTTTTAATTTCATGGCTGCAATCACCATCAGCAGTGATTTTGGAGCCGCCCCAAAAAAGTCTGACACTGTTTCCACTGTTTCCCCATCTATTTCCCATGAAGTGATGGGACCAGATGCCATGATCTTAGTTTTCTGAACGTTGAGTTTTAAGCCAACTTTTTCACTCTCCTCTTTCACTTTCATCAAGAGGCTCTTTGGTTCTTCTTCACTTTCTGCCATAAGGGTGGTGTCATCCACATATCTGAGGTTATTGATATTTCTCCCGGCAATCTTGATTCCAGCTTGTGTTTCTTCCAGCCCAGCATTTCTCATGATGTACTCTGCATATAAGTTAAATAAGCAGGGTGACAATATACAGACTTGACGTACTCCTTTTCCTATTTGGAACCAGTCTGTTGTTCCATGTCCAGTTCCAACTGTTGCTTCCTGACCTGCACACAGGTTTCTCAAGAGACAGGTCAGATGGTCTGGTATTCCCATCTCTTTCAGAATTTTCCAGTTTCTTGTGATCCACACAGTCAAAGGCTTTCGCATAGTCAATAAAGCAGAAATAGATGTTTTTCTGGGACTCTCTTGCTCTTTCGATGATCTGGAGGTGACTGGTGATAGATGCAAAGTCCGATGCTGTAAAGAGCAATATTGCATAGGAACCTGGAATGTTAGGTTCGTGAATCAAGGCATATTGGAAGTGGTCAAACAGGAGATGGCAAGAGTAAACATCGACATTCTAGGAATCAACGAACTAAGATGGACTGGAATGGGTGAATTTAACTCAGATGACCACTATATCTACTACTGTGGGCAAGAATCCCTTAGAAGAAATGGAGTAGCCATCATGGTCAACAAAAGAGTCCAAAAGGCAGTACTTGGATGCAATCTCAAAAATGATAGAATGATCTCTGTTCGTTTCCAAGGCAAACCATTCAATATCACAGTAATCCAAGTCTATTCCCCGACCAGTAACACTGAAGAAGCTGAAGTTGAACGGTTCTATGAAGATCTACAAGACCTCCTAGAACTAACACCCAAAAAAGATGTCCTTTTCATTATAGGGGACTGGAATGCAAAAGTAGGAAGTCAAGAAACACCTGGCATAACAGGCAAATTTGGCCTTGGAGTACAGAATGAAGCGGGGCAAAGGCTAATAGAGTCTTGCCAAGAGAACACACTGGTAATAGCAAACACCCTATTCCAACAACACAAGAGAAGACTCTACACGTGGACATCACCAGATGGTCAACACCAAAATCAGATTGATTCTATTCTTTGCAGCCAAAGATGGAGAAGCTCTATACAGTCAGCAAAAACAAGACCGGGAGCAGACTGTGGCTCAGATCACGAACTTGTCCCATCACTTCATGGCAAATAGATGGGGAAACAGTGGAAACAGTGACAGACTTTATTTTGGGGGGCTCCAAAATCACTGCTGATGGTGACTGCAGCCATCAAATTAAAAGATGCTTGCTCCTTGGAAGAAAAGCTATGACCAACCTACACAGCATATTAAAGAGCAGAGACATTATTTTGCCAACATAGGTCCATCTAGTCAAAGCTATGGTTTTTCCAATAGTCATGTATGGATGTGAGAGTTGGACTATAAAGAAAGCTGAGCACTGAAGAACTGATGCTTTTGAAATGTGGTGTTGGAGAAGACTCTTGAGAGTACCTTGGACTACAAGGAGATCCAACCAGTCCATCCTAAAGGAAATCAGTCCTGAATATTCACTGGAAGGACTGATGCTGAAGCTGAAACTCCAATACCTTGGTCACCTGATTCAAAGAACCAACTCATTTGAAAAGACCCTGATACTGGGAAAGATTGAAGGTGGGAGGAGAAGGAGATGACAGAGAATGAGATGGTTGGATGGTGTCACTGACTTGATGGACTTGGGTTTCAGTAAAGTCCAAGAGTATGGACCAGGAGGCCTGGCGTGCTGCAGTCCATGGGGTCGCAAAGAGTTGGACATGACTGAGCAACTGAACAGAACTGAAACATGCCAATAGCTTTATCAAAATATATGTTCACCAGCACAGGAAGGCAGGTTACTTACCTGCTTCTTGGCTTTGATATACTCTGCCAGCAAGGTTATTGGCAATGTCAGGACTTTTAGAGATGACTCCGACAGTGCCAGGAACACGTGGGCTCAGAATGGTTCCCTGATTCTTCATGAAGCAACGCAGAAAGCATGTTCAGCTGTGGGGAATGACTGGGTAAGAGGAGCTCAGCTGACAAGTAAATATCACTCACCTCACTCCATGACAGCAGGTCAAGGCATCCCCCACTTCTGAGCTGCTTCACCATCTCCTTGAAATGTTTTGCAACCATAATCATCCATTTGAAGACAAACCTGACCTTAGCCAAGTTCTAAATCCCTTGAAGGCACAGGTTTTCAGATGCTCTGGAGTGTCTTAAGAGCTTCCTTGAGTGTCTCATCCTAGCTCTTTTGAATTAGTAACTTTGTTGGGCTGGGGACAGAGAATGTACTTGTTTACATTCAGTTCAGTTCAGTCGCTCAGTCGTGTCCGACTCTTTGCGACCCCATGAATTGCAGCATGCCAGGCCTCTCTGTCTATCACCAACCCCCGGAGTCTACCCAAGCCCATGTCCATCGAGTCAGTGATGCCATCCAACCATCTCATCCTCTGTCATCCCCTTCTCCTCCTGCCCTCAATCCTACCCAGCATTAGGGTCTTTTCCAATACTTGTTTACATACTGCCCAGCTATTTTTGAAAGAGCTGGTGTTATTTTAGAAACCCTGGTTTAGGACATAAAAAAAATCCATTTCCTAAAGGACAGGTATAAGAAATGATTCAGATTGATGGTTAATGTCTCCTGGAATAGAAAGCTACCAGGAGAGAAGAAAAAAGTTGAAGTCTAGTTGAGGCTGAGAGCTAGATCACATGTCCCTGAAATGTAGATCAGGCTATCCTGGTGTTGCTTCAAAAGTGATACTGTCTATTCTATTTGGTTAAATTACAGAAAGATGAAAAGGGAAAAAGATGTCACCAGCGTAACACTGATTCCTATGGACTAAGCTCTCAGAGCACAAAGAGCCTGGACTAAGAACATGATTCTGAGAAGAGCAAAGGAACTTGTGTTCCTCAGAAGCAGGAGCTGAAGCACTTAAAAGCAAAGGTTCGGCACTGTCTCCAAACTGGGTGGGAAAAGGTATGGATGTGTATGATGCCAGCTGTGCCTTTCACATCTCCAACCTCAGCTGAGTCCTTCAGTTAATGCAGGAAAGGCCTGTGCGGCAAGCGGCCACCCCATCACACCACTTCTGTAAACAGAGGGGACATGAGCACACTCTGTAACCCTTCTTCACCCTTCCCACTGTTTTCCTCTGTATTAGCTCCTTCTTCGGAGAAGGCAATGGCACCCCACTCCAATACTCTTGCTTGGAAAATCCCATGGATGGAGGAGCCTGGTAGGCTGCAGTCCATGGGGTCGCTAGGAGTTGGAAACAACTGAGCAACTTCACTTTCACTTTTCACTTTCATGCATTGGAGAAGAAAATGGCAACCCACTCCAGTGTTCTTGCCTGGAGAATCCCAGGGACGGGGGAGCCTGTTGGGCTGCCGTCTATGGGGTCACACAGAGTCGGACACGACTGAAGCGACTTAGCAGCAGCTCCTTCTTGGAAAGGCCTAGTGTAAGCCCAGCTACTTTGCTGGATGACAATTAACTGCAAATGTATCAGAGTAGATGTAGGCATTAACTTCACTTTGAGGAATCTAATCTGAACACCAAGTCAGCCTTCTAAGAAGTATCTTAAGAAAGAGGTATGACCAACATTTCACTCTTTCAGTCATCTTTCAGGAATTCTCTTGGAGGCACACCAATGCTGAACCTCTATTTTTTTTCAATACTCGTTGTCAGGACTGGCATAAATCTCGACTGGTCTGGAACCAGGCCTGTGCCAAGTAGCTATAAAATAAATCTGAGGCCTCTGAGACCTAGCCAAGGCTTCCTATGAAGGTATCAGGAACTCAAAATACTGACCAAAGCTGAGGCTAGGCCAACATGAAAATACCCAGGAAAAGCCTATGTGTTTGAAATTTTCCACAATGCAAAGTTTAAAAAAAAAAATCATTGATTGGAAAATAGTGGAAATTAACACAACATTTTAGATCAACTATGAAAGTCAACAAGTCAGTCGATCAGTTGTGTCTGACTCTTTGCGACCATACGGACTGTAACCTGCCAGGCTCCTCTGTCCATGGAATTCTCCAGGCAAGGATACTGGAGTGGGTTACCATTTTCTACTTCAGGGGATCTTTCTGACCCAGGGATCAAACCCAGATCTCCTACATTGCAGGGAGATTCTTTACCATTTGAACCACCAAGGAAGCCCAAATCAACTATACTTCAACAAAATAAAAAAATTCAAAATTTAAAAAGAAAAGGGAAACAGATAGACCTTGGCTCACCATATATGGTCAATAGAAGGATCAGAAAACATTCTTGGGGGCCTGTGATCCACAGCAGTCAACATAAGTAAGGATGGCCCCAACAAAACTGCCTTGCAATTACCTGCAATGACAGTAAAGCCCCTGGATCCATGCATTTGAAGAACAAAACAGCTGAAGGGTTGAGAGTGAAACAGCCTTTGGTATTAAGAAACCCCCACCTAACTTATGTATTTAAATATCATCAACTAGGCCTATCACTCATATAAGATCAGTTCAAGAAAGACAGTGGCCTTGTGAGTTTCAGTGTTTAATTAGTTGAAACACTAATTAATTTCATTTTGTCATACTTAGATTGATCAGTATAAATTTATGCACACATGTGTGCTCAGTCGTGTCTGACTCTTTGAAACCGCATGAACTGTAGCCCGCCAGATTCCTCTGTCTATGGAATTTTCCAGGCAAGAATACTGGAGTGGGTTGCCATTTCCTTCTCCAGGGGATCTTCCTGACCCAAGGATTGAACCAGTGACTCCTACGTCTCCTGCATTGCAGGTGGATTCTTTACCACTTGAACCATTGGAAAAGCCCCATAAATCTATGATGAGTGTCTATACCATAGTCTATTCCGTATTTCAGACACTTCCAAGAGTGATGAAAAGGAAATCATGTCAACTGAAAGTAGAACTATGCAACACTGCATCCAAACCTACAGTAGCCCCCACTATCTTGACACTGACTCTCAACTTCTAGGCCTGACTCCAAGACTTTTTATGAATTGACCTACTTTCAAAGTCCAAGGCTACTTTCCATTATTGTCCTCTGCTCCAAGCATGAAAACCTCACTGCATTGTTACAGGATGTCATAATCCCCAGGTCACATTTTTGCTTCTCTCTCCAGAGTTTCGAAGTCCTGGTTGGGAATTGCTTTGCCCACATTTGGGGGATTGTATTGTATTGAGAGTATCATAGTTGGAAGTGAAACTGGGTCCTAGCTCTGCAGAGGCATTGTTAACTATCTTAACCAGGTCCTTGACTCTAGTGTGTACCCATCCCCAGTGTAATTCCTGTTCCTGGTATTTCCATTAAGTAGAAAAAACAGACAAGTGAGGCCACATTTCCCTCCCCTCCCCTCCCCCTCTTTCTGTCTCTCCTACAGCTAAAATACTTACACCATCTTTTCCAACAGGACATCTTATTAAGCAGTGGGAACAAACTGTTTAATTGATGGGAGATCACAAGAAATCCCAGGGACCTAATAGCCTAAGTTACTCAGATGGCGGATACTGGTCCCAGACACTATTTGTACCTTTTCAATCTCCTTGGAAAATACTATTTAAGCGCATTAAGCTAATTTCCTAAGTGTCAATGATAATAGGAGATCAAATTTCAGGTTGAGAAATGAAAGATTTGGAGATTGAAAAATAAAGAAGGATACCTCATATGTATTCTTTTTTTATCATTTGGCAAATATTTACCAAATCCATGCTGTGTGTTAGGCATTGCAACAAGAGCTGGGGATATGAGGGAGAACCAGTCAGACACGAGGGGTTGCCCAGGAAAGCTTGAAAAATAAGATACACTCTCCCATGCCCAGCATGGGTCTGAGCTGGGTAAACATACTAACCTTTTAGATTCTTATTGAAGCCATGACTTTGAAGTCCCCACAGGCCCAGATCCACCACAGGACTGGCTTAAAGAGATTCCTATGACACCAAAGAGTGGCATCAACAACCGAGGCTCCTTTCCAAGTTTTCAAGGTGACAGCTTCAGTTCCATATCAGATAAGGCCATCCGCTGGGACATTTATTAGAGGAGTTTAATTTGTCCGAGTGCAGTCTTCTGAACAGCTTGCTTTGATGTTAAGATAGTATCTGATAAGAGTGTTACGTCTTCAGAGGAAAAGTACCATATAAAGACCAAACTCCTGGTGTGGTTTTTTTCCATTGTCTATATTCTAACTCTTTGAGTGGACATTCTTAGACTATTTTGGTTTACAGGATCCTGCATTCTTGTCTTTAGTGTTTAATATGACTGCAGAGCTGGGGGTGGGGGACACATTTGGCCCTAAAGCAGGGGTCTGAATGCTGAATTCCTTTCAGTTGCATGATTGGATGAGAGCAGACTGGATATGAGGAATTACTTGTAGCTGAAACATTCTCTCATGACATGGAATTT
This sequence comes from Giraffa tippelskirchi, assembly GCF_054371585.1. Lineage (NCBI taxonomy): Eukaryota > Metazoa > Chordata > Mammalia > Artiodactyla > Giraffidae > Giraffa > Giraffa tippelskirchi. Next base: position 187,744,937 of record NC_137276.1, on the reverse strand, counting down.
TCTCTCAGGGGAGTAGCACAGGCCCAGTATAATGGTAGTAGAGTTCTGGGGTCCAGGCCTTTATCATGTCAATGGTTACACAAAGTGACAAAGCCTAAGATGAGTTCATATCCCAAGAGATGGATCAAAGGAGTTTCCTGGGTCAAAACTAGGAAAGCAACACAAAAAGATATGATTCTACTTATATGAAGTACCTAGAGGTGTCAAATTCATAAAGACAGGAAGTATAGAGGAGATTGTCAGGGGCTTGAGGGGATGAAGGGAATGGGGAGCTATTGTTTAATGGGTAAGAATTTCAGTTCTGCAAGATGAAAAGATTTCTGGAAATTATTGCACAGCACTGTGAATGTACTTACCACTGCTGAATGGTACCCCTAAAAATAGTTAAGAAGGTAAATTTTACATTACATTTTATATCTACTTTACCACAATTGAAAAACAAAACAGGAAAGCTAAATATACTGATGGATTAAAAAAATATTCAGTAAAGACAAAAATGGACAGCAAAACCCCCAAACAGACAGGATTAGGACAGACATCAACTCGGGGCAGAGACTGCAGTGAAGGGACAGTGCCCAGGAATGTTTTAAAAATCAGGGTTTTATGTTCAAATTTTACTTTTGTCAGAAGTTGACTATGCGGTGCTATGTGGTTGTCCTGGGTTAGAGGCACCAGTCATAACGAACGTATCAGACAGTAGTAAACACCTCCCAGACTGCACTAGACAGACAGGCATATACCTCAGAGATATGTGGTCCTGAACCTTTAGATCCAGCTTAAGAACAGAGCAAAACTTTTCAAACTGTACCTAACATATTGTTCCTCTGGCCTCACCAAATTGGGAATGAGCCTCAGAAAGAAAAGCATTCTTTCCCTGGTTAATGGTCTTTGAGAAGCAGCAAGAAGAGAAGGAAAGGACTAAAATGGCATGACAAAAAAGACTCAGAGAAAAATACTGAGTCTTATAATGTCCCATTAAAATTTTACTACTTGTTTAGAAAGTCTTTGTAATGTTTGCAATTTTGCCACTCAAAAATAATCTGATCACTCCAAATTTAGACCAGAAGAGATTTCAGGCTTCAGTCCATAATATCACGCTCCAGAGGGCCAGACTCTAATTTTCAACTGCCCGATGACTGTTGACACTTAGTTGTGCCCTCTGGACTTCAAGCTCAATTTGCAAAATTGAAGACAGACCAAACATGATTTTGCTCTGAGTCCCTTACTCAGTAATGGCACTAGCATCCTCACAGTCACCCAGGCTTAACTATCGGAGTCAAAGGAATTCTCCTCAACCCACACCAATTTGGTTGCCAAAGCCCTTCATCTATGCTTCAGTGATATTTGTCCCCCTCTCCATCCATCTGCCAATCTACTCCTTTCCCCAGAATATCCCAATGCCCTAATCCAGCTATTAGTATTAATCTTTTGCTTGGTATGATGCTAAAGATTCCTAACTAGCCCCAGCTTGGACTCTTGCTTTCCACTCCAACTTTAAAATAGCCACCTGTCTTATATGCTTACATTCCCTCCTTAATGGGCCCTCCTGCCTCATTCTGTGGGCTTCCCTGTATTCATGAACCAAAGTGAAAACTCCTCAGCCTCAACGTCAGATTGCCACACAAACTTCCGGAAACCTCCCTTAGCCCCAGTCTCCCATGTCTCTTTGGGTACCTACGCTGTGCTATATTCAGCTACTCACCATTATCCTAACATGTTAGGAAATTTAATAGGTCCATGCTTTGATTATGTTGTTCCCTTGACTAGAACACCCTTATTATCTTCCCTATCTTTTTCAATTATTGAAATTTTACCCATCTTTTACAATTCAGCCCAAACATCATCTCCTCCTTGAAAATTACCTTTCCATTGAAATGAATCATTTCTTCTTCAGGCTCAACTGTTATTAAATACCTAATACTATGTGTTCTCAAAAAGCTTACAGTGAGCTGTAAAATTATAGCATTCGATCAATCCTAAGGACTGAGGATGATAAGCACAGTGTAAGTGCTGCAGAATTACAGACAGCATAGACTTGCCAAGTTTTGATCAGCAAAATGGGTTCCTCAATCACTAGGAAGTTTGGGAGGGGGTGGTTCCCCAAGTGGGAATAATTTTTTGAATAGGATTTTAGCTACAGAAGATGCAGTCAGTTGTTTACAGGGAAACCTTCAGTTCAATGTAAACACATGAAAACCATTACTAAAACAATTATATTCATGAGATGGGGGTGACTGTATGAAATCCATTTGCCAAACCACAAATGGCCCAATAAATGGTAACTTAAAATATGCAGGGACAGTACAAACAGATTTCCTTGAGTTAAATTCAGGACAGATGGAACAAAAAAGATAAGTACTTTTTACAGGTTTGCAATGTTGATTACCTTACCAACACTGATTCATAAAATTATCAATTTATCAGGTGACAAATGATAATTCATAGCATCCCCAAGAAAAAGAAATGCAAAAAGGAAAAATGGTTTTCTGAGGAGGCCTTACAAATAGCTGTAAAAAGAAGAGAAGGTAAAAGCAAAGGAGAAAAGGAAAGATATACCCAACTGAATGCAGAGTTCCAAAGAATAGCAAGGAGAGATAAGAAAGCCTTCTTCAGTGGTCAGTGCAAAGAAGTAGAGTAAAACAATAGAATGGGAAAGACTAGACAGCTCTTCAAGAAAATTAGAGATACCAAGGGAATATTTCATGCAAAGATGGGCATAATAAAGGATAGAAATGCTATGGACCTAACAGAAGCAGAAGATATTAAGAAAAGGTGGTGGCAAGAATACACAGAAGAACTATACAAAAAAGATCTTAATGACCCGGATAACCATAATGGTGTGATCACTCACCTAGAGGCAGACATCCTGGAGTGCAAAGTCTAGTGGGCCTTAAAAAGCATCAAAATAATGCTCAAAATTCTAGGCTTCAGTAGCACATGAATTGAGAACTTCCAGATGTACAAGCTGGGTTTAGAAAAGGCAGAGGAACAAGAGATCAAATTGCCAACCTTCGTTGGATCATAGAAAAAGCAAGGGAATTCCAGAAAAACATCTACTTCTGCTTCATGGACTATGCTAAAGCCTTTGACTGTGTGGATCACAACAAACTGTGGAAAATTCTTCAAGAGATGGGAATACCAGACCACCTTACCTGCCTCCTGAGAAATCTGTATGCAGGTCAAGAAGCAAGAGTTAGAATAGGACATGGAAAAACAGACTGGTTCCAAATTGGCCAAGGAGTACATCAAGGCTGTATATTGTCACCCTACTTATTTAATTATATGCAGAGTACATCATGAGAAATGCCAGGCTGGATGAAGCACAAGCTGGAATCAAGATTGCTGGGAGAAATATCAATAACTTCAGATATGCAGATGATACCATCCCAGTGGCAGAAAGCAAAGAGGAACTAAACAGCCTCTTGATGAAAGTGAAAGAAGAGAGTGAAAAAGCTGGCCTAAAACTCATCATTTGAAAAATTAAGATCATGGCATCCAGTCCCATCACTTCATGGCAAATAGATGGAGAAAAAATGGAAACAGTGACAGACTTTATTTTCTTGGGCTCTAAAATCACTGTGGATGGAGACTGCATCCATGAAATTAAAAGATGCTTGCTCCTTGGAAGAAAAACCATGACAAACCTAGAGAGCATATTAAAAAACAGAGACATCATTTTGCCCGCAAAGGTCTGTATAGTCAAAGCTATGGTGTATCTAGTAGTCATGTATGGATGTGCGAGTTGAACCATAAAGAAGGCTGACCGCTGAAGAATTGATGCTTTCGAACTGTAGTGCTAGAGAAGATTCTTGAGAGTCCCTTGGACCACAAGGAGATCAAAGCAGTAAATCCTAAAGGAAATCAACCCTGACTACTCATTGGAAGGACTGATGCTAAAGCTAAAGCTCCAATACTTTGGCCAGCTGTTGCGAATAGCCAACTCATTGGAAAAGATTCTGATGCTGGGAAAGATAGAAGGCAGGAGGAGAAGGGGACAACAGAGGATGAGATGGTTGGATGGCATCATCAATATAATGGACATGAGTTTGAGCAAACTCTGGGAGATAATGAAGGACAGGGAAGCCTGGTGTGTTGCAGTCCATGGGTATCAAAGAGTCGGACATCACTGAGCAACTGAACAACAACAATAACAGTCAGTGAGGTGATTTCCTTTGTTTTCCAGAGAGTCAGATTTAGAATATCCAAGAACTTTATATAATAGCCAGAGCTGCTGGCAGAAGTATAGCATTTAGTAAGTTTGGGACATAAGGGCCACTTTTAATTTTGTCTCCCCTGGAAGTAAGGAAATCTTGTTTCCATAATATTCCAAAATCATAGGCTAATCCAAAGGCATGTCAACTATCAGTATTAGTGATTTGCAGTTTTACCTTCAGCTAGAATACATGCTCAAGTAAAAGAATATAATTTGGTGTGTTGGGCTAAAGTTGTCAGAGCTAAGGTTCTTTGCCTCAATGATTTTAAAAGGAGTTGATATTGCATGTGTAGCTGAGTATTTACCATTTTCATCTTTTAAGTATTCCATGGGAAATTAACATTTGTTAAAGGGAGTTTCTTGTAACTAGGTGTTACTAGGTGATCTATCAAAGTCAAACAGTCATAAGGAGTTTTGTCCATGGAAGAAGGAGGAAGGGTAGCAGGGTTCAGATTGTTAAAATGGACAAGAGTGATGCGGGGACAGTTACCAAGAGAATTTCATAAGAAGTGAGATAGCTCACTGAAAGATGTTGAGTGTCATGTGAGTCCAAGATAGCTTAGACCTCATGAGGTAGAAAGATGGCAAAGAGGATCCATTGACTATTTCTTCAATGGCCTTTACTAGAAGGGTAGTGCAGGGACAGTCCTGTGGCATGGAGATTAACCTGAGGCAATAGGATCTAGGATTTGTGACCTAGAGGTCAGTGACAGTCCCTGTGTTTTAGAGCAAGTACTCCAAGGGCATCTCCCTCTTTTTCGTATTCAGAAAGGAAAGAAGAATAGTTTGGATAGCCAAGAGCAGGTGGACTTGTTAAGCTTTCCTTCAAGGTTTTAAAGGCCAGGTCATCTTGGTTTTCCCAATAATGGGATAAGATTTATGGTATTTAATAAGACATACAGTAGCGATTAAGGAGAGGTTTGGAACCAACTGTGACAATAACCAGCTAGCCCAAGAAAAGCCTGAAACTGACTTTCAGTTTTATGTTTTGGGAAGCTCAAGATGATATGAAGCCTATCAGGATCTAGGTATAACCCTCCTTCTATTAAATGTCCTAAATGTTCAACCTGAGCTTTAACAAATTGTTATTTTTGCTTTGAGACCCTGTGTCCCTGAGTGGCTAAGAGTTTTAAAAGTGAATCCTGTCTTCTTATGAGGAATCTTGAGAGAATGAGCAGAAAAATAAATCATTCTATGTATTGTAGGAAGGTGGAGCCTCCAGAAAATTTTATATCATCCAGATCAGCTTTTAAATTTTCTGAAAAGTAAGAAGGCTTTTCAGTAAAATTCTGGGGCATCACTGTCCAGGTATAATGTTTTTCTTCCCCAGTAAAGGCAAAAGGATACTGACTAACCTTATCCGCTGGAATACTGAAGAATGCACTGTATATATCAAAGTGGAAAATCTGCTTTCAGTAGGTATGGGTGCTAATAATGCCATGTGGGAATTAAGAACAATGGAATGGGGAAGAATAACAATATTTATCACTCAGAGATCTTCAACTAATCTCCATCCTCCACCATCAGATTTTCTTACAGGTAAAATAGGGATTTTACAAGGACTGGTGCAAGGGACATAGTAAGTTCCTGCACTTTATTAGTCTTCTATGATAGGTCTTGTGCCCTGTAAAACTTCTTTGTTTACAGGGTATCAATTCTGGGCAGAAGTTTTAAGAAATGAATTTGGATTTAAATGGGGTGGGGGGCGGGGAGACTCTATGAGTTCTGAATATATCTGTGGAAGATTTTGCCCACAAAGTAGGGGACAATAAATCTAATGATGGGGATAAGTCTGAAGTTTGACCTTCCCTGGTTTGTAAAGTACTTATAAGAGAAAAGGGGTTTGGATTTTCTTGGGGATGAGATTCAAGGGATTTGAACTCAACAGTTATTTCTCCTTTCATGAGAAAGAAACAGTAGCACGATATTTTTCTAGGAAATCTCATCTTAGTAAGGGGACAGGAGATGATTCACTGAGGAAAAATGAATGATTATCTGTCAAAGATGCCAAGCAAAAGGATATCAGCTTAGAAACAGGGACTTGTTTTAGTTTATTTGAGACCACCTCTATTTGAATAAATGTACTACTCCAAGAAAGAGACTGTTTCATGTAGTAGGGTTGTCGAACAGACAGGGCAGCTACATGTTGTAAGGGATTTGTCCCGCAATCTAGAGAGCAGTTTCCTATAGCCTATTTAATGATGAATGGGCAACAGTCCCTGTGTTTCCTCTGAGTCCCACCATTGGGAAGAGTCTGATTCTTGGCTCTTGAAAAGTTGTAATCACCTAGACCTTTTTGATCTATAGCAGTCCTTTTTCCAATGGCCAGCTTCTTTCACAATGAGAACCCAGTAGGGAGAGTTTGTTTGGGAGATTCCATTTGTTGAAGTTGGAAATGTTAGTTGCCCTTCCTTTGGAATCATCTTCTAGGGTGCAGGCTAACAGATTAGATCGATTGACAAGATTAGAGGTGGGCACTGTTTCCCATTCTATGCAAGTTCTCCTGACTAACAGAGATAGACCTGTTCAAACCATTTATAAAAAATTGACTTAAAGGCCACCCTGCTGGGTTCAACATCTATAACAAGTCCAAAACTTTCTTTAAAGGTGATTTGGAGTCTGCAATAGTAATCATAAACAGATTTGGCAAGCTTTGGAGTACACGTCTGAATTATGTTCCACTCCACTGGTATAGAGAAAGCGCTTGGGATGGCAAGATGCTGCCTTTCGGGTAAACCATGTGCTTGGTCATATAAAAGGGCCACTGGCCGACTTACTTGGAATTCCAAGGATTGTTTGCAGCTTTCCCAGTTAGCAGTTTTCATCCAATACTGGGTTTAACCTTTTCCAACAAGCAACCTGGAGAAGCCAGGTTGTTAAGTCTGAAATACAATATTAAATTCTTCTGCAAATCTACAAGGATCCTCAGTTACCTTAGGAAAATCTTTTATTATAGCTTGAGGTTCAGCTTTGGTCCATGGAATGTTGAGAAATTAATGATTTAGCAGGATCCTCAGAAGACTTAATTTTTAATGGGAGTTGGAAAGCTTCAACATTAGAGAAGGAAAGTTCAGATTAAAGGAAAGCGATCAGAAGAGGGCAAAGATGAACACAGAGGAGGTGGAGCTGTTGGGAAGGGAAACCTCACTGGTGCTGTGGAAGAGACCTCTAATGATTTTTTATCTCCTTTCAGTTGTTTATTTGCTTCAGTTAACTCAGAAATAGTATTATGCAAAGAGGCAATTTCAAAATCCTGGATACATTTAGAAGCCTCTAGGTACCAATTAAAACACCTATCTCATTGTTTGTTTAGTTCTATTGCCACAGTCTTCTAATTAAGTCTGGAGAAAAACAAGTTTGGGAAGATCAAGAATTCCTCATAACGGCTCTTTAATTTCTAATTATCTTTACTAAGGTTGAGCCATTTAATCCAAAATGCATGTGAAGAGAGGCTACAATTCTTTAACATAAACCTGGCTGAGGTCCCTGAAGGACGGCCACCCTTAGAGCATTTAATTGAGTGGGATCCCACATGTCATAGGTTTTCCTGAGAGCAAAAGAAAAATTCCTAAATAGCCTGATGGGTGTGCTTTCAGAGCTGGGAGTTGTATTTTGTTCTAGAGTGTGCCTTTCCCAAGATTCCCTTGATTTTTCTTCCTGGGGATGGCCTTTGCCCTGGTTGTCTGATCCATGACCATGTGCCTCTTGTTGTACGAAAATTGTCTTATAGTTGAGGTAACTTAATGTCAATCTGGCCTTATCCTCTCACAGGAGTCTTTGTCTCTCATACAGAGGTGAAAGTGCTCTAACAACATTTATTTGCTCCACTCATACCCACTGATACTGTTTTTAATTGCTGCTCTCAAGAATTTCCAAGGAATTATACTGAAATTCCAGTGGACTTCAATAAGAAAACAAATGAGTACTCACCAAAGAGGATAAAGCCTTCAAACAGATCCTGAGTAAAGTCAGAAAACTCAAGTCAAAGGAAAGGAGTTCAAGGGGACTTCCCTAGTGGTCTAGTGGTTATGAATCTACTTTCTGATGCAGGTTCGACCCCTGGTCAGGGAACTAAGATCCACATGCCATGGGGCAACTAAGCCCACAAGTTCCAGAGTCCACGAGATGCAACTAGAGAAGCCCAAGTGCCAAAGCAACAAAGAGCCCATGCGCTGTAAGACTCAACACAGCCAAATAAATAATGTTTTTTAAAAAAGAGAGAGGAAGCAAGGGAGCTTAGAAGCTGAGAACAGACTTATCAAACCAAAAGCAGATGGTAACGCACAGGAGTGCATTACCATAACACGAGGGACTTGCTGTGGGCACCTCACCTGATACCAAGGGTCATTTTGCTTCAGAGGTCATCCCCTTTGGATCTCATTTTTGAGGCCAAGGTATGTTACCTATAGCTTTTATGGTTTGCCTGTCCCAAATTGTATTTCCCCCCGCTATTCCTGAATAAACTCATCTTTTTTGACAATTTTGAGCTTGTCCCAGTTTACCTCTTTATTTAGGTCAATAACCCCAAGCCTGGTTTTCCAATCCGCATTAACAATTCTAGAAGACGCCCAATCTCATTTGTAAATTGGGCTGTTAAGTTGGAAGTAGAGACTGAAAAGCATCAGAATACAACTGTCAAAATATTCCAAAGTGAGGAACCAAAGCAAATTGCAGAAATTTCCAAGCAGGCAGCTGAGAAATGTTTCCTCTGCTTAAATGAATCAGATTTAATTTCTACTCTTTGAAGTTAAGACACCTGACAGATAATGAATCAGATTTAATTTCTACTCTTTGAAGTTAAGATACCTGACAGATACAATGACCTTAACTCCTGGCCACAGTTGATTTGTCAAAGGATGGAAACCTCATCCCAGCTTGACTTTCTGGTTATGCAGTTTTGAAAACAAAACCTAGTGGCCTTAAACAATACTTTATTCTCTCTCAATGTTCGGTCAGTTGCTGGGCTCAGCTGGAAGAGTCACTTGGCATCTCTCATGCCCTTGCAGCCAGACATGAGCTGGGCCTGAAGTCATATGAAGGTCTGACGGAGCTAGATGTTTAAGAAGATTCACTTACATACCTGCTATTTGTTACTGGGTATCAAGGGGAACTCAGCTCAGACTGTCAGCCAGAGCATATGCACATGGTATCTCCATCAGTTTGAGCTTTTCACAGCATAGTGGTTGAGTTCCAACAGGGAGTATCCAAGAACTAGAATTGCAAGAGGCTCAGGTAGAAGTGTTAAGGGCTCAAAAGTCACAGAGCATCATTCCTATTTAAGACAGAGTCCCAAGGACAGCTAAGATTCAGGGAAGGGGTTTACATAAGGTCATTAGGATATGCAGGAAAATGGCCCTCAGGGGTGTCCATATTCTAATCCCTGGAACCTGTAAATATGTTACCTTACATGGCAAAAGGGACTTTGCAGATGTGATTAAGGATATGGACCTTGACATAAGGAGATTATCCTGTATTATTCAGGTGTGCTGAATCTAAAATGTGAGTATTCCAAACTCAAGGAACTCTCTCACCTCCAGAGAACCAGAGAAATGGCAGTAGGAGGAGGACTTGGCCTGTCGTTGCTTACCTGCAGATGGAGGAAGAGAGCCATGAGCCAAGGTGACCTCCAGAAGCTGGAAAAGGCAAGAAAACAGGTTCCACCCTAGAGCCTCCAAAAAGGAGCACAGTCCTGCTGACACTTTGATTTCAGCCCAGCGAGACCCATGTTGGGCTTATCACCTATAGAAATGTAAGATAATAAATTTGTGTTGTTTAAGCCACAAAATCTGTGGCAACTTGCCATTGAATAAGTAATAAGAAACTAATACAGGATGAACACATACCAGGAAATATAGCTCACTAGGAGATCATCTTTGGACACCAGCTCCTCCAGCTGATCTATAAGGGTCACTTCTCAGGAATGTAGAAATAGAACTCTAGACCACTCACTCTCCTAGATGAAACAGACCTAAATCCAGACATTGCTGGTAGTACCCCATTTTATGACATGTGCTCTATAATCAGAATATACCACTTATAATATAGGACATGAATTGAAGATGAATTCTCCAGGCCAGACTACTGGAATGGGTAGCCTTTCCCTTCTCCATGGGATCTTCCTAACCCAGGGATCGAACCCAGGTCTCCCATATTGAAGGCAGATTCTTTACCAGCTGAGCCACAAAGGAAGCCCAGAACTGAAGATATCAACATTAACTGAAAAGTGAAAAATCTCAGACCCTTAATATTCTGTAATTTATGTTGTGCAAAAGAAATTTTACTGATTTATTTAAACAATAAGTCTATATACTTCAACAATGAAATCACTTAAGCCTAAAACAGTCATTTTGCCTTAACTAATAAATTTCTTGGACAAGAAAGAAATGTAAACATGTGACTTGGTAAACATAAAATAAATATTCATATTTAACTGACCTTAAGCAGAAACTAGAATGAAAAGATATCCCATGCTTTTGGGTTGAAAAAATTAATAATTTTAAATGGCCATAGGAATCAAAGAAATTTAAAGATTTAATTCAATCCTTATCAAAATACCCATGAAATTTTCCCAGAGCTTTACTTTTACTGAATCTTGGTCAATAACTTGCTGAATTGAATCTGAGAAGGCCAAACTGGAGAAAAAAGGTTTGGGGTGGGGGAGTAATATTGTTCTTAAATGAAAGGTCATCATTCTTAATTTGAAAATTTCTAAATTCATGTATATCATAGTCTACCCAATAATTACTAAGTGGGCAAAAGAAAAGTGAATCTCTAAGCCAAAATCGTTAATGACAAAACCAATTCTATTCTTTTCACAATTTTTATTTCAAAATCTTTGGTCTAACCTCCTGAGACTTTGCCAAGCAAACGTTGGAAGACTGGCTGACACAGTGTCATGGTGTCCATGTGCTTTATCTTTAGCGCACTGTCCAGGGTAGTGTGGACCAGAATTATCTATGCACATGCCATGAGTGGTGGCTCAGATGGCAAGGATTCTGCCTGCAATGCAGGAGACCCGGGTTCAATCTCTGGGTTGGGAAGATACCCTAGAGAAGGGAATGGCAACCAATTCCATTATTCTTGCCTGGAGAATCCCATGGACAGAGGAGCCTGGAGGGCTACAGTCCATTGGGTCACAAAGAGTCAGACATGACTGAGTGACTAACACATTCAGTTTCTTTTCATGCCATGAGTTGCAGAGCGCCTACCTGTGACTCACCTGTCATGAACTGACAGCCTGTGTGACGGACAAGGGAAGCTGAGGCCACCATGTGACCGTGTTGATGATTTCCTATCACCTACATTCCAAAAATATCATGCAGGAAATTTATTTTACTTATTAGCATGCCCCTGCCAATGCCCACTGTACATCTCTATAGTGTGCCAATGGACAATCCTCACACCAGCCAGGGGTAACACCTCATGCTCTGCCCATGAGTGGATAGCTATATTACATAATGGTGAAGGGAACAGGTTCTAGATTTAAATTCTGACTATATCCCTTACTAGCTGTGTAACCTTGGGAAAATGACTGAACCTATCTCTGCCTCAGTTTCCTCAGCTCATCTAAGGGGATAATAATAATATCCATCATCGTTATCCCCCTTATTGTAAATGTCTTAAGGATATTACTCAATTTATTTACATAAAATATGATAGTTACTGGCTACTATGATAGTAAGCACACTAAATAAATATTAGTTTTCACTATTATCATTGTTATTGTTTTAATTAATAAAAAGACATATGTCAAAATCAACAATATCAAGACAGATAGATACTCTCATTGGGACTATCTGCACACGTAATCATGAAAATTCAAATTAAAATAATAAAATCCAGATCTGTACTTACCAGATTCATCTTACAAAAATTCTAAATATCTTTATTCATAAAAGTTAATGTATCAGTTTCCATGTTACCCTCAAGGAGAGCTCTTTCACATTTAATTTATCTAGCATTTTCATCGTCCATCAAACTCTGGACAGGCTAATTAATATGATATAAATGGTTGGCCTGGCATGTTCCCTTCATTCCACCAGTAGTCTTTTAGGAAAAAAATGAAGAGGTATGAGGGGAATATTGGGGCTCAAAAACAATCAGTTTGATTGTTTGATTGCTTTTAATATGGGCAAATGACGAACACCCAGAACCAGGCAAAACACCAGATAATTGTCATCTGATCACTTTCTAAATAATTGTGCATTGGTTTTAGTGAACAACAAAATGAAGATGTATTTAAAGTTAGTTGTTTTCAGCCACACAGCATAAGAATGGTGATTTTAATTTGGTGTGGCTGAATTTCTACAGCTCTTGAGACTATATCTCTATGCCCAAATGGTAAAATAATCAGCAGATTCCATAAAGTATTATTGCAAGAAGTCATTTGATTTCTAGCAGAAAAAAATTATATATTCTTGGCTTTCATAGTGGTATTTGGAAGGCTGTTTCAGAATAAATTTTATTAGCCTAACAAAAGACAGTAAATGAACATCCCAGCTGTTAGTCCATGAAATAAAGCAATGTGATTGTCCTTCTTGGGGGTTTTTCCTGCTTCACTTTATATATATACATACAAACACACACACACACACACACATATATATATATATTTTTAATTATCAAATGTCAACTAGTCCTTCCCAAAATTCAATTTTTAAACTACATTAACTTTAAAGAGTTGGAATTGAGAGGAAAGTGGCAGTGTTCCTAAAGGGACAAGATATACTAATATATCTTATTGACTGTCTTTATGTGTTTGATTTCCAGAACTGTTGTTTTTCCACTTCTGGAATTCATATTCAGAAATGTGTATCCTCTTATGAAACCATTTTTTAAACACAATCAAAAAAATTCCTGTTGATTCTCAAGGTGTCTCATGCTGACACTGTGCCTTTGCTGAGAAATGAACAATAAAGTAAACTTTGGGGTGTTTATACAAAAATTTGGCATGGTGACAATATTTATGTGCCAAGGGGTAGAGCTGAACAACCTCAAGATGGAGATGAACAACACTTGAAAACTGGTAGCTCATGTTTGACGCATTGTCACACCGTTATGACCTCCACCCCAGCAAACCACAAGACTATGGAGAGACAAGGAATTTGTGCTCAGTAATTTCATTATTACCCAAGAGGTTATGAATTTTATTTCATCCTCATAAATATAAAATGAGATGACACAGGAAGTGTCGAGGTGTGTTCTAGGACACAGATTTTCTCCATGCCTCCTCATATCTGGGACCTCCTCACACTCTCAACCCTGAGCGCTGCTATGTTAGAAGAAGCTACATTCCAGGCTCTTTCAACATTGTAAATACCAAGCAGTTTACAAATAGCAAGAACTACAAGCTCCTTAATTTGTTTTCTAACTTATAATGTCTAACAACATGAAACTGAGCAATTTACTTATGCTTGTCTGATTGCTTTACTTTTTCCAGGAAAGAGATATTAAGGAAGGTTGTGAGAGCTAATAAAACCACAGTATTCTACTTGGGAATATTTATGAACAATCCCTTTTATAAACACAAGAACTGTAATCACATCAAACTCGGATTGTCCAATGCACAAAACAATGAAAATATCTTGAAAACAGTAACAACTTAATGTCTGAATATTTTCTTAACAACAAGCAGCTCACACACAACTGTAATGGTGGCCAAATGATTTTTCTAGTGTGAATTGTGTCAGCAAACACTGAAATAATTTGGGACCAGAATGTTCATCACAATTGACCTCATTTCTAAAAAGGACATATGTATGTGTGCATGTTCAGGGCCACAACACTGTACTGTCAACACATGAAATAATCTGAGATTTCTTAATTTTGCACAAATGTGATGATCACTACAAAAAAAAGATAGAATACGGTATTCAATTTTATCTTCAATCTCCTAGTTAAACATCAAAGCAACTCTGTACATATTAGAACTATACTTTCCTCATAAGGTAATAATCTCTTTCAAAGACGTGGCAATTGCTCTCTGCAAAGCATACTAGGAGACACTTACCAAGGTGAAGTAGCAAAGATATTTCAATAACTCAACATCCTTAGACACTTCTAGTGGGAAAAATAGTTGGAAAAGTCAAGCCCCAGGATTGCCAAACTTTACACGTGGACTTAAACCTTTGTTCTAATGTCAGAGTTATTTACTGAAGCTGTGGAATAAAAATGAAACATGTTTCATATTAAACACAATGAATCATGTACATGTACCTAATGGTGAAAATTCTAAATATTGTGAAATGCAAACTCCCATTCCAAATTTAAAAGAGATATGTTAAAAACTACCTTGTTTGATATGTGTGTTTTAATGTATGATTGTTTCATACAGCAATTCTATAGAAAACCCAATATTGAGTAGTAATAGGATGAGAAATAAAATACATTTTTTCATTCTCAGTGAATTTGCTAAGTTTTTATATCACTCAAATTGGGTTTGTATTGAAATCTAACACCTCTAGAATAGGGGGAAGTCTGTCAGCTCTTAATAAATATTTTGTTCCGTATTGTTCAGTCGTTCAGTCGCATCCAACTCTGCAAACACGTGGACTGCAGTATGCCAGGCTTCCTTGTCTATCACTGTTGCCAGGAGTTTGCTCAAACTCGTTTCAGCAAAGTCCATCAGGTCAGTGATGCCATCCAATCATCACATCCTCTGTTGCCCTTCCTCCTGCCTTCAATCTTTCCCAGCATCAAGGTCTTTTCCAGTGAGCTGGCTCTTTGCATCAGGTGGCCAAAGTACTGGAGCTTCTGCTTCAGTATCAGTCCTTCCGATGAATATTCAGGGTTGATTTCCTTTAGGATTCACTAGGTTTTGTGCTTAAATGAATTAATAAAGGAAATCTAAAATTAAAACCTAAAAAATAATATAGCCTAAAATTTTTAAATAAAAGCAACTAAATCTTTATATTTGTTAAACTAGTTAAGAAGGAAGATGTTACAATAAGCTATTAACGTGTTGCATAATCTTCCTCAGTCTCTCTCCAGGCTGTGAGAGAGAGAGCCTGAGAGAGAGGCTCTCAAAGGCTCTCCAGAGGCTGTGCAAGCGCTGAAATCAGGCTACAATCCAGAAAGGTGTATCCATTTATGATCCACCCCAACCTACATAAAATGGATTGTATCCCTGAAAACTCACTTTATGGTTACAACTGACGTATAGCATATTACAGAGAAATTGTGAAGGCCTTGGAAATAGTATTTTAATTAAGATACTGCCAAAATTTAATTAACAGTCACTTAATGAAGACAGAGTATTTTAAAATTCATCTTAGGATATTCTTTTACTCAATTACATAGAAAGAGGAGAAGGAACATCTTATTTTAAACAGTCTGTGACTTGACATAAAGAAAATCTTCCTCTAAATTTCAGTAGAAACAGTTTCTTGAACTTTGAACAACAGAGCTTGAACTGAGCAGGTCTACTTATACTTGGATTTTTTTCAATAGAAAAACTGTGATATTACACCATCTGCCATTGGTTGAATAGCAAATACGGTACCATGGATACCATGGATACGGTGGAATCGCCTCTTAGGGGCTTTTCAACTGTGCGGAAGGTCAGCAACTCTAATATCCCGTGTTGTTTCAGGGTCAACTGTACTTTCTTAGACAAGCGCTTTTCAAATTTTAATGTGTTTACAAATCATTTAGGGATCTTGTTAAAATGCAGATTCTTCTTCCTGCAGGTCCAGGAAGGGGCCTAAGAGGTTTTTCCTTTTGAACAAGATCTCTGTGATGGTGATGCTGATGGTCCTTGGACCACACTTTGAATGGTACTTTGAATAGCTGACAAACCAATTTAGAATCTTAAAATCACCAATGTCTTTAGAAACTTTTACTTCAACTCAAGGTCCTACTTTTTCAAGTGAGCGTTCTAAATTTTTATTTCCGATTCCATCAAATTTATTTTATAAAACTGGCAACTCATGTCAAGTGCCAGAGAGACAGGCCTAATTTAACAGATTTTCTACCAAAAAAGAAAAAAGTTAAGCAGATGTCATATTGTACTCTGCTTCTCCTAACTGATGTTACTTAGAGATTTTTGCAGCCCACAGTATATCATAGAAAAATCAAAATGAAATATTATGATGTATGTGTGCATTTTTATGGAACGAGGAGTTAGGGTGTCATATTCATCTCCTGGATGACATCCATTGCCAGCTGGCTAAACTTAAGAAATTCTGAACACTAGTCTTGCCACAATTCTGCCCCCACAACCTGGCTGACAGCTTTATCAACAACGGCGAGGCAGAACAGGCCCCAGCCTGGCTTTCCCTCTCTGTAGTGCCAGCTGAAGTCTGAATGTTTGGGCTTCAGCAGTTAACAGAGGCAGACAGGCCCTAAAAATCTAAAAGGAACAGATACTGCTTTTACAAACAACAATAATGAAGAAAACAATTCTGACATTCAGAATGGTGCATGCACTTTTAAGGCAATGAAGGCTTAAGCAATCAGTGATATAAACTCCTTAGTGATACTTACTGAATATTGTATTTGAAATACAAATAATCATTATACTAGGAAATAGGAATCACTTTCCTTAAACAAATATATCTTTTAATTTTCTAGAAGGTAAACCATACCAAAAAGAACAGAATAACAAACAGAACAATGGCCAAATATGTCAAATCCCTCTTCATCTGCATGAACAGTCAAAGCTGAGTACGAAGAGACACGAGAGAAAGATCACATGAAGAAAGTTGCTTGCCATGTTGGCATAGCCACTGTGGAAAACAGTATGGCAGTTCCTCAAAAAGTGAAATATAGAATTACCATAGGATCCAGCAATTCCACTTCCAGGTATATACCCAAAAGAACTCAAACAGATACTCAAACACTAATGTTTATAGCAGCATTATTCACAATAGTCAAAATGAGGAAACAACCCAAATGTCCGTCAACAGGTTAATGGATAAACAAAGGTGAGGTATATCTGTACAATGGAATATCACTGACCTTTAGAAAAGGAATGAAATCCTGATACATATTATAATATGGATGAACCTTGTAAATATTATGCTGAATGAAATAAGTTGGACACAAAAGAACAAATACGATTCCACACACGTGAGGTACCTAGAGTAGGTAAATTCATGGAGACAATACGTAGAATAGGAGCTACCAGATGCCAGGAGAGGAGTGTTGGGGAGTAATTACTTAATGGCAATAGAGTTTCTGTCAGAGGTGATGAAAAAGTTCTGAAAATGGATGGTGATGATGGTTGCACAACAGTGTGAATGAATGTATTTAATGCCACAGGATTGTACACTTAAAAATTAACATGGTTAGAAGCACACGCACTACCATATGTAAAACAGATAGCCAAAGGAAATTTGCTGCATAACTTAGGGAACTCAAACCGGGGCTCTGTTAACAACCTAGAGAGATGGGATGGGGAGGGAGGTGGGAGGGAGGTTCAAAAGGGAGGAAACAGAGGTATACTTATAGCTGATTCATGCTGATGCTTGGCAGAAACCAACACAATTCTGCAAGGCAATTATGCTTCAATTAAAAATAAATAAATTTAAAATTCTTAAAAAGGGAGGAGAATGGCTAATTCATGTTGATGTATGGCAGAAAGGAAACCAATATTGTAAAGCACTTATCCTTCAATTAAAACTAAATAAATTTTTAAAATTAACATAGTAAGTTTTTTATCACAAGAAGAAATAGAAAAAATAATCCACTGGATACTTAAACAATCTGATTTAAATTTTTTCTTTTATTTCCTTTTTTATTCTTCCCCATAAATTAAAATTAACAAAAGCTAAGTGTAGAAAGTGGATCTTAGAAGACAGGCACATGTACTTGGGACCATTTTCTTTGTTCTATTTTTTTTAGTGCCTCAGCTATTACAAAGGGTCAGACTCACAAAAATCAAGATCTTACCCAGTATCAGGTTTCAAATAATCATGTAAAAGAGTCAGGTAATCCAGGGGCTCAGACAAAGCTGAGAGGATTTGGGGATATTGAGGTGGTTTCTCTTTCTTCTTATGATGAGCACTCACTCTCTGGCCCAGAATGATAGATGAGCTTGCCAATGGAGGATATATGGGGTTATCTCACACAGTAAGGGAAAATTTTATTCATGATACGTCTCTGTTTTATACCCTAGCTTTCATATCAGTTTTCAAGGATATCTTGCTAAGAGCATTCCTGTTAGCATAGATCATTAGCCTATTTACCTGGATGGAGGTCCAGAATTACATCATCTAGGCAATTAGGTTGGGTAACCTGCCTTCTTTCCCCTCATCCAAAGTGGAGCACCCCTTGGTAGTTTGGGGCAAACTGGGTTACAGCTACATTAACTTCTTCTACCTCATTAACTAATTTATTATGATTGCACATGTGAACTAGTATATGTGCATTTGTCTTTAGAAACAATTATTTAAGGTACAAACCTAGTATGATATTTTCATGGGAGTTTTCTACTCCTAAAGCTTGATGTCTAGTCCTTTCAGTTCAGTTCAGTTCAGTCGCTCAGTCGTGTCCGACTCTCTGCGACCCCATGGACTGTAGCATGCCAGGCTTCCCTGTCCGTCACCAACTCCCGGAGCTTACTTAAATTCATGTCCATTGAGTCAGTGATGCCATCCAACCATCTCATCCTCTCTTGTCCCCTTCTCCTCCCACCTTCAATCTTTCCCAGCATCAGCGTCTTTTCAAATGAGTCAGTTCTTTGCATCAGGTGGCCAAAGTATTGGAGTTTCAGCCTCAGCATCAGTCCTTCCAATGAGTATTCAGGACTGATTTCCTTTAGAATGGACTGGTTGGATCTCCTTGCAGTCCAAGGGACTCTCAAAGAGTCTTCTCCAATACCACAGTTCAAAAGCATCAATTCTTCAGTGCTCAGCTTTCTTTATAGTCCAACTCTCACATCCATACATGACTACTGGAAAAACCATAGCTTGACTAGATGGACCTTTGTTGGCAAAGTAATGTCTCTACTTTTTAATATGCTGTCTAGGTTGGTCATAACTTTTCTTCTAAGGAGCAAGAGTCTTTTAATTTCATACCTTTATGTAAGGAAAACTCCCCAGATAGGTGCATCAAGTATCACCTGGTGAGAATGAGAAGGAAAAGACGGGATTTCTAAGTCCTCACATAGCTCAACAAGGTCCCAGATCCAGTGATCCAGATGTAAGGAGCTACAGGCAATGAAAACCTAAGGGAAAAGGAACACTGCTTTCACATCAGTCACCTTACAGGCCAAAAGGCACTGAAGGGATGGATGCATTATTGCTTCATAAGGGCTTTCTGGGGTCTGCTTAGCTTATTCCATCTTTCCCATTCTCTCATGTTAACCTTTTACATCACCTCGCTGCTTGGACTGCGGGATTCAGACATTTCTTTGCATCCCAGGCCAACCTTGACTTTAACAAGAAAATAAATTTCTTCTTGCCCCAGATTCCTGGTTTGGCTTCAGCCCATTCCATACAGGTCCCACCTCTCAAGACCTCAGGCTGGATCAGAGGACTAGGCCTCCCACAAATCTGGGGGAAAAACCTGGGCAAAACTCTCAAAGCATCACAACTGGTTGTAGGAGCAGCTGCCACCCCAAACTGATCACCATGCAGAAAAATTGGCCCTTTCACATTGCCAGCCTTCAGGACAGGGCTTCCCCCAACTCTGTTCCTCCACTGAGCCAACTCCTTTGCAAATGTGGGTAGAAAAACAGTAGCAGGGAGAAACCAAGGCTCTTCAGACTCTCTTCAAACCTCTCTGATGGTGGTGAGTCTGGACTCTACTATCACTACCTAAGATTCTGAGATTAATAGTGGCGCCAGGGAGCCACAGGGATGGAGCCAAAACTGGTGCCTTGGTTTTGAGTATATAGTGCCCCTAATTAATCCCATCTGGCTTTATATAATTATCTAAGCAGAAGTGCCTTTGGCATTATTTGAATTGCAGATTGAGCTCTAACTTCTGCTGGTAGCTATAGAGCTCATTCTTCAAAGCATACAGCAATGCAAGTAGAAGGAATAAGTTGCTTCTTATAGACATATGCTCTGGACAAGGGACATCTTCTGGATGAAATACTACCAGAAACATAGTCAATAAGCACTGAAAAAATCCTTTATGTAAATAGTGCCAAATACAATTTTAAAAACCTTATAAATCATGGAAGTTTTAAAAATAACAACACATCACAGTTTACAAAATATTTTCACCAATTTTCCCATTTGAAAGCAAAACAGGAAGTGTCACAATTTCCAGTTAAAAATAACAGAAGAAAGAATTAACTTTAACTGGGAAGAAGAAAGAATTAAGATACTCTGTCTCATTAATAAATAACAGGGAAATAAATAAGAAAACAAACAACTAACTTAAGACCAAATTCCAACATCAGTTTTATATGTGTCCCTGACATATAATGATCTATATCTCTCAACATACTTGGTGGCAGGATTCATCTGGGTTCAGGTGTTTCTGGTGCTCTTGTGATACAGGCTTTTCAGAAACTTACAATGCTAGGCAGTTTACTCAAGGGAAGAAAATTATTTGGTTTAAGCTATAGAATTTTTTTTAAGAGCTGCTGTTATGACCACACCTGTCCTTTATAATCTTTACATTCCAATCTCTGAAAAAAGAAGAGCAGGATTTTCACCCTATTTATATGCATCAGAGAAGTGCAACAAAACGTTTCAGTGAAACACTATGGCAGACAATCTGCTCAATTGCAGAGATGTGTTTGATGTGGGCTCTGGACACAAAGCAAACTCTCATAGCTGGGAAACAACAACTGATGCTTTTGTCAAAGCCTGCCAGCAGCTGATGACCCTGATCTCCCTAATTCTGAGTGCATGTCTCTTAGCGGTGGTTCCTTGTGTATGTAAGAGCCCCACCAGAGTTATCTGGGTGGGTGGTCTATGGAATAGATGGAATTTATGGCCAGTTTTGCTCACAGATGGGCAACTACTTCAAATGCTATTGCTTGATGTTTGATTGTGGAAAGGGACCTGGTTAATTCTCCCCAGAATCAAATCAAACACTAATACTATGAGGCTATGGTTATTATTAGTATAACTCCTCTATGAGCAAGGGGAAGACTTACCAACACACAACAAATCCTTTAGACCCAAAGTGAAAAAGGAATCACTTTTTGCCACTTCAAAAAACAAAGAGAAAAGAAGAATGTTAGATGCCATCCTGTGTAAACCAATAGACAGCTTCTCTTTTCTCCCAAGAGTCTATCCTCTCTCTAAAGTTCTAATGTATATCAAATCACTGCATAATATTTCTCAAAACTTTGAATGTTGATAAAAATTTCAAAACAAAAACTATTTATTTTTGAAAAATCTTTTCTCATTGTGAAAATAATTATTCACTTACAATACAAAGCCATTATACCTTCCATTTAGAAAATGTAAATACCCTTGGAAGAGTAACACCATAAAGTATCAACATTATTTTCACTTAGTATAAATGAAGGCTAGGAGAACTAGCTTTAACTGGGAGGAACAAGGAATTAAGACATCAACTCATTAAGGAAGAACAGAAGACTGACAGTAAAGGGATAGAAAAAACATAACCAGTGCAAATGGAAATGAAAGGACAGCTGGGATAGCAGTACTCATATCAGAAAAAAAAATTCTGTACAAAAGACAAACATGAGAATTATATAATGATTAAAGGGTCAATACAAGAAAAGAATATAGCATTTATAAATATATATGCATTTAATATGCATATGTTGTTGCTGTTTAGTCGCTAAGTCGTGTCCAACTCTTTGCTACCCCATGGACTGTAGCACACTAGGCTCCTCTGTCCTCCACTATCTTCCAGAATTTGCTCAAATTCATGTCCACTGAGTCAATGACGCTATCTAACCATCTCATCCTCTGCAACCCCTTCTCCTTCTGCCTTCAATTTTTCCCAGCATTAAGGTTCTTTCCAATGAGTTGGCTCTTGACATCAGGTGGCCAAAGTGTTGGAGCTTCAGCATCAGTCCTTCCGATGAACATTCAAGGTTGATTTTCTTTAGGATTGACTGGTTTTATCTCCTTGCAGTCCAAGGAATCTTCAGTCCAAGTCAAGAGCCTTCTCCAGCACCACAATTCAAAAGCATCAATTCTTCAACCCTCAGTCTTCTTAATAGTTCAACTCTCACATCTGTACATGACTACTGGAAAAACCATAGCTTTGACTATATGGACCTCTGTCAGCAAATTGATGTCACTGTCTAGGTTTGTCATAGCTTTCCTGCCATAGAGCAAGGGTCTTTTAATTTCATGGCTACAGTCACTGTCCTTAGTAATTTTGGAGCCCAGGAAAATAAAATCTATCACTGCTTCCACTCTTTCCCTTTCTATTTGCCATGGAGAGATGAGATCAGATGCCAAGATCTTAGTTTTTTAATGTTGAGTTTTAAGCCAGCTTTTTCACTCTCCTCTTTCACCCTCATCAAGAAGATCCTTAGTTCTTTTTCACTTTCTGTCATTAGAGTGGTATCATCTGCATATCTGAGGTTATTGATATTTCTTCTGGCAATCTTGATTCCAGCTTGTGATTCACCCAGCCCAGTGTTTCACATGACATACTCTGCATAGAAGTTAAATAAGCAGGGTAACAATACACAGCCGTGTTGTACTCCTTTCCCAATTTGAACCAGTCAGTTGTTCCATGTCTAGTTCTAACTACTGCTTCTTGACCCACATACAGGTTTCTCAGGAGACAGGTAAGGTGGTCTGGTATTCCCATCTCTTGAAGAATTTTCCAGTTTTCTGTGACCCACACAGTCAAAGTCTTTACATAGTCAATGAAGCAGAAGTAGATGTTTTTCTGGAACTCCTTTGTTTTTTTCCATGATCCAACAAATGTTGGCAATTTAATCTCTGGTTCCTCTGCCTTTTCTAAACCCAGTTTACACATCTAGAAGTTCTCAGTTCATATACTGCTGAAGCCTAACTTGAAGGATTTTGAGCATAACCTTGCTAGCATGTGAAATGAGTGCAACTGTACAGCAGTTTGAACATTCTATGGCATTGTCCTTCTTTGAGATCGGAATGAAAACTTCCAGTCCTATGGCCACTGCTGAGTTTTCCAAATTTGCTGACATATTGAGGGCAGCACTTTAACAGCATCATCTTTTAGGATTTGAAATAGCTCAGCTGGAATTCCAGTTGGAATTCCATCACTTCCACTAGCTTTGTTCATAGTGATGCTTCCTAAGGCCCCCTTGATTTCACACTCCAGTATATGTGGCTGTAGATGAGTGACCACACCATCATGGTTATCCAGGTCATCAAGACACTTTTTGTATAGTTCTTCTGTGTATTCTTGCCATCTCTTCTTAATCTCTTCTGCTTCTGTTAGGTCCTTACTGTTTCTATCTTTTATGGTGCCCATCCTTACATGAAATTTTCCCTTGATATCTCTAATTTTCTTAAAGAGATCTCTAGTCTTTCCCATTTTTATTGTTTTCCTCTATTTCTTTGCATTGTTCATTTAAGAAGGCCTTCTCATCTCTCCTTGCTTTTCTCTGGAACTCTGCATTCAGTTGGGTGTATCTTTCCCTTCTTCCCATGCCTTTTGCTTCTCTTTATTTTTTCAGCTATTTGTAATGCCTCCTCAGACAACCACTTTGCCTTCTTGCATTTCTTTTTCTTTAGGATAGTTTTGGTCACTGCCTCCTGCACAATGTTACAAACTTCCGTCCATAGTTCTTTAGGTACTCTGTCCACCAGGTCTAATCCCTTTAATATCAGAGCATCTAAATATATAAAGCAAATATTAGCAGACATAAAGGAAGAAATTGATAGTAATACAATAATTGAATATACCACTTAGATCAATGGACAGACCATCTAAACAGAATATTAATAAGAAAGTAGTGGCCTTATATGCCACATTACACCACATAGACATAATAGATATCTGAAGCTTCCCAAGTGTCACTTGTGGTCAATAACCTGCCTGCCAATGCAGGAGACATAAGAGATGTGGGTTTGATCCTTGGGTTGGGAAGATCCCAGGAGGAGAGCATGGCAACCCACTCCAGTATTCTTGCCTGGAGAATCCCATGGACAGAGGAGCCTGGAGAGCTACAATCGATAGGGTCACAGAGAGTCAGACATGACTAAAGTAACTGAGCAGGAATGTAGAACATGCCATGAAACAAACAGAAACCCAGAATACACACTTTTTTCAAGTGCACATGGAATCTTCTCCAGGATAGATAACATAGTGGCCACAAAACAAGTCTCGATAAATTTAAAAAATTGAAATTATATTAAATATCATTTCTAACCACAACAGTATAAAACTAGAACTCAATTACTGGGAGAAAAATGGAAAAAAAACCCACAAACATGTAGAGATTAAACAACATGTTACTACAAAAGTGAATCAACAAAGAAATGAAAGAGGAAATCAAAAAATACCTTGAGATGAATGAAAATAGAAATTAAACTTTTCAAAATCTATAGGATACAGCAAAAGCAGTTCTAAGAAGAAGGTTTATAGCAATATAGGCCCACCACAAGAAACAAGAAAAATCTAAAATAAACAACCTAACTTTCCATCTGACAGATTTAGAAAAAAGCCCAAACTTAACAGAAGGAAGGAAAAAATACAGTTCAGAGCAGAAATAAATAAAACAAAACCCCCCAAAAACACATAATAAAAACAATCAATGAAACTAACAACTGGTTCTATGAAAATATAAACAACATTGATAAGCCTTCAGCCAGACTTACTAAGAAAAAAAGAGAGCCTAAATAAACAAAATTAGTGGTGAAAAAGAATGAAGTAAAAGAAAAAGCCACATGCTTCATAAAGTGGCCAGTCCACCATGGTATAGTTTAAGACTGTCACCTAATGGAAAGGTTTATGGAGAAAATATTGTCTCAATACTTAAAGTACAACTTGAAGGTCTTTACTTTCTTCTGATTAAATCTCCACTTAATGCTCCTGAAAATAAAATATACTGCTGAAATACTGTTTGAATACTTCACAGCTCATATAGAGGCATGCAGGCTATGCTTGCACTAACAACATCCTGAGCATCAAAATAAGTAGGAAAACTGATAGTGACTGGTATTAAGATGGAGTCACTCCTGTCCTTTCTATGGCTATAGGACATGTGATTGGCAGCTGAAATAAGTACATTCCAATCACAAGGTAAGCTGTACTGTATTTTATTCAGCAATTGCTGAGAGGCCAAGAAGTAGGAATTCCTCTAGAGCAATCCCTGGAAACAGCTATGGAAGTAAAGGAGTATATAGTTATATTTGCCCAGATTTAGTAAAAGAATTTAACAAGTATGACACAGAGAGGACGCCAAAGTATACTGGAATCAAGGCAATCTCAAAGAAAGAATTTTCCATTGATGTTGGTTATGACAGATCCTTGGAACCTGAAATCTTTTTTTCATCCAGAATTTGCTAATCTAGACTTTACCTACCTAAGGAACTAGTAGATAAGGTAATTCAGCATTATCTTATTGATGTCGGAGTTCTCTTAAGTGAGTAAGAATACTGACCTCACTTAACTGGATGTGCAGAATTTTGAGTGACACTTTTATATTGTGAAGGAAAAAAAATGATCAAGTAAAAGATACATTTCAAAAAGGAGCCTCATACACAACAATGTGAATGAATTTAATGCCACTGATTAGAACACTTAAAATGGCTAAAATGTAAATTTCATGTTATATGTTATCACAATAAAAGAAATTTTTTTTAAATGGCCTCATGACACTTGCCATTATTTACTCACAGGACAAGGAATTCCAGTAATTAGGAAATGCTACCAACCACACTGAAAGAAAATTGGTTTTTGCTGCAAGTGTTTTTAGAGCTGAGAAGCTAGTACAGTTGACCTTTGAAAAACAAGGGTTTGAACTGTGCAGGTCCACTTATATATGGATTTTTTCAATGGTAAACACTACAGTTCTAGACATTCTGTAGTTGATTGAATTTGTAGATATGCAATCACATATATGGAGGAACCACATATACAAAGGAACTATGAAGGGCTCACTATAACTTATGCTTTTGACTGAGTAGAAGGTCCACACCCCTACCCTGACATTGTCCAAGAGCCAACTGTGTATTTAATTAAGTCTAATTCCTTGGACTCCTTCTTGTTAAAAAAAAAAAAAATGAATGAAGACAGCCTGTTGGATCTTTTTTTAAAGCGATGCTCCAACATTCAGGTATTACCATACTAGTTTCAGCCTGTATTTACTGAAATTTTTTTCTAGTTCATGTCTTAAGCAGATGCCACTGATCCAACCCATGAGAGGCAGACACATAGTGTTTGCTGCAGGTGCAAACAGCTGTCTGCTCAGACAAATTTTCTAACCCCTCTCCTATGGCAGAAATGAGGCAGACTGGCAAAGCCAATTAAACCTCTATTAGCTGATTTGAGGTGATTCTAATGGATTTGTTCCCTCTTTGCTCTTTTTTTCTTTTCTCTTCATCTCTTTTCCTTTTTGTTTTTTTGGTGGGCTTTGTGTCTGGCTTCTTTCACTTAATAAAGTGTTTTCAAGGTTTTTCTACCTGTAGCAAGTATCTACTAGCAAGGTTATGCTCAAAATCCTTCAAGCCAGGCTTCAGTAATATGTAAACCAAGAACTTCCAGAGGTACAAACTGGGTTTAGAAAACTCAGAGGAACCAGAGATAAAATTGCCAACACTGACTGGATCATGCCGTAAGCAAAGGAGCTCCAGAAAAATGTTCTGCTTCATTTACAATGCTAAATCCTTTGACTGTGTGAATCACAACAAACTGGAAAATTCTTAAAGAGATGACAAGAGACCAGACAACCTTACTTGTTTCTTGAGAAACTTACACGTAAGTCAAGAAGCAACACTTAGAACTGCACATGGAACAACTGACTGGTTAAAAATTGGGAATGGAGTACAAGGCTGTATTGTTACCCTAGTAATTTAACTTATATGCATGGTGCATCATGTGAAATGCTGAGCTGAATGAATCACAAGCTGGAATCAAGATTGCCGGGAGAAATATCAATAACCTCACATAAGAAGATGACACCATCCTAATGGCAGAAAGTGAGGAGGATACCAATCCTATTATGGGGCCCCACTCTCATGAGTTCATCTGAACCTAATTACCTCTCAAATTCTCCACCTCTTCATATTATCACATTGGGGGTAATGGCTTCAATGGTGGAGCAGGGGAGACAGAAATATCCATTCCATAGCGTGACCCAATAATATTCCATTGTACACATAATACTACATTTCTTCAATCCACTCATTAGTTGACAGACATTTGGGTTATTTCCACTTTTTGACTACTATGGATAATGCTATTATGAACATTTGTATACAAGTTTTACGTGGCCACATTTTTCAATTCTCTTGGGTATATACCCAGGAGAGGAATGCTAGTTCATATAGAGACTCCGTGTTTAACCACTCAAGGAACTGCCAGTCTGATTTCCCAATGGCTGCACCATTTTACAATCTCATAAGCACCAACACTATTGTCTGTCTTTTTTTATTACAACCATCCATCCTAGTGGTGTGCACTAGTGATCAGTCATGTCTGACTCTTTGTGACCCCATGGACTATAACCCGCCAGCTCCTCAGTGTATGGAATTTCCCAGGCAAGAACACTGAAGTAGGAAGCCATTTCTTCCTCCAGGGGATCTTCCCGACCCAGGGATCAAACCTGAATCTCCTATGTCTCCTGCATTGCAGGTGGATTCTTTACTTGCTGAGCCATCAGGGAAACTCTCCATCCTGGTGGTATCTTGTGACTGTTGATTTGCATTTCCCTAATGTCTAATAATGTTGAGCACCTCGTGCTTATATCTTCTTTGGGGAAATGTCTATTGAACTCTGCCCATTTTTAATTGGATTCTTTGCCTCTTTTTTATTGAGTATAAGAGCTCTTTATATTTAGATATAAGACCCTTATCAGATATATGATTTGCAAATATTTTTTTACTTTTTGGATTATCTTCTTGGTAGTGTCCTTTGAAGCACAAAAAATTTTTTTTTAATTTTGACAATAAATTGCTTTTTAAAAAAGCTTTTGGATATCTGGATCCAGAGTAATATTTTCTTAACACATTATGAAAATTTTCATAGAAGTTTATAGCAGGTAGGAAGGTAATTCAGGAGTACAGTACAAGAAGAACAAGAGAGGTTAACTGATAATTAAAAGGGAAAATATTTTGATGAGTAGAAAATTGACTTTTCACATAGTTAATATATAATATGAGCCCCTGTACTATATTTTTACTTCTTTTCATATGTGTAAATGCTCATAAAGCAGATTGAAAGGAGTTATTGTGTAAATACAAGTCAGAGAGGAAAAGAATCCATGCTTGCCTCTAACCCTGACTATGTGGAACTAAAGGAAAAACAGAGTTGATTACTCAGGTTAAAAGCTGGGGATCTATAAATGACAAATAGCTATATTAAAGAAATTATTAACTTTATATACTGAACCACTGCTAATGACATTTTAATTAATAAAAGTTGCTTTTGAAATAAAACTTTCTGGTTAATTTCTCCACTCCCTTTGGACTCTTTGGTAGTGAAAAAAAAAACAAAAACTAAATTCAATACACATCTGAAACTTTTATAACAGTTTATGCAGAGCATACAAAGTTCACAGCTTATAAATTCTCCTTACCTCAAGAAAGGAATTGGGCAGAAATAACCATGAACCACTCTTGTAGTCATTTCTGCTAAAATACTTCTCCAGTGTACTTTTAGCTATTCATTTCCTTCTTCTTTCTTGTAACAGACATATAACATTATACTAGTTTCAGGTATACAACATAATGATTCAATATTTGTATATATTTCTAAATGATCATCACAATGTCTAATTAATGTCTATTACCACATACAATTACAAAAGCTTTTTTTCTTGTGATGAGAACTTAAGATCTACCCTCACAGCAATGTTCAAATATACAATATAGTATTATTAACTATAGTCACCATGCTAGACATTACTTTGATGGGACTTATTCTGGAAGTTTGTACCTTTTGACCACCTTCATTCATTTTGCACACCTTCTACCTCCTGCTTCTGCCACCCACCAGTAAGTTCTCTGTATCTATGAGTTCAGTTTTGAATTATTTTTTAGATTTCACATGTAAGTGAAATTATATGCTGTTTTTCTCCGTCTGACTTATTTCACTTAGCATAATGCCCTCAAGTTCCACTTCTGTTATCACAAATGGCAATATTTCATTCATATTTATGGCTGAAAGTAAAAACGTGAAAGTCGCTCAGTGGTGTCTGACTCTTTGTGACTCCATGGACTATAGAGTCCATGGAATTCTCCAGGTCAGAATACTGGAGTGGGTAGCCTTTCCTTTCTCCAGGGGATCTTCCCAAACCAGGGATCGAACCAAGATCTCCCACATTGCAAGCAGATTTTTTACCAGCTGAGCTACAAGGGAAGCCCAAGAATACTGGAGTGGGTAGCCTATCCCTTCTCCAGTGGATTTTCTGACCCAGGAATCGAACCAGGGTCTCCTGCATTGCAGGTAGATTTATGGCTGAACAATATATAGATCACATTTTCTTTATCCATTCATCCATTGATGGATACAAGTTGTTTCCATATCTTGGCTATTATAAATAGCCATCATGCTACAATGAACATGAGGGTATACCTATATCTTTTCAAGTTAGTGTTTTCATTTCCTTCAGATAAATACTAGAAGTGGAATTCTTGGATCATATTGTGGTTCCATGTTTTAATTTTTGAGCAATATCCACATCATTTTCCATATTGGCTGCACCAATTTGCATTCCTGCCAACAGTGCACAAGGATTCCCTTTTATTCACATTTTCATCAATACTTGTTATTTGTTGTCTTCTTACTAATAGCCATTCTGAGTGGATGGAGTAATGACCTCTCCAGTTTTCAGAGCACCCAGCAGTGGAGTATAGTGCTTTGGAAGCAAAAAGGACAAAAGATTTCTCATCAGTTAGCTGAGATTCAGGATCACGGAGGACCTGCAGTCAAGAGTTGGTGGAGAAGGTTGGCCAAAACCTAGGCATGCAGCTATGCACTATGTTAAGCCAGGAGAGACCATTCCATGCCCTATCTGATGCCTGCTGCTTCCTGCCTAAAAGTTCTTGTGTGTATATCTTAAATCCCCAACTGTGTTGTGATCTCCTTGAGGACTTTATCATATTTAAGGTTTCTCTCCTTTTAGTACAATGTTGAACACAAAGTACACACTTAGTAACTGAGAAACAGATTACCAATTTGCATGTTATCTACCAGTTTCCTCATTCTTTTCAGAACTGTAAACAAACACGAATACATCTCAACTCTGCACACCAATGATGATGATGGAGTTTTTGTTCTAAACTGGAAGAGTGACATGCCACCGTAGGGATTTTTTATTGCTGCATAAATTGCTCAGATGGTAAAGAATCTGCCTGCAATGCAGGAGACCTGGGTTTGATCCCTGGATCGGGAAGATCCCCTTGAGAAGGAAATGGCAACCCACTCCAGTATTCTTGCCTGAAGAATTTCATGGACATAGGAATCTGGCAGGCTACAGTCCATGGGGTCACAAAGAGTCGCAAAAGACTGAGTGACTTTGACACGCAGACTACTGACCACATAAACTATGGTTGATCTAATGGAGTCAGGAGACAGGGTATGATGGTGAGACCCAATGAGAATATCAAAACTCACTCACTAAAGGGTCTTCATTCTTTTCAGAAGCAGCTAGAAGATGTGTGAGATGTGACTTTAAGTTCACTAGAGCTGAGGCTTAGCATGAGGCTTCACAGGGACCCTTTAATGTTTAGATTCACTTAATGTTACAGCCATTTTCTTGGGAAAAAATAAAAATAACAAAATTTTTTAAGAATTAATGTTTTCATGCAAGTACCACCAAAACCTACATACAACTTCTCAAAATTAAATTTTATATTATTGTAACATTGGAGCAATAAAAGGGATACGTTCAGAATTATCATGAAAAAGGTTTGTCCATAAATTGTGACATCTTGGTGTTTAATACTATCATTAAAGAGCAGAAAGCTTTTGCACAACAAAGGAAATCATCAACAAAATGAAAATGCAACTTACCAAATGAGAGGAAATATTTCAAAATCAAATGTCTGATAAGGGAATACTATCCAAAATATATGAAGAACTCATACAACTCAAAAGCAAAAAAGTCAATCTGACTAAAAAATAGACAGAAGCTATGAATGGACATTTTTCCAAAGAAGACATACAGATAAACAACAGGTACATGAAAAGGTGTTCAGCATCACTCATCATCAGGGAAATGAAAATCAGACCCACAACGAGATACCACCTCACACCTGTTAGGTTAGACCCTGGTAGGTGTCCAAAAAGGTTAAGCTAAAGGCCCATCTGAGAAAATCACTCCATGATGTACTCAAATCACACATCACCACTGGTAATGACCTACAGTTCTTAGACCAGGCTTATGCACTGTATTAGTCAAGGTTCTCCAGAGAGAAACAGAACCAACAGGAGAGTCATTATGAGGAATTAGCTCACATGATTATGGAGGCTGAAAAGTCCATAGTCTGCTATCTGCAGTCTAAAGACCCAAGAAAGCCAGTGGTATAAATTCCAGTCTAAGAGCAGAAGATCAATGTCCCAGCTCAAGCAAGCAGGCAGAAAAAAAAAAAAAAAAAGAGGTGAATTCCTATTTCTTCTACCTTTTGTTATATTCAGATCCTCAATGGATTGAATGATGATGTCTACCCTCACTGGGAAGGGCAAACTGCTTTAATGAGTCACCAATTTAAATGCTAATCTCATCCAGAAACACCCACAAAGACACATCCAGAACTAATGTTTAATCTGAACACCCTGTGGTATTGTCAAGTTGACACGTAAAATTAATCATCACATGTACCTTCTTCATGATTTGTCCTTAGTTCTAAATGCAAATGACCACCCACAATCTTTTACCCAAACATGTCCATTTTGACTGATAATCAAGATATTTACACTGGAATCCCCATTAAAACATTAAGAAAAAAAATTCAGGACCTGCCACAATCAGACCCCTTCCATCTCCACAATCAGACCTCTTCCATCTCTCCAACCTGATCCCTTTACTCTCCGTAGTGGGTTGATTGTGTCCACCCAAAAGATATGTCTAAGTCCTAACCCCTGGTACCCATGAATGTGACCTTATTTGGAAATAGTTTTTACAGATGTAATTCAGTTCAGTTCAGTTCAATCACTCAGTCATGTCTGACTCTTTGTGACCCCATGAATCGCAGCACACCAGGTCTCCCTGTCCATCACCAACTCCCAGAGTTTACCCAAACCCATGTCCATCGAGTCAGTGAAATCATCCAACCATCTCATCCTCTGTCGTCCCCTTCTCCTCCTGCCCCTAATCCTTCCCAGCATTAGGGTCTTTTCCAGTGAGTCAACTCTTCGCATGAGGTGGCCAAAGTATTGGAGTTTCAGCTTCAACATCAGTCCTTCCAATGAACACCCAGGATTGATCTCCTTTAGGATGGATTGATTGGATCTTCTTGCAGTCCAAGGGACTCTCAAGAGTCTTCTCCAACACCACAGTTCAAAAGCATCAATTCTTTGGCACTCAGCTTTCTTCACTGTCCAACTCTCACATCCATTACAGATGTAAATAAGTTAACGATCTTTGGAGAAGATTACTTTGGATTCAGGGTGAGCCCTAAATGCAATGACTGGTGTCCTTATAAGAAAAAGGAGAGAAAATTTAAGATACAGAGACAAAGACGAGAAGGAATTTTAAGATAGAGGCAGAGACTGGAATAATGCACCTACAAGCCATGGAACCAGATTGCTGACAACCACCAGGAGCTAGGAGAGAGGCATGGAATGGTTTCTCCCTCAAAGTCTCGAGTGGGAATCCACTCTGTAACACCCTGATTTTAAACATCTAGCCTCTGTGAGACAGGGCATTTCTGTTGTTTTAAACCACCAAATTTGTAGTACTTTGTTACAGCAGCCCTCGAGAAGAATACTCTAGCTAATAGTCCTCTCATTGTCCCTGAAATTCATCAACCTCTTTCCCACCTCAACATCTTTCTTTAACTATTCCCTCACCCAGCATGTCATACTCTTCACCTTTTCACTTGTCCTTCCTAGCCTCTGGGACCTCTCTTGGTCCTACTTATTCCAATCAGTCTTCTCCAGCTATTCCTATCCACTTATGTTCTTAACTGTTCATTGTACTATGTATTATATACAGTCTTCCCCTCCTACTTAAGGTTCTGTGTCTTGTTTCCCTAAACAAATTGAAAGCTCCATGAATGCAGATTCTTATACTCCACCTATATAACCTTAAATTTAGCAAGCACTTGACAAAACCATATTTAATTACTGCATAGCATCAGATAAACATAGAGAAAGGGCCTCACAGCTGTAGTACCATCAATACTATACAGCAGAGATTTGCACAATATTGTAAATCAGCTATATTTCAATTTAAAAATAATTAAAAAAAACAAATCTCAGTGACATTACTGCAGACTCCTCCTCAGATTCCATACCTCACAGGTTGAACTTATATAGCCCAATTAGAATAGAATGAATGCGAGCAAGTCATTCCCTGTGGTGCTGCTCAAGGCTAAACTTCCACCCCCAGCGCTATTACAGTCACCTTGTCATTGCTTTGTGAAATAAAAAGGGGACCTATGAGAAGTTACTATAGCAAAGCTAGAATTTCTACAGCATTATAGTAATAGTGATATTGAAGATCTTTGATGCATTTAGGTTGCAGAGGTCTGAGGCTGCTGAGCTCAATATTGATCAAAAAGAAGATTCATAGTAAAAGAAAAATCTTCCAATCTTCCTTTGTGATCCAAGCATGAAGGAAATATTTTCTCTTATTGGAATGGCCTTGAATGGATATTTGCAAATTATCTTTCCTTTCTTGTTTCTTTGGTCTCAACCAATGACTTTAGATGAACTCTGTTAGCTGCATTCCTTCTGTACCTATTTTCAGGAGTCTCAGGTAAGAATCCTTGACTCAACTCTTAGTAAAATGTAGGTAACCTGAGGTATTCAAGTGCAAAGCTAACATGCTGCAGGGAAGAACCTAGAACGGAGTTATGGACCAAGTGTTAGAGATGCTGTTAGGACAAGATACACACAAGACACTTCCCCCTCTGGCCTCTCTTGTTAGTACAATGTGAGTTATAATGGTACTAAGTGAGCAGAACTGGGAAGTTACATTGCTGCTGCTGCTGCTAAGTCACGTCAGTCGTGTCCAACTCTGTGCAACCCCATAGACGGCAGCCCACCAGGCTCCTCCATCCCTGGGATTCTCCAGGCAAGAACACTGGAGTGGGTTGCCATTTCCTTCTCCAATGCGTGAAAGTGAAAAGTGAAAGTGAAGTCGCTCAGTCGTGTCTGACTCTTCGCAACTCCCACGGACTGTAGCCTACCAGGCTCCTCTGTCCATAGGATTTTCCAGGCAAGAGCATTGGAGTGGGTTGCCATTTCCTTCTCCAGAAGTTACATTACCAAGACATCAAATCTTCATGGAAGTTTCCCTCTCTGTGTCAGACCTGAGCCAGGATATTGCCTGCCTCACATCATATAGTAGAATCCACGTGATCAAAAAAATCTTAGGGATTCTCCAAGCCAAGAAGTCATTGTCTCCTCTAAATTATCCCAGAATCCAAAGGGGAATGGCTACTAGATCCTGGTGATATAACTCTTTCACTTATCACAAGACTAGCTGAGCAAAGATTTCACATCAGTGTCCATGAGTCCAATAGAGAACTCCACAGCTCATTAACCCTCTCCCACTGGCCTGCCCACCACATGCCGCCCACAGCCACTGGAGTTGTAGAACTGCCACAGCAAGGAGAGTTTACCCTTTCTCCTACTTTATACTTGGTCAGCACAAATTCCCAGGAAAACTGAGTCTCAAGAGACTCTCACAATTTCTCCCTTTCTCCCTCTGTCTCCTTTCCCCCACCCTCATGTGCATGTATACATTAGAGAGGCTTGGTTTGGCATATTTTTCCTTTTTTCATAATTTACATTCATTCAATAGTTTACCAAACATTAAAAAAAAGAAAAAAAAAACTTTTACAAGACACTGGGAAAAAAGCATTGACCCCTTTGTGTGTCAATGATTACGATATGCATGGCCCTCTTTTCTCTGTCTGTGGCTACAGCACACACACACACACACACACACAGAGCTGGCCAGATAGCTGATGGGCGCAAAAGCCACCAGCCACCATGGTGCGGGGCCTTTAGGCCTTTACAGTAAATCATCAACACTCCAGGTCGACAGATTATTCTGTGCCTTTTAGAATAGTGGTTCTCAACGTGGGTGCACATTAGAATCACTTGAGAAGTTTTATTTAAAAGGTGATGCCTGCCCATTCTAGGGATTCTGGTTTGACTGACTGGGAATGGTTTTCTAGGATCAGTGGATTAGTCTTCAGGAGGCTATGACATACAGTCCAGGTCAAGTAAACCTGGAGCGGGGTGGCAGGGGAGGTGTGCACTGGGGAGGGCAGGTCAGAGTTCCAGCCTCTTTTTTCCAAAGGCCCACAGTCTCTATGTAAATTCGTATTTGCAAATAGATTTGGGAGGAGAGTGAGATGCCAACTCCTCTCACCATAAGTATCTTAACTCTCTCTGCCCACCAATTACAGCTATTTCCTTTTCACTTACAGTCAAAAGCAAATATAAAAAATTTTGTTGTAAACAACATTGTTTCTCCTTCCAGCTACTGTCTCAGTAGGAAGTTATAATTGTTGTCATTGCATTATTACAGTAAAAAGATAGCATTTCAAGGGACATTAGAATGTATTGATAATGTAATCATGTCTTCTATTCACTCATTTTTCTGTAAATTCAAGGCCAGAAAAGGGGTCATAATTTTCCTATTTTGTGCAACTATAGCCTATTTTAACTAGAAGCAAGCATAGATAATTATCCGAAGAGTCTTATTCTATTACAGGAAGCAAATTACTTCTCCTAAAAATATTAGTAAATAACAGCCATATGTGACACATGGTCATAACCCTGCTCCAAGGGAGGACAAGGCCAATTTATCAGATTTTCCTCTGTTTCATTAAATTCTCCACTCTTTTCAGAGCCTGCAATTTAATTGCAGAGAGAAACAATAAACGACCCTGCAGAGTGCTTGTGGAAGAATTAGCCATCATCTTTATTTATGAGTATTCTAAACAAAGAAGCTAGCAAATATGGACACAGTCAATGTCTTCCAGGCCACACCAACTGGGGGTAAAAATAGGGTCACCATATGTTATAAACAGGAATTGTTGATTTTGTTCTCCATCTACTCTGCCCAAACTCTCATCCTCTCAAGATAATGCTCAAAGAATTCTGGGAGTTTTCAGGGGCTACAGGAGCTAATGCTTGTATTTGCTATGGATGTCTGCCCTTTCCCTCTGTCCTGCTCAAACTCAGTAAAGCTAAAGCGCATATCTTGGAGAGCACGAGAATTGAGAGCTACACCATCATCACCTTTATCCTTGGAGTGGCTGCTATTACCCAGACGATGCTGCCTGATGCAGTCAACACCTGTGGAGGTTCTAGCAGAAGGGCTGTTTCTCTTTTGGCTCCTTCTTAGGGTAACCTTACCTTGGGACTTAAGTATGACTCCATGGAGTCTAAGCTGGAGAACAATATGGACAAAAGGCATTTGCTCTATTTAAAATCATCCCTTCCCTCTGGCTGTGCACCATTCTTCCAGAATAAAGCTTTTATGTCTTCATTTTCTCCAATGAAATTTTTTATTGAGATGCTTCAGTTTACTTATTTATCCCTCCCCACCCCTAGTCCTCCAAATTATTCATTCATCCATTCAAAAGTTAGACATTGTTGTGAATAACAATGACCTGGACAGGTACAGCCCTTTCCTTGAAGACTGAGTGCCATGAGCAAACTGGCTAGTGGGGAAGTTGGGGATGCTGTGAGCTCTTAGAGGATGGGCAATTCTTCATATGTGCGTAGGCAAGGAACGGTTCTCAGAGGAAAGAAATGGCCTCAGAATAGAAACTATTTAATAAAAGAATAAGTAGGAGCTTGGCAGGCAAAGCAGAGAAAGATCCAGAGCTCAGAGAGAGAGAGAGAGAGAGAGTGTTGGGAGGTGGGATGAGGAAGGTGCAACTCCAGAGATAAAGAGCATCATGCATAAAGTCTTAGAGGTTAGGTAGAACATTTCAAATTCCAAAGACAATCCATAAGACTTACTTCCACCTGAAGTTTGACCTTTCTACACCAATAACTTGTCATCAGAAAGGGGACAAAACAACTGATTGGGCTTGCTCTCCTGAGTTTTTCTTTGAGAAGGTGTTAATTAAGTAGGAACAGGCTCTATAGACAGATGGAAGCAGAGTTGCCAGAGAAACTACAGAATCCAGTTAAATCTGAATTTCAGGGACTTCCCCGGCAATCCAGTAGTTGAGACTTCACCTTCCAGTGCAGGGGGTACTGGTTTAATCCCTGGGTGGGGAACTAAGATCCCACATGCCTTGCAGCCAAAAATAAAAAATAAAAAAATAAAACAGAAGCAATATTGTAACAAATTCAAAAAAAGATTTAAAAAATTGTTCACATCCAAAAAATTAAAAAACAAATCTGAATTTCAGATTATAAATATTTGTGTATATATATGTAACATATAGTATTTAAAAACAGTTATTTTTAGTACAAATGTCTCAAATATTGTATGACATATACTTATACTAAAAATTATTTGCTGTTTATCTGGAATACAAATTTACCTGGCTGTACTGTATTTTTATTTGCTAAATCTGGCAACTGTAGATCATGAAAGTGACCACAAACTTGGTCACATTTGCTGGAAAATCAACTGGAAAAAGAAGAGATAAGATTACAAAAGCAGACATCAATGGTAAAAACATAAAAAACATGCAACTCACAGAAAAAAGGATTACAGTAGGTCAAGCAAATTTTCTTGTCTGAATTCTAAACAACTAAAACCCATGAAGAAGGCCTTACAATAGTGTATAGAGGATTCTTTGCCAGAAGCACTTTATAAGAGAGGACTGCAGAGGAAGGACCCCTAAGACCGAGTCCCCAGCTCACTAGCAGTTGTCAGCCCAGCCAATGAACCTGATGCCAACAGAAAAGAGACAAACACAGTCATCAAACAGCAGGGTCAGCCATCCTTGGACTCCTGGTCACACACAGCCAAGGCAGTAAGCGTATCATGCTTCTCAAGAATTCTGTTGGATGAAAGCACATTTAAATGCATGTGTATTTGTCTTCCGGCTGCTCATTATAACACAGCCTTGTGCCCATGTCTCATGGTACAGTCCCAATACACAGGCACTACCTCTAGAAAGAAACGGATGAGAATCAGCATATCAACTGGAAGGAGAAAAGTTTAAGGCAGCAGGAAACAAAACAGATCAGGAATAAAATAGCAAAAAAGGTTTTCTGCTTTCTTAGTTTCTATCTGAATAACAGTAGTGTTTGATGAAGAAATTAAACGGGAAGAAGTGAAGGCATAATTTTTCATAGATAGACATAGCAAATCTGAGTTTTTAAGGTCTCCATTGGACTGGCTTTAGGGGTATGTGCGTGTGTGTGTGTATGTGACAGAGACAGAGAGGTCTTGAGTAATCGGACGGACATGAGAGAAAGACTGAAGAAAGAATATTTTTATTCTGTTGCAGCTTGAATAAATTGTTGACCTTAAGTGGAAATATACTAAGCTTGAAGACAGATGAGAACAAAACCAATAAATTTCATAAGACTGTAGTGAACACCAGATGTTGATAGTCTTACCAAACTAGACATCTGCTTTTATCTCTGAGACAAGACAGAGGTACAAAATATTTTTAAAGGATACAAAAAATGAAGCATTAGAGATGACAAAGTGCACAGGTACAGTCCCAGATTTCAAACTGAGAGGTACCCGCATGGTGCTCTGTCCATATACACCTTACCCCCAGGCTTCTGGCCCAGACCCCAGAGCTTCCCCAGGACATGGTAGTTTCAGTTCTTTATATTCAGTATTCAATCCCAATCTGAAATTATGGTCTAGTGCCCAGATTTAAACTATTCAAAGCTGAAATACTTAGAAATCTGTCTTCCAATTGCTTACCCCCTTCAAGCCATCCTGCCTCACATGACTGTGAGGACTGTTGGACTCAGTCATGTCCAACTCTTTGCGACCCCATGGACTGTAGCCCGCCAGGCTCCTCTGTTCATGGGATTCTTGGTTCTTTCAGGCAAGAATACTGGAGTGGGTTGTCATGTCCTCCTCCAGGGGATCTTCCCAACCCAGGGATCGAACCAGGTCTCCTGCATTGCCGGAGGATTCTTTACAATTTGAGCCACCAGGGAAGTCCAAGAATATGGAGTGGGCAGCCTATCCCTTCACCAGGGGATCTTCCCAACCCAGGAATTGAACCCAGGTCTCTTGCATTGCAGGCAGACTCTTTACCATCTGAGCCACCAGGGAAGACATTGAATAGATGACAGTATTTGATGCACATTTCCTGAGTTGTTTTGCAGATATGGAAACCCCCCACCAAATGGAAGGTGTGAACTACTTGATGACCATGAGCACATACCCCAGGGTTCTAGGAACTTAAGGACTGATAGAGTTAACCCCTGTGACACCACCCTGTTCCCTCACTATTACCCAGTCAGAGAATTGTGTACCAACTGAACACATATCCTGCAACCCCACTCCCTAACCAGACTTTTTAAAAAGGCTTTGTCAAAACTCTTTGGGAAGCTCAGGGTGTTTTAAGGCATGGGCCACCCATCTCCTTACATAGCCCTGCGATAAACCATTCTCTGCTTCAGACTTGGATTTTTCTATATTTCGGCTTGTTTGGCTTCACTGTTCATCAGGTACACAATCAGCTGAGCTACCAGGGAAGCCCTAAACCTAAGTATGAAAATGAAAGTGAAAGTCCCTCAGTCGTGTCTGACTCTTTGAGACCCCATGGACTATGTAGTCCATGAAACTCTCCAGGCCAGAATACTGGAGTGGGTAGCCTTTCCCTTCTCCAGGGTCTTCCCAACCCAGGGATAGAACCCAGGTCTCCTGCATTGCAGGCAGATTCTTTACCAGCTGAGCCACAAAGGAAGCAAACCTAAGTATACTTGTTCCAAGTTCCAGCATGGAGATAGCCTCTCTTGCCTGAAGCAGTCAGAGCAACAAGTGAACCATGTAGATTGATCTTCCCACCCAGTTCTTTACATCAAGTTAAAATAAAAAGTAGTTTTCACTCAAGAGGTTCATATGATACTCTAGACTTGAATATACATTTTTTATAATTAAAGCATAGAAATTTTGGGAAGACATTAAAAAAACATAGTAATAAAAAAGGAAAGTTAAGCTTTGCTTGTCTGAAGTAATATACAATAGAAGTCAGTCATGTTAAAAATTACCTTGGATGGATGGTCTAATGAGCCAAAGCTTCGTTAGAAATCATGTTTTCAGTTGGGAGGAGGGATAAATCAGGAGTTTAGGATTAACATATACACACTACTAGATATAGAATAGATAATCAACAGGGATATACTGTATAGCAGAAAAATTTCTATGTAATAGTCTGTAATAACCTATATGGGAAAAGAATCTGAAAAAAAAAATAGGTATACTGTACTAGGACAACTATAGTCCAATATAAAATTAAGAATTAAAAGAAATGGTGCTTTCAGATCAAGTCATCTATTGCAAAGTAATCACAGTCTTAAAACAGGTGTTTAATTCCTATCCTTTCTTTTTTTAAGAAATAGTTTTCTATTTCAAAAACAATATTGAATACATTTGAATTAGTTCTAATAAGCTGAATGAACATAGAGCCTATTATACACAGGGAAGTCAGTCAGAAAGAGAAAGACAAATAGTGTATATTAATGCATATATGTGGACTCTATAAAGATGGTACTGATGATCCTATTAGCAGGGCAGCAAAGGAGAGACAGACATAAAGAACAGACTTTTGGACACAGTGAGGGAAGGAGAGGGTGGGATAATTTGAGAGAATAGCATTGAAACATATACATCACCATATGTAAAACAGATAGCCGGTGGAAATATGACGCAAGATGCAAGGAACCTAAAGCCAGTGCTCTGTGACAGCCTAGAGGGGTAGGA
The DNA here is from genome assembly GCF_054371585.1 of Giraffa tippelskirchi. Lineage (NCBI taxonomy): Eukaryota > Metazoa > Chordata > Mammalia > Artiodactyla > Giraffidae > Giraffa > Giraffa tippelskirchi. The sequence goes on along the minus strand of NC_137276.1, from coordinate 187,703,634 downwards.
TGGGGAGGGATGTGGGCGGAGCGGGAGAGTCAAGAGGGAGGGGACATATGTACACCTATGGCCGATTCATGTCAATGTATGGCAAAAACCATCATGATATTGTTAAGTAAGTATCTTCTAATTAAAAATTTAAAAAGATAAATAAGCAATAGGGATGTAACGTACAACGCTGATAAGTGTAATTAACACTGCTGTATGTTATATATGAAAGTTAAGAGAGTGACTCCTAAGTATTCCATCACTAGGAAAAAAATTTGTTTCTATTTCTTTACTTTTATATCTGAATGATATGATGGATGTTCGCTAAACTTACTGCAATAATCATTTCATGATGCATCTATGCCAAATCATTATGCTGTACGTTTTAAACTTACACAGTGCTGTGTCAATTACATCTCAATAAAACTGTAAGAAAAAAAATATTTATTGGTGTCTATGAAAAAAAAGTTTGGGAAACCAAAAGAACAGAGAAGAAAATTTAAATCACCCATAATCCTACCACTTGGAAGTAACCACTATTAATTTACATGTTAGTATTCACCGTCCTAGTCTTTGTTCTATATTTACATAGTTATTATAAAAATGAGATCATCCTGTGTTTATTGTTTAGTAGCAACTTTACCTAAAAGATGCTGCTGTTAAAGTGCTGCACCACCCTGCTTATTTAACTTCTATGCAGAGTACATCATGCAAAATGCCAGGCTGGATGAAGCACAAGCTGGAATCAAGATTGCCAGGAGAAGTAACAATAACCTCAGACATGCAGATGACACCACCCTTATGGCAGAAGCAAAGAGGAAATAAAGAGCCTCTTGATGAAGGTGAAAGAGGAGAGTGAAAAAGCTGGCTTAAAATTCAACATTCAAAAAACAAAGATCATGGCATCCATTCTCATCACTTCGTGGCAAATAGATGGGGACACAATGGAAACAGTGGCAGACTTTATTTTGGGGGGCTCCAGAATCACTGCAGATGGTGACTGCAGCCTTGAAATTAAAAGATACTTGCATGTTGGAAGAAAAGCTATGACAAACCTAGACAGCTTATTAAAAAGGAGAGATATTATTTTGCCAAAAAAGGTCCAAATAGTCAACACCACCATCATAGGGGTGGTGTCATCTGCATGTCTGAGGTTATTGATATTTCTCCTGGCAATCTTGATTCCAGCTTGTGCTTCATCCAGCCTGGCATTTTGCATAATGTACTCTGCATAGAAGTTAAATAAGCAGGGTGGTGCAGCACTTTAGCAGCAGCATCTTTTAGGTAAAGTTGTTACTAAACAATAAACACAGGATGATCTCTACGGTTTCTCCAGTAGTCATGCATGGATGTGAGAGTTGGACCATAAAGAAGGCTTAGTACTGAAGAATTGATGCTTTTGAACTGTGGTGTTGGAGAAGACTCTTGAGAATCCCTTGGGCTGCAAAGAGATCCAACCAGCCAATCCTAAAGGATATCAGTCATGAATATTCACTGGAAGGGCTCATGCTGAAGCTAAAGCTCGAATATTTTGGCCACCTGATGCAAAGAGCAGACTCATTAGAAAAGACCCTGATGCTGAGAAAGACTGAAGGTAGGAGGAAAAGGGGATGACAGAGGATGAGATGGTTGGATGGCATCACTGACTCAATGGACATGAGTTTGAGCAAGCTCTGGGAGATGGTGAAACCTGAGGTGCTGCAGTCCATGGGGTTGCAAAGTGTTGGATATGACTGAGCAACTGAACAACAACTTTACCCATAAATATATATTCAGGCAACATGCTTGCATCATTAAATATTCTTTTAAAACCTGTAGGTAATTTTTTAAATTGAAGTAGAGCTGACTTAAAATGTCATGTTAGCTTCAGGTTTACAGAAAAGTGGGGGCTTCCCTGACAGTTCAGCAGGTAAAGAATCCTGCAATGCAGGAGACAGAGGTGACTCAGGTTCGATTCTTGGGTCAGGAAGATCCAAGGAGGACAGTGGCAACTCACTCCAGCATTCTTGCCTGAAAAAAATCACATGGACAGAGGAGCCTGTAGGGTTGCAAAGAGTCAGACATGACTTTGCAACTGACACACACACACACATACAGCAGTGATTCAGTTATACATATACGTGTATCTATTCTTTTTGACTGGTGGCTCAGACAGTAAAGAACCACCTGCAATGTGGGAGTCCTGTGTTGGATTCCAGGGTTGGGAAGATCCCCTGGAGAAGGAAATGGCAACCCACTCCAGTATTCTTGCCTGGAGAATCCCCATGGACTGAGGAGCCTGGGGGGCTGCAGTCCATGGGGGTTGCAAAGAGTCAGACACGACTGAGAGACTAAACACAGCACACATTCTTTTTCAGATTCTCTTCCATCACAGGTTATTACAAGTCATTGAGTATAGTTCCCTGTGCTATACTATAGCATAGGAGCATAACAAGGAGATCCTCGTGGTTGATCTTTTTTATACATATAATAGTGTGTATATACATATATACATTTTATACATATAATAGTGTTCAGTGAGACACGACTGAAGTGACTTAGTAGCAGTGTGTATATGTTGCTGCTGCTGCTGCTAAGTTGCTTCAGTTGTGTTCAACACTGTGTGACCCCATAGACAGTAGCCCATCAGGCTCCTCCGCCCCTGAGATTCTCCAGGCAAGAATACAGGACTGAGTTGCCATTTCCTTCTCCAATGCATGCATGCATGCTAGGTCGCTTCAGTCGTCTGACTCTGTGAGACCCTATGGACAGCAGACCACCAGGCTCCTCTGTCCACAGAATTCTCTAGAATACTGGAGTGGCTTGCCATTTCCTTCTCCAGTGTATATGTTAACCAAGTACTATAAAAGAGCTCATGTTGACCTTAAGTGAAAATGCACTAAATTTGAGGAAAGATGAGAACAGAGCAATAAATTGGTTTTGTCTTGCACATGTGCCTTAATTTACTTAACCAATTCTTATTTATTCTCCACCACCAGTTCCCTCGCTCTTGCTCACACTCTCTTCTCTCCCCATTAGCAATAATAAATATCACATCCTTGTAGCTAAGCTTATCACACATCTAGTAATTTCCTTGAGATAAATTCCTAGAAGTGTAATGGCTGGGTCAAAGGAAATTTACTATGCTTTCTGAACCAAATGTTTCTGCTTTTCTCCTGAATTTTTCTAGAATTAAGCAAGATTTCCACATGGGACATTCTGATGATGTATGAAGCTCACATGCATATTTCTTCTTGCATAATTCATTAATAGTTTCTAATTTCATTGTACCAAGTGGCAGATGTTAAACACATGTCTATTTAATTTTTTTAAAAAAAATCAGAGTTATTGCAACTTTCCTATGCTGACAGCTCCAGTCATTTCCAGTTCATTACAGTGTATTACAAAATTAAATCAATTCATGAAAGCAGCTAAACCTTGTAAAGCTAAGAAGTGTATTTCTGTCCAAAGTAGTATAGAGAACTATATTATTGTTAAATCTGAAGTCAGTGAACCACCAGTAGACACATCAACATGAACAAATCACATAGGCATTGTGCTAAGCAGAATAAGCTAGACACAAAAGAGCATGCATTTATAAGTCTGTTTATGTAAAGTTCAAGAATAAGCAGAACTAATAGGGAAGGAAATCAAAATAGTGGTCATCTCTTGGAACTGAGTGGGAAGCAGCCCAAGGGAGCCTTCTTGGAGATATTTTATCTATTGGTCTGGCTGACAGTTGCACAGGCATATGGAAGAAACTATTGAAAAGAACACACACAAGGAACTGGGAGACTGGGTCTGACATTTACACGCTGCCGATACTGTGTATAAAATAGATGACTAATGAGAACGTACTGCATAGCATAGGGAACTCTACTCAATGCTCTGTGGTGACCTAAATGGGAAGGAAATCCAAAAAAGAGGGGATATGTGTATACGAATAGCTGATTCATTTTGCTGTACAACAGAAACAACATTATAAAGCAACTATAAAAATTTTTTCAAAGGCAACTATAAAAAACTCAAAAATACTGTAATTATCCTCCAATTTAAATTTTAAAAAAGGAAAAAAAAGAAATGCACTTAAAAACAATTAAACAATACATTTAAATTTTGTGCACTTTTACTTTATGTATTTTACGTAGTATGTTGTACTTTGATTTTTTTAACTCCAAAAAAAAAATCTAAATTCTAAATCAATGGTCTACATATTTGTTTCCTAGGGCTGCCACAAGAAAGCATCACAAACTGGGCAGCTTGACACAACAGAAATTTATTCTCTCACTGTCCTGGAAGCCACTAGTTGAAAACAAGACTTCAGCAGGGGCAGGTTCCTTCTAAAACCTGTAGGGTAGACTCCTCCCTTGCCTCTTCCTAGCATCTAGTGGTTGGCTGGAAATCTCTGCCATTGCATGACTTACAGATGTATCATGCCAAGCCTCTGTCTTCATAAGGTGTTCTCGCTGTGTCTCTGTCATCACATGGATGTAAATTCTTAAAAGGACACCAGTCATACTGAATTAGGGGCCCACTCTTCCCATCTGACCTCAGTTAATTACATTTGCAACAGCCCCATCTTCAAATCAGGTCACATTCTGAGGTACTGAGAGTTAGAACTTCAGTATACATTTTGGAGGGCTTCCCAGGTGGCTCAGTGGGTAAAGAATCTACCTACAATCTGCTTGCAATACCAGAGACAAGGGTTCGATTTCTGGGTTGGGAAGATCCCCTGGAGGTGGGCATGCCAACCTTCTTCAGTATTCTTGCCTGGAGAATCCCATGGATAGAGGAGCCTGGCAGGATACACAGTCCATAGGGTCACAAAGAGTCGATTAAAAGTGATTAAACATGCACACATATAATACATTTGGGAGGGAAATGATTCAACCTATAAAAGTTTACACTCTTCTTTTAAATTTTTCTTCCAAAAATTTAAATTCTGCAAAGGGACCAAAATGAAGAAAATGGTATCTGGAAGGGTTTACATCAGTCAGCAGTAAATAAGCTCTATATGCCAAGGGATTCCTCAGGAAATCCTCAGTCAGGACTACAGATCTGTTCTCAGTTTCCATAGTATGTATCAGAGGCAGGGAAGACACTTGTGAAAAATGACACAAGGGGAATTTGGATATGAGCAGAGAGCTTACATGCACAGCACTTCAGTGCAGTATTTCTGAAATACTGATATGGTTGTCCCAGTATCCAGCCAGTTGACTGCCTCAGGGAAGCTTTTCGGCAACACAGAAAACAGCAGTAGAGAGTGAGCCTCTCTGAGTTTTATATTCCAGAGTGAGAAGATTTTGCCACAATACCTTGGGCAAAAATTTGGAGGCAGAGCCTCATCCTCAAAAAGGATTCTTTCCTTGGGATGGAAGAAAACGAAAAAGGGAGCTTACTTTCTGATTCCTGGTAGAGCTGCTTGGGTTGGATAGGGTCAGCAAGGGAAAAACTCAGCAGAAAAGACCATGGACAGCCTCACAGATATTTCTGCCCCAGGTGTGGCTCAGCATCAGCAGAGGGCCCAGGGCCATGTGGATGGGCAAGGGGGCACCTCAACAGAGACCCATAAAAGCCAAGACTTGAATGGGCCTCTTACCCAACACACAGCAACAAGAAATGTGATTCATTAAACCAATAACTAACTCTGACATAATGTGTCCCCATTTGTAAGATATTCAAAAAATAAATGCATTAATCAGAAAAATACATCGTTTGTCAGATCACACATTTCAATTTTGGGTTCAGAGATCACAGTCACCAAAAAAATTCAGCAAAAGAGAAAATTATTCAATGGTTCTAAGAGCATCAAAAAGGACAGGAACTAAAATTGAATTAGAGCTGAAACCTGGAACCAATGATTTGACTTTTATCAACTGTTCAGTTCAGATCTAAAGGAGAAACAAAAAGTACTTGGCATGTCCAGGATATAAGAGCATAAAAGGAACTCAGACCAACAAGAGCTGGTCAAGTCTTGCCCACAAAAAATTAATCCGGCAGGAGAAAGCAATAGATGGGAAGCAAAGAAAGATCTGTGGAAAGGATTCCAAGGGTAGCTGGGCATGTCTTGCAGTTTCTTTTAAATTTACCTGCCAATATTACCTTAACCATGAGTGGCTCCACAGCTGTAAAATATGTACTCTGCTAACAAAACCACTTTTAGAGGAACATCGACCAAAAACAGACATACATGCTTGTACAAACTGATGCTGTCTTTGTAGACAGGACTGGCCTGTATTCATTTGATATGCTCATTGTTAAGTGGTGCTACCATTTTCACACCACCGAGTATTTTTGGCTTTTGCTTGACTTTTTAGATGACCATGATGTCTGAAACAAATCTAGAAAGTCTGATATGACCAGAGTCCTTTTTTTTCTGATTTGTGAATTTATCTGTGTAATATATCTCTAAATATATATTTAAAGTGTTATAAATGATCTGTCAGGTTTAATTAGAGGTTTAATCATTTTACTGAAAAGAATAAAATTACATGAAATTGCATCTCGGCAAGAAAATCCAGGACATATGGTCATCACACGAGGAAAACTGGGCTTCGGAGAGGAGAGAGCAGCAGTCCTTTGGAAACTGTCCCTTGTTTCTGGCAGCAGAGGAATTTACCTCCGGAAAATTGATCACTCTGTGAGTGCAAGGTCCAGCCCGGCCTCGTGTGCCAAGGAAGACCTAACTCTCATCTGGTGACGATAATGAGAAAAGAAGGATTCCACAGGCTGAAGCAAAGCCTGTGCTGGGATCCAGTTTCCTTCGACTGCATTCAGACAGTCCCTGGTCTGCCGTCAGCAGGCACCTACGTGCTCCTCTCCATCCTAAGCACACTTGTGCTGCTCCGTGGATGTCTGAGGTCTCTTTCCAACAGACCTAGCCATGAGATGGAGTTTTCTGCATGTTTGCAATTCTGTTAGTTAAATCTTGTGCTTTGCATCTCAAATTAATCCATCAGCAGATGAACATTCTGGCCAGAGCAAAAATAGAGAATATTTCCATTTCTTTAAAAAATCATTACCAAAATTAAGCATTATTTCCATTCATTGCTTACTCTCTACCATGGACTTACACATTTAATTTTTATAGTAAATAAGCTGATATCCTTAACCAAAATATAAAAGTATGACAGCTCTGAAATCATGAAAAAATAAGTGAAATGGATTCTTCTGGTGCTATGCAGGAGACCTGACATTATCTATAGATGATAATGATAGATGAGGACCTTGACTCACAAAGAGTTTAAGACAGCAACTCTCAGACTGAATGTGTGTCAGAATCTCCTGGGATGTGTCAGCTCCAGCATCAGAGATTGTTGCTGTGGGTCTGGAGGGGAGGACTAGAGATCTGCCCAAAGGAGGGTATAACCTATATATTTAACTCAACCCAGGTGATTCTGTTGGAAGTGGTGTCCAGAATGCACTATGAAAAGATATTGAAACCAGCCCCAGAGTCACAAAAAATACAACCAGCAGAGTCTCAGCTTAGGATCTGGGGACTGACAGGGGATAAGGAAGGTTTCATTGTCCTTGGGCCTCCTCTGCTCTTCTTCCCACCGTCAGGCTGCCCTTGCACTCGCCCTGAAAACCATCGAAGTGAAAATTACACTAGAATTAAAATTTGAATGGCACACTGCCAAATATACATCAACATACACCACTAGCTTACTAGGCTCCCTTAATAAGTATCAGATAATTTTAGTATCTTCATTTCACAGGAGATTGAAATAACATTCAAATTAGTTAACTACTGGGACCTCCCTGATATCTCAGTGGAAAAGAAACTGCCGGCCAATGCAGGGGACACAGGTTCGATTCCTGGTCCGGGAACATTCCACACGCCTTGAAGCAACTAAGCCTGGGTGCCACAACTACTGAGCCCACACTTCAGAGCCTGAGCTCTGCAACAAGAGAAGCCTGAGCATCACAACTAGAGAGTAGCCCCCACTCTCTGCAATAAGAGAAAGCCCTTGCACAGCAACAAAGATCCAGTGAAACCAAAAATAAATAAAACTATTTTTAAAAAATAGTTAACTGTCCAAAAATTACACAGCAAAGAAGTACAAGAGCCAGACACAAACTACACTATTGGTACACAACCTACTGCCTCCCTGAAGGGTCAAGTGGGCTGGATCAGCTTTTCCTACTTAAAAATTTGCCACCATCAGATAGCTCCAATTTCTCTCCTCGTTCTTCCATCAGTCAGTTAGTGACATTTACTTGGCACCCACTGTGTTCAGAAGGCCAAATACAGGAACTAAAACAAAGGCCCACAATTACTCTCACAGGAGCTCAGGATGCTGAGAGTGCTTTTCATTTGTATCCCTTGGCTTTTTCTGCAGGAGCACATCTGGCCTTCTGAATAGAGGTAATACTGGGTTACAAAAAAGCTTTTTCCAAATTACTTCCTGATTTGTATTCAGTTTCTAAAGCACAACATGTGTTGGGACAATATTTTACTCATACTAAAAGCAGAACTTGGACTGCAGGAGATGAAACCAGTCAATCCTAAAGGAAATAAATCCTGAATATTCATTGGAAGGACTGATGCTGAAGCTGAAGCTCTAATACTCTGGCTACCTGATGTGAAGAGCCGACTCATTAGAAAAGACCCTGATGTTGTAAAAGATTGAAGGCAGGAGGAGAAGGGGACGACAGAGGATGAGATGATTGGATGGCATCACTGACTCAATGGACATGAGTTTGAGCAAGCTCCAGGAGATGGTGAAGGACAGGGAAGCCTGGTGTGCTACAGTCCATGGGGTCGCAAAGACTGAGGCATGATTTAGCAACTGAACAATAACAACAGCAAAGCAGAACTGGGAATTCTCTTGAAAACAGAACTGTCACTTGTAACTTAAGCCCCAGTGCAAAATCTGGAGCCATTTGCACTTACTATTGAGTGACTTCAAACTTGAAGAAAAAGATACTCGGTACCCTTGGGGCACAAATACCCTCCCCACAGCCAATCCTGCTACTTTCAGCCACCAATCCAGTACCACCCTCCTCCTTGTAGGTATAAAGAGACTATTGGGAAGGAGTGGGATTTTCTAGAAGTCTGTGTAGAGTATTTTGGCTTCTACCACCCTTCCTTGAGAGGAACAGTATTGCTAAAAGTGAATGTCTTATAATATGAGGATTTATCTCAGCAGTTTTCACACTGTGGGCCCCTGGCTGTCTCCTAAACATTTTTGGGTGGTTCACAAGGTCAAAATTCATTTCATAAGAATCCTAAGATATCGCTTGGCTTCTCACTGTTTTGATTTTTGCACAGATAGTGCAAAAGCAATGGAGAGTAAAACCACTGGTTCTTTAGCAAGAATCAAGGCAGTGGCACCAAATTTAATCACTGTATCCTTTACCTCCAACACTCATAGTAAGAAGGGAGAAGATGATACCACAAAGATGTCCTTGATGAAGTAGTAAAAGTTATTCATTTTATTATATCCTATCACTTGCTACAAGTGTTTTTAATATCCTGTGAGAAAATGAGATGCACATAAAGCACTTCAGCTGCATACTGAAGGACCCTGTTGTCTTCAGGAAAAGTGTTATGTGAAGTTGTGAGCTGTTGTTTGTTTAGTTGCTCAGTCATGTCCAACTGTTTGAGACCCCATGGACTGTAGCCTGCCAGGCTCCTCTGTCCATGGGATTCTCTAAGCAAGAATACTGGAGTGGGTTATTTCCTTCTCTTAGTTATGAGCTGAGGTAGCTGCTTTTTTCGGGCAGTACTTCATTAATTTTCTATTGCTGCCATAACAAAATGCTGCGAACTTGGTATCTGAGAACAACACAAAGTTACAAGCTTACATTTCTGTAGGTCAGTAGTCTGATGCAGATCTCACTGAGCTCAAAGTGTCAGCAGTAAATTCCTTCTAGAAGCTATAGGGGAAAAAAAATCCCTCTTTTCTTCCCCCCTTTTTCCAGTGTGGAGTCTATCTGCATTCTACAGCTCATGGCTTCTTTCTCTAAATTCAAAACCAACAGGATAGCATCTCCCAATCCCCTGCCTCCCTCTTTCACTTATAAAGATCCTTGTGTTACACTAGGCCCAGCCTCGTCATCCAGGACAGTGTCTCTATCTTCAAATCCTTACCTGAATCACGTCTTCAATGTCTCTTTGGCCAGCAAAAGTAACATATTCACAGATTCCAAGGATTAATCACAGACATCTTTGGGGGGGTATTATTCTGCTTTCCACAAACATTATTTTCATTTGAAAGACTGAATAATAGCCAAACTATTATTCAGATTATTCAGATTTGGATATTTGGCAGATACTTTCTCAAAATCAACAAAACAAGCCTGTCACTTCTAGGAAAACAGTCTATGGTACTTACTACCAAAAATCAAGTTCTCAAGTGAAAATTAAAATTTAAGAAAACCTGTGTCTACCACAATGAACTTGACAACTTCCCAATACTTAAGGACTTTTCTAATGAGGCTGGCAGTGTGATATTTTGGATAATGAATAATAAAATACGTCCACATTTGGAAGACCTGAACCAAATGAACCAACATTTTTCAAAGATTTACTGTATGATATTATGAAATCATGCATGGGTAAACAAATATTCAATGTGTAAGAGGCATCAATGGATTTTAATGTGACGGAGTAGTTTGTTGATATGGTTTTAAATTCCCCATTGCGACCAACCTCTAAGAGACTATAACTTTCAAATTTTGATATAGTATTAAAGAAGGCTACTCACAATTACCTGAAGATGCTATCAAAATATTCCTCCCTTTCCACCTGTGTATCTGTGTCATGCCAGATATTTTTTTGTTGTATATCTCAATTTTTAAAAGATCACTACATTAAAAACTGAATGCAGAATGAGATATTAGAATCCAGGTATCATCTATTAAGCCAGGCATTAAATATTTGCAAAAACGGAAAACAATGCCACTCTTCTTACTGATATTTGTTTGGGAAAATATAGTTGCTTGTTTCATTAAAAACAATTGATTATGTTCATATGTAATGTGTTTATCATTGTTATTTTCCAATGAATTAATAAATATTTTTCAATTTCTCAGTTGCATTTTCTAGCATGGTAAATACTAAGAGCTCTAATTCACATAAACAAAAGACACTCAGAGTCCTCAATAATTTTAAGAGAATAAAGTGGTCTCGACACCACTTGACAACCACTCACCTACCCTAAGCCTTCCAGAGTAGCAAACGGAAGTGAAGAGTAGGGTAGAGCGGTGCCACTCTAATAATGATTTCAAGTGACCCTGAGAAATGCAGCCTGCACCATCTTCTCAATGCCCTGGCCTCAGGGAGAGGGCAGCCAAGCACAAGGGCAGCTAAAGGGGGTTGAAGAGGTAGACACTTTGCAGTAAGCATTCCCCTACCCCCACCAAATTCTGGGAGAAGGCAGTCGTGTTCCCCACATGGGCACCAGCATCTTGACACTTGCCACACAGAAGGCATCAGCCTTGGTCCAGAGTTAGCTGGACAGGCAAAGGCAAATTACACCGTGTGATATCTGTCCCTTTCCTTCTCTTTCATCCGAGTGTCAACCCACCTGAGAGCCAGAGAATGAGAAGGAGAAGAGGGAGAATCCCAGAAGAAGACCACACACCATGAAAATGAGAAGGGTGCAGGACTAGAAGAGAAGACCCAGACCCACCCCACTGGCAAGTTCCTCCAGACACAACCCCACCAGTAACAGAAGAGATGGAAACTTTAAAATTAGAGCTTTGCATGTGACAGATTCTCAGTAACCAAAGGGTCTGGAGGTTAATGCACCTATCCGACATGTCATGAAGGAATCTGTTAGTGGGTGAGCAGTTAGGAGACAGCCCCAAGAGCACCCTCACTTCTGATGCCAGCAGCAGAGTTCAAGCATCCCCAAGACTATTGTCACTTCAGGAACCAATTACAAGTTCATGGATCCCTGATGTCAACTACAAATTGGCTCTTGCCAAGAGCATTTGCCAATGACTAAACAACAATAGCAACAAGGGTATTTACCATCTTCTTCTGTGAAGATTGAACCCCGTGCTGCTGCAGCTGTTGACCTTCAACACCCCCTGAGGGAGTTCAGGGCAGAGTGAGGCATTCTGTCCTCCAGCGAATCTGGTGGGAAAGGTCTTTAGACAGCTGGATATTTTTAGGTACAGATTATATGATCCCAATCCCTCAGTTCAGTTCCGTCGCTCAGTCGTGTCTGACTCTTTGCGACCCCATGGAATGCAGCATACCAGGCCTCCCTGTCCATCACCAACTCCCGGAGCTTACTCAGACTCATGTCCATTGAGTCAGTGATGTTATCCAACCATCTCATCCTCTGTTGTCCCATTCTCCTGCCATCTTCAATCTTTCCCAGCATCAGGGTCTTTTCTAATGAGTCAGTTCTTCACATCAGGTAGCCAAAGTATTGGAGTTTCAGCTTCAGCATCAGTCCTTCCAATGAATATTCAGGACTGATTTCCTTTAGGATGGACTGGTTGGATCTTCTTGCAGTCCAAGGGACTCTCAAGAGTCTTCCCCAACACCACATTTCAAAAGCATCAATTCTTCGGTGCTCAGCTTTCTTTATAGTCAACTCTCATATCCATACATGACTACTGGAAAAACCATAGCTTTGACTAGATGGACCTTTGTTGGCAAAGTAATATCTCTGCTTCTTAATATGCTGTCTAGGTTGGTCATAACTTCTCTTCCAAGGAGCAAGCGTCTTTTAATTTCATGGCTGCAGTCACCATCTGCAGTGATTTTTGAGCCCCACAAAATAAAGTCTCTCATTGTTTTCATTGTTTCCCCATCTATTTGCCATGAAGTATTGGGACCAGATATCATGATGTTTGTTATTTGAATGTTGAGTTTTAAGCCAGCTTTTTCACTCTCCTCTTTCACTTTCATCAAGAGGCTCTTTAGTTCTTCTTCACTTTCTGCCACGAGGGTGGTATCATCTGCATATCTGAGGTTATTGATATTTCTCCCAGCTATCTTGATTCCAGCCTGTGCTTCATTCAGTCCAGCATTTCTCATGATGTACTCTGCATGTAAGTTAAATAAGCAGGGTGACAATTTACAGCCTTGATGTACTCCTTTCCCAATTTGGAACCAGTCCATTGTTCCATGTCTGGTTCTAACCATTTGACCTGCATACAGATTTCTCAGGAGGCAGGTAAGAATGGAAAGTTCCAAAGAAAAGCAAGGAAAGAGAAGAAAGCCTTCCTTGGTGATCAATGCAAAGAAATAGAGGAAAACAAAAGAATGAGAAAGACTAGAGATCTCTTCAAGAAAATCAGAGATACCAAGGGAACATTTTATGCAAAGATGGGTACAATAAAGGACAGAAATGGTATGGACCTAACAGAAGCAGAAGATACTAAGAAGAGGTGGCAAGAATACACAGAAGAATGATACAATAAAGATCTTTATGACCCACATAACCACGATGGTGTGATTACTCACCTGGGGCCAGACATCCTGGAATACAAAGTCAAGTGGGTCTTTGGAAGCATCACTATGAACAAAGATAGTGGAGGTATTGAATTCTAGTGGAGCTATTTCAAATCCCAAAAGATGATGCTGTTAAAGTGCTGCACTCAATATGCCAGCAAATTTGGAAAACTCAGCAGTGGCCACAGTACTGGCAAAAGTCAGTTTTCATTCCAATCCCAAAGAAAGGCAATGCTAAAGAATGTTCAAACTACTCACAATTGCACTCATCTCACATGCTAGCAAAGTCATGCTCAAAATTCTCTAAGCGAGGCTTCAACAGCATGTGAACCGAGACCTTCTGAATGTTCAAGCTGGATTTAGAAAAGGCAGAGGAACCAGAGATCAAATTGTCAATATCTGTTGGATCATTGAAAAAGCAAGAGAGTTCCAGAAAAACATCTACTTCTGCTTTATTGACTACGTCAAAGCCTTAGACTGTGTGGGTCGCAACAAACTGAAAAATTCTTAAAGAGATGGGAATATCAGACCACCTTACCTGCCTCCCAAACCTTCATCTCCTCATATCTAGAAAAGCACTAAATCTGTTCATGGTAAAATCAGATCCTCGTGACTAAGAGAAAACCTCTTGTAAAGTAAGTGCTTGATTGTACTGAACTCCCCATTCACCAAAACCTTATACATTGAACTTCCCCCACTACCTCTTTGGAGCAGTCTTCAGAGGTATCTGAGGTGCTGCCTCTCAGGCTGCAGTCCTCATTTTGCCCCAAATAAAACTTAACTCGCAACTCTCAAGTTGTGCATCTTTTTTAGTCGACACCAATACTAATTCAGATTCAATAATTCACTAGAAGGATACATCAAACTCACTGAAAGCTGTTGTACACATGGTTTCGTTTCATCACAGTAAAACAATGCAGATTAAAAAAGCCAAGGGAAGAGATGCATGGGGCAGAGTCCCAGAAAGTTCCACACACAGAGCTTCCATTTGCCTCTTTCAATGCATTCATGGACAGCATTAATTTTCCCATTAATAAGAGTATTAATAAGAGTATTACCAACAGGCAAGTTCACCCAAATGTTGGTATCCAGAGTCTACTCAGGATCACATGGCTCACCACCTCCAGCCCCTCTTGAGAGTGATTTGACACCACATGACCCAAACTCCCCACCACAGACCACATGGTTAGACTATCTGGTGTTTCCCAAGGTCCCCAGATAAACAAAGACACTTTTATCAGGTTGAATACTTCAAAGGCTTAGAGATTACCTCCCACGAGTTAAGGGCAAAGGCCAGATCTTTCTCCAAGCAAAGTTAAATTCTTTACTACACGGCAGGGAAGGGAGATTCAATTCAATGAAACTGGTGGAAATAACGCGCAAAAAGTAAAAATATTTCATGCTCATGCTCCACCCACGGACTATGGGGACATGGCCTTACCCTTCTTACCCATGACCTGAACTTTCCTCCCCGAGCCTCTCTTGGCACTTGTGAGAGTGATTGTGCATTGGTCTAGCCTGTACATACCCCTCCCCATCTGAGAACAGAAAATACCAACTAGACAGAATGAAAAAACACATGGGATAGAATTCCAGCATAACATCCTCTCATTTTTATTAACCTCTTCCTATAATGCAAATATAGTGGGAAAGTTAGGACACTGGTATCTATCATTCCAGCTTCCAGATGCATTAGTTTTATCTGACTGATTTTTATCCTGAATTAAAAGAGTTGTTTGGGAGAAAATAGATTAAAATATGGTAAGCTGTGGAAGACCTCTCATTCAACCAGATGAGTCTCTGAAGCCACTACTGTTGCTAACTTTTCTTACTAATAGTGTCCAAAACTCCTAGAACTTTTCAAGAGCTAGGAAAGAAACTTCTCAAGTGATAATCACTTACTGGTATCCACCTGGAGCATCATATTAAGAAGGATTCTCAAGTCATACCTGAGCTCCATTCAAAAAAGTGTGGTAATCCATTAGTAAGGTCTGTAAGGCCACAGGAGGGGAGAGTAGAAGGATCCACGCCTCATATTTCTTATCCTTATCTACTCCTTTGACTTCAGCCCTTTATGCTGTTCTGGAGGGAAGCAGTACCATTTGTAGACCATCAAACTAAAGACTCTTGACTCTTCATTCTTGCCCCACTTACTGACCAACCCAGCCATCTGGTCCAAGTATCTGTTTTTGTGATAATATTTAACTCCCAGTTGTCCAGAGACTGTCTATCATCCATCAAGCACCACTGGCTCTGAATTCAAGAGCAACAATTGTCCCTTCCTAGTTGTGCTGAGGGCTAATTTCTCAGGGTGTTATGAATGCCCAGACCCAAAAAGGAGGTGGCAGAACTGGGCTTAATTTCTCCAGAGCAGTGCTGCATATCCACCCCTAGTGATTGAGAAGCATCAAGTTTTAGCCCCAACAGCAGCAGCACAGCTATAATTTCCGTGTTTACTATGTGCCAGACATTAAGCTAAGCACCTTTAATGTTCTACCTACTCTGTAAGTTACATATGACTATTAGCCCCATTTTACAGAGAAGAAAACTGAGATGCAAAGAGGTTAAGTATCTTGCCCCAGGTTTAGCAAGGCTTTGAGTGGTTCATATGAATCCAGAATTTCTACTCTAAATATATCACATTTTATGGCTTTTATCTTGAAAAAAGCAGTCAGGCACCATTGTGTACTAGGGGTTTGAGTCATGTAGATTACTTATTCTACTCTATAAGATACCTGAGTGTTTTCATATAAAAATTCTATTTCCCAAACATCTTAGTACAGTTGATGCTCCAATAGGAGACGACATATTTACTCTGAGGCTCAGTATTCCTCCTGGAGTTCAGGTAGAGTGTGAGAGACACAGCACCAGGACATTTGATTTTGCTCTACGTACACCTGATGATGGGGCTTGCCCGGTGCCTCAGCTGGTAAAGGACGTGCCTGCCAGTGCAGGAGACGCCGGAGACACAGTTCGATCCCTGGGTCGAGAAGTTCCTCTGGAGAAGGAAATGGCAACCCACTCCAGTATTCTTGCCTGGAAAATTCCATGGACAGAGGAGCCTGGTGGGCTACAGTCCATGGGGTCACAAAGAGTCAAACATGACTGCATGTGCATCCACACACACACATACCTGATGACGAAACCTGTGAACTCAGAAAGCAGATGCTGTTATGGTGTTCTCTTCTGTCCATCCTGCATGTGTCTCTAAGAACAAGGGTGTGGAGGGTTCAAGAAAGAAAGAAGGGCTAGGATACTCTGCTGCTAAGTCGCTTCAGTCGTGTCCGACTCTGTGTGACCCCACAGACGGCAGCCCACCAGGTTCCTCCGTCCCTGGGATTCTCCAGGCAAGAAGATTGGAGTGGGTTGCCATTTCCTTCTCCAGGATACTCTAGGCAAAAAGAAAAAGATAAATATTTTCACTGGAATAATAAATACACAGATTGAAAGCATTTGAAAATCACTTCCTAATTTCACAGAGAAAATAACAAGGAATAGTCATTATCAATTACAAGGAGCCTATTAATTGGCTTACGTAAATGGTCATGAAAGTAAAATTTTTTTTTAAAGCTCTAGGCCTCACTTCCTATTTCATAGTTCAAGACCCTTAAGCCTTTGTCCTATCACCTTTCCTAACATCAGTGACATGTTTCACATCTAAGTACTTGGAGATAAAAGTTCCACGTCATCTCAAATCCCCATAAGCCAAAACTTGTGGAGTTAACAGCAACAAAACATTGTATTGCAAATTACATATAATTACAAGCATGAAATAACACAAAGCATATATCAGTAATATATTTAATATTGAGTCCAAATTCCATTAAGATTCCCTGGAGATTTCTGGATCAACTCTCTGTGTCTGCCACACGATACAACGCTGCATACTTTTAGTTATGTGTCGTCTCCAGTATTTGATGAGTAACCTTCTGAAATATATATAATTAATCCTATGTGAGAAATTTGGACAATAAAAACTGACACCTAAAGCCTGACTTTTACTTGGCTTTAGCAGGTGACATTCTATAAACAAAATAATCAAATAAACCAATTAAACCAGGACAACATTTTTTTTTTTCTTTTTCTATATTCAAGAGTGCAGGAACATTGTCCCATGAACAGAGGGTAGCAACATATTGTTTACATATGGTTTTGCTCCTCCTTCTAAGTACTGAGCCAAAGCCAGACCTACCTAAACCTGAGGCCTACAGCAAGAGGCCAAGCTTGCTCACACAGGAGGAGAGTAAAATGACCTGTGGAATCCCTGCTCTCAGCCTTTGACCAGCTGACTGCAGAGGCCAGGCCTGAACACCATCACAAAGAAAACTGGCTGTTGACTTGGACCTACCACCGGTGCCATCATCAGCAATGGGCAAAGGCAGGCTTGCCACCAGGGCATACAGAGGAGGAACAGGGAGTGACAAACTCAATACTGACCAAGTAGTACCCAGGCAGAGGTAAAAACAAAAGAGCAGGTCTTCAGGTCACATCATCACTCCTTCCAGCCCCTTCATTACACCACTTTCCACTGCTGGAGACCAAGTAGCACCTGATCAAACTGAATACCTGACATCCACTTTTAATAGAGTATATTAGTTTGCTAGGGCTGTCACAGCTGAGTAATAGAAACTGAGTAACTTAAGCAACAGAAAGTTATTGTCTCACAGTTTTGAAGCCTAGACGTCCGAGACCAAGGTGCTGACAGAGTTGGTTCTGCCTGAGGACTGTGAGAGGGACTCTGCTCCAGGTCTCTCCCCTGGACTCTGATGCTTGCTCTGGTGGTTGGCATTTCTTGGCTTACAGATGCATCATTCTGATCGCTGCCATAACGTTCACACGGTATCCTCCTTTTATGTCTCTGTGTTGTTATTGTTGTTCAGTCATTCAATCGTGTCTGACTCTTACTGACCCCAAGGACTGCAGCATGTCAGGCTTCCCTGTCCTTCACCATCTCCCAGAGTTTGCTCAAACGCATGTCCATTGAGTTGATGATGCCACTCAACCATTTCATTCTCTGTTTCCCCCTTCTTCTCCTACGCTTAATCTTTCCCAGCATCAGGGTCTTTTCCAATGAGCTGGCTCTTTGCATCAGGTGATCCAAGTACTGGAGCTTCAGCATCAGTCCTCCCAGTGAATATTCAGGGTTGGTTCCCTTTAGGATTGACTAGTTTGATTTCCTAGCTGTCCAATAAGGATATAAGGACACCAGTTGTATTAGATTAGGACCCATCCTACTGATACCATTTTAATTTGATCATCTGCAAATTTCCTATTCCTAAATAAAGTCACATATTCAGGTGTCAGGATTTCAACACATTTTAGGAGGGGACATGGTTCATCCAAAAACATGCATGATAAAAACATCTCTAGTAAAAAGTTGAACTGGACTCTGTGACTCAGCTTAGAGCGTAAATACTCCCTTCTCATAAAATAGAGACTGCCTGGACACAGGAAGGGGAGGGTGAATCAGAGCACACATTGAGGTGCTGTTACCTGTCCTCTAGCAGTAGCATGTGACCCAATCAATGTCTGGGTTCTAACAGGCAGGGTGAGGTTTCTTGGAAGCACATTCAACTTAAGCGGCCACATCAGAGATGATGTTACCCATCTTAAGTCATGAAAACACCTGCAGTCTGTTTTGTTCAAATGGCAATAGCCAAGATGCAAGGATGTATATATTTTTGTTCCTGCCTTGGCCCTTTTACCCTCAGTTCCACCCTTATCCTTTTCGCTCCCTTGAGATCCATCTCAGGGGGCTGACAGTGCAGGCTTTGTTTCCCAGGATCCTGGGACAGGTGGATTCTGGCCAGGGCAAGCCAGTGCAAGGTACTGAGAATAGATTTGAGTACAGGAGGAAGGGAGAACCTCTCCTCCTCACATGGCTTGTAGCAGCTGCACCTCCTCCAGACTCAGGATTTCTCTGGACACTCCAGTGTTTCTCACACTTCTTCCAGATGACCTGACCTCCTAAGCACACTACACCTCCTTCTTGACTCTCCAGGGTGTTGGTGGATTCTCTGGGTTGCCTCACTGACCCTTATTTAGCTCTAGATTTTCCATGACCAGTTTAATCAGTTCCCTGAATTAAATCCCTTCTGTCAGAGTCTGAAAGTAGCAATACCCCCAAAGCAATAAGCACATTTAGAGCCAGGTCTGTGTCTCCATATGTCATTCTCCACTATAAGGAGTCAGAGGTATTTAGAGACATGGCTGGTTTTAGGGCTATGTCAGGGAAAGAATTAGATGAGGAAGCCAGCATGAGGGGCTCCCAACATACAGACAATTTGAACATCAAAATAATGATAGTAATATTATAATTATTCAACAAATTATGAAACCAAGATTTTGTACTGATATGAATGGATTGATTAATTACTAAATTTTGATGACAAATAGGATATTTACATAGTCTGAAAGTAAACTATCTCATCATATACTTAGTAGCTATAAAGGGGGAAAGATTAGCTTTATGGTAGAGAAGTCTGATAGACTTACAAGAACGTGATTAAAGGAAACATGATTCAGGATGAATCCATGAACACGACAAACCAAAAGTGTGTGCTACCTGACAGGATGCATTCAGAACACAGCATCACTCCTGTGTAACCTGAATCAAATCAAGAGGAAATAGCAAAGTCAAACTGGAAGATATTCTACCAAATAAATGGCCTACAAAGAACTAAACAGACATTTCTCCAAAGAAGACATACAGATGGCTAACAAACACATGAAAAGATGCTCAACATCACTCATTATCAGAGAAATGCAAATCAAAACCACAATGAGGTACCATCTCAGGCCAGTCAGAATGGTTGCTATCAAAAAAGTCTACAAACAATAAATGCTGGAGAGGGTGCAGAGAAAAGAGAATTCTCTTACACTGTTGGTGGGAATGCAAACTAGTACAGCCACTATGGAGAACAGTGTGGAGATTCCTTAAAAAACTGGAAATAGAACTGCCATATGACTCAGCATCCCACTGCTGGGCATACACACTGAGGAAACCAGAATTGAAAGAGACACGCATACCCCAATGTTCATTGCAGCACTGTTTACAATAGCTAGGACATGAAAGTAACCTAGATGTCCATCGCCAGAGGAATGGATAAGAAAGCTGTGGTACATATACACAATGGAATATTAATCAGCTATTAAGAATGCATTTGAATCAGTTCTAATGATGTAGATGAAATTGGAGCCTATTATACAGAGTGAAGTAAGTCAGAAAGAAAAACACCAATACAGTATATTAATGCATATATATATGGAATTTAGAAAGATGGTAACGATGACCCTATATGCGAGGCAGCAAAAGAGACACAGATGTAAAGAACAGACTTTTGGACTCTGTGGAAGAAGGGGAGGGTGGGATGATTTGAGAAAATAGCATTGAAACATGTATATTATCATATGTGAAATGAATCGCCAGTCCAGGTTCGATGCATGATACAGGGTGCTCGGGGGTGGTGCACTGGGATGACCCAGAGGGATGGGATGGGGAAGGAGGTGGGAGGGGGTTTCAAGATGGGGAACACATGTACACTCATGGCTGATTCATGTCAATGTACGGCAAAAGCCACTACAATATTGTAAAGTAATTAGCCTCCAATTAAAATAAATTAATTAAAAAATAATAAATGGCCTAGAATCTTCAAATGTGACAAGATCATGAAAGTTTATGGTTGATTCAAAGTAAAAAACAAATAAACCTCTTTGTTGAAAGCTCAAAGTGACTTCTGTTTTCTGTACATTTGATTGATATTCTTGCTTTCTAAACAGTAAGCTCTTATAGGCAGAGAGCGTTTTTATATCTTCCACAACTCAAGCCCAGTGGTATACACATAGTTAATACCAAACATGTATTTGTTGACTTGACCAATGAAAGAACTCGATAGTTCATTTAGAGAATATGCAAACTTCAACTGGCAAAGTTAGTTAGTCCAACTGACTAAATTGGTCTGAGGGCATGAAGGTCAATTATCCATCCTTATGAGCTACAGCAACACGCTGACTACTGGGCTTCATTTTAACCCCAGCCTGAGCTTGTATTTGCGTTGGATATTAGGATTTAATAGCATGCTTTTATTTAAACCCTCACTTTGTCTTTTTGTCTTCACAGCAACCCTGCAAGATAGGCAGGATGGTTTACTTCTACTCTATAGATGAGGACAAAGGAGAGAGAGTTAAGTGATTCAACCAAAATTACCCAGTTAGGAAGTAGCAGAGCAGAGATCTGAACTCAACTAGTTTAACTCCTAGGAATAAATAAGAAGGGAGTGTTCCTGTAAGGTGACTCATCCAGCCAATTGTTCCAACAGGGATCTTAGTGGCCAAGAGTGTCAACAGCTTCATTTCCACATATGAAGAACCACATGATTAGATGATAACGTCTACCTTTTAAAGTAAACTCCTTCCCTCTTTGACAGAGAATCTGACTAGCATCTTAACACAGACTTACAGGCCCTTCAGGTAATACAGGCAATAACAGATTTATAAACAATCACACTGTTGAACCTCCTAGACATCAGAAATGTGGTGCAGAAAAACCTGATCAGTGGTTTTCAGATGCCTAACAAGGCATCTTGCTAATAAACATTCTAAAGTTTAAAGGTAAATAAATTAGGAAACACAAACATTGGCTTGATATTAAAGCATGTTAGCTACAAGGGGATCTTCCCAACCCAGGGATCAAGCCCGGGTCTCCTGTATTACAGGCAGATTCTCTACCATCTGAGCCACCAGGGAAGCCCACATAAATATTTACACTTTGAAAAAAGCATGCATAGGTACCAATACTTAAACTAAATTAGGTTCTGTTTTACATGTTGCTTTGCTTTCCAATTTTTTTCAGTGAGCATGAGCATCTTTTACTTAATTATCTGCTTTATCATTGTTGTATTTACAACACTAATTAGATCACTAAATGGATATTGTTGACTTAATGAATCAATAAATCAATCTAAAATAGAATAATAAACTAAAATGTGGAGTCAAATTGTCTACAATATTAAATTTTTACTTCACATACTTCTCTTCACTTTTAAATTTTGGCAGTCAATACTAATTCAGATTGCTATACATTCCAACAAGACATTAAAAGGCAAAATTGTGGACATTGTTGAGCTAATGTTTAGTACATCTAAAAACTCTTCTCTAAAAAAGAAGAGCTTGTCAAAAAGGGCAAATTAAGGAATGTGGTAAAAATGGAAACTTCAAAAAAAGAAAACTATAGTCCTGCTTAGCTAGAATTAGGAATCTAAGCACTGACCTTACCTTTTCCCTTGTTCTCTTAAGTGAAATTAACATAATTTCTAAGAATATTTAGGTGTGACACCAGACTTCCCTAATGTGGAATGCAAGGTGGCCCGGTCATCTGACAAATCCTATGGGATTAAAAGTGGAGCCCGAGAAACATACACCAAGAAAAATGATGCCCCCATAAAACAACTTGTTCACTCTATACTATGCTCATTTCAGAACAAAGACAACCAAGAAATCATAGAATTTTGGATCTGGAAATGATCTTAGATGCTACCAAGTTCAACCTTTCCCCACTCCCACCTCTACTTACAGATGGGGACTCTAGGGCTAGAAATGGTGAGGGACTCACCCAAGTAGCAACATTAGGAATAGAAAAATAATTGTTGAATGTCCCGATCCAGGACTCTTTCAGCTTCCCCATACTTTCCATAATTTAATTTAAGATACAAATATGGTGAAGAGTAAGGTCAGCAAACTTTTTCTGTAAAGGGCTAGATAGTAAATTATTTAAGCTTTGTAGACCATATGTTCTACTACGGTCACTCAACTCTGCCACTGTAGCATGATAGCCACTACAGACAAAATATAAATAAATGTTATGTTTGTGTCCTTGGAAGGAAGGTTATGGCCAACCTAGATAACATATTTAAAAGCAGAGACATTACTTTGCCAACAAAAGTCCGTCTAGTCAAGGCTATGGTTTTTCCAGTGGTCATGTATGGATGTGAGAGTTGGATGGTGAAGAAAGCTGAGTGCCGAAGAATTGATGCTTTTGAACTGTGGTGTTGGAGAAGACTCTTGAGAGTCCCTTGGACTGCAAGGAGATCCAACCAGTCCATCCTAAAGGAGATCAGTCCTGGGTGTTCATTGGAAGGACTGATGTTGAAGCTGAAACCCCAATACTTTGGCCACCTCATGCAAAGAGTTGATTCATTGGAAAAGACCCTAATGCTGGGTAGGATTGGGGGCAGGAGGAGAAGGGGACGACAGAGGATGAGATGGTTGGATGGCATCACTGACTCGATGGACATGGGTTTGGGTGGACTCCGGGAGCTGGTGATGGACAGAGAGGCCTGGCGTGCTGCAATTCATGGGGTCGCAGAGAGTCGGACACGACTGAGCGACTGAACTGAACTGAACTGAACTCTGTCCCAATAAAACTTTATTTACAACAGCAGGCAGTGGGCTGGATTTAGCCTGTGAGCAGCAGTTTGATGACCCTTGCTCTAGAGGAACTGCACGGCACTTCCTTAAACTCTGGATTCACTGTCTTCAGATTCATTGTTCAGTCTATGTATGTGTGAGCGCAGAACAAGAGTTGCCTTTTGATCTGTATCCCAAAAGCCTCTAGAAAAGTCAAAAAACTCTCCCCAATCAATGTCATAAATTATTAAAATCACATACCTACAAACACACCTCAAAGAAAGAAAAAGTGAAGAGTGGGAATACAGGCCAATGAATGAAAGTTCTGATTATTAATCAGCTGCTTCTTTTTGCTCCTAGTCATTTAATTAATGAGATCAAATCAAGTGGCCAAGCTTCTGCTTTTTTTGGTATTTAGGGTGTTCATTAATTACCTACAAATCTCTGCTGCTCTCTGGTGGTAACATGAAACTGTTAGAAGACACTCCAGTCAAGTTAGTATAGTAGAACTTAGAAACTGAATTTATCAAATACTTTAGGACAATTAAAGAACTCAATGAGTGAGATGGAGAATTTTCAGCCTTACTAGGCAGAATTTTAACCAAATCCCTAAAATACTTTTTATAGAATACAGTATTTTCCTTGGTCTTAAATCCTCATTTTTTTCTACTGGGACAAGCACTAGTTTTTCTGATACCAGAAGGTTCCGTATTTTTTACTTACTCTAAAGTAGGAGCATCATAATTGATGGCTCAGAAGAAGCTTTAATTCTTTCAAAATTTTTGGAGAGGGCACAAAAAAGTACAGCAGAGAATCAAAGGAGATTAAGTGTCTGCCTGGCAGTTGGCTGCCAGCGAAGCAGTTTTCAATGTAAATTACAATTCCAGGTGACATATAGCTAAATGACAGCAGATTCTACTCCTTAATGCTGAAAAAAAAGATATCTTATTTCTAACGCCTCAGTCACATCAGAGAAGCAGAGAATCCAACTTCAGTTTTCTTATCACTGAAAACTGTCCTTTGGGAATGGATTCACACTCATAACAGAAAACAAAGTCAGACCACTATATTCATATCAGTACATTTGTGGCTCCTGGTGACTCAAGCCAAACGAGGAGCAGAGGGATTGCAGAAACCAGGGATAAGGAATGGTAAGAAAAGGAATGGTATGGACAGCTTGAAGACTCGGTGAGCACAGGGGTCAGGTGCTCCCAACCCACTGTGGTTAATGCACTCCACTCCAGCACAGAGACTAACATATTGTAGGGATTCAATAAGCTGTTACTGAATCAGTGAAGAATATTAATTGCCATTAGTGCTTATGAGAGTGGTTTATAAACTACCTAGTACTCTACAAATGATGATTTTATTCATATTAAAAGTAGACAAGAGGTAAAAGACAAATCATGAGATAATGGCAGAAAATAGCATGGCTAATACAGAAGGAAGTTCTTTCCAAACTCATAATTTCATGACTTATTTCTCAGTATAAGAACTTTGGAGTTGCAAAGGATTTTAAGGCTTTTCTTGTGCAAAAATCCATCTGATGGTCTTTATTCACAGTATTCCCACCAAGTGATAGTCACCCAGCCTCGGCTCAAACACTACCAGGGACAGGGAACTTTACACCTACAAATACGTTTTGTATTTTGGGAGGGAAAAGGAGTTGGAGCAGCCAGCAAAGGGTAGAAAAAGATTCAGAGCTGTGTTGTTTAATACGGTAGCCACCAGCCACAAGTGGCTATTGACCATCTAAAATGTGACCAGTTTGAATTGATTTTGAAAACTTAGTACTCCAAAAAAAAGATGTAAAATACTCTATTCATTCTTTATAATGATTACATGGTGAAATCATAGTATCCTGTAAAACTTCAGTTAAGTAAAATACATTATTATAAAATTAATGGCACTGCTTCTTTTTACCTTTCCAATGTGGTTGCTAGAACATCTAAAAGTATACATATAGCCCACATTATATTTCTACCAGACAGCACTGGTCTAGAGAAAACATTTTGTCTTTCTCTCGATTTAGCCAAAGAAAAGTGATGTCTTTAGGAGGCACTGATTTGGAAACCTTGGTCCACTTTTAGTATGGAAATCAAAAGTCTTTTCAATTTGAATCTTGTCTCTCTCTGGTGGTGCTTTTGTCCATACATATTCCCTTGGCTATGAAATGGAAATAATAGTTTCTTCTCTCTACCTCCACAGAGAGCCACAGACTCATTATAAAACTCTCACAATTATAGTCTCCCATTATCACAGAGATAGTGTATAAGAACTGCCTCCACTCAGTAAAAGGAAGAATCTTCTAACAAAATAAGGACAGTCAGCTTGGCTAGACAGTATCCCAGATAGCAGACAGATCCTACATTTTATATTACTGAAAGACTCATAGCAACTAACAATAGGAAAGGGGAAAAACGTTCTTAGGAGCTCTGTGATAGAAAAAAAAAATAATAAATCTTAATCAATTATTATAAAATGTACTGTTACTTTACCATATGACTACAGCTTATGTATACACAATCACAAGTATTAATTCTTCAGTTAAAAGTGCATATGAAGGGACTTCCTTGGTGTTCCAGTGGCTAAGACTCCAAGCTCCCAATGCAGGGGGCCTGGGTTTGACCCCTGGTCAAGGCCTCTTGAGCGGCACAGTGGTAAGGAGTCTGCCTGCCAATGGAGGAGAGGCAAGAGACACAGGTTCGATCCCTGGGTCAGGAAGATCCCCTGGAGAAGGAAATGGCAACCCATTCCAGTATCTTGCCTGGAAAATTCCATGGGCAGAGGAGCCAGGCAGGCTACAGTCCATGAGGTCACAGAGTCAGACCTGACTGAGAACGCATGCAAGCAAGCAAAGAACTAGATTCCACATGCCATAACTAAGAATTCGCACATAAAGATGCTGCCTGCTGCAACTAAAAACAGAGCCAGTATGCCACAATTAAGACCCTGTGCAAACAAATAAATATTATAAAAATACAACAAAATTTACATATCTTGAAAAAGTTCAAACTTCCTTAAGTGGTTTGTTGAATAGTCTGGAGATAGTGGGTAAAATAATAAAATCAGTTCACTTTACTCATTTTACTCCCCGTCACAAATACGTGCAGGCTTTATGAGTGATTCCCACTAGCTTTACGCACACACACACATGCACGCACAGGCTAATGACCCAATTCCAAGGAGTTTCTCTTTTCTACCACTCACATTAAAGAGATTTGGGGTGGGATGAGAGGGGTCTGTATTGATTTGGACAGGGTCACTTCTCCCTTTTCATAGTCCCTGGAGAGTTATCTGTCCCCAAGTCAATGCTCAGCTATGAGTGTTTGGAACAACAGAATTTGACAACTGATGTGTCAGAACTGTCAACTTGTGAAAAATGGTTTTAGACAATATTTGAGTTGCCATGTGTTCCTAACATTACTTGCATAGGAAATGTAAAAAATGCATTTTCTGATATTTATGGCTATTAACTTCAAATTTAATAACAAAATGATTAGAATTAATTGTGATTTTGTCTTTGAAGGTTTTTAAGATCAGAGAAAAATCTTACCTATTTGAACAGAATATTCCTTTTAGGGCAATGAAATACAAGTTCTCCAAGCTCTATCCAGCTACACAGACTTAAGTCACTAGGCTATTTCATGTAGCCCTTTAATGACTAAGAATCTCCTTATCTTTGGGAGTCTTTTCTCTGGGTATATCTCTTTATTTGAGGGCAGTGAGTTTGACAGAAATATTGAGTTAAGTACTGTTCCATCAGTATAAGTTCTAGGCATTCCAGGAAATCTAGTTTGATTTTCTGAAGAAAGGGAAAATAATTCACTCTTTTATGAGGAAGGGGAAAAAAAACCCAGCAGCGAGGTTTCTCGTTGCTAGTCACTCATCTCTTCTATGGACCAAGGTCTCTGATCACTTATAATAATTGCAATGGAAGTAGAAACTTCTCTCATTCTGTTCTATTTGGCCACATGGTATACTGAATAATTCTACAAAGCTTAAAACAATATAGATCAGTGGTTCTCAACTTAGGGAGCACCAGGATTATCTGGAGGACTTGTTGAAACACACAGTGCGTGATCCATTCTCCTAGTTTCCTTTTCAGCAGGTCTGCAAGCTGAGGGCAGGATATCTGATACTCCGCATTTCTGACACTTTTGTAGGCAGTACCAATGCTGCTGGTCTAGGAACTACATTTTGAGAATCACTGATCTAGAACAGATTATTCCAACAAAGAAATGCAAAGATACACATGAACAAGGGCTGTTCTTTCAGAATTCAGATTGAGATCTCCCCTCTAAAAATACTTTAAAAAAATTTATTGAGGTCATTTTTCAAAATAGTAAACCTAAGCATCAAAGTCTGGTTCATAAAGATGGTTTTCCTATTCTTGATTAAATAACTTGTGAATGCAACATAACATTTGATATGAAATACAGTCATTTTCCATTGTGACTTTCTACTGGAAAAATAAACTATATTGCTTCCATTTTTTTTATTGGAGTATAGTTGCTTTATAATGTTGTGTTAGTTTCTACTATACAGTCAAGTGAATCAGCTATATGTTCACATATATCTCCTCTTTTTTCAATTTCCTTTCCATTTAGGTCACCACAGAGCATTGAGTAGAGCTCCTTGTGCTACACAGTAGGTTCACTAATTATCTCTTTCATAGATATTATAAACAGTGTATACATGCCAATCTAAATCTCCCAATTAATCCCACCTACTCCTTTCCACCTTGGTATCTATGTTTGGTCTCTACATCTGTGTCTCTATTTCCTCTTTGCAGATAAAATCATTTATACTACTTTTCTAGATTTCACATATATGTATTAATATGATATTTGTTTTTCTCTGACTTCAGTTTGTATGACAGTCTCCAGATACATTCATGTCTCTGCAAATGGCACAATTTCATTCATTTTTATGGCTAATATTCCATTGTATATATATATACCACATCTTCTTTATCCACTCCTGTGCTCTTATCAGGGGCCAAAGTATTGGAGCTTCAGCTTCAGCATTAGTCCTTCCAATGAATATTCAGGGTTGACTTCCTTTAGGATTGAGCGGTTTGATCTCCTTGCTGTCTAAGGGATTCTCAAGAGTCTTCTCCAGCACCATAGTTTGAAAGCATTAATCCTTCAGCATCCATGGACTGCAACACGCCAGGCTTCCCTGTCCATCGAGTCAGTGATGACATCCAACAATCTCATCCTCTCTCATCCCCTTCTCCTCCTGTCTTCAGTTTTTCCCAGCATCAGGGTCTCTTATAAGGAGTCAATTCTTCACATCAGATGGCCAAAGTATTGGAGCTTCAGCTTCAGCATCATTTCTTCCAATGAATATTCAGGACTGATTTCCTTTAGGATGGACTGGTTGGATCTCCTTGCAGTCCAAGGGACTCTCAAGAGTCTTCTCCAACACCACAGTTCAAAAGCATCAATTCTTTGGTGCTCAGCTTTCTTTATGGTCCAACTCTTACATCCATACATGACTACTGGAAAAACCATAGCTTTGACTAGATGGATCTTTGTTGGCAAGTAATGTCTCTGCTTTTTAATATGCTATCTAGGCTGGTCACAGCTTTTCTTTCAAGGAGCAAGCATCTTTTAATTTCATGGCTGCAGTCACCATCCCCAGTGATTTTGAAGTTCAAGAAAATAAAACAAAGTATTCCTTGCAAACTGCTTGGCCACTGCCTCTTTGGAGCACACCTGTCCAACTTCTACCTATGTGAAGATGAAATACTTCTGACTGTATTGCTTTTCAATCATCACACAGCCTGAGCACATTTTAAAAAATAAGCTAAAAATGAGGCATGATTATAAATAAATGTAATTAAGGCCAAAAGAGAGAGAGAAAAATAGACCTATGAATTTTATGGACAACAAACTAACCCTGAGCCAAATGAATCCTTCTCAGGTATGGAGATGTAATGCCCATCTTACTCAACAGTAGACAGACTATGTCTGGAATGCTACAGTAATGCTGTTAACTCCATTTTAGGAAAGTCATCAACACACAGGAGAGCCTGCAGAGGTTACCAGGATGGTGGAAGCTCTGAAAAGTTTGTCTTTGGGGGAATATTTGAAAGAATCTAGGGTGCCGGGTAAAAAGAGTTGGATGTGGGGTGGGGGGAGGGGCATAGGGGCACATACATGGTCTCTGGAAATACTTGTAGAACTGTCACAAGAAAGAGAATTTACCCTTTTCTTTTTCTCAGCAGGTGAAAGAATAGGAATCTATGAGAATATCAGGTAGATCAAAGACAGCTTTGAAGTCAGATGGTGGATTTAAGACCTTGTTCCAGCCACTGTTGAGTGTATAGACTTAGGCAAGCTATTTAACCTCTGTGAGCCTCAGTTGTTCATCTGAAAACACGGATGTCTGAAGTATCTACTCCTGGGTACAAATTAAATGAGATAATCAGCACAATGCCTGATAAGAGTTCACATATTCGTCTGCATCAATGAATTAAACAGAGATGTCTGAAAATGCAATGAGCTGCCTTTAGAGGGGGGAGGGAGCTTGAGCACACGGTAAAAGATGATCTGCCAGGGATGAGGCGGTGAGAATCTCACATTGGGTTGAACTAAGTAACCTGTAAGGCCAGAGCAACAATTCTTTACCGCTATTAACCAGCACTTAAATTTCTCTCTCCTGTGTCTCCATTCCCTTAGTGCAGGACTTCTCACAGTTTTCCATCATTAGTTATAAACACATCCATCACCTACCTAGTCTGTGAGTGCCTCAAGGTCAGACTACGGCTCATCTAAATTTGCTCCCCATGCACCTTGCCCAGCACCTGGCATAGAGCAGGCTTTCTATAAACACTTGTTGAATGAAGACACCCAGGACTAGGCCTTACCCGGGCTTGCAGCTGCTTTTCTATCTGTATGGAAATTCCTCCAGGAAAGGGTCTAGTTAATATTTAGTCCTGGAAGTTTTAGAATTCTTGCGATTATGCTGGAAACATCACTCAGTAGACCTTAATTTTCTGGGTGAATAAAGTCCTCTAATTGCACAGTATCCAGTTTGGAAAAGTTCCTGATGCCCAGCATGTGACTGCCCCCTCCCCAGGCGTCCAGACCATGGCTCTCTGAGCTCTCCTGAACACACTCCACAGCCGCATTTTCCAGCTGAACTACTTTCCAACAGTTCAGTTCATACCCATGGAAACCCTTATGCACATCTTCCCCCTTTTCTGTTCCAGAAATTTCTAAAAGTAGCAAGAGGCATAATAATGCAGTCCAGCCATGGTATGTCAAAACTAACAAGACTTGCTTATTTACCAGAAAAGAATGTTTGCATACGTATCAACTCTGATTCCTTTAGTGCCACAGCTCTCCTCTGGATAAAACCGAAGTATCTTTCAGGACCTCAGACTTATTAACCTTTAATATGGTTGTCTAAGTACTTACCAAAATATCAATTTTCTTTTGGTTACTCAACAAAAACTTGATGAGCAGTGTCCTGATGGCACAACAGAAATAAGACAGCTTCCAAATGAGCTTAACTTACAGTCACGGAATAGCACAGGCTATCAGAGAAAGTATTTCAACTTATCATTCATTGCAGGAAAAAAGTTTCATATTTTATACTCCAAATAAAACGTGTTCGGAAAGAACCAAAACTCTCCACACCACCTAAAAACCCAGAATGGGATATAAATAAAAGCAGTCCATGAACTGCCAGTCCTGTTAACCCACAACACATCACCATGTGATCCTAAACATCTCGCCAGGGGGTCAGTTCCAACAGCACACACTCTCTTCTCTGGAATGTGGTAAAGGAAAGTCTGAAAGCAAAGCCAATCTTGGCAAAATCTCTTGTTCTTTCACATCTTCCAGAGACGTGAGGCTCCAGGAGCCCTCAACTCCCCACCCCTGCGCATGACTAAATCTGACTCTTATAAACTT
Source organism: Giraffa tippelskirchi (assembly GCF_054371585.1). Classification (NCBI taxonomy): domain Eukaryota; kingdom Metazoa; phylum Chordata; class Mammalia; order Artiodactyla; family Giraffidae; genus Giraffa; species Giraffa tippelskirchi. The sequence goes on along the minus strand of NC_137276.1, from coordinate 187,671,924 downwards.
TAGAACAACAATTTCCCTCTGGTTCAAACAGTACGTGCAGCACCCAGAGCACAGAACCTACCCAAACTGCAAAAACAAGAAAGCATATGTTTTCCATCAGCACTGATTTCCTCAGCAATAATTTCTTCTTTCTTTATGATATTCTTGAAGCCCATTCTTTTTCTATAAACTGTGTATGAGTTTTTTGGTGATGAGAATATTTTTTTAAAAAGCTTTTCCTAAGACAGTATCTGTCTAGATCTCCATATAACTTTCTAATTCTTTATGTCATTTGCTGTGCTTCTGTGTCACGTCCTTACTGAGGAATTATCTACTCCGGCAGGAATATCTATATACACTCTGTTACATTTGGCCAATGATAATCAAAAAGACTTCTATATGCTTTTCTCTGTGGGATAGCAAAGAGACGGACACAACTGAACAACAACAAAAATGCTTTTCTGACTATTATTGAAAGAATAAATCAGGAAATGTGAGACAAATGGTAAGCACCCTGGTACCTACTGATTCCGCTGAGGTTTATGACTTATTATTACTGTGATGTATGTGGTAAATCATTAGTAGGCTTTATAGTTTTGTGTTTCTCTTCCTCTGTGCCATGAATTTAGGGTTACATGGGTACAGAGTACTTTTGCAAAGTGAGAAGACTTTCCTAGACAACATTGTTAAGAGAGGGTCTTGTATGCAGAGTTTATTAGCCAGGGCCACTTGGCAAAACAAATTTAACATTTGTAATGACACAAGGAAAGTCCTTCACCATCATTACACCTCATAGACTGTAATTGGGAAGAACCTCACATAAGTGCTGCCCACAAAAGCCAGCAGGGTGAGCAGAACACAACAATTCCCTGGTGGCTGAGATGATAAAGAGTCTGCCTACGATGAGGGAGACCTGGGTTCGATCCCTGGGTCAGGAAGATCCCCTGGAAAAGAAAATCGCAACCCACTTCAGTATTCTTGCCTGGAGAATTCCACGGACAGAGGAGCCTGGTGGGCTAAAGTCCATGGAGTTGCAAAGAGTCAGAAATGACTGAAGTGACTGAGCACACGAGCAGCCTGCATGAAGATCATTTAAGAAACACCAGCCCACAGTCACACTGGGCAAGGTCCTCCAGTGCTCTGCTTCCATATGCAAGGGAGTTTAAAAGAGGAAGGAAAGACCAGCCTGACAGAGGTAGGCTCTTTACAGTCACCAACATAACATCTGATTATACAGTGGAAGTGAGAAATAGATTAAAGGGGTTAGATCTGATAGAGTGACTGAAGAACTATGGATGGAGGTTCATGACATTGTACAGGGGACAGGTATCAAGACCATCCCCAAGGAAAAGAAATGCAAAAAGGCAAAATGTTTGTCTGAGGAGGCCATACAAATAGCTGTAAAAAGAAGAGAAGGGAAAAGCAAACGAGAAAAGGAAAGACATATCCATTTGAATGCAGAGTTCCAAAGAATAGCAAGGAGAGATAAGAAAGCCTTTCTCAGTGATCAATGCAAAGAAAGAGATGAAAACAAAAGAATGGGAAAGACTAGAGATCTCTTCAGGAAAATTAGAGAACCAAGGGAACATTTCATGCAAAGATGGGCTCAATAAAGGACAGAAATGGTATGGACCTAACAGAAGCAGAAGATATTAAGAAGAGGTGGCAAGAATACACAGAAGAACGATACAAAAAAGATCTTCACGACCCAGATAATCACGATGTTATGATCCCTCAGCTAGAGCCACATATCCTGGAATGTGAAGTCAAGTAGGCCTTAGGAAGCATCACTATGAATAAAGATAGTGGAGGTGATGGAATTCCAGTTGAGCTATTTCAAATCCTAAAAGATGGTGCTGTGAAAGTGCTGCACTCAATATGCCAGCAAATTTGGAAAACTCAGCAGTGGCCACAGGACTGGAAAAGGTCAGTTTTCATTCCCATCCCAGAGAATGGCAATGCCAAAGAATGCTCAAACTACCACACAATTGCACTCATCTCACAATGGGAACCCATTCCAGTACTCTTGCCTGGAAAATCCCATGGATGGAGGAGCTTGGTAGGCTGCAGTCCTTGGGGTCGCTAAGAGTCGGACATGACTGGGCGACTTCTCTTTCACTTCTCACTTTCATGCATTGGAGAAGGAAATGGCAACCCACTCCAGTGTTCTTCCTGGAGAATCCCAGGGACAGGGGAGCCTGGTGGGCTGCCGTCTATGGGTTCGCACAGAGTCGGACACGACAGAAGCGACTTAGCAGCAGCAGCAGCACATGCTTATAAAGTAATGCTCAAAAGTCTCAAAGCTAGGCTTCAACAGTTCGTGAACCATGAACTTCCAGATGTTCAAGCTGGATTTAGAAAAGGCAGAGGAACCAGAGATCAAATTGTCAATATCTGTTGGATCATTGAAAAAGCAAAAGAGTTCCAGAAAAACATCTACCTCTGCTTTATTGACTATGCCAAAGCCTTTGGCTGTGTGGATCACAACACACTGTGGAAAATTCTTAAAGAGATGGGAATACCAGACCACCTGACCAGTCTCTTGAGAAATCTGTATGCAGGTCAGGAAGCAACAGTTAGAACTGGACATGGAACAACAGACTGGTTCCAAATAGGGAAAGGAGTACGTCAAGGCTGTATATTGTCGCCCTGCTTATTTAACTTATATGTAGAGTACATCATGAGAAACGCTGGGCTGGATGAGGCAAAAGCTGGAGTCAAGATTGCCGGAAGAAATATCAATAACCTCAGATATGCAGATGACACCACCCTTGTGGCAGAAAGCGAAGAAGAACTAAAGAGCCTTTTGATGAAAATGAAAGAGAACAGTAAAAATTTTGGCTTAAAACTCAACATTCAGAAAACTAAGATCATGGCATCTAGTCCCATCACTTCATGGCAAATAGATGGTGAAACAATGCAAACAGTGAGAGATTTTAGTTTTTGGGCTCCCAAATCACTGCAGATGGTGACTGCAGCCATGAAATTAAAAAGACGCTTGCTCCTTGGAAGAAAAGTTATGACCAACCTAGACAGCATATGAAAAAGCAGAGACATTACTTTGCCAACAAAGGTCCACCTAGTCAAAGCTATCGTTTTTCCAGTAGTCATGTATGCATGTGAGAGTTGGACCATAAAGAAAGCTGAGCACTGAAGAATTGATGCTTTTGGACTGTGGTGTTGGAGAAGACTCTTGAGAGTCCCTTGTTCTGCAAAGAGATCCAACAAGTCAATCCTAAAGGAAATCAGTCCTGAATATTCATTGGAAGGAATGATGCTGAAGGTGAAACTCCAATACTTTGGCCACCTGATATGAAGAACTGACTCATTTGAAAAGACCCTGATGCTGGGAAAGACTGAAGACAGGAGGAGAAGGGGATGACAGAGGATTAGATGGTTGGATGTTATCACCGACTCAATGGACGTGAGTTTGCATAAACTCCGGGAGTTGGTGATGGACAGGGAGGCCTGGTGTGCTACAGTCCATGGGGTTGCAAAGAGTCGGACACGACTGAGCGACTGGACTGAACTGAACTGAACTGAACATAATGTCAAGAATCTTCACAGCCCTTCCCCTGGTGTGGAGGAGTCTTGAATGTAGCCAAGCAGACTGCCCAACATAAAGCTGAATTTGAAACCATACTTAGAAACGTCCATAAGTAAAGTGGAAGTCATTCCAGTAGTGACAAAACCCGCTCAATAAAGGTAACTTTTACAACATTTTTTCACAAACCTGCACATCAAAGATGTTAAGATCAACAGTCGTTCTCTTTGTAAGGGATTACAAAGCACTTACACCTCACATGCCTAAAACTGGAAGTGAGATTATACAGGAGGGCTCCTCCACAAGGAAGATACCACTTGCAAGAGGTGTTTTCTTGAGAAAAACAGTCTCACAATACTAGTAATTAGTGTGCATACTAGTGAAATAGTCCAGTTACAGAAACTGGTAACAAATTCCCCAACTTACAAGAATTCCAAACATACAAAAGAAGGAAATGATTAGACAGGGACTTTCCCCCACCTCCTTTAGGACATCACCACCAGATAATATCAGAAAGATAATCTGGATCTACTGAAGTGCATTTAGGATAAGTCATTCCAAAACTCACACAAAATGCCTCATTCTACTGACTTTATGGAGTCTGGCCTTAAAATCCATCTCAGTACACCAGGGTATCACTTTCCATATTGCTTCCATATGTCAGGTGCCATGTTCCATAATCGAAGCCTTGGGGAGATGATAAGAGGGATGAAATAATATTTTTAAACTGGCATCAGAAATCCTTTTAAAGAGGAGACTGTTTTTGTTTAGGAAAATACCTTGCAGAGCTTCCTAGAGGGATTGATGTCATCCTGAAGATATGGGCTTATAGGAGCCTAGGAAACAAAGAAACAGCTAAACCCATTTCAACAGAAACTATGGGATGAAGGTAAAAATGCAAAATAAAAAAGACAGGAGGATAGAGAGTAAACGGAACAAAGGGAGACCAAGAAACCTGTGAAGCAGGTTAACAATGACAACAGAAATAACTAGAGGACTTTCCAAAACAGAAAAATTTAAACTCTGTGTGGGTGTAGAATAAAAACCCCTTTAAACATCTGATTCTTCAATAAAGTCATCCATCCATATTTTTTTTAAAAAGTAAGGAAATGGTGTCAGCTCATCTGGATCAAGCTTTTACTTCAATTCATTTGAAAAAGTAAAAGTGAAAGTCACTCTTTGCGACCCCATGGACTATACATTGCATGGAATTCTCCAGGCCAGAATACTGAAGTGGGTAGCCGTTCCCTTCTCCAGGGGAGCTTCCCAACCCAGGGATCAAACCTAGGTCTCCCACATTGCAGGCAGATTCTTTACCAGCTGGCTACCAGAGAAACTCAATTCACTTAATCTTCTGTAAAAAGAAAAAAGAAAGGGAGGGAGGGAGGAAAGGAGTTTGAAACTAAACCTGGAATCAGTTGAATGTACCCAGAAGATCACACTGGTTATACCATGTACAAATAATGATGGTAAGTAGTACTAAGGGGAAATGAGCCATGGGAATGAAGCCCTAAAGTATCAACTCCAGATTGTTAACCTTCCTAATGCATCAGCTCTGGATTGTTCTTCTTAGGATCTTTGCAAAGTGTGAGCATGCCCAAGTAGAACAACAAATACAAGACACTGGAGTAAACACACAAATATTTCTCAATCTGTGAAGAACATTCCCAGTTAAGGAATTCTTCACTTGGAAAGTCTTTTTGCCCCTTAAATATTCTATTGCTTTATAGAGACCTTTATAGCACCGAAAAATTGATGCTTTTGAACTGTGGTGTTGGAGAAGACTCTTGAGAGTCCCTTGGACTGCAAGGAGATCCAACCAGTCCATCCTAAAGAGATCAGTCCTGGGTGTTCATTGGAAGGACTGATGTTGAAGCTGAAACTCTAATACTTTGGCCACCTGATGCGAAGAGCTGACACATTGGGAAAGACCCTGATGCTGAGAAAGATTGGGGGCAGGAGGAGAAGGGAACGACAGAGGTTGAGATGGCTGGATGGCATCACCGACTCGATGGACATGGGTTTGGGTAGACTCCGGGAGTTGGTGATGGACAGGGAGGCCTGGCGTGCTGCGGTTCATGGGGTCGCAAAGAGTCGGACATGACTGAGCGACTGAACTGAATAGAGACCTTGCTAAAATTCCAGATTTGCAGATTGTTAACCTCCTAATTAAAAAGCAGAGACATTACTTTGCCAACAAAGGTCCGTCTAGTCAAGGCTATGGTTTTTCCAGTGGTCATGTATGGATGTGAGAGCTGGACTATAAAGAAAGCTTTTGAACCGTGGTGTTGGAGAAGACTCTTGAGAGTCCCTTGGACTGCAAGGAGGTCCAACCAGTCCATCCTAAAGGAGATCAGGCCTGCGTGTTCATTGGAAGGACTGATGTTGAAGCTGAAACTCCAATACTTTGGCCACCTGATGAGAAGAGCTGATTCATTGGAAAAGACCCGGATGCTGGGAAAGATTGAGGACAGGAGGAGAAGGGGACGACAGAGGATGAGATGGCTGGATGGCATCACCGACTCAATGGACATGAGTTTGGGTAGACTCCGGGAGTTGTTGATGGACAGGGAGGCCTGGCGTGCTGCAGTTCATGGGGTCGCAAAGAGTCGGACAAGACTGAGTGACTGAACTGATCTGAACTGAACCTCCTAATGCATCAGCTCTGGATTGTTCTTCTTAGGATCCTTGCAAAGTGTGACCACGCCCAAGTAGAACAACAAATACAACACACTGCAGTAAACACACAAATATTTCTCAATCTGTGAAGAACATTCCCAGTTAAGGAATTCTTCACTTGGAAATTCTTTTTGCCCCTTAAATATTCTACTGCTTTATAGAGACCTTGCTAAAATTCCAGATTTGCTTATCATAAAATCTGTATTATTATACAGGTTTTGCAGTTTGTGGTATAACTTTTCATTAAAATTATCTCATTTAATACCTGTGCTGCTGCTGCTGCTGCTAAGTTGCTTCAGTCATGTCCGACTCTATGCGACCCCATAGACGGCAGCCCACCAGGCTCTGCTGTCCCTGGGATTCTCCAGGCAAGAGTACTGGAGTGGGTTGCCATTTCCTTCTCCAATGCATGAAAGTGAAAAGTGAAAGTGAAGTCGCTCAGTCATGTCCGACTCTTAGCGACCCCATGGACCGCAGCCTACTAGGCTCCTCCGTCCATGGGATTTTCCAGGCAAGAGTACTGGAGTGGGGTTAATACATGTGAGGTTGGTCTTATTATGGTTCTCAATTAACAGATAAGGACATTGAGGTCTACAGAGGTAAATTATCTTTCCCAACATCATGTAGCCTATAAAGAAGTCCCTGGTGGCTCAGATGGTAAAGAATCCGCCTGCAACGTGGGAGACATGGGTTGGATCCCAGGGTTGGGAAGATCCCCTGGAGTAGGAAATGGCAACCCACTTCGGTATTCCTGCCTGGAGAATCCCATGGAAAGAGGAGCCTGGCAGGTTACAGTCCACGGGGTCGCAAAGAGTCAGACTCGACCGAGCGACTAAGCACAACACATAAAGAAGTCAAGACTTGAACTTGTACCTCCTGAGGATGAATTCTTTGACCTTTTTCTACATCATGTTCTCTGACCAACGATGAGAAGAACAAAGTTCAAGTTTTAGAAGCAGCCATACAATATTTCAAAACACAGGTGAAAGCAAGAGATATGTGAAACCATACCTATGCAACCTGTATTCATCCCTCAAAATAAAAGCAGTTTTCAGGCGTACAGCTACCACTCTATTTCTACCATATTCTCCTTTCACAGAAGTCAGGTACTGCCAGTCATCATTGCCTAAAAGGAAAGGCTCTCCTTGGCAGCTCTTTGCTGGAGGACAAGTCCCAAAATGTCAAGAGACTTTTAACTTCAAATTCTGGACTAGCTTATTAGTATGAATATAAATTTCTGTTTCTTACTACTGATATTTCATCTAATAGTGCTAGAAATGAGCTCTGCCACAAAATACCACCTGTCATGAAGCCATGCTCTTAAATAATGTCCCATACTGAAAAGAACTGCATTCAGATTGACAAAGGGGCTTTTGTGGTTATCATAGAAAGCAAGAATTTCCAAAATAATCCTAATATCACTCCTTGACAGTTTATTCTATCAAGCTGTTGGTAGGTGTTTTCTCTAAAAATAAGTTTTTTCTGTCACTTCTAGAACTATGCAGGCTGCTGTGTGTCTTTTATTCAGTGCCCATGACATCTTACTTAAATCTCAAAGGAAAGAATTTCTCGCTGATGCCACAAACATTACCATATTAAGTGCAGGCCTTTGTTGGAAATTCTTCTGTAAGCAAAACCACCCACTCACCTTTGCAAGTTGATCAAATCATTACTTGATTGTTTCATGTCTTAAGCTGGATGTGGATAGAAAAACTGGCAAAGAAATTTGAACTTTCACAGAGACTGAGCATGAAGCACCTTTCCATAGAGGACGTCTTTTATGGGAAATGATGTAGTTATTCAAAAGGCTGTTGTTTCTAGCCCATGTTGAAAGTTTTCACATAAATATATTACCTTCAAACTACATCTGGAAACCTGACATTGATTTTGATATGAAAAGACGATAAATCACTGTAAAACATCCCAGGCCTCTCAGTAGAGCCCAAGAAATAACACACACATTTCCATGTAAACTGACCAAGGAAGCATGATCAAGAATATAATATCGATTTGGAACAATCATTCTAGGGAAGAAACTTTTGATAGCATGAGACTTCTATTCAAACCAGTTTGAAACAATCCTGGCTCCATCTTGCAGTTCTACAAAATGAATCACAGAACTTTAGAATAAAAGAAATTTCATCATCTGTTCAACCTCCTCATTTCAATTGGATGGGAAAGAGGCAGGATGACATTTCTGTTTGTTTTTCATGTGTATTACAATTTTTTTTTTTTTACTTTTTATTATGTTTTTAAACACATCTAAAGGTAGGTAGACAAGTACAATAAACTCCCTTGTGTGAGTAACAGTCAGTCTAGTTGAGTTACCAATCTTTTAACCTCCTTACCTTTTACCATGAGTAATTTAAATCCAGAGAAGTAACGTGACCAAGGTCACTTAGTTATTTTGTGGCCAGTCTATGACTTAAAGCCCTAACCAGCCCCATTCCCCAACTAGTGTTTTTTCCACTATAGCTCTTGCCATTTGTAATACATGGATTGGTCAGATACTTTCATTTCTATTTTTATCACCACATCCACAAGCAAAGTACCATTATGAATGAATGATATAGAAGACTAACGCCACCCTAGTCTAGGCTGTAAGAACACCCCGATCAACTAAGTTATTACAAACACCTCTCCACGTTCAACAACAGGAAGAAGTTCTACTGACTTACAATGGAACAGTTTTCAACAGCTATAGTAACTATCATCTCCCAGATCTGCCTGAGAATGTTTCACAGAAAACAAAATACACTGTCTTTGTTTTTTGCTACATCTACTGTTTGCTTACTTTCAACATAAGAGACCAGAATCAAATCAATGTAAAGTTGTATCATTTCAATTAAGTTTCTAGATCTTGTGCTGTCCACTCCAACCTTTAAATCAAACCAAACTCCCTATGCAGCATTCAGTTGGCAGTCTATAAAAACAAGCCAATCCTAGCTTGTAAACCTGCAATCCCCTTGTTTTGTTCCTTAATCTTGCTCTTGCTTGACTCTATGCCAGTTTGAGCCAGCTTCCAACCCCTCTCTTACCATTTGTACTCTATGACTAATTTTGTCTTAACCAACTTGGTATCCTTGTTGCGCTTTCAAGAATCAATTCACTGTTTGGTTTCTCTTGGCCTTAAGTGCCTTAATCCACCCATTCTCTTGCCATTCCTTTGGAATCCAAACCCCTACAGAGAGGAATTTAGTGGTATGAAGCCAAGGTTGCTGACAGATGAGTGTGTGGCAATTCCATGTTTATGGGCTGGAAAGTCATTATTCCCTCCCAGGGAAACTTGGCTACCATTACTGTTTAACAATGCTTTTTCACACAGACCAACTGGGAGGTCATCTCATCCACCAATATGAAGAAAGAAAACATTGTTTTCTGCCTTTTACAACTGGCAATGGTAATAGAGATACTTCATGTCCCTTTTGTACTCATCTGATAACCTAGGAAAGCCTCAAAAATAGATTCCAACAGACTTATTAGAAGGATTAACCTTATTTGTTGATTCTCTTGCCAAGGAGTTCAAATTTCCTTTTCTGCATGGAATCATTTGTTAGAATGTTTGAGGTAAAATTCCCCAGAGTAATGTAAAAGAAGTAAAAGAAGACCTATTTATCTCTATCCCATGCTCTACAACCCACCACACTCCCTACCTTTCACACATTAAGATATTATTCTATTTTTTCAATTTTTTCCTATTCCATCTTTGACATCTATAGTTGAAGAGTAAATAAGTCAATAAATAAATATACAGTTAAGGCTCTAAAAAAACACACTAACCCAGTAGAGGTAAGACATAGATCTGCATTTGTGCGTGTGTGTTTGTGTATGAATGTGTGGATGTGCACATACACGCAGTCTATGTGCACATACGTGTGCATGGATGCTCACATACATGTTTTGAAAGCAGAAATTAATTTGCATTTATTCATTCTCTGAAACTTCAATCTCCCCCATGTCAACAGCATAAGTTTGCAAATTGGTGAGTTCACAATTGGCGGCAAAGTCTGTTGCCAAAAAGCAGACCAAACTAGTCCACCTGGGAACAAAAAAAAAAATCATGATGTTTGTCTTAGTAGCATCTAATGAGCCTGGAACATAAATAATTCTTTAATTTTAAAAGAAAACATAATATCCTTCATGACTAAACTGTTAACCTACCATTTATTCTCTTCTCACTTTTAAATCTACCACCTAGCACTCTAATATAAACAAAACAAAACCTCAAGAGAAGAGCAGACCAATAAACAAACAGAAACTATTTCTAAAGCTGGATATACATTCCTTTCTGCCATAAAGTAGTACCTAGTCTGGGCTTCTCTGGGGTTCAGATGGTAAAGAATTCACCTGCAATTCAGGAGACCCAGATTTAATCTCTGCGTCAGGAGAATCCCCTGGAGAAGAAATGGCAACCCACTCCAGTATTCTTGCCTGGAGAATTCCATGGACAGAAGAGTCTGGCAGGATACAGTCAATGGGGCTGCAAAGAGTTGGACACGACTGAGTTACTAAACAGATAGACACAGTACCCAGACTAAGCATTTCTGTTTCTATTTAAGGACTCCATAATGCTCCCCGTGCCTAGAACTTGAAATTTTAGAGTCATCTGATTATTTTCCTTTTCCTCTACTCCATATTCAACTATTCTATAAACATTGTCAACTTTCCCCATACAAAATGTCTTCAATGCATTCATTTTTCTAAAATCTTCCATATCCCTATCCTCATTACCTCATGCCTGGACAATGGCAATAGCCATTTCACTGTCCTCTTTTTTCTATTCTAATAGTATACACTACAGTGTCAGGCGAGGGGGAAAACAGTCCCCATGTTGCCATCAGCATGTTTCTTACTTCCAAAGCCTTCCCAGCGTCTATCAGAGTAAGTTCTCAATGCTCTGTCTTGTGCTCCTACCCACCAAAACGTGTCCTCACAGCTTCCCAGCCCAGTGCCCTGCCCAGGTAGGCCAGTCTTCTCACCTGCCCTGAACAGCTACTCTTACACTACTCACACACAATGACCATGAGAATCTAAATTGAAACTGGGGCCATGTTGAGGACTAATCTTCCTGGTTCAGCCTATTGACCCCACAACGAATTCTTTCTTCCTCTGACTCGCCTGAGCACTAGCTTGCTCCACCCAATCTTGTACTTGATTTTATTCCCTGTGTTTGTGTCCTGTCTTCTCAACTAGATTGCAACTGTTTAAGAGTAAAGATTGTGTTTCATATATCCTTGCCTTTCCCACAGCAATATGCTGAGTGTGCTGCAAGTATTTAATAAATAGCTGCTTTTAAAAATATTACTGAAGCAATGAGCTAGGAAAATCTCTAAAGAAAGGTGAGTCTTGAGATGTAACTAAAGAAATGGAGATGAACACAGTTTCTCCCATAATAAAAGTATCAAGATCAAATGAATGTTACTCATCACTATGTCAATATTTTGTATTACTGTGGGCTTTTCACTTCATATAGAGTATTTTTAAAGCCTGTTGTTGTGTGTTAAGTAGCTTCAGTCATGTCCGACTCATTGTAAGCCCATGGACTGTAGCCCACCAGGCTCCTCCATCCATGGACTTCTCCAGGCAAGAATATTGGAGTGGGTTGCCATTTCCTTCTCCAGGGGATCTTCTCAACCCAGGGACTGAACCTGGATCTCCTGCACTGTTCAATACAAACTTTTAACAAATACAACATATGTTTTTCTAAACATTAAAATTGGCCATATACTCAACACCCAAAAGTTTATAACTCATAATAAAAAACTAAGAATATTTTTAAGTAATTGAAGTAAAAATTCATCTTTAACAGCGACCTAATATTCAGGTAAAAAGTACGTAAATATCACAAAACTGACTTGTACTAACTCACTTTTGATTTAAAAAATAATAATAGATGAAAGGACACTCTGGACAAATTAATTTGAACAAAGCTTATAACAAAGCAGTGACTGGAAAGTCAGGCCTGGCCATGCTCTCATGCTGGCCACAGAGAGCCCCTCCATGCCAGCAGCAGGCCCATTCTGGCCAAGGCCCAGCTTACAGACATGAGGAGAAAACTGGCCAATGGAAAGAAGGTTCTGTGGCTTGACTGCCAAGAAAGAGTGATAAGAAAAGTCTCAAAACCTCAATGAAGTAAATCTACTTCTAGAAATCTTTCTTAAAGGAACATTCAGAAATACAGAAAATACAATGGTATTCCTTCCATTAATCATTCTGACAATTTTTAAACAATAGGAAATAATCTAAAAGTGACCAAAACATGTGAACGAATGGCCAATGTTTAAGTTTTGGTAAAGCCATCCCAGAACTCTCAAAGTACATGCTGAAAGTGGCCAGAAAGGTCACCGAGACAAGTGAAATAGGCTAGGTGATATGAAATCTCCTGATTTTAAAATATATTGGCAAGTAGTTCAAATACTCATGAACATCACAAAGGCCAAACAAAATATATCCACAGGCCAGACTTAGCTACACAGCACCAGCTTGATCTCTGTGGTGAAATCTTTTTGAAAACTAACTATATGATTAAAGAATTTTTAATGAAAATGCTCTTTGTATAATATCAGATTAAAAGGGGGAGGGGGGTATGATCCTAATATCTTAAGAGACATATATTGTGGGAAAAAAAGACCAGCAAAAAATCATTATAGCTGTATCTGGATAGAGTGTGGATGATTTGTTTTCTTTACACTTTTCTGTATTTTCAATATTCTTTTCAAAAGAGTATTTATTACTTGATAATATAATGTTGAATCACTAACTGGCTGATGTCCCTAAAAGGGGGCAATTCAGAAAGGTTGACATTTCTTTTTTTCCCAATCCATCATGTTAAGTTTTGTATATAAAGGGTCGTTTGTGAGGCCCTACAATTTTGAACTGCTGTGAGGCTGAAAAATTTAACATCATTAATGAGATGGAAGTATTGCTGAAAGCATTATGAAAATAAATGCAAATAAATACTATATATAAAGCACTTAGCCCAATCACACTCAGCAATGGTATTCAGAAATACTTTCCTTTGGTAGTTGCCAAATACCTTGTCTTGCCTTGTATGCTGACCTCAGCTCACACTGATTCTGAAACCATTATCAAATGGCTTAGTTACTAGCTTTCCTGAACCTTCTCCCCAGCTTATTTCTCTGCCCCCATCACCCGTGTCTCAGATTCTCATCACCATTACTGACAGGAAACCATATCCCTGAGCCCTTCCAGAGTCTCCTTGACTAAGCCCCTAACCCCTGGTTATCATAATCCAATAATAAAAATGTGATTCTAACACCTCTAGGGAAGCTTCATCCAAATATTGGCTAGAAACTTGTAAAGTATGTGTTTACCATAGCCTGCTTTCCCTTCCCTTTTTGCTCCCCAATTAGTCAATGTTTACAACTTATTCTAGTCTTTATTTTCCACTCTGCACTGTGCTGGAACTCTTTGGAGAAAAAGTATTTGGAGATTTAGAAGAGCATGTTTTCTTATCCTCAGGAATGAATGAGACAATGGATTAATTCTGAGATAATCAGGTAACTTTTCATGAAGCATATTCACATAGATTTGCTTTTATGTTTTGATTAGGCAAATATGGAAGTTATTTTGCATTCTCCAAGCTCAGATTGAATAAGAGTGGGAGGAAACTTGCCTACCTGTCAGGAAGGTATAAAATTTTATTATGGGTCAGTGAGCATTGCCTGTGGTCTTATTTTTCAGTAATTCCAGCATCACACAGGACCCTCAAACATGTAGCAGACCTTTGAAGACAGGCATATGAAAGAGAACCACAGTATCATTACAAAAAAACATATTTCTTTGGAAAAGTAAATTGGATGATAATATTCACATGTAGACCTGCTGATTCTTTTTTTTAAGTGTTCATCTGAAGAAGAGTATCTAGGGACTTCCTTGGTGGTCCAGTAGTTAAGAACCTGCCTTCCAATTAGGGGACGTGGGTTTGATCCCCAATTGGAGAACTAAGATCCCACATACCTCAGGGGCAACTAAGTACACACACCACAACTAGAGAGCTTGTGCACCAACTACTGAAGCCCACACACTCAAAAGCCTGTGCTCCACAAGAGCAGTCTGCACATTGCAATGAATACACAGTGCACCAAAAATAATAAATGTCTAAAAAAAAGAAAGAAAAAAAAAAGAGTGTCTAGTTTAGGGGCTAGAAGAAAAGATGTCATTATTTATCTGCCACATCTCTACTTGATACTTTTAACAACAGGCTGTACCCTTTGGCCTCTGTTTGCAGCCACTCAACACTCTCCCATCTACCCAGCACTGGGTTGCACAGCCTCAGTCACAAGCTTTGTGTGAAGGTGATGACTCTGAAGCACAGACGCTGAGCTCACATAGTAACCAGCGGTACAAACAGGTCACTAGGGCCAGGGCAGAACAAGATGCCAGAGCTAGAAGCCATCAGCAACTCAAAACATATGGAAGGACAAGAAAGCACATTAAGGAGAAGGGCAAGGTAGAGACTTGCCATGTTCCCTTCAACACGGAAGCACCTCCCTCCCCACGGGTGGCTGAAATAGGAATTAGATGTCCAGGCCTGCATGGCTTGTGAGTTCTGTACAACATGGCCTAGGTTTTGGCAAGTTGACTAATACTAGAAAATCAAGTCTCATGACCACCTCTGTTGGCTAGAATTACTGTATTTTCCAGCCTTCTAGAAAATAAAAAAGCAACTGGAAGAAGGAAAGTTCCCAAGATACTTTACTTCCTGTTTCTGCTTCTGAGGAATAGTTTTATGACTAGGGAATGGGATTATCTGCCCCTTAAATCAGTATAAAATTTGAGAGGCTAAAAACGTGTGCCGACTTACATAATTTAGCAATAAAAGATGGCCTCAACAGTGACTATTTTAGGTAATAATTAATTCAACCTGACCTTCCATTCTAAATCAAACTGTACTAGGGACAAAGCTTCCTAAGATAATTAGATGGAAACCCTAGAACAACTGATTTGCAGAGTAATATGTTTATCTCTGCCGGTTGCCATGTAACTCTCATCTCTCCCCAGTCAGTTCTGGAACAGACAGAAGAGCCTGCCCCTCACATGATGCACTGCTGAGCCCTCCCAAGTGGGGGTCACTGTGAGGTTCTGATGTAAACGTGGACGTGAAGAGCAGCACAGTGTGTATAACAGGCCAGGGACAAGAAGAATGATGAAATGCCATCAATCAGTGTGACTCCCACCTCAGCACTGAAAAAATACTGGCAAAGTCAGTGTTTTTATAACATGTTCACTAACATTATTATATACCTGCTCTCTCCATCTTACTGAAAAGAATCACCTGACATTATAGATCTTTCCAAACTATCACTTTTATATTTTAAGTCAAAATTAAGACTGTCTTCAAAATAGAATAACGTCTAAACCTGCTCATTAATGGAAAGTCTGTTTAAGTTTGCAGCTTTGCAATTCCAAGTTAAATCCTGATTTTGAAACATTTCTGGCAAATATGAAAGTAAAGTAAGAAAAAGTGAAGCAATGGAAAAATCTCCCCTGGCTCATAGTGCTGAACAGAAGGTATTTCCAATCCTCAACATGTGTTTTTGAACTTTCTTTTATGAGGAAGAGAGATCATTCCACTACTGTCATGGAGAGCACTTCATAAGGAAAATAAATTTCTCTAGAAATAAGTTCTATTTACATCTACATTTTTAAGAGAAATATGCAGCATTTTAAAGGGGTGACTCCAACCCAAAGTTTCCTTATCCGGATACTTTCAGGAGTATCATCTGCCCTGGAAATGGGCCATTAAATCTATTTTCCCAGTAGTAACTGCAACACGAATTACTAATTGATTATTCATCTAAAATGAAATTGTCACTAAATGGTAGAATGAGATCTAGATGCTCATTTTATCTGCAGCATTTCAAATCCAAATAGTATATAAAAAAAGAAGAGGTCAAGAATCATTTTTTTCTTTAATTTAGATCGACCTTCTCTCATAAGGAACTAAGATACCAGAAACCACAGATTCTTTAAAGAAAAAAACAACAAAAAAAAACTTCACAAAAGCTTTCTGTATAAAAACTTTAAAACAGAAAAGTCATGGCCATTGTAAACTAAAAAAGGCAGGGAGAAAATCATCTTGACCAATTATTGCTAAAAAGCAATTAGAAATTAATCCAGTATCTGTTTCTGTGCCGTGCTTAGTCTCTCAGTCGTGTCTGACTCTTTGCGATCCCATGGACTGCCATAGCCTGCCAGGCTCCTCTTTCCATGGGGATTCTCCAGGAAAGAATACTGGAGTGGGTTGCTATCCCCTTCTCCAGGGGATCGTCCCAACCCAGGGATCAAACCCAGGTCTCCTGCCTTGTAGGCGGATTCTTTACTGTCTGAGGCACCAGGGAAGCTCAGTATCTGTTTTTAGATCTTTACAATTTAGTCTTTCTTCAAACACTGAAACCTCTGTTTTAGTTTTCTGTACTTTCCAAGCAATAGAAATTTAAAATCTGAATCAAAACTGAGCTTCCCAGGGCCTCCCTGGTGGCTCAGTGGTAAAGAATCTGCCTGCCAATGCAGGAGACATAGGTTCAATTCCTGGTCCAGGAAGATTCCACACGCCTCAGAGCAACCTAGTCTATGGACCACAATTTCTGAGCCTGTTCTCTAGAGTCTGGGAAGCACAACAACTAAGCCCACATGCCACAGCTACTGAAGCCCACATACCTAGAGCCTGTGCTCTACAACAAGAGATGTCACCACAATGAGAAGCCCCCGCACCACAACGAAGAAGTAGGTCCCGCTCACCGCAGCTAGAGAAGCCTGACCACAGCCCAGCACAGCCAACACAAATAAATAAGTTTTCCTCTTTCACTATAGGAAACATTTAACATTTGTCTTGTGACCACATAAACTTTTGATGTTTTCATATGAGCAGCAGTATCACCTTCATTGAGTATGTGACAGTTACCTGACACTGAGCAAAACTAATATCCATCCCCTTGGAGCATGGAGCCATGTAGATGCTTCCAAGCCCCTACATCCTGGGAGGGAAGGATAGGACCTTCCTCCTGGAGCAGTCTGGCATGACACCTTCTTTTCAGGGCCTTTCCTCCGGGGCACAGGGATACCAGCCACTCTGCTGGGATTAAGTTACTTAAACGGGAAGACAAGCCATCTGTCCCACATGGTAAACCTTGGGAAACTGAGAGGAAATACCAACACTGGTTGCTGCTATGTATAGGATGAACAAGATCTACTTTGAAAGTACATCATCTCTAACTTTCACAAAACATAATTACTAGAACCTAAATAAAACTGACAGGTTTATCCAACTACTCTTTCCTCCTCAGAGCAGTGTTGTTTTTTTTTTAAGAAAGGGAAGAACTGAGTCACACCTACATCGGTGCCCTGCGCCCTCATGCTCTGATTTTATTCTGTCCTACACATTAAAGAAATAAACACGTAATAATACTCACTGTGCCATCAACAGAAAGCACAGTTAAATTAGTTCCTACAAACCCACCTGTCTCCACAAGCTCCCCACCCTTCGCTCCTCTGCCAGCCATAGCACCTGAAGCTTTCTCTATGATCCAGCACCATTCCCCATACTATTCCACCTCTTCATTCTGCCTTCCTCCTTGAGTCTGTGGTTAAGAAACACAGACAGGTTATTATATTTCAATACAGCAGTCCAGACGGTCTGATAGGGTTTTGTGAAATGCTTACTGCTTTATGTTCTGTGAATTACTCAATGAGAATAAGATTAATATAAACATATGAATCTGAACTCTTGAAACATTTAGGATTGTTTCTAAATCTCTATAAACTATTTTTTTTAAAAATGATTTGTAAGTCACTCATAGTTCTACTTAATTTGCTTGCTAGTCATTAAATACATATGACCCATTATCTCAAGCTAATTGAATGAATACTGCTGCTGCTGCTAAGTCGCTTCAGTCGTGTCCGACTCTGTGCGACCCTATTGATGGCAGCCCACCAGGCTCCGCCATCCCTGGGATTCTCCAGGCAAGAATACTGGAGTGGGTTGCCATTTCCTTCTCCAGTGCATGAAAGGGAAAAGTGAAAGTGAAGTCACTCAGTCATCCGACTCTTAGTGACCCCATTGACTGTAGCCTACCAGGCTCCTCCGTCCATGGGATTTTCCAGGCAAGAGTACTGGAGTGGGGTGTCATTGCCTTCTCCGACCAACGCTAATCAAGCACTTTTCAGTTTCGTGAATAATAAGAGAGCGAGATATGGTCCCAACATCAAAGAATTCAGTTTAGTGGGAGGTCCAGAGGATGAGCTGGTTGGATGGCATCACCAACTCAATGGACATGAGTTTGAGCAAATTCCAGGAGATAGTGAAGGGCACAGAAGCCTGGTATGCTGCAGTCCATGGGGTCACAAAGAGTCGGACACTACTTAGCCACTGAATAACAATATAGATAAAAATTACAACACAACCTTGGTGAACAGTGGAGTGGACGCATATACCTGGTACAGAAAACGGCATAAAAGATGGAGTTTCGTTTTGGAGGCTCTATCAAAGGCCCACCTGCTAAAAATATGCACATTCTTCCCCAAATCTGCCATGGTATGTGCAATATTGACAATTATGGTTATTCATCTGGAATAATAAGTTACTTACAGAAATATCACATAAAATATTGGTGTTATTTGGAAAAGCATGATTCCTTAACATCTACTATTATATTAGCACAGATTCATTTGTATAAAAAAAGTGGAACACAAGACATATGTGTGTTTTGGTGAGAGGATACCTTAGATGTCATGGGACATAGTCCATCAAGGACTAGTTCAGATGAGACATATATTCAGAAGTACCCAGAAGGTAGACCAGCAGGGTGAACACATAACCAAAGAGTAACTAGGCCTTGTCCTGACCAGACTTTTATTAAAAATAGGTTATGACTGTTTCTTCTAAAACTAGGTCATTAATTAATCAATAGGTATTTATTGGACACATTTCTCCTAGTTTGAGTTTTTATAATACAGTCTTTGCAGTCAAATCAAGACCACCCTTTTCTTTCCTAAGACTGATTTAGGACATCATCATGCCCTCTTGCCAGCAAGACATCATGCAAACATAGGGGAAAAACATTAAGTTGAGGTTTCTGATGCTTAGGTAAGTGGTAACTGACCTACCCAGGCAGAATTGCTTTACGTTGCTCTCACACCATGTCTATGTCTTCTTGTTCTCTTGTAGACAGGTCACCAGTTCCTTCTCTTCTTATAGGCCATCTGGTGTTAGCTGCTTACCCTTAATCTTTCTTTAATCAACTCCACCAGTTTTCCTTCCATCCCTGCCTTAAGCAAATGAGGAAAAAATGAAAGTTTCTAGGACTTTAAAAGACTGAAGTTCAAGAGAGGCCAAATAATAACTCAGCATCATTAACTATCAACAAATTTTGGGGCAACAACTGGGCTCTGAATCTGTCTCCAATTCTCAGAGACTCTCACTTCACAAAGATTAATCAAAGACTATCCTTCCCACACCATGCTCACACTGTGTGTATCTCTGAGTGGTAATTACAACTGAACTACTGCTACAATCTACACTGTTTTCTTCTAATTGACAAAAAATGTAGGGAAATTCTTGAAAGAGAAGTTTATTAATAATGAAAATGACACAATTCTATACATGAGAAAAAAGACCTTTCATATACATAAAGACTGTTAAATTTTTATTTCTAATTAGCTAGTATTAAGACTAGAGCATTTCAAGCCAACAGTACAGTAACATGAGCTTATCTGACCCAAACTTTAAATACAGTGTCATCATAAACAAGATGAAACAGAAAAATATTTCATTATTCACACTCCATATTGAACATATATTATGGTATGTACATAGTCACTTCATAATCATCACAGTCCACATACATAAATAATTATACCTTATTCTCTGATATTATGGTTACATTTTTCCTATTTATTCCCTTAACCACTAAAAAAGCAACTAAATATAAGTGAAAAAAAAAGGATAAGGAATCATTTCAACTAGGCTGTAGCTGTAAATTGTGTGTTTTAATTTGTCTTATTACCTGAAGGGGAGTGATTTAACCTGTGTCTTGTTAAATCAAACAGATATTGTAAGGTTTTACAAAAGGCATGACTCAAGGAAATTTCTATTTAGATTCTTTACATCATCAGTTACTTTCTGGTACTCTCCCACCTTCTCACCTCCAGCCAGGATCTTCTGTGGAACACAATGCAATTGATTTGATGATTATGACCTTCACACCATTTTTCTGCATTCATTGCACACTTGGGAATAGAATGAGCTAGGAGGCATGACTCATTGCAGCTGGATTGTAAATTTGAAAGGCTGGCCCCACCCATTCTACTGGGAATTGTTAGAAACATTTTAAGAAAAAAAAAAATGACCCATATTTTCCTTAGCTAAAATATCCCAACTTAATAAAGATAAGTATTTCTCCTAAATCAGCTGTTTCCTCATGGAGCAAACATGTTACCTTGTTTTCCCATTTGAAAATGAAATTTCAATTCACAGGCTGATAGATGTCAAAGTATCCATTATTGAAAACATAGAAATGACACAAAGATGCCCACTGCCTAAAAATTATGAGATGGATGAAGGCAAACTTACCAAAAAAAGAATGCAAATAAGTAGATCAGGTACACATTTGAGTCAACATGGCTTTAGAGCCTACAAAGAATATTTGTGCAATTTTCATCTTTTGTCAGAAGTAATAATAAATCAGGGTTGTTCAATTACATTACAATTTACTATGTGATAAAAAAGTATGAGGAGGGGAGCAGCCAAGCCATGGTGACCAGATACTGAAGAAGAGAAAAAACAAAGGGTGGGATTAAAATCAGGTAAAACTTGCACTTGTGGTATTATGTGAAGTAAATGGGACTTTATAGGACATTACGGTGAACAAATACCCTTAGACCACTGCCACGTGGAAATGGAGTTCTACATATCAAATAAATTTCTCATTATCCAGAACCCAAGAATCCTGTATGTATACTCAACTATAAAGGTTACATCTGCAAGACTCCAAAGCACCTTCTGAACCAAAAAAAAAAAAAAAAGCTTGAATTCTTTACCATGCGCTCTCTAGTTGTGGTGCACCGGCTCTGGAGCTCACAAGCTCAGTAGTCTGTAGCACACGGGCTTAGTTATTCTGTGCCATGTGGGATCTTTCCAACCCAGGGATCAAACCCTCATCCCCTGCATTGCAAGGTGGATTCTTAACCACTGGACCACCAGGGAAGTCCCAAGGGAAAAGTTCTTTTTAAAAGCTCTTTCAAAATAGTTTGTCCTGTAAGACCAATAGCTCTTTTAGCCCTTTCAGTGTGAACAGCAGAGGATCTTCACCATGGAAACTTCATTCTCCAGTGTTTCTCATTGTGGTTCAATTATGACAAAGGTAAGGCCAAAGTCTTTATTCCTGAACCGAGAAGCTCAGGTCTCACTCTGAGAGTTCAGGAGTTCCTTCCATTAACAGATGTGGAGACGACATTTGTACAGAATCATCAAGAGATTTGTTCTTCAGAAATGTGTCAGAATTCTTCCTTCACTGATTGGCTTCTGGAAACAACAATCCTCCTTCAGCCCCATTCGTGCTTCTCGTAAGTATTCCACAAGGTGGCCAGTTCTACACCCAAATCATGTCCATCTAGACTCTGCTGGCAAGCAGACATTCATTTAAAATGTTGCTTTCTAGGGTTAACTGGGTTAGGGTTAATAAAAACAAATTTTCTTTTTCATCTACAACAAGTAAGTTTAGAATCTTCAACAGAGAAATCTTAGGAAGTTTTACAAATAAAATTAAGCATTAAGTAGTGACAAATGTCCAGAGAAGGCAGTGGCACCCCACTCCAGTACTCCTGCCTGGAGAATCCCATGGACGGAGGAGCCTGGTAGGCTACAGTCCATGGGGTCACTAAGAGTTGGACACGACTGAGCGACTTCACTTTCACTTTTCACTTTCATGCATTGGAGAAGGAAATGGCAAACCACTCCAGTGTTCTTGCCTGGAGAATCCCAGGGACGGCGGAGCCTGGTGGGCTGCCGTCTATGGGGTCGCACAGAGTCGGACATGACTGAAGCGACTTAGCAGCAGCAGTGACAAATGTCACTAATATTTACAATGCTTTAAAGATAGGTATCATTTCCCTTTCAAATGAGCCCAGTAGAAAACGTCCCAGCAGTGGCTTGTACCTACGCTGAACTTTCAGAAAAGCTATTATGTGAGTAGGGAATGAAAGAGAATCCCAGGAAACAGGAAATACCAACCCATATAAACACACACTCATAAAACCTGTGACCCATACATACTTTGCAAAATACCTGGATATCTTCAAGGCTTTCAATAGCTTTGCTGTGGCATGTACTCATTCCAGCTATTTCATTTCTGGTGTCTTTGTAATGAGTGAAATTGGCAGTCATTAAGTTGAGAAAAAAAAAAAATGAACCAAGTATTTTAGCTCATGGTTAACCTATCCTTGGTTAGTAATATCTGGTCATAAAGAAACCAAAATATTTAAGATAACCTTTTACTAACATGAAAATACCTAACATGAAACACACCTCCATCAATAATAGTCTATTTGCATACACAACTTAATATTAGGAATGATAGGGCACTCTCCGTGCCCCCTGCACAGCTACCATTCACAAAGTGCTAGGAAATAAGAGTAAAGCTTCCATTTTCAGTTAAAATTTATATAAGATGTGACTTTTTCCTACCTATAAAGAAAAAAAAAGTTATTTTAATTGCAATGAAAGTCCTGCCATGTTTTATGTAAGTAGGAGTGAATTTAGATACAAGGTATTCATAAAGAAGCAGCCAACCTAAACCATAGGAGGGAGTTAAATGCTGTTTTTGAAATTAAAACACCAGGTTTGCTCAGGACATGGTGAGGTAGCAGCAGCAGAGTCAGGGAACCCATCTGTTCTGACTCAGCCCACCCATCAATCAGCAAAGTATATTCTCAGGACTGTGGTCTTGACCCAACACCCTCTCCTTCCTTGTCCACTTGATTAAATTCATCTTTAGTCTAAGGAGAACCCTCTAAACTTTATACATATGTGTTGGCTGAGACAGCTTTAAAAAATAGGATATTAACATAATTAACAAAATAATGTGGTTTTGATTAACAGGCTTCGGAAACTGAAAACTCTGGTAGAAGCACGAAGTATAGGCCTAACTCTATCCTCCAGCAAAAAGGTTGCTTTTTCTTCAATCGTTTGAATCACAAAAGGCTTAATATTTTAGTTAGGTGAATGTCTGACCATAAACTATGTTAAAACTACTTCAAAAGCTTTTCATTCCACCTGAACTAACATGCTACAAATATTCGGCAATTAAGCTTACTTCCTCCGGTAAGAGTCTCACCTTGTTTTCCTGCTGTGAAACCTGAGGCACAGTTATTAAGAGACAACCTCAGAGACTAAGAAGCAGATAGCAAATGCATACCCAATTCCCAGACCCAGCTTTTTCCTTATAGAAAACTTTCCAGAATTCACAGTTTTGATTCCCATTAAATATAGCTTCCCATCACTTCATAGCAAATAGATGAGGAAACAATGGAGACAGTGACAGACTTTATTTATTTGGGCTCCAAAATCACTGCAGATGGTGACTGCAGCCATGAAATTAAAAGACGCTTGCTCCTTGGAAGAAAAACTATTACCAGCCTAGACAGCATATTAAAAAGCAGAGACATTACTTTGCCAACAAAGGTCTGTCTAGTCAAAGCTATGGTTTTTTCAGTAGTCATGTATGGATGTGAGAGTTGGAATATAAAGAAAAGAAGAGTGCCGAAGAATTAATGCTTTTGAAGTGTGGTGTTGGAGAAGACTCTTGAGAGTCCTTTGGACTGCAAGGAGATCCAACCAGTCCATCCTAAAGGAAATCAGTCCTGAATATTCATTGGAAGGACTGATGCTAAAGCTGAAACTCCAATACTTTGGCCACCTGATGTGAAGAACTGACTCATCTGAAAAGACCATGATGCTGGGAAAGATTGAAGGCGGGAGGAGAAGGGGACGACAGAGGATGAGATGGTTGGATGGCTTCATCGACTCAATCAACATGACTTTGAGTAAACTCCAGGAGTTGGTGATGAATAGGGAGGCCTGGCGTGCTGCAGTCCATGGGGTTGCAAAGAGTCAGACACAACTGAGTGACTGAACTGAACTGAAATACAGCTTTTGGTCTTTGAGGGTATAAATGCCATCACATCTCTGGCCAAATTCTAAAATTTTAAACTAGAAAAAAACTTGAGTCTAAAATTTAATTTTTTAATAGAAAACTCTTCTTTCAACAAAGTTCCAAATCCAGGTTAATTAATATGATGTAATGAGCAATTTCCATCTTCTCTAGGCTTCTAATCAGTTGCAAATATAAGTTTTGATTAAAGCTCTTCCCTGCTATGAAACAAACAAAGAGCAATTAGTTGAAAAAGCTAAAATGTACTGAAATGCACTTTTGTTGAAATGTATTGTCAACCTATATTCCTAAAATTACCAATTCTTTCTTTGTAGGAAAGATGTCCTGTGCTTTGCTAAGTTAAAAAAAAAAAAAATCTAGTCTACAGAGACTATGTAATATTTTTACTGAATTCTAAACCAAGTCCATTAATATTTTCATGAGCTCCAGACTACATGAAAACTGAAAATGTACTGATCACATCCCTAACATTTTTTCAAGGCTGTCTCCCGACTTTGAACAATCCCCTTAGGGTTATAGTGTCTGTGTGAACATTCTTTTGTTTCACTGGATCTTGTTTAATTCCTCTTTGTTATATGATTTTTTTTTCACATATTTTAATGCCAAACAGTTTACCAGAAGAAAGTGAAGCATGTAGTCAATCTGCCTGTCCCTAACTAGGATCTCCTGGTTCTTCTCTTTGGATTTCTTAGCCTAGATAAGATATATTTTTAATTTAGGAAACACAGATGGCTCTGAGGGGCTTATAAAAGGGTCTTAGGAAAGATTAAAAAACACATCAGTCATGTTCTTTCTATTGGATACCACTGAAGTTGTGCCATAGATCATCTACTGGCTGGAGATACAGAGATTAGCAGATATCCTGGACTAAAAGGTAGAATCCTATTAATATTGCTTTGACAGCACTCAAGCAAGGTTTGCAGTAACTCCCATTGGCCAAGTCAGATGTTCAGAGAGTTTTCTTCTTATAGGAGTATCTACCATGCACATGGAACTAGAAAAGCATCTTCTTTAGTTTCCTTTGGTGTCAATCCATCCGTTCCTATCAGAGGAACCATGAGTGAGGGGCTGCCTGTCAGAGAAAGGGGATTTGGAGCAAAGGGGCAGAGGCTCCAACCAGAACCACATGTGTGGTTGATCTTTTATCAGTTTCTTCTATAAGCTGGCATGAATTGCTCTAGTTTTTCTCTTCTAAAAGCCAGGTGCCATTATCTGGCCTGGGTGAGACCCATCCATGAGGAAGTACCTTTGCAAGGGCAGCTGTAGGACCAAATATCAAAACCAAATAACAATCCCACCGACTACACTCAGTTAACGTCTATAAATGGTCTCTTTACAAGGGTATTGTATTTTGGTAACCTACATCTTGTTATGGATCCTGAGATGCAAAGGGAAGACAAAAAAACTATGCACACTTGGTCAAAATGTATGCTGAAAAAAGTAATGGAAAAAGATGTATTGAAAAGTAAGGTGAAGCTGAAAGAAGCAAGAGACTTCAATGAGATCTGCCTCATTCAAAGTATACCTAAAAGTATCTACAGAGATAGAAAAGGAAGTATATGTTAAAATATGTGAGGATTTATGGCTATTCAAACAGGTGACTCTATGTTAATAAGAGAAAATATGACAGAGCGAGGAAGCTCTAGTCCAGAACACAGAGTGTCTTTGTTTTCAATCTTCATTGGCACTTGCTGTCATTGTGATCTTGAGTAAGACTCTCCATTTCTGTGAGGTTTCCTTTCCTCACTCATAAAACTTAAATAAGAAACATTCAACTTGTAGAGGTACTAGAAGGAATAACTGCGGAATCAGAGTGGATGTGGATTAACTGTAAAGAACTCAACAACGCTGGTTGCCAACAAAACCCCTGTCATATGGACAGGAATTATGTATTCACACTCATGGCCCTACTGTAAGGCAAACTGTTTAGAATCTGGGTGTGGGTGCTCTCGTAAATGCTTACATTTGATGTTCTCTGACAAAAGCTGCAAACTCAGGATCCCTGGCATACAGTTCCAAAATTCTCATTCTTTCTTGAATTTCCTTTAAGGGAGGAAGGAAGGAAGCAGAAAAAAAAAAGCCATACATTGCATTAAAAAAACTTCAATGGCCTTTTAAAAAAGAGGTCTAATTTTTATAAGGGACTGTAGCTTTCTGGACGGTACAGGAGAGAGCTATAGAAAACAACAGACTTTTCAAAAAAAAGTGGAAGTTGTGGCTACTACATGAACTGCTCTGAATAACTCAGACGTATATTTCTAAGGAGTAAAGGGAGGAGGGAGACATTTGCTAATAATGATACAGGAATCACTGGGTAGGAAATATGATACAACTCAGAACTATATCCTGGCTACATATCACGTTGACTGGGAGGTGTCATGAGGAAAAAAAACTAATCATGAAATAATTTTCATTCTTTCTTGAAGCCTAAGTATACACACGAACACACACACACACACCCCAGCAGAGCACCAACAGAAAAACCAAGTTTCCTACCTCTCTGGAAAGGTCACTGTTCTCATACATTTGTCTGATCTCTTCCCTGCTCAGACCAGCAATCATCTCTCTGTCTGTGGAGCTGTAGAAGGGCCGCTGAGGGTAGGGGCCCTCATACTGCTCAAGGTCGGCCTCGTAACTTTCAAATACGGGATTGTGCTTCACGGCTCTTTCTACGGATGAGAGGCCATCAGGCTGCCTGCTGGAGCCACAAAAAGAAAAGTATAATTGATTCAGGTTATTTTCTGGATGCTCAACTATTCAGGAGACTATTCACCTGGAGCAAAATTCTTGTTGAGGAAGAAAAAGAGACTAATTGGATACAAATGGGAGGGGAGTGACTGTGGAAAAGATCCAGATCAACCTCAAATATTATTTACCAAGTTGTTATCATTATAATCTCCTCAACTACCTGGTTAGTGCCCTGTGGGGCCTGTACCTTGTCTCTTTAATCTTTATTTGCCCTAAAGTGCCTGGTACCTAATGAATGTTGATGGGGAACTATGTCTGCTGATAGCATTTCATTAATATTAATGGAAATATTAAATTTTAAGGAATATTAAATATTAAGCATTTCACTAAAATTAGTGGGAATAGCATCATTATTCCCAGCATAGAAAAATTAAAAATCAGTATGTAAATACTATTCAGTCATAAAAAGGAACACATTTGAGCCAGTCTTAATGAGGTGGATGAACACAGTGCCTCTTACACAAGAGTGAAGTTAGAAAGAGAAAAACAAATGTTGTACACTAACGAATATATGTGGACTCTAGAAAGATGGTACTGACGAACCTATTTGTAGAGCAGCAGTGGAGACACAGAGGTTGAGAACTGATTTAGGGACATGGCTGGGGGAGAGGGGGAGGAGTGGGTGGTATATATGGAGAGAGTAACATGGAAACACACATTACTGTATGTAAAATAACCAATGGGAATTTGCTGTATGACTCGGGGAACTCAAGCTGGGCTCAGTGACAAACTACAGGGGTAGGATGGAGGTGGGTGGTGGGAGGGATGTTCAAGTGGAAGGAGACATGGGTAGACCTATGGCTGATTCATGTTCATGTTTGGTAGAAACCAACACAATGCTGTAAAGCAATTATCCTTCAATTAAAAGTAAATATAAAATTTTAAAAAATCAGTGTGTAAGCACAGAAAGAAAGTAATAGAAATAAAAACTCATGGGGGAATGGGCTGCAATTAAATTCAATTCAGGTCTACAACTATTTACTGAGCACTGATTATGTGCCTAGGAATTTTCTAGATGCTAACAATACAAAGAATTTGTTTGAATCTCTCTAGAACAAGATTATGGTCCAATGAAAAGTCAGAACCAATAAAAAATATAAGAATGACAACAGAATTATGTTCTGGGTGCTATAGGAAACTAGGAGTGGTGCCTCCTCAGCCAAGCCAGAGGGTGAGCGAAGGTAACCTAGCCTGGAAGCATAGAAGCAAAGTACAGCCTGTGACTGTGATCACATTACACCAAAAGGTCCTTGGATCGCTAGTCTAGCAAGTAGAATAGATTTTATCTCCTCTATTACTGAACCTATACTTAACTAAAATGAGAATCAGTTTCCATTTCTTGTCAGATTCTTACCTAGATGTAAAGTCTGCCTAATTACCACTGGAATGAGCCAAAGGGGAACAAACTAACAGATCTGGTCCTCATACAGGTCTCACCTTAACTCCATCACCCTTTGAACCCCTCCTGCACCATGAAAAAGGCAGTATGGCCCCACTCAAGGATGCCATTCTTTCGTTGTGCAGTGAGATTCATGCATGCCTCTCTGTTTGTTCATTCAACTGGCTAGAAAGTTTTCCATCCACCTCCTGCAGCAAACATCTACTCTTCTGTCCAGTCAAATATCATAACCATCATTAAAACATCTAAGCTGCTCTCCCCTAGGCAAAACAAATTCATTACTCATCTAGGCATTCTAGCAGGTTGTTCAAACTGTTGCTTATGTTTGTTTCCAGACCGACACCCTCTGAGGACAGGCACCATGTCTCTTCTATAGCCCTCTCCCCTTCATTCAGATCCCTTCCAGTACTCAGGACACAGAAAGTATAAAATAAATACATAAAAGGAATATTTTATTCCATCAGAGAACAACTGTCGTTATTTACCTGGAGGGTCTCTCTCTTTCTCTCCTAACATACTGAGCTTGAAGAGCCTTGATGATGAAGAAGACTACAGCAGAAGAAATGAGGACAAGTCCAACCATGGAGGCAATGGTGACGCCGATCACCAAGGGCTCAGACACAAACTCTTCACAGTGCTCACCACGATACCACCAGTTCTCACCCACCCGGCACCTGGAACAAGAAGTGACCGAGCCCCAAATGAAATCACTCTGTTGAAAGTAACAATTAACAGCAGAACATTCGGTGGGACTGAGCACAGGTAGAGAGAGAAATGCTGACCACAGGAATCTTCAGAAAAGAGGTGAGTAAGATTAAAGGCTGTGCATAATGCCTGGCACAGACTAAGGAGGTCCTCGACGACTACTTGTAAAGACTGATAAAAGAATAACTAGACTTACAGAAAGTAGTCTAGTCAACTCTGTTGTTTATGGATAATGAAAAACAGGCCCATTTTCAATAAAGGAAAAAATTGGAGTTAGATCACACAATTCATCAGCAACAGAGCTGGTCTAGAACCCAGGTCTCCAGACTCCTCACATCCTTCCATCACACTGCAGAGATCCTCCAAACTCCAAGGCCACACACTATGCAAAAGCATCCTCAATTCCCAGAGCAGCAATCACTGCTTTATAAAATCATTCATTTCTCTGAAAATCAAGAGACTATTTTTCCTCTTAGTTTTATAGCCAAACTTTACATACAGAAAATCTGAATCATTTCCACCTATTTCCTCTGCTTTTGACATAGAGGCCAACATTTTCCCTTTCGAAATTCACAGATGACAATCTCTTACTGAGGTCCTCCCCCACTGCTTGTTCTCAGCATCCTCTCCTTCATACCTTGTGACTTTGGTTGGATGTGGTGGGGAGGATGTTTGGTTCTGCTCTGTTTAAGTAGAGTGACTGGGGAAGTCTACCTGAATCTGCTCATCTGTCTGGTATATTTTCTCTGACTCTACCTTTAAAAAATAGAAACTAGATACTTAAAATATCACAACTTTAAATACTTGCTATTCTTTATTTTTGAATATTCATTTTGACCAAGAGCAGCCCAAAGCTGTTAAAAACATAATTCAAATAGAACAATAAAACTCCTCTGTTTCAGATACAGTATAAAGAGTTGATTATATATAGAAACCCAATTTGAGCAGCAATTGCCTTGTTATCATCCGTAAGAACCATTACACAAGATCTCCAACTACTCTAAGTACTCCCCAGAAGACACTGCTGCTGCTGCTAAGTCACTTCAGTTGTGTCCGACTCTGTGCGACCCCATAGACGGCAGCCCATCAGGCTCCCTCGTCCCTGGGATTCTCCAGGCAAGAATACTGGAGTGGGTTGCCATTTCCTTCTCCAGTGCATGAAAGGGAAAAGTGAAAGTGAAGTCGCTCAGTTGTGTCCGACTCTTAGCGACCCCATGGACTGTAGCCTACCAGGCTCCTCCGTCCATGGGATTTTCCAGGCAAGAGTACTGGAGTGGGGTGTCATTGCCTTCTCCGACCAGAAGACACTAGGCAATGTTTTTCTCACAGCTTCGTAGGAACATAAGATAAAATAACCCATTGAACTGGGTATAATTCAGCCCTATTAACTGATTCAGTCTTCACATGTGAACTAGATGGTACCCATCTGGTAGCTCAGTTGGGAAAAAAATCTGCCTGCAGTGCAAGAGACCTGGGTTCGATCCCTGTGTCGGAAGAAGAAGGAAATGGAGAAGGAAATGGCAACCACTCCAGTATTCTTGCCTGGAAGAACACGAATCCCATGAACAGAGGAACCTGGCGGGCTACAGTCCATGGGGTCACAGGAGTCGGACATGACTTAGCAACTAAACCACTGCCACATCTATTACCTAGATATAACTTCTATAATAAAAATTGTTGTGATCATCCTAACATCATAGGCACAGATCTCTTTCTTCAGAGGAAGTATCTCTAACCTTGTAAAGTCAAAATCTCTACCTACGACATACCTACAAATGGCCCCATGTCCAGGCATGATGTCACACTTCCCATCATTCAAGCAGAAGTTGGGCTCTAGGTCACAGAGACTCTGACAGGGCAGCTCTTCCACACTCAGGTACCCAGGGTAGCATCTGCACTCTGCCTCTCCACTCCAGGGATTGACCAAACACTCAGAAAATTCATTGCATGCTTGAAACTTGCAAGGGTTGGCTTGATCACCTAAAATGCCAAACAAACCAGAGAATGGTATAAGGAAAGGCAATATATAGGAATTGGGGTATAAGAAGCCCCTCCAATAAGGATCCCCCATCCAAAGTACCATGGGATAATCCCCTTCCTGAATCACTGAAATATATCACCATCCACACCACAAAAAGTTTCTGATTTGCCCTTGATTAATGAGTTTTTGTCAAATTTCTTTGAAATGCAGAGCCAAACTATAGAATCCAGTGACCTGGGCGAACCTTGATCTGTTTTATATAAGAAGCATGTAGACTATTTAAAATCTATGAATTATAGGTCTAAATTAAACAGTTTTCATGTACCATTCATTTCCACCAACCCTATCCTGCTGTCGTGGTCCTCTACTCCGCATGTGAGGCTGCATACCCTACTCCTACCCTCACCTCACTGAGAACATGGGATGGAGAGACAGAATATAGTGAAGAACTGGTGGAAGCCTCAGGGATGAGTACAGCCCCAAAAGAGCTGTCTAAGAACATTTGAGACTTGTGAAAGTTAATATCATAAAAACATATCAGCCCCACACCTCCTCTGGCCATTCTCAACAGTATTTTGGCTATAGTAATTCCATTTTCCATTCATGGGATGAGAGAAAGTGACATTTAAAAAAATTATTTAGGACAAAAACCAGTCAAAAATGGTATAAGAACTGACCATAGATGGGCCTTCCATCCTATCATGGTAAAACTGCACGTTCCTCACTGGTGAATGGCACTCTCTGAATTACAAAAAGGCAAATGGTAACGAAGATACCACAAATAGAAGAAATCACTGGAAATGACCCATGAACTCATCTATATGAAAAAGCGTAAGGTTTAGCTAGAAGATGAAGGGGAGGTTGAAAAACAAAAAGCATAGTCTCTCAGTTTCCAGGTAAATTAATATTGCTTTGAGAATCAATAACTTCCTTGCTGCTGTAAAAATTCAAGACATTTTGCACGAATCTGTGACCTTGGAATTTGTAGGTTCTCTGCAGCTAAACTTTCTTGGCCCTATGTAGGAATGAGAGGGGAGGTATTGGGTTGAATAGTGTCCCCTGAAAATTCATGTCCACCTAGAACCTCGGAATGTGACTTTGTTTGGAAATAGGGTCTTTGCAAATGCAATCAAGTTAAGATGAGGTCATACTGGATTAGGTTACCCAAAGTCCAATACCTGGTGTCCTTATAAAAAGAGGGAAATTTGGACACAAGGACACAGACACACAGGAAAGAAGGCCATATAAAGACAGAAGTAGAGACTAGAGTGATGCATCTACAAGTCAAGGGATGTCAAGGATTGCTGGCAAACACCAGAAGCTAGGAAGAAGCAAGATAGGCTTCTTTCTTAGAACTTTCAGAGGGGGCCATGGCTCTAGCAACATCTTGATTTGCATTTCTAGCCTCAACAACTATGACAGAATAAAGTTCTGCTGTTAGAAGCCACCCAATTTGTAATCTTCTGTTACAGAAGCCCTAAGAAACTAATACAGAGGACCAAAAATAAAATGCTCATAGAACAAAAAGAGTATACAAATGCGCTGACAGATGGCAGTTTCTACAAGGTAACTACACAGCAGGATTCCACTGTGTAGTTCCTAAGTCTTCACATCCTAGTCCTCATATTCATTTTGTTGCTTTGTAATCAGAAAATAATCTAATCCTGGCCTAAGCTGAAATCTTTCCCTGTGAGGGACAGAAGTGTATCCAGGGGGTGGTAAGGATAGTATTGAACATTTCATGCAGGAATGGGAACAATAAAGAACAGAAATGGTAGGACCTAAGCAGAAGAAATCAAGAAGAGATAGCAAGAATACACAGGAGAACTATACTAAAAAGGTCTTAATAAACCAGATAACCACAATGGTGTGGTCACTCATCTAGAGTCGGACACCCTGGAGAGTGAAGTCAAGTGAGCCTTAGGAAGCATTACTACAAAGCTAGTGGAGATGATGGAATTCCAGCTGAGCTTGAGCTATTTCAAATCCTAAAAGATGATGCTATTAAAGTAATGCACTCAATATGCCATCGAATTTGGAAAACTCAGCAGCAGTCACAGGACTGGAAAAGGTCCTTTTTCACTTCAATCCCAAAGAAGGGCAATGTCAAACAATGTTCAAACTACTGTACAACCGCTCTCATTTCACAGGCTAGCAATGTTATGCTCAAAATCGTTCAAGCTAGGATTCAGCAGTACATGAACTGAGAACTTCCAGATGTTCAAGATGGGTTGAGAAAAGGCAGAGGAACCAGAGATCAAATTGTCAACATTTGTTGGATCACAGAGAAAGCAAAAGAGTTTCAGAAAAACATCTACCTCTGCTTCATTGATTATGCTAAAGCTTTTGACTTTGTGGATCAGAACAAACTGGAAAATTTTTAAAGAAACAGGAGTACTAGACAATCTTACCTATCTCCTGAGAAACCTGTATAACCTATATGCAGTTCAAAAGGCAACAGTTAGAACTGGACATGGAACAACAGACTGACTCAAAATTGGGAAAGAGTACAACAAGGCTGTATATTGTTACCTTGTTTATTTAACTTATATGCAGAGCACATCATGTGAAATGCCAGGCTGGATGAATCACAAGTTGGAATCAAGTTTGCCGGGAGAAATGCCAACAATCTTAGATATGCAGATAAAACCACTAATGGCAGAAAGTGAAGAGGAACTAAAGAGCCTCTTGATGAGGATGAAAGATGAGAGTGAAAAAGCTGGCCTAAAACTCAACATTAAAAAACTAAGATCATGGGCTCTGATCCCATCACCTCACGGCAAATAGAAGGGGAAATGTGGAAGCAGTGATAGATTTTATTTTCTTGGGCTCCAAAATCACTGAAGATGGTGACTATGACCATGAAATTAAAAGACACTTGCTCCATGAAAGGAAAGCTATGACAGACCTAGATAGCATATTAAAAAGCAGACATCACTTTGCCAACAAAGGACCATATAGTCAAAGCTATGGTTTGTCCAATTTTCATGTATGAATGTGAGGGGTGGACCATAAAGAAGGCTGAGCACCAAAGAACTGATGCTTTAGAATTGTAATACTAGTGGAAACTCATGAGAGTCCTTTGGGCTGCATGATCAAACCAGTCAATCCTAAAGAAAATCAACCCTAAATATTCACTGGAAGGACTGTTGCTGAAGCTGAAGCTCCAATACTCTGGCCCCCTGATGTGAAGAGCAGAGTCACTGGAGAAGACCCTGATCCTGGGAAAGACTGAAGGCAAAAGGAGAAGTGGGTGGCAGAGGATGAGATGGTTAGATATCATCACCGATTCAATGGACATGAGTTTGAGCAGACTCTGGGAGATAGTGGAGGAGAGAGGAGCCTAATGTTCTGCAGTCCATGGGGTCCCCAACAGTTGGACTTGACATAGCAACTGAACAACAACAACAAAGGATGGTACTGCACAGTCCCTCTTTGTTGATGGAAGTTCAAGAATTTCTGAGACACTGTATGTGAAAATAAATTAAGCAAGAGACAAGTCAATCTTATCTTTGGCCAATCTTGAGATAAAATAATATTTTAATCTGAAACCTTTTGGCTAAAAATGTATGTGTAATAGCAAAATTCTACTTAAAATTTCTAAAACTCTGTGACCATTCTATGGGTGTAGGTGAGTGACTGGGGAAAGGAAAAATAAGAGTCCATAAGGGGAAAAAGATAAATGTTGCCCCTTTTATTTCCAATCATGGAAAGAGACTGAAACCAATATTTTAATCATGCAAATAAGAGATTGGCATTTTAAAGTCTCTTTCTAGTCCTTTGTGCAGATTAAAGGTAGATGTTCAGAATGGATAGCTCTCCATTTGGAAGAATATTTAATGACTTTATGGGAAAACGGAGGGAGACTTGGAGCTACGCTTGAGATAGGAGACAGGGATCTAAATTGTAGAATGAATTACATTCTGGTTTTCCAGGGACAGGCGAAGAGAAGAATTGATGGGTCCCAGAAAATGGGAGTAGAGGAAATATGAAGAAGGTCTGGAAAAATAGCCAGTAATGTAGTAGTTGATTCTGTCCTGGAGGAAAAATTGGCTGTTAAAGGACACTTTTGAAAGGGTGGCTGAGAAATTTTGGGATATTTATACCTAACAGTAATATTTTTTTAACCCATTTTCTGTACTATGACAAAAACTCCTCTATCACCCTCATATCATCAGCAAATATCTGATGGAATCAACTGCCTTGTGTTGAGGGTATTTGGGGAAAATAAAATATGGGACTGTGATCTGTGTTGGATTAACATAAAGAACAACCACAAGGGTCAAGGCAAATGGTGAGATTGGAAACTCAATAGAAGAAACTCAAAGCTGGAGAAAATTAAGAGATAGTTAAATTCCCTGATAATTCCTAGAGATGTTAGGGCATGGAGGGCCTAGGAAGCAGGTTTTACACTGTACATGGTGAGGACGAATGCAAATTCATTTGAATATTAAAGAAAAAGGTGGTTCTATAAACCTGGATGACTTGGAATACATCTGGCACATAAGTTACATACAAAATTGAAGTAAATGTACTTATTTATATACTTCTCTTCAAAAAGAAGTGGGTAGACTTTTGCAAAAGCTTTATAAATCGTCACTGCTTGCATTTATATGGCTAGTCAAATGCTTTTATATATGCTATTTGTTTAATCCTTAGAATAGCCCCATGAAATATTAGCCAAGTAATATTATCCCATTTGCTATATAAAGGAGTAAGGCTCAGAGATAAAACAGCTCATCTAGTATCAGACAAATGATAAATGGCAGAGCAGAGGCAAGAAACTAGACCTTCCAAATTATAATTAATTGCTTCTTCCACTACACCATATGACCACATGGCAAAAAATGTGCAAATGTCCTTAAAGAACTCAAGTGGCAAGAGATGTGGATATAGGGGAATTAGCTAAATCATTTTCCTCACTTTCAATGAATAATGGTCCTTCATGGATTTCAAAGGAAAGAATGTTTGCTTCTTTCCCGGTTAAAGAATAGGGCTGACTTCCAAACCAGTTTGAGAGTAAAATGTACTGGAGAAATTCAAACCCAGACATTCCATCTTACTCCTACTCAAAACCACGCTCCTCTGGTATGCAGAAGGTAAAAAAGAAAAAAGTTTGAGCATCCACCAGTATTCTCTGCATCCAAGTCTTCCAAATAAAAACACTGGTTCATTTCACTCATTCAGAGTATTTTTGAGTACCTTCTATATGCAGAGGTTTTGGCTACAAAGTGACTAATTAAACAAAGTCTCAGTCTGTGTGGATAGTTCCCCTGGGGAAAATAGCTATTAAGTAACTATCTGCATAAATTAACATGATTACAATAGTTATAAATTCTACAGAGGGAAAAGAACCAGTCTAGATTATGGATGAATCAGTGGAAGTCTTGAGGAAGAGACATCTGAACTGAGGCATAAAGGGTAAGCAGAAGTCAGCCAAGAGGGGAAAGAGATTCAGGCAAAGAAGACCGAGTGTGCAAAGGTTTCAAGACAAGAAAAGTTTTGGGAATCAAAGGAACCCAAAACAAGCTAGTCTGAGTAGAACACAGTGAATATAAAAAAGTTCGTTTCACTGGGTGATACTGGGGAAGAAGATAGGAGCCAGGCCTGTGGTTACTGAACCAGGTAGCCACTGGAAGTATTTTAAGCAGGAAAGTGAAATAATCTGATCGATGCTCTAGAAAAGAGTGCCCTGGTTGCTACCTGGAAAATGAATGGGAGGGCATGGGAGGGAGGTAGTAAGGGAAACTCGTCCAAATGAAAGATTATGATGGTTTGGCATAAAGAAGGAGCAGTGAAGGCAGAGAAAAGCACATAGATCTGAGATATCTAGAATTCAGAATCAATGTAAGTTTAATGAGTGACTAAAAGTTAGGGGTGATGGAAACTGAGGTATCAGAGTGACTTTCTAGGTATCTGGTTTCAGTAGCAGAGTGGATATAATTTCCATTTAACAACAGAGACAAGCTGAGAGAAGCAGATTTAGTTGGAAGTTACAAAGATATAGAAAACAAGGGCTCAGTCTTAGCTTAAGGGCTTACTCTAAGCTTGATATACATAGTATATATCCAAGTTGAGATCATCAACTACATAGTTAGATACAGATTCTGGAGCTCAGAAAATAAGCCTGATCTGCATATAAAAATGTACAGAGTTATCGACATTTATATTAGACTTACAATAATGGAAATAGATAAAACAACACAGGAGAATAACACAGAAGGCAAGAGAGTTCACATCTAATGGGCTTCACAACATAGAGGTAGCAAGAACACATTCAACGGATAAGTAAAAGAGAGAAAAAGATGGAGCAGGTAGAAAAGAGAATGGGAGCTAAGTAAAGACAGCATGTGGGACAATCCTTCTGAAAAGAGAATGATACTGACATCCTTGGAAGAGATAATTCAAAATGCAGCAAATTTGCCTGACTTAGTCCTCTTTTACCTGTAAGTATTGACCTTACCCGATTCAGTGTGGAAGAAAATACACAATAATAATAATTAGATTCCACTGAGAAACCATGATTCAATATCATTACCTGATTCCACATCAAGGGAGTATTTATCAATAGCCAAGTTCATGGTTTGGTAGGCAGTAGTGCAAAAGTCTTCCAGAATCACGTAGACAGCATTGGTGACGTTAGGAAGGACAGACCTGGTGAACTTCATTCGGCTATTCACCACAATACTGCCGTTTCTGAAGTTCAGGATCTCTAAATTCTGGAATCCGGTGAGATTTGATTGGAGATAGGGAACCAGCTACAATACATGTAAAGTGGTCAGTTTATTGACAAAGTTTTACATTTTGCTCAATACACCAAAACCAAAGAAAGACGAACCTCTCCACTTTTCCATTTTACATTATTTAAATTATTCATCAACAAAAGTATGAATTGTGAATTATCTGAGTCATGAGGTTATCAGAGTTATTTAGGAAACCCATGGAACTCACAGTTTTAGCCACCAGAGAGTTTATTCTCTGTTTCACTAAAGGATCGTGACAGTGAAAGCATTATAGGTACCTACAAAGCACTGATCTCACAATAAAATGTGAAAATAAATCTTAAACTTGTTTCAATCCTAGAAATTATGGAATAAAAAATTCAGTATCTAAGTTGTCACATCACTGTTATGCCACATTTGTGTTTTCCTTTTTTCGTATCCACCTGTCTCATTGTTTTCCTACGAACCCTAGGCCATTACACTATTTGGAGATGATAGGAAATGAGAGTCCACAGCAGACCACACTTTCCTTGGCTAAGATTTTATGTTGTGGGGAAAGAGGGGTGGTTCATATATGATTATTCACTAATGCCTGTATTTCACTTCTTATGCTTACCAGTTCTAAGAATCTTTGCTCCAGGGCTTTATACTCCAAAGAGTTTTTATTAAACAGATCTTCTGAAAACATCATGTTAGTCACTCTGAGGCTGAAGAAAACCACCACAGCTCCTACGGCTTGGGTATGACTCAAGTCATCACTTCTTGTGGGTTGAGCCACAACAGCCATCTCTGTGGAGTGAATATTTGTAGACATTTCCACATAACTACCAACCATGCCACTTTCCTCAGGGATTAGCTCAGGCTGATAGTAATCTGTGCCTATCTGGTCCAACTCTAATGAAATATCCTGTACACCCATAATGACTTCATCTTCCAGCAGGGTGGAACTTATGGTTGAAGGCAATTTGGTAGACTGTGTCATGGAAGCTTTCAACCAGAGCTTGTCAGTACTCTGTGGTGTACTTGCCAATGTGTCTCTGGACAGTTTCCCTAAAGGAGAAGTTCTTGCCCAAATGACATCTGACTCTGGCACTGTGGTCCTCAGAGGCTGCACATCTGACTTCACTACTGAAATCTTGCTGTCAAACCATTCATGGTTAAGTGACTCTGCAGTCTGCTCCATATCCTCCTTCAGAAAGCGTTCTACTTGATCTGCTTTATCAGTAGAAGCAGAGACTGACACAAATGTCAGCAGAGGAGGTGATTTGGTAACTGAGTAATAATCAATGTCGGGGATCTCTGATGTGTGCTTGGGTAGAACTGGAGAGGCAGATTGAGTTGTGGTCTCTGCAAAGACGGACACAGTAGGTCCACCAAGGGACTCATCTTCTGCAAAGTTTGTGGACCCATCAAAAGGCCCATATTCTGAATGCTCAGGACGTTGATCTGTAGATTTTATTTTGTCATCTATAACTAGTTTCACATCTATACCCTCAGTTAGCAGAAGTGAATCCTCAACTTCAAGCCATGACTTGGACAATGGTTCAGTGCTCTTCTCTAATGAAGTCTCACTCCATGGCCAAGTAATCAGGTCTACACTTTTCCCAGACCCTGAACCCAAACCACTTTCAAACATGAACTCTTTTTCTATAGTTGTGTCTGGCATCCAAGTGCTCACTTCTAATTGGTCTTTGACTTTGGAGGCCAAAGAGTCCATGCCAAACGGTGTAGTTACTTCTTTAGCAAGAAGATCAAATGTGACAGAGGAGACTGGATATGGTGAGGATGGCAAAGATACCCCAGAGTCTTCCATGGATGGCGGTGTTTCTTTTGGCACAGGATAAGTAAATGGACTTGAAGGCAATGGATTAATAGAAAGAAAATCTTCCGACCCTTCAACTTTTGTTAATCCTAAAAACAGAGTTTTCCATTAATCAATCTACAAAGATGCCAAAATATATTCCCAGTCCTAATAAAACCAGCTACCTGTTTTTTCCCATTAGATCATGACAGACAGTTGCTGACTTTTACTTTGCCAAATCCAGCAAACAACAAGAAGGGATGATTATGTTTTTGTGATGTGGTACAATCACTCATGATTATAACCCCCTTCCCTGAGGATAACAAAACATCAGGTACTAAAATAACTCATCTTCAAACACTTTGGGGTTTTTTTTAACCCTGTGAAAACAGAGAACTGCTGGTAGCCATATTGACAACAAAGACTGACTCTAGTAAAATCTTAGGAAGAAAATTCCCTAGGAAATTGAATTCCCATTTCCTGGCTATGTTTATTATCCACCATTCTTCAGGTTTGCCCAATGTTCAAAAACCTGGGCTCATTATTCATATTTTTATTCATCTTCCTCTGTCACCTATACTCGATCCCCGAGTCTCAATGATTTGTCCTCTCCTGCCACAACAGCTAAATCAACTACTTGACTTTCATTTCTTAATCTCTGCTGCAGCTTCCCTAGTTCAGACTTTCCCCTTCTCAAGCCTAATGCAAACTAAAAATCTCTACTGGCCCCAAATTAATCCTATTAAAAGTTACTGGCATAATCTTTCAGGCTGTTTGTTTACCACTAAAATATTTAAGCAAGTAGAGTAGTTCTTAAATAGTAATATAATTTAATTATATATCCTTTAACAGGACCTTCAAAATATCTGTTAGGTGATCTCACCCAAGATATTCATTTCTTATTATTTACCTGTTTGGACTCTCCATTCCAACCCATTAAAGCCAATTGCTCCCTTTCTCACACAACTTTCCCAAGACATTTCCTCTCAGTGAACATGGCCATGCTTTCTTCTAACCCCAGTCTCTTGCTCTCTTCAAAACCTCTATCATCTGAAGCAATAAATCATGAAATGTGATTAAAATTCCTTACCATCTTCTAATGAGTGAGACCCAGAAGTCCTTTCTTCAGAAGCCACAGGCAGGTCAGTCTGAAGCACTGC
This sequence comes from Giraffa tippelskirchi, assembly GCF_054371585.1. Taxonomy (NCBI): domain Eukaryota; kingdom Metazoa; phylum Chordata; class Mammalia; order Artiodactyla; family Giraffidae; genus Giraffa; species Giraffa tippelskirchi. The sequence goes on along the minus strand of NC_137276.1, from coordinate 187,631,015 downwards.
TGGGGTGACAGAATGAAGAGTCAAGCCGCTAATGTCTAAAACCTCTGGGGAAGAACTGAGGTTCACCTTCGAGGGAAAGGCTAATTTGGGTGTCGACACTAAATCACCCAAAGGGCTTTCTGACCAGAGTTCCCTGCCAGTGGCTGAAGGAAGGCCAGAGCTGGAACCAAATGGAGAAATACTGCTCGTGGTGGACTCATCTGCTGAGGGCCATTCAGCTTGAGGGGTATTATCCTGGAGGGGCAAAAAGAGGCTAAATCACATCACAGATAAAAGAAACACATACAAATGATTTCAAATAATCATCCATCCATCTACATTCCCAGATTTTACAGGGACAAAAGGCAATGTAATATTGGGGAAGGGACGGGGTATGGGCTCTAGAAGCAAACAGATCTATAATTAAATCCCAATTCAACCACTTACTGGTTGGAAAATTTAGAGAAAAATCATGTTTCACTTGAACTTCACCTGAAAAGTGGGAATAGATGACATTTCATCTTTAAAAGATCCCAAACAAAGTGAGTTTGTGGGATAAAACATTGTTTCTCTTGCTTTAGACGGTTCCTTTTCCTCTATCTTATTAGTGCGCTTTAAATACACAGAAGTTACTAATATCTTTAATTTGTTGTCAAAAACCTAAGCACGTTGCCCACAGAGGGAAGAATAATCGGTAATTTTATTCATCACTCTGAAAGGTATTAAAAATTAATTATAGGTCTTTTATTGTCATAAGAAATGCCACCAAGTCAAATGTGGTCTCTTACCTTCAATAAGTAGCCGTATCTGCAAATTATAGCAATACCTGTGAATTACAGTATCACCTTTACTAACATAGTACTAATCATATCTTAAAATTTAGCTGGTGGCTCAGGCAGTAAAGTATCCGCATGCAATACAGGAGACCTGGGTTTGATCCCTGGGTTGGGAAGATCGCCTGGAGAAGGGAATGGCAATCCACTCCACTATTCTTGCTTGGAGAATTCCATGGACAGAGGAGCCTGGCAGACTACAACCCATGGGGTTGTAAAGAGTCAGACATGACTGAGCGACTAAGCACACACTCAGGAATAGAAAAGTGGACAGAAACACAATCCTTGAGCATATTAATTATTTAATCCTGTGAAGATCAGACTACGTAAAAAAGTTTAATGATGATGTTAATAGGTAAAATGGCCATGACATTGGATAGGAGTTTATATATTTCAATCTATGCTGAATAACAAAACCCAAGAAGTGTCATATGCATAGAAGGAATTCATAAAATATTTCCTAGGTGAAAACTGAAAAAGAAAAATAGGAAAGATCAATCATTCTCTACTCTAAATAGCATTAAAATCTCATGCAGAATTTTTAAAGACACCAATGCCCATGCCCCACAGCCCAGAGATCCTAACTTAACTGGTCTAAGGGTGGAACCAAGACATGGTATTACTCTTAAAGGTTCCTTGGTAACGGATAGAACCTCATCACATGCCCATTGTATTATTCCAGCCTGGGTTTCTAAAATATTTCTTTAGCTGTTGAATCATTGTATTTTCTCATTAACTGGAAACTTTAAGAAAATTTCCACAAGCATAAACCTGCCTGAAAACTAGAATTCATGGCATAGCTATGAACAAAGTGAAGTCTATGAAAACTAAGAATAAGAAACTCTGAGTAGAATCCCTTCCCCATTCCTCCAGGAGATTCCTGCCAGAGGTGGTGAACTTTCACTGGCACATACGCTCAAACCTAACATGCTTTTTAAACAAAAGCAAACAATTTTAAGGTAGTTAACTATAGTTTAGTCTATGGCATGAACTAACTCAACCTACTAAGCTACGGAGGGACTCAACCCAGTTACATCACCTAATTAGTCTTTTATGCTTTGCCTACACACTTCCCCTTGTCTCTCCATCAAGGGTCCACATGATGAAGCATTAGATAGCGCACTCCCCCAATCACAAAGGAGGAACAGGAGGCAAGAAATTACTGAGCATGTCCGAATTCATCCCTTCTTCTAGTGACAAATGCACAGTAGATCATTGGGTATACATAGAAATAGTCTCAGTTTCATCTACTATTTCTAAACTAAAAGCACTAAGTCAAGTAACTAATTTTCTTTTGTGGAACTCAGTGACACCAAAACTTCCTTCCCTGTTCACACTCTTTTAATTAGGTCCTATTTTAAGTGGGCCATCCTGTTGATTATTTTTATCTGTCACAACCCTAGCTCCTTCTCTTCCCTGATACCTTCATCACCCCTGCTCCCTTATGAGCTGTCTTCTGTTTGAGTTTGCACGTTTAGAAGCAGAGATCAAAACATAGGAAGAGTGAGAGGTTGGGGTATTTCTTTCCTCTAAGCCTCCATACTGTGTGTTCTGCAGTAGCCATGCCACTCTACAGCTTCAGCTCTTACTGGGCTCTGGCAACTGCATTTCCTCACCCTGCCCTAAAACTCAATGGATGGGAATGGCTTCTCACTGTTGTTAGTCTCAGCACACTTTGAGATTTTCTTTTTCATTCCCTTAACCTCACGCTACTGTCCAGGGGTTTCTGCTACTACTGAAACCCTAACATGTTCTGTAGTGCAATGTATTTTAAGTATCCATAAAAGTCTGCATCATTTTTGTCAAAAGGTGATTAGAAGATTTTTGATGAAATACAAGTGGCCAGAAAAGGAAGAAAAGAACGGATTAAAACAACAACATGAACCAAAAATGGTATCATTCTGGCAAAATTTAATTAGAAATAAAGAATCTAGAGAGTAAAGAGGGAAGTGATGAAAAGGGGACAGTGCAATATTAGTATTTATTTTCGGCTATGTGACTTGGTCAAAAAAAGGAATTAGACAAAGACACATCTGAGCATTAGACTGGAGTCTAGTGATCTGAGTCTGATGAACTGAATATATAGAGAAAGGCAAAATATATATCAAAGGAAGAGGAAGACCATCCTCAAAAAACTAGATGTAACTGCTGCAAATGATATATTAAAAAAAAAAAAAAAAGAACCATTTCAGGATAAGAAATTACCTCTTGGGAATTCTCTCATCAGAAGTGAACCTAAGGATATCAAAACTTGATTCATGAGTAATGCCAAAAAGATGATTTAAATCAGGGGAAAGATTTCTGACATTTTTCTAGTAAATTTTAATATTTAAGAGTATGCCATCACCAGGAATGAATTTAACCTTCATAACTTCATAACTCTGTATAGTGAAAGCAGCTTGTGATCACTGACCTATGTACATGGTGGTCCTATATAACCTAGCACCAAACAGATACATAAAATTGCCTTATGTTTCTGACTAGAAAGTCTAAAACTTTCTGGGTCCTCAAAAATGAGCCAGAGTGATGGCAGCAAGATGAATGAAAAAGACATTCCCAGCTCATACTCCCCTTTCAACAACAGCAATTTGCACCCTTTGTGGACAAAAGTGCGTTTGTGGGAGCTGCAGGATTCAGTACTACACACCAAGGGACCCAGAAGGAGTCTGGCCCACCTGGCACATTGGGTAATAAGCATACAGACTTCAGTCCTGGCTGTGGACCTGAGGTGGCCCATGAACTGGCTCCAGCCCCTCTTGGACACAATCTGGGAGCCACTGGAGAATGATAACTTGGATAATCACCCGTAAATGAGAGAACCTTTGTGGAAGTCCAAGAGTCCAACAGAGTAGGTCCAAAAACACCACTATATCCAAGTTCAGACACACTGTTGAGGGTAAGAGAAACAGTTTCACTTTACCAACTTCATCCTGCCCACATGGCAGCACAGCCCAGGGCCAAGAGAGCACCTCTCTGCATAAGATTTCTGCACAGAGGAAAGTGAGAGTATGTGAGTTAGTCTCTGGCCGCCCCAGCTGTGCAGGTCCTTGTATATCTCTCTCACTCTGTCCAGAGTACTGAGTTGTAAGATGCACAACTAGAGGATAGGAAGTGGCTGAAAGAAGAGCAGCCAGGACTCTGAACGTATTAAAGGGATACAGATCCTACTAACTGCATGACGGACTCCATCAGGAGGCCTGACCGTGAGTTGCCAAAATGCTTTGCCCATTGATCCCCCTTCCGTAGCCCACGGGCACCTCCAGTACTGTGTGTGCCTCACCCCCACACACACCTGCTCCACCCCATGGCTGGTTCCTTGTACGCCCTCCCCATGGCAGAGAGAGCGAGCTTTGGTGGACAGCTAGTGAACAGAAAGCCAGCCTGAATCTATAGGCCAGGGAAAGATGACAAGCTTTAGCTTCTGCATTTCCCTTGGGAAAGCAAAAGGAAAGCTGTCATCACTCAGCCCGGTGCACTGCAGGATCAAGAGAGGGCACACAAGCTTAAGAAATCTGCCACAAGAGGCAGTAAGAAGCATGGAGAAGGTATATCCATAGGAGGTCTGAGAAAAACAGAAAGAAAATATTCAAATAGTTATATGAAAAGATATTCAAAAATCACCTTTAACAGGGAAATGCAAATCAAAACCACAACAAAGCATCATCTCACACCTGTTGGAATGGCTATTTTCAAAAAAGATAAAAGTGCTGGCAAAGGTGTGTGGAAAAGGGACCCATGTGCACTGTTAGTGGGAATGTAAATAGGTACAGCCATTGTGGAAAGCAGTATACAGTTTCTTCAAAAAAATTAAAAACAGAACTACCACATGATCCAGCAATCCCACTTCTGGATATAGGGCTGAAGGAAACTAAATCAGTGTGTCAAAGAGATATCTGTACTCTCATGCTCACTGCAGCATTATTCAGAATAGTAAGATATGGAAACAACCTAAGTGTCCATCAGTGGATAAATGGAAAAAGATATGTTACATATATACAGTGGAATATTACCTAGCCATGAAAGAGAAAGAAGTCCTGCCATTTGTGACAACATGAATAGACTTGGAGGGCATTATGCTAAGTGAAATAAATCAGAAGAAAAGGTCAAAAACTGTATGATACCACTTACATGTAGAATCTGAGAAAGCCAAACTCATAAAAACAGTTGTAGAATGGTGTTTTCCAGGGGCTGGGGGTGAGGAGATGGAGAGATATCAGTCAAGGAGTACAAACCTGGAGCTATAAGCCGAATAAGTTCTGGGTATCTAACGTACAACATGGTGGCTACAGTTAACAGTACTGTGTTACAAACTTGATATTTCTCTAAAGAGTAACTGTTAAATGTTCTCACCACCAAAAAAAGATAAGTATGTGAAGTGATGGAGCTGTTATCTAACTCTACTGTGATAAGTACTTCATAATATGTATCAAATCATCATATTGTACACCTTAAATTTATACAATGTTCTATGTCAATTATATCTCAAGAAAGGGGAACTAAAAAGAATTGCCCAGATGGAGACATCAATTCCAGAGTTCAATTCCAGATAAATGAAAAGACAATAAATTGAAGTCTAGAATGTAGAAGTAAAACAAATAGAAGCTTTTGTTTTGCCAAAGGTTCAGTGCTTTATAAGGCCATCCTTTGGTTTATAAAAATCTTGTTAGGAAGCGGGGCAGAGCATGCACATATATGTGAACATAATAAAAGTACCAAATTTTATAACTAGAAAGACTCTCAAGAATCATTTAGTCAAAATTTGCCTATTAAAAATAAGGAACTGAGGTTCATAGATGTGAAATGCCCACAGTCACAAAAAATAGAGAAAAAAAATCTGAACTAGATTCTGAGTTACTAGAAACCTTGGGCTTCACTCACCATATCGGACTTTTTGTTGAAGAATACCTACAAGTGTATATACCCAGAGGGCAAAAGGATTTCCAGAGGTGAAACTAAAGCTAGCAGACTTGGCAGTCAGTCCTCATTCAGGGTGGCATGTGTGCACAGATCCAAAAGACTCAGGTGAAAAAAGAGCAGAGAAAGGAGGAAAGACCATTTTCTAATATTTAAATGTCTGCTATGTTGAATATAGAAGCTATCTGTATATAAGGGAAAGTTTCTTCCTTTCTCATTTTTTTCTATTATCCTAAAATTATATATGCATTCAATTTTAAGTAAGAAAGCCAGTTAGTCAATACTAAGTTCTGTCCCTCAAAAAAGTTATGATGATAAGCATCACATTCACTTGCTTTCCTCTTAATTATCTAAAATCACTTCTAGAAATGCGTTAAAGCCACCTGTGCTTCCAGTTGAGTCAGGTATATTTATATCATTGTAATTCTTTCAAACTACCACACAATTACACTCATCTCACACGCTAGTAGAGTAATGCTCAAAATTCTCCAAGCTAGGCTTCAGCAATACGTGAACCGTGAACTTCCAGATGTTCAAGCTGGTTTTAGAAAAGGCAGAGGAACCAGAGATCAAATTGCCAACATCCGCTGGATCATTGAAAAAGCAAGAGAGTTCCAGAAAAACATCTATTTCTGCTTTATTGACTATGCCAAAGCCTTTGACTGTGTGGATCACAACAAACTGTGGAAAATTCTGAAAGAGATGGGAATACCAGACCATCTGATCTGTCTCTTGAGAAACCTGTGTGCAGGTCAGGAAGCAACAGTTAGAACTGGACATGGAACAACAGACTGGTTCCAAATAGGAAAAGGAGTATGTCAAGGCTGTATATTGTCACCCTGCTTATTTAACTTATATGCAGAGTACATCATGAGAAACGCTGGCTGGAAGAAGCACAAGCTGGAATCAAGATATGCAGATGACACCACCTTTATGGCAGAAAGTGAAAAAGAACTAAAGAGCCTCTTGATGAAAGTGAAAGAGGAGAGTGAAAAAGTTGGCTTAAAGCTCAACATTCAGAAAACTAAGATCATGGCATCTGGCCCCATCACTTCATGGGAAATAGATGGGGAAACAGTGGAAACAGTGTCAGACTTTATTTTTTTGGGCTCCAAAATCACTGCTGATGGTGATTGCAGCCATGAAATTAAAAGACGCTTACTCCTTGGAAGGAAGGTTATGACCAACCTAGATAGCATATTTAAAAGCAGAGACATTACTTTGCTAACAAAGGTCCATCTAGTCGAGGCTATGGTTTTTCCAGTGGTCATGAATGGATGTGAGAGTTGGATGATGAAGAAAGCTGAGTGCCAAAGAATTGATGCTTTTGAACTGTGGTGTTGGAAAAGACTCTTGAGAGTCTCTTGGACTGCAAAAAGATCCAACCAGTCCATCCTAAAGGAGATCAGTCCTGGGTGTTCATTGAAAGGACTGATGTTGAAGCTGAAACTCCAATACTTTGGCCACCTCATGCGAAGAGTTGACTCACTGGAAAAGATCCTAACGCTGGGAAGGATTGGGGGCAGGAGGAGAAGGGGACAACAGAGGATGAGATGGTTGGATGGCATCACTAAATCGATGGACATGGGTTTGGGTGAACTCCGAGAGTTGGTGATGGACAGGGAGGCCTGGTGTGCTGCGATTCATGGGGTCGCAAAGAGTTGGACACGACTGAGGGACTGAACTGAACTGAATTCTAGGTGTGCATTTTTTCAAAATTCTGGAGAGATGACTAAGCTCCTCGACCTATACTTAAGAATCTGAATTTTATCAGACAGAGCCTATGACCTGACACACATTAGGAAAGGCAGTTGAATCCTCATTGAAAAAGAAATCCTCAAGCAATATACATGATTTCAATATACCTATAAACTAAATTCCTTTTCATTTTATAAAAATTAAAACAATAAACAATTCTATAATGAAAGTTAAGCCACAGGTAAGCAACATTAAATGTGAAGTAAAACAACTTGATTTTTTAAATAAAGAAAGAAGACCACCTATTCCAAACAAGTACCCTCTAAAAAAAAATGGCATGGCAATGAAGCTTTCTCATTTATTTTGAAAGGTAAACACATACATGCCAGGAATAGCACTTCATTTATTTTTATATGAATAGATGTTTCCATAGTAACAAATTCAACTCCTGAATTCTTCTTTTAGCTCAGTGTAGTATATCAACAGGTTTAATATTATATTGGCCAGTTTCAGTTCTGCTAATGCCAACTGAAAAGCTTGCTAAGTGCTATAGGAAGCATACTGTGCAACAAGTGATTTTCCAAATCAGAAGGCCAAAAGGTGTCAAATTCAATATCCCCAAATTACTACCTCTAAAATAATTTCTAAAAATAAAACCTGGTAAAAAAAAAAACAACAACAAAAAACTCACTTCTATTAGAGTAGAGAGAACAGAGAGGAAGGAGGGGGAGGAAAGGGAGAAGCAATAACCAGACACTTCTAATTAATCGTACTTTCCTTTCATGTCTTATTATCACCCATTAACATTCCAATGTCTCTTCAAGCTGAAAAACCAAGGAGTTGGCTTAAATGCAAATAGAATCACAGAACAAGCAACATAAATGAACAAATGAGTACAGTTAGTCAGTGTCTGCCATAACTAAACGGGCAGCCTCTTTCAACCAAACTCTACCCACTTCTTACAATGGAAAACAAAAGAAGTTGAAAATCTTCATTTTTATGCAAAAAGTCTCCTAATTTTTAAAAATTGGCTTTAAAAAAAAAAATGGCCCCAAAGCACATACCTATAGCTGGATCTAGTCAGCTCATCTCCAGTTTGCACACCCTGGCTTATATAAAATTTGTGTCTTTACATCATTCTAAGTTATCATCACAGATTTGTGGTGACAGAAGCCCTGACCAGAATGGGATCAGAAGGAACAGAGGCTAGAGGCATGCGTTTGCAGTGGATCACGACTCCCTGCCACCACACCCTGAATGAACTCCTATGACAGCACCACCTTATTTGTGTACAAGTCTGTCTACCACCACCAGACTGGAAACTACCTCTTGTAGGCAAGACTACACCTTATTCATCTTAGTCTCCCCAGCACTTGGCACATGAAAAGGACAAAATAAATATACTTGAATGAGTAAGTAGATGAATAAACAAACACCAAACAAATGTAATCTCTGATGTCAATCTCCCTCTAACCTTTTTTCTCCATTATGGAACTTGGTGAAAAGAGTATTTCCAGTGACTCCACATTTCAAAACTGAGTTGCTCTACACCTGAGCAGAAGGAATGGCTGCTCATATTGATGGTTAAGCCAGTTTGAGGCAGACTTTCTAAATTTCCACTGCTGGATGAAAGCCAAGAAACAGATATTTGAAATTAATTTAACATTAGTTTCTTTTCTGCCATGAGACAGAAAAGAAGTCTCAAGAGGGTAGAAGGAGTGGGGAATGTAGAAGAAGGGACTGTCCCTGGTGCAACTATGTGATAACAGAAGATCCTGAAATTGTTGTAGACAGTTTGGTCTTTAGTGGTATTGTGGTTGTTGCTCTACCGACACTGCAGGAGGCTACTTTCTTTTTGACTGGTTGCTTCTAGGTAGGTGTCATGGCAAGTGGAGGTTTGAAGGGACAGAAGTGTGCCCAGGGGAGTTGAGTGGTAGGAACAAAAAGAAAAGTTCATTCCATGCTGTTTCTGTGCAAATGGGAATGTTTTCTGCCCAGGATAAAGGGAGGCTGATTTAGAGTCCCAGGCAATATTTGTCATTTGTCAACCAGGCACTATTTTTACTCTTCTTTCTCTCTTTTCCATACACACACTGTTCTATAGGCTTTGGAATCTATAAACGTTTTCTTCAATACAGTCCCTGTAACAAAAATCTATACTCTGTACCTATGTACATCAAATTTATATTTCTGGGTAACTTTTAGAGAACAACTCAGTGGGCACTTACAGTTTAATTATCACTAAACAAGTATGAACCACAAATAAGCTTTCTACCATTTGCGGACTTTGGCAATGCTGAATGTATGGACTTCATTTAACTACTGCAGAAGGCTTAAATTATCTGCTCATGGTTGGGTCCATGAGTTGACAACTATGAATAATGTTCCAAGGATGATGTAAGAGAATATTTAAAATAGGAACAGCTTGGGAAATCCATGATGCCAAAGTAAGCAGGTAGGTGTACAAAGATGAGAAGTTTCAGAGCCTGGTTCTTCTAGGCATAAAACACAGACACATACTTACCAGAATAGATGGTAGGGCTTGCTGAAGACTTGAACTTTGAGTGTTCCAAACTTGGTCTTCACTTTGGCGAAGTAAAACCCCTCTTACTAAAGAAAGAATAACATCAAAGAAATTTTTAGTTGAGACACTACTGTGTTTAAGGTTCAGAGACAATTAAAAACCAAGTTCTTCCTTTTTATAAGCTTAGATTTGGGTAGAACAAATGGAAGGATCTTGCCTAGAAAACGCTTGGTACTTTATTCAAATATTTTACTTATATTAGTACCATCTATCTAAATTATAAGACTCCAACGTAAATATTCTTCCCATTGTTACGTTCTGAACACTCCTATTTTCTTTCCTTTCTCAAGCATTTTTTACTCTCTTCAAGATTCCCATGAAGTAACTGTTCTAACATTGATTTTTTTTTTCATTTTAATAAGAAAGTTGAACTGAAATTCCAATTCATTTGGGTGATGCCAAAAATGGAGAAAATTATGCAAAACTATTTCCTTTTTGGCAGCAAAACTATTTCCTTCTTGGCAGAAAGTACCTTTGAAAAATAGGGTAAGACACTAGAGAGTTTATCACTATATCAATACTAAAGAGTCACAAAGTTAAGAGAGTAGATATATAATTCAACTCAGTAAGATTTACTGAACCCTCACTAGTTACTACAGACTTTGATGATATTGAGGCTATAAACATTAATAAAGCCAAGTTTCTCTTGTGGAAGTGTTCCCTATGTCAGAGAGATAAATAAAACAATATGAGAGGCATTTACATAATGTGTGTGAACACAGACAAAAAATAGAATGATTTTTCCTGGAGGAGAAAAGGAATCGATAAAAATTAAAAAGAAGGGGTTGCAAGAAAGGGGATTTGGTGTATACACCAAAAATAGAAGCAAAATCTCTCTGTATTTACCTGTTCCTACTGCACTGAAACCTGGGACGGGAAGATCCCCTGGAGAAGGAAATGGCACCCTCTCCGGTACTCTTGCCTGGAAAATCCCACGGACCAAGGAGCCTGTAGGCTACAGCCCATGGGGTCGCAAAGAGTCGGACACGACTGAGCGACTTCATTTTCACTTTTCACTGCACTGACATAAAGGGATCAATCAAAAATCAAACTTTATTTTTGGAAAATAAGTACTTTCCAAAACTTTTTCTCGACCGTGTGTTCAGTTAACTTGTCTTCTATGGAAAACCAGTAGCATGAAATCAAAGATGAATATATCTTTTACGATGATCAAGTTACCTAGGAAACTGCAGCCATTCAGAACTCTGAAGCTGGCGTAACAACAGAAATGTATTTTAGGAACAAAATTCTGAGCAATTGAAATGTACATCTACTGAAAGGCAAAGCACCTGAATTAGTTTGTGCTGGACATCCTAAAGCTTTTGTTAAACTTGCTGAGAATTACTGACCTCTTTCTAGGACACCTTCTAGAAGGTAGCTCCACCCCAGGCTCCACATAGAAATAAGACCTCACTATTCTGTTTATGGATTTAGTTTCCTAAACAGCCTCATTTTGCCTATTGCATATCTTAATCCTCATGCCATTCACCACCAGAAACCCCTGATTAATCTACCCGAATTAGCTGCATGGCTAATAGTCATTAGCTTAATGCTAGGAACTAAAACAGGGAAAGGAAAATATGAACTATCTGGAAATAAAGCTAAAGCACCATTCATATCAGGACGGTTTCTGTCTGATGCAGCCTAGAGAGTGCTAAGAACCATATATATATTGGGAATTTCGTTTTATGAGAATATACTGGAAAAGAAACTAAAACTATATAAGGACTTAATGGTTATACAACTTACCACTGATAAGCTGAAGGGAGTCAGGATCGGGATTCAAAGAAGAGCTTCCCAGCAAGAAATTCTGGTGCAGTGTCTCAGCAATATAATCTCTGAAGTTACTAATTGTATAAACAGCAGTGGGCTTATCATCCAATTCTACAAGACCATGGTTTTCCACCTTGTTGGAATGTAGGCTAATTAGGTCCCAGGTGGTATTGCTGATAGCCTCCCCATTGAAGGTAACTGCATAGTGAACATCTATGCCACTGTGGATGACAAGAGAACAGATTAGGTCCTGCCAAGGAAAACAAAGAAAGGAACTCTGAAGCCATGGAGAGCAAACATTAGACCTAGAGGGAGAGTCTCAAAAGGAAAGGATTCCATCACCACTCTCTGTAGACTCTGGATGGCAACATTTAGCCATCCCCTTCTCCTTCCAGAAAACAGAGAGATTATAGCTCTAAGAACATGGAGGCCACAGAGTCAGCCTGCATAATACCTGAGCATCTTCTTCCCGCATGTTCTCACCCCTTCAAAATCAACTGTTTCTTTTCACTCTCAGTCAACTTCCTTCTTTCCCTACTAGGGTTTCTCCTCCCTGATTTAAAAAAACCAAATCAAACCTTCTAACTCCACCCAACCAGAGAAGGCAATGGCACCCCACTCCAGTACTCTTGCCTGGAAAATCCCGTGGACGGAGGAGCCTGGTAGGCTGTAGTCCATGGGGTCGCTAAGAGTCAGACATGACTGAGCAACTTCACTTTCACTTTTCCCTTTCTTGCACTGGAGAAGGAAATGGCAACCCACTCCAGTATTCTTGCCTGGAGAATCCCAGGGACAGTGGAGCCTGGTGGGCTGCCATCTATGGGTTCGCACAGAGTCGGACACAACTGAAGTGACTTAGCAGGAGCAGCAGCAACTCCACCCAACAATGGAAAATCCTCTCGTATCTCATTACTGTTGCTGGATGCTTTATGTACTCCACAATGGGGAGTGAAACAGTAAAAGCTTAATGACTATGAACTGAAACAGTTATCTATTGTGAAAGGAAAATATGAACCATTTGGAAATAAAGCTAATTGATGACTTGTGAGTTTTTTTTAAATATCATGCTAGAATATCTTCTAATATGACAGCTATCTAAGTCTCTTGTTTGATAGCCCAGACAATTTACAGTCCCATAAAGTTTAACAGTGAATTGTAAAAAACTTTCTAAGAAGTGATGGTTTTTTTGCCTAGTAGGAATGGTAACTCCAAAGTTTATGACTTTACTTGCCTGTAGGACATTTAGCAACTTAGTTAATACAACTAACAAATTAGTTGTATCTAATTTGGCAGGGCTTCCCTGGTGGCTCAGTGGTGAAGAATCTGCCTGCCAATGCAAGAGACACGGGTTTGATCCCTGGGTTGAGAAGACCCTCTGGAGAAGGAAATGGCTACCCACTCTAGTATTCTTGCCTGAGAAACACATGGATAGAGGAGCCTGGCGGGCTACAGTCCATGGGATCAAAAACAGCTGGATACAACTTAGTGACTAAATAGCAACAACATCTAACTTAGCAATCCCTTCCCAATTAACTATATATATTTCTTCCAAATGCTCTAGAAACTAGCTCTCATTTTTCGCTGGCTCCCTCATGAATGAGTTGAATAAAATTTTCAAGTGCTAATAAATAACTTTGGGAATGGGGTCTTTTCACTCTTTCCACAGGCAAACAAAGAGATGATTTCTTGGAATAAAGGATAAAATGAAAATAAATAAGTAGGAGTTGATATATCATTTGACATTTTCTTAAATAATCATTTTGAAGAAACATCAGAATATAAGATTTTTAAACCAATAGAACTATACCTTCTAGACCAACTCAGACTTATCTAACAGCTAAAAACTAACATTTTTGTAAGTGCTTACAATGACAGGTTATTTCCCAGGCTTTGTCTGATTTAATACTCATAACAAACATGAAGGTTTTATTATCTTCAGATTATTGTTAAGAAACTAAGCTTTAAAGAAGTTAAAAGACTTGCCTAAAATTTCACAAGAAGGCAATGGCACCCCACTCCAGTACTCCTGCCTGGAAAACCCCATGGACGGAGGAGCCTGGTAGGCGGTAGTCCATGGGGTCGCTAAGAGTCGGACACGACTGAACGACTTCACTTTCACGCATTGGAGAAGGAAATGGCAACCCACTCCAGTGTTTTTGCCTGGAGAATCCCAGGGACGGCGGAGCCTGGTGGGCTGCCGTCTGTGGAGTCGCACAGAGTCGGACACGACTGAAGCGACTTAGCAGCAGCAGCAGAAAAGTCAACATTCAAACACAGATCTGCCTGACTCTGGCACCAGCATTCTGAATGACTACACTACACTCAGTAACTTTAAACTATTAACAGAAAAAAAGTCATCATGAGAACAGCTTTGCTCTACTTATCACCCTCGCTTCCAGCCAGTCTGTGAGACACAGCCATCAGAAACAATACCCAACAAGCACACCAAGATCCTCCAGAGTAAAGGAGAGCACCACCCTCTCAAAGATGAACCACTGAAGGCAGACGTGCACGGAAATAATCTGCCACCTTCAGACATTCTGTAGGAGCAAAATGATGCCCAAACCAAAGCACTCAAATAAATTAAGCATTTCCTCTTCTGAGCTCATTTATATATTCCTTGATTATAGGCTGTGCTGTTTTGTAAAAAGATTTTGTTTATAGTGAATGCCTTGCAGTCTGTCCTTGAGTTTCTATCTCTTATGTCTGACTTGGTACCTGGCATTCAATGCCTATTAAATTAACAGAAGTCTATACTTGCCTGAATATAGAGAGAAAACTCCAGCCTTAATTAAAGCATTCACATATTTTTAGAATAAAAACATGTCAGGATAAGGAGGTCTCATGGAGTCTAGAAAAAGGGCTACTTAACTAATTTATCTTCCTATGAGTGAAAAGCCTGCGACAGTGCATTGTAGCTTCCTTGTAACACAGAACCCTAGATTGGAGATAGCTACAAGAGGCTAGCATGACTTTGATACTGGCCATTAGGATCACCCAACTTCCCTTTTCCGATCTCAAGCTGGCAAAAGGAACTTTCAATCATAATTCCCTACAGATTGTCCTATGGGGAAAGAATGCATGAGCTAAGCCAAAGCAATAATTAGTCAGCTGGCAGATACATTTCTTGCTTTAAATAGATCGATCGGCATCCTAGAGAATGCACTGTATTTTGTAGTTTGGTAAGCATAAATTGGTCTTAAGAGACCTCTTCTTCCTGGGAATGCTGGCAGCTCTGGACTTGCCCTGGGTCTACAGGGAATGTCATGAAGGTGTTACCCCTCGCTGACCACAGAAGCAGTGAGGCACAATGTTCCTATCCCACTCTGAGTATCATCAATAAGGTTTACCTCCCCAGTCTGATAAGCTGTCACTTCCAGTGGTGTGGTTTAAGGAAACTAACAGTGGTAATTGAGCATCTCAACACTTGGATGCCTTGCTGAGAGTCGAGACATCTGCTTGTCATCTATAAATTCCCTCAATCCCTTAATTTTTCATGTCAGAACATGTTGATTCATGAGTAACTTCTGATCTCCTTTTGTAAAGAAATAAATTCAGCAAAATATGGTGAAAAAAAAAATGAAGGCCCCAGTGTGAAATTGAACAGTAAGAGGGACACCTACTGGTTAGAACTCACCACACCACGTATGTCCTAAACATCCCTCACAATGCCTGGCTCCTAAATATTTTTGAAAATAATGAAAAAACAAATGGTCAGTTTTATTCACTAATGTAGGCAGACAGAACCATTGACTTTGTGACACTTAAATGACAGTATGTGATATTCTTGACTTAATCTGAAGGGTGTTCAGTCTCTAAATATGCAGGTGGAGCAGTGGTAAAGAAGCTGCCTGCCGATACAGGAGATGTAAGTTTGATCCCAGGGTCAGGAAAAGCCACTGGAGTAGGAAATGGCAACCCCCTCCAGTATTCTTGCCTGGAAATTTTCATGGACAGAGGAGCCTGGCAGGCTAAAGTCCATGGGATTGCAAAGAGTCAGATGAAACTGAGTACACACATGCTAAAGAGCATGCATATTAACCTCATACATTTCTGTCTTCTGAGTAATCATTTTAGGGACACTGCTTCACAGGCAGAACATAACTCTGTGAGGACTGACTGCATGCTCTTTCCAAGCTCTGCGGGATGGCACATGCCTCCATCTCCAGAAAGGCGAGCTTCTCCCTGGGATCTATGCCCAACCTAGTAACATGTTAACATGATTCTAAGACAGGAACCAGGGATAAGGGGAAAAAAATGGAGGAGAGGAAATGGCTGCACCAGTTACCATTCCAGATGCTTCCTGGACTCGACAGAAAATCAGACAAGGAGAGTCAAGCTTTTACTGAGAGCCCATCATGTGCTTTGCATGACTTTTAAACATCATAGGGAGAAGATCAAGAGATATGTTTCTGGATCAAGAAATCTGTGAGAATCAGGCAGTCTGGGTTAGATTAATGGCCTTACTCTTTACTGGCAAAATATAATTTTTCTCCCAGTGTTTTCCTTGGACATCTAAAAATAACACTTCTAATATCATCTACCTTGTCTGGTAAAGATATATTCATCAAAGAAGATAAAATGCCTCACAGAGATACTTCAATTCATCACCAAGTTTCTGTCCTAGAAAGAGAACTCAAAGAAACGCTTGAGGAATCAGAAAATCATCTATTCTCAGATTTGAGAACTTCAGCGTGACCCAGAACAGACTTAGTTCTGGCATGGTAAATGAAATACAGAGACATCTCAAGATGAAGAGCAGAATAAAAATAAGCCAAGAGACCAAGGAAGTACAGAAGATGCAGGATGCACACTGGGGACAAAACATTATTTGACTGAAGAAAGCTGTGCTGCCTTTCTGCTCTCAGCAACGCCAAATTAACCAACCATCACTACAGCATCATCTTTCACCTTCTAAACTACACTGAAACAATTGCTATATAGAGGAGAGTCTCTCTGACTGCTATTTCCAAAGACATCAATCATGTGGAGGGGAAATTTATTCCTCACTTCAAATGTCCTCATTGGCTGTTTGACGTGTGCAAGTTTTAAATAGAAAAAATAATATTACATCTCATGACGATCAATCAAACTAGAGGTATTTCAAGAAACTCAGAGATCTCTTCTTCTCTCACACTTCTATTAGGAAGAAAGTGCATACTTACAAGGCCTGGAGTTGAATTTTTGAAGTGTGGACACCAGGCAGATATTTTGTTGATTCACTTCAAATGGGTCCTACTGACTTAAAATAACGTGTGCAACTTGAAAGAGGTGCAAAGCAAACAGAAAACTTCATGTGTATATAAATATTTACGTAGAGAGAGAGGTTATATATATATTAAATAGACTATTTCTGTGCTACACATTCACTCATACACAGCTCAAAATAAAAGTATACCAAAAAGTTATGAATAAACACCACCAACTGGTTAATATCCGAAAATACTGAACAGTTTTGGAAACTACTTAGGTTAACAACTCTATCATAAAATCTAATGGCTTCATATTGAATTGTTGTCTGTGTCCCCATAGAAAACTCAGCACTCAGCAACTGAACACCATTCTTTGACCAGAGGGTTCACATCAGAATTCAGTTATGTTTTAACAGTCTAGTCTTCCCAGTTCAGTTCAGTACAGTTGCTCAGTTGTGTCTGACTCTTTGCGACCCCAAGGACTGCATGCAGTACTCCAGGCCTCTCTGTCCATCACCAACTCCCAGAGTTTACTCAAACTCATGTCCACTGAGTTGGTGATGCCATCCAACCATCTCATCCTCTGTCATTACCTTCTCCTCCCACCTTCAATCTTTCCTAGCATCAGGGTCTTTTCAAATGAGTCAGTTCTTCACATCAGGTGGCCAAAGTATTGGAGTTTCAGCTTCAACATCAGTCCTTCCAATGAATATTCAGGACTGATTTCCTTTAGGATGGACTGGTTGGATCTCCTTGCAGTCCGAGGGACTCTGAAGAGTCTTCTCCAACACCACTGTTCAAAAGCATCAATTCTTCGGTGCTCAACTTTCTTTATAGTCCAACTCTCACATCTACATATGACTACTGGAAAAACCATAGCTTTGACTAGACTTTTGTTGGCAAAGTAATGTCTCTGCTTTTTAATATGCTATCTAGGTTGGTCATAACTTTTCTTCCAAGAACCAAGCATCTTTGAATTTCATGGCTGCAGTCATCATCTGCAGTGATTTTGGAGCCCAAAAACATAAAGACTGTCACTGTTTCCCCATCTATTTGCCATGAAGTGATGGGACCTGATGCCATGATCTTAGTTTTCTGAATGTTGAATTTTAAGCCAACTTTTTCACTCTCCTCTTTCACTTTCATCAAGAGGCTCTTTAGTTCTTCTTTGCTTTCTGCCATAAGGG
This sequence comes from Giraffa tippelskirchi, assembly GCF_054371585.1. Taxonomy (NCBI): domain Eukaryota; kingdom Metazoa; phylum Chordata; class Mammalia; order Artiodactyla; family Giraffidae; genus Giraffa; species Giraffa tippelskirchi. Next base: position 187,612,855 of record NC_137276.1, on the reverse strand, counting down.
TGGTGTCATCTGTGTATCTGAGGTTATTGATATTTCTCCCAGCAATCTTGATTCCAGCTTGGGCTTCATCCAGCCCAGCATTTCTCATGATGTACTCTGCATATAAGTTAAATAAGCAGGGTGACAATATACAGCCTTGACATACTCCTTTCCCAATTTGGAACCAGTCTTTTGTTCCATGTCTGGTTCTAACTGTTGCTTCTTGACCTGCATACAGATTTCTCAAGAGGCAGGTCAGGTGGTCTGGTATTCCCGTCTATTGAAGAATTCTCCAAAGTTTGTTGTGATCCACACAGTCAAAGGCTTTGGCATAGTCAATAAAGCAGATGCTTTTCTGGAACTCTCTTGCTTTTTTGATGATCCAGAGGATGTTGGCAATTTGATCTCCAGTTCCTCTGCCTTTTCTAAATCCAGCTTGAGCATCTGGAAGTTCCCTGTTGAAGCCTGCCTTGGAGAATTTTGAGCATTACTTTGGTAACATGTGAGATGAGCGCAATTGTGTGGTCGTTTAAGCATTCTTTGGCATTGCCTTTCTTTGGGATTGGAATGAAAACTGATCTTTTCCAGTCCTGTGACCACTGCTGAGTTTTCCAAATTTGTTGGCATATTGAGTGCAGCACTTTCACAGCATTGTCTTTTAGGATACTTAGTAAATACTTGCTAAAATAATATAAACAAAAATGAGGAAGTCAGAAAGCCCTTTGCAAATATAAGATATTATATTTATATCTTATATGTGGTGGTGGTTTAGTCACTAAGTTGTGTCCAACTCTTTGCAACCATGTGGACTGTAGCCTACCAGGCTCCTCTGTCCATGGGATTTCCCAGGCAAGAATACTGGAGTGGATTGCCATTTCCTTCTCCAAGGAATCTTCTTGACTCAGGGATCAAATCTGTCTCTTGCATTGCAGGCAGATTCTTTACCGACTAAGATACCAGGGAAGCCCCTGATCTTATATAAATGAAGGCAAAATGACACAGATTGACCTGGAAGTATTACACTGAGTGAAATAGGTCAGACAGAGAAAGATAAATACTCTATGTTATCACTTATATGTGGAATCTAAAAAATTTAATAAACAAATGAACAAAACAGAAACACACTCACAGATATATAGAACAAACTAGTGGTTACTGGTGGGAAGAGGAAAGGGGGCAGGGGCAAGATAGGAGTAGAGGATTAAGAGATACAAACTACTATGTATAAAATAAGCTACAAGGATATGCTGTACAGCACAGAGAATATAGCTAATATTTCATAAGTTCAAATGGAATAAAATCTATAAAACACTGAATCACTATGTTCCACATCTGAAGCTAATACTATAAATTAACTCAACTTAAATTAAAAAATTAAATTTTTTTTAATTAAATGAAGAAATGTTATTTTATCTCTAAACATCCCTATGCTTAGCCTATGAATTTGCTTCACATCTTCTATATTATGATTATTTATCTTTCAAGAGAAAGTAAATTTTAAACAAACTTGAATTCAAAGACAAAAAGATAAGCAACTTTCACAAAAGGGACTGACTATGCTTTTAAGACTGTACTTCTAAGAAACTCCAGAGAGCAGTTGTTTTCACAAATGAACTGTGATAGAAATCAGGTTTCTTCTTTTCATTTACCACTTAAAATGACACTTGATTATATTGCTCAATGACAATAGTATACTTGAAAGTGCTTTATGAATGCCAATTTTTATACCAATTTAAATTAAGCATAACTTAGTATTTGACAAAGGCTAATTATACAGCACAGGGAATATAGGCAATATTTTATAATAACTAAAAATGCAGTATAAGTGTAACCTTTAAAAATTATGAATCACTATGTAGTAGTGATATACTGAAACATACAGTATATATGTATATATATATTATAAGTATATATAGTATTATAAATCAACTACACCTCAAAAAAATAAAAGTTTTAAAATAAAAATTAAGAGATTAAAAAATACAAGTACTTGTCAGTCAGCAGTCTATGACAGAAGTCTGTAAACTACATCCTATGAGCTAACTCCAGCCCACTGTCCATGAGTTAATGGATTTTATATTTTTAAATGGTTGAAAAAACTCAAAATAACAATATTTTGTGACATGTGAACACCATATGAAAATGATACTTCAGGATCTATAAATAAGTTTTATTGGAGCACAGCCACAATCATTCATTTTCAATGTATCGCTTACGCTACTTCCAAGTGAATAGATATGACAGAGCTTATATATTGTGAAAAAGCATAAAATATCTAATATATGACTCTTAACAAATAATGTTTGCCAAATGATCTATAAGAAGTTGGACAGTGATACTGGAAGGAATAAAAGAACTGAGCCATGTTCCCTTGGACGTAGGCTAACATATTTTCTAAACTACTTCCTAAGTAGGTCAACAGCACAGAAAGTGTCAAAAGGTACTCTACCTGCCATTTTCCTTAGGGGACCTGAAAATAAAAATGGAAAGTGTTAAGCAGAGTTTAAGCAGTTAAAATTGTCATATAATTAATCAAAGTACAAGATCTTAATGTATTTCCTCTGAAATGTTTCTTCAAATGAAAATGTTTGTATAGTACTAGATAATGACAAATACCTGTACAATGAAGGAAGAAAGCAAAGGTGGAGAAAGTATTCTATTTTAAAATCTATAGTCTTTACTGTCTTTAAACTTATTAAAAATACTTTTAAACAATTAATACATGGTTATCACTTTATAAACTTTTTTCAGTAGATGGGCAAAGAACTCCAGCTGTTGGCATTAACAAAATTGGTAACATTTTGGGGGGGGATACAATGTTAAATGCTATGTGTTATGTATATAATGTTACAACATCAATGTTAAGTGGTATTAAAATTAATGAAAAGAAAATCAGATAACATATAGTAAGATTCCAAGGAGTTGGGAAAGGTCCAAATCGACTAACCTATAGGATATTGCATAGTCTTTAATATTTATTGACTGATTTTCTGTATCAGACACTTAAAAGGACTTTCCAAATGTCAAGAAATACGATATGCATTTTACAAAAATTAATTCTTTTAATCTTCATGAAAACTCATTAAGGACCATAAGTATCTCCATTTACCACAGGTAAAGAAACTGAGGGACAAAAACACTAAATAATTTACCCAAAGTATTTCAAAACTATTTTTAAATAAAGCATGATTCATATAAATTGTATATATTACTTTTATATAAATGAGAAATTAAAGCTTGTTAATTTACTCAAAACCATCCAAGCAAGGGAAGGGATGGGGAGGGAGGTGGGTGGGGGGTCCAGGAAGGGGAACACATGTAAACTCATGGCTGATTCATGTCAACGTATGGCAAAAACTATTACAATATTGTAAAGTAATTAGCCCCCAACTAAAATAAATAAATTTATTAAAAAAAAAAAAAAACCCATCCAAGCAGAAGTGCTAAAGGCAGGATTTAAACCTAGGCAAGTTGTTGTCTTTCATATGCTGTCAAATGAGAGAGGACTTCAAAAGCCTCAGTTTCTTATGTGAGCTTCAGTCAAACTGGAGACAGTATTCCTGCAAAGTGCTATGGCTGAACTGGGGAGACAGGTCGTGGTATGAGAGGAGATAGAGGGTCAGTTTACTATGCTTGCCCTTGTCCCCGCATCAATAACTAGCTGAGTTCCTTAGATAAAGTATACACATTTCCTGTGCTCTGGTTTCCTTACCAGGAAAAAAAAATGAGGATAATAGTAACTATCTCACAGTATGGTTGTTGGCATTAGATGAGTTAATATAGATAGAAAGCCTGGCACACTATAAATGCTATGTAAGTGCTTGCTGTTATTTCTGGAAAACGCAGAAGTTGTGACAAGACTATGCTAAAGTTAAGATATAGACACTGTCAATTAAGCCCATGCTCCCCTGCATCCAATAGCTGGGCCACAGTCACCATCCACATGCTCCAAAGCTTCAGAGGACTCAGTCTAGCACTGGAGGTTAAGAGCCAGAGATATAAAGATAGCCACTTTGTTTCAAAATCCCTCTTCTTCTCTCTGACCTTGGGCTAATATTGCATTCTTCTAAACCTATTTGTTTTTCTGCAAAACAAGTATTAATAGCAATATTTATGCTAAAAGAGTGGAAGATTATGTGAACTCAGGAATGTAAAGTGGCCAGTACAAAGTATTCACTCAATAAAATGTGCACAAGTATGATGCTGCAGGTCTTAGGCAGGGAAACAATGTCCTAAATAGAGGTGTCCGGTTTACCCAGAATTGCTATGCTGATAAACACATCCCCTCCAGAATGACTATACATCAAGACATCAAAGGGACCGCACTGGAGCACTGATGAGCCTTCAGAAGCACACTAAATCACATCCAACCTCACTCCAGGCTCCCCTCAGTGCCAAATAAAACACATAACTTCTCAGCAGCAAGCTGGAGACATGGCCCAACTACAGATCTAGGACATCTCCTTGAATGTATTATTTTGCCTTTTTTTAACTCGGTTTCCTCATCTGAAAAACCAGTATTAGGAATAAGAATTTAACAAAATAATACCAAATTACAGAATTCACGTCATTTTTTAATCATTGTTGTTAAGAGTACATACAATAAACACAAAAGGATAATCCATTTGAAATAAAGACTGCTACAAAACCTATGCATTTTTAAAGTCTATTTACCTAAAGTCAAGTACACGAATGTCCTTGTAGCCTGGTAACCCAGTAAATGCATTTTCCACCTGTCAAAAATAAAAAATTTGTAACTATGTAGAAATGTAAAAAGCACACACAAAAACGTTTTTAAGAGTAGAATATAAAGTGCACTGTTTATAAGTATTAGAAACTTGTACACATACATGGATATACATGGATTAGAAAGCTAAGAAAATTCTAATTGTTACAGTGTTAGAAAATGGTTTTTACCACAACCCTGCCACATTTTTTCTATTTTGTTTTTTAAGGTTTCGATTTACTTTAATATTTATTTTTTCCAAATTATAAAAAACACTTTTAATGGCAAAACACTATTTTTTCCCTTATGTGATGAAATGTGAAAAGAAGGACTAGTTTCAAAAGAAACTGTAACGACATTTTAAAATGTAATTGTATGGATTAGAAATCTGGCCACGGCACACACACTGACACCCAGTCAGGTGTTCATTTCCTGTAAGTGTAAAATATCTGGTGGCATCTGTTTCCTGTTCCTATGACACAAAGGACTGTGAACACAGCCAACATAAGAAAGAAATCTGCACATCTGGGCTTAGGCTTTGTTGACTGGTGGTCACGGAGGAAGTTATAAAGCAGTGACTGGTCAAAAGATCAATTTATGAGCATCACAACTGCAGAAACCAGTTTTATCACCAAGTTTCTAAAATCAGGCTACATAAACAAGTACGAGCTTAGTGACTAAAGCAGGGAGAAGTGATAGATTGGACTAAATACCAAAATATATGAAGTTTCGTACAAATACACATTTAACAAAATCGAACATTTTACCCACAACATTTAAGAAGGTGACAGTCTCACCAGGTTAAGTCACTAATGGGGCCAACACCAGAACAAGAGAAGTTATTAGTGGACTTGGGGCTGTTTGCCAGCAAATTTGGAAAACTCAGCAGTGGCCACAGGACTCGAAAAGGTCAGCTTTCATTCCAATCCCAAAGAAAGGCAATGCCAAAGAATGCTCAAACTACCACACAATTGCACTCATCTCACACACCAGTAAAGTAATGCTCAAAATTCTCCAACCCAGGCTTCAACAGTACGTGAACTGTGAACTTCCAGATGCTCAAGTTGGATTTAGAAAAGGCAGAGGAACTGGAGATCAAATTGCCAACATCCGTTAGATCATCAAAAAAGCAATACAGTTTCAGAAAAACATCTGCTTATTGACTATGCCAAAGCCTTTGACTGTGTGGATCAAAACAAACTGGAAAATTCTTAAAGAGGTGGGAATACCAGACCACCTGACATGCCTCCTGAGAAATCTGTACACAGGTCAGGAAGCAACAGTTAGAATTGGATATGGAACAAAAGACTGGTTCCAAATCGGGAAAGGAGTATGTCAAGGCTATATATTGTCACCCTGCTTATTTAACTTATATGCAGAGTACATCATGAGAAACACTGGGCTGGATGAAGCACAAGCTGGAATCAAGATTGCTGGGAGAAATATCAATAACCTCAGATACACAGATGATACCACCCTTATGGCAGAAAGCAAGGAGGAACTAAAGAGCCTCTTGACGAAAGTGAAAGAGTGAAAAAGCTGGCTTAAAACTCAACATTCAGAAAACTAAGATCATGGCATCTGGTCCCATCACTTCATGGCAAATAGGTGGGGAAACAATGGAAATAGTGACAGATTTTATTTTCTTGGGCTCCAAAATCAGCCATGAAATTCAAAGATGCTTGGTTCTTGGAAGAAAAGTTATGACCAACCTAGACAGCATATTAAAAAGCAGAGACGTTACTTTGCCAACAAAGGTCCGTCTGGCCAAAGCTATGGTTTTTCCAGTAGTCATGTATGGGTGTGAGAGTTGGACTATAAAGAAAGCTGAGCGCCAAAGAATTGATGCTTTTGAACTGTGGTGTTGGAGAAGGCTCTTGAGACTCCCTTGGACTGAAAGGAGATCCAACCAGTCCATCCTAAAGGAAATCAGTCCTGAATATTCATTGGAAGGACTGATGCTGAGGCTGAAACTCCAATACTTTGGCCACCTGAAGTGAAGAACAGACTCACTAGAAAATAACCTGATGCTGGGAAAGATTGAAGGTGGGAGGAGAAGGGGATGACAGAGGATGAGATGGTTGGATGGCATCACCGACTCAATGGACATGAGTTTGAGTAAACTCTGGGAGTTGGTGATGGACAGGGAGGCCTGGCATGCTGCAGTCCATGGGGTCGCAAAGAGTCAGACACGACTGAGCGACTGAACTGAACTGGAGCTATCTCTGGGCATCTGCTTTTAAAACCAAGTTCTCATAAAATCAGGAGAATGAGATTTTTTTTAAAACCTTGGTTCACCAAAAATCTTGCTTCCTTGTGGATAAAGAATCCAAACCCGTGAAAATTTTTGGCTACAATAATTCACCTTGTTTTATTCTGAGAGAAAACAAAGAAGTGCTAATTCTTGAAGGATGGGGGTGGGGATAAAATCCACAGGACTAGGACTGCAAAGACTGAGGGTTAGTCTTGGCTATTTTTCACTGGCAGAGTGGCCAGGCATAAGTCTTCTTTCATAGTACTTAATGCTTCCCTGCCCACTAAGCACATCAGTTCTTAAGATTAACATGAGCATAGCTAAAAGTACTCCATAGCTGCAAAATGCAGTGTTATTGCATGTTATTATTAATACTAAACCCATCTTGCTCCTTGGAAGGAAAAGTATGACAAACTTAGACAGCATATTAAAAAGCAGAGAAAGGTCTGTATACTTAAAGCTATGGTTTTTCCAGTAGTCAGGTACAGATGTGAGAATTGGACCACCAAGAAGGCTGAGCACCAAATAACTGATGCTTTCAAATTGTGGTGCTGAAGAGGACTCTTGAGAGTCTCCTGGGCTGCAAGGAGATCAAACCAGTCAATCCTAAAGGAAATCAGTCCTGAATATTCATTGGAAGGACTGATGCTGAAGCTGAATCTCTTATACTTTGGCCATCTGATGCAAAGAGCCGACTCACTGGAAAAGACCCTGATGCTAAGAAAGATTGAAGGCAAAAGGAGAAGAGGGTGGCAGTGGATGAGATGATGTGATGGCATCAGTGACTCAATGGACATGAATTTGAGCAAACTCTGGGAGATAGTGAAGGACAGAGAAACTTGGGTGTCCTTGGGGTTGCAAAGAATCAGACATGATTCTTAGTGACCAAATAACAACAAACCCATCTCATCTGGGGCTTTGCCATTTTTTGACTTTAAATACGTTTTCTAATTCATCATACCCAGTTAGCTACTACCTAGGTGCCCAGTTGTAAGAAGTCATTCCACTTTATTAGCAACAAGATTAATAACAGGTACAATTTATTGAGTGACTGCTATGTACCTGGTGCTTTGAAATATTACTTCTAATCCTTGCAACAATCCCAAGAGATACATAGTTTCCCCATTATGCAATTGAGGAAACTGAGACTGAGATATCAACTAATTTGCCCAGGATCACCCATTTGGTGAGTGACTGAATCAGAATTCATTCAATTATTGATCTTTCTAACACTGAAGCCCATACTCTTCTCACTGAATCACATGCCTCTTCCTCTTTCCTTTGATAAATATGATTTTATAACTGGGACCAGGACTGGGAGAACTGTGAGGTTCACCACAGCTTCTCACCTGAATTAAAATGAAGGGGACTCAGGGCTTCCCTAGTGGCTCAGTGGTAAAGACTCCACCTGCCAATAAAGGAGACATGGATTCGACCCCTGATCCAGGAAGATCTCACATGCCATGGAGCAATGAGCCCATGCACCACCACCACTGAGCCTGCCTTCTGAAGCCCAGAAGCCGCAACTACTAAGCCCACAGGCTGCAACAACTGAAGCCCGCAGACCCTAGAGCCCATGCTCTGCAACAAGAGAAGCCACTGCAGTGAGAAGCCCACATACCACAATTAGAGAGTAGAACCTGCTCACCACAACTAGAGAGGTCTGTGCAGCAACGAAGACCCAGTACAGCCAAAAATAAATACATAAATAAAATTATAAAAAATAATTGAAGGGGACTCTGTATGATATAAAGGAAAGAACTGTTTCTCAAAGGAAGGAGGAGACCTGATTTTCCCTTCCACTCCTAGAAGCCGAAATGACCATGAACAAGTTACTCGCCCTGATGGGTTTCATCTATAAAATGGAGCTGATTATCCACCTGGCTGCTGTTAGCAAACCGACACACAGCAGCCTGTAGGACACAAAGCACTATGCAAGGACACTGTGTTGATTCTGTGGCTGTCGTCTGATATCCACACTCCAAAGCCTAGCACAATGACCTTTCCCTCTTTGATGTCACTCTTGGTGGCACCCCAAGTTCATCTTCCTCAGCTCTTCATTAAAAAAAAAAAAATGTAACAGCTCCTGAATCTCAATCCTCCCAAGCAGGTTTTCTTTTCCCTGTGTATCTTCCAGTATTACCCGAAAATATAATACTGAAAGAACAATTCCCATGACTGTGTCCTGAAGGGAGAGAGCTTGAGGGTCTCCTTCAGTTTGCAGTAGATATGGAGACAGGACCTTTCAGAGACATGACCCTGACTCTGCAGCTCAACACAGGGAAGTGGTTATTGGTAAACATTTCATTCCATGTAAAAGGACACGTATGTAGAAACAGGCCAGAGAAGGAACTGATCCTTCATCACCCTCAAATCACCTTGAGCCAATAGCTACCTACCTCATAAAATCCCTGCTGGAAATGTTTTTCAGAGTGTTTATTAGACTTTCTCTAAATATGCACATTTAGCACAACTGTTTATCCAAACATCGAGGTTTATTAAAGGCTCCTTAATCCAAGAGCAGAGAGAACCAAACAGCTGATCCAAGACACTGTCCGATGCCAAGTGGCCACTGGCCTGGCTGACATTTCTTCCACATACCATATAGCCTCACAAATTGGCCACACAGCTAGGAAAATTAATTGTCTAGCCCACACTCCCTATGTCTGATGGCTGCAATGATGCTGCTTGGCTGAGAGATGCATATTTTTCTTTCTCATCTAGACACAATGTCTAGAGAAGGAAATTAGTCAAAGGTAATGGAATCAAAAAACTTGGCCACAGAGAACTCCATCAAGAGGGATGGAAAAGAAATAAACAGGAGGACTAATGTACCCTTTCACTTGACAGACAGAGGAGATGGGCTCTCGGTATCTTGAAAAAATCTCAACTTTATGTCCCTAGATAGAATTCTTCCAGAAAGTAAAGTTGTGAGATGGTCTAATGCACAATTCTGTAAAGAAACCCCCTTTTAAAAATACTTCTAACCAAGGAACAGAGATAAGAGGAAAATTTACTTTTGTCCTGGATGTCCTTTTGTTCCTTGAGCTTGGGGCTTCATACTACCTATGCATTAACTATTCAAAAATTTTCAACTTTAAAAAAGAATAACAAATACAAAATTAAAAGAAATTAAATGTATTGTTCCCTCAAGAAAAACAACACACTACATATAGTATCTCAAAGATGCTCATTTCTCCAAATATTGTCAAGTAAAAACCATGCCACAGAACACATTCTTCCTTGGCTGTGTGGCCAAAGCTGGAAATAGCATTTATTTGTTGGCATATGGCAAATGGATACAAAACTTTGTTTCAATGAAATAGTTTATCTTTTGGTGACATTTTCACAGAGCTTTCTAAAGAAATGGCTAAATCACTACTCACCAAATCAAGTAGATGGAAAGTTTAAATCCTAAACCTACCTTTAACCAGTGTTAACATGAGAAATTTACAACTCCAGCAAACTATCTTGTATACAGAAAAGAAAAAAAAAAAAAGAATAAAAACATATCCCCAAAATCACCCACCTCAGAAATAAAGTCTTCTACAAGGCGCTGGTGGTGAAAGCTGGAAGGATCCTGTAGTTCTTCATTGTACTGTTCCCCCAAAAGGTGGATACTGAATTCTGCAACCTGCTCAGCGGCTGGTTTTGTAGATTCTTCTATCACATTCTCAATTTCATTGCTAACCTGGATTTTTAGCAAAAGAACAATAAATGTCAATGTTCACTCATTCAGTTAACAAATATCTACTGATCACCTATGATATACCGGACACTGTGCCAAAGGCAATTTCTGATGATGACTATTTATATAGTATTTGACTTTGAAACTAACTGGTAGATTTTAAGACAGGTTATTATTAAAATTACTAAAATTACTGTGTATTTGTGCATTCCTTTGAATACACAGTGATTGTGGTCACTGGTTCAGGGAACAAGAAAATTTTCCACAGATAACCACCAAAGTTCACCACCTTTGAGTTAGTAGAAAAAGCTAAAGTTACACATTGCTAATTATTGGAGAAATGCAAATTAAAACCACAATGATATATCACCTCACACCTCTCAGAATGGATATCATTAAGAAGTCTACAAATAAAAATGCTGGAGAGGATGTGGAGAAAAGGGAATCTTCATTCACTGGTAGGAATGTCAATTAGTACAGCCACTATGGAAAACAATGTAGACATTCCTTTAATAGAACTGCCTGAAAACAGTCCTGAGAACAGCCATAAAAAAAATGTGAAAGTCGCTCAGTCGTGTCCAGCTCTTTGCCACCCCATGGACTACACAGTCCATGGAAATCTCCAGGCCAGCTTACTGGAGTGCATAGCCATTTCCTTCTCTGGGGGATCTTCCCAACCCAGGATCGAACTCAGGTCTCCCATATTGCAGGAGTATTCTTTACCAGCTGAGCCACCAGGGAAGCCCAAGAATACTGGAATGGATAGCCTATCCTTTCTCCAGTGGATCTTCCCTACCCAGGAATAGAACCGGGGTCTCCTGTATTACAGGTGGACTCTTTACCAGCTGAGCTACCAAGGAAGCCCAATAAAACTCAAATATATTTCCCTACAAATTCCCATTGATCCTAGTTCTGAAACCCTGATGCATATAAAAACTATAGGCCCCAGAGAAACCTTCAAATAAGAATAGGCACCTATCATCTTTCCTGACTTTTCACTAGTTCCTTTTCTCTAGACACTTCTCGGGCTCTTAATGTCTTCCTTAGAGTATGATACACATAAGTGAGGTCTGGTAATTAAAATATGGTACAACTATCACTTTCCTGATAGCAGATTCTAATTTCTGTTAATGTAACCTAAAAGTACTCTTGCTTTACTAGTTTTTCCTCATACTGCTGAGTCATACTGAAACTAATAAAAACCTTTAGAATTAAGGGATTTTGTACAAGACTTTGCATTCTTCAATATTAAATTTTCTCTCACTAAATTTAAATAAAAACTTCCATTTTCAGTATTACTATAAAAGAAAGAAAAAAAAAAAGAAATATCCTTAGTAACCTTGCTGCAATACAATGTCTAAAATGCTGACTAAATTTTTTAATGATTTTAATGCATACCTGGTTTGCAAGAAAATAAACCAGAAGTCAAGAGATAGAAAAATCCAGAGAAGTGATTAAGTAATCTATGCGTACACAGTGTATATAGCAATCTCTTGTGACCTAGGCTTTAGTGTCAAATACTACAAGGGATAGGACATAAAGTGCCAGGTGTATACATGTTGAAAAGTCAGATCAAAGACACCTACATAGACAGTTTGAACAACAAATTAGACTAAGTTGAAGGAAGAATAAGTGAACTGGAAGACATTTCTGAATGCAACACAGAGGGACAAAGAAATGAAAGTTAAGAACAAGTGGTTAACAGACAAAAGGTATAAAATGAGGGAGTCAGACATATACCCAATCATATGAGACAACAGCTGAAAATTTTCTCTATATACATTTTTGTGAAATTGCAGTATCCTCAATACTGTATTATATGTTACTATATTGTACTTTCAGTGATGCTTCCTAGGGCCTGCCATCACTGCAAGTGACTTGAAGTGTGAAGTCAAATGGGCCTTAGGAAGCATCACTACAAGCAAAGCAAGTGGAGGGGATGGAATTCCAGCAGAGCTATTTCAAATCCTAAAAGATGATGCTGTGAAAGTGCTGCACTCAATATGCTAGCAAATTTGGAAAATTCAGCAGTGGCCACAGGACTGTAAAAGATTAGTTTTCACTCCAATCCCAAAGAAGAGCAATGCCAAAGAATGTTCAAAATATCACACAATTGCACTCATTTCACATGGTAGCAATGTAATGCCCAAAATTCTCCAAGCTAGGCTTCAATAGTACATGAACCAAGAACTTCCAGATGCTCAAGCTGGATTTAGAAAAGGCAGAGGAACCAGAGATCAAATTGCCAACATTGGTTGGATGATAGAAAAAGCAAAAGAATTCCAGAAAAACATCGACTTCTGCTTCATTGACTACACCAAAGCCTTTGATTGTGTGGATCACAAAAAACTGGAAAATTCTTAAAGAGATGGGAATACCAGACTGCCTTATCTGTCTCCTGAGAAACTTGTATGTAGGTCAAGAAGCAACAGTTAGAACTGGACTGGTTTAAAATTGGGAAAGGAGTACGTCAAGGCTGTATATTGTCACCCTGCTTATTTAACTTATATGCAGAGTACATCATGAGAAATGCCAGGCTGGATGAAGCACAAGCTGGAGTCAAGATTGCCGGGAGAAATATCAACAACCTCAGATATGCAAATGACACCACCCTTATGGCAGAATGTGAAGAGGAACTAAAGAGCCTCTTAATGAAGGTGAAAGAGGAGAAAAAGCTGGCTTAAAACTCAACATTCAAAAAACAAAGATCATGGCCTCCAGTCCCATCACTTCATGGCAGATAGATGAGGCAACAATGGAAACAGTGAGAGACTTTATTTTCTTGGCCTCCAAAATCACTGCAGATGGTGACTTGCAGCCATGAAAAAGACGCTCCTTGGAAGAAAAGCTATGACAAATCTAGACAGTGTATCAAAAAGCAGAGACATTACTCTGCTAACAAAGGTCTGTCTAGTCAGAGCTATGGTTTTTCCAGTAGTCATATATGGACTGTGAGAGTTGGACCATAAAGGAAGCTGAGCGCCGAAGCATTGATGCTTTTGAACTGTGGTGTTGGAGAAGCCTCTTGAGAGTCCCTTGGACTGCAAAGAGATCCAATCAGTCCATCCTAAAGGAAATCAGTCCAGAATATTCATTGGAAGGATTGATGTTGAAGCTGAAACTCCAATACTTTGGGCACCTGATGCAAAGAACCAACTCATTGGAAAATAACCCGATGCTAGGAAAGATTGAAGGCAGGAGGAGAAGGGGATGACAGAGGATGAGATGGTTGGATGGTATCACCGACTCAATGGACATGAGTTTGAGCAAGCTCTGGGAGATGGTGAAGGACAGGGAAGCCTGCCGTGTTGCAGTCCATGGGGTCACAAAGAGTCAGACACAATTGAGCAAGTGAACTGAACTCATCTACATTGTTATTTTAGACAGAATGCTACTGTACACTCAACAGACTACAGTAGAGGTAAACATAACTTCTATATGCACGAGGAAACCAAAATACTCATGTGACTTGCTTTATTGCAATATTCACTTTATTATGGCCATCTGGAAGTTAACCCACAATATCTGAGATATGCCTGCAGTTATACTATATTATAGTATATTTACAGTAGTACACCATATAGTATTTGGGAGTCTATAGTTTTACAAAAGTGGGTATGGGAGTGTGTTTATGTTTATTTAGTTTGCTTTGGATTTATTGTACTACCTTAACATGAGGTTTTTAGTCTATTATAAATTTGAGACATTCAGTCATTATCTCTCATCATTACACAAATACAGAGAGGGAGAGAGAGTAGTATCTTAACAGTAGGAGAAAAAATAGATTACCCACAAAGGAATAAGAACTGAATAGTTAGCTGAGTTCTTGATAGTAACAATAAAAGTTAGAAGATAGTGAAATAAACTACCTAGAAATGTATACAGATTATAAGTATCTTTCTAGAATAAGGAGATAATAAGGAAATCTTCAGGTGACCAAAAACTGAGATTGAACCAGTGAGAGAGTCTTACTAAAGTAATACCAGAAGCATATATTTCAGAAGGAAAATTATTCTAAAAGAGAGGTCTAAAATGCAAAAAAGAATTTTAAGAAAATAAAACAGTACACAGCTGGGTAAATGTAAAAAATTTTAACTATATAAAATAAAAATGAGGCAGTCAGTCAGATTTGTGAGATTAAAAAGAGAGAACTAAAGGAGAGAAAGAAAGAACAAAAATACTGAAAATAACATATAAAACAGTAGGGTAATCACTTGAATTATTTTAATGTTCTAATGTTCCTGCAGACTCAGGATAAGGACAAAGATTCTGAAAAACTTAAACTTTGCTAGATTAAAGACACATGATAACATATAGGGTAAATACTAACAAAACAGGAATAAAGTATGTAATTTCTAAAACAGTCTCTGAAAAATGTATTAGTGGAGAAAATGAACTGTAACACTGTACATTAAGCTTCACTTTGAACTAGTCGTGTATGCCTGTACTGTTTTGTCTTCCTACTGGTTCTACAAATTACCTTCAAATTACTCTCTCTGTTACGAAATGTTCCAACTGATTACACATAATCTCTTCATTTCCATTACAGTGAATTTTATCTCATTCTGTAAGTTTCCAGATCTACACCATAACATTCAGTGTCAAGTTCAGAACTACAGTATCACTTTTTATTCAAATATTTATCAAATGCCAATATTTTCTAGTACCATCTAATTTGGACACAGTTTTACCGAATAATAAAGGTAACTGTATTGATACAAGGACCCCAAACTGCCTCCAGCCTTGCTCAGTAACAGGGAAGGTGGTGGATAAAGTGGGGTGACATGACTTGACTTCACAGCTGGTAAGAGAAGGTGTAAGGTAACAAACTGTACCTTTCTAGTGAGTATGTTCAAAGTTTGCTCTGTATTAAGGAATCTGTGATTTATGCATATTTAATAAAATTTCTAATGAAACATTTCCATCTTCTTAGAAGCATTTACTTCTCAAAAAATTTGGAATGTGATAGCCTTAATGCTTCTTAGTGGACAGATTTCTATTAGTAATGATGCATTTAAAAAGCACAGTACGTCTTTAAACTACATAAAATCTATATCCTTTCCCTCTGAAGAAGAGAAGACTAAGTCCTGATTTATTAAGAGACAGAGAACATAGGCAAAAACCCTCACAATAAATTATGCACACAGCCCACAGAAGACAGTGGGCTTACCATGATGACAGCTCCCCAGGCTCCAAGTCATTTAATTTACAATTCAAATCTATTCTTTGCCAAAAGCAGACTTACTGGGCTCTCCAAGGAATCTCAGATTCTTTTTAATGTACTGGTTTTAGAATCTACATTTCCATAAAAGGAACCACCTGAAGTTTTGTGTTGTCTGGCAATGAACAATAAACCTCTCTAAATCCCTGTTCTCCATGTTAGAAACTAAATAATGAAACAGAACATCACTCACACTGTCTTCTGGCTTCTCCAAGCTGCTCTCTGAGATACCTTCATAGGAGGTCACCCCCGGATATGGAACACTGAGACCAGCATCTAGAAAGAAAAACAAAAACACGTGTATGAATTCAGTCCATGACTAAATCATAATGTCTATCAGGAAACAACAAACTGATTTTGATGCCATTCATATAAGTCATTTGCTTTTTCATCTGCAAAATTCTGTGCATTTTAACCTCAGTTTAGTTCAGTCACTCAGTCGTGTCTGACTCTTTGAGACCCCATGAACCGCAGCACGCCAGGCCTCCCTGTCCATCACCAACTCCTGGAGTCCACCCAAACCCATGTCCATCGAGTTGGTGATGCCATCCAGCCATCGCATCCTCTGTCGTCCTCTTCTCCTCCTGGCCTCAATCTTCCCCAGCATCAGGGTCTTTTCAAATGAATCAGCTCTTCGCATCAGGTGGCCAAAGTATTGGAGTTTCAGCTGCAACAGCAGTCCTTCCAATGAACACTCACGACTGATTTCCTTTAGGATAGACTGGTTGGATCTCCTTGCAGTCCAAGGGACTCTCAAGAGTCTTCTCCAACACCACAGTTCAAAAGCATCAATTCTTCGGCACTCAGCTTTCTTTATAGTCCACATCCATACATGACCACTGGAGAAACCATAGCCTTGACTACATGGACCTTTGTTGGCAAAGTAATGTCTCTGCTTTTTAATATGCTATCTAGGTTGGTCATAACTTTCCTTCCAAGGAGTAAGCGTCTTTTAATTTCGTGGTGGCAGTCACCATCTGCAGTGATTTTGGAGCCCAGAAAAATAAAGTCAGCCACTGTTTCCACTGATTCCCCATCTATCTGCCATGAAGTGATGGGACCGGATGCCACGATCTTAGTTTTCTGAAGGTTGAGTTTTAAGCCAACTTTTTCACTCTCCTCTTCCACTTTCATCAAGAGGCTCTTTAGTTCTTCTTCACTTTCTGCCATAAAGGTGGTGTCATCAGCCTATCTGAGGTTATTGATATTTCTCCCGGCAATCTTGATTCCAGCTTGTGCTTCCTCCAGCCCAGCGTTTCTCATGATGTACTCTGCATATAAATTAAATAAGCAGGGTGACAATATACAGCCTTGACGTACTCCTTTTCCTATTTTAACCTCAAGACACGTGAATTTGCTCAGCACAAGAAATAAATACGACTCATTCAACAAGCATTTACTGATACCTATTATATGTCAGGCTCTAGGCAAGCCTCCAGGGATACAAAGTCTCTATCCTTAAGGAGTTATCTAGTAAAACTAACCAGTAAAACTCTCAGAGAGGGGAAGTGGCTGTAGGTTGGAATTGGCCAACAATTATAATTGTTGATGCTGGGCCTCACCGTGCTATTTTTTGTATGTTTGCAATTTTCAACAAAGAAGAACTTTTTTTAAAAACAATTAAAAATAAAGAAATCAACTATTAATTTACAGGAAATGTAGAGGTCAAAGAAACATAAACAAGCAAAGTATATATACCACAGAATGCAATCAGAAAAATCCTTATTCTGGGAAACTCTAAAAGACAAATGACAAATAGTGGAGCTAGAAAGGTTCTACCTTTTGACATAAGCAGTAATTACAAAGTGTTTGCCTTAAAATTCTTTAGGTTGTAGGTTTGTCTTAAGTAGTTTTTAGATTCTCTATTATGTACTTAATAATTAAAGATTCTTAAGTACCCAATTATAATGTCATAAAATAAGTGAAAAAGCAACTGCTTTTTCTTGAGACTTCTTCAGCAATACAAGGAGAGACAAATTTATATTTTTTAAAATATGAGCTGAAAATTGAGCTTCCTTGCAATTAAATAATAAATTTTAAAAGAAAAGTGAATAAAGGCACAAAAGCATACCTCCCAGTGTTGACATGTCACCAACAGGAACTGGAGATGACAATTCAGAGCTAGGAAAAAAAAATGTCTGGAGTTAATGACAGAAATGTGAGGGTTTATTTTGGGGTTTGTTTTCCAGAAAGGAATTCACCTGATTTCCAAATAAGGATTCCCAAACCGAAGTACTAAGTAGCAATTAAAAAAAAAATACAACTCATTTATTTTACATTTTTTTGATGCCTACTCAACTCCAATCACCCTATATAACATTACATAATACTACATATGATGTAGTATGCATATATACACACACACACAATATACCCTACATAATACATAATACTACATAATCACCTTACATAGGACTTCCTTACTATTTCATAAGCCTGTTTCAATTTTTCCCTCAGTTCTTTTCACTATGTGAAATCATTCTGTTAATTTATTTATCTACTTCTTTATCTATGTCCATATCCTTAGTCTTCTAGAACGGCATTTCCTAATATGGTAGTCAGTGGATGTATGTGGTAATTTAAATTAAAATTAAATAAAGAGTCAAAATTCAGAACCTCATCCACACTATTCACATTTCAGTGTTCAACAGTCATATGTGGCTAATGGCTATTTTATTGACAGCCTAGTAAAGAACATGTCCATCATCACAGAAATATCTATTTATCAAGACTGCCTCAAGAATCTAAACTCTAAGGAAAAAAAAAAAAAGAATCTAATCTAATCTCCATGAGATTAGGGGCCTTATCTGCCATATTTGCACTGTATCTTCATCTTAAAACAGAAACTACCACTTAATAGGCACTGAATAGATATTTCTGGAATAAATAAATACTATTGACCATCCAGTCTAGTATAGAAGGCACTTGGCATACAGCTGTGAACAACATACTCATAGTCTATGAAGGTTACCACCAAACAGAAAACAGTAACAAACATAATATAAACCCAACAAGCAGTTCAGACACAAAAGTACTGGCAGTCACGGGGAACATATAGGCTCAAATCTCATCTCATTTGAGAGATCACAGAATCATGAAACTTTTTAGCATAAAACAAGTCAAGCTTAGAGACATGATTTGCTATAGGCCACATTGCTCCCAGGTTTCCGGTCCCCTGGCTATCCTTTTACCATTCAACCCTGCAACTGCAGGCAAAGATCAGAAGAGATCAGAGGATAATCTGAGAAAGTCCTTGAAGAAAGGGTGTTTCCGCGAGTCCAAATTTCCACATATCCCTACATATATAATTTAACTATATATTAATTAAATTAATTGATTAAAGTAATTAAATAATTACACAGTAATTGAAAACTCTCTTCAACTTTCCACAGGTAGTTTTCAAGGATGATTTAAACGCAGTCAAAATGTCTCCCTCTTAGACTCGCTTCTGTCTCAGTGAGCCCCATCTTCACTTCAGAACCGCTCCTTCAAATTGTCCTGCTGCTCTAAACTAGATCATGGGCTCACAGCCACCAGATACATGTGGCACACATCTTGAAGCAGCAATTTTTCACTTTAAAGTAAAAGCACAGAGAGCTAAGCAAAAACTGATACGAATTTGGACATGTACACACTGCTATATTTAAAATGGATAAAAATAAATAAATAAATAAATAGATAAAATAAAATGGATAACCACCAAGGACCTACTGTTACAGTACGTGGAACTGTGCTCAGTGTTATGTGGCCACCTGGATGGAAGGGGAGTTTGGGGGAGAATGGATCCATGTATATGTCTAGCTCAGTCCCTTCACTGTTCACCTGAAACTATCACGACATTGTTCATCAGCTAGATCCCAATACAAAATAAAGTTTAAAAATAAATAAATAAAACATATTAATATGAAAACACGTGTGGCTGTATTATAGAGTACAATATAAAGTTTAAATTAATATTAAGTTACAATATGATCATTTCAAAGACATTTCATGACTGGAATTGGAGTGGGGGAATCAGCTGAGGCCACGTTCCCTAAACCCCCAAGCTTTGGTAGAAAATTTGAGAAACATAGGCCAAAAAAAACAAATCTCACCATAAAGATTCTCCTGGTTTTTAAAAATACTATCTAAAAAGAATAACATATTAAACCAATACACCAAACTTATCACTACTGGTTATTTTTGGTACATTTGCAGGAACCTGCTTACTTGGTGAGCTGCCATTCAAAAGAATATAAAGGAATATGACATCTGGGTAAGTCATTTTGATGAATGATGAGTAGAGGAAGACCTGGGTGATAAGAAAAGGTCACAGAGCTAGCCAATGAAGGAACTGTGGTGTAAAATAGGCCCATTTGATTCCAGAAACCTCTCTCTTACCCACATTAATTCCACATCACATGGCCTTTATGTGATCCATATTCCCTAGAAGGGCAACCAGGATGGTTTTCCTTGATCTTAATGATAGTGGTGTTACATCAACTAAATGCCCTAAAAATCAAAATGTGTAAGGACCCAGAAAGAGGAAGGGAAACCCAGTCAAAGCAGGAGAGCAATCAAGTATGAAGAGCAAAGAGGTCAAAGTAAAACAAAGCACAATACAGTAACCAGAATAGGAAGTTGAGATGACATGGCAGAGAAACCAGACCTCAACAGGGATTGGTCAAATTGTCTCCCACATCAAAATCAAATTTAAGCTAATTCTCTAAGTAAGTAAGCAAGCATTCAGAATGGAGAAGTTTGCTTACTTCAATAGAACTAGATTTCACTCACTGAACTCAAAATAACCTTTTTTTTTTTTCCCAAAAAATAACATTATTTTAATAATGGTAAGGGCTTCCCCAGTGGTTCAAATGGTAAAGAATCCACCTGCAATGCAAAAGACATGACTTCAATCCTTGGTTTGGGAAGATCCCCGGGAGGAGGTCATGGCAACCCACTCCCATATTCTTGCCTGGAGAATCCCCATGGACAGAGGAGTCTGGTGGCTTACAGTCTACAGGGTCACAAAGAGTCGGATATGACTGAGAGATTAAGCACAATGATGGTAAGTAGGCAACTGTCAGTAATTTAAAACACTTGTCCAACACTCCCAACACCTAATCCCTCATCCTCCTACACTTCTTTCAAAAGACAGTAACATGAATCCTTTCACATTTTCTCACTAGGTATGCCTCCTACAGGGATGTCCTAGAATGTCGCTTACAACAGAATTAGAATACAGAGCTGTATTGAGTTTGGAGACAGAAATGCTTCATTTCTAGGCCAAGCCACAAATTTGAAGTTGGTCAGCTAAGATCTTTGGCTTAATGTCAGCAGCAAACAACCATCTACTGTCTCATTTCCTCAGCTGATCCAGCACATAATTTTTTCCTCACAGCTACTGCCTAATCATGTCAGTAGAATTCAGATGGAACTGTGTCAAAAATACCATAGTCACATGGAACCTATGTTTAAAAACATAGTAGGGGACTTCCCTGGTGGTTCAGTGGATAAGAATCCACCTGCCAATGCAGGTCCGATCCCCGGTCCGGGAAGACTACACATGCCACAACTAAGCCTGTGCACTACAACTTACCAACTCTAGAGTCCGTGAGCAGCAACTACTGAAGCCCGTGTGCCTACAGCCTGTGCTCCACGGCAAGAGGAGCCACAGCAATAAGAAGCCAGCGTACCATAACTAGAGAGTAGCCCCCACTCACTGCAATTAGAGAAAAGCCCACGCACAGCAACAAAGACCCTGCACAGCCAAAAATAAATAAATAAATAACAAAAATACAGTAAAACAAGCCAACAATAATTTCATACCTAGATTACTACTCCCTTTTACAATTTCCTATACTGTGCCTTGCTCTAGAACCTGTTAACTATAATCAGCATTTAACAAGAAAAGCAAGGAGTTAGGAATCCTGGGTGCTAGTTCCAGATGTATCACTAACCTTGTGTATAGCTTGGGAAGATGCCTCAGTTGCTCTAGGCCTCAAGATCTAATCTCTAAAACAGGAATATCTCTTGCTCTACCTACTTCACCAAGGTGTTGGTGAAAACTAAATAAAATATCATTATACAGAAGCATTATGTAAAGGATGAGATGCTAAACAAACATAAAACAGGGGTAGGGGTTGGATCAAGATAGTGGAGGAGTAGAACAAAGAGCTCACCCTTTCCCACAAATACATAAAAAATACATCTACGTATGAAAGGATTCTCATAGAACATCTACTAAATGCTGGCAGATCTCAGACTTCCACAAGGGCAAGAAAATCTCCATGTAACTGAGTAAGACAAGAGAAAAAGGAGAGAAAGGAATAGGATGGGACCTGCACTCCTGGGAGTGAGCTGTGAAAGAGGAAAGGTTTCAACCAGTCAGCGGAAGACAAGTGGAGAGAGGCCTGCTGCACAGAGGGCTGGTGCCCCCGGACTGGCAGCACTCCCCAGCCTGAGACACTCATCTGCTGGGGCGGGGGCTGGATACTGAGGCTCCGGTTTCCATGCTCAGATACAGGGAGGACTGGAGTTGGCTATGTGGTGACACCCTGAGGGAGCCAAGGTGTGCTGTGTCACATGGAGGAGTGCGGGAAGATGCCTGGACCCATCAGAAAATCAAGGTGCCATTCACTGCCAGGGAGCGCAGAAGGAAATGTGTGCAACTGCCATGGGAGCTTCTTTTTCAAGGCAGGGCACCACCTACCCTCTTCTACATAAGCTCCAGGTGCAGCTATTGCTGCCATCTTGGACTCCAGAGGTAGCTGGGACTGCTGCTCCGTGTCCCTGGGAGCATGCACAGGGCCAGGCACCTGAACACCCGCTATAAAAGGGATCGTAGCCAGCACATGCTGAGAAAAGAGACAGCAAGCTTTCAAACCAAAAACAGCCCTCATACCAAAAACGTATTAAACCCACACAAGCTACACAGGGACGCTCTTGCTTATAAATAGCTCTCCAAGTCAACAGCAGATAATTGTTTCCCCTAGACTCACAGAGTGAGAGAAATACAAGCAAAATGAAGAAGCAAAGGAACCACTCCCAGTTAAAAGACTAAGAGAATTCCCCTAAAGGAACAATGAAACAGACCTCTTCAGTCTAATATACACTGAGTTCAAAAAGAAGGTAATGAAAATACTGAAGGAATTAAAAGAGGTTAACACTAGAAATGCAGATCACCATAAAAATGAACTAGCAACTGTAAGGAGGAACCAAGAATAATTAGAAAATTTATTTGCTGAGATGAAGGCTGAGCTAAAAACAATGAATAGCAGAATAAATGATGCAGAAGAAAGAATAAATGATCTCAAAATTACCCAATCAAAACAGCAGACAGACTGTTTACAATAGCTAGGACATGGAAGCAACCTAGATGTCCATCGGTAGATGAATGGATAAGAAAGTTGTGGTACATATACACAATGGAATATTACTCAGCCATTAAAAAGAATACATTTGAGTCAGTTCTAATGAGGTGGATGAAACTGGAGCCTATTATACAGAGTGAAGTAAGTCAGAAAGAAAAATACCAATACAGTATATTAACGCATATATATGGACATGGAACGACAGACTGGTTCCAAATAGGAAAAGGAGTATGTCAAGGCTGTATATTGTCACCCTGCTTATTTAACTTATATGCAGAGTACATCATGAGAAACGCTGGGCTGGAAGAAACACAAGCTGGAATCAAGATTGCCGGGAGAAGTATCAATAACCTCAGATATGCAGATGACACCACCCTTATGGCAGAAAGTGAAAAAGAACTAAAGAGCCTCTTGATGAAAGTGAAAGAGGAGAGTGAAAAAGTTGGCTTAAAGCTCAACATTCAGAAAACTAAGATCATGGCATCTGGTCCCATCACTTCATGGGAAATAGATGGGGAAACAGTGGAAACAGTGTCAGACTTTATTTTTTGGGGCTCCAAAATCACTGCTGATGGTGATTGCAGCCATGAAATTAAAAGACGCTTACTCCTTGGAAGGAAGGTTATGGCCAACCTAGATAGCATATTTAAAAGCAGAGACATTACTTTGCCAACAAAAGTCTGTCTAGTCAAGGCTATGGTTTTTCCAGTGGTCATGTATGGATGTGAGAGTTGGACAGTGAAGAAAGCTGAGCGCCGCATAATTGATGCTTTTGAACTGTGGTGTTGGAGAAGACTCTTCAGAGTCCCTTGGATTGCAAGGAGATCCAGTCAATCCATCCTAAAGGAGATCAGTCCTGGGTGTTCATTGGAACGACTGATGTTGAAGCTGAAACTCCAATACTTTGGCCACCTCATGCGAAGAGTTGACTCATTGGAAAAGACCCTAATGCTGGGAAGGATTGGGGGCGGGAAGAGAAGGGGACGACAGAGGATGAGATGGCTGGATGGCATCACTGACTCAATGGACATGGGTTTGGGTAAACTCCGGGAGTTGGTGATGGACAGGGAGGCCTGGCGTGCTGCAATTCAAGGGGTCGCAAGGAGTCGGACACGACTGAGCGACTGAACTGAACTGAACTGATGGAATTTAGAAAGATGGTTAATGACAAACCTATAGGCAAGACAGCAAAAGAGACACAGATATAAAGAACAGACTTTTGGACTCTATGGGAGAAGGCGAGGGTGGGATGATTTGAGAGAACAGCATTGAAACATGTATATTATCATATGTGAAATAGATGACCCGTCCAAGTTTGATGCACGAAACAGGGCACTCAAAGCTGATGCACTGGGACAACCCAGAGGAATGGGATGGGGAGGGAAGCGGAAGAGGGCGGTTTGGGACAGCCACACCTGTAGCTGATTCATGTCAATGTATGGCAAAAACCACCACAATACTGTAAAGTAATTAGCCTCCAACTAAAATAAATAAATAAATTTTTAAAAAACAGCAGACAGAAAACCAAATGAAATTAAAAAATGAAAGCAATATAAGAGACCTATGGGACAATATCAAGTGTGCAATCTATGCATAATAGGGATTACAGAAGGAGAAGAAAGAGAAAAGCAGATTCAAAACATATTGGAATAAATTACGCCTGAAAACCTCCCAAACCTAAAGAAGGAAACAAATATCCAGATATAGGAAGCAAACAACATGGACCCAAACAGACCTACACCAAGACATATTATAATAAAACAGGGTTTAATGGAGTACATGTCAGCCCAAACAGAATAATATATATGCTTTTAAAAAAAAGTGTATTTGGCTTTGTGATCATGATGGGTGTCCTCAACTACAAATCTAATTTAATGGAGATATCAAGAAAAAAAAAATTCCATAGATCAGTCCTTACGCTGAGAATAACACCAGGGACCTGATAATAGACTTGGGTGATTGAATAGAAACTCAGTTACTCATCCAACAAATACTTAGTAAGCACACATCCTAGGCTGACTTTGTATTGAAGATACAACTGTAAGACAAGATGGCAGGTAGTTAGGTGACTGGAGCTAAGGGGTGACATTTTCAAGATGTCTGGCTGGAGACAAGTGGTGGAGGAGTTTTTGTAAAATAGGTAACTTGGGAAAATTTGAGCATGCTTAAATGTTAATCTAGTTGGTAATGGGGAAGCTGAAGACTCAGGAGAGAGAGAAAAAAACAATTACAGGTTGATGTCTAAGAGGTAAGATGGGATATGAAGTCCTGAGTAATGTAGGAAATGTTTTCTTTTAAATAGACTTGTCAGATGACAGTAAGGGGAGGTGAAATAAGTACACAGCAGAGTATCTGGTGTAAGTTATACATTAGCAGTTGGGTTAGAGTTCACATAGAAGAAGCAACTTAAATTACAGAGAAGTAATGTGGTAAGCAGAAGAGTGATCTCCCAAAGATGTCCATATCTTAATCCCCAGAACATGTGACTATGTTATCTGCAAAGGAAAGGTAACAGATGGAATTAAGGGTACTGATCAGCTGGCCTTAATTCTTAAGTAGAGATCATATCCTCTGGTTTTACCAGGTAGACCCAATGTAGTCATGCATGCGTATGCGTATGTGTGTGCTAAGTTGCTTTAGTCACGTCTGACTCTTTGTGACCCTACAGATTGTAGCCTGCCAGGCACATCTGTCCATGCAATTCTCGAGGCAAGAATACTGGAGTGGGTAGCCACTCCCTTCCCCAGGGGATCTTCCCGACTCAGGGTAGAACCCACATCTCTTAAAACTCCTGCACTGGCAAGCAGGTTCTTTACCACTAGCGCCACCTGGGAAGCCCCAGGGTAGTCATAAGGACCCTTAAATGTGTAAGGAGGCAGAAAAATGTCAGAGTGACAGAATGTGAGAAAGTCAGCCACTGCTAGTCATAAGCCAACCAACATGGGCAGCCTCTAGACACTGAAAAAGGCAAGAAAACAGATTTTTCCCTAGCGTCTCCAGATAGGTAACACAGGTCTGCCAATATGCTGAGAATCATGTCAAGCTTTTGTACTACAGAAGTAGAAGATAAATTTGTGTTTTTTAAGCTACCAAAGTTTGTGATAATTTGCTGCAGCAGCAATAGAAAACTAATACAAGAATCTCAACACAGAATGAGAGCCATCTCAAGAAAATCATAAAAATAAATTTAAATATAGAAAGTGATTAAATTAAGGGTTTTAAGGGATGACTACAATATTCAACTTAAAGAGGGGCTAAGTGAATTCCCCGGCCACTCCCAGTGTTAGCTAACTCCAGGTCCCCTCATTTCAGCAAATACCATAGTTGATGCTTTTCATCCCACTCCAACCTGGTTGGATCTAGTTTCATGGGAAGGATATCAACTTTTAAAATTTAAAATTCAGTTATATATATTTCAAATTTAGTTCATATGTATTGCTATTTTTATACACACCCTATTTTCTAAGGATGATAAATAATACTTTGAATCCCCTCACATCTAGGACATCAACAAAACAACACTCAGTTCTCTAATTTGTTTATTTATGAATTTGTTTCAATGTGATTAACACATTTTTCCAAGAAATAGTAGATGAATGCAGCAAACTGCACCCAACCAAAATGAGCTATGTAGGAATACACAAACTACACCTCAAACATCTTCCAGCTACCTCTGTTCAGCTACTCCATGCGTTATGTGTTCTAACATCAATCCACATATGGTGTTACAACTTACATTTTTTCAATCTATTTCAGATAACTTCCTTCATCACTTTATAACTCATGAGCTACGATCTTCCCAATGTCTGTTTTCACAGGCAAACTCCAAGGCTTCTTCCAGATTACAAGTGATATTTATTATTATGGCTTTTATATACTTCTTAACCATGTAAGATGTGCTATCGTTTTCATTAGGTATAACCATGAAGATTACTGGCAGGACCCACCAGATTGTTAAGTCTAATGCATGTGTATTGGAATGGCAATCATAAGGAACCTCTGAGCTCTGCCTCTTGAAGGTAAAGGACCCACACCTAAAGCACCACACGGCTTCACATCTAAGTTGGTGCTCAATCCCAGGCCCTAAAACAGACTTGGTGGTACTGTTAGCTATATGAAGTGAGACCACAAGGAGTCCCACTTCCCTCCTGCTTACTCACACTTGATTTGAAACTTACATATACCTCACTACCACCAAGAGATGCACTCTAATTATGCATTTGCCTGGACTCTGCTGCCCAGGCTACACCTCTGGACACTGACTCACCTTGTTGGTTTTTCAATGTGTTGTTCCATCTAACTTGAGGCAAGATTATGGACCTGAACTGCATGCCCTAGTGATTTTTTTTTTCCCCAAAAAAGTCACCTACATACTGGCATAACCTAGATACTGAGTATGGATAGAATCAGAAATCATTAGTCCCTGTAGACTCAAAATCCCTCACCTTCCATGATCTGCTTTGTCCTGCCACTGCTCAGGAGCCAGAAATAAGCTTAGTCCTAAGCCTAAAGGCCCACAGAGCCATGACTCAAATCACTGGAGGATTCATTAAGGTTGTGTTAGTCCTATGCTTCAAGATGACAAACATCATTAAGCCATAAAGTGACCCACACCACAACCCCATCATTTAATAAACTATCTTCCACTAAGGTGTACCATTTTAGATAAATAGTGTTAGCCTGTAATCCTCAACAATGGTAGATCATTTTGTATTCCAGTTCCAAAAATCTATTTCCTCACCTAGACAAAGGAACAAGTCCATCTCTTAGTAAGGTCAGAGAGTAAACAAGGACAGTGGCTGTGAAGGTGGTTTGGAAAGAGAAGTGGCCTCAAGATGAGGAAAAGACTTTGAGACTTACCCACAGGCCTGGTTATTGCAGGAACTGGCAAGAATTAGGAAGGAATCATTAAATTTGGGATGAGTCTTAGAACAGGTATGATACATCTCTGTTGCCAAACATGAACTTAGGGGAAAAAAAAAGACACTCACCCACTTACAGTCTCCTTTGCATATGTCAGTTTCTAAGGAAAACAAAGATATAAAAATGACCATGTGAGTGAAAGACAGTTATTAAGCAGTAAACAAAACTTACTGCACAAAGAACACTAATGCCCTAACACAGAATCTATGTTGTTATTCTTATAGTTAAATAGTTAAAGCAAAGTACTAATGATGCAAAGTTTGCTTTGTGACAACATCAGAACATCCCACCCACCCACTCAGTTTCTGTGTATGTTCCCCGAAGTCCCTATGCTCTCTTAATGGACACAGATTAACAGACTTTACCTGCTAATCATTCCAGAAAGGTCTATGGGTTAGAGATTGGTAGAGTTTTACATTAACCTTCCATGGACTTAGAACCAAAGTGTTTTGTGATCTACTACATTTATAGAAATTCCTATCATAGAGTAATATCATCATGTGGATAAAATAACTGTGAAATCTAATTCTCCAGAATTTAGACAAAAAGATAAACTGTACCTGTAGTTGGATTATTCCTTTGGGGCATTCAAAGAAAACTGTGTCCAAGCTATGTCTAAACTAGTGGTTTTATTTTGAGACCAATATGATAATTTGGAATCAAATTCTATTTTCTCTTTCTCAGCTATGGGGGTAAATCCCAAAAATTTCTCTGCTGCTGGGCCTCAACTTCCTTATCTGTAAAATGGAGAGATGATTACTCTAAATAATTCTTAAGATATTTATAAATAACTCACTGTTCTTTTTACTCTACACACTCTCCTAGAACAATCTCAGCCAGTCTTTTTTTTTTCTAAATTTTAATCATCTAACACCTTCAACTGGGATTTTATTTCCTTTAATTAATCTCTCTTGATACATATAAGCATAGCAAAATCATCAATTAATCAATTTGTACTATTAGCTTTAACATTTTATAGGCCATCATGGTAGTTATTTTTAAAATGCTGGAATTCTGAGTTCTAATAAACGTTGTCAACCACATAAATTCACCACCTATGAGTACAGTTGCTGTCATATTTAAAATCAAGCTAAAAAAAATAGATGTGTATATATATGTATAACTGAATCACTATGCTGTAAAGCAGAAATCAACTCAGCAATGTAAATCAACCTTATTCCAATTTTTTAAAAAAAGGTAAAATCGAGCTTCCTTCAGTTTTTGGACAGCCAGTGATTGCTTAAGTAACATTCTAAATCCCTCTCATGATTTCAAGTACTTCCTCAAGGCTGGTGATCCTTATGGCTGTATTTATAACCCAGACTACTCTTCTGGGCTTCATACCTAAATATTAAGCAATTCACATCTCACAGATGGCTCAAAACAATTTATTAAAAAGCAAACTCCCTCTCCCCATCAGTGTCTACAAGCTGTTTCTCTGCCTGAGTTCTCAGTGGTAGCCATCGAAGCTAGAAGTTGGGAGGCTTCCAGGGTCATGCCTTCATCATTGCCCACTCCCATCCAATCTGTCACTGAGCCCTACTAATCCTTTTCCTATTTATATCCCCTATGCTCCCTTTCTCCACTTCATGGTTTACATAGGATTCTCATCCCCTCAGGCCTCAAGTAGCAACTGATCTCTGCTCATCTTGTCCCCTCTAATCTATCATATGGTGTACAGAAACTACAATAACCATTTTACAATTCAAAACTGTACAATCAACCCCTGCGACTTGCCAACTTACACCCCTTCAATGGCTTTCTATCAACTACAAACTTAAGCTATCCACCCCTCTAGTCTGATCTCCTGTCAAATCTAGTCTACTCTTCTGATATACTGGCCAACATATACATGTATTGTTGTTAGTCACTAAGTCGTATCCAACTCTTTTGCGACCCTATGGATTGTAGCCCACAAGGCTTCTCTGTCCATGAGATTTCCCAGGCAAGAATACTGGACTGGGTTGCCATTTCCTTCTCTAGGAGATCTTCCTGACTCAGGGATTGAACCCATGTCTCCTGCATCAGCAGGCAGATTCTTTACCACTGAGCCACCAGAGAAGCCCAAATTTTATTATATACAATGAATAATAATAAAATGTAAGAAGTATAATACTAAAGAGGTGTTCAAAAGATTATGTGAGCTAAATCTGCTTGGATGGGGGTTGGGGGTTGTTTCCTCATGAAGGAGGTTACATCTGAGCTGAGGACATGCAGGACTTAAACAAAAGGAAGAAGGATAAAAGGGGCCTCTCACACAGCATGTGCAATCTACCACATAGATCACATAGATGTAAACAGTTTCCTTCTCTTGCCATGAATACATGCAACATGAAAAACAGAAGGTGGGCAGATAATTTGTCTACATGCATGCTTGTTTATCCTTTGCTAAGAATAAACGAAATCTAAAACAAGGAAAACAAGTAAGCAAATTCATGCATTAGAATCACATTTATACTTTACTAAACATTTATCCAATGATCTATATCCTCTAACTTTAATTAGTTATTGATTCAACTTTGAACTGATAAAACGCAAAACTCTGGCAAGAATGTTTGACTCTCACAGATTAATATTCTTAGCTTAAATCTTTGTAGAGTATTATTTCCAAATACTTACATTTATAAACAATCCTGAGGCTCTTTCTGGCTTCACAATGCTTATTAATTATAATGGCCAGAGCTAGAGATACAAAGACTGGCTGCCCTGTGGTAGGTCACCTGAAGAGCCTAATTCAACAAAAGAGCAACACAGGGATCCAGCATTCACTCTTTCTTCCTTTAGGCCTGAGCTCTGTATATGTGCTCCTATAGTAGTACAGTAATTTCTTCCCTTGTTACTACATTTACCTGCATAATTAAGCTTCTGTGTTCCACAGACTGACTAAAATGTGTGCCTATTTCAAATATAGTCGTGATTCCATCCTCACACAAATTCATCCAATAATGATATTCCTCACGCCCAGGAAGTCGATCCCAAAAAGTCCTGAAGGCTTCCCAGACAGCTTCCTGGCATACTGAAAAATAAACAGAGAGGTATTTTTTATGGAAAGCACTTTAGGGTTCTCACAATGACCACAGACCTGTTATTTCAGATTCCTGAGACACTCTTGTACACAGGGTCTATTCTGCAGGGACACGGGGATGATTCTCCTTCAAAGCCCTTCTGTACACCCCATTTAAACTTTTTAGATCTGAAGAGAATCTGCACTCCCCACTCCTTTCCCTTGCAAAGGAAACTGATTCACCTCCTCATAGGCAGGGGTTTTTGCTTCTCTTAAAAAAAAAAAAATCCATGTTTATGTTTTAGCTAAGCACACCTGATACTGAGAATATTTCAGTAGGACAAATAACCTGTGGTATATCCATATGATGGGATTAGAATTCAATGATAAAAAGAAATGAGGTTTCAAGCCATGAAAAGACATGGAGAAGATTTAAATACATATTGCTAAGTAAGAGAAGCCAATCTGAAAAAGAGACATACTGTATGGGTCCAATGATAATACACTCTGGAAAAAGCAAAACTATATAAATTGTAAAAAGATCTATGGTTGTCAGGGATTAGGGGGAGGGAAAGATACAGGAAGTGGAAATTGATGGATTTTAGGGCAGTGAAACTATCTGTATGACACTGTAACAGTGGATACATGTCACTGTACATTTGTGAAAATCCACAGAAAACACAACAGAATGAGTGCGCTCTGATGTAAATTATGAAACTACTGTCTTGAATCCTGTTACTAGGGCTCAGGCTATGCATCTTATCTAGCATGGAGAAACCCAGAATGGAACAAAGTCTTTTTTTAGGGTAATATAGTTTCCTTTCAGAATCGTGGAGCCCAAAGCAGGAGGAACAGTCAATTTAGTGCATAAGGCAAGAAAAAGAAATCCTGGAGGGATGGGGGGGGGAGGTGAGAGAGGGGTTCAAGGTGGGGGGACACATGTTTACCTATGGCCAATTCATGTTGATGTATGGCAAAGCCATCACAATATTGTAAAGTAATTATCCTCCAATTAAATAAATAAATGCAAATTTTTAAAAAAGAAACAAAAGGCATACAAATTGGAAGATAAGAAATAAAACTATGTCTTTATTTGCAGATGAAATAATCACCTATGTAGAAAACCCTACAGAATATATGAAAGAGCTACTAGAACCAATATGTGAGTTTACAAAGTTACAGAATAAAAGACCAATACATTAATCAATTGTATGTTTATATACTAGCAAGGAACAATCAAAGACCATTTAAAAAAAAATACTGTTAACAACAGCATGAAAAAAAGTGAAATAAATCTGACAAAAAGATGTATAAGACCTGTACACTAAAAATTACAAAACACTGCTGAGAGAAACTGACAAAGATCAAAATAAATGAGGGGATACATCCATAGAGCAAAAGAGTCAATACTGCTAAGATTGCAACTCTTCACAAATTGATCAACAGATTTAACACACACCAAATCAAAATCCCAGTAGCTTTTCATGTACAAATTGGCAAGCTGATTACAATATTTATATGGAAGACAAAGGACCCAGCATAATCAAACAGATTTAAAAAGAACAAAGTTGAGGACTGATGAGTAGTTAAGGACTTGCACTACTTGATTCAAAGACTTATTATAAAGCTTATAATAATCAAGAAAGTAAGTTGTTGGCATTAAAACAGATAAATAAATCTGTGTAAGAGAATAAAAAATGAAGAAACAGATCCATCATACACAGAAGCTGATTTTCAACAAATGTACAAAAGCTAGAAAAGATAGTCTTTTTAATAAATGATGCTGGAACAACTGGCTATGCAAATGCAAAAAAGATATAACTTTGACTCATATACACCAAATACAAATATTAACTCACAGTAGATCAAAGACCTATATGTAAAACCAAAAAATTATAAAACTTCTACAGGAAAAAATAACAGAAAATCGTTCTGACTCTGAGCTAAGCAAACTTAGATCCAATACCAAAAGCAAGCATGAAGCAAAAAAAAAAAACCACCTGACATATCAAAATCTAAAACTGTTCCTCAAAAGACATTGTTAAGAAAAATAAAACAATAAACCAAACATTGGGAGAAAATTTATGCAAAACATATATCTGACAATGAATTTGAATTTGGAATACATAAAGAACCCTTATAACTCAATAATAGGACAAACAATCTAATTATTTTTTCAATCAGCAAAATATTCAAATAGAAACTTCACCAATAAAGATATACGAATGGCAAATGAGCACATGAAAAAGTGCTCAATGTCATTAGCCTTCAAAAAAACGCAAATTAAAACCACAATAAGATGTCACTTCATATCTACTAGAATGTGGTGGTTTAGTCACTAAGTCATGTCTGACTCTTGCAACCCCATGGACTATAGCCTGCCAGGCTCCTCTGTCCACAGGGTTCTCCAGGCATGAATACTGGAGTGGGTTGCCATTTCCTTCTCCAGAGGATGTTCCTGACCCAGGAATTGAACCCAGGTCTCCTGCACTGCAGTCAGATTCTTTACCGACTGAGCTATGAGGGAAGCTGCATCTACTAGAATGGTTACAGTTAAAAAAGACTGACTATACCAAGCATTACACAGATGTGGAAAAACCAGAGTCCCAATATACTGCTGGTGGTACAACTACACTGTTTTGGCAACTTCTTAAAAAGTTAAACATAGAACCATCATGTGATCCAGCCATTCCACTCCAATTAACCAACAGATACGAAAGCAGATGTTCACACAAAAAAATTGTTCACAAACATTCATGACTGCTTTCTCTATAATCACCAATAACTGAAAACCACCCAAATATCCCCAAATGCAATATATCCATAAAATGTAGTAATACCCCAAAATAAATGGTGACAAAGTATTGATACATCAAAAAATCACAGATGAGTCTCAAAACAATTAAACTGAGTAAATGAAGCTAAACAAAAATAAAGAGTACATAGTATGAATAGATTCATATATATAAGTGTAGAAAATGCAAACAATACCTGGTAATAGAAAGCAGATTAGTGTTTACCTCAGCTCTTAGGTCAAGGGAGGTGCTCAGGGAGGAAGAGATTATAAAGGCACTGGAGAAAATGTTTGGAGGTAACTGAAAAATTCATTTTCTTAATTGTAGTGATAATTTAAGGATAAATACATTTGTCAAAACTAACCAGACTATATATTTTAAATATGCGCAGTTTATAGGCTATATTTTAAAAGGTCCAACTACTAATATAATTTTTTAGAGGGAGGATACTATTAATTACTTCCTACTCCAAGCATCCCTAAATATCTGCTTAATTTAAAAAGTCATTAAATTGAGTGCAGTTGCTTCTTGCTTAAATGGAGATATTCTTCAAATGTGTTATACCAAACAGCAATTGATATCAAATTATCTATGAAAGGAAAAACTCAGCAAACCATTAGAGTGAATTAGTTCAGTAGAAAGAGCTAAAATCCTTGGTTGGACAGTGAGTGGATCTAAACAATGTCTAAACAATTGGTTTTAGGAGCATAATCCAATTACCTCTTCCAAATCTCTTCAAAATCAAAACCTAGGTTGAAATATTCATTCCCCTCTTCCCAGAAAAATATCTACTTCTGCTTTACTGACTACACTAAAGCCTTTGTGTGAATCACAACAAACTGGAAAATTCTTAGAGATGGGAATACAAGACCACCTTACCTGTCTCCTGAGAAACCTATATTCAGGACAAGAAGCAACACTTGGAATTGGACATGGAACAACTGGACATGATTCAAAATTGACAAAGGAGTACGACAAGGCTGTATACTGTCACTTTGCTTATTTAACTGCTATGCAGAGAACATCATGCAAAATGCCAGGCTGGATGAAGCACAAGCTGGAGTCAAGACTACCAGGGGAAATATCAACAACCTCAGATATGTAGATGATGCCACTCCAATGGCAGAAAATGAAGAGGAATTAAAGAGCCTTTCATGAGGGTGAAAGAGGAGAGGGAAAAAGCTGGCTTAAAACTACTGTTTGAACTAAGTTCAAACAAATTTTGAACTTAGTTCAATGTTGAACTAAGTTCAAACAAATGTTTGAACTCAATATTCAAAAAACTAAGATCATGGCATTCGGTCCCATCACCCTCATGGCAAATAGACAGGGAAAAAGCAGAAGCAGTGACAGTTTTATTGAAACCATTGCTGCTGGTTTCAGTATTTGGACCCACCAGCCAATAAGAATATTTCTTAGTTCTTGCTTAAAAAAATAAGACATACTGAACTGTGTGTAAAATGCACCCATGAAATTGAGACTGTGCTACATAAGTACTACAACACAAAGTAAACCAAGTAGATGTAGAAAATTCATCTTTTCAAAGGATGAAAGCACCAAATGTTGTCAAGATGTAAACCATTCTTTTAACTAGAGTTTCTGAATCAGTATGGAAATGGTTCTAGAAGGGAAAAAGAGACCTCTGAGAACTTCCTCTTAAAGGAGGTTAAATACACCATCAGCTAAGATCAATGAGAGGAAAAAGTGGAAGTAGTGATAGATTCTCTCTTCTTGGGCTCCAAAATCACTGTGGATGGTGACTGCAGCCATGAAATTAAAAGATGTTTGTTCCTTGGAAGGAAAGCTATGGCAAACCTGAAATGAAGTGAAGTGAAAGTCACTCAGTCGTGTCCAACTATTTGCGATCCCATGGACTATACAGTCCATGGGATTCTGTAGGCCAGAATACTGGAGTGAGTAGCCCTTTCCTTCTCTAGGAGATCTTCCCAACCCAGGGATTGAACCCAGGTCTCCCATATTGCAGGCAGATTCTTTACCAACTGAGTCACAAGGGAAGCCCAAGAATACTAGAGGTGGGTAGCCTATCCTTTCTCCAGCAGATCTTCCCAACCCATGAATCGAACCAGGGTCTCCTGCATTGCAGGCAAATTCTTTACCAATTGGGCAATCAGGGAAGCCCATGGCAAACCTAGACAGTGTATTAAAAAGCAAAAGCATCACTTTGCCAACAAAGGTCCGTATGGTCAAAGCTACAGTTTTTTTTCAGTAGTCATGTACGGATGTGAGAGTTGGACCAGAAAGAAGGCCGAAGAATTGATGCTTTCGAACAGTGGTGTTGGAGAAGACTCTTGAGAGCCCCTTGGACTGCAAGGAGATCAAACTAAAAATCCTAAAGGAAATCAACCCTGAATATTCATTGGGAGGACTGATACTGAGGCTGAAGCTCCAATACTTTGGCCACCTGCTGTGAAGAGCCAACTCAGTGGAAAAGACTGATGCTGGGAGAGAATGAAGGCAAAAGGAGAAGGGGCGACAAAGGATGAGATGGTAAGATACCATCACAGATTCAACGAACAAGGAGATAGTGGAGGACAAAGGAGCCTGGCATGCTGCAGTCCACTGAGTTGGAGTCAGACATGATTTAGTGAATGAACAACAATCTTTCCCCCATGGTAACCATAAGTTTTTTTCAACATTTGTGACTCTATTTCTATTTTGTAAATAAGTTCATCTGTACCATTTTTTTACATTCTACATATAAGTGATATTTTATGATAAACTGGTACTTTTAAAGTACTTAAATGATTTTAAACCATGTCCATGTCCTCTCTTAAAATAACAAACTTTTTCTCTGAAGCTATATAAATACCAAATTCTTAGTAAGTCTGTTTTCCATGGTTAGTAGAAAGATAATATTTGGTTCAATCTCTATCCAAAGTATGACAAATTTTGAATTGTAAAGAAACACAAAAACTGTTTTTGAACTATGTTTGAATTTCTCCATGGAGCCCAAGGGTTTGAATATTTGCTTACCTCGGACTTTAAAATATTTCACATGGTTTGCCACAGCCTCTGTAACACTTTCATCGGGGCAAGTTTTCACACCATTAGGAAATAAAGTAGATCGCTTTCTTCTGAGCAACCAATGTCTCTCAGTTTCTCTGTTTTCCAGAGGTTGTTTCTTTTCAGCAGATAGAGAAGAATCTGTGGATTCTGAGTCAGTCTGGAGAAAAGAAACTGTACTCTTGGGTTCTTGGATCTCTTCTAAAGATAAGTAGGTTTGTGCTACAAAGTGAAAGGATAAACAAAACTTCTGATGATGAATGAAGATACAGAATGAAAGGAAACAAACAAAAACTGACATCTGCACCATGTCTGGATTTTTAACTCAATGCTCAAATTACAGACCTATATGCTTCAAGAGAAGTGAAGTATTCAATTTTTTCTCCATTTAATTCCTACTCCTTATTTCTAAGACTGTTAGTTACTGAAACCAAGTATACATTCAATTTCAACACAAGAAATAAGAAAAAGTAAGGTCTTAATCAAGAAACATTAATGAAGAGGAAAACCAGAATTATTGGAGAAATTATCACACAGTTTAAATGAAGCAATACTAAAGATTAATAGAGTAATATCTGATTCAATTCCTTACAGCAATCATATCAAATAATGTTTTTAGAGAAAATATACTACGGATATAAAGAAAAATGGGAAAAGTAACACAGATTTTTAAATACCTGTTAATGATGGAAGGTTTCCTTCTATCAGGACAAATATCAACATACACAGAGAAATCTTCCCAAAATGAGGAAACATAATCATTTGAGTCAAAACCAAAAGGAGGAGGAGAGGCCAAAATCTGTAACTGAAAAGCCTTGAAATGTCCAGTAACAAACTGTTACAGAAGAAGTCTAACATTTATAAATTTATGTTTGAGAACTGACAACCATTCCAAAATCATTATAAATTAGCTGAATAAAAATGGTGTCCTTTCAAAGTACCTCTCCCTTCTTTTCTGAAATAACTAACATGCTATGAGAGCAGGAGAGATAAGCTAATTAGGACAGATGGGAAGAGACAATTTCTTTGTTCTAATCTAGTCAGCTAAGCTCTTTACTAACACTCTCCTTGCCTTTAATAAACAGTCCACTTAAAAATAATGTTTCCCCAAAAATAATATTACACATACAACTCAGAAATTTACAATTTTTCTCAATCTATTAGATTCACATATTCTCTGATTTTCTCTAAAACTGATTTATAAGCATAAAATGCCCAGACCAACTATACTTGTCTACAACAGAAATACAGAACTACATACAAAATAAAATCAGTTTTCTTGGAGCTGTTTCTGTTTGTAATAAATCTACTGTCTTGTAAGCTACTGTCTGTCCCTCCTTGATTAAAAAACTTAAAAATCTTCCACTGTAACCACTTCTATCTCCTTCCTCATCTATAAAATAGAACAGGAATAGTAAAAATAACTCATGATAGAGATATTGTAAACATTAAAGAGGTATTAAACTTTTTCTAAATCCTAGTTAAGTGATTGGCTTATGACTTTAAAAAGAAAGCTAAGTTTGTTTTTTTATCCCAAGAATTGTGAAATAAAAACAGTATTAGCTTCTTTAAGAAGGCTTTCCCTGTCCACTGACAACGCTCTTACAACCTCTCTACCAGCTCTCAGTATCACACTCACACACACACCCTAAGCTGAACACACTTCGGTGATCCCAAAGAAACTCTATGATTTTTTTTAAACAAGCATACTAAAACTGTTCATGTGTTCATTTCTCCTATTAGACTATAAATGACCTAGGAATAAAAGCTGTCTTTCATTTTTTTCTACCTTGTACATTTCCTGATAGTAGTAGATGCTCAAAAAATGTTCCCTGAACTGACAATCAAAATTACCATATGCCTGTTAAAACAGAAGAAAAATTAATCTAAGCATCAATTATATGACATGCACTGAGTATCACACAATTTAAAATTTATATCTAAAAATTGGTCACCTTTCATAAGGAAAAAAATTACACCTCAGCCTAATGAATTGGAAATATGTTTAATATAAAATCTTGGTATTCTCAAAGCATTATTTCCATATGAATTTACGAAAATGGATTTTAAGCAATCTTCAAAACATGACAAGGGACAGTGGTATCTTTGAAAAACATACAAACAAAAGTTAAGAAGTCACAATAAGATGTATTATATACTTGTTTTCCCAAAATTAGATATACAAAATAACGAATAGTCATCTAAAAAAGTTCCCTCCCCAACAAAGAAACTGGGAATTAAACATGTAATTATAACCTCTTCACAGGAACTCTCCAAAGGACAGATATCTTTAACAATAAAAAGGTGGTGACACAAACTTAAGGACACTAAGGCTTAACTGACAACTCAATTCACACAATTCTGAAATAAAACATCCTGACTGTTAGCTTCATCTTAATTTGCCTTTCCTTCACTGCTATACAGTTACAACATAAATCTAAGAGATGCCTAAAATAGAAGATTAAAATAATATTATTAAAAAAATTTTCTTATCTGAGAAAATACAATATAATTGTCCCCTCAAAATATTCCTGATAACATTAGAAGGTTGTAAAGTGTTGAAGCATATGTAATACCATCATTATCACATCAATTCAGGACTGTTACCTGTCAGAACATTTAATAAAAACTTATGCTCCATGTGGTTCTTAAGTCTCTAAAAATTACAATTTAAAAATATAAAAGCAATGAGAGCAATCTGGCTTTTGCAGACGAATACTGGGTAAACAGAGCTATAAAATTATGTATTCAGTCCTAACAATTAGTATATAAGACTTCAAGGATTTTTTTTTTTAATTAAAGTTATGAAGACACCAGTTTTATCTTCTATACTTACAGAAACTGTACACATATTCTGGGATGTCAGAGTAGGATAGGAGTCAATATTTACATAACTATACCTCAAATAAACTAAGTTGAGCTACATATGCAATTTTTTGTGATAGCTAAATTTTTTGCTCCAAATTCACTCTGAATGAACGAACTAAATTCTCAGATCCCCACACATGACAGCAAAAGAAACACAAAACAAACATCAATTAGAGTAACAGTTCATTTAGCAACTGAGAAAAATAAGCTGCGTTTTGACAGAGTGAATTCTTATCACCTTCCTAACATTGTCTTCTCTTATGCTATACAGAAGGGATGCCGTAAATGGCATTTTCTGAAGCCTTGATACTAAATTCTTTTTTTAAAAAAATACACAGTATTCATACTGCATGCTTGAGCTGCAAAGAATAAAACTACAATATAATGTGACTTGTCAACAAATTTGACAAGCACTGGGGCTGGCACCAGGGAGGACCTAACTCCCTTCAACTCCCAGTTATGTGGAAGTACAGATCACACAGCTTTATTATCTACAAAAACATTCCCACATTACATACACTATTGCATAATCCAAGCATACTTAATCAAAAAAATATTTATGAAACTTTAACTTCTATCTAATACATTAATCTATATCACCCCCATTTCCACTCCATCTATGAGATCCAAACAATTCTAACAATATATCTTATATATTTTAAATAATGTACAATGACTTATAAAACTACTGCAAGTTATTTTCTTCTCTGTGAGCTGGCCAACACAAATGCTGGTAAGCGGCTTTCCAGTAATCGTATAGAGCATCTGTGTCATGTTTGTACAGATTAACTAGCTACTGCTGCCCTTCTGTTGCTGTAAATGAAGCTTCAAAATGAGCTCTCGAATATCTTCCCGTTTGGTCTTTATTACATGACGAGGGAACCATTTCTCCAGATGAATTGGAAGTTCAAAGTTAACAATAGGATCCTAATGAGAGAAAAGACAATGTAATCACTTTAGCAGTATAATCCAAATTTGTTCAAAATTCATTTTTATAAGAAATGAGAAGTTGCCAACTTTTTAAAATAACAGCTTTAGTGAGACATAATTCACATAACATACAATTCACCTGAAGTATTCAATTGAATGATTTTCAGTATATTCAGTTGTGCAACCATCACCACAATCAATTTCATAGTATTTTCATTAAACTGCTAACTTTCGAACATCAAAATTAAACACTGTATGTTCTGCTACAATTCATGTTTAAGTGAATTAGTGCAAACAGAATTAGTAAACAATGATTCAGTACAACATAGAAGTCAGCGTGGTTAGAACACAATCTTCTCCAACATGTTACTATTTTGTACTATTAAAATAAAGAGAAAGGCCAGCAGTAAATGAAGAATCTCAGATAAAAAATAGAAAATTCTACAGAAGTACCTTCTTTTAGTCTAAGAAAACAGCCAATTTAGTGGTTTCAGGAATTGCTACATTTTTCATTATGTTAAGCTTAACAAGGAAGTTGCAACTGCAAAGACAATTCTGCCTGTCTTCAAGAAAATAAATAAATGCTGAAGAC
Source organism: Giraffa tippelskirchi (assembly GCF_054371585.1). Taxonomy (NCBI): domain Eukaryota; kingdom Metazoa; phylum Chordata; class Mammalia; order Artiodactyla; family Giraffidae; genus Giraffa; species Giraffa tippelskirchi. The sequence continues at coordinate 187,571,499 of NC_137276.1, read as the reverse complement.
TACCCTAGATCATGTTTATGAATTTGATGAAACTATTAGAAGCTAGATGTAAGAAGGACTTACTTAAAAAGGAAATTAAGAATCCCAGGGTTTAGAGCTGAAACGATGGGCTGACTGTGATTTTAGGAGCATATGTCAATGGAGATTTAACTGTGCAAGTATTTTCATTAGAATTAATGTTGTTTTTCTTAGGCCTAGTTACAAAGTTCCACAGGTTTTGAGTAATCAACCTGAAACCTATTTTCTTCCACCCACAGTCTGTTATATTAGTGCACAAATTTGTGAAACACAAGATTTAGCTTTTTGAGTTCCCCACCCCCTAGGAATCTTAAGTGGTGCTACAATCTAAATGAGAAGTATATTCTACAGACTGAGGCTACATAAAGTAGAATTATATAGCAGATTCAGAATATGTTATGTAATAAGACACTCTGGATAATCTAAAAACAAAATCAAATCTCTTTGGAAAGAGTATTAGAAGATCAGAATTGTCATCCTATAAGGCAGTTCCAGTGTAGAATAAAAAAGGAAAAAAACCTTAATAACACATTTAGCAGTTTCCATAATGTATACCATCTTCTACTATAATCAATTCTCCCCAATTATACCAAAAGTTATAACTGCATACTATAACCTTCATGCTTTGAAAGTACATTTAAGGATTATCTAAACAAGCTTCTGGTCAAAAATACCCTGTTCCTATAGCCACCTTCATAAATAATACTGGTTATGACTGAAGTAATAAGCTAACAGTTAAAAAAAAAAAACACGAGTGATTCCTTGTTATTTAAAATTCTTTTTAATGTTGCTACAGTTCCTACAGAATCTCTGACAAGCTAGGAAATAATACCTATTCTTGTCATTGTACTTATGTAGCTGATGGTTTTCTGAGATTCTTCAATACACAAGTCTTTGGTCTTGAAATTTTTCCTCAAATTTGTCTGTCTTATTCTCTTTCTGCCTTGAATCCATCTGCAACTCCAATTATATGTAAACTAGACTTTTTGTACCACACTTGTCTCTTTTGCACTGTTCTCTTCTTTTTCCTTTCTTACCTACAGTGGGATACTTTCTAGAGTCCTTTCTTAAAGTTCCCTAATCCTGTCTTCTGCTGTATTCAGTCTGCTATTAAACCCATCCAATAAGTTCTTAATTTCAGAAATATCAGTAAGCACTTTTGTTCTAGAATGTCCACTCAACATTTTTTTTTAAAGCAGATTTCATTTTTACCCAATTTCTTTCATCTTTGACTATTTTCTCCAATAAATTAATCAAATTATTTTAAAGTTCTTATTTTTTAACTCCAATATTTGGGTTATATATGGTTCTATGCCTTTTTTTTCTTTCTTGATTACCTCTAGAAATCTGCTTCTTTGCTTGCCCAGTAATTTGTGATTATATGCTAGTAACTGTGAATAAAAAACGTATTTATATCTTTACATACCTTAAAGAAGCTCTCCACATATTGCAGTAAATATACACCACAATCACTGCTATTATCCTGTTTAGGAACTTTAGGGCACAGGTCCATCATGTTTGTTTTGCTGAATTCACGGTGAGTTTTTCGTTTAACTTCCCATTCTACCTCTAAATACCTTAAATCAACAAAAAGTAGAGTGAATTAAATAGAAATTTCTTTACTATTATGTAAACTTTCACAAAGATGTAAAAACATCTGCTGCCAAATATGTTGCCTCCAGCCACATTTCAAAAGACTTAAACCTTAACAGCACAAATTATAACTTGTGAGGCTTCAAAAATGCTAATAAAATCATCTGAGTTTCAAACTAAATACTAGACATTTTTCAACAACTCAACTTTTACAACTCATATAACATAAGTCACTTATATTTACAAATAAACTTTAGTTGCTAGTTTTTTCCAGATCCTACAGCAAATTTTAAAATTACCAACACACACACAAAATAAGAATGTGAAAGAGTTTGTTTTTCCTAAAGTGTTACTTTTGTTCAATTATGAATATGAATTTCAAATTTACTTTTGATAAAAATACTTGAGAAGTATTTTACACATAATGGGGTTATTATTAATTAGATCTATAGACCTCACCTAAGTACATAATAAAATATAACTTCTGATCTAATCTTTTAAGTAATTCTTAAGGCAACTTACCAATTACTGAGATTATAGTAAATTCATCACTACTTACTCCCGTAAATTCTGAACTGTGTTTTGTATAGAAGCAGCTTTCAAGGAATCTAGTATGAGAATGCATGGCCTATGAAAAGCAAAGAAAGAAATCAAGATGTATGTATTTGTATAAGAAGTAAACCTAAATATCTGAAATGTGTATTATAGCATGTACGCACCTTTTACACATTTTCTTTGGTACTGTCACATTCATCTCAGGGCTCTGAAATAACATGAATTTTTATGACTTTGAAATTAAAGCTAGTTTGATAAATAAACTTTTAGTCACTTTTAAAAATGTTTCAAATAACGTTAAAATTTCTTTTCATCATCTCAAGTAAGCCAATTTCATCTTTAAAATTTATTATTTTCTGTCACTGGTTACAGAGTTTATAAATTTTTACACGTGACCTTAAGAAGTTATGGAGCTTCAACATAACCTAAAAAACAAACTGGAACTTGAATTACTTGTATTCAGAGTTGCCATCTTAAACAAAGATAAACAAGTTAATTGAATCTGTCCTTAATCACATTCTCTTAACTCAGTAAATGAAGTCAGTAGAGACAGACTTCTTCCCTTTGAAGCACAAGAAGCAAAGTATTAATGTATATTAAGGGACAAGAGAGGGCTTCCCTTGTGGCTCAGCTGGTAAAGAATCCGCTTGCAATGTGGGAGACATGGGTTTGATCCCTGGGTTGGGAAGAGCCCCTGAAGCAGGGAAAGGCTACCCACTCCAGTATTCTGGCCTGGAGAATTCCATGAACTGTATAGTCTATGGGGATGCAAAGAGTTGGACACAACTGAGCAACTTTTCACTTTCATTTTCAAGGGTAAGAGATAGGGTATTTCGTTATTTTTGCTGATAAATTTAAGAATCAATAGATCACGCTTTCTTCAATATGCAGAACTTCTCAGTTATCTTTATTATGCTAATATAACAGTAAATCTCAAGGAGGGAAATAGAACACAGGATTTACTCAGCTTAACTGACTTTAATATCCTTTTTATCATAAATGTATCTTAAAACAGAACACAATTTGGGAAACTTGGCTCTAGAAGCAAGAAGAAACTCCCCTGTTCTGCCACCGTGACATTAAAGAAGAAAACCTCCTTCCTTCTGCCCACTCTGTGCCAGTGACAATAAAGACATAAGCCTTTGCCAGTGAGGCTACTACCTGTATGTATAAAAAATAATTAGGTGACTACCTTAATCAATTAAGATACCAAATCTAGACCATAAATATCAGTTTGGAGGTCCATTTGAAGAAAAGTTAACAGTAACTATCTTAGCCACAGAAGTCATATGGATTAACCATGAGTCTACTTTGAATGATTTTTACCAACAATTTATAAAAATAGAAAGTGGAATGTAAAATATTGTACAGGAGGTGGTGATCAAAAACCATCCCAAAGAAAAAGAAATGCAAGAAGGCAAAGTGGTTGTCTGAGGAGATTGAGAAAAGAAGAGAAGCAAAAGGCAAGAGGAAAAGAGAAAGATATACCCAACTGAATGCAGAGTTCCAGAGAACAGTAAGGAGAGATAAGAAAGCTTTCTTACATAACCAATGCAAAGAAATGAAGGGAAACAATAGAATGGGAAAGACTAAAGACCTCTTCAAGAAAATTGGAGATATCAAGAGCATTTCATGCAACAATGGGCATGAAAAAAGAAACAGTAAGGACCTAACAGAAGCAGAAGGGATTAAGGAGTGGCAGCAACAATACACAGAACTATACAAAAAAAGTCTTAATGACCTGGATTAATGGCCTGTATAACCATGATGGTGTGCTCACTCACCTAGAAACAGAAAACCTGGAGTGTGAAGTCAAGTGGAGCTTAGGAAGCATTACTATGAACAAAGCTAGTGGAAGTGATGGAATTCCAGTTGAGCTATTTCAAATCCTAAAAGATGATGCTGTCACAGTGCTCACTCAATATGTCAGCAAATTTGGAAAACTCAGCAGTAGCCACAGGACTGGAAACAGTCAGTTTTCAATCCAATCCCAAAGAAGAGCAATGCCAAAGAATGTTCAAACTATCACACAACTGCATTCATTTCACATGCTAGGAAAATAATGTTCAAAACCCTTCGAGCTAGGCTTCAGCAGTATGTGAACTGAGAATTTCCAGATGTACAAGCTGGATTTAGAAAAGGCAGAGGAAACAGAGATCAAATTGCCAACATTCGTTGGATCATAGAGAAAGCAACGGAATTCCAGAAAAACATCCACTTCTACTTCATTGACTAGGCAAAAAGCTTTTGACTATGGAAAATTCTTAAAGACATGGGAATACCATATCACCTTACCTGTCTCCTGAGAAACCTATATGCGGGTCAAGAAGAAACAGTCAGAACTGGACATGGAACAACAGAATGGTTCAAAATTGGGAAAGGAGTATGTCAAGGCTGTATACTGTCACCCTGCTTATTTAACTTCTATGAGGAGTACATCATATGAAATGCTGGACTGCATGAATCACAGGCTGGAATCAAGACTGTCAGGAAAAATATCAACAACCTCAGATATGCAAATAATACCACTCTAATGACAGAAAGTGAAGAACTAAAGAGCCTCTTGATGTAGGTGAAAGAGAAGAGTAAAAAAGCTGGCTTAAAACTCAACAGTCAAAAAACTAAGATCAAGGCATCTGGTCCCATCACTTCACAGCAAACAGAAGAGGAAAAAGTGGAAACAGTGACAGATTTTCTTTTCTTAGGCTCCAAAATCACTGTGGATGGTGACTGCAGCCATGAAAAGACACTTGGTTCTTGGAAAGAAAGCTAGACAAACCTAGACAGTGTATTAAAACCAGAGACAACCCTTTGCTGACAAAGGTTTGTATAGTCAAAGCTAGGTAGTCATGTACAGATGTGAGAGCAGGAATTTAAAGAAGGCTGAAAGTGAAAATCACTCAGTTGTGTCAGACTCTTTGCGACTCCATGAACTATACAGTCCATGGAATTCTCTAGGCTAGAATACTGGAGTGGGTAGCCTTTCCCTTCTCCAAGGGATCTTCCCAACCCAGGGATCGAATCCAGGTCTCCCACATCGCAGGCAGATTCTTTACCAAGCTGAGCCACAAGGGAAGCCCAAAGAAGGCTAAGCACTGAAAAACTGATGCTTTTGAATTGTGTTGTTGGACAAGACTCTTGAGAGCCCCTGGACTGCAAGGAAATCAACCCTGAATATTGATTGGAGAACTGATGCTGAAGCTCAAGCTCCAATACTTTGATCACCTGATGCAAAGAACTGTCTCACTGAAAAAGACCCTGGTGCTGGGAGAGACTGAGGGCAGGAAGAGAAGGAGGCAACAGAGGATGAGATGGTTGGATAGCATCACCAACTCAATGGACATGGATCTGAACAAACTCTGGGAGATAGTGAAGGACAGGGAAACCTGGTGTGCTGTAGTCCACGAGGTCACAAAGAGTTGGATATGACAGCAACTGAACAACAGTTATTGCAAAAACTGGTGAAATGATGAAGAATAAAAGTACATTTTCCCATAGAAATTGGAAAGTTAGCTGACCAAGATGATCAGATAAAATACGAAATAAATGAATCTAGGAAGTTAAAGTAAGATAAACAGATGCAAAAAGAAAGACAATTTCCCTTGTTCTCTTTCCTATACCAACAAAATAAATCAAAGAATCATAAGTCAGCATAATTTAATCATATGGTCCACCTGTATCTGTCATAGCCTACCTAGCTATGCCTTATTTGAGAGATAGAATTGTTATATTCATGAGTTTTCCTCCCTTCCCATTTATAAAAACACACTTACTTGAGAATCTTCTGTACCTGAGGACAGTGCTGAAGAAGTACACAGATCATTATCTAGTTAGAAATAACAAAACAGTTATGTGTGTTTATTTTATGTCTACTACAAAGTAGTGGGATAAAAACTGTAATGTGTATGCACACTAGTAGTTAAAGGAAAAAGAATACCTGGGAACTACTCAATTTTTTTAATGGTTAATATTACAAAAAAATCCAAGGGATAGATAAAACAGACAATGGTTAATTAGCTGTCATAGACAATACATAAACCCTACAGCCAAATCTTGAAATACCAGTTAGCTGGGCCAGTTTCCTATAAAAAGACAACTTTCATAGAATGCTCATTTATCAAAATCTCTGCTGTTTTTAATGCAGAGGACCATTAATTCGCCTAGTAATAATTCTTCTAACATATCATAGGGTGATCATAGGGTGTTGTACAAATACACTTTTACAGCACAAGAGAATTAGACAAAATTGAAAATAATCAGTTACTTTTTCAGTTTTTCCTTCTCCCACAAAAGATACAGGTTTTGGCTAGGATTAATGTTAATGACTAATGTTAATTCTGCTTGCTGCTTAGGCTACAGCTATAAAATACAGTTTGATTCTTTTCTCAAAGAAAGTAGGCTTATTTACCTACTTAAGATCTATCTGGGTTGCAACATAAAAATCATGGAAGAAAGAGACCCCTATATTACCTAGCCAAATTACTAGTGTCAACACGACCTGTCTTGATTTATACCAAGAGAAAGAAAAAAACGGGTAGATTTCAAGTTATGCCTGAAGATACATGATATGAATTCTTAACAAGAATATTTTATAAAAAGTGCTATGATAAACTTGATATAACAGTATAACTTGAGAATTACATTTTGTTTATATATGAGTCTGGGCATCATAAAAATTTCATACATTTCTTCTAATAAACTAAATGATAAGAAATAATTATATTATTTATACTATCTTTCAACCTCATATTGTTCTCTATAATCATTTTACTTTTGCCATCATTATTAAAAATATGATCTACATTAAGTTCATCACCTATTGTTCTGCTATCATGTTGGGATTCCTCAGCCTGGGAGTGCTGGGATATAGTTTGTGGAAAATCTTCATACACAACTTCTTCTAACCATGGAAAACAAATGACTGCAAGATACCAGTGAGACCTGTTGAAAAAGAAATATAATCTCAACACAAAATCTAAACAATATAGAAGAATATGTTCTAGAACTATAGCTGAGAAGGTGGGTATGACAAATATTAATTCTGAAGAAGTTCACTATAATATCTGAACACACATTTCACAACTAATTTATAAAGTACTAAGACTTCTTCGGGTAAAATCTGAGTAATTTAAACTTAACTTTTATATAACTCATATTTCCTGTTGAGGATCTGCTTTAATAAATAAACAGACTTACAGCATCATTTTTTTTCTATTAGTGCTTAAAGAGCTTGTTCTCTTAAATATTTGAAGATTCACCCTGCATGCTTTTCCTTTTTTGTTTAGAAAATCTTTTCTTGAGTACCCCTCACCTCCAAAAAAAAACCTCTATGCCTCAGTCATTATACTCTTGTGGGCATTTGTCATTTTATTTTTTTCACTATATATAACATAAGCACTGTCAAAACAAAATCCAAGACAAACAAACTCATTTATTTTAGCTACTTCCTTAGAAAAAAATTTAAACATAACACCTTGATTGATATACCCCTACATTTTTACTGATTACTAATCTAAAAATGCACAAAATACTTTTCTCCACCCTCCAATTCTTTTTTTTTTAAATAATCTGAAATACTCACGACTCATTTACAGGCACAAAGATGTAATCTTTGTTAAAGATGTTTATGTGACGAGTCCATGTTCTTACTCTCTTATGTCTTCTCTGAGCCATTCTGGGAATAAAAAGATAGATATATTTGGTAGACAAAAAATTCAAAATTTAAGATAAGAATTTCAAGAGCCATTTTATACACTGAAAAATGCTAGTTTTAGTTTATTTAACCTTCTTTTTCTAGATACATAATATTTAGCAGACTGGAAAATGTGCTTTTATTAACATCTGGCTGTTTTTAAATATGACCACTATTTATAAACATAAAATAATGGATAAGAGAAAGGCAGCAATTCATAAAATGCTCTATAGATCCTAAAAGTGTCTGAACAACTGAATATGAACAGCTATACCTATTTATTCTGATATAAAATATTATCATTAAACCTTAACAGAATTGTCTAAATGTTGTATGTGTGACGAGGGAGTTGTTAAAACTTAATGGAAGAGGAGAGATGAGGTATATATTCTTAAATTTTTAAAGATGAAACTCCTCTCCCTTTATTTCATTTATAAGAATATTATAGGACAGGGAATTCCCTGGCAGTTCAGCGGTTAAGACTTTGCTTTCCAATGCAGGGGATGCAGGTTCGATCCCTGGTCTGGGAGCTAAGATTCCACATGCCTCCTGGCCAAAAACCCAAACATAAACAGAAGCAATATTGTAACAAATTAAATAAAGACTTTAAAAATGGTCCACATTAAAAAAAAAAAAGAACATTATAGGACAATGAGTTAAGCACACGCACCATCCATCTTTTATTTTATTTCTTTGATAAATATTAGATTCCTAAGAACAATGAAAATCACTCACACTGCCCTAAAGGAATTTACAAAATAATGAAGACAGAAAAAAAACTACAACAAATAACTAAAATGTAAGTTTCATAAGGGATACAAATGAATCATGGTGATGGCATCTAAGAAAACCATCAAGAAAAAGGTTGGGACACACGAATAATAGTTCCTTTTCTTTATGTCATTAGGGAGTTAAAGAAGGAAGATATCAAACCAAGTTTGGATGTCAAAAAAGGTTCTAGGAAAGGGATGGCATTTCACAGTTGCATAAAGGAGGTTATGGTATGACATCTGGCTCAGTCCCAGGAAGGACCTCTTTTTAGTTAGAAAATTAAACAAACAATGGTTTGTTCTTATATATTTATATACCAAGTAACACAGGAAACAGACATCTTTGCTCTATCCCCGTCCATGAGAATATCTAACCAAACTCACAGGAGTAGACGTTGGGAGTAAAATGGAATCTAGAATGGGCTAAAAGATGTGGTAGGAATCAGACACTATGCAAAAGAACAACTTTGTAAAATAACGAGTCATATGTTTACCAAATTTTCTTATTTCAAAGTGATCCAACCATTACAATGATTATAAATAATTATTTTTACCTAATACAGAATCTGTTTTCCATTTGAAAAATCTTAAAAGAGACAGCTTATTTTCTTTTGTTTTATGTTGGTGTTTGATAAATTTCCTGATTATGCTAACCTTACTTCACTGGGAATACATCAGACATTGGATGGAGCAAGGATGATAAGAGGGAATATAGGGCCACAGTATGATCTCTTACTCTCTGTTCCTAACTAATTGGAAAATTCTCAATTAAATGTCTAACACTTCTCTCCCTGTTCAATAACATACATTATTATCTTTTGTTTTGAGTTCCTAGTATGTTCTAAGGACTGAGAAAAATGTCCCAGGTATAGAGTAGAAAAAAAGACAGATGCAGTCCCTGACCTCACGGAGCTTATATTTTAGAATGAGAAACTGAAAAGGAAAAAACAAGCATAAAAATTATTAGAAACAGTTTTAAAATAAACTAAAAAGTACCAGGAGAGAAAAAAAAAAAGTGCCAGGAGAAGAGATTTCTGTCAGAAAACAGCAAAGAGCTTAGCATATTCAAAAAGTAAAAGGAGGCAGGCTGAGCTGAAGTATAGTAAATGAAGGGAGAGAATGTTGTGAGATGGGTTTAGGGAGATGGACAGAAGTGGATCTTGCTGAACCTCATAAACCACAATAATGACTGTGTCTATCATTTAGTCTGCTATTACCTAACATTAATAGTTGGAGCTTCCTGTAGGATTCATTGGCCACAAATTATGGTTTGTATCCCTCACAAGTTTGTTTCTGGATTCTTTTTTTTTTTTTTTTTAAACCAATTTGTAGGGATTCTTTGTGTGAATACTAACTATATACACATCAGCCAAGCATTAGTATGAGTATTGGTGTGTGTATATGTGTGTATGTATTCATATGCATATGGGTATGTGTATATGAAGATATACTATGCATAAGATACATGTAATGTCTATCTTACCCTGGAAGAAGTCACTCAGCTAACTTAGTTTTGTCTTATGTTTATATATGATGAGGCATATAACATCTAAGTTTTTTCTAATTTTTTAATCAAAAAAATTTTTACATACAACAGAATCTACCTTTTCATTTCCTCAGTTTCTAGGTAGGTATGCCAACTGCATAATCTCCACACTGACTAGTAATCTTAACACAAAATGTGGGAGTAAGTGTAGGGTGCCAACCATCAATTTCTACACACACAAAATAAAAGAGGAGGGCATGAGAAATATTAAATATCTAATTTGTTTACTACCTCCTTCCCTTCCATTAACCCTAATTATAAGGAATATTTTCATACTGTGATTTTCTCCTTAGTTGATCCTGGAAGGCCTTGTCTACCAGCACAAATTTCCAACCTATAAAGACACTCAAAATATGGATGATCACACATTCCAGTTTGTCTAGGTATACAACCAATATACACAGGTTGCCCAGTGTAGCCATTAATAGAGCCTCCTTTTATTCACTTAAGTGTTCCAATTTAGACTGTAAATTATATAGCTGCAATACTATAAATAATAGAAAGAGCTTGAACTTTGAAACTTGAAAGCTATATCCAACTTCTGATAACTTATCTAACTTTTTTAAGCTTCAGTTCACAACAATGGCCATTTATCTCATAAGACTATTGTAGAATCAAACAATAACCTTATGTTCACTGTCCTGGTTCCAAGCAGGTACTCAATAAATGTTAATACTCTCTCTATTGCTATTCTTTTTCTCCAACAACACAACAAACTCAGTTTACCCATTTAATCATCTTTTTAGTTGCTTATTATTCCTATTATTTTAAAGCGATGAAACAACTCTCACAGCCATTTTTCTGAAGGCTCCAGTAAAACAAAAACATCTTTGGACTAATGGTTAAAAGATAAAGATTTAAGTACCATCAGTTCTGTCACTTTATCAGAGTTCTGACAATCTTCACTGGCCTGCTTCCTCACCTGAAAAATGCCTTACATATCTAAAAGCACTGTTTTGGAAAGAAAGCATGTACAAAAATGTACCCTGTAAAGTGGTAGACAAATGTTTACATTAACTTAAAAAAAAAAATAGAAACTCTTTATTTTTTCATACGCCTACCACACAGATTATCACACAAAATATTAAGGGTAGGGAGAGAGGTGAAATGGCTCTCTGCTCACAACTATTCAAGTTACTGCTAAGATAAAAAATTACTCCTTCTTCTTTTTTGCCAGCCGTAACCACTGCTCAGACCCTGATGCTGGGAAAGATTGAAGGCAGGAGGAGAAGGGGATGACAGAGGATGAGATGGTTGGATGGCATCACTGACTCAATGGACATGAGCTTGGGTAGACTCTGGGAGTTGGCGATGGACAGGGAGGTCTGGCGTGCTGCAGTCCATGGGGTTGCAGGGAGTCAGACACAACTGAGCGACTGAACTGAACTGAACCACTGCTCTATAAGTTTTAGAATTAATCAAAAAAATACTTGGACAGAAATTCAGCTAAATTGTGGGGACAAACATAGTATTTTTTATAATGTTACCTCAGTTTAATTAAATAGTACTATGTTAGTGAGAGTCCAACCAGGAAAACATAAATCTTCATATATATTTAAAACAGATTAAATGTAATGCAAATTACTAGCTACAGTGGTGACAGAAAAAGTGCTAAGCCACAAAAGGCAATCAGTGAGGCAACCAGAGCTGGGCACAGTAGGACAATGCTAAACCCAATGCTGAAGGGGAGAGTGAAGAAGTAGTGGCTCCAGACAGAAGTTAGAGTTCTGCCTGTCCAGTGAAAGAAGAGCCTAGGTCTGTCCAGTGAAAGAAGGGCCCACAAATGAACTAGAATCACTACCAAAATAACTGCCCAAGGCAAAGAGGGTAAGGAAGAACCATCCTGACATCTTCTTTCCTTGCCCTCCAACCTCCATCATTCCCAACAGAACAATTGGAAACGCAACCTGCAAGAGTAAGCCTCCCTGTGATGAAGAACAGAACAGTGGAAGGGTGAGCAATGCCTTTCAGAACAGACAGGCCCAGGACATGCACAAGTGGTAATACTGCTCACTCTAGGAAATACAGAAAGAAGGTATTTTGCTAGGAGCATCAAAATAGTAATGCTTTCCTCTTAAAGCTTAAGTATATTGGAAGACTGACTTACGAAAGATTTGGATTATCTTCTGTTAAATTATTTTCCTTTCTTGTCAAGCATTTGTAGAAAAAGCTACTAAAAATATGACTTCGTTCAACAAGTTCATCTGATGCCTTCTCCGATATAAGATACCTATAAAGTAACAACACCACAAAAGTAAGTTATTTTTGGATTTTACCTGGTTTTCCTCCAATTATTTTACGTGTTCTGAAAATCTTCATTTATATGTCCAATTAGAGTCAAAGCAATCTTGCAGTTTGCTCTGATTTCAGATTTTTTTTTTTGTTCTTTAACTACCTTACCGTCTATCAAGATCAGTTAAAGCAGAAATTTTCCATTTTCTCATTCATTTACTTAACACGTATTTCTCAAGTTCCTAATATGTGCTAAGTACCGTATTTATACTAGCAACATTAAATGAGAGGGGGGAGAAAACAAGTTCCTGTCCTCAGAAAAGTGAGGGTAAAAAGGAAATATTAATGAAATAATCATACAATCACATATAAAACTGAAACCATGACATTCCTAAATAAATCTAGAGAAATTTTAATAACTCTTGAGACACAACTAATTGCTAAATCCTTAGTCCATTTCCATATAAAACAATTCTTCAACATAACCTTATATTTCAATCACTTAGTGATTAAATCTCTCATATTTAGAGAACTCTGGTATTGTTAATAGTTTATAAAGGTTCAAAAATGACCTTGCAATTGCTTTTTTTAAAAAAGCATAAAAGACAATCTCAGCTTGAATTTTTTTTTAATGTGGTCATGCAGAGCATATACTGTGTGAAAGGAGACACAAAGAATGCCTTTGGTGTGCTCCAAGTGTTCTTTTATCTTAATCTGAATGATGATGACATGGGTACATATATATGTGAACATTCATGAGCTGTATATTTAAAATTTGTGCACTTTCCTACTTGAAAGCTATTCATCAATTTTAAAAATAATTAGGAAGTAGTTTAAAAAATTAACATAGGATCCCCTCTGAAAAGAATTCAAAGAGACAGAGATATAGGTACATCAGCGAAAAAGAAGTATAGAAAAATATTCTTAGAATCAAATTATAAATAAAGTTTTAGTAATTATTTCCAATAAAACATATCAAAATTAACACCAAAGACGATCTAATATATCTCACAAAATATAAATTTGACGCTACTTAGGGATACAAAACTTAGTAAGATGTAAGATGCTCAACCTTTAGAAGGAAAATCATCGTAATGCCACCAATAACTTTAAAAAAAGGCAAAATATTATATGAACCATAAAAGAGATACAACAAAGATATTATGAGAGTTAATAATAATATTCCCTGTTTAATTAGAAAAGGTTTTCAAGAAGGTAACACTTGTGAGGAAGGGGAGAAAAATTTCAAAGGGGAATAAAATTTTAACACATTAAGATAAAGACGAGAATATTCCATGAAGCAAGAGTAACAGGGCATTAAGGTAGAAGAGTGACTAAGGAATGGCCTTTGTTTAGTAGACTGTTTATAATTCAATCTTGCTGGACTATGAAATAGGCACAGGGTTATGAGTAAATGGCAGAAAAGACAGATTTGTGTCATATTATCAAAACACTCAAATGCTTGACTGAACTCACTTTGACAAGTAATAAGAAATTAATAAAAGTTTCCAATGAGAATTGCATTCATGAAGTAGTTTATGAATAATAATGGTGGTAATAATATACTTAACAGATAGGAAAACAGAGACAAAGGATATAAAAAATTAATTTAGGTAAGATAAGTATACTAAAAAGATTGATGACAGAAGATAAACGAATATGAGAGACCAAATCTACTACTCAGGCAATTGAGTATGTAGAAAGGAAAAAGAGGGTGAAGAGTCAAGGATAATGGACACTTCACTTTCAGCCCAGATGGAATAAGAAGGATCAGATTTACACTCCTATTCTAAACAAGCAAAAAAAAAGTCAAACAAAATACATGGAGCAATAGTTTTTAAAACACTGGACATCAGCAACAAAGAATAGTGACCCCTGAGAGATGGTGAGCTCCATAATTGCCTCAGCTTACTGCCTTGATACATTTCAGATTACAACACAGAAAGGAATAACCCAGGTGAAAGATGGTAGACTCCTTGAGTTTAGGAGATACTGAGAGTCAGGAAAGACTAAGGCAGCAAGAGTTTGCAGATCAGAATACTGGAAAGGAAAAGGAGTCTAGACAGAAAACTCCAAATACATGCAGAGTATCCTCCCCAAGAATTTAGCAGAATACTGCATGTACGTAAGGAAGACACTTGAGAGTGGAAAAAGAACTATCTGAAAAAAGTAGAGAGAATGGTACCCAGCATTTATACAGATTGCAGGAATACTGCCTGTTGCTACCAGCCAGGCTGGAAAACCTCACTAATTCATGAGAAACTGAGTGCAGTATTCAGAAGGGTCTTTCCTCAGTAGTGAGGATTAATCTGTTGGTCTTACCTAATAAATCGTAAAAAGCAAGAGTTTAAAACCACCGAACTGTTTCCAAATCAGTTCAGTTCAGTTGCTCAGTCATGTCTGACTCTTTGCGACCCCATGGACTGCAGCACACCAGGCTTCCCTGTCCATCACCAATTCTCAGAGCCTACACAAACTCATGTCCGTAGCATCGGTGATGCCATTCAACCATCTCTTCTTCTGTGGTCCCCTTCTCCTCCCACCTTCAATCTTTCCCAGCATCAGGGTCTTTTCAAATGAGTCGGTTCTTCGCATCAGGTGGCCAAAGTATTGGAGTTTCAGCTTCAACATCAGTCCTTCCAATGAATATTCAGGACTGATTTTCTTTAGGATAGACTGATTGGATCTCCTTGCAGTCCAAGGGACTCTCAAGAGGCTTCTCCAACACCACAGTTCAAAAGCATCAATTCTTTGGTGCTCAGCTTTCTTTATACTCCAGCTCTCACATCCATACATGACTACTAGAAAAACCATACCTTTGACTAGATGGACCTTTGTTGGCAAAGTAATGTCTCTGCTTTTTAATATGCTGTCTAGGTTGGTCATAGCTTTTCTTCCAAGGAGCAAGCATCTTTTAATTTCATGTCTGCAGTCACCATCTGCAGTGATTTTGGAGCCGCCAAACGTCAAGTCTCTGACTGTTTCCATTGTTTCCCCATCTATTTGCCATGAAGTGATGGGACTGGATGCCATGATCTTCGTTCTCTGAATGTTGAGTTTTAAGCCAACTTTTTCACTCTCCTCTTTCACTTTCATCAAGAGGCTCTTTAGTTCTTCTTTACTTTCTGCCATAAGGGTAGTGTCACCTGCGTATCTGAGGTTATTGATATTTCTCCCAGAAATCTTGATTCCATCTTGCGCTTCAGCCAGCCCAGCATTTCACTGATGTACTCTGCATATGAGTTAAATAAGCAGGGCGAAAATATACAGCCTTGATGTACTCCTTTCCCGATTTGGAACCAGTCTGTTGTTCCATGTCCAGTTCTAAATGTTGCTTCTTGACCTGCATACAGATTTCTCACAGGTGGCTCTGTGGGGAGTTTTGGAATCTCAGAAACCAACATAACCAGGAGAAAAAAAAAAAAAAGAAAACCCACAGAATACAAGCCTAACCGCAACTGTGGAAAAGGAACTTTGCCGCAAAAGGTTCTAACCTAACAACCTAAGGCACAGCCTAGCCTGCTCACAGAACAAAGGATTGAGTGAATACCAAAGGAGAGATAGCTGGCCCCTCCCTGCCCGGAGGCAAAGAGGCAGGCTTAGAGGCAGGCTTTCAACAGCCAGAGCTAGAAGGCAAGAGGCTGCTGCAATCTCAACGCCAGAGATGGCACCTTCCACCAAACTGTGAGCAGGCTCCCAGTTGCTAACCAAGTTTTCCCGAGATCCTGGACGGTTGACAGCCACCAGGAGGGTTGCAGCCTGAGATCAGCTCTCCAGAGGAGACATACGGCACACCTGAGACAGTGCTCTCACGGCACACCCGGGAAACCAAGCAGCCAGGACCAAGGAGGTGATTAAGACACATGGCCCACCTAGGACAGTGTGCTCGCCGAGAACCTGGTCGCCTGAGCTGCTCAGACCTGGAAAGGGCACAAAACGCATGCCTAACCCACAGAGACTGAGCCAGAACTGTGTCTGAGTGTCTCCTGTGGAGCTACGGGTCAGCTGTGGCCTGCCCCAGGGGCAGGGGCTCTCGGTGCAGTAGACCTGGGGATGGCATAAGCCCTCTTGGAGGAGGTCGCCATTAGCCCCGCCACAGAACCACCAGAACTTACACAGGACTGGGGAAACAGACTCTTGGAGGGCACAAACAAAACCTTGTGTGCACCAGGACCCAGGAGAAAGGAGCAGTGACTCCACTAGAAACTGACCCAGACATGCCCATGAGTGTCCAAGAGTCTTTGGTGGAGGCATAGGTCGGCGGTGGCCTGCACAGGGTCAGGGGCACTGAGTGCAGCACTGCATGCATAGGACCTTTTGAAGGAGGTCACCATTATCTTCATTACCTCCACCATAGCTTTTTGGCCTCAGGTCAAATAACAGGGAGGGAAATGTTCATCACAGCACTGTTTATAATAGCAAGGACATGGAAGCAACCTAGATGTCCATCATCAGATGAATAGATAAGGAAGCTGTGGTACATATACACAATGGAATATTACTCAGCCATTAAAAAGAATACATTTGAATCAGTTCTATTGAGATGGATGAAACTGGAGCCCATTATACAGAGTGAAGTAAGCCAGAAAGAAAAACACCAATACAGTATATTAATGCATATATATGGAATTTGAAAGATGGTAACGATAACCCTATATGTGAGACAGAAAAAGAGACACAGATGCATAGAACAGTCTATGGACTCTGTGGGAGAGGGTGAGGGTGGGACAATCTGAGAGAATAGCATTGAAACATGTATATTATCATACGTGAAACAGAACGCCATTCCAGGTTCGATGCATGAGACAAATGCTCAGGGGTTGGGCAATAGGATGATCCAGAGGGATGGGATGGGGAGGGAGGTGGGAGGAGGGGTTCAGGATGGGGAACACATGTAAACCCATGGCTGATTCACGTCAATGTATGGCAAAAACCACTACAATATTGTAAAGTAATTAGCCCCCAACTAAAATAAATAAATTAAAAAAAAAGTAACAGGAAGGGAGCACAGCCTTTCCCATCAACAGAAAATTGGATTAAAGATTTATCGAATATGGCCCTGCCCATCAGAACAAGACCCAGTTTTCCCCTCAGTCAGTCTCTGCCATCAGGAAGCTTCCATAAGCCTCTTATCCTTATCCATCAGAGGGCAGACAGAATGAAAAGCAAACTAACCAAACCGATCACATGGACCATAGTTTTGTCTAGCTCAATGAAACTATGAGCCATGCCGTGTAGGGCCACCCAATTTGGATGGTGGAGAGTTTCCAAATAATCTGTTTCAAAACAAAATTCAAAAATATTTACAGGAATATACCAGCACCCAGTAAAAATATCACCAGACATGCAAAGAAGAAAAAAAAAAGTATGACTCATAATGAGGAGAAAAATCAGTCAATCGAAACCAACCCAGAACTGACAAGGATGCTAGAATAAGTAGAAAAAGACATTTTAAAAGTTATTATATAATAATCATATTCCATATATTCAAAAAGCTACAGATATAAAAGATATTTTTTAAAAAGACCCAAATAGAACTTCTAGAGATTCATTCTACAAAGTTCAAGATGAACAGTAGATGGTAACATGAGACTTTTAAGTCTTATCCTTACTAGAATAGGATAGCACTATTATTAAAACAATAGGGCTGAAATTATATGATGATAATAAATTGATTTGGGAATGGTCAGTGAAATAGTCAGGAGACATCTTGAAAAATAAATGTTAGAAACGTGGGTCTAAGGATATAGTACAAAATGAGGACAAGAGACAAACTATCGCTGCATGAAAGTTTATAAAACTTTTTTATAAATTCCTTCAGCTTGGCTATATAAAAAATTGAAAACTATAATAGAACAGTGATATAGATTTTTTTAAATGTTGGTTAACTTTTACAGTGCTTAAGGACACATAAAGAACTACACAGTTGTTTCTTCCTGGTTCCCAAAGTGATCTGTCATTAGGTAAGTACTTTCATCAATAATACTATAGTCGAAGCATCAAGCCTCACTGACTCAGTGGACATGAGTTTGAGCAAAATCTGGGAGATGGTAAAGGACAGAGAAGCCTGGCGGGCTGCAGTCCATGGGGTTGCAAAGAGTTGGACCCGACTTAGTGACTGAACAACAAAACAGTCAAAGAAGTATCAATCAGTAGCAAGCAAATAACAAAAATGAAAACGAAACAAGAGTAACTCTTCTGAAGTATATAGTATCTATGGGAAGTAAAGGAATGAAACTAAACTTGTCAACACTAGACAACTTCGCTAGACAAAATTTTTCAAATCTGAAATTTTAGCAGGTTATTTTCAGCTAGAGTTAAAATACTTCAGAGATATTTACTTTAAGAGTCACATCAAAACCTGTAAAACAAATGACATAATGACATGATCATGTTACATTGTACTTACTTAAGATAGAAATCAATGATTACATCATTAAGAAACTCTCCTTCTTCTAAGCATTCCAGATCTTCATTAGTTACTCCTAAACCCCCTTTAGTAGGTGGTGGGGGATATACAATCAACCTTAAAAAATAAAAATAAAAGTAAAATATATTAATAATGAAAACTCTAGTCTCAAAGGGATTTGTTCTTTGGGACAATACAGGGCAGTAGTATTCAATAACTAAAATCTTAGGGTAAAAATATTTGACACAATATAATCAATTATATTTTCCTTCCTTTGTTTTCACAAGCTACTAATAGTACTGTCACTGAGTATCTTTTCATTTCCAATCCTTCCCATGTGGGTTAGTCTCAGTTTTTGTCTAATCAACAGGTTATCTCACTACCACTGAGGATGTCTCTCTTCCATACAATATTTAACTTTCAACAAACTGAAGTAATAAACCATATAAGATTCTCCTATGCTCCAGTTTCCACTGCTAAGTTTGAATCCCCAAGACTAAAACAGTCAGCAGTCAAAAACTACGTTCTCCTACTAGTAACTAGTCTATACCAGCTGGACAATGAAGAAGTAACATGGGAACTTAGGAGGCAAGTTTCCCATAACAACATGCTTAGAATATAAAACTTAGGAGAACATAAAGGAAATAAACCATCAGATCACAACCAGAAAGAAGTGGAAAACAAAATGACAACTAATTAGGCATTTTTTCCTTTGGTACCCTCTTTTAAAGTTCAGAAATAAGAGCAGTTGTGAATTCTGGCTATAATCTTGAAACAGGGTGGTACTCACTGCACAAATATAGTCAATAATAAAGGTATAATATGTACTTGTTGAACTAGAAAGATTCAAGAAGGTAAGAATCAACTGCAATTGATTTAATCTTCATAACTATTGCACCTAAAATAATATGGGAAATTTTTAAGTGATAAAATAATAATAACTATTTAATGGCTATTTCCCTATCCTGTGCTGTCCGTTTTTTTTTTAACAGAGAAGAGGAATCATGTAGAGGAATAGAAATTATTCTCAAATGCAAAGACTCCCTTATTCTACTTTACGACCATAAGAAGACACAAAAAAGACCAAATATAATCAAGAAAGTAACCTGCAAAGGGAAGTTCTGATAAACTTCAAAGTACCTGAAATTGAGGCACATTTTAGTAAGCTATTTCTCTTTTCCTATCATATATTCAGATATGGGATATATAATCTTAAAAACCATATACTTCTATTGAAATATTTTCAATAAAGGCTTTGACACATTTTACATCTTGGCTACCATTTCTGGCTTATTAATATAAAACATAAAACTAAGTGTTGCCTGGAGAATCCCAGGGACGGCGGAGCCTGGTGGGCTGCCATCTATGGGGTCGCACAGAGTCGGACACGACTGAAGTGACTTAGCAGTAGCATAAAACTAAGTAAAGTGGCATTGACTGTTTTCTTGATTATTTCTATTATTAACTGTCAGCAAGAAAGCAAAACTGAAAACATTTAAAAAGGTAAAATACTTAAAATCAGTAACATGAATGAAAACCACTAATGTGCCCACCTATTACAAACAGGATATGACACAGTACATACTTCTGAACAGGTCCAGTGTGCCTGACTTCTCGCCATTCCTCATCTGGATTAGATGTAATAGAAAGTGAGTAGCAACCACTACTTTGCTTCTGCAGTAAGGTGTAAGTAGGCTTGGCTGTATCTGTATTTGAGGGCTGACCCCCCGAAAAAAAAAAATGGCAACGTATAAGGTCTCCTTATACCCGTATAAATACATATTAACGCTCAAAAGGATAAAGTCAGAAGTTAGACTTGTAAGAGAAAATGGGACTAAAAGAAATACACACCAATGAGTTATATACATATACACAAAAATATACTCTTACAATTTCTACAAAGATATAATCAAATCAAAATAATACTCTGGAGCAAAAGATAATGTACTATGGATCAAAGTTTAACCTGAAGTGTTACTTAAAGGGCTGGGCTTTACAATTTTAGAATCTGAAAACAGTGCTGTTCAAAATGAACAAAAGAGGTAATAAGTAGTAGGAATGTTTTTAAAAGACTGATAAGAGATTATAACAACATAAACCGATATTTTATTATTAAATGGAAAACTATGATACAAATCTGTATATACAGTGTAATTATCAGGCAAAATTTTTACAATATTATGCAAAGGCCAGTGGTGAAGTCTTACACCTTATCTTTCACTAATGTGTCTTTCTACAGACCTTTAAAATAACAGATTAAAATAACCAAACCCACATGCGAGTGCATGTGTGTGTGTGCACACGCCCCCATCACAGAAAACTTAAACACTTTTCTTTCTGGGGGTATTTGGCAGAGATATATAAGCCACAAGTATATTAACAACCTCCTATAAAAATAAATACAGTATTTTAAAACTTACCATTAATTGTCTCAAGATAGTCTTAGACTTATAAAAAAAATCACAATAAACAAGCCTCTAAGGTGGTGCTAGCGGTAAAGAACCTGCCTGCCAATGCAGGAGATATAAGAGACGCGAGTTTGATCCCTAGGTAGGGAAGATCCCCTGCAGAAGGGCATGGCAACCCACTCCGGTATTCTTGCCTGCAGAATTCCATGGATAGAGGATCTTGGCAGGCTATAGTCCATAGGGTCTCCAAGAGCTGGACATGACAAAAGGGACTTAGCATTTAGCAAGCCTCTCACAGATTCCCCTAATATTAACATCTTTTTAAAAACCACAGTACAATTATCAAAACTAAGAAATTAAAGTTGGTATGATACTATAAACTACAGACTTTATTTTTGTTTTACTACTTTTTCCACTAATAAATTTCTTTTGTTTCAGGATCCTACAATTCCTTCATCTTTCTTTATTTTTTATGACCTTGGTATTTTTTAAGACTGTTGGTCAGTTATTTTATAACTGGGCTTGTTTGATTTTTCTCATGATTAGTCTGAGGTTATAAAAATATTGAGAAAAACAATACAGAAGTGATGTATCCTTCTCCAAGCATGATGTGACAGGTACGTTATGTCAATATATTTTATTACTGGTAATGTTAACTTTGATCATTTGGGTTAAAGTGATGTCTGTGACGTTTCTCCATTACAAAGTTACTATAGTGGAGAAAAAAAGGTACTTCTTTTTTGTAATTAGTATTTAAGGTGAGAGACTAAGATTATGCACATATCCTGACCTACTTTAAGTTTTCATCCATTAAATTTAGCATCTCTCCATGGATCTTACCTGCAACAATCATAAGTATGATTTTTCCAGTGGTGGTTTTATATTTCTCTTGTTCCTTTTACATTTTTTAATTGAAATATTTTTCTAAGAAAAAATTGTCCCTTGCCCATCTTTTATTATTTGTGTTTTCATTCATCTGTTCAGTTAATTACATGTATCAATACACATTAAAGGGTACATATCTTATTCTATAGCAATAATCGCACGCTATCATTACTGATTTTGTTGATCTGTTTCTAGCTTTGGCCCTGGGAATTCCTTTAGGTTGGTTCCTGTGAACTTTGACAAAGCATAGCATTCTAAAATCACGCTAATTTCAATGAAAGAATTTTTAGCCAACTGCTTCCCTCCCCCTCATTAATTACATTAATCATATGCTAACCTGAGACACTGATTTCATCTTCATTTCTTCAGTAGTAGCAGCAGGGAAAGAACAAGTAGAAGCACAGTAATAATGAATAAAAGAACTTTCTTTTGAAGACAGGTTCTGAAATAAAGGAAGTGCCTGAACCCAAGACAATGGATAAGAAAGCTCTAATTCTCCATTGGTTGTACTTATTTCTGTCATAATGTCTTTCAATTTCAATTCTTCTCTCTGTGAAATAGAACTGTGTAGCTCAAGGAAAATGAATTCAGTCGATTTTGCTATGAAAGAAAAAAAGAAATCGGTTTTTAGCAGTAGTATTATTTTTCAAGGGGATTAAAATTAAAATAATTTGATTATTAGTAACAGTAGGGTTGGTATATGGCTCAACAAACTATTTTGCATGTCAGTTAATAACCCAGGCAAATTAAATCCCCAAACAATTCATTAGTAACTGAGAACCAAAACTCACAATTTGAGACTCCTACTGCATTAGAATACAAACTCCACAATGGTACTGAATGCTGTATCTCCAGTACCTGGCATTTATTAGATGTGAGTAAATATTTGTTAATGATTGAAATATATACATTACATATAAAATAGACAGCCAGTAGAAAGTTGCTATATAGCATAGGGAGCTCAATCTGGTGCTCTGTGATGACCTAGAGGGGTGGGGTGAGGGGGTGGTAGGGAGGACCAAGAGTAAGGGGATATGTGTATACTTATGGCTGGCTCACATTGTTGTATGGCAGAAAAAACCATTATATTATAAAACAATTATCCTCCAATTAAAATTAAAAATTAATTTTAAAAATATTTGTTAATGAATGCATGAATAAGTATATGACGACTAAACAATTATTTTTCTCTAGCCTTCTCCATATAGCAAATCCGCCCATTAAAATTTTCATTCAAACACTTCCTTCAGAATCATCTTCTTTCATCAGTCATTTCAACAGTGGTTTCAAATGACATTCTCACCTCCCACAATGATTATAAATGGCTTGAGCATTTTCCCAACTCCTCTATTTGATCATAAATTTCCCAAATTAATTTGGAAGCAATCAGGATAACAAAATAAGGAATTTTAAAGATTTAAAATTCAGATCACTACTTAACATCTTTAATATGCAAGGCAGTAGGAGGGGGAAAGGTAGAGGGATTAAAGTGATACGAAAGAAATTTACTAATCTGATTTACCTAATTCTAAACCACACTCCTTTAGGAGTTGGAAACGAAAAAAAGTTGGAAAATATTTCAATATACACATATACTGATAGATAAGTGTTACAGAAGCATTGGAAAAGTATTCAGTCTTAGAAAAATGATACATAAGTAAGTATACCAAGTTTTCTTTTTTAGAAACTAAAGAAAATCTTGAAGATAAAGATTTCTGTATTTTATTTAACTTTGCCTCTGATTAGTTCTGTCATAGTTCATTTATGAAATAAGGGCAAGAAGTCTTAAGACAGGCAGCCAAGGATGTCAACTGACTAAAAGTTAAGGTACTCCTTTTATTTTAGAAGATAATTTTGATTAGTTGAGTAAAATTATAAGGAGAAATTATGAATAAAATAATTTATCTTACATAATATCAAGGGAAAAATTATTTTTAGTTCAGTGAACTTAATTTCAATTCAATGAAATAATTACATTCTACTAAATTATTTTAGAGGAAAATTATTTTATAGGAGTTCTCAGATAATCTTGACATTTAGAAGAAATCTTTTTATACTCACATTGCTGGCTTAATACAGAGTTTTCTAGTTGGGTCTGAATCTCCTGAAGATAATTTGAGGAGACCCAAAGAAAGAGGATAGCATGACTTCTTTTACTGTGATCATCATCTTTATTTTTCCATAACCCAAACCTCTTTAAATGTGTGGTATCCACTAGCAATGAAATCTCATGCACAGACACTGAAACAAGTAAAAGATAACAAGGTAATAAATTAAATTAATCTATTTAGGAATACAACACATGCACTGTATGACTCTTCTTTAACAATATATTTTTCAAAAAGAATTATATGCAAAGTTTTTCAAAAATATTATTTATAGCACATTTCAGTAAACTTGGCTGAAATACCTAAACACTATTATTAGAGTAAAAAAGATCATATAAATTAGAAAGGGCTAAATAATTATTAAATGATAATAAAAAGTAGGAAGTTAGCCTCTCACCACTATATGATCTCAGACTATCTTATCAATGCAGTAAACTAAGCACAGTGTAACTGAGAAAATTATATAATTCTATTTTGGTCAATACTATCAACCAAGATTCCAAATGCTATCATAAGCCACTTAACGCCTATTTTCCTTCTCCTAAAACATTTATCCAAAGATTCTCAAGAGTAATATGAGCTTCTGAAGAGTCTAGGATAATTTTTTTTTGGAGGCACCGAAGTTTGCAGGATCTCAATTCCCCGACCGGGGATTAAACCTGGACTACGGCAGTAAAATTAAATTACTTTTAATTTAAAAATTTAATTAAGAAATTAAAAGATGCTTGCTCCTTGGGAAGAAAAGCTATAACCAATCTAGACAGCATATTAAAAAGCAGAGACATTACTTTCCCAACAAAGGTCCGTGTAGCCAAAACCATGGTTTTTCCAGTAGTCATGTATGGATGTGAGAGTTGGACCATAAAGAAAGCTGAGCGCCAAAGAACTGGGGTGTTGGAGAAGACTCTTGAGAGCCCCTTGGACTACAAGGAGATCAAACCAGTCAATCCTAAAGGAAATCAGTCCTGAATATTCATTGGAAGGGCTGAAGCTGAAGCTCCAATCATTTGGCCACCTGATGCAAAGAACTGACTCACTGGAAAAGACCCTAATGCAGAGAAAGGTTGAAGGCAGGAGGAGAAGGGGATGACAGAGGAAGAGATGTTTGGATGGCATCACTGACTCAATGGACATGAATGAGCAAGCTTCGGGAGTTAGTGATGAACAGGGACACTGGGCACGCTGCAGTCCATGGGGTCGCAAAGAGTCGGACATGACTGAGCGACTGAACTGAACTGAATGGCAGTAAAAGCCCAGAATCCTAACCACGAAGCAACCAGGGAATTTCTAGGATGAAATCTCTTAAAATTTTTCGAGGTTTTACTTCTCAAAATTTCGAGGTAATCACTCTGAATTAACACTTTCTCCCTTTCATTGAGTGAAAAGAATCTCCTCCAAAGACCTCATTTTTTAACTCAAAGAAACATATAAAACTAGTGTAAAGAAATCCTGAGGTCATCTGGTCCAACTTTGAGAAAACAAGTAGCTGATCTAGGAATACAAATATCAGTTAAGTACAAATCCAAGATTGTTACCTATCTGAAATAAATCTCTTACTACTCCTCCCCCTGTTTTTTCCCGGCACAATGCTACTCAAAACGCAACATCCTCAGCTTGCAAAATTGCCATCAGCCAGGAGGCAATTGGAAATACAGAATTCAGGCCCCACACTAGATATACTGAATCAAAATCAGCACTTAAAAGAAAAAATAAACAAACAAAAAATAAACAGGTAATCCAGATGAATGTTAGAGTTTGAAAAGGATTTTACAATAAGCATTCAAATACTCATTAACTTGTCATCTTAATGTTTTCCAAGATGGCTATTCTATTCAGTTTTTCTTTATTTCTTTCATATTTCCTCCTTCCTTCCGCTATTCTTTTTTTCTGTTATTCCATTTCTTCAGGTTTTTCCCTTGTTCCCTTTCTGGATTTCTATTTCTCTTCTGTGCCTGTCCATATGCATGCCTGCCTGACTTGCTCTCTTCCTATCCTGTCATGTCTTATTCTAACCTACCTCCCCTCTTCTTTTACTACTTACTGGCTCCTTTTTTTTTGTATGTTTTTTTTTTTAATTGAAATATAGTTGACATAAATACAATGTTAGTTTCAGGTTACAACATAATGATTTGATATTTGCATACACTATGAAATGATTACCATAATAAGTTTAATAACCATCTGTCTCCCTATAAAGTTATTATAGTATTACTGACCATATTCCTTATATTGAAGATTATATTTCTGGGGCTTATTATTTTAAATAAATTTATTTTGCTTTATTCACTTAATTTTGCCCAGCTCCCCATCACCCTCCTCTCTGGCAACTAGCTGCTTGTTCTCTTTATATATACGAGTCTGCTTCTCTTTTGTTTTATTTTTAGATTCCACATACAAGTGAGATCATACAGTATTTGTTTTTGTTTGCCTCATTTTGCTAAGCATAATACCCACTAGATCCACCCATGTTGTCACAAATGGCAAGATTTCATTTTACAATGGTTGAGTAATATTTCATATATCTCGCATCTTCTTTATCCATTCATCTATCAATAGACACTTAGGTTGCTTCCACATATGTTTGCTTGGCTACTGTGAACAACGAATGCTGCAGTGAATACTAGGGGTGCATATACTTTTTAAAAGTAGTGTTTTGTTTTCTTAGAGTAAATATCCTAAAGTGAAATTTCTGGGTCATACAGTTCTATTTTTAATTTTTTGACCAACCTCCATACTATTTTCCATAGTGGCTGCATCAATTTACATTCTGAATGTATGCCAACAGTGCAAGAGGGTTTCCCTTTTTTCCACATCCTTTACAACACTTGGCTTCCCTAGTGGCTCAAATGGTAAAGAATCTGCAATGCAGGATACCCAGGTCTGATCTCTGGGTCAGGAAGATCCCCTGGAGAAGGGAATGTGAACACACTCCAGTATTCTTGCCTAGAGGATCTCATGGACAGAGGAGCTTGGCAAGCTACAGTCCATGGGGTTGCAAAAAAAGAATCAAACATGACTGAGCAACTAATACTTTCCAACACTTGTTATTTGCTATCATTTGATGATGGCCATTCTGACCAGCATGAGGTGGTATCTTGCTGTGGTTTGGATTTGTATTTCACTGACAATCAGTGATGTTGAGTATCTTTTCATGTATCTGTATGTCTTCTCTGGAAAAATGTCTGTTCAGGTCCTCTGACCATTTTTTAATCAGGTTGTTTGTTTCATTGATGTTGAACTGTATGCATTCTTTATATATTTTGGATATGAACCCTTTATCAAATATATGATTTTCAAATATTTTCTCCCATGCCGTACACCTGAAATTAATACGTTGCATGTCATTTATATCTTTATTTTAAAAAAAGAATTTGAGAGGTAGCTGTGTTGCACAGATCTTTATCTACACATTATAGCACTATTTTTTATGAAATTTTCTTTTGAATCACAGGTCTTTGTTTCTTCTAAATAGCTAATGTTACATTGTTCCATAATAACTTATTAAAATTTCCTAATTAAAAATATCAGGGTGTGTATATATGTGTATATATATATATACACACACACATATATACATATTCTTATATATTACATATGCCTTATACATTCTTACTACTTATAGTAGCTTCCTAATCATTAGATTTATCATTATAAATATAGCTGTGGATTCTGTACATGGGTATACAGGGGAGTCCCACTAAAGTTACTTCAATCTCTTCCTCAGTCTTGGAACCCAGGTTTCTTCTTCCCCAGTTCATTTCTGAAGTGCTATCTGTATATAGTTTTCTTGCTCATTCTTTTCATAATTCATTCTCTAAAGAGATTGTTCTTTGTTGCTTATTATTTGTTCTCCTAGTGTTGTTTATTCTGAAAGATTTTTATTTGTGAGAAGAATGAGAAACCTCAGTCTCCACAAATTATAAGTACATTTTCTAATCCAATTTGTACTTTATCTAATCCATTAGGTAAAAGTGTACTTTATCTACTTTTTCTAATCCACAGGTACTTTATCTAATCCATTAGATAATAAATGGTATACATGCTCTCTCTTAATCCCTATGCAAAGTCATTTACATGGTTGTGCACAACTCTAAAAATTTTTTTCATTCTTTACTTACAGTTTCTATTTTCATCCATTTTTATACATCAAAACTCTCGCTATAAAAACTTTTTCTTATCCTTTAATATTACTTGAAGTCACTAAAATAATATACCATTTTAAGTGTTACAAAATATTTTAACTCCTTTGGAAGCTACTAAAATAGTGTTAGGTTGAAACACATTATTAATCTTATATTTACATAAATTCTATAGTGGAAAAAAGTATGAAAAACTAGTTGCAGAAATACTTCAGAATTTTTGCTGACCAGTTATTTTTATACCCAAAATTACAGTGAAAAGGGGTCATAAGACAATGCTAGCTTACCTTGAAATGGGATCTTAATATACTTTGTTGTGAACTAAAGAAAAAACAAAAAAGCAAAACAGGAGTTAGCACTCAAAATGTGTTACTATTCAAATTTTTCAAATATTTTTTCTTCTTTAAACCACAAGTAGGTAATCAAAGTCTATGCACTAAAAGTAATAAGTCTTTTCCTGAATAAATGAAGAAGATATTTCACTGTAAAGACTCAGTTTTACAGAAGTTTAAGAATCCTGTGCAAGGAATTTAATTCTCAATATACTAATTTATAAAACCAGTAAGATTATACTTAATATAGTTTCAAAATGTTTCCAGAATATTTAAGGAAGAAATAAGATAAAGTCCAAAAAAAAAACTGCCAAGAGACCTCCGAGTATCAGTGATTTTGGTTAATTAACTACAAAGCAGAACTTGATTCTTATCTTTGCTGACACTCCTAGCATTCATTTTTCTTTGTTTCATGTTATAAATTTCCTTCTGACTGAGGATTCAGCAAGGTTCCTGCTCATTCCACTACAACTGTGCCAAGACACTAAATTTTCTCTAGGTATCTTTTGTATATATCTGATCTCCTTAATTGTTGATTTTATAATAAACTTTCAAGAGTTGTGGAGCACCTAATTCTTACATGTACCATCTAAAATAGACGTCTCTTCAAATTTGTCAAATTAACTCATGCCTATTGATTTGTTACTTGGTTAGGTTTCCCTTTTGATTAATACACTTATGAAACTGTTGACCAAATCAGGAATATAGTCTGTGAGCAAAAAACAAAATTAAAAATGGTCTTGGTACATGGGTACCTAAATTAACTACCAACAAAGTTCCAAATAAGTAGCAAACAATGTTTGGTGAAACCACAGGTTTACTATGATTCTTTTTTTTTTTCCTAATTTAAAATTTTTTTCATGCTGTAGTTTCCCAAATATAAAACTCACATTTCATAGTGTAAGTTAGCCACTAAATCAAAATTTGAGCAAAAGGACAAATGGGGTTCAAATATTGCCTCTCTTATCCCTACTACTTTTTATAAACAATAAGTAGGTAAACTTAGGCAACTTACTGAACCTCTAAGCTTTAGGTCAGAACCTTAATCAAGAGGAGCTATTATCATTAGACTCTAGCATCTGATTCAGTATGTTATCTAGTCTGATTTAGTCAAATATTTCTTATTACTATGTCACCTTCATATAACTGCTGTATATTTTGTGTATATACCCGTTGTTAAATTCTTTCTGATATGTTTCACTGGGTCGTTAATCTCATAAAATATATCTTAGCAATTGTAAATAATGAGTTATAGAAAATCAATATAAGAAATGTTTGCTATTAAGATTTTACAGTCATTATGAATTATAAGTAGTGCATCTATATATCTGGCTGCTGCTTTCTACATTATTGTTTCATTCTCCCACCATAAGCAACCTTGTCCTATCAAAACTTTCAACTTGGCAAGAATTACATACTCATTTCACCTTTTTCGATGACTAAGCTAACATGCAACCTTCCCAAAACCAAAGCCCTGTAGTGCGCAGCAACAAACTGAATCCCTAGTTAAGAAATCAGAAAGATGTTTTTGTGGCAGTAAGGTAACCTCAAGTTCTCTGAAATCATGCCATATCTATTTAAACTTAAAAATAAAGCTGAACATAAGAGATTTTTTATAACTTCTAACAACAGCCAGTACAGTTTTTTTAATATACACTTAAAGATTTTTCCTATTATTAACAAAGATCTAAAAATTAAATGTGCAGCATTCTCTACTGCAGCATTCTCTACTGCAGCATTATCAACACTGAAAAAAAAAAAGGGCAAAAATAACTTAAATGTACCACTCTAAAATAATGGCTGTAACTTATATAAGAGTTTCCCACTACAGGTATTTCTCTAGTACAGCTCAACTGTAACTGTCATGACAGAGAGCAATATCTCCAGTGTCCATAACAATACACAGCAGATACTCATTAAAGATCTGGAAAAAACTAAGTTTAATTCTCTAATATACTATCCTCTCTCAAACAATAAGAAGTTCTTTACCTTATAAGTTATATAGAGTATAATAAACTGTCTGAACAAGAATATATATTAAGTCTTTTGAAAAGCTTGTAATTTTTAAGACTTTTACCCTTTTCCTGTTTTATGTTATTCATTATATCTTTCAACTTTAAAATTTCTTACAATTCCTCCATAGTAACATAACTGTTTTAATTTTTGAAGAATTCCTCTCAACCTTTCTTCACACACATATATTTTACCTGCATATATTTACTTTACTAAACCACGTTCCTATAATCAGACATTTAAGACTTTTTGTTTTAATTAAAGTCTGCATTTCAATAGACATGAGACAAATTTTTAAGACCTGCTTTATGACATTTACTGAATATCTGCAGTCCTATATTACTTGTAATAGCAAAATACTAGGGACAACTGCAATGTCCAACAGTCAGGAATTCAGAACAATCCAATTATTCCAAAACAGGTCAGTGAATTAATTTAATGTGATTATGGCAAGTTAGAAAACAGCATGCAGAAAGGACTGCTCTGGTGGCTCAGTGGTAAAGAATCTGCCGGCCAGTGCAGGAGATGCAAGTTCAGCCCCCCGAGTCAGGAAGACCCCCTGGAGAAGGAAATGGCAAGCCACTCCAGTATTCGTCCCTGAGAAACCGGATGGGCAAGAGTCTGGCAGGCTACAGTCCATGGGGTCACAAAAGAGTCAATTAAACAACAATATATAATGCTACATTCTTTGGTTTTAAAAATATACAGTTAATACGAAGAATACAGAATGATGTAGGGTTAATAGTAATTGTCTCTGGATAAGCAAGATTATAGGTATTCTTCAAATTGTTCCTTTATTCATTTGTGGGCTTTCCTGGTGGCTCAGCTGGTAAAGAATCCGCCTGCAAGGTCAGAGGCCTGTGTTTGATCCCTGGGTTGGGAAGATTCCTGTGAGAAAGGAAAGGCTGCCCACTCCAGTATTCTGGCCTATACAATTCCATAGACTGTACAGTACATGCGATGGCAAAGAGTTGGACACAACTGAGCGACTTTCACTTTATTCATTTGTAGTTTTTTGTTTGGTTTTGGTTTTTGCCCATAACAAGTCTACCTGAGTGTATAATAGCATAATTAATACATTAATTAATGAAACCCACTGAGGAATATTTATTTTAAATTTTCCTCCCTTAGCTAATCAGTTACTATAACATATTTAGGTTACCCAATTTTTGGCCATTACAAAGAACTCTATAGAAAAAAAACTGGTCAAACCTGAATTTTTAATGAAAAAGCTAAAAAGTAGGGGGAAAAATTAAGAAAAAGTGAACAAAGTTTCTTAAAGTAATTTTAAAAATCATCCTAGGCATAACAAGAGCATTAATATCTGAAAATTAGTGATCAGAGAAGATACATTTTAAACAGAATTGCTGTGATGCTTTCAATCAAAGTAATTTTAACTATATCATAAGCTACCATTATGGGTACTTCCCATAATTTGTACATGTTTACTCTGTTGGGATAATAGAGTACATGGTACATGGTCACCAAGTAAACATCTACTTCATGTCTTAAATCATATGCTGTCCTCTCTGTGACATCTTCCCTGACTGCTCCAGCCAGAGGAAAGCAGAGATCATGTCTTAACATTTTTATATTCCCTGCCCTATCTATAACACAGTGAAATATTGATAAATCTTCTAGGAAAATACTTGAAGTATAACTTTATATAGTTAATTCAACTAATGTTTATAAGTGCCTATTTAAGTGTGAGCCATTTATGTAAAGTATAAAAGGGAGTAAAAGCATGGTTCTTCATCACAAGATGCTTAAAGTCTAATGGAGAGATCTAGGCAAGAATACAAACAAAAACACAAAGAATAAATCTTACAACAGATGTACAAACAAAGTGCTGTAAGTACACAGTAAAAGGAGAAGTTAATTCTGGCTAGGAAGAAGAAATCAGGAAAGGTCTTCCAGAAGAGGAGATATTTCAGATAAGCCTTAAAATATTTTAACAGGCAGAAAAGTAGTGAGAAAATATAGAGAACTGAGGAAAATCCAGTATGGCTTTCATATATAAAATGTGAAGCATTAATACTGAAAATAAAGTGGAAAAATAAGAGGAACTATTCCTGGATATCCTTAAATAACAAGTTTAGGAATTTGGAGAACTCTGTTGTTGTTCAGACACTCAGTCGTGTCCAGCTCTTTGCGATCCCATAGACTGCAGCGCGCCCCTTCCCTCTCCTTCACCATCTCCCAGAGCTTACGCAAACTCACGTTGATTGAGTCAGTGATGCCATCCAACCATCTCTTCCTCTGTCGTCCCCTTCTCCTGTCTTCAACCTTTCCCAGCATTAGGGTCTTTTCTAATGAGTCAGTTCTTTCCATCAGGGGGCCAAAGTACTGAAGCTTCAGCTTCAGCACCAGTCCTTCCAATGAATATTCAGGATTGATTTCCTTTTGAATTGACTGGTTTGATCTCCTTGCAGTCCAAGGGACTTTCAAGAGTCTTCTCCAATACCACAGTTCAAAAGCATCGGTTCTTCAGCACTCAGCCTTCAGCACTCAAATCCATACGTGACTATTGGAAAAACCATAGTTTTGACTATATGGACCTATGTTGACAAAGCGATGTCTGTTTTTTAATATGCTGTCTAGGTTTGTCATAGCTTTTCTTCCACGGAGAAGCGTCTTTCTATTTCACGGCTGCAGTCACCATCTGCAGTGATTTTGGAGCCCAATAAAATAAAGTCTCTCACTGTTTCCATTGTTTCCCCATCTATTTACCATGAAGTGATGGGACCAGATGTCATGATCTTAGTTTTTTTAATGCTGAATTTTAAACCAGCTTTTTCACTTTTCTCTTTCAACTTCATCAAGAGGCTCTTTAGTTTCTCTTCACTTTCTGCCATAAGGGTGGTACCATCTGCATATCTGAGGTTACTGATATTTCTCACAGCAATCTTGACTGCATTTTGGTTCTGGCAGCTTCAATCTGGAAGATTCTTGGTTCATCCAGCCCGGTATTTCACAGGGGAGCCTGGAGGGCTGCAGTCCATGGGGTCACAAAGAGTAAGACACAACTGAGCAACGAAGTACAGCACAGCACTCTGCATATAAGTTAAATAAGCAGCCTTGACATACTCATTTCTCTATTTGGAACCAGTCTGTTGTTCCATGTCCGGTTCTAACTGTTGCTTCTTGACCTACATACAGGTTTCTCAGGAGGCAGGTCAGGTAGTCTGGTATTTCCATCTCCTTAAGAATTTTCCACAGTTTGTTGTGATCCACATAGTCAAAGGCTTTAGCATAGTCAATAAAGCAGAAGTTGATGTTTCTCTGGAATTCTTTCGCTTTTTCTATGATCCAACAGATGTTGGCAATTTGATCTCTGGTTCCTGTGCCATTTCTAAATCCAGCTTGAACATCTGGAAGTTCTCAGTTCACGTACTGCTGAAGCCTAGCTTGGAGGATTTTGAGCATTGCTTTGCTAGTATGTAAAATTAAAGCAATTGTGCAGTAATTTGAACAATCTGTGGTATTGCCCTTCTTTGGGATTGGAATGAAAACTGACCTTTTCTAGTCCTGTGGCTACTGCTAAGTTTTCCAAATTTACAATAATTTAAACTCAGTTTACAATAATTTAAATTAATAAAATAAGATTCACTCTTTTTGCTATCAATTATACTCCAAAGAAATATTTACTTTACCATCAAGTAAGTTTTAGAACTCAAAGAATATCAGTGCTGCACATGATTCTTTTCATACATCATCCTCATTAGAGTAGTCAGATTAGAGATATGATTTTAGGGCATTCCTCTATGGTTTCAAGATTTCCTATTTAAAGATATGTTTCAAAACAGATATAATAACATATTTAAAATGTCCTATATAAAATTAATATCAATTCCATTTTCATTTGCACTAAAGAGGCAACCTGAAAAATTGACCTTGCCCAAGAAGCAAAACTAAAGAAAAAAAATATACTTACTGTAACACAACCTTTAGAAGCTCCTTTTATTTTACCAATATAAACAGAAGTAAATATAAAATCCAGTTGTAGATCCATCTCATTTTTAGGTATAAGACAGGAAATGTTTTCCATGACAGGATTATATGGACATAATTCAGATGAAGTCTAACAATGAAAAAATTATAAAATGTATGTAATGCTAAGTATTATATAAATGTTGACAATGATTTTTAAAGTCAAATACTTCTTTAAATTATCATTAATGAGTTTGTGAAGGATTTTACACTGTTCTTCTATCAATAGTTATCTAGATTTTTCCCTTAAAAAGTATATGATTTACTTTGAGAAAATTACTCTAGTTGAATCCTAAATTAATTCCATAGGGCCTACAATGCAGAAATACATCCTTCTCTGTATCAAATTCATGATTTCAAATTCAGTATTCCCTAATGGGATTTATTTTTAACTCAACAAAAATAAATTAAGATTTATATAATGCTTAGTTTAACATGAGTTTTTATATATCTCTTCTAGTCACCACAACAACCCCCATAGGGCAAGTTATTTTTTTCTTTATGCATTTCAGAAGTAGAGCTAATAGATGTTTGGACTGGTTAAGTCACTTGCTTAAAATAACACTGCTAGTAAGAAGCAAAACTAAGACAAATCAGGTTTCTATCTGCAGGTCAAGGGATATTTCAAGCATATAAAATTGCTTCTATAAACCAAGATGTCGCTCTTAGCTACTGCATTCTTAGTGCACAAGAAGGGATATAACTGCCTAAGAAGTGCTGATACATCAAATCTAATTGATTTACTATGTGCACTATGTCTCAAAAATCATTCCACTTCTGCTCAAAAAATTCACAACTCTGCTTTTAAGTTATAATAGACTACCAGGCAGTATCAACAGCAGCAATTTCCCACGATCTCTTCTGAGTTCTACAATGCTTTCAGATGACTTTTTCAACTCTGTATTTGCCTAGCTGTTGCATATTATGCCTCTTTAACCTTAACATCACTAATGACCAAATAAACCACCACTAGAGCAATTATGCATGGGTATTCACTCTCCTACCTCTAGAAAATGTTGATTAATCTTCACCTCAAACATGCACATTACTCATTATTTTTAATCCAGCTCACAATGCCATTTATCTGCTTAACAGAATTTTTTTTTTTATCATTCTCATCTTTTATTGCTTACTGTACTCTTATCCCTTAAGCAAAAAAGGGGGAATCTAATCAACTACAGATGATTCTAATTAGTCAAATAACTGTTTTAAGTGATAAATTGAGAAAATGAATTATAAAGAATTCCTTATTGGGTCTCACAATTGGTAAAAACTAACTGCCTTTTAAAAATGGTCAATCCATGTTTCTAACAACTTCCTTTAAAACTGGAAACAAGGAAGGGTGCAAAGGTATATTCTGCCTTGCAGATCTTGGTAGATCTCTATGTTATTTGCTGCTTGGCTGTGATCATATGTTGTCAGCTCTACGAGGGACGTAATTTTCCTTTAACATGATCATTTCATATTGCACTGTCAATTTACATGCTGCCAAGGGAATTGCAATTCATTTAGAATTTTGAACGCATTATCAACACTGTTTTAATTACAAATACAGCTAAGCTATCAAGTAGGCTGCTGGCCCAGTTGAGCAACAATTGCTACTTTTTAACAAAAATTCAGAACACAACTGCTGAGGTGATTTCTGTATGAAGTAACAAATTGCAACAGAAACACCCATGAAACAATAATCAACCTATCAGACTGTTTTCATTGAACTGATCAAATTCTTCACCACACTCTACAGAATAACAGCCTTTGAATTATTAAAAAACAACTAACAGAAGTTAACCATAATTCTGTACTGGTAGTGACTGACAATCATTTCTTTAAAACAGGAAAATTAGAAGCTGATAATATGAATGAATACTGACAATAAATAACTTGAACCTTACTTTAGAGCTATACTCTTCTAAGACGTATGTCAAAAACATCATTGGCTGACATTAAACCAACACACACTTCCACTTCTGTAAGAAGGAAGAGACAAAGGACTTATCAAACTGATAGGTTTGTGACACTTTTCTAAATGCTTTCATATGTTGTTTCATTTAATACTCAAAATAATCTTGTGAAATAGGTGTTACCACTCATTTAGTATATAAGGAAACAGGTTTAAAGAAGTTAAGGGACTTGTCCAAATGGCAGATCCAAGATCTGAACACAGCTCTGTATACCTCAAGAAGTCAGGTTCTTTCCTCTATATGATGCTGTTTTAATAGCATATGAGGAAAAGAAATAATTCCAAGTAGCCTTTGTACTACAAGACTACACAAATACCAGAAACCATTTCACCCTAGAAAATGTTTTGATAAAGTAATTAAATGTCCAATGAGAACCCAAAGAGAGAACATTTGAGTCAGAATATTTAGACTGAAAAAATAAAAATGACCAAAAGAAAAATGATATTAAGCCTTTCACTTCAAAATAAAGACAATTATATACTTCCCTCAAACTAATACAAAAGTTGTCTCAGAATTCAAACTAAGAAACATGTAATTTTTACATAATATTCTGCTTGATGAAACAAAAAAATAGTCATTAGCCAAAAGTGTATATTTCACTGTTAATCTGTGAGAAGACAGAAATAAATTACCTGTACAGACTCACAAGTAACCAATGGTAGCTCTGACACTACTGGTTCAGAAGTACTCTCACTTTCATGAGAGATGGCATCATCCTGCTTAGGCTGTAACTTAAGCATTTCTGAACTTTTATGTTCAGTGGGTCCTTCTTCATCACTAGAAACAACAACTAAAATGGAAAAATGTAGTTTTTTAAATGTGTCACAATAATCACATATAAAAAGAGAATTTTCTAATTCACGCAATGTATCTTTAATAATTCCACTGAACTGAATAAACTAACTTTATTCAGTTTAGAAAGCAGCCCATCATTCATTATCTGATTTATGCTAGTTGCATACAATGTTTTCACATCAGTGCTATTATTTAGCAGTTATCTGCAACCTTACTCTCTGGAGGAAGAAGGTATTTTAAAATAGATAAAGCCATTAGGAGAACTTAGGAACAGATTCTAGTTCTAATAATGTATTAATGCCATCATTCTAAATTGTACTTTAAGTCTTGTTACATTAGTTTCTTCTAGGAGGAGGAAATGAATGGCTAGGGAAAAATGTGGGAGACTAGTCACTAGATATCCTTTAGAACCCTTTTTGTACCATGCGACTGTATCAAATACTTGAAAATTAAAATCAAAATTAATGACAATAAATAAATAGCACTTAAACTCTCTGTACTTCAGCTTAATCAATCAAAATGACAATAATGGTCCTTACAGATTTGTGCAAAAAAAAAAAAAAACTACTGATGAGATACTGATGAGTACACTAATAAAAAAAATTACTTCTGCTTCCAAGTACTCCATTCCTTACCTAAATCAATGACATCCCAAAACCCCAAGTCTTTTTTTTCCTGAAGGTAATATATTCCACAACAATGTAATAAATAACACAGTGCCTCAGCAAAATTTCTTTGACAGAAGAAATAAAACAACTAAGCAGAGTAGAGAAAATTAATAGCTTTTATTACCCTCATGTTACTTACTTGGTTCAGCAGAGATAAATGATGGGTTCCCTTCACTGTGTTCACTTAAAACAGGTTTTTCTATTGTGTTCGATTCATTCTCATCCTTCACAACTAGAGTAGAATTCCCCACAGTATCAGAGGAAACAGAGCTCTCAAAAGGTTCCATGGTTGAACATTCAGAGGCCATTTGAGAAGAAGCACTCAAAGCCAACTCCTGACCACAAAGTGAGGGTAGTTGAGCAAAATCACTTTCTATGGATTCATGTGTAACTTCTTCAAACAGTTTTGGATCCTCATGATAGTTTTCACTTGACTTTTCCAACTCAGTGAATTCTGCTGGGTCATTTTCTAGTTCTTTCTGAACATAAATAAATGCATACAAAAATCAGCATTTTTCAAATTTGGCTAACATGAAGAATCTTTTTAAGTTTAAATTCCTATAAAGGTAAAAATACTGTATCATTTTTATAACTATAGAAATAGAAAAGTACACAATTACACTACATTACTCTTGCCAAAGTCTCTCTAGTATTAACATAAAGATATAAATCTTGGTCTGTCCAATCAGATGCCTAAATATTTTTTAAAAGGATGGGAAGGGGAAACTCCCATGTTTACAAGTGGTTCAGAAGTCTCCCACAATCTAAGTCAACTTTAAATAAGAGAAAATTTTTTTACAGTTTTATTTTGCAAAACAGGCCATTTGACATTATGTAACTTTAGCTACAAAAGCAAAAAAATTAAAAACTTAGGATAACAATATGAAAAATTATGAAAATCAATCACTGCCTTCACTTCTCTCAGTTCAGTCGCTCAGTTGTGTCCGACTCTTTGCGACCCCATGGACTGCAGCACATCAGGCCTCCCTGTTCATCACCAACTCCCAGAGTCTACTCAAACACATGTCCATTGAGTCAGTGATGCCATTCATCCATCTCATCTTCTGTTGTCCCCTTCTTCTCCCACCTTCAATATTTCCCAGCATCAGGGTCTTTTCAAATGAGTCAGTTCTTCGTATCAGGTGGCCAAAGTACTGGAGTTTCAGCTTTAGCATCAGTCCTTCCAATGAATATTCAGGACTGATTTCCTTTAGGATGGACTGGTTGGATCTCCTTGCTGTCCAAGGGACTCTGAAGAGTCTTCTCCAACACCACAGTTCAAAAGCATCAATTCTTTGGCACTCAGCTTTCTTTATAGTCCAACTCTCACATCGCTATTACCATATAAATCTAAATCATGTTTATAATTATAAATCAAAGGCACTGCAAAGTCCTGAAATGCCTTGTGAATCAAAGGACTCAAAAAGCTATCTCCAAAAAAAAAGCTATCTCCTTACACTTTTATTGTTAACTGTATACTAGGTTTTTGAAACTAAGTAATGTATGCATTAAGTATTATAATTCCTACAACAGACTTCCTAAACTCTGGAAAAAGAGAAGTCTATAAAAACTGGAAGTAAATAACTACTGATAAAATAGTCTGGTAATAATTTCACAGACCAAGTGAAAAAGCAATTGGCTAGACAGTATGACTATTATGTGGTTAAAATAAGGCAGAGAGAAGAAATAGGTCTGTAGGATATACAACCAACCACTAAGTAAAGGCTGGTATCAGAGGAGAAATAGTTTAAACTTTTTTACTTGTTCATAATAGAGTTAGCCCTCTAGATGTGCATGTTCCACCAACTATGGGTTCCACCAACTGCAAATGGAAAGTATTTCCGAAAAATAATTCTAGCAATTTACAAAAGGCAAAACTTGAATTTGTCATGCACAGGCCACTATTTACATAGGATTTACATTTTTTCACATCCATTTACATAACATTTACAATGTATTAGTTGCAAGTAATCTAGAGATGATTTAAAATATACAGGAAGATGCAGATTATATGCAAATATTATACCATTTAATATAAGAGATTTAATTTAAGCATCTATGAATTTGGTATGTCCAAAGTCCTGGAACTAACATACTGTAGATACTCAGTGATGACTGTATTTGAAATTTGTTCCCATAACTGTATTACTGCAAGAAAAATAAAGTTGCATTTAAAGTATTAAAAAAAAATAATAAACAGAATCAAAAAAATAGGCAAAGGAAAAAGTCTGATGATAAAATCAGAAAGCAAGGAGTACATTATTTGGTCACAGTCAATTCATTTTTATCATAGGACAAATTATTTCATATGACATCTAAATACCTCTACTTACTGTCTGTTCTGCTGACTTATACAGAGAAGTAGGATTAAGAGAATCAGGTAAATTACTTCTAAGCCTTTTCTTTCTCTTCCTGGAAATCAGAATGGGTTCCATTCTTGAAACAGAATTTGTATTATCCTTGTTTCCACTCCCCTCTTCAAGATGGTCATAATCTCTACTTCCACTACTGAGGTCTAAAAAACAAAAGAGACATTTTTGGCCAAAAAGTACAGAAAGGATC
The DNA here is from genome assembly GCF_054371585.1 of Giraffa tippelskirchi. Classification (NCBI taxonomy): domain Eukaryota; kingdom Metazoa; phylum Chordata; class Mammalia; order Artiodactyla; family Giraffidae; genus Giraffa; species Giraffa tippelskirchi. The sequence continues at coordinate 187,530,823 of NC_137276.1, read as the reverse complement.
CCCTTCAGAAGAGCTCAAAGAAAATCATCAAAATTGCTATACTACTTTCAGAGCTAGTTTTTTTAAACTCCATTGTTAAATAAGCATACCAACATGGATAAATATAAAGACACATCCCATTTTAAACTGCATTCACAAAGCAAATGTTCATTGTACAAAAAATATGAGATAAAAGAAATATATTAAAAGGTAGTATTAGTAACCAAAGCAAAGCAAGCAAACCATATTTTCCTTTTGCTATAATTGCATGTGACCATGATAAAAAAAGTCTTAATAAAATTTTGAAAATTAGTGTCTTAAATGTTTTTTAAAATCACTGTGATTTTAGAAATTACAACTAATTTAGACACTGGTTTTCTTTTTTAATGTAAGTTTTAATACATATATTTCATAACTGAAAAGGGACAATAATTTGAAACAGTAGAGTACTGATCACTGCTCTCTTAAAAGAAGCCAAAACATCTCTCCTCAGCAGACAACTGTGGTATGTAATCATTCATAAGGCAATCAGTTACTTTCAGTTTCTTTCTTTAAAAAAAATCAAGACCTTTTAATTTTAAATCTCCAATAACTCTGTTACTACAGAAAAGGAGGGGCTTCCCTGGTTGGCTTAGATGGTAAAGAATCTTCCTGCGATGCAGGAGACCCGGGTTCAAGTCCTGGAACGGGAAGATCCCCTGGAGAAGGAAATGGCTACCCCTACAGCATTCTTGCCTGGAAAATTCCAAGGACAGAGGAGCCTGGCGGGCTACAGCCCATGGGGTTGCAAAGAGTCGGACCTGACTGAGCAACTAACATGTCACAAATCACGGAAAAGGAAGTGCTCCCCCTTTTAAGTCAACAAAGCATTATTCTGAAATGCATTTCAAGTATTATCAAACATGCTTAGTATTTCAGTTATCAAACATATGTACTATACAAAAATACGTTCCAAAAGGTTCTACCTAACTAAGGTTATCCTAACTAAATGAAGGTTATCCTGAATTATTTTGCTTTCTGAATTATATCATATAAGTACCAACTCAGATATTATACGATTTTATATAAGAGATTTAAGCATTTATGAATTTGGTAAGTCCAGGGTCCTGGAATTTTCACACAAAGCAAGTCCCAAAGCAGCTTCCTTGAATTCATAAACTTGAACCTATGTAACACTGATTGTTCTGACCACTTCATTTACTCAAAGCTCTTCGACACTACACACCTTCTGTTCAAATCATACTTGCTTTTACTCTAGCTTTATAAACATCTAATGACTAACATTCATAATACTTCTTTTTCATTGCTTAAAAGGCAGGCATGAGGACAGGACTGAGGCCAAAAACTCAAATCATGAACAGTCTTCCAAATTCCAAAGATAACACTCTTAACTCTCTCCCCCAGAAAAATCAACTACCCCCAAATTAGCAACACAGTATTTTGAAAAGCACAATAAACTTATTTGCAATTCTATAAACTGTAATGGTTTTCTCTGTAAACTGTAAACAGTGAAGGACAGGGAAACCCAGCGTGCTACAGTCCATGGAGTCACAGAGAGTCAGACATGACTGAGCAACTGAACAACAAAAAGTATAAAGGTAGTCAAATATAATTTCTACATATAATACTGGATCAAACTATAATTTTGAAACATAAATACTACAGCAAAAGAAAGTGATGCAGGATTAGCTCAAGATGGCAGAGTAGTAGGACAAGAGCTCACCACCTCCTTTTGAAAACATCAAAATCACCACTGAACAACCATCAACAAAAAAAATGTTCGAATCTACCAAAAAAGGATACCCAACATCCAAAGACAAAAAGGGGTTCTCAGTGAGATGTTAGGAGGGGCACAATCACAATAAACTCAAGTTTCATACCCCCAAGGTGGATGACTCAAAAGGAGGAAAACAACTTAACCACAGAAGTGAAAGTTCTGAGCCCCACATCAGGCTTCTGACCCTGAGGGTCCAGCAACGGAAGGAAGAGTCCCCAGAGAATTTAACTATGAAGGCCAGTAGGGTTTGATCACAGGTTTTTCACAGGACTAGGTGAAACAGAGACTCCACTCTTAAAGTGTGCATACAAAGTCTATGCAAACCAGAACCCACAGTCAAAAGGCAGTGACTTCATAAAGAGACTGGGCAGACTTAACTGCATGTATTGAAGGGACTACCGGGGAGGCTTGGACTCACTGAAAGGGAAAAGGACACTGGCAACAGCAGTTCTAAATGACACATTAGACCAGGTGGACTTAATCGCTATCTATAGACCATTCCATCCAAAAGCAGAAGAAAACACATTCTTCTCATGTGCAAATCGAACATTCTTTGCATTGAACACATGCTGGGCCACAAAGAGAGCACCAGTAAATTTAAAAACACTAAAATCATATCAAGCATCTTTTCCAACCAAAACACTATGAGACCAGAAATAAAGTATGAGAAAAAAACTAAAAAAAAACAAGCATGTAGACTAAATATGCTATTAAACAATCAGTATAACACTGAAATCAAGTTCAGTTCAGTCACTCAGTCATATCTGACTCTTTGCAACCCCATGGACTGCGGCATACCAGCTGCCCTGTCCATCACCAACTCCCAGAGCTTGCTCAAACTCGTATAAATTGAGTCAGTGATGCCCTCCAATCATCTCATCCTCTGTTGTCCCATTCTCCTCCTGCCTTCAATCTTTCCCAGCATCAGGGTCTTATCAAGACAGCTCTTCGCATCAGATGGCCAAAGTATTGAAGCTTCAGCTTCAGCATCAGTCTTTGCAATGAATATTCAGGATTTATTTCCTTTAGGATTGACTGGTCAGATCTCCTTACAGTCCAAGGGACTCTCAAGAGTCTTCTCCAACACCACAGTTCAAAAGCATCAATTCTTTGGCGCTCAGCTATCTTTACGGTCCAACTCTCACATCCATACATGACTACTGGAAAAACCGTATCTTTGACTAGAGGGAACTCTGTCGGAAAAGTAATGTCTCTGCTTTTTAACATGTTGTCTAGGTAGATCATAGTTTTTCTTAATTGGAGCAAGCGTCTTTGAATTTCATGGCTGCAGTCACCATCTGCAGTGACTTTGCAGCCCCAAAAATAAAGTCTCTGACTGTTTCCATTGTTTCCCCATCTATTTGTCATGAAGTAATGGGACCAGACACCATTATCTTAGTTTTCCGAGAGCTGAGTTTTAAGCCAGCCTTTTCACTCTCTTCTTTCACTTTCATCAAGAGGCTCCTCAGTTCCTCTTCACTTTCTGCCATAAGGGTGGTGTGGTGGCATCTGCATATCTGCAGTTATTGATATTTCTCCCAGCAATCTTGACTCTGGCTTATGCTTCATCTAGCTGGACATTTCACATGATACACTCTGCATACAGACTAAATAAGCAGGGTGATAATCCACACCCTTGACGTACTCCTTTCCCAATATGGAACCAGTTCATTGTTTCACGTCCAGTTTTAACTGTTGCTTCTTGACCTGTATACAGATTTCTCAGGAGGCAGGAAAGGTGGTCTGGTATTCCCATCTCTTTAAGAATTTTCCACACTTTAATGAGATCCACAAACTCAAAGGTTTTGGCGTAGTCAATAAAGCAGATGTTTCTCTGGAACTTTCTTCTTTTTCTATGATCCATCGGATGGTGGCAATCTGATCTCTGGTTCCTCTGCCTTTTCTAAATCAAGCTTAAACATCTGGAAGTTCACAGTTTACATACTGCTGAAGATTCACTTGGAAAATTTTGAGCATTACTTTGCTAGCATGTGAGATGAGTGCAATTGTCCAGTCGTTTGAACATTCTTTGGCATTGCCTTTCATTGGGATTAGAATGAAAACTGAAATTTTCCAGTCCTGTTGCCACTGACGGGTTTCCCAAATTTGCTGGCATACTGAGTGTAGCACTTTCACAGCATCATCTTTTAGGACTTGAAATAGCTCAGCTGGAATTCTATCACCTCCACTAGCTTTGTTTGTAGTGATGCTTTAAGGCCCACTTGACTTTGCACTCCAGTATATCTGGCTTAGGTGAGTGATCACACCACCATGGTTATCTGGGTCATGAAGATTTTTTTGGTACAGTTCTTCTGTGTATTCCTGCCACTTTTTCTTAATATCTTCTGCTTCTGTTAGGTCCATACCATTTCTGTCCTTTACTGTGGCCATCTTTGCATGAAATCTTTCCTTGGTATCTCAGATTTTCTTGAAGAGATCTCTAGTCTTTATTATTCTATTGTTTTCCTCTATTTCTTTGCACTGATCACTGAGGAAGGCTTTCTTATCTCTCCTTGCTAGTCTCAGAAACGCTGCATTCAGATGGGTATGGCTTTCCTTTTCTCCTTTGCCTTCAGCTTCTTTTCTTTTCTCAGCTATTTGTAAGGCCGCCTCAGACAACCATTTTGGCTTTTTGTATTTCTTTTGCTTGGGGATGGTCTTGATCATTGCCTCCTGTACAACGTCACAAACCTCTGTCCATAGTTCTTCAGGCACTCTGACTATCAGATCTAATCCCTTGAATCTATTTGTCACTTCCACTGTATAATTGTAAGGGATGTGACTTAGGTCATACCTGAATGGTCCAGTGGTTTTCCCTACTTTCTTCATTTATGTCTGAATTTGACAATAAGGAGTTTATGATCTGAGCCACAGTCAGCTCCCAGTCTTGTTTTTGCTGACTATATAGGGCTTCTGCATCTTCGGCTGCAAAGAATAAAATCAATCTGATTTCAGTATTGACCTCTGGTGACATCCATATGTAGAGTCATCTCTTGTGTTGTCGGAAGAGGGTGTTTGCTATGACCAGTGTGTTCTCTTGGCAAAACTCTGTTAGCCTTTTCCCTGCTTCATTTTATACTCCAAGGCCAAATTTGCCTGTTATTCCAGGCATCTCTTGACTTCCTACTTTTGCATTCCAATCCCCTATGATGAACAGGAAATCTTTTTTTGGTGTTAGTTCTAGAAGTTCTTGTAGGTCATCATAGAACCATTCAACTTCAGCTTCTTCGGCACTAGCAGTTGGGGCATAGACTTAGGTGGTGTGTTAGTTGCTCAGTCATGTTTGAGTCATGTTTGACTCTTTGTGACTGCATGGACTGGGGCCCGCAAGGTCCCTCCATCCACCGGATTTTCCAGGCAAGGATACTAGAGTGGTTTGCCATTCCCTTCTCCAGAGGATCTTCCCAGCCCATGGATCGAACCCAGGTCTCCCAATTTGTAGGCAAACTTTTTACCATCTGAGCCATTAGAGAAGACTCTAAGTGGAGCATAGACTTGTATTACTGTGATATTGAATGGTTTGCCTTGGAAACGAACAGAGATCATTCTGTCATTTTTGAGACTGTGCCCAAGTACTGCATTTCCAACTCTTTTGTTGACTATGAGGGCTACTCCATTTCTTCTAAGGGATTCTTGCCAGGAACAGTATGAAAAGGCAAAAAGAAATGACACTGAAAGATGAACTCCCCAAGTTGGTAGGTCTCCAATATGCTGCTGGAGAAGAGTGGAGAAATAACTCCAGAAAGAATGAAGAGTTGGAGCCAAAGCAAAAACAAATCCTAGTTGTGGATGTGACTGGTGATGAAGTAAATTCCGATGCTGTAAAGAACAATACTGCATAGAACCTGGAATGTTAGGTCCATGAATCAAGGTAAACTGGAAGTGGTCAAACAGGAGATGGCAAGAGTGAACATTTACATTTTAGGAATCAGTGAACTAAAATGGTCTGGAATGGGTGAATTTAATTCAGTTGACCATTATATCTATTACTGTGGGCAAGAATCCCTTAGAAAAAATCAAAGAGGATATCAAACAAATACCTAAAGATAAATAAAATGGAAGCACAATGATCCAAAATCTATTGCGATGCAGCAAAAGCAGTTGTAAGAGGGAAGTTTATAGCAATACAATCTTATCTCAGGAAGCAAAAATCTCAAATAAACAACCTAAGCTTACACCTAAAGTCACTAGAGAAAGAACAACAAGTAAAATCTAAAGTTAGTAGAAGGAAAGAAATCATACAGACCAGAGCAGATGTAAGTGAAATAGAGCCAAAGAAAACAACAGTAAAGATCAGTGAAACTAAATGTTAGTTCTTTGAAAAATTAACAAAATTAATAAAACTTTAGCCAGAGTTACCGAGATAAAAGACTCAAATCAATAAAATTAGAAATGAAAAAGAAGTTACAACTAATATCACAGAAATACAAAGGATCATAGCTGTATGCCAATAAAACAAGCTGGAAGAAATGGAAAAATTCTTAGAAAGGTACAATCTTTCAAGACTGAACCAGGAAGACAAAGAAAATATGAACAGACCAATTACAAGCATCAAAATTCAAACTATGACTTAAAAACTCCCAACAAATAAAAGCCCAAGACCAGATGGGTTCAGAATTGAGTTCTACCAAACACTGAGAAAACAGCTAACACCTAGCCTTCTGAAACTGTTCCCAAAAACTGCAGAGGAAGGAAAACTCCCAAACAAATTCTGTCAAGCCGCCATCATCCTACTATCAAAACCAGAAAAAGACATCACAAAAAAAGAAAATTACAGGCCAATATCACTGGTGAACACAGACACAGAAATCCTGAACAAAATACTAGCAATCTGAATTCAACAATATATTAAAAGGTACGTACACCATTATCGCATGGGATTTATCCTAGGGATGCAAGGATTTTTCAAAATCCACAAATCAGTGTGCCACACCACATCAACAAACTGAAGAATAAAAGCCATATGATCATCCAAAAAGCTAAAAGCTTTTGACAAAATTCAACACCCATTTACAATAAAAACTCTCCAGAAAGTGGGCAACATAATAAAGGCCTACAAACCTACTGTTTGTAGAAACAAACCTACAGTTAATATCATACTCAGCAGTGAAAAGCTAAAAGCATTTTCTCTGAGATCGAAACAAGAGGAGGATGTCTACTCTCACCACATTTATTCAACATAGTTTTGGAAGTGCTAGCTATAGCAGAGAAGAAAATGAAGTAAAAGGAATCCAAATTGGAAAAGAAGTTAAATTGTCACTGTTTGCAGATGACATGATATTATACATAGAAAATCCTAAAGACACTACCAGAAAACTACTGGAGCTCATCAATTAATTTGGTAAAGCTGTAGGTTACAAATTAATATACAGAAATCTACTTCATTGCTATACAATAAAAATGAAAGATCAGAAAGAGAAATTAAGAAAGCAATCCCATTCACCATCACATGAGAAAGAATAAAATACCTAGGAATAAACAGACCAAGACCTGTACTCCATAAACTGTTAAGACATTCATGAAAGAAATAAAAAATGACACAAACAGATGGAAATACATATCATGTATCTGGACTGAAAGAATCAATATTGTCAAAACGACTATACTACCAAAGGCAATCTACAGATTCAATACAATGTATCAAATTAACAATGGCATTTTTTATAGAACTAGAACAAAAAAATCTTTTTAAAAAAAAAATAAATTTATTTATTTTAGTTGGGGGCTAATTACTTTACAATATTGTAGTAGTTTTTGCCATACATTGACATGAATCAGCCATGGGTTTACATGTGTTCCCCTTCCTGGACCTCCCACCCACCTCCCTCCCCATCCCATCCCTCTGGGTCATCACATTGCCCCAACCCTGAGCACTTGTCTCATGCATCGAACATGGAATGGTGTTCTGTTTCATATATGATAATATACATGTTTCAATGCTATTTTCCCAGATCGTCCCACCCTCACCTTCTCCCTCAGAGTCCATAAGACTGTTCTATGCATCTGTGTCCCTTACTCTGTCTCGCATATAGGGTTATCGTTACCATCTTTCAAATTCCATATATATGCATTAGTATACTGTATTGTTTTTCGTTCTGGCTTACTTCACTCTATATTATGGGCTCCAGTTTTATCCATCTCAATAGAACCGATTCAAATGTATTCCTTTTAATGGCTGAGTAATATTCCATTGTGTATATGTACCACAGCTTCCTTAACCATTCGTCTGTTGATGGACATCTAGGTTGCTTCCATGTCCTGGCTATTGTAAACAGTGCTGCGATGAACATTGGGGTACACGCATCTCTTTCAATTCTGGTTTCCTCGGTGTGTATGCCCAGCAGTGGGATTGCTGGGTCATATGGCAGTTCTATTCCCAGTTTTTTAAGGAATCTCCACACTGTTCTCCAGAGTGGCTGTACTAGTTTGCATTCCCACCAACAGTGTAAGAGGGTTCCCTTTTCTCCACACCCTCTCCAGCATTTATTACTTGTAGACTTTTGGATAGCAGCCATTCTGACTGGTATGAAATGGTACCTCATTGTGGTTTTGATTTGCATTTCTCTAATAATGAGTGATGTTGAACATCTTTTCATGTGTTTGTTAGCCATCTGTAGGTCTTCTTTGGAGAAATGTCTGTTTAGTTCTTTGGCCCATTTTTTGATTGGGTCGTTTATTTTTCTGGAATTCAGCTGCAGAAGTTGCTTGTATATTTTTGAGATTAATTGTTTGTCTGTTGCTTCGTTTGCTATTATTTTCTCCCATTCTGAAGGCTGTCTTTTCACCTTGCTTATACTTTCCTTTGTTGTGCAAAAGCTTTTAATTTTAATTAGGTCCCATTTGTTTATTTTTGCTTTTATTTCTAATATTCTGGGAGGTGGGTCATGGAGGATCCTGCTGTGATTTATGTCGGAGAGTGTTTTGCCTATGTTTTCCTCTAGGAGTTTTATAGTTTCTGGTCTTACATTTAGATCTTTAATCCATTTTGAGTTTATTTTTATATATGGTGTTAGGAAGTGTTCTAGTTTCATTCTTTTACAAGTGGCTGACCAGTTTTCCCAGCACCACTTGTTAAAGAGATTGTCTTTTCTCCATTGTATATTCTTGCTTCCTTTGTCGAAGATAAGGTGTCCATAGGTGCGTGGGTTTATCTCTGGGCTTTCTATTTTGTTCCACTGATCTATATTTCTATCTTTGTGCCAGTACCATACTGTCTTGATGACTGTGGCTTTGTAGTAGAGCCTGAAGTCAGGCAGGTTGATTCCTCTAGTTCCATTCTTCTTTCTCAAGATTGCTTTGGCTATTCGAGGTTTCTTATATTTCCGTACAAATTGTGAAATGATTTGTTCTAGTTGTATTGAGACACAAAAGACCCTGAATAGCCAAAGCAATCCCGAGAAAGAAAAATGAAGCTAAAAAAATCATGCTCCCTGACTTCAGACTATACACTTCAAAGCACAGTTATCCATGCAGTAGAGTACAGGCACAAAAACAGAAAGATAGGTAAACGCAATGGAATAAAAAGCCCAGAAACAAACCCATGCATCTATGGTCGGTTAATCTATGACAAAGAAGGCAAGACTATAAAAAGGAGAAAAAACAGTCTCTTCAAGAAATGGTGCTAGGAAAACTGGACAGCTACATGTAAAAAAAAAAAAAGAAATTAGAAAATTCTTTAAACCCATATACAAAAATAAGCTTAACATGGATTAAAGACCTAAATGTGAGACCACACACTATCAATCTCTTAGAGGAAAACACTGGCAAAACACTCTCTGACAAAACTGCAGCAATATATTTTTGATCTATCCCCAAGAATAATGGAAATAAATATAAAAATGAACAAATGAGAATAACTAAACTACATGTTTTTGTACAGTTAAGGAATCATAAATAAATGAAAAGACAATCCAAAACATGGGAGAAAACAATTGAAATGATGCGACCAACAAGGGATTAGTCTCCAAATTTTACAAATAGCACATGTGACTTAATATCACAAAAAACAAACAACCCAATCAAAAATGGGCAGAAGATCAAACAGATACTTCTCCAAAGAAGATATACAGATGGCAAAGAGGCACATGAAAAGATGTTCAACATTACTAATTATTCAGTTCAGTTGTTCAGTCGTATCCCACTATTTGCAACCCCATGACCTAACAGAAGCAGAAGATATTAAGAAGAGGTGGCAAGAATACACAGAAGAACTGTACAAAAAAGATCTTCACGACCCAGATAATCACGATGGTGTGATCACTCACCTAGAGCCAGACATCCTGGAATGTGAAGTCAAGTGGGCCTTAGAAAGCATCACTATGAACAAAGCTAGTGGAGGTGATGGAATTTCAGTTGAGCTATTTCAAATCCTCAAAGGTGATGCTGTGAAAGTGCTGCACTCGATATGCCAGCAAATTTGGAAAACTCAGCAGGAGCCACAGGACTGGAAAAGGTCAGTTTTCGTTCCAATCGCAAAGAAAGGCAATGCCAAAGAATGCTCAAACTACCGCACAATTGCACTCATCTCACATGCTAGTAAAGTAATGCTCAAAATTCTCCAAGCCAGGCTTCAGCAATACGTGAACCGTGAACTTCCAGATGTTCAAGCTGGTTTTAGAAAAGGCAGAGGAACCAGAGATCAAATTGCCAATATCTGCTGGATCATCGAAAAAGCAAGAGAGTTCCAGAAAAAACATCTATTTCTGCTTTATTGACTATGCCAAAGCCGTTGACTGTGTGGATCACAATAAACTGTGGAAAATTCTGAAAGAGATGGGAATACCAAACCATCTGACCTGTCTCTTGAGAAACCTGTATGCAGGTCGGGAAGCAACAGTTAGAACTGGTCATGGAGCAACGGACTGGTTCCAAATAGGAAAAGGAATACGTCAAGGTTGTATATTGTCACCCTGCTTATTTAACTTATATGCAGAGTACATCATGAGAAACGTTGGGCTGGAAGAAACACAAGCTGGAATCAAGATTGCCGGGAGAAATATCAATAACCTCAGATATGCGGATGACACCACCCTTATGGCAGAAAGTGAAGAAGAACTAAAGAGCCTCTTGATGAAAGTGAAAGAGGAGAGTGAAAAAGTTGGCTTAAAGCTCATCGTTCAGAAAACCAAGATCATGGCATCTGGTCCCATCACTTCATGGGAAATAGATGGGGAAACAGTGGAAACAGTGTCAGACTTTATTTTTTTGTGCTCCAGAATCACTGCTGATGGCGACTGCAGCCATGAAATGAAAAGACACTTACTCCTTGGAAGGAAGGTTATGGCCAACCTAGATAGCATATTTAAAAGCAGAGACATTACTTTGCCAACAGAAGTCCGTCTAGTCAAGGCTATGGTTTTTCCAGTGGTCATGTATGGATGTGAGAGTTGGACGGTGAAGAAAGCTGAGCACCGAAGAATTGATGCTTTTGAACTGTGGTGTTGGAGAAGACTCTTGAGAGTTCCTTGGACTGCAAGGAGATCCAATCAATCCATCCTAAAAGAGATCAATCCTGGGTGTTCATTGGAAGGTCTGATGTTGAAGCTCAAACTCCAATACTTTGGCCACCTCGTGCGAAGGGTTGACTCATTGGAAAAGACCCTAATGCTGGGTAGGATTGGGGGCGGGAGGAGAAGGGGACGACAGAGGATGAGATGGTTGGATGGCATCACCGACTTCATGGACATGGGTTTGGGTAGACTCCGGGAGTTGGTGATGGACAGAGAGGCCTGGCGTGTTGCAATTCATGGGGTTGCAAAGAGTCGGACATGACTGAGCTACTGAACTGAACTGAACTGTAGTATACCAGGCCTCCCTGTCCCTCATCAACTCTCAGAGCTTACTCAAACTCATGTCTATCGCGTCAGTGATGTCATCACACCTTCTCATCGTCTGTCATACCCTTCTCCTCCCGCCTTCAATCTTTCCCAGCATCAGAGTCTTTTCTAGTGAGTCAGTTCTTCGCATCAGGTGGCCAAAGTATTGGAGTTTCAGCTTCAGCATCAGCCCTTCCAAAGAATATTCAGGACTGATTTCCTTCCTTTAGGATTCACTGGTTGGATCTCTTTGCACTCCAAGGACTCTCAAGAGTCTCCTCCAACACCACAGTTCAAAAGCATCAGTTCATCGGTGCTCAGCTTTCTTTATAGTCCAAGTCTCACATCCATACATTATTACTGAAAAAAACATAGCTTTGACTAGACAGACATTTGTCGGCAAAGTAACATCTTTGTTTTTTAATATGCTGTCTAGGTTGGTCACAGCTTTTCTTCCAAGGAGCAAGCGTCTTTTAATTTCATGGCTGTAGTCACCATCTGCAGTGATTTTGGAATCCAAAAAAAAATAAAGTCAGCCACTGTTTCCACTGTTTCCCCATCTATTTGCATGAAGTGATGGGACCGCATGCCATGATATTAGTTTTCCGAATGTTGAGTTTTAGGCCACCTTTTTCACTCTCCTCTTTCACTTTCATCAAGAGGTTCTTTAGTTCTTCTTTGCTTTCTGCCATAAGGGTGGTGTCATCTGCGTATCTGAGGTTACTGATATTTCTCCCAGCAATCTTGATTCCAGCTTGTGCTTCATCCAGCCCAGCATTTCACATGATGTACTTTGCATATAAGTTGAATAAGCAGGGTCACAATATACAGCCTTGACGTACTCCTTTCCCGATTTGGAACCAGTCTGTTGTTCCATGTCCAGTTCTAACTGTTGCTTCTTGACCTGCATACAGATTTCTCAGGACGCAGGTCAGGTGCTCTGGTATTCCCTTTAAGAATTTTACAGTTTGTTGTGATCCACACAAAGGCTTTAAAGCAGATGTTTTTCTGGGACTCTCTTGCTCTTTAATGATCCAACGGATGTTGGCAATTTGATCTCTGGTTCCTCTGCCTTTTCTAAAACCAGCTTGAACATCTGGTAGTTCATGGTTCACGTATTGCTGAAGCCTGGCTTGGAGAATTTTGAGCATTACTTTACTAGCGTGTGAGATGAGTGCAACTGTGTGGTAATTTCAGCATTCTTTAGCATTGCCTTTCTTGGACTGGAATGAAAACTGACCTTTTCCAGTCCTGTGGCCACTGCTGAGTTTTCCAAATTTGCTGCCATATTGAGTGCAGCACTTTAACAGCATCATCTTTTAGGATTTGAGAGAAATGCAAGTCAAAACTATAATGATATACATCACCTCACACCAGTCAAAATGGCTATCATCAAAAAATATACAAACAATAAATGCTAGAGAAGGGAAATGCTAGAAAAGGGGACCCTCCTATATGTTTGGTGGGAATGTAAATTGGTACAGTCACTATGGATAAGAGTATGGAGGTGTGTAAAAACAGAGCTACCATATGACCCTACAATCCTACTCCTGGCCATATATCCAGAGAAAAACATGCTCCAAAAGGATACACACACCTTAATGTTCATTGCAGCACTGTTAACAATAACCACGATATGGAAGCAAGCTAATGGCCATCAACATAAGAATGGATAAAGATATGGTATTAATCGGCCATTAAAAAGAATAACATAATGCCATTCGCAGGAACTTGGATGGACCTGGTGATTACCATACTGAGTGAAGTGAGTCAGACAGAGAAACAGAAATATCATATGATATTGCTTATATGCAGAATCTTATAAAAATGATACAAATGAAAAATAGAAACAGACTCACAGACTTAGAGAACTATGGTTACCAGGGGGGAAGGGTAGGAGGAAACAGTAATAGAGTTTGAAGCTGACATGTACACACTGCTGTATTTAAAGTGGATAACCAAGGACTGCTGTATAGCACAAGGAACTATGCTCAATATTCTGTAACAACCTAATTGGGAAAATAATTTGAAAAAGACACATGTATATTTAGACACATGTATATTTATAACTGAATTACTTTATTGTACACCTGAAACTAACATAATATGGTTAATCAACTATACTCCAATATAAAATATAAAATTTTTTAAAAACTGATGAAAGAACTAAGGCTTGGAAAAACTCTATTATATAGCAGTTTTCCTCCTAGCAGTTCACTAACTGCAAATCAGTCAAGACAATCTCATGGGAAACTGGAATAAATGTATTAGATAGAGTCAGACATTATTTAAAAAAACAGGACTCTACCTGAAAAAAAAAAAAAATATATATATATATATTTAACTTGCAAATATCATTACCATATAAAATTAAACAGCTAACAAATTCCTATAAACAAAAGAATGTTAACTATTTCCAATGTATTATATTCTTAAAAGCAAGTTTTACAAGGCAAACTTAAGGCACTGCAAAATAAAGGTATACCTAGTGTGGGGAATAGCTCAGTTGGTAAAGAAACTGCCTGCAATGCAGGAGACCCAGGTTCGATTCCTGGGCCAGGAAGAGCCACTGGAGGAGGAAATGGCAACCCACTCTAGTATTCTTCCCTGGACAATCCCATGGGTAGAGGAGCATGGCAGTCTGCAGACCATGGGGTCTCAAGAGTCAGACATGACCTAGTGACTAAACCACAATGTACTATCTTTGTATATGATAGATGATAACTAGACTTATCATGGTGATTATTTTGAAATGTACAGAAATACTGAATCACTATGCTGTGTAAAAGGAACTAATACAGTGTTGTATAGGTCGATTATAATTCAAAAACAAAATCAGAAAATGAGACACGATTTGTGGTTATCAGAGACAGGGAGAGGAAGAATTGAATGAAGGCAGTCAACATGTACAAAATTCCTATTATAAAATAAATAAGTTCTAGTGACGTAATGTATAACATGACAAATAAAATTAACACTGCTATATGTTATATATGAAAGTTGTTATAGTAAATCCTGAGTTCTCATCATAAGGAAAATTTATTTCTATTTAATTTTTTTATCTATATGAATAAATTGATGTTGACTAAACTCACTGTGATAATCATTTCATGATATACATAAGTGAAATCACTACACTATTCACCTTAAACTTACACAGTACTGTCAATTATAAAAAACTGGAAGAGAAACTTTTTTCAGTGGTATACCTGGGATTTAATTCAGAACACCCATTAATTTATAGGCTTTTGTTAAACAATTGGTATTAGACACAATTAACTATAGGATGAAAATACTGTAAGTTTTAATAATGTTTCAATAGCTAACTTTCTTAAAAACACTTTACCTAAGAGGAGAACCTTTAGGGATACTAAGAAACTATATAGTGTTTCTTTTATTGTTCATTTTTCCCTGTTGTTAAGCCTAGAATTCTGTTACTTTGAAGGAATACTGAAGGACATAAATTAGAAAGCTTTTTATTTAACTATTCCTACTCTACCAAGGAAAGCAATGAAGGTTTAACAGTGTTTTGATAGTATCTGAATTGAGCCCACTTGCGCAAATACAAATCCACTTTTATTTTTATACTGTAAGTAAGGATAATTATTTCTAGAAAAAGGACAATTTGAAAAAAAAAAAAAAAAGTCCTCCATTACATGCAGATCGTATTTAGTGATCAGTTGAAAGATTACATCTACAGTCATAATACTTTCTCTAGTGACTGCCCTCGTAAGAGTTACAGCTGGTTTCTTGTATATATCAAAGATATTAGTTTCCTTGTAAGTTTTCTCTTCTATGAAGAAGAGTATTTAAAATGTGAAAACAACTGTGTTCCAAATGAGATACAAAAAATTTTTACATAGTATCATTATAGGACCACCTTTTCTTGTGAATAATTTATAAAATCCTTCAGAAAACAAAATATTTCAACTAATTTGAAGCTATTAATAATCGAAGAGACCCTTGAAAGTGTTAGTTTCACACTTGACTAATAAATAAATTGGTTTTGGTGAAAATTTTTATATTAAATTATTTAAAAGTCTTTTTAAAAAGAGACAAAAAGAAGTCAATTCATTAATCCCACAGGCAAGGAGGCCTACAATGAATATTTAGAAGTCTGGGATGTATTTACCTTTAAATTTGCTAAAAGTGACTTGTATTCGAATCCTCCTAGAGTTGAGAAAAATTCTAATGAATAAAGAACATACCTATGGCTGATTCATGTTGATGTATGGCAGAAACCAACACAATGTAAAGCAAATGTCCTCACATTAAAAATAAATAAATTTTAAAAAGCAAGAATATATTTCATACTAGGAGGCTAGACAGTGGGAAGCCAATAATAATAATCGAGTTAGCAGTAATATCAATGATTAGACACATCCATGGCTCAGATGGTAAAGAATCTGCCTACTAATGCAGGAGACCCAGGTTCGATCCCTGGATCAGGAAGATCCCCTGGAGAAGTGCATGGCAACCCACTCCAGTATTCTCGCCTGGAGAATTCCATGGACTGAGGAGCCTGGCCGGCTAGACTCTATGAGGTCGCAAAGAGTCGGACATGACTCAGTGATGAACGTTTCCACTTTCATGAAAGTAATATTTAGAAATAGACAAATTAACACTATAACTTTATAGCTATATGCCCAGCTCCAACAAACAAATGACAAGAAATAATATTCAAATTTAACTTCCAGATTTAGTAAATAAATCAAGAGATGTATACTGCAGGATACAAACAGTAAGTTTAGCAATTTTCTTTGTGTTGCTAAAAAATCTCTCTTGACTTTCCTAGATAAATATAGTTATAATTCAAATACTACTGAAACTACAATAGACAAAAATTCAAATGGCAACAGTTTTCCGTGGTTCACAAACCTTTAGGCTGAGTATCAGACATAAAAGAAATGCCATCGTCATCTCTTTGTTTTTCTTCAGTGTAAGAAGTCTGCTTTGCATAATTATTGTCTGTCTTACTTGATTGTGAACTCCTGAAAAACAAAATAATATTATACTCAATTCTTCAAAGCAAAAATAAATTTAGAAGCCAGTTGGCATATATTTAAAATAAAAATAACAGATCACAAATAAAGTCATATACAGAAGAGTACGTGGTCTGAACAGTAGAAAGAATATTAAACTATGATTTGAGAAATAAGTTCTCATTCCTATTCTGTCTTCAAATTCTCCATGTTCCTTTGAAAGAATAAAACAAGAAATGTTTTATTCTTCCAAAATTGTGCACATGCAAAGTGAACAAAGAATAATACAAGTGCTAAATATATCAAAGGGGTCTAAAAAGTAAACATTCCCTGAACACAAGTAGATGATAATCACACTTATATGTAATCAAAAAATAAGTCAAAAGTAATCGTTAATATGTTTCAAGCAGAGTTCACGTATCAGAAGTTACATACAAAATAAAACTTAGGGTGTGGTAATAAATTTTACCTATAGAGAAAATAGTTTAAAATATAAGCTACTGGTTAAATATTTAAAATGTATTAAAAGCAAGTTTTGGATGATGAACACAGTATCACTATTCTAAAAACATAACACAATAATAGTATGGGACGTTAATACCTACCCCACTTTCAGTAATCATTAGATCATCCAGACCAAAAAAAAATAAAAATCAAGAAGGAACATTGGACTGAACCATAAACTTGACCAAATAGACCTAACATGTATTTATAAAACATGAACACAGAACATTCTCCAGGATGTTTTAAGACAGGTCACAAAGCAAATCTTAGCAAACTTAAGACACACACACAAAAATCTTTCCCAATCACAAGAGCATAAAACAAGAAATCAATACATGGAGAAGTCTGAAAAGTTCAAAAAAATAGGAAGACTAAACAATGTGCTCCTAAAAATCAACTGGCTAAAGAAGAAACCAAAAGGAAAATCAAGAAGTACCTTGAAACAAATGAATACATAAGCAAAAACTTCAAAATCCATGAAATGTTCTACAAGGGAAGTTAATAGCAATAAAAGCTACATTAAAAAGAAAGAACTCCAATGAAAAGCCTCGCTTTACACCTCTTGGAACCAGAAAAAAATACAAATTAAGCCCAAAGTTAGCAGAAGGAAAGAAACAATAAAGATCAGAGGAAAAGTAAATAAAAAAGAAATAAGAAAAACAATAGAAAAGATCAAAACTAAAAGCTTATTTTTTAAAACAAACAAAACTGACAAACCTTTAGCTAGACAAACCAAGAGAAACAAAAAAGACTCAAATAAAAACAGATCATCTAAAGACTACTATGAATAATTATATGCCAACAATATGGATAACCTATGGATAACCTAAGAGCCAGTCCATCCTAAGGGAAATCAGTATTTAATATTCATTGGAAGGATCGATGCTGAAGCTGAAACTCGGACACTTTGGCCATCTGATGTGAAGAATTGACTGATTTGAAAAGACCCTGATGCTGGGAAAGATTGAAGGTGGAAGGAGAAGGGGACGACAGAGAATGAGATGGTTGTATGGCATCACTGACTCAATGGACAAGAGTTTGAGCAAGCTCCAGGAGTTGGTGATGGACAGGGAAGCCTGGCGTGCTGCAGTCCATGGGGCCACAAAGAGTCGGACATGACTGAGCGACTGAACTGAAGAGCCAGTTTTACGGGGGGTTAAAAAAACCTACTGGCTGGACTAAGGAAAAAAATACAGAAGACTTGTACTGGGCTGATCAAAAAAGTTTGTTCAGGTTTTTTTCAGTACCATTTTATGGAAAAACCTGAAGTTCCTGGCCAACCCAATAAATAAAATCACTACAACTGGTAGCACAGAAATACAAAATGTTATAAGGGATGATTACAAAAAGTTATACATCAACAAATCATATAACCTAGAAGAAAGGGACAAATAATTAGAAACATTCAATCTACCAAAATGTATTATGAAGAAAAAGAAAATCTGAACAGATCAATAACAAACATGGAGACTGAATTAGTAATCAAAAACCTCCCAGTACAGAAAAGTTCAGGACCAAATGGTTTCACTGGCAATTCTATCAAATAAGAATTAATGCCAATCTTTCTCAAACTCTTTCAAAAAGTTTACGAGGAAAGAACACTTCTAAACTCAGTTTAGAAGGCCATCAATAACACCAAAGCTAGATAAGGACAGTACAGTAAAAGAAAAATATAAATAAAATACCCTTGACGCATAGGGATGCAAAAATTCTCATCAAACTATTAGGAAACCAAATTCCACAACACATTAAAAGAATCATACACCATGATCAAATGGGACTTATACAGAGATGCAAGAATGGTACACCATACAAGAATCAATCAATGTGATAAAGCACATAGGTAAAATGAAAGATAAAAATCATTTGATCTCTCAAAAGGTACAGAAAAAGCATTTAACAAAATTCAACATCCTTTCATTACAAAACTCAAAACCCTGGGTATATATGGCTGATTCATGTCAATGTTTGGCAAAAACCAACAAAATTCTGTAAAGCAATTATCCTCAATTAAAAAATTAATTAAAAAAAAAACCCTGGGTATAGAAGGAACATACTTCAACACAATAAAGGCCAATATCACAAATGACAGTTAACATCAAATGAAACACTGAAAGATTAAAAGCTTCTCCTCTAAAATGAAGAAGGGTACCCATTCTGATCACTCTTATTCAACACAGTACTGGAAATACTGGCTAGAAAAAATTAAATATGAAAAATAAATAAATAAAAGGAATCAATATCAGAAAGGAAGACATAAAATTGTCATTATTTGCAGATGATATGATCTTATAGAAAGAAAACCTTAAAAAATCCAACCAAAAAAAAATCAAAACTGTAAGAACTAATAAATGAATTCACTAAAGTTTCAGGATACAAAATCACCATACTATAATCAGTTGCATTTCTACACACAAATAATGAACTATCTGAAAGAGAAATTGAGGGAAAAAATCCCATTTAAAATTACAGCAAAAAGAATAAAATTATACTTAGACATAATCTAGAAGGAAAAAGAGCTGTACACTGAAAACTATAAGACATTGATGAAAGAAACTGAAGAAAACACAAATAAATGGAATGATATTCTGTACTCATAGATGGGAAAAAGTAATATTGTTAAAATGTTTATCCTATGCAAAGCAACCTGCAGATTCAAAGCAATCTCTATTGACATATCAATGGCCTTTTCCACAGAAAGAGCACACTCTTAAAGTTTGCATGCAACCACTAAAGACCCCAAAGAGCCAAAGCAATGTTAAGAAGGAAAAACAAAGCCAGAGGGATCATACTTCATGATTTCAAACTAATTTACAATTACAAAGCCATAGTAATCAAAACAATATAGAAAAATAGACACATAAATGAATGAACAGAATAGAGAGCCAGAAATAAATCCATGCATATGTGGTCAACTCATGTATGACAAAGGAGCCAAGAATACACACCATGGGAGAAGGATAGTCTCTTCAATAACTGATGCTGGAAAAACTTGACAGCCACATACAAAAGAATGAGACTGGACCAATATCTTATACCATATACAAAAGTCAACACAAAATAGATTAAAGACTTAATGTATGACCTGAAACCATAAAATTTCTAAGAAAAAAACATGAGAGTAAGCTGGTTTTGGCAGTGATTTTTTGGATTAAACACCAAAACAAAAACAACAAAAGAAAATAAGTGTAACCACAAAGCTGTACAGTAAAGCAAACTATCAACAAAATGAAAAGGTAACCTATGGAGCAGGAGAAAATAGTTTTAAGTCATCTATCTCATAAGGAAGTTAATATTCAAAATATATGATATATAAAGAATCCATACAACTCAACCACAAAAATAGAACAATTTCATTAAAAAATGGGCAAAGAAACTGAACAAAAGTTTCTCCAAAGACTACAAGCAACTAGCAGGTACATGAAAAGGAGCTCAACATGCACTAATCATCAGGGAAATGAATGTCAAAACTATAATGAAGTATAACTTCACAAATCTGAGAATGGCTATTACCAAAAGAGAAGAAACAAGTGTTGGAAAAGATATGCAGTGCTGTGGAAATGTAAACTAGTGCAGTCACTATGGAAAACAGTATGAATATACCTCAAAAAATTAAAAATAGAACATATAGTCTAGCAATTCCACTTCTGGGTGTTTATGCTTAGGAAACAAAATCACTACCTCAAAAAGATACACACAACCCCATGTTCACTGAAGCACTGTTTGCAATAACCAAGACATGGAAACAACATAAGTGCCCATCAATAGATGAATGGATAAAGAAAATATGACACAAACACACAATGGGATATTTTTCAGTCATGAAAGAAAAAGAAAGAAATCCTGCTATCTGTGACAACATTAATGAGCCTTGAGGGCATTATGCTAAGTGCAATGAGACAAAACAAATAATGTATGACTTCACTTACGTGGGGAATCTAAATTTAAAAACAAACCAACACATGCATAGACACAGACAACAGGTTGGTGGCTGCTAGAGCTGCGAGTATGAAAGGACTGCAGGTGGCAAAAAGGTACAAGTTTCCAGTTATAAAAAAAATAAGTTTGGGGGATGCAAGGTACGACATGATGACTATAGGTAATAACTAATAACAATAGTGTACTGTATATTTGAAAGTTGCTAAGATAGTAGATCTTACAAGTTCTTATCACAAGAAAAAAAAATGTAACTATGTGTGGTAATGGATGAACTAAACTTACTGTGTTAGTCATTTTGCAATATATACATATATGAGATCATTATGTTGTACATCTAAAACTAATACAATATTCTGTCAGTAACATATCAATAAAATTAATTCAGTTAAAAAAGACAAAATGAAAAACAATTGAGAAAGCAATTTGGTACTAATTAGAATAGCCATAACGGAGAAGGCAATGGCACCCCACTCCAGTACTCTTGCCTGGAAAATCCCATGGATGGAGGAGCCTGGGAGGCTGCAGTCCATGGGATCGCTCAGAGTCGGACACGACTGAGCGACTTCACTTTCACTTTTCACTTTCATGCATTGGAGAAGGAAATGGCAACCCACTCCAGTATTCTTGCCTGGAGAATCCCAGGGACGGCGGAGCCTGGTGGGCTGCCATCTATGTGGTCGCACAGAGTCGGACACGATTGAAGCGACTTAGCAGCAGCAGCAGCAGCAGCAGAAGAGCCATAAAATTAACTAAATCTTTACCAACAATCTTCCCACCCATGATAATTATTAACAAAACAACTCATTATGGTATTATTTAACTGGGTAAAAATTCTGAAATTTTTAAATAAAAAACTATAAAATTATTAACCTACAGCCTTCCTTTATAGCATAATATACAGCAATTACTACATTTTCAAAAATATTTAACAACACAGAATTCCAAATTTGATTGAAGTATAGTTGATTTACAATGTTGTGTTAATTTTCAGTGTAGAGCAAAGTGATTCAGTTATACATGTTGTGTATATATTCTTTTTCATACTCTTTTCCATTATGGTTTATCACAGGATACTGAATATAGTTCCCTGGCTATACAGCAGGATACTGTTCTTTATCCATCCTATATGCAATAGTTTGCATCTGCTAATCTCAAACTTCCAATCCTTCCTCACTCCCTTAGAAATTTTTACATTTATAAAAGTACTAAAAAATATCAGCAAGAATAAGTCAAGGATCCTTGTACAATAAAATATGAAATATACACTAAGTGACCTCAGGAAAATTGCAGAGTAGGAAACACCTACCATGTTCTCACCTAGACAACAACACTGGCAGAATCTGATGAACTTTGGAATTCTGGAGTCTACTGAAGGCTTGTAACTTCTAGTTAAAAGGTTCAACAGTAACTTTGGTCAATTAAGGCAATTTGGATGATAGCAGTTACCTATACCCAGCTCTGAGACAAGTAGCCAAGTCCAAGTTCTTAGAACAGTTTGCACAGGCTTACAATTACCAAGATGAGCAATAAGGACCTTGTCCTTCAAATATTGGGAATCTGTATTCTGATCACTGACTGCTGTCTCTGATTATGGATAAGGAGACATAGAGACAGGCACACATTGCTATAACAACCATCACCATGTTGCAACAGTCTCCCCATTCAGCTAAAACAACATGCAGGAGATTAAAATAGCTAGCACCTATTTTGTTCTATTTCTTCCCTTCATTTTTCCTATTTCCTCCTTATGGGAAATAAATATTTAAGGACTAAGACATTAAAAAGTAATCATATGTACAAGGAAATTTAGAAAGTCACAAACATGACCATGAAAGACATAGGCTCAGAAAACACCTGAAAAGACCTTTTATTTACATATTAGGCTGGTAACTGGAATGGGGACATATTGCAATAATTTTAAAAACTAAGCAAACAAAGGGAAAAAATCCAGTAAATGCTGGGGAAGGAGGAGAACCTGATTTTCAAACTTTGCATCTTATAAGATCCAAATGTCAAGTTTTCAACAACAACAATAAAATAATCACAAGACATTCAAAGAAACAGGAAAGAATGGCCAACTCAAAGGAAAAAAAAAAAACTAATCAACAGAAGCTGTCCCTGAAAAAAAAAGAAAAGCAGATGGCAAACTCAATAAGCAAAGACATTAAAACGACTATCTAAAAGATCCTCAGGGTCTTGCCTGGCAGTTCAACAGTTAAGACTTGCACTTCCAATGCAGGGAACGCAGGTTCAACCCCTGGTCAGGGAACTAAGATTCCCACATGCTACACAGCATGGTGAAAAAAGAAAGAAATGGAGACAGACAGACAGAAAGAAAATCTTTAACAAAATCAAGAAAATGATTTGTGACAAGATGAAAATATCAATAAAAGACAAAGGAACCAAAAGGAAATTCTGGAGCTAAAAATGTACGATAACTGAAATGAAAATTTTACTAGAGAGATTCAAAAGCTGATTTGAGCAGGCAGAAGAAACAGTTAGTGAATCTGAAAATATGACCATGAAAAGGACCAAATCTGAGGAACAGAAAGAAGAAAAATTTAAGATAAGTAAACAGAACCTAAGGGACCTATGGGACACCAAAAAAGGGACTAATATACACATTGCTGATGTCTCTGAGAAGAGAGAGAAAAGGGCAAAGATATTATTGAAATAAATAATCACCAAAGAAGTCCAAATTTGATGAAAGACATGAATAAAACCCAAGGAACTAAGTGTACAGTAAACTGAATGCGACCTATATCAAGAAATGTTATAATTACATTGTCCAAAGACAAAGGCAAAGAGAGAACTCTTTCTTGAAAGCACAAAGGAAAAAGTGACTCATCACACACAAAAGATTCTCAATAAGATTATGAGAAGATTTCTTATCAAAAACCATGCTGGCCAAAAAACACTGAATTGGTATATTCAAAGGAAAAAATCTGTTAACAAGGAATTCTATATCTGGCTACACTATCCTTCAAAAATGAGAACAAAATCAAGACATTCTAAGATAAACAAACCTAGATAGCACATTAACAAGCAGAGACATCACTTTGCTGACAAAGGTCCACATAGTCAAAGTTACGGTTTTTCCAACAGTCGTGTATGGATGTGAGAGCTGTACCATAAAGAAGGCTGAGTGCCAAAGAATTGATACTTTTGAACTGTGGTGCTGGTGAAGACTCTTGGAGAGTCCCTTGGACTGCAAGGAGATCAAATCAGTCAATCCTAAAGGAAATCAACCCCGAATACTCATTGGAAGGATTGATGCTGAAGTTCTAATACTTTGGCCACCTGATGTGAAGAGTCAACTCATTGGAAAAAGACCCTAAATGAGGAGAAAGACTGAAGGCAAAATGAAAAGGAAGCAGTAGAGGATGAGATGGTTAGACAGCATCACCTACTTAAGGGACATGAATTTGAACAAACTCCGGGAGATAGTGGAGGACACAGGAAAAATTCTCAATAAAATACCCCAAACGGTTCATATTGTTATATATCCTAACCACATGGTTCCTGGGATGCAAGGATGGTTCAACATACAAGAATATATCAGTATAATAGCCTGGTATGCCACAGTCAATGGGGTCACAAAGAGCTGGATGTGACTTGGTGACTGAACAACAACAGTAACAGAGGTAAACAACAGCTGAGGAAAATCATTACCACTATAAGTAAAACCAGCCCTGTAAGAAAAACTAAAAATAATTGGTACAAGTAAATCCACGGATAATTATAAAATCTACTATTGCTGTAACTCTGGTTTGTAATATGCCTGTTTGTTTTATACATGATTTAAGAAACTAATACATTGTTTACATTATTAGACTATGCTTTTGAACAAACAACACATGAAGATATAATTTTATGACATCAATGATTTAAAGTATGTGAGGACAGAGCTATAAAGGAGCACAGTTCTGAATGTTACTGAAATTAAGCCAGTATAAATTCAAACATGGTTCCTTGGATGCAAGGATGGTTCAACATACAAGAATTTATCAAAATAATACACCACATTAGCAGAATGAAAGAGGAAAACCACATGGTCATGTCAATTAATACACAAAAAGTACTTCACAAAATTCAGTACCCTTTCCTGATGACTAAAAAATAAAATTCAACAATCTAAGAATAGAAATTACCTATCTCATCATAGCAAAAATCATATATGAAAAACACACAGTAAACATCAAACTCAATGATCAATGATGGACAGCTTTTCTTCTAGAAAAAGGAATGAGACAAGGGTGCCCACTTTCACCACTTCTAGTCAACACAGTACTAGAAGTTCTAGCCAGAGCAATTATACAAGAAATATAAACACAAAAGCATTGAAACTGGAAAGAAATATTCTGTGTTTACAGATGATATAACCTTGCATGTAGGAAACTCTAAAGATTACACACATACACATACATAAACACAAAAAATGGTTCGAGTTAATAAACAAAAGAAGAAATTAAGAAAATAATTCTCTTTACAATAGCTTCAAGAAGAGAAAAAAACTTAGCACTTAACCAAGGAGACAAAAGACTTGTAAAATGAAAATTATAAAACATGGATAAAACAAATTAAAGAAGATATTAATAAATGGAAACACAACCCATGTTCATGGATTAGAAGACTTAATATTGTCAAGATGTCAATACCACCTAAAGCAATCTACAGATCCAATGCAATCTTATCAAAACCACAGTGACATTTCTTTCAGAAATACAAGAAGTTATCCTAAAATGTATATACAACAAGAGCCAAAACAAAATTCAACAAATTTGGAGGGATCAAACTCCCTCATTTCAAAACTTACTACAAAGCTATAATAATCAACACACATAGCACTAGCATAAAGACAAATATGGAGACCAATGGAATAGAATAGTACCCAGAAATAAAGCCACACGTATACGGTCAAATGATTTTCAAATGGCTGCTAAGACCTTTCAATGGGGAAAGCACAGTTTTTTCAACAAATGCTGCTGGAAAAACTGAATATCCACATGCAAAAGAATGAAGAAGGACCCTCACATAATACTCTTACACAAAAGTTAACTCAAAATGGATTAAAGGCCTAAAAGCATAAACTGAAACAATAAAACTCTTAGCATAAGGGGAAATGTTCAGGACATTGGATATGGGAGTATTTTCTTGGATATGACATCAAATAGAAACATAGATAGACTGGACTTCATCAAAATTAAAACTTCGGGGGCTTCCCTGATGGTCCAGTGGTTGAGACTCCATGGCTCCACTGCAGTGGGCACGAGTTCAATCTCTGGTCACGGAACTAAGATCCTGCATGCCACATGGCATTATCAAAAAAATTTTTTTTCAATTAAAAAAAACTAAAACTTCTGTACATCAAATGGCAGTAATAGAGTAAAAAGGCAACCCACAAAATGGGAGATCTATCTGCAAATCATACTTTATGACAATATTAATATATATTAATATTCAGAATAGAGAGAACTTCTAAATTCACAAATAAAAAACAACCTGACTCATCAATGGGTAAAGGACTCGAATACACATTTCTCCAAAGAAGATACATGAATGGCCAATTAACACATGAAAAAGATGTTCAATAACACTAAAACCACATCAAAACCACAATAAGATATCAGTTCACATCCGTTGGAATGGCTATCATGTAAACACAGAAAATATCAAGTGCTACAAAGGATGTGAAAAAAACCAGGACCCTTGTGCACTGCTGTGGCAATGTAAAATAATGTAGTTTTACATTTACAGAAAACAGTACAGTGGTTCTTCAAAAAATTAACAATAGAATTATATGATCCAGAAATTCCACTTTCAGAAATACACCCAAAAGAACAGAAGGTATATAGAAACGCAGATACATGTACACTGATGTTCCTAACAATGTTATTATTCATAGTCATCTATGGTGGAAGCAACCCAAGTACCCACAGACATTTGCAGAAGACTCCAGAAAGGCAAAAAGGAATCAACACTTCAATTAGAAAAGTTATCCCCACCCAGTTGTTCTGGGTCTAATACCTCATTTTAAAAAATCATAAATTAAAACAGCAGCTGACTAACCTATTTTTATACTTTGGGTTGAGGAGGTCTTCCCAAGAGCAAACCAAAACCAGGAGTCAAACACTGACAGATTTTATAAAATAAAACTTTTAAGTCTCAGTGCCACAGAATTACTATAAACAAAGTAAAATTACAAAAACAAATTTGAAAAATTTTTTTTCTAACACATTTAACAAAGAGATAATACCTGTCATAAGAGTTCTTGCAAATTAGTAAGAAACAAACGAAACACCCCAATACACACAAGACTTAAGAAAAAACCCATGTAAGAAATACAAAATCCAGGGCTTCCCTGATGGTTCAGAGGTAAAGAATCTGTCTGCCAATGCAGGAGACACAAGTTTGATCCCTGATCCAGGAGGATCCCACAGGCCTTGGACAACTAAGTCTGTGCACCACAACTACTGAGCCTGTGCTCCACAGCCCTTGAGCCACAAATACTTAGCCCATATGCTGCAACTACTAAAGCCTGTGCACCCTAGAGCCTGTGCTCCACAATGAGAAGCCACTGCAAAGAGAAGCTATGTGTCGCAACTGGAGAGTAGCACCCACTTGCCACAACTAGAGAAAGCCTGCGTGCAGCAAGCAAGACCCAGCACAGCTAAAAATAAATACATAAATAATTTTTTTTAGAAAGAAATACAAAATCCATCTTCACTAAAACAATAAATGACTGAAATGAAAACAATTACATTTATTTCTGCAAACAAGTTATCAAAAAATTTCAATGATATGACCTAATTCTGGTTAAAATACAGGAGAATGGCATTAAGGATTTACAAGAATAAATAGACAAAGACATATTAATATCATTCAGTTCAGTAGCTCAGTCGTATCTAGGTATTTGCGACCCCATGGACTGCAGCACACCAGGCTTCCCTGTCCATCACCAACTCCCGGAGCTTGCTCAAACTCTTGTCCATAGAGTTGGTGATGCCATCCAACCATCTTATCCTCTGTCGTCCCCTTCTCCTGCCTTCAATATTTCCCAGCATCAGGGTCTTTTCAATTGAGTCAGTTCTTTGCATCAGGTGGCCCAAGTATTGGAGCTGCACCTTCTGCATCACTCCTTCCAATGAACACCCAGGAATGATCTCCTTTAGGATGGACTGGTTGGATCTCCTTGCAGTCCAAGGGACTCTCAATAGTCTCCTCCAACACCATAGCTCAAAAGCATCAATTCTTCAGTGTTCAGCTTTCTTTATGGTCCAATGCTCACATCCACACATGACCACTGGAAAAACCATAGCTTTGACTAGACAAACTGTGTCAGGCTTTTTAATATGCTGTCTAGGTTGGTCATAGCTTTTCTTCCAAGGAGCAAGTGTCTTTTAATTTCATGGCTGCAGTCACCATCTGCAGTGATTTTGGAACCCAAGAAAATAAAGTCTAGTCTCTCGGTGTTTACACTGTTTCACCATCTATTTGCCATGAAGTGATAGGACTAGATGCCGTGATCTTAGTTTTCTGGATGCTGAGTTTTAAGTCAGCCTTTTCACTCTCTTCTTTCACTTTCATCAAGAGGCTCTTTAGTTCCTTTTTGCTTTCTGCCATAAGGGTGGTGTCATTTGCATATCTGAGATTATTGATATTTCTCCTGGCAATCTTGATTCCAGCTTGTGCTTCATCCAGCCCAGCATTTCGCATGATGTACTCTGTATGTAGGTTAAATAAGCAGGGTGACAATATACACACTTGACATACTCCTTTCCCATTTGGAACCAGTCCATTGTCCCATGTTCAGTTCTAACTGTCGCTTCTTGACCTGCATATGGGTTTCTCAGAAGGCAGGTAAGGTGGTCTGGTATTCCCATCTCTTGAAGAATTTTCCACAGTTTGTTGTGATCCACACAGTCAAAGGCTTTGGTATAGTCAATAAAGTAGATGTTTTTCTGGAACTCTCTTGCTTTTTTGATGATCCAATGGATGTTGACAATTTGATCTCTGGTTCCTCTGCCTTTTCTAAATCCAGCTTGAACATCTGGAAGTTCATGATTCATGCATTGTTGAAGCCTGGCTTGGAGAATTTTGAGCATTTCTTTACTAGCATGTGAGATGAGTGCAATTGTGTGGTATTTTGAGCATTCTTTGGCATTGCCTTTCTTTGGGTTTGGAATGAAAACTGACCTTTGCCAGTCCTGTGGCCACTGCTGAGTTTTCCAAATTTGCTGGCATACCAAGCACAGCACTTTCACAGCATCATCTTTTAGGATTTGAAATAGCTCAACTAGAATTCCATCACCTCCACTAGCTCTGTTCGTCATGATGCTTCCTAAGGCCCACCTGACTTTGCATTCCAGGATGTCTGGCTCTAGGTGAGTGATCACACCATCGTGCTTATCTGGGTCATTTAGATCCTTTTTTGTGTAGTTCTTCTGTGTATTCTTGCCACCTCTTCTTAATATGTTCTGCTTCTACTAGGTCCATACCTTTTCTGTCCATTATTGTACACATCTTTGCATGAAATATTCCCTTGGTATCTCAGATTTTCTTGAAGAGATCTCTAGTCTTTCCCATTTTATTGTTTTCCTCTATTTCTTTGCATTGATCACTTAAGAAGGTCTTCTTATCTCTCCTTGCTATTCTTTGGAACTCTGCATTCAGATGGGTGTATCTTTCCTTTTTCTCCTTTGCCTTTTGCTTCTCTTCTTTTCTCAACTATTTATAAGGCCATTTTTGCCTTTTGGCATTTCTTTTTCTTGGGGATGGTTTTGATCACCATCTTCTATACAATGCCATGAACCTCCATCCATAGTTCTTCAGACACTCTATCAGATCTAATCCCTTAAATCTATTTGTCAGTTCCACTGTATGTTAGCACATAGTACTATGTAAGGGATTTGGTCTTAGTCACATAAGTTTCCTTAAACTCCTTATGACAACAGTCTTTAAGACTAAATTTAAGCCCAGAGCTAATGATTACACAACAAAACAACTCATCCTGCTCAAGGGTATGTTCTTCCTTAGGCTCTGTACTAATGAAAATATGGGCTTCCCTTGTGGCTCAGCTGGTAAAGAATCTGCCTAAAATGCAAGAGACCTGGGTTCGATCCCTGGGTTGACAAAACCTCATGACTAATCTTGTTATCTTGTGGGAGTGGGCCTGGTAAGACCTTTACAACCTTGAGACATTCTTTTGATTTACTGTTAATAACCAACTCAAAAAGTATACAGCTTCCTTGTTAAGACTAGTGATGGGGCACTCTCTGTCTCCTTCTGATGTCTATGTCAGAAAGTTTCTCTGTCCTTTTTCACTGTAATAAAACTTCTGCCACACAAAAGCTTTAAGTGATCAAGCCTGGTCCCTGGTCCCAAAGCTAAATCTTCTTTGAAGATCATGAATCTGATATCGTTCACTGTAAGCTACCAGTATCTCTCCTTAGGGAGCTCACTGTCTAGTATAGGATGAAGATATAAACACTTTTAGTGCAAAATGATAAAATGCATTTCTACTACCTCTGATTATACATTAAATTTATTAGTAACTGGATAATGCCACTGAAACTCCTCTTTTTTCAGCAAATTCAGAAAAAGGATAAAGTTAACATTGTCGCTGAGAATTTGCTACGTAGAATCTAAGTGAAACAAAATATTCTCCAAAAGGAGAAAAATTCATAAAATTTATAAGTTAATAAGAAATAAACAGAATTTATAGAAACAGAATGTTATAAAGTAAGAAATGTATTACAGATACTTTAAAAGGTAACTATGAATACTCTTTAATGTAATTAGCCTTAAAAGAGAAATACAAACCAGAAGTTACCTTTGGATGATTAGGGGTAGAGAGGCAATTAAGATTGGATCAACAATTTTTCACTCAGATCTAAACTATTTATTGTACTGTTAGAAAGCAGAAAATAAAATAGAGTTTCACGGTAAATGAAAGTTAAAAGATCTAGTACTATGTACTAACTGACATCCCTGAGCTTTTTAAGCACAATTTTCTTTTCTTATTTACAACCACCATATGATCCTTTCCTAGTATTTTACTACAAAGTCGTTCAGTCATGTCCAACTCTTTGTGACTGTATGGACTGTAGCCCACCAGGCTCCTCTGTCCATGGGATTCTCTAGGCAAGAATACTGGAGTGGTTGCCATGCCCTCCTCCAAAAGATCTTCCCAGCCCAGGGATTGAACCCTTGTCTCAGGCATCTCCTGCACTGGCAGGTGGGTTCTTTACCACCAGTGCCACCTGGCACTTCTGATTTCCATTTTTCTTATTGGTACAGTTAAGCCATGTACCAATTCAGCTACCTCATATCATTTTTTTGGTGAGGAATGCATACAATCACTCATTAGTGACTAGGCAGAGTTCTAGAATCTGAGTATAAAAACAACAAAAAAGAAAAGAAGAAGGGATGGATGGATCAATGGACAAACAGATGGGTGGATAGGACAAAGAAAGATGAGGAATAGACATATGTCAGGGGAATGAATTTCAGTTACACCAGAAAAGATGCAATAGGTAACTAAATTTTCATTACAAGTCTACATTCATTTTCCCAAAACACAAGTAGAGTGACCAGTACTTTCTGAAACTGACTCTTAACTATGGGCTGCTGGTTCCCATAGCTATTCCAGTCACCAGGGCAGAAAAGTTAACACTAGTTATTTAGCAGTAACACATTTGTTGGGGGAGAACAGAAGGCGGCTCATGAGAATAAGTACACAGTTTATTTTATTTTGAGTAGAGTTATCACTAAACATACCTTTCAGATAAAAAGAAGTTCTTGTGAGGATTTAGATTTTGACAAGATTCTAGGCTGCCATCAGATGATGAAGAAAGCTGCTCTGATTGCAAGTTGTCTGTATCACCCAAATTGGCCTCAGTTACAGATGAGGTCTTTATGTATTTTCTTCCTAACTTCGTTCTCAGGACATTCGTCAATATAACTCTGGGTATCCTGTCATATAAAATAACACACACTGTACTATACTGAAATTTGCAGTAAAAAAAATTCTAGGAAGTTGAAGTTTCAATCATTTTTCAACTTAGCATAAGTAAGCTATTAGAATTATACCATCCTGGAAATCAATCCATAAATACTCAAAATTTTGGACAAACACTCTTTGTTTGTTTCTGGAAGTACTTACATCTTCGAAACTGGCATAGGTTGGCATGCCACTGTATGGCTTTTACTAGTGGAGCTATTGGAACTGCTTAAAATTTTAACCAATTTTTCTCAAAAAAAAAAAAGTTTTTCTTTTCCAGTAGTTATTAAAAATACAGAAACTACAAACCAATTCAAAAAAATCCTTATTCTCTTTCAACAGAAAGGGTCCTTGGTAAATAATAACATATTCATAATTGGCAAATGATAAATGCTAAATCCAACAAGAAAGACATTATTCAGACTGCATCTATGGTAATGACAGATTCCTTAAGAGAAACAGCACATATATTGATGTAATAAATATGATTTACATAATAGCATCAGGAAAAAGGGTCAACAAAATTAATGTTTAGAAAAGTAAAGCATAATTTTTAAACTGGTAGGATTCATATCAAAACTAGTAATGCAAGCCTGGTATCTTCTTAAACAGAAGAGGATGGCCTAACTTTCTCCTGGTTAGCCAGCTTTTATTACAAACAACTAATACTCTTTGCCATACTACGATGTTTTCAAGGCAAATATCTGACCCTGAACTGACAGGCCTAGGCCAAATTATTGTGATTTTTTAAATTTGTGTTAGTGTTTTCTTTAAGTTTTCCTATCTCCTGTTTATGAGATGTCCCCTGACTGTCACTTGCAGAACTTTACTGACATTTCATGAGAAATAACATATAACACCTAGAAAGGACCAAAGTATTTTTGTTTAACTAAGCAGTGTGAGCGTCCCTGTACTTTGCTACATTTGCTATACTACTCAGAGGTACCCTTCAATTTTCACTATAGAATAGAAGCACTGTGTTCTTTTCACTATGTTCCAGACAATGTAGAATTTCAGATCCTAGGAGAACTGTAAAATAATTGCCTCCTCTTTACTTTAAACATGAAGAATTCAAAGCTCATAAAAGTTAAATGGTTGCCCAAGTATAAGCAACTCTAGCTCCTAGAAGAACCTGGGCTTTTGGGTTTTTTTAATCTTATTCCATTACACTGCATTTTCAATACTAACTTGCCACAGCATCCAGATAACTGAGTTTCTCTGTAGATACTTTAGGAAATTTTAAATATATCCATTTCCAGCACAACCTCCACAAAGAAGTACTGGGTTGATTAAGCAGCGTATGATCTAAAACAAGGCTATGGTAAATACAACTCTCTGAACTCAAGAATTTGAGTGAAGGAAATAAAGTAAGCCATTTAGCACAATCACGAATTGTGGAGAGTGAAGAACAAATATATTTTTCTTTCTCCTCTCATGATTTAAGCCTCTAAGAATCCTATTTATTACTGTCTCCTTTGTATATTTGATGCCTGACAGAACTCTCCTTAAAATCCTGGATTTGAAGTAGGAATGAAGACAACAAAAGACCAGAAAGGAGTCTCAATATTTCTTCTATCTGACCTCACACTAGGAATTGCTGTGAAATGAATAAAGAAAACTCAACTGCAGTTCTCAATCTTTAGGGAGAATGTAAGAACATTAGAAGAGAGAGTTTTATTCAAGTAAGAACTATTTTTCTTCAAATCAGTCAGTTCAGTCGCTCAGTCGTGTCCAACTCTTTGCGACCCCATGGAATGCAGTGTGCCAGGCTTCCCTGTCCATCACCAACTCCTGGAGCTTACTCAAACTCATGTCCATCAGGTCGGTGATGCCATCCAACCATCTCATTCTCTGTCGTCCCTTTAAATTTTACTTACTTTTAAGAGATGAGAGAATTTGATACACTAGTTGATAGCTCATTTTAAGAACTGATGATATACTCTTCATGGTCCCCTATAATTACTGAATTCTAAAATGTAGTTCATAACAAAATAATTCAAGAACTGTAGTATTTAAAATAAAATGTGGAGGGTAGAAGAAGAAATACCAAAAAAAAAAAAAATCAGCTATAATTCACTTGTTTAAATGCCTGACTATAGTATATTTAAGTATGTTTTTAAATGTTGAGTCCCTAAAAAAAGCTCCAAATGGGAGGGAAAAAGTCCATAGAAGAGTAGTTCTCTACAAAGTACTGAAGAGATTAAGCTAAACAAATAGTTTAAAAGTCTTTCCTAGAAGTGAAAAATTTGAAAATTCCCCCAAAACCCATTTGAAAAGATTATACACGAAACTGCAATAGAACCCTCAGCTCTAAAGTACAAAAGCCCTAAAGGGCCTCTGAAGCTACCAGAAGGCTCAAGGAGCTAACTCAGTATGTCTACCATGGCATACCTTTCAAATAGAAAGCATTCTACTACTGTGAACAAATGCCACAAGAAAAAAATTAAAAATAAGAATATTTAAAGGTTAATGAATTCAATATCATGTAAAATATGTAATAAAGCCCAATTCCTACTTTACTTGTGAAAAAAAAGCTCAGAAAAATGAAGAGCAGTATGGGCACAGAGTTAGTTAAGAGCAAGGACTTTGGAGTCAAACACAGGGTTAAGTGTTTCAACTTCACCTGGTAATTATATAACCTTAGGTCGGGTACTTGCCATAATTTATGCCTCTTATCATTGATCTCCTCATCTCTAAGATGTGGAGAATGGTAATCTCTACCTTAAAAATGATTAAGATTAAATGAAATAAAACATGTAAAGCAATTAGCACAAGTCCTGGCACACAGTCAATATATAATAAATGGAAGCTCATTTTAATCTTCCTATTATTGAAGTCTTCCCCAAACTTATAAATTATCTTTTCAATTAGCATTTAATTTTCATAATTTATCATGCTCTGCTCTGCAATCTTAATGAAAACATCTTCTTAGAAAAGCATATAATTAAATAGTTAGCAATACCTATAGTACTCCCAACTCTTCATAACACACACCATAGCCCATTAATTATTTACAACTTAACGTAATTTGGGTACCTTGAAGAAACAGAGTTTTGTGTGACAACCTTACAGAATACAAATCTATAAAGTGATAATTAAGTTCATAATATCTAAACTGCCTTTTGGTATACAATTCATAAATTGGCACTACCATGGCAATTCTAGGGCTAGCCAGCAGTACAAAAGATTCTGAACGTTAACAAGAAAGATATAAAAGTGTATACTTCATCTCTTATACTATCTCAACACAGCAGGAAGGACTGAAATTTGCCACTTCACACAGTCCATCCAATTTTTTCCCCAAGTATGCAAATAGTATCAGTAAGTAAAACAGATTTAATTTTACTTACTAATATTATGAAAGTGAAAGTTTTAAGTCACTCAGTTGTGTCCGACTCTTTGTAATCCCATGGACAGTAGCCTGCCAGGGTCCTCCGTCCATGGAATTCTCCAGGCAAGAATAATGGAGTGGGTAGTCATTCCCTTCTCCAGGTGATCGTCCCAACCCAGGGATTGAACTTAGGTCTCCTACATTGCAGGCAGATTCTTTATCGTCTGAGCCACCAGGAAAGCCTTAATATTATGTTGAAAGCACATTTCAAAACATAATATGCTAAATGAAAGAAGAAACAAATTTTGTAACAGTACAATGAAGCAGAAAGTATACTGGTCTGAGAAATAATATCATTTATTGAATGTATCTCTACACACATTCTGGTCCTTAATTGTTTCAATTACAAATTGTGAGTTCCACCCCACAGATAAGTAGCAAGGTAAATATAAGACTGAAATAATAAATGGGAGAAAACTTTGAATATCTGATAGGACCTACTGAGATATCCTTGATGTTAAGAGAAAATTTTTAACGAAATGGAACACTTGTTGACAGATAACATAATTGCATCTGACATTAAAGCTATGAATAACAAGTAAAAAAATAACAATACTAATTGAGTTTTTATTTTGCTGCAATTTAGATGAACGTTTTGCTAAAATTATGCTGTGACATTTTAATAGGGTTTCTATAAATCTATTCTTATCCCAGATGGTATCATTCAAAATATTACTTTCTAAATCAGTTTAAGCTACAGAAAAATTTTTAAAATTTTTCAATTACCTTCTTAAAGTAATACACAAATTTTCTAAATTTACCCTTCCCTTTTACTAAGCAATATTGTAAGCATATTCACTCAACTAAACCATTGCAGGCTTAAATTAGTCTTAAGGTTACAGGAATACCAGGGTGTCCAAAAAGTCATACCATCACAATACCTGGGATATGTAATTTTTTAAAACTCCAAACATATATAAACTTAAGAAAAACACAGATAAATATAATTATACCATTTAGGGAAATTCCAAGAACCAGGAGTTAACTTTTTTTAACTGAATATTGTACACTGTCTCAGTATTTCTTTAATAATCTATGGTATTAATCAATGAAGACAAGATAAAGACGGTTTAACTTCTCAAAAGTTTTGCATGTATCTCCCACTAGGTTCTTTCTTGCTTACTGACCAAGGCTTATAAAGATCTGGAAATACTCCCCCAGGAAAACAGATATGAACCACATATGGAAATAGAACCTAAACTAAAATATGGTTTATTTATTTTAAAAGAAATGTGTGTGTCCCACATACTGCTAGCTTGACATTTCTAAAACTCTTGACTCTTCCCTTCATTATTTAACAACATTGATTGGGATCACGTATTTTCTGTTTTTCTTCTCAACTTTATCCAGAAATTAAAAGGCTAAATTGTTTTCATTAAAGGGCAACATACTTAGATCACTACCTTTAGATCCCAGAATGTGTTTTTCCGTACACCTGAAACTATTACAACGTTGTAAATCAACTATACGCCAATATAAAATTTTAAAATTACTTAAAAATAAGTAGACAAAACTTTTAAAAAGTAAAAAAAAAAAAAGAAGCCATTGCTGGGAATGAATAAGTAATTTTGGTTTACTTGGTAGTTAAATTTTAAGTTAAAATTAAGAACCAAACATAAGTTTTTCTTTCTTTCATCTTCTGAAATAATGACATCTTAGCCAAGTAAAATGAAAATAAGACAAACAGTATCATGTCAAATTTAAGCAAAGACTGAAGAAAGTCTAAATCTCCTATTCTAGATAGAAAGTTCCATACAGAAAACATCTATCCAAACCTATACCCTAAACAGCTCTCCAATTTTCTTATTTGAAGCTTATAATATCTTTTTTCCTGTCTGAGACCAAAATTACAAAGCAGATAATTGGTTTGGATGGAGGAAAAGACATTTCAATCAAAGACACTGGAAATATAACTCTGCTAAGTAATCTCAGCAAACATTTGTTGAGAATTCAGTACTGTGCAAGGAAAAAATAATAAAATGTAGTCTCTGCCCTTATGAAGCTTATAGTAAGGGAGGCAGAGAAATCACATTAACTGTGATGGGTGTTATGATATGGAATAGGCAGCTTCCCCAGACAAAGAAAGGGATCAAATGCAGATGTGGCAGCTGGAATCGAAGAAAGCTTCCCAAGAAGATGGAAATGAGTTCAGTGTTAAAGACCAATATCAGTCAACAAAGGGGAAAAGGAAATTTTTCCCAAGATAAGAGAACAAAAAGCATGAGCTCAGAGGTATAAAACAACATTATACATTCAGTAAGCTATCAGCAGTTCCCTAATTCTAAAGCACAGTACTGAATGTGGAAGAGTAGACAGACACAAAACTAGAGACAATCAAGGTGTAATCATTATGGACGTTGGATGGTGAAGAAAGCTGAGTGCCAAAGAATTGATGCTTTTGAACTGTGGTGTTGGAGAAGACCCTTGAGAGTCCCTTGGACTGCAAGGAGATCCAATCAATCCATCCTAAAAGAGATCAATCCTGGGTGTTCATTGGAAGGTCTGATGTTGAAGCTGAAACTCCAATACTTTGGCCACCTCATGCGAAGGGTTGACTCATTGGAAAAGACCCTGATGCTGGGAAGGACTAGGGGCAAGAGGAGAAGGGGACGACAGAGGATGAGATGGTTGGATGGCATCACTGACTCGATAGACATGGGTTTGGGTGGACTCCGGGAGTTGGTGATGGACAGGGAGGCCTGGAGTGCTGCAATTCATGGGGTCGCAAAGAGTTGGACACGACTGAGCGACTGAACTGAACTGAACTGAATGACAAGGTAAAGAGTATGAACTTTATCCTAAAGATTATCCGGAGCCACAGAAAGATGTTAAATAGTAGAGTGACACGTAACATCTTCATAGTTCAGCAACAATGTGGTGAAATAACCAAGAAGAAAAAAAAGACTATGCACAGGAAGCCCAATAAAATTACAATCAGAGTAATAAAGGCACAAAGTTATCAGGGTTTGAACTGGGGCAGTGGTGATAAAGATAAAGAAAAGATCATTTGAAGATAGATTTAGGAGGTGAAAATAACTAGACTTGATAAATGATTAGATACAAAGGGTAAGGAAAAAACAGGAGCCAGGACAATTTCTAAGTTCTAATGCAAAGAACTAAGTGTAAAAAGGGGAGAAGGCAATGGCACCCCACTCCGGTACTCTTGCCTGGAAAATCCCATGGACGGAGGAGCCTGATAGGCTACAGTCCATGGGGTTGTTAAGAGTCGGAAACGACTGAGTGACTTCACTTTCACTTTTCCCTTTCACGCACTGGAGAAGGAAATGGCAACCCACTCCAGTCTTCTTGCCTGGAGAATCCCAGGGACGGCGGAGCCTGGTGGGCTGCCGTCTATGGAATCACACAGAGTCAGACACGACTGAAGTGACTTAGCAGCAGCAGCAAGTGTAAAAAGGAGTCATATATTCAGACAGGGAGGAGATACAGAAAAAGGAACAAGTCTGAAAACAAAGATGATTCACTCATTTTGAAACAAGCTAAACCTAGGACACCTGGAGCTGAGGGGAAGGTCTGAACTAACTGGTAGTTCATCTGAGTAAGGGACAGAAACATACACACACAGTAAAAACAAAAAACAAATTAGAATCTTATTGGGACTCTATTTCACATTATATTTAAGTTTCCTGAACACATAATCTAGCTGCTAACAATTTCTGGTGAGAAGCACTATTCTGGGGGATGAAACATTACACTGTTCTAATCACACTGTTCTAATTCAAAAAGGTCAGACATGGGATGAAGGGATGGATGTCATCTGGAGGAGAGCTGGAACTTCTTCTCAAAAGAACCAAAGGGATTGGAAGGGCCATCCCTTTAACTAGCCCCCTTTATTTAGATCTAGCAGCACAGTAAAGGAATAGCTCACCTGTACTAAGAAGGAAAAACGCTGAACTTCAGGACAATGAGAGTAAATTGCTTCTTCATAGATTACTAAAGCTAAATGTCTAAGATTTGGGGGTGTTTTAGAAAGTTTAATTTATATGAGGTATATATAGTATGGGCATTCTTGCTTTTATGTTTTTGCATTTTTTAAGATGCATGATACAGGGCGCTTGGGACTGGTGCACCGGGATGACCTGGAGGGATGGGATGGGGAGGGAGGTGGGAGGGGGGTTCTGGAAGGGGAAAACATGTACACCCATGGTGGATTCATTTCAATGTATGGCAAACAAATACAATATTGTAAAGTTAAAAAATAGATAAATAAACTAATTTAAAATAAAAAAAAAGAAACACATTTATCAAACTAGAAAAAAAAAAAAAGAAGTGTCCTTTAAAAAAAAAGTACTGCATAATACTACGTTCAAATGTTTTGACAGAGTTCTACTTTAATTTTTAAAATAACTGTACTGAAAGTCACCAAGTTTCAGCTGGATTTTGGCTTAAAGCACTTATAAATTGTTATCCAGGGACTTCCCTGGTGGTCCAGTGGCTAAGACTGCACTCCTAGTGCAAGGTGCCTGATTCAATTCTTGATCAGGGAACTAGATCCCACATACCACAACTAAGACCCAGCACAGCCAAATAAATGAATAAAACATAAATATTAAAAATATTTCTAAAAACAAATTGCCATTAAGGTTACAGACCAAATAATCAAAGCACCATCTAGCTAATGACAGGATATTCTAATTGAAACTACTTTCCCCCCAAAAATAATTCATTTAAGGGTTAAAACTGTAAATGGAAATACATTAAAAACATTATACTATAGGTTACAAATTCCCAGAGCTAATTTCTAATTTTTAGTCTCACACTTCACATACAATTTTTTTAAAAAACATAGAACAAAACGGGTCTTGTCAGCTTTCAAAATTAAATTCCATATTTATTATTAAAAATCTGGGATTAATATTTCAAAATCATCTCCTGTTTTTAAAAATGCATGTAAAATACAAGAAAGCTCACAAAGTAAAAAGTGGTAAGGACCTAGATTAAATAATAAGCAACTGAACAACAACAAATGTTAAAGATACAGAAAATTAAAAAGATCCATAGATAGACAGACATGTTTTTTTTTTTCTTTTCATCTTTAACATACCTTTGAGATAATATTTAGGTCCTTACCTAACAAAATCAAGGTTCTTATCTACCTGTCTATATCTAGTTCTTCATTTTATATATGTGAATCTCTAAAAATATGTATATGTGAATCAAATTATTAAGTTAAATGTACTAAGCAATGGCACCCCACTCCAGTACTCTTGCCTGGAAAATCCCATGGACGGAGGAGCCTGGTAGGCTACAGTCCATGGGGTCGCTAAGAGTCGGACGACTGAGCGACTTCACTTTCACTTTTCCCTTTCATGCACTGGAGAAGGAAACGGCAACCCACTCCAGTACTCTTGCCTGGAAAATCCCATGGATGGAGGAGCCTGCTAGGCTGTAGTCCGTGGGATCGCTAAGAGTCGGACGACTGAGCGACTTCACTTTCACTTTTCCCTTTCATGCACTGGAGAAGGAAAAGGCAACCCACTCCAGTATTCTTGCCTGGAGAATCCCAGGGAGGGCGGAGCCTGGTGGGCTGCCGTCTATGGGGTCGCACAGAGTCGGACACGACTGAAGCGACTTAGCAGCAGCAACTAAGAATGTTATTTGTTTTTAAAAATAATTCTAACCCAATAGATTTAATAAAATGTAGAGTCATTAACTTTGTAAATTAAGATTGTCAGCTTTAAGATTTGAGCGAGTCATACGTGTACATGCCGATTTTCTTAAAGATCATTTCCAACAATCTTATTTTTAAGATCATTGGACTTAAATACTTCCAGTGCAGTAAGCTGAACAAAATCAATACTGAACAACATACCTTTCAGATAAATTAAGGCTTTGGTGAAGAGGTTCTAATTTTTGACATGTCTCTAGGCTGTCAACAGATGTCGAAGGCAATGAGTCTGATTGCACCTTGTTGGCATCACATAAATTAGCATCGTTTCTAGGTAGGGTCTTTCTGAATTTTCGTCCTAAATCCGTCCATAGGACATTCGTCAACATAACTTTGAGTTGCCTGTTACATACATAAATAATTAATACATACAGTACTAAATATTATATAATACATGTATTCATCACAAAGTATAACAAATGAAAACCTTCAGGAATTCTAATTCAGTTCTTCAAGCAATTAACCAGAGTAGTAAATATCATAACTGAGAGAATCTGCGTAACCATTCTCAAATATACATGAAAAACTAAAGCACATTCCACTTAAATTAGGATTTTCTTCAGAATTCTGTCTGAGATACTACAACTGTGGTTACACACATGCACAGCTGTTGGGATTCCTGGTAACCAATCTGTGCTTAGCCACACTATCAGTGGAACAACAATATTCATCTGCACATCGCCTCACAAAGGCAGCCACTTCCTGCATTAAAAATGTTTTCTTAGTTTAGTATTTGTTGATTTGGAAAACATAATTCAACCTAAAGATAACAGTACATCATCTACAGTCTTAACTCTATATAGTCTTAAGATACATTTAAGTTTACCTTATTTCTAAAAACAGGTCAATTTAAAACACCATACGTATACCAATTTCAAAAGTAAAACTGATAAATCCAAGCACTGTCAGCTTTTTGCCTCATTACATTTTGTCCATTACTCATTCAACATATCTTTGTACTGATAATACTTGAAGAACTGTGTTCAGTTCTGGAACCATGAAACACAGTACTGTGAACAGGCTACCAAGTTGATGTAAAACAATGTCAAATGAGGAATTGTGGGAAGAACTGAAAATGTTTAATAGAAGAGTGTCTATTCTACTCCCTAGTATCACTTTTAGGCCCTTTTGGTTTAACAAAAAGTAAGAATATTAAGACACAGAAAGCAGTGTTTGTGTATTTTTAAGACAAAACAGATGTCAAAGAAATGACTTGTTTGCACCTGCCCCTTGGGGCTGTATCTTCAGATCATCTAGTAGAAGAAGTGGGATACAAGTCTTCCAAGGAGCCGCTACAGAAAGCACTGAAACTCCACACATTTTAGGTTTAAAGAAAAGTTTATAGATTTCAGGATTATCATTAAACAGTAAAAAGATGAGAGACATTGCTATGAATGAATAAAAATTCATTCTTCATCCAACAAATACTTACCAAATACCTTCTAGCAAAACAATTGGCAACAAACAAAACAGTTACAGTTTCTGCC
This sequence comes from Giraffa tippelskirchi, assembly GCF_054371585.1. Lineage (NCBI taxonomy): Eukaryota > Metazoa > Chordata > Mammalia > Artiodactyla > Giraffidae > Giraffa > Giraffa tippelskirchi. The sequence continues at coordinate 187,488,261 of NC_137276.1, read as the reverse complement.
TTTGTGGAGGTTACATTCCAAGGAAGAATTATCCAATTAGCTATTTAATTACAACTGTAATGAGCAATATGAACACAAAGTACAGATGCTGCATTTATGCTGAACCAGATCAGGGAATTTTTACTGAGAATATGACTTTTACTGAAGTTGAAACTATCCAAAGGAAACAAGTAGAAAATGGAGAGTGGTTCAAAAAGGAGGACAAAATGTAAATGCTCAGACAAGAGGAAAGTTTGTTTGAGAAAATTAAAGGACTTACCTGGCTCAAGTGCTTCGAATAAAGAGGAAATTTGTATAAGGATGGGCAGTTAGGCAGAACTGTGTGGACTATATTGAGGATTTGAAACTTTAATGTCAACAACAGTATCAACCCCCTAGTTTTAATGAAAGAATGATGATATCATAGCTGTATTTTTAAAAAGATGACTTTTATCTTTTATGAAGAATAAAGAAAACATGAAGAGAAAAAATAATGAATTTAGAGAGGTAATGGTGACTTAGGGATAGTTTAATGGAATGGTGGGAGCAGAAACAGGAAAGAAGAAAAGGGACATGGACACAGCAAATGTAGGCAGTTGACACAGAGCTATGAAAGGAGGATACGGAACAAGGGCTGAGGATAAATATAAGACTCAAGATAGGTCTTCTGAGTTAATTATTGGTTACTTAGCTTAAGATAGAAAATATCTGTGTAAGTTTAAGTGCTTATGGGAAGAGGTCAACAAAGTAGGAGAGGCTGAAGATAGAGGAGACAGAATAATTAACATTATAATTAAGTTTCTTAAGAAGTGGCATAAAAAGAGCTAATATTTATTGAACATGCACCATATACCAGAAACTATGCTAAGCCCTTTACAATGATTTACCTCATTTAATCCTCACAACTAATCCATGAGGTCAAAGCTATGGTTTTTCCAGTAGTCATGTGTGGATGTGAGAATTGGACCATAAAGAAGGCTGAGTGCCAAAGAATTGATGCTTCTGAATTGTGGTGTTGGAGAAGACTCTTGAGAGTCCCCTGGATTGCAAAGAGATCAAACCAGTCAATCCTAAAGGAAATCAATCCTGAATATTCATTGGAAGGACTGATGTTGAAGCTGAAGTTCCAATACTTTGGCCACCTGATGTAAAGAGCCAACTCATTAGAAAAGACCCTGATGCTGGGAAAGACTGAAGGCAGAAAGAGAAGGGGATGACAGAGGACGAGATGGTTAGATGTCACCACCAACTCAATGGACATGAGTTTGAGCAAGCTCCAGGAGATGGTGAAGGACAGGGAAGCCTGGCAGGCTGCAGTCCATGGGGTCACAAAGAGTCAGACACGATTGAGTGACTGAACACCAACAACTCCATGAGGTACAAAGGTAATTATTCTTCTGTAACTGAGAAGACCAAGACAGAATGATTAATAACTTGGCCCACAGTAAAATGGGTTGAATAGTGAGAGTGGGATCCAAAGCCATACACTCTCAACTCTGTGGATAGCACTCTTAACTGCTCCACTGTGCTGGCTTACGATGGGCTTCTTCCAGAAACCAAGATAATTTTTTAAGAGTGATATGAAAGGTAAAGGAACACAGGGATGAGGAGAGAAAAGGCTTCAAATCTTCATTGTGCAGAGGGGGAACACAAGACAACTAGCAAAACACAGTAGGATTATCTAGGGATTGAGAAATCTAGTAAGATTAATAATTATGAATTTATAATGCCACAAACATACTCTGTTTTGTCATTTTTTTCCCATTAGTGCTCAGCCACCTTGATGTCAGCACAATGCAAACAGATAATCAGGTTCACAAATGATTATTAATTATGAAGGAAAAAGGCATCATTATAACTAAACATCTGGCAGCTACCACCTTAACCAAGTGATCAAAGATAAGGCCACCAACAGTGGGACAAGGAGATATTATGTATCCTCTGATATGATGCAATAAGCAAATGACATCAGCTATGAAGCATTCTTGCCAAAAATGTAACATGAAACTAATTAAAAGGCCAAACCTAGACAAATTTCAAAAATCTAGTATATAAGACATCCTATAAGACAACTGGCCTGAACTCTTCAAAAAAGTCAATGTCATGGTTTAAGGGGGTGAAGAGATGGAGGGATTATTCTAAGATTAAGAGACTAATGAGACATAAAAACCAAAAAATATAATGTGTGAACCTCAATTTGATCCTAGATTTAAAAAAAAAGACATCTTAGGGACATTTAGAGAATTCTGATTCTAGATTTTATATGAGATGATAATACGAAATTATTATACAGATTTCTCTGGTGGCCCACATATTAAGAATCCGCCATGCAATGCAGGGGATGCGGGTTCGATCCTTGGTCAGGGAACTAAGGTTCCATATGCCATGGAGCAAATAAGCCCATATGTCACCCTAGTGAAGTTTCTGTGTGCCATAACTACTGAAGGCCGCACAGAGCAACTATTGAGCCCGTGTGCGGCAACTGGAGAGTCTGTGCACTATAACCAAAGATTCCACTTGATGCAATGAAGACCAGGTGTGCCACGACTAAGACTCGACATAGCCAAATAAATTAATTAAAAAACATTTTTAATGTAATTAAAAGCCAAAAATGATGTTAAAAAAGAAGTTAGTATAAATCTTCTTCATGATGTATTGTGGTTATCATGTAAAAGAATTCCTTGTTTTTAAGAAGTACAGGCTAAAGTATTCAGAGGTAAAGTGCCTGATGTCTGTGACTTATTCTCAAATAGTTCTGGAAAAAAAATGTGTATGTGAATGTACATATGTGATATGCACTTAAATATATGAATGAAAGACTGAGAAAACATAAATGTGGAAAAATGTTAACAATATTTGCACGTTTGTTATTCTTAACAAAATAATTCCATACCTAGAATCCTGTACCAAAAAAATACAAAACGTATGGGAAAAAGTTATGCATGAAGATATTCATCACAGTATTATTTATAACAGCAAAAAATACAAGCAATTTTAAAATCCCAGCAATAGCAGAATGGTTAAGTATATACCATGATAAAACTGTTTAATAGAATGTTACTTATTGGTCTCTTAAAATCTTCTACTTTAAATTTTAAGGGTGGCTGGCTGTGTTTTTTCCTGCTTTCTATTTGTCTTTATTTTTATTTTCTATGCTAAGCAAACACTATTTATGCAGAGAAATGTCAACCAATTAATTCTATAAAGAACAGTAAACATGTTTACCTAGCCAAAAACTATCTATTAATTAGAGAAAAGAAACTATTTTTTACATTCAGGATTACTCCCTTATAAGGATTTACAACTGTATAACTTAAAATTCTAAATGATCAAATGAAAACACTTGTAAAATCTTAAGCATATATAAGGTCTACTTTTTAGTCTAATTAGAAAACTACTGACTATTAGTAATTTGCTAAATTATTTGAACAAATATCCCAACAGTAATTTAAAAATTGCTAAATATGAAAATATCCGGAGCGGGGCTAAGATGGTGGAGGAATAGGATGGGGAGACCACTCTCTCCCCCACAAATTTATCGAAAGAACATCTGAAAGCTGAGCAAACTTCACAAAACAACCTCTGAATGCTGGCAGAGGACATCAGGCATCCAGAAAAACAGCGCATTATCTTCGAAAGGAGGTAGGAGAAAATATAAAAGATAAAAAGAGAGACAAAAGAATTAGGGACAGAGACCCGTCCTGGGGAGGGAGTCGTAAAAGAGGAGAAGCTTCCAAACACCAGGAAACCCTCTCGCCGGCGGGTTTGGGGGAAGATTTCGAATCTCGGAGGGCAACATAACCGGGAGAAAAAATAAATAAAACCCACAGATTACGTGCCTAAAAGCAACTCCCAGCAAAGAACCCCAGACGCTCGCATCCGCCACCAGCAAGTGGGGGCTGAACGGAGAGGAGAGGGCGGCACTGCTTAGGGTAAGGACCGGGCGGAATGCCCTGAGGGCAATCTGAGAGAGCTAACATGAGATAGCAACCTAAACTGTGGGACAGCCAGAGAGAGAGAACTATCCTGCGAAAAGCCCAAATCTAAGGCACTGCCGGCCCGCTCACAGAACAAAGGACTGAGCAATACCAGAGGAGAGCTAGCCGGCTGCAGACTGCCCCATCCCCCGCAGGACACAGCGGGCAGGCGGGGCCAGCCAGAGCCGGAAAGGGGTAAACTCGGCCCCAGAGAGGGCACCCCCTACCAAACTGCAAACAGGCTTCCAGTTTCTAAGCAAAGACTGCCTGAGATCCCGGAGGGTCAACAGCCGCCGGGAGGGTCGCAGCCAGTGACCAGCTCCCCAGAACTAACACAAAGCACACCGGAGCCGGGCGTGCTCGCAAACCGAGGCGGGGACCAGGGAGGTGATAAGCCGCACCGCCCCAACAGGGGAGAGTGCGCTCACCAAACTCCTGACTGCCTGAGCTGCTCCGACCGGTAACGGCACAAACCGCAGGCCCAACCGAGTCTGTGCCTTTGTGGAGTACCCCGGAACCTGAACCTGAGCGGCTTAGACCTGGGAAGTGCACGCATCTCAGGGCCCACTCCCCCGCCAAGTAACCTAAAACCTGGGCAGGGTAGACGGGGAAAGCACACACGCCGTGAATGGGGGCGAACCCAGTGCAGCCGAGACACTGCGAGCCCTCCACACACACGCCAGTGATATTGGTTTGCAGTGTTCCTCCCTTCCCACAGCACGACTGAACAAGCAAACCTAAAGAGACCACTACCGCCCCTTTGTGGCAGGGCAGAAATTAGACACTGAAGAGACCTGCAAACAGAAGCCAAATAAACAGAGGGAAGCGCTTTGTAAGTGACAGGCCAACAGATTAAAATCCCTGTAGTTACCACCGACTGAATTGAAAGGGGTCTATAGATCTTGAAAAGCGTAAGCAGGAACAAGGATCTATTTGAAACTGAACAGACCCCACACTGCTCACAACAGCTCCAGAGAAAGTCTTGGATATATTTTTACTATTATCATTTTTTTCTTTTTAATTTTTTTAAACTTTTTTTTACTTGTTTCTTTAAGTCCTCTATTACACCTTTAATTTTCATTTTTATAACCCACTATTATCTTGCAAAAAAAAACAAACAAACCCTATTTTTAAAGCAAATTTCATACATATATCTTATACTTTTTGTGATTTTGTTTTCTTTTTTCTTCTTTTATATTGTATTTTTTTAAGAGTCTAACCTCTACTCTAGATTTTTAATCTTTGTTTTACATATTTGATATCAATTTTGTACATTTAAGAACCCAATCTTTAGTACCCATTTTTACTCAGGAGTGGGATTACTGGCTTGATTACACTCTCCCCCTATTGACGCTCTTTCTTCTCCCCCAGGGAACCTCTATCTCCCACCCTCCTCCTTCTCTTCTCAACCCAATTCTGTGAATCTCTGAGGGTGTTCTGGGCACCGGAGAACACTTCGGGAACAGAATACTGCCCAGATCTCTCTCTCCCCTCTTGATTCCTCCCTTTCTACTCATGCTCACCTCTATTACCTTCCTCCCCTCTCTCTATGTATCTCCGTGAACCTCTCTGAGGGTTCCAGACCGTAGAGAGCACAGAGGGAAGTGCTTACTGGCTAGACTGCTCTCTCCACGTTTGAGTCCCCCTCTTCTCCTCCTGGTCACCTCAACCTGCCCCCTCCCTTCACCTCTCCATGAAACTCAGTGAACCTCTCTGGGTATCCCTCACTGTGGAGAATCTTTTCACCATTAACCTAAAAGTTTTATTATCGATGCTGTATGGATGGAGAAGTCTTGAGGCTACTACAAGAATAAGACTGAAAGCCAGAGGAAACATTAATTAATAAGAGATCATCCAAAAGCCTCCACATATACACTGAAACCGAGCTCCACCCAAGAGCCAATAAGTTCCAGAGCAAGACATACCACGCAAATTCTCCAGCAACGCAGGAACATAGCCCTGAGCATCAATATACAGGCTGCCCAGAGGCATACGAAATCCACAGACATCTCAAAACTCAATACTGGACACTCCATTGCACTTTAGAGAGAAGAAATCCAGCTCCACCCACCAGAACGCCGACACAAGCTCCCCCAACCAGGAAACCTTGACAAGCCACCCGTCCAACCCCACCCACAGTGAGGAACCTCCACAATAAAGAGGAACTTCAATCTACCAGAATACAGAAAGGCCATGCCAAACACAGCAAACTAAACAAGATGAAAAGGCAGAGAAATGCTCAGCAAGTAAAGGAAAATGATAAATGCCCACCAAACCAAACCAAAGAGGAGCAGATAGGGAATCTATCTGAAAAATAATTTAGAATAATGATAATAAAAATGATCCAAAATCCTGAAAGCAAAATGGAGTTACAGATAAATAGCCTGGAGACAAGGATTGAGAAGATGCAAGAAATGTTTATCAAGGACCTAGAAGAAATAAAAAGGTGTCAATATATAATGAATAATGAAATAAAGGAGATAAAAAACACTCTGGAGGGAACCAACAGTAGAATAACGGAGGCAGAAGATAGGATAAGTGAGGTAGAAGATAGAATGGTGGAAATAAATGAAGCAGAGAGGAAAAAAGAAAAAAGAATCAAAAGAAATGAGGAAAACCTCAGGGACCTCTGGGACAATATGAAACGCCCCAACATTCGAATCATAGGAGTCCCAGAAGAAGAAGATAAAAGGAAAGGCAATGAAAAAATACTCGACGAGATAATGGTTGAAAATTTCCCTAAAATGGGGAAGGAAATAGTCACAGAAGTCCAAGAAACCCAGAGAATCCCAAACAGGATAAACCCAAGACGAAACACCCCAAGACACATATTAATCAAATTAACAAAGATCAAACACAAAGAACAAATATTAAAAGCAGCAAGGGAAAAACAACAAATAACACACAAGGGGATCCCCATAAGGATAACAGCCGATCTTTCAATAGAAACTCTTCAGGCTAGAAAGGAATGGCAGGACATACTTCAAGTAATGAAAGAGAATAATCTACAACCCAGATTACTGTACCCAGCAAGGATCTCATTCAGATATGAAGGAGAATTCAAAAGCTTTACACACAAGCAAGAGCTGAGGGAATTCAGCACCACCAAACCAGCTCTCCAACAAATGCTAAAGGATCTTCTCTAAACAGGAAACACAGAAGGGATGTTTAAACACGAACTCAAAACAACAAAGTAAATGGGAACGGGACCATACTTATCAATAATCACCTTAAATGTAAATGGGTTGAATGCCCCAACCAAAAGACAAAGACTGGCTGAACGGATACAAAAACAAGACCCCTATATATGCTGTGTACAAGAGACCCACCTCAAAACTAGGGACACATACAGACTGAAAGTGCAGGGATGGAAAAACATATTTCATGCAGAGACCAAAAGAAAGCAGGAGTCGCAATACTCATTTCAGATAAAATAGACTTTAAAATAAAGGCTGTGAAAAGAGACAAAGAAGGACACTACATAATAATCAAAGGATCAATCCAAGAAGAAGATGTAACAATTATAAATATATATGCAGCCAACATAGGAGCACCACAATATACAAGGCAAATACTACCAAGTATGAAAGGGGAAATTAACAATAACACAGTAATAGTGGGAGACTTTAATACTCCACTCACACATATGGATAGATCAACTAAACAGTAAATTAACAAGGAAACACAAACTTTAAATGATACAATAGACAAATTAGATTTAATTGATATTTACAGGACTTTCCACCCAAAAACAATCAATTTCACCTTTTTCTCAAGTGCACACGTAACTTTCTCCAGGATAGATCACATCCTGGGCCATAAATCTAGCCTTGGAAAATTCAAAAAAATTGAAATCATCCCAGTCATCTTCTCTGACCACAATGCAGTAAGATTAGATCTCAATTACAGGAAAAAAACTATTAAAAATTGCAACATATGGAGGCTAAACAACACGCTTCTGAATAACCAACAAATCACAGAAGAAATCAAAAAAGAAATCAAAATATGCAAAGAAACGAATGAAAATGAAAACACAAAAACCCAAAACCTATGAGACACTATAAAAGCAATGCTAAGGGGAAAGTTCATAGCAATACAGGCGTACCTCAAGAAACAAGAAAAAAATCAAATAAATAACCTAACTTTACACCTAAAGCAATTAGAGAAGGAAGAAATGAAGAACCCCAGGGTTAGTAAAAGGAAAGAAATCTTAAAAATTAGGGCAGAAATAAATGCTAAAGAAACAAAAGAGACCATAGCAAAAATCAACAAAACTAAAAGCTGGTTTTTCGAGAAGATAAACAAAATTGACAAACCATTAGCCAGACTCATCAAGAAACAAAGGGAGAAGAATCAGATCAACAAAATTAGAAATGAAAACGGAGAGATCACAACAGACTACACAGAAATACAAAGGATCATAAGAGACTACTACCAACAGCTATATGCCAATAAAATGGACAACATGGAAGAAATGGACAAATTCTTAGAAAAGTATAACTTTCCAAAACTGAACCAGGAAGAAATAGAAGATCTTAACAGACCCATCACAAGCACGGAAATCGAAACTGTAATCAGAAATCTTCCAGCAAACAAAAGCCCAGGACCAGACGGCTTCACAGCTGAATTCTACCAAAAATTTAGAGAAGAGCTAACACCTATCCTACTCAACCTCTTCCAGAAAATTGCAGAAGATGGTAAACTTCCAAACTCATTCTATGAGGCCACCATCACCCTAATTCCAAAACCAGACAAAGATGCCACAAAAAAAGAAAACTACAGGCCAATATCACTGATGAACATAGATGCAAAAATCCTTAATAAAATTCTAGCAAACAGAATCCAACATCATATTAAAAAGATCATACATCATGACCAAGTGGGCTTTATCGCAGGAATGCAAGGTTTCTTTAACATCTGCAAGTCAATCAATGTAATACACCACATTAACAAATTGAAAGAAAAAAACCATATGGTATCTCAATAGATGCAGAAAAAGCCTTTGACAAAATTCAACATCCATTTATGATAAAAACCCTCCAGAAAGCAGGAACAGAAGGAACATACCTCAACATAATAAAAGCTATATATGACAAACCCACAGCAAACATTATCCTCAATGGTGAAAAATTGAAAGCATTTCCCCTAAAGTCAGGAACAAGGCAAGGATGCCCACTTTCACCACTACTAATCAACATAGTTTTGGAAGTTTTGGCCACAGCAATCAGAGCAGAAAAAGAAATACAAGGAATACAGATAGGAAAAGAAGAAGTAAAACTCTCACTGTTTGCAGATGACACGATCCTCTACATAGAAAACCCTAAAGATTCTACCAGAAAATTACTAGAGCTAATCAATGAATATAGTAAAGTTGCAGGATATAAAATTAACACACAGAAATCTCTTGCATTCCTATACACCAATAATGAGAAAACAGAAAGAGAAATTAAGGAAACAATACCATTCACCATTGCAACAAAAAGAATAAAATACTTAGGAATATATGTACCTAAAGAAACAAAAGACTTATATATAGAAAACTATAAAACACTGATGAAAGAAATCAAAGAGGACACAAACAGATGGAGAAATATACCGAGTTCATGGATTGGAAGAATTAATATAGTGAAAATGAGTATACTACCCAAAGCAATCTACAGATTCAATGCAATCCCTATCAAGCTACCAATGGTATTTTTCACAGAACTAGAACAAATCATTTCACAATTTGTATGGAAATATAAGAAACCTCAAATAGCCAAAGCAATCTTGAGAAAGAAGAATGGAAATGGAGGAATCAACCTGCCTGACTTCAGGCTCTACTACAAAGCCACAGTCATCAAGACAGTATGGTACTGGCACAAAGATAGAAATATAGATCAATGGAACAAAATAGAAAGCCCAGAGATAAATCCACCCACCTGTGGACACCTTATCTTCGACAAAGGAGGCAAGAATATACAATGGACAAAAGACAATCTCTTTAACAAGTGGTGCTGGGAAAACTGGTCATCCACTTGTAAAAGAATGAAACTAGAACACTTTCTAATACCATACACAAAAATAAACTCAAAATGGATTAAAGATCTAAATGTAAGACCAGAAACTATAAAACTCCTAGAGGAAAACATAGGCAAAACACTCTCCGACATAAATCACAGCAGGATCCTCCATGACCCACCTCCCAGAATATTAGAAATAAAAGCAAAAATAAACAAATGGGACCTAATTAAAATTAACAGCTTTGCACAACAAAGGAAACTATAAGCAAGGTGAAAAGACAGCCTTCAGAATGGGAGAAAATAATAGCAAACGAAGCAACAGACAAACAATTAATCTCAAAAATATACAAGCAACTCCTGCAGCTGAATTCCAGAAAAATAAACGACCCAATCAAAAAATGGGCCAAAGAACTAAACAGACATTTCTGCAAAGAAGACATACAGATGTCTAACAAACACATGAAAAGATGCTCAACATCACTCATTATCAGAGAAATGCAAATCAAAACCACAATGAGGTATCATTTCATGCCTGTCAGAATGGCTGCTATCCAAAAGACTATAAGCAATAAATGCTGGAGAGGGTGTGGAGAAAAGGGAACCCTCTCACACTGTTGGTGGGAATGCAAACTAGTACAGCCACTATGGAGAACAGTGTGGAGATTCCTTAAAAAACTGGGAATAGAACTGCCATATGACCCAGCAATCCCACTGCTGGGCATACACACCGAGGAAACCAGAATTGAAAGAGATGCGTGTACCCCAATGTTCATCGCAGCACTGTTTACAATAGCCAGGACATGGAAACAACCTAGATGTCCATCAGCAGACGAATGGATAAGGAAGCTGTGGTACATATACACAATGGAATATTACTCAGCCATTAAAAAGAATACATTTGAATCAGTTCTATTGAGATGGATGAAACTGGAGCCCATTATACAGAGTGAAGTAAGCCAGAAAGAAAAACACCAATACAGTATACTAATGCATATATATGGAATTTGAAAGATGGTAACGATAACCCTATATGCAAGACAGAATAAGAGACACAGATGCATAGAACAGTCTTATGGACTCTGAGGGAAACGGTGAGGGTGGGACGTTCTGGGACAATAGCATTGAAACATGTATATTATCATATGTGAAACAGAACACCATTCCAGGTTCAATGCATGAGACAAATGCTCAGGGCTGGGGAAATGGGATGACCCAGAGGGATGGGATGGGAAGGGACGTGGGAGGGGGGTTCAGGATGGGGAACACATGTAAACCCATGGCTGATTCATGTCAATGTATGGCAAAACCCACTACAATATTGTAAAGTAAATCAGTTCAGTTCAGTTCAGTTCAGTCGCTCAGTCGTGTCCGACTCTCCGCGACCCCATGAATTGCAGCACGCCAGGCCTCTCTGTCCATCACCAACTCCCGGAGTCTACCCAAACCCATGTTCATCGAGTCGGTGATGCCATCCAACCATCTCATCCTCTGTCGTCCCCTTCTCCTCCCGCCCCCAATCCTACCCAGCATTAGGGTCTTTTCCAATGAGTCAAACCTTCGCATGAGGTGGCCAAAGTATTGGAGCTTCAGCTTCAACATCAGACCTTCCAATGAACACCCAGGATTGATCTCTTTTAGGATGGATTGATTGGATCTCCTTGCAGTCCAAGGAACTCTCAAGAGTCTTCTCCAACACCACAGTTCAAAAGCATCAATTCTGCGGCGCTCAGCTTTCTTCACCGTCCAACTCTCACATCCATACATGACCACTGGAAAAACCATAGCCTTAACTAGACGGACTTTTGTTGGCAAAGTAATGTCTCTGCTTTTAAACATGCTATCTAGGTTGGCCATAACCTTCCTTCCAAGGAGTAAGCGTCTTTTAATTTCATGGCTGCAGTCACCATCAGCAGTGATTCTGGAGCCCAAAAAAGTAAAGTCTGACACTGTTTCCACTGTTTCCCCATCTATTTCCCATGGAGTGATGGGACCAGATGCCATGATCTTAGTTTTCTGAATGTTGAGCTTTAAGCCAACTTTTTCACTCTCCTCTTTCACTTTCATCAAGAGGCTCTTTAGTTCTTCTTCACTTTCTGCCATAAGGGTGGTGTCATCCGCATATCTGAGGTTATTGATATTTCTCCCGGCAATCTTGATTCCAGCTTGTGTTTCTTCCAGCCCAGCGTTTCTCATGATGTATTCTGCATATAAGTTAAATAAGCAAGGTGACAATATACAGCCTTGACGTACTCCTTTTCCTATTTGGAACCAGTCTGTTGTTCCATGTCCAGTTCTAACTGTTGCTTCCTGACCTGCATACAGGTTTCTCAAGAGACAGGTCAGATGATCTGGTATTCCCATCTCTTTCAGAATTTTCCACAGTTTATTGTGATCCACACAGTCAAAGGCTTTGGCATAGTCAATAAAGCAGAAATAGATGTTTTTCTGGAACTCTCTTGCTTTTTCGATGATCCAGCGGATATTGGCAATTTGATCTCTGGTTCCTCTGCCTTTTCTAAAACCAGCTTGAACATCTGGAAGTTCACGGTTCACATATTGCTGAAGCCTGGCTTGGAGAATTTTGAGCATTACTTTACTAGCATGTGAGATGAGTGCAATTGTGCGGTAGTTTGAGCATTCTTTGGCATTGCCTTTCTTTGGGATTGGAACGAAGACTGACCTCTTCCAGTCCTGTGGCCACTGCTGAGTTTTCCAAATTTGCTGGCATATCGAGTGCAGCACTTTCACAGCATCACCTTTGAGGATTTGAAATAGCTCAACTGGAATTCCATCACCTCCACTAGCTTTGTTCGTAGTGATGCTTTCTAAGGCCCACTTGACTTCACATTCCAGGATGTCTGGCTCTAGGTGAGTGATCACACCATCGTGATTATCTGGGTCGTGAAGATCTTTTTTGTACAGTTCTTCTGTGTATTCTTCCCATCTCTTCTTAATATCTTCTGCTTCTGTTAGGTCCATACCATTTCTGTCCTTTATCGAGCCTATCTTTGCGTGAAATGTTCCCTTGGTATCTCTAATTTTCTTGAAGAGGTCTCTAGTCTTTCCCAATCTGTTGTTTTCCTCTATTTGTTTGCACTGATCGCTGAGGAAGGCTTTCTTATCTCTCCTTGCTATTCTTTGGAACTCTGCATTCAGATGAGAATATCTTTCCTTTTCTCCTTTGCTTTTCGCTTTTCTTCTCTTCCCAGCTATCTGTAAGGCCTCCTCAGACAGCCATTTTGCTTTTTTGCATTTCTTTTCCATAGGGATTTTCTTGATCCCTGTCTCCTGTACAATGTCACGAACCTCTGTCCATAGTTCATCAGGCATTCTGTCTATCAGGTCTAGTCCCTTAAATCTATCTGACAGACTGTGGTCCACTGGAGAAGGGCATGGCAAACCACTTCAGTATTCTTGCCTTGAGAACCCCATGAACAGTATGAAAAGGCAAAAGGATAGGACACTGAAAGATGAACTCCCCAGGTCAGTAGGTGCCCAATATGCTAATGGAGATCAGTGGAGAAATAACTCCAGAAAGAGTGATGGGATGGAGCCAAAGCAAAAACAATACCCAACTGTGGATGTGACTGGTGATAGACACAAAGTCCGATGCTGTAAAGAGCAATATTGCATAGGAACCTGGAATGTTAGGTCCATGAATCAAGGCAAACTGGAAGTGGTCAAACAGGAGATGGCAAGAGTGATCGTTGACATTCTAGGAATCAGCGAACTAAGATGGACTGGAATGGGTGAATTTAACTCAGATGACCATTATATCTACTACTGTGGGCAAGAATACCTAAGAAGAAATGGTGTAGCCATCATGGTCAACAAAAGAGTCCGAAATGCAGTACTTGGATGCAATCTCAAAAACGACAGAATGATCTCTGTTCGCTTTCAAGGCAAACCATTCAATATCACGGTAATCCAAGTCTATGCCCCGACCAGTAACGCCGAAGAAGCTGAAGTTGAAGGATTCTATGAAGACCTACAAGACCTTCTAGAACTAACACCCAACAAAGATGTCCTTTTCATTATAGGGGACTGGAATGCAAAAGTAGGAAGTCAAGAAACACCTGGCGTAACAGGCAGGTTTGGCCTTGGAGTACAGAATGAAGCAGGGCAAAGGCTAATAGAGTTTTGCCACGAGAACGCACTGGTAATAGCAAACACCCTGTTCCAACAACACAAGAGAAGACTCTACACGTGGACATCACCAGATGGTCAACACTGAAATCAGATTGATTATATTCTTTGCAGCCAAAGTTGGAGAAGCTCTATACAGTCAGCAAAAACAAGACCGGGAGCAGACTGTGGCTCAGATCATGAACTGCTTATTGCCAAATTCAGACTTAAATTGAAGAAAGTAGGGAAAACCACTAGACCATTCAGGTATGACCTAGATCAAATCCCTTATGAGTAAAGTAATTAGCCCCCAACTAAAATAAATAAATTTATTAAAAAAAAAAAAAAGAGAGAAAATATCCAACATTGGCAAATGTCATTTTTCTATTCACCCAAATCAAGTTAGAATCACCATTGGTACATGTTATGCATAGCTGCGTCTCTTCAATGTTCACCTGAAACTACCACAACATTGCTAACTGGCTATACTCTAATACAAAATAAAAAGTAAAAAAAAAAAAGAAGTACCATTGGTGATTTTACTGGTAATTCTAACTATTGGTTCTAAGTGAAAAAGGCAATTTGGGTTCTCTGTAAAAATATTTATTTCACGTTCATAAATTTGCTTTATTGTAATTTGACTAATAATATTTTAAAGCAGCAGGCAGTAATCTTTTTCCCCAAAATTAAAGGTGAATTTTTAAAACTTCTATATTTAAATGCCCTAGCATTCTTTTTAAAAATCCTTTTAATATTTACTTAAGAATATAAAAATCATCTATAAAACACACTCTAATTTGAAAGGAATAATCCAAATAAATATACCTCACATTATTAGCCAGGATTTGTTACTCGATTTAGTTAAGTATCTAGAGACCACACAGGAATCAATTCTTTTATTATCGATTCAGAACATTTTTTTTAGGATCTCATTTTTATTTATGTTTTATTGGAGGATAATTGCTTTACAATGCAGTAGTGGCCTCTGACACACATCAATGTGAATCAGTCATAATTATATATATATATATGTCCCTTCCCTGTTGAGCCTCCCTCCCCTCTCATTTCACCCTCCTAGGTCATCACAGAGTGCCAGGCTGGGCTCCCTGTGTTATATAGCAGCTTCCCACCTATTTTACACATGATAGTCTATATATGTCAATGCTACTTTCTCAATTTGTCTTACCTTCTCCTACCCCTGCTGTTTCAGTTAGACCATTCTCTACATTTGCATCTCTACTTCTTCTCTGTAAACAGGTTCATCAGTACTATTTTTTCTAGATTCCATATATGTGTATTAATATACAGTATTTGTTTTTCTCTTTCTCACTTACTTCACTCTGTATAACAGGCTCTAGGTTCATTCACCTCGCTACAACTGACTCAAATTTGTTCCTTTTTATGGCTGGGTAATATTCCATTGTATATATGTACCACAACCTCTTTGTCATTCACATGTTGAGGGACATCTAGGTTGTGTCCATGTCCTGGCTATTGTAAACAGTGCTACAGTGAACACCGGGATGCATGTGTCTTTTAGAATTGTGATTTTCTCAGGGTATATGCCCAGTAGTGGGATTGCTGGATCATATGGTAGTTTTATTCCTAGTTTGTTAAAGAATCTCCATACTCTTCTCCACTGTGGCTGTACCAATTTACAATTCCACCTAGCCCTAGTATTTCTACAGATATTCAAATAGAAACTTAAAGAGTAAAGAAAAACATTCAAACCAGACAAAATAAAACCTAAATTTAGTATTTGAGACACACTTAGGTGGCAATACTATCCCAAAAAAGGTTAGGAGACAGGTTAGTTTTAAAGGAGAGGAAAGGGAATTGTAACTACAAAGGTACATGGGATTTCTGGGCTAATTTTCTATTTTATAACTGAATGGTGGTTATATAAATATATTTGCCTTATAAAAACATTAAATTATAATGAATAATTTATTAAACAGTTTACCCTTTATTCATTTTTTTGGTAGATGCATCATATTTCACAGTAAAAATAAAGAGTAGAGGACAGCTAAATGAAGATCTCCACATAACCTAACATTCTATTGATGATATATATACCATCCCTGCTAAAGTACTTGCATAAGCTTTTTTTTTTTTTTTTTGTGGCCACATCTCAAGGGATCTTAGTGGGATCTTAGTTTCCTGACCAGGGATCAAACTGGTGCCCCTTACAGTGGAAGCGAGGAGTCTTAACCTCTGGACTACCAGGGAAGTCTCATCTAAGCTTTTCTTTTTTACTGTTATTTATTTACTTGTCTACAATAGGTCCTAGTTGTGGCATGCAGGATCTTCAGTCTTCATTGCAGCATGCAAACTCTTGGTTGCAGCAAATGGGATCTAATTCCCTGACCAAGAATCCAACCAGGGCCCTCGGCATTGGGAAAGTAGAGTCTTAGCCAGTGGACCACCAGGGAAGTCCTCACCTAAGCTTTTTAGAATCATGCAATAGTCTGTTTATAAAATGTCCCTTTCTAAGCTATAAATTATTATACTACTATTCATTTAATTTACAAGGGAAAATAGTTGCTGATTGATGTACTCAAAGTTTAAAAATTATCACTCCCAGAAAATAAAAATTATATCACATTTCTTCTGTAGTACTTTTCATACATGTAAAAATCTGTAATTATGAAAAAAAAAAAACTCAGCAAAACCACAATAGAAAAAAAATTTTTTTTTCAAATTTTGTTTGATTTAAATTTTTCAACAAAAGCAGTTTTTCAATGAATGCATAAATATAACAGTGATATAACTTGGCTAAATTCAAAACTCAGAAAAAAAGATAATCACTCCTCAAAACATGGTGTCCTATTTTTAGATTCTAGAAACTGACAGTTGGAATGAAGGCAGTGTTTTAGTTTCTTTTTTCATAATCTAATTTTAGTATTTCTTGTCCTTCAAAAAAAAAAGGTGCAGGGAATAAAAATATCCTACCACAAAACATGCCACTTTGGCACAAGGATTATTTTGAACTGAAAGCAACTGAGAGCAGATGCCAAAAAGGCTCCCTGTCCATGCACTGCTTGCCTAAAAGCAGGTTTAGACTATTTATCACCAGAGGCTCTTTATCAGCCCAGGAATGTAATTCACATAACAAGCCTTACTAATCAAATATTATCTCCTATTAGTTTCCCCCATATATGTTCTATCCCACAGTTCGCCATCTTTGGAATAGCAAAACTTTTTCCTCTGTCTTATCATTTCTCTAGAAATTTGTTGTCCTTTGTTAATATAATACATAAGCCTAAGCTGTAACTACTCCTTTGAGTTACTCTTTATAGACTTTCTCCCATGTATATGCACACTGCATGTGTTGAATAGATTGTTTCTTTTTCTCTTATTTATCTTTATTTTGTCTGTCCAATTTGCATGGCCCCAGTCAGAGAATCACTGGAAGGTAGAGGCTTGTGTCCTTCCTCCTCAAGGACAAAATAATTGAACACGTCACAGAAAAGACATATGAATAGACAATATGCATGTGAAAAGATGCTCGGTATCATTAATCTCATCTTTCTGGTCTTTAAAAAAAGTTTGTATTTTCAAAAAATGGGAAAGGGAGCAAAATATTTCAACAGATACTTTAGAAAATATACAAAATAACAATAAACACATGAAAAGATGCTCAATATTATCATTCATCAACAAAATGCAATTATTACCACAATTAGATATCACTACATGGGACTTCCCTAGTGATCCAGTGGCTAAGATTCTGCACTCAAAGGCAGGGGGCATGGGTTTGATCCCTGATCAGGGAACTAGATCCCACATGCACCAACTAAGCCTATGTGCTGCAACTACTGAACCCACACAAATAGCCCACATGCTGTAACAAAGACTCAGCAAACCCAAAACAAATAAATAAATAAATAATTTTTTAAAACATAGCTCTTAAAAAAAAAAGATATCACCACACATACATTATAAGGGATGATGACAGAGACTGACCATACAAGTCCTGACAGGAAGATTGAGGAAGCAAAACTCTCCTGAACCACTTGTGCAAATGAAAAATGACACAATTACTTCTGGAAAACATTTGGCAGTTTCTTAACAAAGTTGAAAATGTACTTTCAATGACTCAACAACCCATCTCCTAGGTATTTACCCAAAAGAAATAAAAATGTGTCCATACAGGCACTTGTACGTGAGTGTGCACACAGCAATTTTATTCATTGTAGTATTCACTTTTCACAGAACTAGAACAAAAATGCTTTACATTTGTATAGAAACACAGAAGACCCCAAATAGGCAAGGCAATCTTGAGAAAGAAAAACAGAGCTGGAGGAATCAGGCTCCCTGACTTCAGACTATAACACAAAGCTACAGTAATTAGAAGAGTATGATACTGGCACAAAAACAGAAATAGAGATTAATGGAATAGAACAGAAAGCCCAGAAATAAATCCACACACCTACAGTCAATTAGTCCATGACAAAGGAGACAAGAAATACACAATGGAGAAAGACAGTCTCTTCAATAAGTGGTGCTGGGAAAACTGGATGGCTATATGTAAAGTATAAAATTAGAACATTCTCTAACACCATATACAAAAAGAAACTCAAAATGGATTAAAGCCCTAAATGTAAGATTGGACACTATAAAACTCTTAGAGGAAAACATAGGCAAAACACTCTTTGACATAAATCACAGCAATATCTTTTTGGATTCACTTCCTAGAGTAATTGAAATAAAAACAAAAATACACAAATAGGACCTAATTAAATTTAAAAGCTTTTGCACAGCAAAGGAAATCATAAACAGAATGAAAAGACAACCCACAGAATGGGAGAAAATATTTTCAAGTGATGAGACAGACAGGGGATTAATCTCCAAAATATACAAACAGCTCACGCAGCTCTATATCAAAAAAAATCAAACAACCCAATCAAAAAATGAGTATAAGACCAAATTAGACATTTATCCAAAGAATATATACAGATGGCCAAGGAGTATACGAAAAGATGTTCAACATCACTAATTATTACAGATACGTAAATCAAAGTTACAAGGAGGTATCATCTCACACTGGTCAAAATGGCTATCGTCAAAAAATCTACAAACAATAAATGCTAGAGAGTGTGAAGAGAAAAGGAAACTCTCCTAAAATTTTGGTTGGAACATAAACTGGTACAACCACTACAAAGGACAGTATGAAAATTCATTAAAACAAAAACAAAACTAAAAACAGAACTGCTGTATGATCCACCACTGCCACTCCTGAACATAAATCCAAAAAAAAAATCATAATTTGAAAAGATACACACATCCCAATGTTCACTAAAGGACTATTTAACAATAGCCAAGATATAGAGGCAACTTACACGTCCACTGACAGAGGAACAGATAAAGAAGATGTGGTACAAATATACAATAGAATATTACTCAGCCCTAAAGAAGAAAAATCCATCTGCAACAGCATGGATTGACCTAGAGAATACCGTACTTAGTGATGTAAGTCAGACTGAGAATAACAAGTACTATGTGAATGTAAAAAATGATACAAATGAATCTATATACAAAACAGAAAAGACTCACAGAAACAGAAAACAAATTTATGGTCACCAAACAGAAGGGAAAGAGGGACAAATAAGGATTATGAGATTAACAAATACAAACTACCATACATAAAACAGATAAGCAACAAGGATTTATTGTATAGCACAGGGAATTATATTCAATGTCTTCTAATAACCTACAATAAAATATAATATGAAAAAATATACAACTGAATCACTTAGCTATACACATGAAATTCAATATTATAAATCAATTATACTTCAATTTTTAAAATTACTGATCACAGACCACCATAAAAATATAATAATAGTGAAAAGGTTCTGAAATTTCGCAAGAATTACCAAAATGTGACACAGAGACACAACGTGAGTAAATGTTTTTTGAAAAACGGTGCCGATAGATTTGCTCAATGCAGGGTTGCCTGCAACATTCAGTTTGTGAAAAACAGAGATCGGTTCAAGACGGCAGGGTAGAAGACGCGCTCTCACCATTTCTTGTGAGAGCATCAAAATCACAACTGCTGAACAACCATCAACAGGAAGACATTGGAACCCACCAAAAAAGATAACCCACATCCAAAGACAAAGGAGAAGTCCCAATGAGACAGTAGGAGGGGCACAATTACTATAAAATCAATTCGTAAAAAATGCAGTATCTGCAAAGTGCCAATCAAGTGAAGCACAATAAAACAGAGTATGCTTGTATCTTATGAGTAGTGTCTTTATAAAAATGGCAGAAACAGATATACACAAAAGGAAGACAATATGAAGACATACAGGGAAAACGTGTAAATATGGAGGACTGAATGCTTGAAGAAAAGAGGAGAGAGACATGGAACAGATTATTCCCTATTGCCTTCAAAGGAAGCAGAGCCTTGCTGACACCTTGATTCACATGAAATGTAAATGGATTAAATAACCTAATCAAAGGTAGAGATTGTGAGAGTAGCTTATAATAAAATAAAAAACAAGATCTTCTATGTTCTGAATGTATGTGTGTATGTGTGCTAAGTCGTTTCAGTTGTGTCCAACTCTGTGCAACCTTACGGACTGTAGCCCACCAGGCTCCTTTGTCCATGGGATTCTCCAGGCCAGAATACTGGAGCGGGTTGTCATGCCCTTCTCCAGGGTACTTTCCCGCCCCGGGGATCAAACCCGAGTCTCTTAACGTCTCCTGCATCAGCAGGCTGGTTCTTTACCAGTAGCGCCACCTAGGAAGCACTCTGAATGTATGTTTCCCCTCAAAATTCGTACTCTGAAATTGTAACCCCCAAAAGTGATGGTATTAGGAAGTGGGGACTTTGGGAGGGTCATGAGGGTAAAGCCCCTCATACATGGGATTAGTGCTCATAAAAAAAGGTTCAAGAGAAGGCTCCTTCCACTCTTTGAGGACACAGCAAAAAGATGTCCATTTATGAACCAGGAAGCCTTCATCAGATATTGAATCTGGAAGTACTATGATCCTGGGCTTCTCAGGCTCCAGAATCATGAGAAATAAATGTTTTTGTTTATAAGCCACCTACTCTTATGGTATTGTCTTATGGTAGTCCAAAAAGACTAAGATCCAACTGTATGCTCTTGAATGGAGACACACTTTGGACTCTAAGAAATAAATAGGTTCGAAGTAACATGATGGAAAAAGTATACCATGCAAACAGCAACCTTAAGACAGGTAGAATGGCTATACCAGTATTAGACAAAATAAACTTTAAAGAAAAAATAACATCAAATGTGTGTAGAAACAATGAGGAATAATTCATTGACAAAAGGTTTAATTCATCAGTGGGATATACTGACTATAAACATGCGTGCGTGCTCAGTCACTTCAGTCGTGTCCGACTCTTTGCAACCCTAAGGACTAGAGCCCACCAAGCTTCTCTGTCCACAGGGATTCTCCAGGCAAGAAAACTGGAGTGGGTTGCCATGCCCTCCTCCCAGGGGATGTTCCTGACCCAGGGATCAAACTTATGTCTCCTGTCTCCTTCATTTGCAGGCGGGTTCTTTACCACTAGCGCCACCTGGGAAGCCCGACTATAAAATACATATACATAATAATAAGACCACAAACTCATTAAGCAAAAACTAACAGAAAGGAAAAATTAACAATTCAACAATAATAGTTCAACATTTAAAACCCCAGTCGTGATAGAACAATGAGACAAAAAAAATCACAGAGGCTTGAATAACACTATCAGCCAACTCAATCTAAAAGACATCTAGAGGCACTCTAATAAATAGAAACAAAATGCACATTCTTCTCAAACACATGGAACATTCTCCAAGAAAGACCATATGCCAGGCTACAAACAAACCTCAGCAGATTTACAGGAAGTGAAATCATATAAAACATTCTCAAGCCACAGTGGAATTCAATCAACAATTAACAACAGATAAGTCATCAGAATGTAACGTACAGCATTGTGACTATGGTTAAAAATACTATAATGTATATTTGAAAGTTGCTAAAAAACAAAAGTTGTCATCACAAAAAAATTGTGACTGTGAGTGACAGATGTTAACTATACTTATTGTGGTGATCACCTCACAATATATACAAGTGTAGAATCATTATGTTGCATACCTGAAACTAATATAATGTTATATGTCAATTATATCAATAAAAGAATATCTTTGAAATTTAAAAATACATAGAAATTAAACAATACACACTTTCAAAGCAAGTGAATTGATCATACCAGAAACTAGAAAACACTTTTACTTAATAAAAAAAAAAATTACAAAACACCAAAATTTATGAGGTGCACCTAACAGAGTGCTCAGAATAAAATTTAAAACACCTATATTAGAAAAGAAGACAGATATCAGATCTCAAATCAATAACCTAACTCTATACCTTAAGAAATTATAAAAAAAAGCACAAACTATGTCCAAATCAAGAAGAAAAGAAGATTATAGTGGAAATAAATGAAATTAAATATAGAAAACCTGCAGAGAAAACTGATGAGACCAAAACTTGGTACTTCGAAAAGATCAAGAAAATCTACAATTATCCAAGTAGACTGAACCAAAACAAAAAACACTCAAATTATTAAAATCAGGAATGAAAGAATAGTCATCACCAGCAATATTATAGAAATTTTAAACAGTGTTAGAATACTATGAACAAATGTATGCCAACAAATTAGATAACTTAAAATACACAAATTCCTAGAAAAACAGAAGCTGCCAAAACTGACTCATTTTTAAAAGGTAGAAAATTTCAAAAGACTTATAACAAGCAAAAATCTGAATTTGTGTAATTTGAAAGCTTCACAGATACACACACATGCATGCAAGCACATCCACCACCAATAACCAGATGGCTTCACTGGTGAATTTTATCAAACACTTCAACAAGAATTAATCATAATCCTTCAGAAACTCTTCTGGAAAACAAAGTAAGAAAGAACACTTTTCAGCTCATCCTACAAGGCCATTATTAGCCTCATTCCAAAGCCAGACAGAGACATTAGGAAATAGCAGATTATTTTCCCTTCTGAATACAAACATAGATATCCTCAATAAAAATCCTAGCAAACTGAAACCAGTAACAAATAAATGAGATCATAAATCAAGATAAAGTGGGATTTATCCCAGGAAAGTTGGTTTAAGATCTAAAAATCAATTTATGTAACATATTATATTAATAAAGGATACAAATTATATAAATGCAGAAAAAACATTTGACAAAATCAACACACATTCATCACAAAAAACCTCCAACAAATTAAGAACACAAAGGAACTTCCTCAACACAAAAAAGGGCATGTCTGAGTCTATTTAAGCTATAACAAAACATCACAGACTCAGCGGTTTACAAACAGCAAACATTTATTTCTCACAGTTCTGGAGGCTGGGAAGTCCAAGATCAGGGTGCCAGCCAACACGGTCAGGTTCTGGGTGAAAGCCCTCTTCTGGGCTGTAGACTGCAGACTCCTCAAAGTGTCCTCACATGGTAGAGGGCACCAGGAAACTCTGAGAGGTCTCTTTTATAAAAAGAGCACTAATCCCATTCATGAGGGCTCTACCCTCATGACTGAAGCATCCCCTCAAAGGCCCCATCTCCAAATATCATCACGTTGGGTATTAGGATTTCAATATATGGATTGCTGGGACATACAAACATTTAAACCATAGCAGGGAATCTATAAAAAACCTATAGCTAACATCATACTTAATGGTGAAATACTAAACGATTTCCTTCTGAGAATGGGAACAAAGCAAAGATTTCTACTCTCACCACCTCCATTCAGTTCAGATGCTCAGTTGTGTCCGACTCTTCCATTATACATTGTATATTCTAGCTAGGACAATCAGGCAAGGGGGAAAAAATTAAAGGCCTACAGTTGAAAAGGAAGAAGTAAAGTCATGTTTAACTGCAAGTGACATGATCTTGTATATATATCCCAAGCAATCTACTAAAAACTTCTAGAACTAATAAGACAAACAGGGTCACAGTATATAAATCAGGGTTAATATACATAAATCAATGGGATTTCTACACACTAGTAATGAAACATCTGAAAATAAAATTAAGAAAACATTTCCATTCACAACAGCATCAAAAGAAGAAAATACTTGGGAATAAGTTCAACAATAAATGTCCAAGACACACTGAAAGTTATAAAATATTGTTGAAAGAAATTGAATAAGACCTAAATAAATGGAAAAACATATTCATGAACCACAAGACTTAATTTGTTCAGATGGCAATACTCCCTAAGCTGGTCTGCAGATTTTCAACATGTCCTCCATCAAAATCCTTGTTGGATGTTTTGCTAAAAATGACAACCTGATTGTAAAATTCAGCTCCTCAGCTCCTCCCCTGGTGGTCCAGTGGTTAAGAATCTGCCCTGCGATGCAAGGGATGCAAGGGATGTTGGTTTGATCTCTGTTCTGGGAAGATCCCACATGCTGAGGAGCAGCTAAGCCCATGCATCACAACTTCTAAGCCAGGACTCTAGAGCCCACTAGCTGCAACTACTGAGCCCATGTGTCTAGAGCCTGTGCTCCACAACAAGAGAAGCCACTGCAGTGAGAAATCCATGCACAGCAATGAAGAGTAGTTCCCACTTTCCGCAACTAGAGATAGCCTACATGCAGCAACAAAGACCCATCACAGCCCCAAAATAAAATAAATAAATATTTTTAAAAAATAAAATTCAGCTGAAAATGCAAAAAGCCCAGAACAATCAAAACAATTTTGAAAGGGACTTCACTGGCAGTGGTTAAGTCTTCATACTTCCTCTGCAGGGAGCACAGGTTTGACCCCTGGTCAGGGAACTAAGATCCCACATGCCATGTGGTAAAGCCAAAAAAGGTTTTTTCAAAAAAATTTTTTAAATCTTGAAACCATTATAAAGTTGGAAGACTCACATTGTCCAATTTCAAAACTTACCACAAAGTTACAATACAGTGTGCAGTACACAGTGGTACTGAGGTAAAAACAGACATATAGATCAATGGACTAGAATTTCAAATCCAGAAATAAACCCTATATTAACATTAACTGATTTTCAAAAAAGGTATCAAGAAAAATTTGTACCTCTTCAACAATTGTTGCTGGGAAAACTGCATATTCACAAACAAAGATATAAATTTGGATGTCTATCTCATGCCATACCTAAAATTAAATCAAAATCGATAAAAGACCTAAATCTAAGAGCTAGAACTATAAAAACTCTTAGAAGAAAACACAAGAGTAAATCACCATGACCTCAGATTAGGCAACAGTTTCTTAGATATGACAACAAAAGCACAGCAACACAAGAAAAATAGATAAATGGGATTTCATCAAAGTGGAAAAAATTTTTGTGCTTCAAAGGACACCATCAATAAAGTGAAAAGCTGAGTGACAGAAAATACTTGCAAGCCATATATCTGATAAAGACTTGTCTCCAGAACATATATATATATAAAAAAACTCTTAAACAATATAAAGATAAACAACACAATTTTTAAAGAGGAAAAGGATCTAAAAAAACATTTCTCCAAAGAAGATATACAAATGATCAACAGGCATGTAAAAAGACACTCAATGTCATTAGGAAACATTTATTAAGACCACAATGAAACATCATCTCATACCCTCTAGGACAACTATGGAAAAAAGGAAGGAAGGAAGGGAAGGAGGGAGGGAAAGCAAGTATTGGTAAGGATAGAGAGTCCCTGATACATTTATTTACTAAGAACAGTTCATTTGAAAGGTGAGAATTCAGACTAAATAGCTTACAAAGAGCTCTGATATAAGTTCAAGAACTCCAATTAGTCATCTAACTTGCGCCAACTCCAATAATTTTAATTTTTACTTTGTTACTGTCATTTTCTATTCATTTACTATTCTTAAAAAATATGCCCTTTTGCAAAATAACAACTTTTTAAGCATTTACTGTTGTCCAATACTAAAAATTTAGCTCTCAATTCCTTCTAGTAAAAATTGTAATTTGAATCTCACAGCTATTTAATTTCAGCATATCCATTACTCATTAATACTATGACTATAGGACTGCAGTTGCTAACTGGAGCATTTTTTTCACTACAGACCACAAGTGATGAATCCAGCATCTTAATGAGTTTATATATAACCCTTGCTTTATTAGATAAATCTTGCAAGATGTTCCAAACACACAAAGAAGGAGTTAAGATGACTTAGAATCACAGAAAGTCAGAGCTTAGATGGAACCACAAAGGCCACTGAAGTCAATCACTGTATTTAAGAAGCTGTGGTAACTGAGACCCAAAAAGGTTAAATGAATCATTCATAGTCACACTCTACATAGCATAAGACCATCCTGTGTCACACACATACATGTATCTTACCTTTCTGGTGATATCTTAGAAGTGACAGGATGACCACGTACACCTTTTTTACTTTTATGGTCTAGAGAGAGGACCTTATTTCTTAGGCTCCTTTTCAACTAAGAAAAAAAAAATGGAATTTGGAATTTCAATAATATAGAATACAACAATTAAAAGGCACTTAAATTTTCTTTTTATTTAGAAATTAAAGATAAACAGCCAAACTCATAATGGTTCACAGAGGGGTAAAAATGCAATCTACAAAAACACCTGGCATCTTTTGCTAGTGGAGAAACAAAAGCCCACTAAATAATAGAAGAAAGACATTTAAAAATATAAAGGTAACTTTAGTCATTAAATCGACATTTTAAAATTCAAAAGCTTACATAACTGAAAGATGGTGAATGTGTTTAACGAAATATAAAAATAATTACATGTCAAATTAAATAGAATATGCGATTCTGAAGTAACTGCATTTATAAACAACTAGAAGGGATTACAACTAATTCCCTATGAACTGTTACATGGAGAAACTTCATGAAAGAGTCAGATATCTTACTGTTTAGATTTAACCTAACTAGAAACAACAGTTAAAACTGATTTAGTTAATATGCAACTGTGTGAATCTAGACAAATAAATTATTTATCTTCTCTTTACATTAGTTTCCTTATGTGGTAAGAGTTGTGTGTGTGTGCTCAGTCATGTCCAACTATTTGTGACTCCATGGACTATAGCCCACCAGGCTCATCTGTCCATGGGATTTCCCAGGCAAGAATACTAAAGTAGGTTGCCATTTCTTCCCAGGGGATTTTCGCAACCCAGGGATGGAAACTGCATCTCTTGTGTCTCCTGCATTGGTAGGCAGATTCTTATACACACACATACACACACACACACACACAATGGAATATTACTCAGCCATAAAAAATGAAATAATGACATCTGCAGCAACATGGATGCACCCAGTGATTATCATACTAGGTGAAATAAGGCAGAAGGAGAAAGACAAATACTTTGTGATATCACTTACATGTAGAATCTAAAATATGACACAAATGAACTTACTTATGAAACAGAAACAGACTCAGGGACATAGAAAACACTTATGGTTACCAAAGGGGAAAGGGGGTAGAGGAGGGAAAAATTAGGAGTTTTGGATCAGCAGTACAAACTACTACATATAAAATAAACAACAAAGTGCTACTGTATAGCACAGGGAATATACTCATATCCTGTAACAAGCCATAAAGGAGCAGAATATCAAAAAGAATATGTATACATATGTACAACTGAATCACTTTGCTGTCCACTTGAAACTAACACAACAATGTAAATCAACTACAGTTCAATTTTAAAAAATACTGTCTTCCTCAAAGAGGTATCTATACATCCATGTTCAAAGCAGCACTGTTCACCACAGCTACAAGGTGGAAACTCAAGTGTCCCATCAATAATAATTTCAACAATAACAAAATGTGGCATATACATAAGTAAGGAAATATTACTTACCCTTACAAAAAAAAAGGAAATTCTGATATACATTACAACATGGATGAACTCTGTGAGATATTAATATATAAAGAACTCATACAATTCTACAGCAAAAACAAACATCTAATTTTACAATGAGCAGAGGATTTGAACAGACATTTTCCCAAAAGAGACATACATATGGCCAACAGGTATGTGAAAAGGTGCTTAATATCACTAAACATCAAGGAAATGCAAATCAAAACCACAGTGAGCCGTCACCTCACACCTGGTAGAATGGCTCTTATCAAAAAGACAAGACATAAAGAGTTGGCAAGGATAAGCAGAAAAGGAAACTCTTGTGTACTGCTGGTAGGAATGTAAATTGGCAGAGACACTATGGAAAACAGTACAAAGGTTCCTCAAAAAAAATTATAAAAATCACCACATAATTTAGCAATTCCACTTCGAATTATCCTTAGGAAACAAATCACTAACTGAAAAAAAATTATCGACAACCCTTATTCACTGCATCATTATTTACAATAGCCAAGAGGTGTAAACAATCTAAGTGTCCATCAATGGATGTATGGAAAAACAAAACATGTTGTATACATAAACACACACACACACACTGAATACTATTCAACCATAAAAAGGAAGGAAATCTTGCCATTTGCAATAGCATGGGTGCACTTTCAGGGCATTATATTAAGTGAAACAAGTCAGACAGAGAAAAAATAAATACCATATGATCTCACTTAGATGCAGAATTTTTTTTAACTCATCGGTAGAGAGAACAGATTTGTGGTTGCCAGTGGCAGAGGTTGACAGTTGGGGAAAATGGGTGAAGATGGTCAAAAGGTACAAATTTCCAGTTATAAGATAAGTAAGTCCTGGGGATGTAATGTACAGCATGTTGACTTAGTGAACAAAATCATACTGTATATTTGAAAGTTGCTAAGAGAGTAATGAGATGGTTGGATGGCATCACCAACTCAATGGACATGAATTTGAGTAAGCTCTGGGAGTTGGTAATGGACAGGGAAGCCTGGCATGCTGCAGTCCATGGGGGTAGCAAAGAGTCAGTCAAGACTGAGTGACTGAACTGAATTGAACTGAAGAGAGTAGATCTTAAAAGTATCATCATGGGAAAAAAAAAATTGTAACTATTAATATGTATGGTGATGAATGTTAACTAAATTTACTGTGGCAATAATTCTGCAATTTAAATATGTATCAATCATTATAGCTTTCAGCGACAGTGAAGCTGGGGAGATTTCAGCCAGGAAAAGAATGTCAGATCTCATTGTCCTCCTAGGTTTTTTTTTTTTTTTCCAGCTGCTCTGGGTCTTTGTTACTGGATGCAGGCTTTCTCTACTTGCAGAGAGTGGGGACCACTCTCTAGTTGCAGTGCATGGGCTTTTCATTGCGGTGGCTTCTCTTGTGGAGAATGGGCTTTAGGTGAGTGGGCTTCAGTAGCTGCTGCACGTGAGCTCAATAATTGTGGCGCATGGGCTTAGCTGCCCTGAGCCATGTGAGATCTTTCTGGACCAGGGATTGAATTGCTGTTCCATGGATTGCAAGGCGGATTCTTAATCACAGGACCATCAGGGAATCCCCTTCCTAGATAGATTTTTTAAGCTCTCCTGAAGCCCTTGGATTGAATGGCTTGATCCCAAAAATAAATAAATGAGAAGTTGTGGTACATACACACAATGGACTATTACTCAGCTATAAAAAAGAATGAAATTTGAGTCAGTTGAACTGAGATGGATGAACCTAGAGGCTGTTATACAGAACGAAATAAGTCAGAAAAACAAGCACGTATATTAACATATGTAAGGAATCGAGAAAAATGGTACTGATGAACCTACCTGCGAGGCAGGAACAAAGATGCAGACATAGAGAATGTACTTCCAGACACAAAGGGGTAAGGAGAGGGTGGTAGAACTGAGAGAGTAGCATTGAAACATATACATTACTATATGTAAAACAGAAAGCTGGTGGGAAGAAGCTGCATAACACAGAGAGCTCAACCCAGTACCCTGTAACAACCAAGAGGGTTAGCATGGGCTTGGGGGTGGGAGGGAGGTTCAAGAGGGAAGGGACAAATATACTTATGGCTGATATATGATGTTGTATGGCAGAAACCAACACAATGTTGTAAAGCAATTATCCTCCAATTAAAAATAAACTAAGAAGAAAGAAATGTAGTTAAATTCACCAGCTGTGAAAGCCACACAGCAAACTTTTCTTCAAGACTTTTTTCTTAAAGTATGTATATGAAAAAAAATAATAAATTTTAAAAAAAGAATTAAAATTGAAAAATATTTTTAAAATAAATAAATAAATGTTATGTTATATGCGTGGATACTTGATTAGTTATGTCTGACTTTTTGTGACTCTATGACTGTAGCCTGCCAGGCTGCCCTGTCCATGGAATTCTCCAGGTAAGAATATTGCAGTGGGTTGCTATTTCCTTCTCCAATTATGTTATATACCTAAAACTAACACAATGTTACATAGTAATTATATCTCAATATCAAAAATATCATATTTGGCCACCAAATGTACCACATTAATGCAAGACGTTAATGATAAGGAAACTATGTGTGAGGGTAGGGAAGAGTAGTATAAGTACATGAGTACTGTTTGTACTATCCCTTCAATTTTTTGGTAAACCTAAGACTACTCTAAAAAATAAACTCTGCTAATTTAAAAAAATAAGTAAACTGACAGTACCAAGTGCTGGTACCAGCAGTTACCACACATTACTGGTGGAAATGTAAAACAGTATTCTGGAAATCAGTTTGGCAGTTAGGTACATACTTACCACATGACGCAGGAATCCCACTTCAAGGTATTTATCCTAGAGAGATTAAAACTCCCGCTCACAAAAAAACCTGTATTCCTAATTGCCAAAAAACTGGAAACAACCCTTATGTCCTTCAATGGTTCATTTGGGAATGGATAAACAAACTACTGACATACACAACAACAAGGATGAATCTCACTGGCAATAAACTGAGTGAAAAAAACACTCTCAAAACATTAAAACATTACATGCTCCATGATTACATTCATGTGACACTCTGGAAAATACAGAAGTACAAGGAGAGAAAACAGCAATGTTAGCATAGATTATGGATGAGGATAGGAAGAATCTACAAAGAGGATAGCACCAGGGAATTTTTTGGAGTGATGGAACCATACAGTATCTTCACTGTGATGACAGTCATATGAATCTATAAATATCCTGTGACTCATAGAACTTTACTTCAAGAAAATACTGATAAATAAATACAAATACACACACACCTTTATTACATTGGTGGTTGCAAAAATGTATACATTTGTCAAAATTCAGAGATCACTTAAAATGGATTAATTTAATTATATATAAATTCACTGTCAAATATATTTGAGAATAAATATAAAATATATATTTTATATATTGGAATATATAATATATATTATATATAATATATATAAAATATATATATCCAAATATCTTGGACACATCACAAAAAAGAAGATACACAACAGCTAATCAACATATGAAAATATTTTCACTACTATGTATAAAATAGATAATTACTGAGAAACAACTGTAGACCACAGAGAACTCTACTCAGTGTTCCGTGGTGACCTAAATGGGAAGGAAATCCAGAAAAGAGGAGATATATGTATAAATATGGGCTTCCCTGCTGGCTCAGTGATAAAGAATCTGCATCCCAATGCAGGAGATGCGGGTTCAATCCCTGGGTCAGGAAGATCCCCTGGAGAAAGAAATGGCCACCCACTCCAGTATTCTTGCCTGGGAAATCCCACGGACAGAGGAGCCTGGCGGGCTATATATATAGTTCATGGAGTTGCAAAAGAGTAGGACATGACTTAGAGCTTGTTCAAGTCACATTAAAAAAAAATGACTTAGCGACTAAACAAATGTACACACGGAGCTGATTCACTTTTCTGTACAGAAGAAACTAACACAACATTGTAAAGCAAGTACAGTCTAATAAAAAAGAAATGAAAATATTTTAACACCATGGATCATCAGGGCAAAGCAAATTAAAAGCCCCAAAGTTCACCAACAGAAGAATTAGATAAACGAATTGTGTTATACTCATATAATAGAATATTGCTCAATAATAAAAAGGAACAAACTATTAATAGGTACAAAACAGAAATGAGCTTCAACAACATTTTACTAAGCAAAAGAAGGCAACACAAAAGAGTATACACTGTAAAAATAGGCAAATCTATCTTATCTTATAGAAATTAAAAAATTGGTTGTCCAGAACAGGGTAGGAATAGAGACAACAGGCAAAGAAAAAACACAAGGGTAAGGGCAAAGAGAACTTTCAAGGCTCATGACAACACTCTATTTCACTGAGATATTGGTTGCATATGTTAAATTAGTCAAAGCTCATCCAGTTATATACCTAAGATCTGTTTTATATATCTCAGTAAAAAACACAAACAAACAAGTTAAAATTCTGCTAAAGATCATGGAAACTGGCATTTATCCCTTTTTCTTTCATTGAAAGCTATGGTGATGTGTGGGAGAAACCATGAAGCAAGATTTTGGTACCACCTCAAAGTCTACAAACTATAAAGCACATTTAACAAATACTGCTACATCTAAAGCAACAAGGGACAAGGTAATGCTGACACATTTGCCACTTCAAATCTCAAATAGGACGTAGATTTCCCAGAAGTTATGTATAACTATCCTAAAGAAGACATTCAACTAGTATAGGAAACTAGTCATAGGAAAAGAAAATTTGTCTCTGAGGAGGCTCTGTTTCACTTAGTGGGTCAGAGAGAACAAGAGAAAATAAGTTGTTACTTCTCAGGAAAAGGAGCCTGCTGAAACAAAGAGGAGTTAAGGAAAGAGAAGAGAGCAGATTATATAACACAGAGACCTAATACCTAAAGAGCTCTCTGGTGAGCCATGTCTGCCTCTTGAAGCCCAAAAACTAAAGAAAGATTATATGACCCAAGGGTAGAGGAACAAACATACTTAGTAAGACACTCCTTAAGAAAACAAACCCGAAACACATCCATTTACTTCTAAGAGAATGTGTGTATTTAAAATGATATATATAATGTACCTTATCTTTACTCCATTCAGTATTCCAAAGCATAAAATAAAATATGCAAATGTTAAGATAAAATTTTCCTAAAATAATGTATTTTTTTCTTCTATTGGCAACGATTTCACTACATTGATAACATTCAGTACTAACTAGTAAATTTGTAGAAATATGGGATCTCTCATTGGTGGCAATATATATTGGTGCAAATTTTCTGAGATAATTTTTCAGTATTTATAAAAATTTAATATACAAACTTCATTACACCTCGTAATCCCACTCAAAAATGGTTCCCTGCTTACGAAAAATGAAGGTTGCTGCAATACTATTTCTATTAATAAAACTCTAGAAACAACCAAACTGTCTAATATCAGTGCACTAAGTGAATAAATTACTGGATATAGTATATGTGGGGAGTATTGTAAAGCCAATAAAAAATAAGTAAAAGAGGTACATCTAAAAGTGTTAAAATAGAAAAAAATATTAAAATATTACTAACAGAAAATGGCAAAACACAGAACAAGATGTATTTCATGATCCCTCTTCAGCAATGATCAAAAAATGTACAGTCGTATGTAGGTAGCATGCTTTTTCCTTCTTGAAAGGAATGAAAAAAAGAACAAAAAACTGTCAATAATGACTGCATTCAGGAAACAGTCCCATTTATTACTTTCCTTTTCTATACCCTGTATAAAAAACAAATATATTATTTAATAACTAAATTGTTTAATAACATTAGGGAATTCCTTGGTGGTCCAGCGGCTAGAAAACTGTGCTTTCAATGGGTTCAATCTCTGGTCAGGGAACCAAGATCCCACAAGCCATGAAGCACAGTCAAAATAAACAAATAAATAAATAATGTTAAAGCAACTAATACTAACAGCAAATCTTTCCTCTGAGAACAAGTTTTAATAAATGGTTAATTTTTCTTGTCTGTAACATAAAAATACATATATTCAAGGTGACTTACAAGTCTGTTATCCTAAAATACTACCGTTATGAGCTGAACTGCCCCCCTCAAAATCCGTATGTTGACGTCCTAACCTTTAACATGTATGTATGTGAAGATAGGGCCTTTACACAAGTTTATGTTTAAACGGGGTCAAAAGGGTAGGAACATAATTTACAAGACTAGTGTCCTTATAAGAAGAGGAAGAAACTCCAGGAATGCGTGTGCACAGAAAAAAGGCCATATGAGAACACAGCAAGAAGGTGGCCATCTGTAAGCCAAGGAAAGAGGCCTTAGAGAAAACAACCCTGCCC
Source organism: Giraffa tippelskirchi (assembly GCF_054371585.1). Classification (NCBI taxonomy): domain Eukaryota; kingdom Metazoa; phylum Chordata; class Mammalia; order Artiodactyla; family Giraffidae; genus Giraffa; species Giraffa tippelskirchi. The sequence goes on along the minus strand of NC_137276.1, from coordinate 187,454,007 downwards.
GCACCTTGATCTTGGACTTCCAGCCTCCAGATCTGTGAGAAAATAACTTTCTGTTGTTTAAGCCACCAACCTGCGGTATTTCATTATGTTAGCCCTAGTAGACCAATATGTATATCCTCAAACAGAGAACTGGAAAATCTGAGAAAAAATTCGATTTTTAAAACACCGACCATGAGTAGTGCCAGTCAAGAAAAGAAAAAAGAACATATAAAGTGCTATCTTAAGCCTTACTTATGAGAACTCAATAGTAACACTTAAAAGTGATAAAACTGGTGCAGATTTATAATCAGGCTATCTTTTAAAATAATTGTGTCATTTTTACAATATACCCTCTCAAATTTACAAAACAATAAAAGCAAGGAATTCTAATAAGCTTAGCGTTAGCGCTAGTTGCTCAGTCATGTCTGACTCTCTGCAACCCCATGGACTGTACCCTCCAAGCTCCTCTGTGCATGGGATTCTCCAGGCAAGAATACTGGACTGGATTGCCATTCCCTTCTCCTCTAATAAGCTTAATATTATCATAAATTTAAAATACAATATATAATAATGAGATTTAAATTCCATGAAGAAAACAACCATGCACAATACAATATTTTTAGATTTAAACTGAAAAATGACCCTAACCTCAAAGAATGATTTCAAAATATGCCAGAAATAAATTAATTTAAAACCTGCAATTATGTAATACAAGAAAAAAAAAGAACATATTGAAAATAAAAATTCAGCTTTATTAAAATATTCTAAAACATACTAAGTAACACTACATACTTATAAGAAGATAGCTTTTATTTACCCCCTGCAAAGAAACATCCCAGTGTTCTGAGCTTCTGAGTTTGGACAGTGGTGACTGAACATGAACATCCTCTGGTTTTGCATTTAATATCTTTGTTATCTGAAACCAAAATGAGAAAATCATTAGTTTAATTGAAATATAAGTAAGAGCTGAATGAGCTAACAGAACCACTACATTACCTGCATTAATATTTTGCTATTACTTTTAAAGAGTTTTAAGTTCAGTGCATAATTTATAGGTAGTTAAATATGATTTTATAAAAAGCCTCTTTCACTCAGCATAAAAGTAGATAAATGAGGTATCACAATAACTACTTAACCATTCTTACTTGCAGTTTCTTCCTCTTCTAATCTCTCAAACACTACCCCCAGAGTTCTCTAATACACAAATCTAATCATGGCTACAATCTTAAACTACAACAATGGTGCCCATTACTTATAGATGTAACTCTTAACAATCTGGGCTCTCTGACGTCACTCACACATCACAAACTCTACACCTTAACCACACTGAGTTTACTCAACCTTCTTCAAGCAAACATCTCTAGACCTCTGTATCCTTTAACCTAGAATGCTCTTCCCTCTATTTCTCCCCTATTAAATATCTCAGATTCTGCAAAAAATTATTCTTATCCACACAATTGTCACTCCCATACCAGGGCTTTCCTTTCTCTGGGTATTAGTGCTTGGTAGTTTGTATTACACTTATCATGCTATATTATAATTATTTATCTACATGTTTGTCTTCTTCGCCAGACTGTGAAGTGACTAAAAGAGGGTACTCTGACTTAGTCACCTTTATATTCCAAAGTGAATGGCTTACAATACAACGAATAAACAAATGAATGGATGGATTGTACCCACAAGCTTGAAATCATCTGTTTAGAACTTAAATAATTTAACTTTCACATTATAAATGATGGTTAAGCATCAAGTTCAGCTTATTATATAACATAAAATAAGCACTGGGCTTCCAATATAATAAGCATCGGGCTTCCCAGGTGGTGCTAGTGGTAAAGAACCCACCTGCCAATGCAGGAGACATAAGAGACGTGGGTTCAATCCCTGGGTCTGGAAGATCCCCTAGAGAAGGGCATGGCAACCCACTCCAGTACTCCTGCCCGGAAAATCCCATAGACAGAGGAGCCTGGTGGGCTACAATCCATAGGGTTGCAAAGAGTCAGACATGACTGAAGTGACTCAGCATGCATAATAAGCATTGTATCAACTACAATCAGTAACACCATAAAATGGTTTCAGTAAGAGTAAAGCAAAAGGGCGTCCCTGGTGGTCCAGTGATTAAGAATCCACCTTGCAATGCAGGGGACACCACTTTGATCCCTGCTCTGGGAAGATCCCAAATGCAGTGGGGAAACTAAGCCCATGTGCCAGAACCACCGAGCCTTAGCTCTGGAGCCTGCAAGCCACAACTACTGAAGCCCACACATCCTAGAACCTACGCTCCTCAACAAGAGAAGCCACCACAATGAGATGTCTGCGCACCGCAACTACAAACTAGCCCTCGCTCAGTGCATCTGAAGAAAGCCTGAATGCAGCAACAAAGACTCAGTGAAGCCAAATATAAATAGATAAAATTATTTTTAAAAATCTACAAATGGTAAATGCTGAAGAGGGTGTGAAGAGAAAGGAACCCTCCTACACTGCTGGTGGGAATGCAAATTGATATAGCCACTAGGAAGAACAGTATGGAGGTTCCTTAAAAAACTAAAACTAGAGCTACCATATGATCCAGCAATCCCACTCCCGGACATACAACTGAAGAAAACCATACTTTGAAAAGTTACATGCACCTCAATGTTCACTGCAACACTATTTACAAAAGCTAGTACATGCAAGCAACCTAAACGTTCACCAACAGAGGAATTGATAAAGAAGATGTGGTCACTCAGCCATAAAAAAGAATGAAATAAGAGCATCAGCAACAACATGGATGGACCTAGAGATTGTTATACTGAGTAAAGTAAGTCAGACAGAGAAAGACAGATATCATATGACATTGCTTATTTGTGGAATCTAAAAAATGGTACAAATGAACTTATTTACAAAACAGGAATAGAGTCAAAGACATAGAAAACAATGTTACAGTTACCAGAGGAGAAAGGGGGTGGGGAGGAAGGATAAACTGTGAGATTGAGATTGACATATGCACACTGTTGTTGTTGTTTGGTTGCTAAGTCGTGTCCTACGCTTTGCAACCCCATGGACTGTAACCCGCCAGGCTCCTCTGCCCATGGGATTTCCCAGGCAAGAATACTGGAGTGTGTTGCCATTTCCTTCTCCAAATATACACACTACTACATATAAAATAGATAACTAATAAGGTTCTACTGTATAGCACAGGAAACTCTACTCAATACTCTGTAATGACCTATATGGGAAAAGAATGTTGAAGAGTGGATACATGTACACATATAATTGATTCACTTTGCTATACACCTAAAACTAACACAACACTGTAAATCAACTATACTCCAATAAAGATTTTTTAATTAAATAAATAAATAAAACTGGGTATAGTAGCAAGGCTTCCCAGGTGGCACAGTGGTAAAGAATCTGCCTGCAAATGCAGGAGACACAAGAAACGTGGGCTCAATCCCTGGGTCAAGAAGATTGCAAACTGCTCCAGTATCCTTGCCTGGAAAATTCCATGGACAGAAGAGCCTGATGGGCTACAATCTATGGGATTGCAGAGTCGGACACAGTACACACATAGAAGCAATGTAAAATCTCTTTTTTAACTCCCTTATTTATTTCACTTAAGCTAAATTCAGATTTTTTTCTTTTGTTTTTTGTTGCCTGGCATGGCTTACAGGATCTTAGTTTCCAACCAGGAATCGAACCCAGGCCCACAGCAGTGAAATCGCAGAGTCCCAACCACTGGACCACCAGGGAATTCACTAAATCCAGAACATTAAATGAAGAAACAACACCCCACAAATCTGAAGTAAGAAAAGGTAGACTAAGAATACCCAAAGCTACACTCTGTGTGTGGTCATGCAAGGTACTCTTGATTTCACAGCCCTCCTTTATATCTTCTTCTCACTCTTTTTTTCCAAAAACTGTGCCAAATTAAAGTTCTTTGTGTATAATTAGAATGCTTCAGAGAAAAGTCTCTAATAAATTATTATAATGCAAATCAAGGTACTATGGCATTTAAATCACAAAATTCTATAGGAAAAAAGATTACCTTTCTAAAAACAGATTAAATCTTTTTCAACACCTCCTAGGTAGGTAGAAACCTCATTTTGCTTGTGTTGCTACTCCTAGCTTATATAAAAGAAATAAATGAAAAAAAATGTTTGAAAAGATATATACCAAATAGTAACTTTCAGCGCATAACTTGAATACAACTCTTCAATAACTACAGTATCATAAATGAATGCACATGAGGTACTCTAATATATTCGATCATCAAAGAAATGAGTTCTGTTTTATACAAATTTAAAATAAGATTTGAAAAGTATACTGGTAAATTTTATAATGATTTAAACAAGGCTGGTCCCAGAAAGGATTTCCTATTTTCTAGTTAACCCTTGATTAATTAGGATATACCACTGGTGGCTCAGATGGCAAAAAAAGACCTAAGTTCAATCCCTGAGTCAGGAAGATCCCCTGGAGAAGGAAATGGCTACACACTCCAGTTATCGTTGCCTGGAGAATTCCTTGGACAGAGGAGCCTGGCAGCCTACAGTCCATGGGGTCGCAAACACTCAGACATGACTGAATGACTAACACATTCCTCAAAAAACATTGATAGTTATAGATTTACAGTATTTTCTTAAAAATTTTATTGAAAATACAAATACCAAAATACTTTCAATATTATTAATTCTAAAGATAATGCAAAAGTTAAGAGCAAAACTAATACATACCTTATGTAACTCCGAAGATGAAGGCTTTTTCCTTTTCCCTTCTGTGACGATTTCTACAAAGACATGATAAAAATTAGCATTTAAGAAACAACGGAACAGAATTAATCCTTTCATAGCTATCTTCTGTCTTAAAGTAACTTTTCTTGTTAGATTTACAATTTATAATGATATACTTCACAGAACCTGAAGGACTTACATAAAGGTCAAAAATAAACAGAAGAGTAACAGATTCTCATAATTTCTTGATTAAACAATATATGTATGATGACAACTGAAAAACGATAGGTAGCTGACTCTAAGAGCTAAGTAAGAAATTCCCTGGCAAAAATCTTAGTATTCGAGAGGTCTCTGATATATTTTGGTTGAACTGTATTCTTATAATGGGGAATAAGGGGGCTACGGGAGAGGAGAGCAGAGGGTGAGGGCTACATATCTAAGCATCTATGCAACAGAGAACAGCTTAGATCTTTCTTCACCATTTTTCAGACTTCCTAACGGATGTTCTTTGTTTCGTTTTTCTTTTTTTTTTATTTTAAATTTATTTTTCTAACTGAAGGATAATTGCTTGACAGAATTTTGTCGGTTTCTGCCAAACATCAACATGAATGATTCTTTCATTCAGTCAGCAAATACTTATTGAATGTTTATCACGTGCCTGGCACTGTGCCAGCCAGTGGGTATAGTGTAGTGAGCAAACTTAACACAGTTAAAGTCTTCCTGGAACTTACAATTCACTGGATTTTCTCACAAATTTCATAATAAAAATCAATCATAGAGATCCACACACATGTGGTCACTTATTTAGGACAAACATACCCCCGCAATTCAGTGAGGAAGGGATGATCTTTTCCATGAGTAATGCTGAAGCAATTTTATAACCAAATGATGTAAACAAATAAATAATAAACATCACATTATACACAAAAATTATTTATAAATGGATCACAGATTTAAATGTCAAAGACAAATAAAGCTTCTAGAATAAAAATGAAGGGAATATCTTCAAGATCATGGGGCTTTAGGTAAGGATTTTTCAAGCAAGATTCAAGTAGTACTAACCATAAAGGAAAAGATTAATAACCTCAACTTCATTAAAGTTAAAAAACCTCTGCTCACCAAACCTCATCACTGAATGAGAAGGAAAACTGCAGACTGGAAGAAAATGATCTATAATGCAGTTATCTATGTACAGCATGATGACTATAGTTAATACTGTGTAATACATGTATCTGTCAAAGGACTCATAACTAGAACACATAAAGAACTCCTATAAAGCAAAGGCAAGACAACCCACTGTTCACAATAGGCAAAACCCTTGAATTGGTACTTCATAAAAATTTAAAAAAAGTCCAAATGGCCAATAAACATATGAAGTATCTAATCATTATTAAAGCACCTCAATTTCAGTATTACTAGGGAAGTGTAAGCTAAAATAGCAATAGAATATCATTTACCCTTAGGGTAAAATGAAAAAGACAAACAGTATCAAGTTGTTGTTTTTTTTACAATACCAAGTATTGGTAATCTGTCATATTCTATATGACTAGAAGTCTCATATACTGCTTGTGGGAGGATAAATGAATACATCTACTTTGTCAGTTAGTATCTTCTAAAGTTAGACACCTGCTTACTTAATGTCCAACAATAACATTTATAGATATCTAACCAAAAGAAATGAGTGCCTATGCCTCTAAAAGGCATAAAAATGCTATCCTATAAAAAAAGGCATGTATAAAAATGCTATCTTTGTCTTAATGACAAAACCTAAAAACAATCCAAATATCCATCACAGGAGCAAGAATAGACCTTTTTATACAATAGAAAATTACATAGTAATAAAAAGAATGAATAACTGCTATGCACAATATGAATACATCTCACAGACATTATGTTCAAAGAAAATCAGATGCAGAAAAATGTACGATTCTATTTATGTGGAATTCAAGAACAGGTAAAACAAATCTATGATGATATTAGTTAGGATGGTGCAAGTACCCAAACAGGGAAAGACTACTGACTCACTGGGACAGGATACAAGTTAGTCTTCTGAGATGCTCAAAATGTTCCAATCTTGAACTAGGTGATAGTTATACAGGTGTATGTACATAAGTATAAAGTCATCAAACATCAAAGACATGGTACTGTGTCATATGTAATTGTTGTTGTTCGCTTACTAAATTGTGTCCGACTCTTTGCGACCTTGTAGACTGCAGCAGGCCAGACTCCTGTCACCTCCCAGAGTTTGCTCAAATTTATGTCCATTGTGTCACTGATGCTATCTAACCATCTAATCTTCTGCTACCCCCTTCTCCTTTTGCCTTCAATCTTTCCCAGCATTAGGGTCTTTTCTTGTAAGTGGGTTCTTCGCATCAGGTGGACAAAGTATTGGAGCTTTAGCTTTGGCAACAGTCCTTCCAATGACTATTCAGGGTTGATTTTCTTAAGGATTGACTGGTTTGATCTCCTTGCTATTCAAGGGACTCTTAAGAGTCTTCTCCAGCACCACAGTTCAAAAGCATCAATTCTCCAGGACTTAGTCTTCTTGAATGGTCCAACTCTCACAACCATACATGACAACTGGAAAAACCATAGCTTTGACTAATCGGAACTTTATCAGCAAAGTGATGCCTCTGCTTTTTAACACACCGTCTAGGGCAGTCAAAGCTTTCCTTCCACGGAGCAAGTGTCTTTTAATTTCATGACTGCAGTCACGACCTCAGTGATTCTGGAGCCCAAGAAAAGAAAATCTGTCATTGTTTCCACTTTTCCCCCTTCTATTTGCCATGAAGTGATGGGACTGGATGCCATGATCTTAATTTTTTAATGTTAAGTTAGCTTTTTCACGCTCCTCTTTCACTTTCACCAAGAGGCTCTTTACTTTCTCTTCACTTTCTGCCATTAGAGTGGTATCATCTGCATATCTGACATTGTTGATATTTCTCCTGGCAATCTTGATTCCAGCTTGTGATTCATCCAGCCCAGCATTTCACATGATGTACTCCCCATATAAGTGAAATTTTGAACCAATCCACTGTTTCATGTCCACTTCTAACTGTTGCTTCTTGACCCACTTACAGGTTTCTCACGAGGCAGGTAAGGTTGACTGGTATTCCCATTTCTTTAACAATTTTCCACAGTTTGTTGTGATCCACACAGTCAAAGGCTTTAACGTAGTCACTGAAGCAGAAATAGATGTTTTTTCTGGACTTCCCTTGCTTTCTCCATGATCCAATGTATTTGATCTCTGTTTTCTCTGACTCTTCAAATCCTAGCTGACATTATCTGGAAGTTCTCAGTTCACATACTGCTGAAGCCTAGCTTGAACAATTGAGGATAACCTTGCCAGCATGTGAAATGAGAGCAACTGTACCACAGTTCGAACATTTTCTGGCATCACCCTTCTTTGGGATTGGAATGAAAACTGACCTTTTCCAGTCCTGTGGTCACTGCTGAGTTTTCCAAATTTGCTGATATATATTGAATGCAGTACTTTAATAGCATCATCTTTCAGGATTTTAAATAGCTCAGCTGGAATTCCTTCATATACACTCACTTTATTTGTAGTAATGCTTCCTAAGACCCACTTGACCTCACATTCCAAGATGTCTGGCTTTCAGTGAATGATCATACCATCATGGTTACCTGGGTCATTAAGACATTTTCTGTATAGTTCTTCTGTATATTCTTGCCACCTCTTCTTAAGATCTTCTGCTTCTGTTAGGTCTTACCATTTCTGTCCTTTATCATGCCCATCCTTGCAAGAAATGTTGCCTTGGTATCTTCAACTTTCTTGAAGAGATCTCCAATAGTTCCCATTTTACTGTTTTCCTCTATATCTTTGCATTGGTCATTTAAGAAGGCCTTCTTATCTCTCCTTGCTATTCTCTGGAACTTTGAATTCAGTTGGGTGTATCTTTCCCTTTCTTCCTTGCTTTTCACTTATCTTCTTTTCTCAGCTATTAGTAAAGCCTCCTAAAACAACCACCTTGCCATCCTACATTTCTTTTTCTTTAGGATGGCTTTGGTCACTGCCTATTGTACAATGTTATGAACCTCTGTCCACAGTTCTTCAAGCACTCTCTCTACCAGATTTAATCCGTTGAATCTATTCGTCACCTCCACAAATTTGATTTAGGTCATACTTGAATGGCCTATTGGTTTTTCCTACTTTCCAATTTAAGCCTAAATTTTGCAATAAGGAACTCACGATCTGAGCCACGGTCAGTTCTAGGTCTTGTTTTTACTGACTGTATAGATCCTCTCATCTTTGGCTGCAAAGAACACCATCAATCTGATTCCAGTACTGACCATCTGGTGATGTCCATGTGTAGGTCATCTCTTAGGTTGCTGGAAATGGGAGTTTGCTACGATCATGTTTTTTTGAAAAAATTCTGTTAGCCTTTACCCTGCTTCATTCTGTACTGCAAGGCCAAACTTGCTTGTTATTCTGGGTATCTCTTGACTTCCTACTTTTACATTCCAGTCCCCTATGATGAAAAGGACATCTTCTTTTTGGTGTTAGTTCTACAAGGACTTGTAGGTCTTCATAGAACTGGTCAACTTCAACTTCTTTGGCATCAGTGGTTAGGGGACAGACTTGTATTACTGTGATACTGAATGGTTTGCCTTGGAAATGAACAGAGATCATTCTGTCTTTTTTGAGGTTGCACCAAAGTACTGCATTTTGAACTCATCTGTTGACTATGAAGGCTACTCCATTTCTTCCAAGGAATTCTTGCCTACAGTGGTAGATACAATGGTTGTCTAAATTAAATTCACCCATTACCATCCATTTTAGTTCGCTGATTTCTAAGATGTCGATGTTCTCTCTTGCCATCGCCTGCTACCATCTCCAGTTTACCTTGATTTATGGACCTAACATTCCAGGTTCCGATGCAATATTGTTCTGTACAGCATAGGACTTAACTTTTACCACCAGACACATCCACAACTCAGCGTCATTTCCACTTTGGTCCAGCTGCTTCATTCTTTCAGGAGCTATTCATAATTCCCCTCTGCTCTTTCCCAGCAGCATATTGGATGCCTTCTGACCTTGGGGGCTCATCTTCCAGAGTCATATCTTTTTGCCTTTTCATACTGTCCATGGGGTTCTCCAAGCGAGAATACTAGTGTGGACTTTCATTTCTTACTCCAGTGAACCACCTTCTGTCAGAACTCTTCAGTACGACCTATCCATCCTGGGTGGCCCTGCCCCCATGGCTCATAGCTTCCTTGAGTTTGCTGTGACCATGAAGAGACTATATGTAATACCTCAACTTCATAATTAAAAAACTTTTAAAGTAATAGTTGTAACAAATGGGCTATAGCTTATCCAAAAATCTATATACCTGAAATAATTTATCACATTTCATAAAAATAGCGTGAGTTTCACCAAATGCATTTCCTCAAGTAATCACTGATATAGAAATCATTTTAACTTCTATACTTAAGCTTTTGATAGTTTTAAACAATTGTCAATAAAGTAGCACTTCTTAAACTACCAAAAACAAGTAACATTTAAGTGAATGTTAAGAACTTCTTAAAAAAAAACATAGAAAGAAAGCCTTTCTTACATAAATTCAATTTCTAGTCAATTTTCAACTTAATATATAGGGCTTCCCTGGGGCTCAGTGGTAAAGAATCTGCCTGCCACTGCAGGAGACACGGGTTTAATCCCTGATCCAGGAAGATCCCACGTGCCGCAGGGCAACTTAAGCCCATGCGCTAAAACTACTGAGACTATACTCTAGACCTCAGGAGCCACAACTACTGGGCCAACTGCTGTAACTACTGAAGGCTGAGCACCAGAGCCTATGCTCCACAAGAAGAGAAGCCACTGCTGAGAAGTTCATGCTCTGCAGCAAGAGTAGCCCCTATTTGCCACAACTAGAGAAAAGCCTGTGCAGCAACGAAGACCCAACACACCCAAAAATAAATAAACATTTTTTTAAATAAATAAATATACTCTTAAAGTAATACAAGTTGCTTAAATCGAAGTTTACAGATTTTTGCATATTTCTTTTAATTAATACTATTGTGATTTCCCAAAATTTTAGAGGTTTTTATACCTGAGTTGTTCCATCCTATATAAGATTGGTTGGAGCATTTTAATAAACATATGATGTACCTCTGCTTGTGACTGTCTGGTATAACACAGTGCTCAAGAATAAAATTATTAAAGCCAGAAAACCTAAATTTATACCTTGGCTTACTAGTTGTGACTTCCCTGAGACTCAATTGCATCCATGCATGCTTAGTAGTATCCAACTCTTTGTGACCCCATGGACTGTAGCCCACCAGGTTCTTCTGTCCATGGAATTTTCCAGGCAAGAATACTGGAACAGGTTGCCATTTCTTAATCCAGAGACTCAGTTTCTCATCTCTAAAAAGGGAAGTATATCCAGCTTTTCAATTGCTAAGATTAAAGTGAAATAGGCTACTCTCCCAAAAAAATAAAAGCAAAAATAAATAAATGGGACCTAATCAAACTTAAAAGCTTTTGCACAGCAAAGGAAACCATCAACAAAATGAAAAGACACCTATGGAATGGGAGAAAATATTTGCAAACAATGTGACTGACAAGAGCTTAATTTCCAAAATATACAAACAGCTCATATAACTCAATATTAAAAAGAACAAAAAACAATCAAACAATGGGCAAATGATCTAAGTAGACATTTCTCCAAAGAAGACATAAAGATGGCCAAAATCACTCAACACTGCTAATTAATAGAGAAATGCAAATCAAAACCACAATGACATATCACCTCACACCAATAAAAATAAATATCATCAAAAAGGCTACAAATAATAAATGCTGGAGAGGGTGTAGAGAAAAGGGGACCCTCCTACATCGTTGGTGGGAACTTAAATTGGTACAGCCACTATGAAATACAATATGAGGGTTCCTTACAAAACTAAAAATAGAGCTACCATGATTCAGTAATCCCACTCCTGGGCATATATCCAGAAAAGATAGAAATTCTAATCCAAAAACATACAAGCAACCCCAATGTTCATAGCAGCACTATTTGTAAGAGTCAAAACATGGAGGCAAACTACATGTCTGTCAACAAGTAAATGGATAAAGATAAAATGGATAAATATTTCACACACATAATGGAATACTACCATAAAAATGAAATACTGCCATTTGCAGCAACATGAAAGGACCTAGAGAATGTCACACTAAGTGAAACAAGTCAGAAAAAGATAAATATGACACGATATCACTTGAATGTGGAATCTAAAAGGTAATACAAATGAATCTATATACAAAACAGAAATAAGACATATAGAAAGCAAAGTTATGGCTATTAAAGGGGAAAGGAGGGGCAGGAGAGAATAAATTATGAATATGGGACTAGCAGGGCAAAGGCTAATAGAGTTTTGTCAAGAGAACGCACTGGTCATGGCAAACACCCTCTTCCAACAACACAAGAGAAGACTCTACACATGGACATCACCAGATGGTCAACAAAGAAATTAGACTGATTATATTCTTTGCAGTCAAAGATGGAGAAGTTCCATACAGTCAGCAAAAACAAGACCAGGAGCTGACTGTGGCTCAGATCATAAACTCCTTACTGCCAAATTGAGACTGAAATTGAAGAAAGTAGGGAAAACCAGTAGACTATTCAGGTATGACGTAAATCAAATCCCTTACAATTATACAGCGGAAGTGAGAAATAGATTTAAGGGACTAGATCTGATAGACAGAGTGCCTGATGAACTACGGACAAGGGTTCATGACATTGTACAGGAGACAGGGATCAAGACCATCTCTAAGAAAAAGACATGCAAAAAAGCAAAATGGATGCTTGAGGAGGCCTTACAAATAGCTGTGAAAAAAAGAGAAGCGAAAAGCAAAGCAGAAAAGGAAAGATATACCTATTTGAATGCAGAGTTCCAAAGAATAGCAAGGAGAGATAAGAAAGCCTTCCTCCGTGATCAGTGCAAAGAAATAGAGGAAAACCACCAGGATGACCCGGAGGGATAGGATGGGGAGGGAGGTGGAAGGGGAGTTCTGGAAGGGGAAAACATGTACACCCATGGTGGATTCATGTCAATGTATGGCAAAACAAATACAATATTGTAAAGTTAAAAAAATAGAAAATAAACTAATTAAAAAAAAAAAGAAAGAAATAGAAGAAAACAATAGAATGGGAAAGACCGAGATCTCTTCAAGACAATTAGAGATACCAAGGGAACATTTCATGGAAAGATGGGCTCAATAAAAGACAGAAATGGTATGGACCTAACAGAAGCAGAAGATATTAACAAGAGGTGTCAAGAATACACAGAAGAACTATACAAAAAAGATCTTCATGACCCAAATAATCATCATGGTGTGATCACTCACAGAGAGCCAGACATCCTGGAATGTGAAGTCAAGCAGTCTTAGGAAGCATCACTATGAACAAAGCTAGTGGAGGTGATGGAATTCCAGTTGAGCTATTTCAAATCCTAAAAGATGATGCTGTGAAAGTGCTGCAAATCTGTCAACATGCCAGCAAATTTGGAAAACTCAGCAGTGACCGCAGGACTGGAAAAGCTCAGTTTTCATTCCAACCCCAAAGAAGGGCAATGCCAAAGAATGCTCAAACTACCACACAATTGCACTCATCTCACACGCTAGTAGTGCTCAAACTTCTCCAAGCCAGGCTTCAACAGTACGTGAACCGTGAAATTCCAGATGTTCAAGCTGGTTTTAGAAAAGTCACAGGAACCAGAGATCAAACTGCCAACACCCATTGTATCATCAAAAAAGCAAGAGAGTTCGAGAAAAACATCTATTTCTGCTTTATTGACTATGTCAAAGCCTTTGACTGTGTGAATCACCACAAACTGTGGAAAATTCTTCAAGAGATGGGAATACCAGACCACCTGACCTGTCTCTTGAGAAATCTTTATGCAGGTCAGGAAGCAACAGTTAGAAATGGATATGGAACAACAGACTGGTTCCAAATAGGAAAAGGAGTACGTCAAGGCTGTATATCGTCACCCTGCTTATTTAACTTATATGCAGAGTATATCATGAGAAACGCTGGGCTGGATGAAGCATAAACTGGAATCAAGATTACCGGGAGAACTATCAATAACTAACTCAGATACGCAAATGACATTACCCTTATGGCAAAAAGCAAAGAATTAAACAGCCTCTTGATAAAAGTGAAAGAGGAGAGTGAAAAAGTTGGCTTAAAGCTCAACATTCAGAAAACTAAGATCATGGCATCCAGTCCCATTACTTCATGGCAAATAGATGGAGAAACAATGGAAGAAGGCAGAGACTTTATTTTCTTGGGATCCAAAGTCACTGCAGATGGTGATTGCAGCCATGAAATTAAAAGACTATTGCTCCCTGGAAGAAAAGTTATGACCAATCTAGACAGCACATTAAAAAGCAGAGACATTACTTTGCCAGCAAAGGTCTATCTAGCCAAGGCTACGGTTTTTCCAGTAGTCATGTATGGATGTGAGAGTTGGACTATAAAAAAAAAGCTGAGTGCCGAAGAATTGATGCTTTTGAATTGTGATGCTGGAATACTCTTTAAGAGTCCCTTGGACTGCAAGAAGATCCAACCAGTCCATCCTAAAGGAAATCAGTCCTGAATATTCATTGGAAGGACTGATGCTGAAGCTGAAACTCCAATACTTTGGCCACCTGATGGGAAGAACTGATGCATTGGAAAAGACCCTGATGCTGGGAAAGATTGAAGGCAGGAGGAGAAGGGGACGACAGAGGATGAGATGGTTGGATGGCATCACCGACTCAATGGACATGAGTTTGAGTAAACTCTGGGAGTTGGTGATGGACAGGGAGGCCTGGTGTGCTGCCGTCTGTGGGGTCGCAAAGAGTTGGACACTGAGCAACGGAACTGAACTGAACTGATGGGATTAATGGACACAAACTACTATACATAAAATAGTTAAGCAATAAGGATTTACTGTATAACACAAGGAGAAATATTCACAAGCATTTAGTATATAACACAGGGAAAACATTCAATATCTTATAATAACATAATGGAAAATAATCTAAAACATATATAGATATACACACATACACACACTATATATATAGCTGAATCACTGTGCTGTACACCTGAAACTTACACAATGCTGTAAATCAACTATACTTCAAAATAAAGTGAGATTGTCTCTATTAAAATATTTAGATATCTGACAAATAGTACAAAATATGTAAAAGAAATAACTATTATTTATACTAAAATATCCCTCTTTAAGAAACATTAATGCATTTGTATTAGCATATAGAAAAATGTTAATTATTCCCATTCTAAATATGTATATTCTTTACATATACAAGTTAAGTAATTAGAAAGCATGACTTTTTCCCAAGTAGTTTGTAGAGCCATTCATTCACTTATTTATTCCATAAACGTTTACTTTAAATAACAGTAATTTCCACTGCCAGGCACTATGCTAAATACTTTACTCATATTATTTTATTTAATCCTAACAAAGGCCTTTTGAATTCAGTAATGGTGTTATCACCATTTTATAGATGAAGAATTTAGGTTTGAATAATCTAAATAACTTGCCCAAGGTCACCATGTTAATCCATCCCTGGTCTGAGTACAGAGTTGGTATTGTTAACCAGCACACTCTAGGTATGCTGGATGCTATGGGGATAAAAAACAAGACAGTCCCTGTCACAGGGTTAACAGGACAACAGCAGAGATTAAACAATTCAACAGCTGGAATATATGATGTAATGTGGTAAGCTTACATAAGAGGTGCAGAGACCTTTGAAGTTCAACATTAGGAAACTTTTTCTAATTTTGAATTATTTTTTGAAATATTTTTAAGTTTGAGTTAATTAGAAGATAGTTCTTAAAAGGCACAATTGAACTGGATTTTGAATTAAGTTTTGGATAATAAGTTTCAGGTAGGCAGAACTAGGTGGGAGCACAGTGTGATGCTAAGTGCAGCCAAAAAGTGAATTACCAACATAGGGACAGTAGGTCCCCTACATATGAACCTTCAAGTCTTGAACTTTCAAAAATGCAAATATGCACTTGCATGTCCAAACACGTAAGTTACTTCACATGTCTGGTGCATACTGTCACATGCCTGCATCCTCTACAAGTGGCTGTGTTTTTGTGTACTTTACAGTATACAGTAGTACAGTATCTTTAATTCAAGTCCAGGATGTCCAGGAGCAAGAGGGTAGATAGAACTGAATCCAGCAAGGAAGCAGAGCCTGTGCCATCAACATCAGGTGTGAGTGAAACTGCAGCTTGCCCTCCATCGCCTATTGCTGACGATCCTTCAGCTCTACCATCTCCTACCCTCTTCCTCCTCCAGTCCATAACTCTTCTTGCCTGTTCACTCGATGCCACTCCCTGCACACCAGCTGTTGTACTGTACTACTCTATTTTTCAAGGTACTGTAAGATTAAAAATGTTTTTAGTGTGTTTGTTTCTTTATGTATTATTCGCATGCAAAGTATTATAAACCTATTACAGTACAGCCAATTCTGTTAGTTTGGTACCTAGGCTAACTTGATTAGACTTACAAACACACTCACAGAATGGAATTTGTTCATATGTTACATATCAATATCAAACAGCAGCTCACATTAGCCTTTCTCCTAAATTACTGAAGACTCATATTAGAGGTAGCCATCTGAGAGGCAAGTTTGAGACAGCACCATTATAGCAATGTTCCAGTCGGCATCTTTATAACTACTCAATCCTATCTATAAACCACTCCTTGTGTTACTACATTCCTCTAATATACTTTCCAATCCTTTCCCTTCTATCACCAGACCTGGGAATCACATTTCAATGCCCTATATTTCAATCCCTACAGCTTATTACAGTGCTATTCTCTCATCTCAGGTGATGCCTCGCTACTCTTTTCACTACATTTTTTTTTTAACTTAATCCTTGGGTACATGTCCTTTTAATATTCTTTTCACTTTGTTTTTTTTTAATTGAGGTATAGTCGTCATCTATACTCTTCTCTATCTCTTCCCTGGCCCACCAAATTACTTTCCCAAGTCAATACATTTTCCTTATAGCCTTCTCATTGAACATTTCCTCCACCTTAGTTTAACTGAATCCTTTTTATTATTGATACTTTTATTACATAATTATATAATTAAATTATACAGATTTTTATTGACTACACTATTTTTAAAGACACTCTCAAGAGTCTTCTCCCACTTATAAAAACAGGGGAAGAGATTAACAACCTCCTCCTCCCACCACCACTTCCAACTAATATTCAATCCTTATTGCAATAACTCCTCCAGTAAAATTCCCATAACTTGTATGTATTATTACCTTATCCATATTATAATTGCCCTGTACTGACCCAAGATCCTCTCCAACATTCCTAAATACTGTGATACTTGATTCATAGTTTTCCTTTCTATCATTAAAAATTTACCATCATACTGAAGCTGTAAAATTTTCAAAAATCAACTCACGCAATACAATGGACTCATCTTAATTTACTTGAGCCCAACAAACTACTTCACATCACATTCCCATTTCCACAACATGCATTCATGAATGGATGGATTTAAGAAATAGCATTACACTTTGCCGGCTTCCCTGGTGACTCAGACAGTAAAGAATCTGCCTGCAGTGCAGGAGTTCACAAATGTGAACCTCTATTCTACAATACGCGTGTGAGACGGACATGACTGAGCGACTTCACTTTCACTTTTCCCTTTCATGCACTGGAGAAGGAAATGGCAACCCACTCCAGTATTCTTGCCTGGAGAGTCCTAGGGACGGCGGAGCCTGGTGGGCTGCCGTCTATGGGGTCGCACAGAGTCGGACACGACTGAAGCGACTTAGCAGCAGCATTCTACAATACACTGTCCTTTGACCCTTTCGTTTTCTCACTCACACTGAACACATATGTTACCCCCACATCTTATAACACCCTTTAGTCCTAAGTAAACCTAAATTATTTTTCCCAATTCTTGCTCCTGGACTTCTTAGCACCGTTAAAGAAAACCACATAATTTTAATAACCACAACCGCTACTATCTACGGAGTCACATTTATTTTAACAAAGACTTTTTCAAAACTAGTTAACAGTTTTTTTATTCATTCATAACTGGCCTCCTACTCTATTTCGACCTCTAAATACCACTTGAAAGTCTCTCTTTCTCAAAAGATGATGTTGACTCCTATTTCACTTATAAGTCATGATTGCAATAGCCTTAACTTCTCAAAATGTATTTGTATCTTTATCCATCTTCCCTCCTTTCTGCAAGTCTTAACAAGCTGTCCTTTGAGTCTCTCCTCCCCCATTTCTCCTAGAACCTCACCCTATCAGTTATCTTCCATCTGGTATCTTTCTCTCTCCACTGACCCCTTACCCAGGCCATACCAATCAGAGTTTTATAGTCTTCTTTTAAAAATCCTTTCTACCTAATTCTATACTCCTTGTTCCAGAAAACTCCTTTCCTTCATATCTCATTTTCTGCTTCCTCACACCATTCATTTGGCCTCTTGAAACCTGTCTTTTCTCCTACTGCTCTACTAAAATCAGTGGTTTAAAAAAAAAAAAATGACCTAATTGCCAAATCCAGCATCCTCATACTACTTTAACTCTCTGACTTACACAGTTTTTCACTCTCCTTGCTTCCAAAACCTATCATACTCCTTCTAGTCTGCCTATTTAACTGCTTACCAGTGTCTCTTCCTCCTTACTTTGAAATTAAATACATGTGATTCAACACTTTTCTCACTCTGTAGTTTTCCTGTGGGTAATTCTATCTCCAATGGCTTCGGCTAACATCACTGCAAATAAAGTAATATTACAATGATTAATTTTATCTTCTGGTTTTGAACTTCAATTATGGTTCACCAGATGATACATAATATGCAGATATCACCTGGATCTATTGAAAAAACCGTACCATCCTGTAACACTAGATCCTCATGATGAAACTGAGGGTTGAGGGAAGAGTTGCAAAATCAATCAAGTTTGAAAAACACTGCACGTGCAGTCACTCTCTTAGAGAGGCAAAATGTACACCAGCATAACAAATGCTCCGAAAAATCCTGCAATATGCAACATTTTCTTGTAACTACAGCTGTCACACTTATTTGTCCATGAAACCTTATTTTTTCCAAGTAAGGTCCATTAACATCCTATGAGAGTTAGAAAGATTAAAATTATATTTTTTAATCAGAAAGAGCACATTTTAAATCCTGGTTCTGCTTCTTTTATTGCTAACAGTTACTTACCCTCCCTAAATTCCAGGCTCCTCATCTGTAAATCAGAAATAATAACTAGCTCAGGAAGCTTTTGAAGGAACTACAACATTTGTAAAATTCTCAGCACACTGTTTAGAACCTGCTGTACTGGAGTGGGTTGCCATTTCCTTCTCCAGTTTAGAACCTAAGTACTCAAAAAACATTCTCTCTCCTTAATCGCAAATGAGAATCAACAAAGATTTCCAAGATGTTGTCTGAACAGTTGTCAACCTGAAATTTCCTTCAACTTTCCTGTTGTTAACTCAAAAATTCACTTGAAAGTTGTGATCTATGACTCTATAATATCTGTCATATTGTTGCTGTTGCTAAACATTTCCAATGGTCATTCTCCCTTGAATGAATGACCCATGCACTTAATTATTATTTCATTCAACTGTCAGTAACCTGTCACTGGTGCCAATAATTTTTATGTCTCTGGTGCCAATAATTTTTAATCTGTGTCCCCAAGTAATTCACTGCTTTGATATGCTGTGAACTTGGAAATAAGATATTTATCTTTATTGGGGTTATAAATAATTTAAACACATAGATACAATATGATACAAAGGAAGCCTTCAGAAGCTTCTCATGAATGAGGTTTAGGGTATAAAAATGCCCTCTCCTCTCATGCTCAGAGGTGTTTTATATTTAATTCCTGATTCATGGCCATATTCCAGAAAAGTAGGGTAATCAGATTTTGTGGTACTTCTATTTATAGACTGTTTATTACTAATAATTCATTTAAAAACAATAAGCACATTGCATGTTAACATTTTTTATTTTTTAAGTAACTTTATTTTCCCCAAAATTCAGAAGAGTGGCCTTATTTTACTTCTCCCAGCTCTTTAACATCTGACTTATTGAAAGACAGATGACTTCCTCTATATGCTTCTGCATTCATTCTGTTGTGATACAAGTCATGTAACCTCGGGAAAACTGTTCTGTACACATGTGGGAGATTAAGAGGAAAAGGCAAACCATGCCTTAAAATTATGAAAGTTTGACCACAGACCCAAAAGGAACTCGGGGAACCCAGAGATTCCCAGACCATACCTTGAGAACCAGCACCCAAAACAAGCCAGAAGCCATTCAGCTCCTACAGTTGCCAATTACGTGAGTCCACATATACTTGTTTTGCCTTTAGCTTAAACCCATTGGAATTGGGTTTCTGCTACTTGTAACTAAAAGAGGTCTGAGCAGTACACTATGTAACCCTTAATTCTTCCATGCTCAGCAGGAAGTTTAGGAAAACCTAGTACAGATTCACAGAAGAAACTTTATGTCTTATTTTCTTTTTCTATGCTATCCACTTTCCTTAAACTTAAAATTTCTCTTTTATTAATCAAATTTCTACCTTTGGTTACTTACGAAAGTCTCATGACTATAAATGTCATTCCAGTCATTCAAGTTCTAGTTATTCCTAGAATGCATTCAGTTATCAGTCGTATCGACTCTTTGTGACTCTTTAGACTATACCCCTCCAGGCTCTTCTGTCTATGGAAATTTCCAGGCAAGAATACTGGAGTGGGATGCCATTTCCTCCTCCAAGGGATCTTTTCAACCCAGGATTGAACCCAGGTCACCCACATTGCAGGCAAATCCTTTACCACCGAGCCATTGGGGAAGCCCAATTAGCAACCATCCTAATGAAATGGCAGCTGCATGCATAAAAATGTCACACAGAATTCAGGATCCTTTTAAGCGAACAGATTGTTCTGAGAATTTACATGAGAAAATTAAAAATATACTATTAAGAAAAAGGGCTTCCCAGGCGGCGCTACTGGTAAAGAACCTGCCTGCCAGTGCAGGAGATATGAGAGATATGGGTTCGATCGCTGGGTCAGGAAGATCCCCTGGAGGAGGGCATGGCAATCCACTCCTGTATTCTTGTCTAGAGAAGCCCTATGGACAGAGGAGCCTGGTGGGCTACAATCCGTGGGGTCGCAAAGAGTCAGACAGAACTGAAGCAACTTAGCACAATTAAGAAAATATTAATCCTTAAAAAAAATTCATATTCATCTGTTAAAACCAGATGAATACCGGAGAACAGCTAGTTAATATAAGATCTGAAAATGGTTTTTATTCTACATTAACATTACTTTTCAGAAAGGGCAGCTCCAAAAGGGAAGTCAGCAAGAAAAAAAAAACCTCTCCAGAGGGATAACTCCCATAACTATCAATGTCTTTTAAGAATTAACAATTTTACTCTCAAATTTTACTTCCTACAACTACTTGCATCAAATTAACTGTAACAAAAAGATAAATAAATCTAAGCGTAACCAGGTAAAGAGGATGGGATTTGCTGAAGAGTAATGCTAATATCTTGCCCTTCCCCCTGAAACAACGTACTAAGCCAAGGAGAAATGCATTTATTGAAAGAAGGCTGTGTGTGTTAAAGTGAGGTATGACTACCCCTAAAGTTCTGTGTGAGGAAACACACAAATGACACCAGACAAACATTCTGCCTTTTCCCTGTGTCAATTTTACTTGAAGGTTTTAGGGGAGAAAAAGTGTAATAAAACAAACATGATCTACTGGAAGCATACACATACATACGTATGTGTGTATATGTATATGGCCTTCCAGGTGGCGCTAGTGGTAAAAAAAATCCACCTGCCAATGCAGCAGACTCAAAAGACATGGGTTCAATCCCTGGGGTGGGAGGATCCCATGGAGGAGGAAAGGGCAACCTTTCCTGTATTATTGCTTGGAAAATTCTATGGACAGAGAAGCCTGACTAGCTACAGTCCACAGGGTCGAATAGAGTATATATATGTATGTATATATATACATACATATATATATGTCAGATCAGTTTATTTCTCTTCCTTGGTTGTTACACAACAAAAATTTGAAGGGTTTAAAACAACAGACAAGTTACAGCTCAGTTCAGCTCAAGCAGACAGATCTTTTATTAGACAGACACTCTCAACACATGGCAGCAGGCAGACCCCAAAGGAGTCATCCTCCTATTCCTTTTGGCTTCCCCCTCTGTATACTTCCCATCTTCTCCTTTTGGTTGTGCCCTGTGCAAATACAGGGCTTGTACCTACCACCAATCAATGAAAGGGAATGCAAATGGGCATACACTCAAGGCCAATTGACAAATGCAACTTATATAACAGCAGGCTCTGCTGTGTATGTCTTCCCATAATTCAATGTTATAATCAAATGCATATATGTGTAGAATATTTACAAACCTTTAACGGGCTCCTAGCTGTCTAAGGGTACTTGAGGAAGCCCCTGTGATTAGTTTGTATCCACTGTATCCTAGGGTGCATGAGCTAGAGTTGGAGAAGTTCCCCCGTGGTTATTTTGTAGCAAATGTATGAGCTCCTAGGTGTGTCTGGGATGGGGTTAGAGATCAGCTTGCATCCTTTTTGGCTAGGCCACCCCTCCTTGCTCATGCCTAACACACACACACACACACACAAATCTGAATGCATGTGTGGTCAATCATGTCCCACTCTTTGTGACCCCATGAACTGTAGTGGGCTGCCATTTCCTACTCCAGGAGATCTTCCCCACCCAAGGATCTAACCTGCGTCTCCTGCAGCTCCTGTGTTAGCAGGAGGATTCTTCACCACTGCACCACCTGGGAAGCCCTATATATATACATATATATTAATATAATACCTACATATACTTTCAAAGGCAAAGAATATATCTAGACTACACACACACACACACAAATACTAACACTGGTTGCTTATGAAAAGGAATTTCAGGTTTTCCACTGCTTCATGCAATGTCCCAGCGATCCTTGTTCACTCTTCTTTGCAGCCAGAAAAAGTCTAAGATGCACTGCCACAAGGGAACTCTTAAATAAATTTGGAATTGTTAAGACTATCTATGCAACAACAGGCGGCACATTAAGAAATAAGAAAATGAAATGATTCATTGCGTGTTAGTGTACTACATTGTAAACTTATCAAAGAGCTCCTACTCCCTCCTCCTCTGGTAGGTGCACAGGACTTAATACAGGAACTAAGGTACCCTTAAAGGACGAGATCTTTAAGGAAAACTTGCTGACTGGGAGGAGCTCCACCTGGCTTTTTACAACACCCTCTTTTGTGTTTCTAAGATCCAGTACCCAAAACTAAAGATAATCATTTAACTGGCAAAGCATTTTCAAAAACAAAAATATGCTGAAAATAAAAACACAACGAAACAGGGCTTCAAGTCCTTTGTTAGACTTTTTAATCACTTTTGGAAGAAGGGAGGGTCTAGAAAAGAAAATGGTTATTAAGCGGGCGGGCTTGCTTATGTCCACGCAAGGGATGCTGTTTACAGCAATTCAGACGAGGAATGAAGTGTCAATTAACAAACCCCGCTCTCCGTCGCAGCTGCTTTTAAATGCCCCGGGCGGGGGCGGGGGCGGGGGCGGATGAGAAAAAGGCAAAGTCGAGAATCAAAGGAAGAGGGGAAAGTGGGGTCAGGCGCCGAGAAGCTGGAAAGGAAACAGTAACATTGGAGGAATTACGAGGAAGGCGTGGCAGGAGAGCGACAAACCAACCGGGAAGACCCGTGGTTCGACGAGACACAAGCAAGGTGCTCGCAGGAAAACAAAAATGAAAGGGGTGACGGGGTGAAAAGCGACTGAGGCTTTGAGGACAGATCGGACTGGGTCTTTAACCCGCAGGGGCCAGGGAGACCCGGGGACCTTCCATTGTGCGGGGCCCCACCGCTCCCTCCCCTCCGCTCCCCGCCCCGCCGAGCCACAGCCGGAGCCCGAGCGCAAGCCAGAGCCCTCGCAGCTCCGGGCCGCAGCTCCCGTCGCCGCCTGTGTCTCCCCTTTGCCCAAGGTAGGAGACAATATGCTCAGTCCTCCTCCGACCCTTTCTCACCAGCAGAAGATCGCCGTCTCCCGGCCTTCCCCTTGTCCATCTTCTCCTCCTGCTGGAATCGCAGTCGCTGTCACCTCAAGCCCCCCTCTGGGTGGGGGAGGGAGGGGGAGGGGAGAGAAAAAAAAAAGCCAGGAACATGAGAATTGCGCTTGCGCAAGAGCCGTCGCCTGCCTCAGACCGGAAATTACCGCCCCTCCCACCTCCAGCCGGAAATCACTTCCTGGGACTTGTTTGCTCTGTGGTTTAGCAGCGCACGTGTTTGTTTAAATGGCGTTTTTTCATTCTCTCTGTGCCTATATGATACTGAGACTGGGTGTGAGGTTTTAGCCCAAGATCGTAAAGGTTTGAAGATGAGGTTTACTAAAAATTAAAGCAGGGAAGCTAGGAATCCCCCCAGTTCGCTACCCCAGAAATCGTCCTTTGGTAGTATTACTTTACTCATGGCGTCTGCTGTGTCTGTCTTCAAGGCGCTTCCTCAAATCTAGTAGCAAAAAGACTTTAACAAGACAAAAATCAATAGCCTGTTAGTTTAGCAGTTGGAGTCAGCTGAGGAAAAAAGGAGTAATAGGATCTCTTCAAAATTCTAATCCATAATTTTTAAAGGACAGGAAAAAAGTTAAGCTGGACCTCAATTTTTTTAAACATAAAATAATGAGATACTAAAAAGTGGGTGGCTGTATATGAATTTGTTCAACTAATTTTTATTACAGTCCTTAAGAGAATAACCCTGACCTCAGCGAACTCAACGATTAGTACTTTTGGATTGATCACTTTTTTAGTCCTTTCATAGGACCCATCAGTTTAGAAAATTGTTCTCTTTGATTAGCCATAAAGTACATATTTGAATACTTCTTTTTAAGTGAGTAAACTTTAATCATAGTAAATTTAACAAAATAACACAGAGCATTCTAGTTAGAGGCAAATGATACTGGAATGTTCCAACAGTTTAACATCCGCTCCCCTCCCCCACATCTTACCAAGGCTGGTAATGGGACTTGTTCAAATCACAGCCGGAGCCTGGCTCTTGCTTCTTTAGCCTTACTTTTTAATTACTGTTTCATCTGTGCTGGAGCTAGAGGTAAGTCTCCAGGTGATAATGCCTATTGGGCTGGGGGGAGTGTCTTGCAATGTCAGAATGTCTGAAAAGCAGAAATACGTCAGGGCTTGCTGAGAATGAAATTCACTACAAGGATTTCATTTAGTGGCTCTAGTTTGTTTCTTTTTAGCAAATAAAAACACTGCCTACTGAAAAATATCTGAATTTTATTATATAAATCAACTTTTGTAATTGAAGGATTTTACTCCAGAATCTCGCTGGCTTGATTCATCAGCTGATATTATACAAAACAGAGCTGGAAAAAGATGGAAATAGAGGTAAGAGATGGAAACATAAAAAAGGAAATTGTAAGTAGGCCTAATCCATTTCTGTGCAAAGCTTCCTTAAAAGTAAATGGTTTTAAAGTTTAGCAGTAAGTCAACCTATGAGAAATGACATTATAAGAAATAATTGTATTAGTCAACTTGCAAACATATCATTTAAATTTGTCATTCAACCAAATATAGCATTTCTGTTAATAAAGACAGTGAGTCAGTTTGTTTCTTTGAATGGAGCTGGTTTTGAATAACATATTTGAAGATAAATGACCTTTAAGCTCAAAAACTTCAAATTTGCTTTTTAAACCAGTATTTTTATTGTTTTTACAGTATCTACTGCATAGGTGTATTGCAAACAACTTAAAGGACTAAAAAGTTCAGTCTTTTGAGGGAGTCATTTAACAATCTCACTTTGCACTTTATGAAAGACTAATTACATGATCTTTTGTTTTATAGTGTTTTATGATGTTCAGGTGAAAGCTTCCTTATTTTAAAATAAGGAAGAAAGACCAAAAAAAGTGAATGATTCCCTTAGTATGTTTGTAGATAAGGTCATTTCTTTTATGTATGTTTAGCTCACAATGTATAGAGCCTTTTAAATTAAGATTGTTTGAGATTAGAAATTCATCAGCCCAGAATTTTATAGGAGAGGATGGACAGGTTTGATCTTAATGAGTATGGTTCTTTATTGAGTGTTAAAGGTGTATGCTGCTGCTGCTGCTGCTAAGTCGCTTCAGTCGTGTCCGACTGTGCAACCCCATAGACGGCAGCCCATCAGGCTCCGCCATCCCTGGGATTCTCCAGGCAAGAATACTGGAGTGGGTTGCCATTTCCTTCTCCAGTGCATAAAAGGGAAAAGTGAAAGTGAAGTCGCTCAGTCGTGTCCGACTCTTAGCGACCCCATGGACTGTAGCCTACCAGGCTCCTCTGTCCATGGGATTTTCCAGGCAAGAGTACTGGAGTGGGGTGCCATTGCCTTCTGTGTATATAAAGTGTTTAAATTAGATATGCTATTTTTGTTTTGACTATAGGATTAAAAGCAGTGGGTATGATTTTTTTTAATAGTTTCAGGACATGAGGGCAGTGTGAAATTGATCAACCCTTTATTTTACCCCTTAAGTAACAATTGAGGAGAGCTTAATCTAAAAATGACCCTTTTCTTCCCAAGTGAATTAACTTTAAGTACAATCAATATAAATAGGTTTGGTTGGTGACTAAATATATCAAGGAACAGCTAGATATGAATTCAGGGGAGAGTTACATGTTGGAGTATATTAGCCAAGCAATATAAACTACAATAAATTGTAAAGAATTGTCTACCTTTTCATTCTACAGGATACTCTGCACCTTGCTCCTTTTCTCTCCACTTAAATACTTGTCCTTTATTTATCTGTGTGCCATTTTGGTTATCCAGTTTGCAAACTCCCATTCTCTTCCGCTGAGAATTGTTTTTCAAACAACTAGGTACAAAAGCACTTAACGAAGGTGAAAAAGAGGAACTGAATGCCATGTACTACATGCTAGTAGAAAATACCAATTTTGTTTTACTCTGATTGAAAGAAACGTCAGCGAACATTCTTTAGTTCTTTGGTTTAGTTTAGTTGATTTAGGTTTAGTTCATTGAGTTTTACATACTAGGTTATCTATTTATTTCAGTAGGGAAAAGGGCAGTTTTCAGCATAGTACCTGAATAAACAAAGTATTTTTAGATCTAAGAGATTACTGCTTTCCTGTACAAACCTCCTCCATGCCAAACTATAAAATAGACCCTCCTTTTGGAGAGCAATTTAGCAGTATCTGGTAGAATGGAAGATGTCGACATGACTTAGACATTCCACTTGTAGGCATATTGCCTAGAGAATATTGCCTTGCTTGATCCCTGGGTTGGGAAGATCCCTTGGAGAAGGAAATGGCAACCCACTGCAGTATGCTTGCCTGGAAAAATCCCATGGACAGAGGAGCCTAGTGGGCTGCAGTCCATGGGGTCGCAGAGTCGGGCACGACTAAGCGACTAACACTGGCCTAGAGAAACTCTTGATATGTGCACAAAAAATACAGCTATAAGAATGTTCGTTGCAGCTTTATTTGCTTAGTCGCTCAGTCGTGTCTGACTTTTTGAGACCCCATGGACTGTAGCCCACCAGGCTCCTCTGTCCATGGGGATTCTCCAGGCAAGAATACTGGAGTGGGTTGCTATGCCCTCCTCCAGGGGATCTTCCCAATCCAGGAATTGAACCCAGGTCTCACTCATTGCAGGCGGATTCTTTACCAGCTGAGCTACCAGGGAAGCCCACTTTGTTTATAATCGTGGAAAACTGGAGCAGCCTTAATGTTCTTCAGCAGAATAATGGTTAAACCATGGCATATTCAAGCAATGGAGCACTATAAATTGGTAAAATGAATGATCTTGGACTGTGCTTATTAATGTGGGTAAAAATCACAATGTTGAGTGAATAAGAAAGGCTGGGCAAGAGATACATGTGTTTTTTATTTCACATTTCTCAAAAGGAAGATCATCCTGTCTTATTTTACAGAAACTTCCATGTGTGAGACACTGCATAAAATGGTTTCTATCTGTATTAATTTAATTCTCGAAACAGCCTTGTGAAATGTTTTCCTATTTTGCATTTATGCATTGAAAAAATATTTGTATATCCCAGACACTGTTCCAAGTACTGTAGATATAGCAGCTAACTAAACAAACTTCCTGTTCTCATAGAGCTTTCATTCTAGTGAGGAGAGACAATTTTTAAATATACAATTATATATCAGGTGGTAATGCAGGCTTTGAGCTTCCCTGGTGGCTCAGACGGTAAAGCGTCTGCCTGCAATGTGGGAGACCTGGGTTCGATCCCTGGGTCAGGAAGATCACCTGGAGAAGGAAATGGCAATCCACTCCAGTACTCTTGCCTGGAGAATCCCACAGACAAAGGAACCTTGTAGGCTACAGTCCAAGGGGTCACAAAAGAGTCAGACACGACTGAGCGACTTCACTTTCACTTTCTTTCAATGTAGGCTTTGAAGAAAAATAAAGAGTGGCAGGATAGAGGGTAATAACAATTGCTGTTTTAGATAGCATAAACTAAAACTCAGGAGTTGAAGAAACTGAAACTCATAGAGGTTAAGAAACCAGCTGAAAGTCATTCAACTTAAAATTTGGAGCTAGAATTTAAACCTAAATCAATTAATCTAGTTCCAGAGCCTCCTATCTGTCACTTGCACTCTAGGAAAAGATATTCATTACGTAACAGCACCTGAGCTCAGCAACACTGGAAGCAAAAGAGTTTTTAAAGGAACAGGAAAGAACAGAGAGCAGTCTGTATAGGTTGGATAATTTGGACAACCAAATACCTTCATAAAGGACTGGTTGGGTGTGGGAGTCAGATTCAGAAAGTGAGAAAAGAGTTAAGAAATCAAAGCAAGCTAGCACCGTTTTGATTTTACCTCAAGCCTTGATAGCAGCTTAAGTGGCACTGAAAATCATTTTAAGTGCTATTTATTGGAAGTGGGTTGTGATTGCTAGTGCGAGTGTTCAGAAATTCAGGAGCCAGAGTATTAACGTATTTGTTAAGAACATGAATTTGAGTCACATAGCCTCAGTACCTAATTATTTATTTAACAGTTGTTTGACTTTAGTACAAACCACTTAACCTTTTTTTGTCCCCAAAATAGAGTCTGTTGAGGTTTTTTTTTTTCCCCGGGACTTTTCTTTCCCTTTGGGCTATGGCTACAGTAACTAAGTTACCTTCTCAGTCACTTTTAGTTTCAAACATGAGAATAACCATGTCTTCTATTATTAGATAAATTGATCATAATCTCCAGTGCCTGGTTCACATTTCACATCTACTGTCATCCCCTCCCATTTATTTAATAGCAAAAATATTTAAATGCTTACTGTGGAGATAAAGACTAACCAAATGAGAAAAACAAAATCTATTCATTTTGAGCTCACTATAGCAAGGGAGTCAGCCACCTTCACTTGCATTTTGGCAGTGACTCAAAGGCCAGCAGAAGAGCAAGAAAGCTTTGTAGTGGAAAAAAAGGGAAGGCTGCTGACATGTCCTGACTGGACCATATTGGCATGAGGAAGCTGTCTGCAAGCTAACTAAAAGGGAGGCATCCTGTGTGACTGGTTAGGGGTGCCTATCTGGCTTTCTCTGGTGGGTCCTAAGTGTTGGAAGCAGGGATAAAAATTAGGGAAGCTATAAGTTATTAACCAAGTTATTAACCAAGTCTTGGGACTTGGCTGGTGCTCCAGTGGCTGAGACTCCACATTCCCAACACAGGGGATCCCAGGGTTCAACCCTTGGTCAGGGAACTAGATCGCACTTGCTGCAACTAAAGATCCTGCATGCCACAGCCAAATAAGTAAATAAATACATATCAAGTTTTGGCCATTTGGGGCCAACTGTGACAGAAGTTAAGTTATTGTTTGACTTCTCAGATTGTCACTAGAAGTAAGCAGTCTTGACTTCCTGAGATTCTGACTTGTAAGACTGGCTTCCAGGGCTGTTTATTGTAGATGAGAGATTTACTTCCTGGGCAAGTTGCTGCAGATTGTGGGTCAGAGTTCTGTTTTTATATATGGTCTAGCCATTGTCCCTTAGTGTATTCAGCATCTCACTACTTTGCATTTTTCACAATTATTTTGAGTTAAAATCTCTACCAGAGGTTAAAATATTAATGTCTTCATGTTTGTTGTTTGGTCACTAAGTTGTGTCTAACTCTTTTTGCAACCCCATGGACTGGAGCCCTCCAAGATCCCCTGTCCATGGGATTTCCCAAGCAAGAATACTGGAGTGGGTTCCCATTTCCTCTTCTAAGGGATCTTCCCGTCCCAGGGTTCAAAACCATATCCCTTGTGTCTCCTGTATTGGCAGGCAGATTCTTTACCATGGGGCCACCAGGGAAGCCCTAATGTCTTCATAAAGTGCTTAACTTAGCATGATTTCCCACAGGAAGACTTTAGCAAGATGAAATTTGTATTTTTTTTTCTAGTACTGACATAATACTGCTTTTTACTTTCAGTGGTTACCAGTGACTCAGAAACTGAGCTTCCGAAAATTTATTGAACAATCTGACTTACTAGAAGAACTTAAATATGACTTCAATGAAAACGCTGAATTGAGACACACTGAGACACACGGACCTTTTGCCTTTAACTATTATAAAAATGTCCTGGAGAGGAATAGCAAGCGCTACTGGGCCCTTGGACATTTGCTTGAACAATACATTTATGAACTTTTGGAGAAAGTGTGCAAATTACAAAAAGTATATATCCCACCAGAGGCTGATAAGGAACCAAGAAGCTTCTTTTTCATGAGTGAGAGAGCATTATCAAATCACCATTCTGCTCTTCTTGTCCTCCTTCAAGACCACGGGGTCTTTAGAGCTGGTCAGTGGAGTCAACAGGCAATAATACATCATGGTCTCCAACATGGAAGTCAGATACCATGTATTCAAATGGCACTGCAGGCACATTATGATGTAATTGTGCTAAACCCCAATGACAATTTTGTGGACCAGCAGACAGGAAAAGAGTGGAAAGGACTTTTAACACAAAATGTTGAATTCTCTTCCAGAAAAATGGTTCAGACAGAGAGCTTTTTCTCTCTCCAGGAGTCTCTCCAATGTATTCCAAAAAGATGCAGCAACACCCCTGAAGAACACATGGCTTATATTTGGGATTACTTCATTTCAAAGACTAAAGGCAAGGATGTTGCCTTCATTGTACATGGTTATGGAGGCTTGGTTTTTATGGACTTGCTTGTTCGTAAAAAGTGGGAGGTGATGAGCAAAGTATACGCTGTTGCACTTATTGACTCTGAACATCATGTAGGACACCAGTTGGGAAGTGATGTCCAGTTATTAGAATGGATAAAGCAGCACTGCCGTGAATGGGTGACAAGTCCGAAGCCTTTGGATAAACCTGCAACAACCGTTTTGAAAAAGGAGTTTCCTACAGTTTCTGCTGGTACAGAAAAACACAACTTAGCCCCTTCCTCTAGCCTTCAGTCAATTTTTAAATACTTTAGAAAAGCTTTGAAAGCCAAAGCAACTATTAATTTCTCTCGAGTATCCATAGTGACTAGAAGCTCCACAAAAAGAAAGCAAAGTGCTTAAGTTACATTTTTTGTCATCTAAGATTGTTTTGTCCCACTGAAACTTTGCTAATGTAGATGCTAGAAGAACACTTCCAACTCACATGCAGTGTTGTGTTCTGATTGCAAGTTTGATTTGTTGAGTTTTTTCAAAAGTAAATATGTTTTGCAAATATGTTCTGTAGCCTACTGATGAACCAAGAAGTCAGTACCATCATTAATATTTTACAATCTTAGTCAAAGTAGTCTTGTTAGAGGATCTTCTTAGAAAGGATTTCATATGGTTTAATAGAATGATGCCAAAACTGTAATTGATAGAAATTAAATATTAAGTCAGTCTTTGACTTCTGCATTAATGCTATATTAAAATTATAAATGAAAATAAAATTAAGTATCATAAGGAAAATCCATTTGTGGTATGTTTGTGAGTTTTTTCTGTTTTACTTATGTGTGTGTTTACTCATACCTTCGCTAATATCTGTCTACTATGTACTAGTAAATACTAATGTTGGGCACATTGACAAACAATGCCAACATTGCCTTTATCTTTATTTGGGGCTCACAATGAAAAACAAATTACAAGTGTGAAGAGTGTTAAGAAATAAAGGGTGTCATGGAACATCCAATATGAGAGCTAATAATAGCCTTGGGATTCAGGGAACACTCCTTTGACAAAATGATGCCTAGTTTGAAGAACAGTAGTAGTTACGTGGGAAAACAAAGTCATAGTCAAAGGAATCACACGTGCAGAAGTCCTGAGGCAGAAGAAAGAAGTCCAGTTCAGCAGGAGTTAAAAGATTATAGGGTAGTAATACAGAAAAAACTATTCATGACATTCATTAAAGACAGGAAAATTCAAAAGTGATTGGTGCAATGGGGATTTTGTAGTAGGGGAAAGGTAGGTCTCAACTGCAAATACAATGATGGGAGTGAGGCAAGGAGTTATAGCCAAGTAGCAATGAATAGAAAATTACTAACAGAAAACTTCAGGGATAATAGTTTTTCTTGATGGATTGACTCAACAGGATTCTTACTGCAGGCAGGCCAGGGCTGGGAAGATACTGACAGTGGAGTATGAGGAATTTTATCAAATATAATAGGGGATGTTCAGATACCAAAGGGGAGATTTTCACTAACTGACTCAGCAGAATTTTTGCTGAAACTGGACTAAGCAGACCAAGGGCAGAGCCCAATGTCAGAGCCTACTCAAGAGGAGGGCTCCAAGGAGCCAGAATCAGATTTGATGGAGAGAGGTTTTGTCAGTAGCTGCAAAGTTAAGTTGGAGAAATAAACAGGCAGCTTACTTAAGGCTGCAATGTCGAAAAAAAATCTTTTACTTTATTGCAATGACAATAGAAGCCATTGGATGGTTTTAGAATATAAGCAGATTTACACTTTATAAAGTATATCCTGATTGTAGTTTAGAGAATAGTTTAGAAGGAGAACAAGCTTGGAAGCTAGGAGATGAAATAATTTTGGCAGTAGTTTGAGAAATGTTCAATGCTTTTTTTTTTTTTTCATTTAACTGTAAATGTCTTACAGTATTTAAGTGTACAGCAAAATGGTTCATTTTTTTGTGGATTATATTCCATCATAGATTATTATAAGATATTGAATACAATTCCCTATGCTATACAATAAAGGACTTCCCTGGTAGCTCAGCTGGTAAAGAATCCACCTGCAATGCAGAAGACTTGTGTTTGATCCCTGGGTTAGGAAGATTCCCCTGGAGAAGGGGATGGCTACCCACTCCAGTATTCTGGCAAGGAGAATTTCATGGACTGTATAATCCACAGAGTCACAAAGGGTCCGACACAACTGAGCAACTTTTACTTTTGCATACAAGACATCCTTGTTGCTTCTCTATTTTATGTATAATAGTTTGTATCTGTTAATCCCATGCCCATAATTTATTCCTTCCTTTGCTTTGGTAACCATAAACTTCTTTTTCTGTATCTATGAATCTGTTTCTTTTGTATGTACATTCATTTGTATTATTTTTTTAGAGTCAACATATGAGTGATATAATGTATAATGTGTCTTTGACATTTCACTAAGCATAATATTCTCCAGATCCATCCACATTGCTGCAAATGGCAATATCCCATTCTTTTTATGGCTGAGTAATATTCCATTTCATTTGCATATCACATCTTAATCTAATCATCTATCAATGGGCATTGGGTTACTTCAACATCTTGCCTATTGTAAACAGTGTGCTATGAATATTGGGGTGCATGCATATTTTCAAATTAGTGTTTTCATTTTTTCCAGATATATACTCAGGAGTGAATAGCTGGCTCATATGATAACTCTATTTTTGGCTTTTTAAGGAACTCCCATACTGTTTTCCACAGTGACTGCACCAATTTGCATTCCCACCAACAGTATACAAGGGTTCTCTTTTCTCCACATCCTCTCCAATATTTGTTATTTGTAGACTCTTTGATGAGGGCCATTCTGACAGGGGTGAAGTGATATTTCATTGTGATTTTAATTTTCAGAGAAATGCTTAATACTTGTAATGAACAAAATTTTGTGATTGGAGATCAGGAATAAGGAGAAGGAAATAACAAGGAGTGTTCCCAGATGTTCTGTATTCAGCAACTAGTTGGATAGAAATACAATACTATTTACCAAAAAGAAAAAAGAGAAATATCATTTACTGAGATAGGGACTACTGGTGAAAACTTTATTTTGGCGGTTCCAGAAAGTTTTAAAGAGAGATAAAGGAATAGGTTACAAGTTTTTTTTTTAGCTCTGCCCCTACACCAGACCACCTGACCAGCCTCTTGGGAAACCTGTATGCAGGTCAGGAAGCAAACAGTTAGAACTGGATGTGGAACAAGACTGATTCCAAATAGGAAAAGGACTACATCAAGGCTGTATATTGTCACCCTGCTTATTTAACTTATGTGCAGAGTACATTATGAGAGATGCTGGGCTGGAGGAAGCACAAGCTGGAATCAAGATTGCGGGGAGAAATAGCAATAACCTCAGATATGCAGATGACACCACCCTTATGGCAGAAAGTGAAGAAGAACTAAAGAGCCTCTTGATGAAGTGAAAGTGGAGAGTGAAAAAGTTGGCTTAAAGCTCAACATTCAGAAAACTAAGATCATGGCATCCGGTCCCATCACTTCATGGCAGATAGATGGGGAAACAGTGGAAACAGTGGCTGACTTTATTTTTCTGGGCTCCAAAATCACTGCAGATGGTGACTGCAGCCATGAAATTAAAAGACGCTTACTGCCTGGAAGGAAGGTTATGACCAACCTAGATAGCATATTAAAAACCAGAGACATTACTTTGCCAACAAAGCTCTGTCTAGTCAAGGCTATGGTTTTTTCAGTGGTCATGTATGGATGTGAGAGTTGGACTATAAAGAAAGCTGAGTGCGAAATGATGCTTTTGAACTGTGGTGTTGGAGAAGACTCTTGAAAGTCCCTTGGACTGCAAGGAGATCCAACCAGTCCATCCTAAAGGAGATCAGTCCGGGGTGTTCATTGGAAGGACTGATGTTGAAGCTGAAACTCCAATATTTTGGCCACCTGATGCGAAGAGCTGACTGATTGGAAAAGACCCTGATGCTGGGAAAGATTGAAGGCAGGAGGAGAAGGGGACAACAGAGGATGAGGTGGCTGGATGGCATCACCAACTCGATGGACGTGGGTTTGGGTGGACTCAGGGAGTTAGTGATGGACAGGGAGGCCTGGCGTGCTGCAGTTCATGAGGTCGCAAAGAGTCGGACACAACTGAGCGACTGAACTGAACTGAACTACATGAGTACTAGAGGAAACCATAAATTGACTCTGCCATATCTAATAGGTCATATGGATTTTTCTCTACATAGCTCTTTGTAGTTCTTCTAGTGTTCTAATTCCTAGTGGGTTTTTTTTGTTTTGTTTTTGTTGGTTTTGGGCCACATCACACACCATGTGGGATTTTAGTTTCCCAACCAGGGGTTGAACCCATCCCCTGCACTGGAAGTGAAACCATTTACCTCAGATTGGGACTTGAACCCACATGGCTGAGACTTGAACCCAGCCAAAACCCAGTTTGGGACTCACTCAGCGAAAACTCAGTTTTCCCACTGAGGTCACAGACCTGGTTTAGGACCTAATGAAGCTCAGGTTCTTGATGTTCTCATCACAGAAAGAATTCAGTAAGAGACAAAATGATAGGTAAGAAGTGGATTTATTCAGAGAGAAACACACTCTACACACAGTGTGGGTCAACACAAAGGGCCAGTGTAGTGGCCTTGAAATGTGTGGTTAGCTTTTATGGGCTGGGTAATTTCACAGGCTAATGAGTGGGAGGATTATTCCAACTATTTTGGGGAAAGGGTGGGGATTTCCAGGGGTTAGGCCACCACCCACTTTTGGTCTTTGATGGTCAACCTTGGAACTGTCATGGCACCTCTGAGTGTGTCATTTAGCCTGCTGATGTGTTACAGTGAGCCTATACAGAAGATCAAGGTCTAGTCAAGTTGACTTGTCTGCCATTTTGGACCCATTTGCTTTAATCAGTTTATGTTGTGCCCTCGGGCTATATCCTTCTTTCAAAGGTTGTGCCCTGCCCCCTTCCCTCCTGTTTCAGAAGCAGACTCCTAACCACTGAACAACCAGGGAAGTTCCTCTTAGTGCTGTTTGTTTTTAAACCTAGTATACACACTATAATTTCTGTTATGTACTGAATGTTTGTGTCCCCCACCAAAATTCATGGTGAAATTTTAATCTCCAATGTGATGGTATTAGGAGGTGGGATATTTGGGAGGTGATTACACCATGAGGGTAGAGCCCTCATTACCAGGATTAATGCTATTATGGAAGAAACCTCAGAAAGCTCCCTTCTACAATGTGAGACAACATCAACAACCTCAAATATGCAGATGATACCATGCTAATGGCAGACAGCGGAAGAGTAACTAAAGAGCGTCTTGATAAGGGTGAAAGAAGAGAGTGAAAAAGCTGACTTAAAACTCAACATTCAAGAAACTAAAATCATGGCATCTGGTACCATCATTTCATGGAAAACAGATAGGAAAAAAAGAGAAACAGTGAAAAATGAAAAAACAGTTTTCTTTCCTTGGGCTCCAAAATTTACTGCAAATGACTGCAGCCATGAAATTAAAAACCGCTTGCTCCTTGGAAGAAAAGCTATGACAAACCTAAACAGCATATTAAAAAGCAGAGACATCATTTTGCCAACAAAGGTCCATATAGTCAAAGCTATGGTTTTTCCAGTAGTCATGTATGGATGTGAGAGTTGGCCTATAAAGAAGGCTGAGCACTGAAATATTGATCCTTTTGAACTGTGGTTCCTTCCCTGGTGGCTCAGATGGTAAAGTGTCTGCCTATAATGAGGGAGACATGGGTTCAATCCGTGGGTGGGGAAGATCTCCTGGAGAAGGAAATGGCAACCCACTCCACTATTCTTGCCTGGAAAATCCCATGGACGGAGGAGCCTGGTAGGCTCCAGTCCATGGGGTCGCAAAGAGTAAGACACGACTGAGTGACTTCACTTGAACTGTGGTGCTGGAGAAGACTCTTCAGAGTCCCTTGGATAGCAAGGAGATCAAACCAGTCAGTCCTAAATGACATCAATCCTGACTATTCATTGGAAAGATTGATCTGAAGCTCTAATACTTTGGCTACCTGATGTGAAGAGCTGACTCACTAGAAAAAACACTGATGCTGGCTGGGAAAGATTGAAGGCAGGAGGAGAAGGGGGCAACAGAGAATGAAATGGTTGGCTGGCATCACCAACTCAATGGACATGAATTTAAGCAAACTCCAGGAGATAATGAAGGACAGGGTAGCCTGGCATGCTACAGTCCATGGGGTTACAAAGAGTTGGAGACAACTTAGCGACTGAACAACAACAACAATGTGAGACACAGTGAGCAGACAGCCATCTATGAAGCACGTCTTCACTGGACACTGAAGTTGCTGATACCATGATCATGGACTTCCCAGATCTAGAACTGTGAGGAATACTTGCTGTTTAAGGCTCTCAGTCTATGATACTCTGTTGCTACATATTATATTACCCCGAAAACTTAGTGACTTTAAACAACATTTATTATCTCACAGCTTCTGTTCAGGAGCAGCTTAATTGAGTGATTCTGGTTCAGGATCCCTCAGAAGAGCACACATCGATGATCTGAAGCATTTAATTCAGAAATATGTATTTCCATAATCCAGACGTTGTAAGACCACTAATGTTTTAGTGGTTAGGGCAACATTTAAAACATTTAAAATAGCAACTAAAAGTTAGGATTGATGGAGATAGGGTCCAGTGTATTTATTCTGTAAAGTTTAGGCTTGTATGGATGTGAGTTGGACTATAGAGAAAGCTGAGCACAGAAGAATTGATGCTTTTGAACTGTGGTGTTGGAGAAGACTCTTCAGAGTCCCTTGGACTGCAAGGAGATCCAACCAGTCAATCCTAAAGGAAATCAGTCCTGGGTGTTCACTGGAAGGACTGGTGTTGAAGCTGAAACTCCAATACTTTGGCCACCTGATGCGAAAAGCTGACTCATTGGAAAAGACCCTGATGTTGGGAAAAATTGAAGGCAAGAGAAGGGGACGACAGAGGATGAGATGGTTAGATGGCATCACCAACTCAATGGACATGAGTTTGGGTAAACTCCGGGAGTTGCTGATGGACAGGGAGGCCTGGCATGCTATGGTTCATGGGGTCGCAAAGAGACGGACACGACTGAGCGACTGAACTGAACCGAACTGAAAATTTAGACTTAAAATCTTAGGATTTTGTGACCATGGGAAAAAAAGAAAAGACAAGCTGTGGTGATCTCAAGTTGAGCCTTAGTAACTCACTGTATGGACTTCTTACACAGGCTGCTTCTATTAAAAAATTAACCTAACACTTGTTAAAATAGTAAAGAAGACTTTATTCAAGACTATTGCAATTAGGGTTACTGCCAATAGAGAAGAAAGATCAGGCTCAAGTCTAACCACAACAAAGACAGCTAGGAATTTATAGTCAGGAAGTAGAGTAGGGGTATTGAAACTGTTTACCTCAGAATGGGACTTAAACCCACATGTCTGGTACTCAACTACAGCCAAAACCCAGTTTGAGACTTGAACCCAAATGGCTGGAACATGAACCAGGCCAAAACCCATGGTACCTGGTTTCAGGGCCTAATAAAGCTCACGTTCTTGATGTCTCATTGCAGAAAGACTTCATTGAGAGACAAAGTGATAGGTAAGAAATGAATTTATTCAGATTCAGAGAGAAACACACTCCACAAACAGGACTGCAGGCCATCACAGAGGGCAAGTGCACTGCAAAATGCAACACAGTTAGCTTTTATAGGCTACCTGATTTCATATGCTAATGAGTGGGAGGATTATTCAACTATTTTTGGGAAGGGGTGGAGGTTTCCAGGATTTGGGCTACCTCCCACTCCTTGGTCTTTTGCCCTGCAACTGTCATGGCACCTCTGGGTGTGTCATTTTGCTTGCTGATTGAGGATCAAGGTCTAGTCTTGTCGGCCATCTTGGTCCCATTTGATTCTAACTGGTTTAAGTTGTGACCTTGGGTCATGTCATTCTTTCAAAAGTTGTGCCCTACCCCTTTCCCTCCTGTTCAGTTCAGTTCAGTTCACCCACTCTTTGTGAAAGTACATTAACAGGGAGGGAACAGGGCACCACTCATCAACAGAAAATTGGATTAAAGATTTACTGAGCATGGCCCCGCCCATCAGAACAAGACCCATTTTCCCCCTCTGTCAATCTATCCCACCAGGAAGCTTCCATAAGCCTCTTATCCTTCTCCATCAGAGGGCAGACAGACTGAAAACCACAATCACAGAAAACTAACCAATCTGATCACATAGACCACAGCCTTGTCTAACTCAATGAAACTATGAGCCATGCCAAGTAGGGCCACCCAGGACAGATGGGTCTGGCAAACCACTTCAATATTCTTGCCTTGAGAACCCCATGAACAGTATGAAAAGGCAAAAAGACAGAACACTGAAAGATGAACTCCACAGGTGAGTAGATGACCAATATGCTACTGGAGATAGGTGGAGAAATAACTCCAGAAAGAATGAAGAGACAGAGGCAAAGCAAAAACAACACCCAGTTGTAGATGTGACTGGTGATGGAAGTAAATACTGCATAGGAAACTGTAATGTTAGGTCCATGAGCCAAGGCAAAATTGGAAGTGCTCAAACAGGAGATGGCAAGAGTGAACGTTGAAATTTTAGGAATCAGCCAACTAAAATGGACTGGAATGGGTGAATTTAACTCAGATGACCATTATATCTACTACCGTGGGGAAGAATCCCTTAGAAGAAATGGAGTAGCGATCATACTCAACAAGAGTCTGAAATGCAGTATGTGGATGCAATCTCAAAAATGATAGAATGATCTCTGTTCATTTCCAAGGCAAACCATTCAGCATCACAGTAATCCAAGTCTATGCCCCAACCAGTAATGCTGAATGGTTGAACTGAATGTTGAATGGTTCTATGAAGACCTACAAGACCTTCTAGAACTAACACCCAAAAAAGATGTCCTTTTCATTATAGGGGACTGGAATGCAAAAATGGGAAGTCAAGAAATACCTAAAATAACAGGCAAATTTGGCGTTGGAGTACAGAATGAAGCAGGGCAAAGGCTAATACAGTTTTGCCAAGAGAACGCACTGGTCATAGCAAACACCCTCTTCTAACAACACAAGAGAAGACTCTACACATGGACATCACCAGATGGTCAACAATGAAATCAGACTGATTATATTCTTTGCAGCCAAAGATGGAGAAGCTCTATACAGTAAGCAGAAACAAGACTGGGAGCTGACTGTGGCTCAGATCATGAACTCCTTATTGCCAAATTCAGACTGAAATTGAAAAAAGTAGGGAAAACCACTTGGAGAAGGAAATAGCAACCCACTCCAGTACTCTTGCCTGGAAAATACCATGGACAGAGGAGCCTGGTAGGCTACAGTCCATGGGGTTGCACAGAGTCGGACATGACTGAAGCCACTTAGCAGCAGCAGCAGCAGCAGCAGGAGAGAAAATCACTAGACCATTCAGGTACGATCTAAATCAAATCGCTTATGATTATACAGTGGAGGTGAGAAATAGATTTAAGGGACTAGATCTGATAGAGTGCCTGATGAACTATGGATGGAGGTTCATGACATTGTACAGGAGACAGGGATCAAGACCATCCCCAAGAAAAAGAAATGCAAAAAGGCAAAATGGTTGTGTGAGGAGGCCTTACAAATAGCTGTGAAAAGAAGGGAAGCAAAAAGCAAAGGAGACAAGGAAAGATATATCCATTTGAATACAGAGCTCCAAAGAATAGCAAGGAGAGATAAGAAAGACTTCCTCAGTGATCAGTGCAAAGAAATAGAGGAAAACAACAGAATAGGAAAGACTAGAGATCTCTCCAAGAAAATTAGAGATATCAAGGGAACATTTCATGCAAAGATGGGCTCAGTAAAGGACAGAAATGGTATGGACCTAACTGAAGCGGAAGATATTAAGAAGAGGTGGCAAGAATACACAAACAACTATGCAAAAAAGATCTTCATGACCCAGATAATCATCATGGTGTGATCACTCACCTAAAGCCAGACATCCTGGAATGTGAAGTCAAGGAGCCTTAGGAACCATCACTATGAACAAAGCTAGTGGAGGTGGTGGAATTCCAGATGAGCTATTTCAAATCCTAAAAGATGATGCTGTGAAAGTGCTGCACTCGATATGCCAGCAAATTTGGTTAACTCAGCAGTGGCCACAGGACTGGAAAAGCTCAGTTTTCATTCCAATCCCAAAGAAAGGCAATGCCAAAGAATGCTCAAACTACTGCACAATTGCACTCATCTCACATGCTAGTAAAGTAATACTCAAAATTCTCCTAGCCAGGCTTTAACAGTATGCGAACCATAAACTTCCAGATGTTCAAGCTGGATTTAGAAAAGGCAGAACTAGAGATCAAATTGCCAACACCCGTTGGATCATCAAATAAGCAAGAGAGCTCCAGAAAAACATCTATGTCTGCTTTATTGACTATGCTAAAGCCTTTGACTGTGTGGATCACAACAAACAGTGGAAAATTCTTAAAGAGATGGGAATACCAGACCACCTGACCTGTCTCCTGAGAAATCTTTATGCAGGTCAGGAAGTAATAGTTAGAACTGGACATGGAACAACAGACTGGTTCCAAATCAGGAAAGGAGTACGTCAAGGCTGTATATTGTCACCCTGCTTATTCAACTTATGTGCAGAGTACATCATGAGAAATGCCAGACTGGATGAAGCACAAGCTGGAATCAAGATTGCTGGGAGAAATGTCAATAACCTCAGATATGCAGCTGCCACCACACTTATGGCAGAAAGGGAAGAAGAACTAAAGAGCCTCTTGATGAAAGTGAAAGAGGAGAGTGAAAAAGCTGGCTTAAAACTCAACATTCAGAAAACAAAGATCATGGCATCCAGTACCATCACTTCATGGCAAATAGATGGGGAAACAATGGAAACAGTGACAGACTATTTTTGGGGGTTCCAGAATCACTGCAATTTGAATCAGTTCTAATGAGGTGGATGAAACTGGAGCCTATTATACAGAGTGTAGTAAGCCAGAAAGAAAAACACCAATACAGTATACTAATGCATATATATGGAATTTAGAAAGATGGTAATGATAATCCTATATGTGAGACAGAAAAAGAGACACCAATGTATAGAACAGTCTTTTGTACTCTGTGGGAGAAGGCGAGGGTGGAATGATCTGAGAGAATAGCATTGAAACATGTATATTATATGTGAAACAGATCACCAGTCCAGGTTCGATGCATGAGACAGGGTGCTCAGGGCTGGTGCACTGGGATGACCCAGAGGGATGGGATGGGGAGGGAGGTGGGAGGGGGGTTCAGGATGAGGAACACATGTAAACGCATGGCTGACTCATGTCAATATATGGCAAAAACCACTACAATATTGTAAAGTAATTAGCCTCCAACTAAAATAAATTAAAAAAAAAAAATCACTGCAGATGGTGACTGCAGCCATGAAATTAAAAGATGCTTGCTCCTTGGAAGGAAAGTTTTGACCAACCTGGACAGCATATTAAAAAGCAGAGACATTATTTTGCCAACAAAGGCCCGTCTAGTCAAAGCTATGGTTTTTCCAGTACTCATGTATGCATATGAGAGTTGGACTATAAAGAAAGCTGAGCGCTGAAGAATTGATGCTTTTGAACTGTGGTGTTGGAGAAGAATCTTGAGAGTCCCTTGGACAGCAAGGAGATCCAACCAGTCCATCCTGAAGTAAATCAGTCCCGAATATTCATTGGAAGGACAGATGCTGAAGTTGCAACTGCAATACTTTGGCCACCTGAGGCGAAGAATGACTAATTTGAAAAAACCCTGATGGTGAGAAGGACTGAAGGTGGGAAGAAGAGGGGACGACAGAGGATGAGATGGTTGGATGGCATCACCGATACGATGGACATGAGTTTGAGTAAGCTCCAGGAGTTGGTGATGGACAGGGAAGCCTGGCATGCTGCAGTCCACGGGGTTGCAAAGAGTGGAACACAATGAGTGACTGAACTGAACTGAACAGTATCAGTGTGGATGCAAAACTAAGAGGAAATCTCAGGAGTAGAGAGAGTCTTGTTAAAGGCTGGCCAAGTGCTTAGACATAAAGAGTGGTGCATGATAAACTTGATTAGATATCAAGGTTGGGGATGACTTAGCAGGAATCTTACTAACAGTGATCTATG
The DNA here is from genome assembly GCF_054371585.1 of Giraffa tippelskirchi. Taxonomy (NCBI): domain Eukaryota; kingdom Metazoa; phylum Chordata; class Mammalia; order Artiodactyla; family Giraffidae; genus Giraffa; species Giraffa tippelskirchi. Next base: position 187,410,983 of record NC_137276.1, on the reverse strand, counting down.
CACTCTCACAGGTCAAGGTCAAGGACTAGTCCCAGGAGAGGACTCAGAGGAGCTTAACTAAAGTGTGGCCAAGGAGAGTCTTTGTCACTTGAGTGTCCTCACAACACATCAGCTAACTTCCCCTGGGATGAATCATCCAGGTGAATGGGCAAGCAGGAAACAGTACTACCTTTTATGACCTATGCTCTGAAGAGGTATACTGGTCTACTCTTTTCCTATTTGTTAGACACGGGTCACTAAGTCCCAAGGAAGAGGAATTAGATTCCACCTCTTGAGAGAGTGCCAAAGAATTTAAAGACATATTTTAGACTACCACATCAGAAATAATGCCAACTGAAATTAATGGTACAGCAGCTCAACACAGTTGTTGCTTATAAAATTACCTTGGCTCTGGGAACATGTTTATCTTGAAACAGCTGTGTACTTAGCTACTGCTTTCCTTTTTCTCTGCAAAACATCAAAATTTTTGCCACAAACTGAAAAGAAAGCTTATTTTCATTTTCCCTCCTAGGGGCACCCTAAATAATCCCTTACTGACTCCTGATATAGGTCTATTTTAGCAGCCTGAAGTCAAAAAAAGGACATCTCCAGATTTCTGGCTATAAGCTGCAGTTCAGAGACGTGCCCTGATAGAGGAAAGACTGATACGGGAGGCCTTCAGGAAAATCCTAAGGCTTTCGGACATCAGCATGTGATCATTTTTTTTTCCTTTTTGTGGGAGATACCAACAGTTACAAGTAACAGGTTATGATCTTTGTAAGGAAAATATAAGATTTGTGTGTTACCTCCCAATACTAAACATGGGCTGTAGCCTGCTAGGTTCCTCTGTCCATGGGATTCTCCAGGCAAGAATACTGGAGTGGGTTGCCATTTCCTTCTCCAGGGGATCTTCCCCACTCATGGATTGAACCCAGGTCTCCTGCACTGCAGGCAGACTCTTTACCATCTGAGCCACCAGGGGCTTACCTAATACTAAACATATTTTTAACAAAAAAAGAGAACATGTTGTTAGCAAATTTGCTATGGGAAGTCTCTGTTAAAGAAGACAGCAAGAATTTCTCTTACTTCCTTGTCAAGGTTTCTTCAAAGGCAGTGGTTCCCTGTCTTCAAAGTACATCAGAATAACCTGGAAGTCTCAAAACAACGACTGCCAGGTGTCACTGCCAGAATTTCTGATTCAGTAGGATTGCTAGGTGGGGACACAAAATTTGCCTTTTAACAAGTTCTCAGGTGATGCTGATGCTGTCAGTCTGAGGATCACACTTTGGGAATGACTGTTAGAAGGATCAGGAGTTACCAAAGAGGTAATAAAGTTAAACCTACCTCATGTGAGGTGAAAGTTATCATGGATGATCATCTGGACCAAAGTTCCTCCCCTGAGGAAAGCAACAAAAGAGGTTTATTGGCTGAACCCATGTTTTATGGTCCCAATGATCCAACTGACACATTTGTCTCTCTCCCCATAGGAAAGGAAGTGGTGTGTCTCACTTACCTTTCAAGACCATTACCTCCAGTTGTCTACCACAAAATTTAAGGGCAAGTAGAAATTAAAAATAAGAGATGTAATCCTCTTTGTTAAAAACAAAGGGATTTCTTCCCCTCCCACTTTCAGAATTTCTTTCTCCTTTTCAAATATATGTAAATACTCATAATGGCTAAACAAGCTTCTTGCCAATCTCACAACTCAGGAATGTTTCTTCTAGAACCTGAAAGCCATCTTTTTGAAACACAAAGATCAAGGAAGGTAGTTCCCCTATCTCACAGTTCTCGTGCCAGGGCAAGAGCCTAACTTTGATGGATGCCTTGCTCCAACTGGCAAAACCATGTCCTGTCAAAAAGATTAAAAGTTTGTTTTTCTCACTGGATAAAGCTAATTAACAAATAAAAGTAACCTCCTCAATTATCATGGGAAAGTTAGGATGAACTTCACATGACAAAATAGGGTATTTGGTTCTCTTGAGGACTGTTTATTATTTATTTTGAAAATATGTATGCAATGGGGGGTATCTACTTGGCTAGTTAAGGGGGTGAGATTCCTTTCTGTCTTCACAATCTCTTCATCGATTGTCTATGATGCCCACCACAACCTGGTTTAGTACTTATTCAAAACGAAGTGTTTTCTTTCTCTACTACCTTTGTGGAGAGGATTTGTGGCTTGGGGAAAATCCTGTTTTTAGCAGTATTTCCTAAATAATATATCCCAGTTCCCAAATCCTAGAACAATTAGATAACAGAAGATACTACCTACCCTCGGGCTGAGAGAGGAGTGGTCAAGGTATTGCATAGCAATGAACTTTGCAAGGCAGAAAGGACAGGAAAATCCTTTTGTTAGGCCTCTGACTCTCAAGTATCCTAAAACTTTTATCTCATTTTTAAAAATCAAAATAATATCTGGCCCAGAAAGCAGAGACCTCCCTAATTTTAGTAAACTGTAAGACAGGCCCACACCAAAAGAAAAACTTCAAATGCTACTAAATACAGAGTACAAAATTAAGTTTTGAATCAAAAACAGTACCATACTTATGCCTTGACTTGGATTTCTAGATCATCTCTCATGACCCATCCCACTGTAATTCTGCCACTGACTCTTGTGGTCATGGCCTGAATCTTGGCTTTACCAAATACGTATTGCTCCACCAAAACATTCACAAAAGTAGATGATACCTGGCTCTTTTCAGTGCCCTATTGTTCAGTTTGCTTACTCAATTCCATCTAGTAACCTGTTTCTCATCTCCTTCTCAATTCCATCTACTAACCTGTTTCTCATCTCCTTTGTGGGCAAAATGGAGGGGGGCGGGGGAGATCACATAACAAGATAGAGTGATATCACTACAAAGTAATACTCAAAATCCTTTAAGCTAGGCTTCAGCAGTGAACCAAGAACTTTCAGATGTACAAGCTGAGTTTAGAAAAGGGAGAGGAAGCAGAGATCAAATTGGCAACATTCCCTGGATCATAGAGAAAGCAAGGGAATTTCAGGAAAACATCTGCTTCATTGATTACGCTAAATCTTTGGACTGTGTGGATCACAACAAACTGTGGAAAATTCTTAAAGACGTGGGAATACCAGACCACCTTACCTGCATCCTGAGAAACCTATATGCGGTCAAAAAGCAACAGTTATATCCGGACATGGGACAATGAACTGGTTCAAAATTGGGAAAGGAATATGACAAAGCTATATATTGTCACACTGTTTATTTAATGTAAATGCAAGGTACATCATGCAAGATGCCAGGCTGGATGAATCACAAGCTGGAATCAAGATTGCTGGGAAAAATATCAACAATCTCAGATATGCAGATGATACCACTCTAATGACAGAAATCAAGGAGAAACTAAAGAGCCTCTTGATAAGGGTGAAAGAGGAGAGTGAAAAAGCTGGCTTAAAATTCAACATTCAAAAAAAGACCAGGGCCTGTAGTCTCATCACTTCATAGCAAATAGAAGGAGAAAAAATGGAAAAAGTAACAGATTTTCTTCTCTTGGGCTTCAAAATCACAATGGACAGTGACTGCAGCCATGAAATTAAAAACTTGCTCCTTGGAAGAAAAGCTGTGACAAACCTAGACAGTGTATTAAAAAGCAGAGACATCATTCTGCCAACAAAGGTCTGTATAGTAAAAGCTAGGGTTTTTCCTGTAGTCATGTATGGATGTGAGAGTTGGACCATCAAGAAGGCTGAGTGCCAAAGAATTGAGCTTTCAAACTGTGGTGCTGGAGAAGACTCTTGAGAGCTCCCTGGACTGCAAGGAGATCAAATGAATCAATCCTAAAGGAAACCAATCCTGAATATTCACTGGAAGGACTGACGCTGAAACTGAAGCTCCAATACTTTGGCCACGTGATGCAAAGAGCTGACTCATTGGAAAAGACCCTGATGCTGGCAAAGATTAAGGGCAGGAGGAGAAGGGAGCAACAGAAGATGAGATGGTTGGATAGCATCACTGACTTAATGGACGTGAGTCTGAGCAAACTCTAGGAGATGGCAAAGGACAGGAAATCCTGGCATGCTGCAGTCCATGCAGTTGCAAAGATTTAGACATGACTTAGGGACTGAACAAAAACAAACAAACTGAATTAGACTGTATGTGTGTTAGTAGCTCAGTCATGTTTGACTCTTTTCAACCCCATGGACTGCAGCACACCAGGCTCCTCTGTCCATGGAATTCTCCAGACAAGAATACTGGAGTGGGTTGCCATTCCCTTCTCCAGGGAATCTTTCCAACCCAGGGATCAAACCCAGGTCTCCTGCATTGTAGGAAGATTCCTAACTGTCTGAGCCACCAGGGAAACCCAAATTACATCATAAATAGTGCCCAACAACATGACTGTCATTCTCTAGTCAGCTGACACTTCATTTTTTTCCTTTTTTTTTTAATTGTGATTTTAGGAAAAACATAAGTTTACCATATTAACAATTTTTAAGTTCGGTAATGTTGTGCAACAGATCTCTAGAACTTTTTCACTTTACAAAACTGAAACTTTATACCACTAAACACTTCATTTTCAGCACCATCCTCTTAGCCCCTGTAAACACCCCTCTACTTTCTGTTTCTATTGCTGACACAAATAATCAATACTTACACTATTCTAAGGAATAGAAAAGAGTTTTACTTGAGCCAAAATGGGGAATATAGCCTAGGAGGCAGCTTCTTAGTGGCTCAAAGGATCTGTTCCAATGAAGCATGGTTTTCAACACAATTTTAAAGCTTATTATTAAACAAAGAACACACATCAAACATGACAGGGGTGCAATCATTCAATGTTTTAAAGGAGAAAGATTAGTATGAATTCAATGAGATAGCAGGATCCTGGTGTCTGGGAAGGAAACATCATTGTCAAACTATTAAACGATGCCAAAGGTAGGCAGCTATTTATCTTTATCTTGACCAAGGGCATTCTTTGCCTTATTAGTTAAAGCAGATGTGCTGTATAAGCATTCAACAGGTCATAAGTCAGGCTGTTTTAGTTCACACAAAGTTCAGGTAGAACCATAGATAAGCCAGAAGGACTTCCCTATACCGAAATAATGTGAAAAACTTATCCATCACTCTTAGTATGTCACATTAATTATTCATGACAGTATCAAACCTTCTCCTTTTCTTCACTCTCCAGATTCTCAGCAGACTACCTCCTTCAGAAATGGGAACTCTTTCTTACTTCCCTGGTGCCTCAGACAGTAAAGCATCTGCCGCCATGTGGGAAACCCAGGTTCGATCCCTGGGTTGGGAAGATGCCCTGGAGAAGGAAATGGCAACCCACTCCAGTATTCTTGCCTGGAGAATTCCATGAACAGAAGAGCCTGGCAGCCTACAGTCCATGGGGTCGCAAAGAGTCGGACAGGACTGAAGCGACTAACATTTAGCGAGAATAGAAAGGAAGATGTAGAGAATGGACTTATGGACACAGTGAGTGAAGTCGAGGGTGGGACAAATTGAAAGAGTAGCATTGAGATATATATACTACCATATGTAAAACAGACAGCTAGTGGGAAGCAGGTGTATGACACAGGGAGCTCAACCCAGGGTTCTGTGATGATCTAGAGGGGTAGGGTGGGGTGGGGTGAAGTGCGGTCATGGGGAGAGAGGCCCAAGAGGGAGGTGATGTTATGTAAAACAGACAACTAGTGGGAAGCTGGTGTATAACACAGGGAGCTCAACCCAGGGTTCTGTGATGACCTAAAAGGGTGGGGTGGGGCGAGGGGAGGGAGGTCCAAGAGGGAGGTGATCTGTGTATACTTATGGATGATTCACATTGTTGTATGACAGAAACCAACACAACATTGTAAAGAAACTATCTTCTAGTCAAAAATAAATTAAAAACAAAAAGAAATGGGAACTCTCAAATTACAACTGCCATATCTACAAACTGGCTTCCATCCCTACCTAAGTTTCTTCCCTTCTTGTTACAAAGTAAGTGGTACTTCCTCCTATCCAAGAGCGATCCCCTCCAACTGTCTTCTGAATCCTTTCTCTCCTTATTCCCATGTTAACAATCCGATCAGTTGGTCAAATCTCTCCCAATAACAGTAAAAATAACAGAAACTTCCTGGACACCACACCGGATGCTGAGTTCACCGAATATTGCTTCTGCCAATTTTCATAAAAATGTTTGAACTTGACTTCATTTTCTCATATTCCACTCATCCGTTACCCACTCTCACCTGGCTTCAGCCCCCAAACCTCACAATGTGGTTCCAATCGTCTTTGTACTGCTAAGGTCAGTGGATGTTTTTCAGCCTGTGTTGCACGACAGAGCTACTTTCCAGGCCAGAAGACGCGCCCCTACTGTTGTGACGTCATATGACAGCGCCTGGAGGAAAGGGCGGGATTTCCGGCTGCGAGTCTTTGGTCCACGACGGAAACTGTGTGGAGTGATAGACAAGCTGTAAGTCACGTACGGCGCGCATCCCTTGGCAGAAGTTCACGGTAGGATCTTGCGTGCTCTGGGTTTCCTTGCGGTTTGCATCCGCGGGAGTCATTGTCTCTGCACTGCTGGTATGGGCGACTTTCTTGTTTCCCAGTGTGTGTGGTGAGGTGGGAGGAAGCGGGAGGCCTAAGGTACTGGAGCCTGTGCGCAAGGAAGGCCCACAGATAAAAGGAAGCCCAGTGATTCATAAACTGAGTAGAACGATACCTGGAGGGCTTCCCTATCGACTGCGCAGCTAAGAATCTGCTTGGCAATGCCGGAGACCTGGTTCGATCTGTGGGTTGAGAATTGGCAACCCACTGCACTACTCTTGCCTGGGAAATCCCATGGACAGAGGAATCTGGTGGGCTACAGTCCATGGGGTCTAAGAGAATCAGACACGAGGTAGCAAGTAAACAACATCAACAAAGTACAATACATGAAACGAACGGGTGTTACCTAAAATGATACCCTTGTTCACCGTTTAAATTGGGGGGGTGGGGGGGGCGGGTATTTCTATGATATCCTAAAAATAGTTATCAGTTACAAAGATAAAACTCAAGACTTTTTCTGAAATCCATACCTCTCATATTGAGGCTGAGAACTCTTGCTTAAATATTTCGAAGAGTCTAAAGTAAAATGTTTTCTTTAAAAGCTGTCTGAACGTGTTTTAAATAAGAGAAGCATTGACCTGGAGTATTTAATCGAAAAATACTTGAATGATAAATGTGAGCTATATACTGCGAAGTATTGGGTTCAGTGTCAATATAAACATAGCCCTTGTCCTGATAGTTTACCATGGTGGTGGTTTAGTCCCTAAATCGTGCCTGACTCTTGAGACCCCATGGACTGTAGCCCGCCAGGTTCCTCTGTCCATGTGATTTCCCAGGCTAGAAATATTGGAGTGGGTTGCCATTTCCTTCTCTAGCGGATCTTCCCAACCCAGGAATGGAACCCAGGTCTCCTGCATTGCAGGTGAACTCCTTCACTGCAGGCAGATTCTTTACCAGCTGAGCTAAGAAGGCAGTCAATAAGAGGAATAGTTGATCTAAAGTTTGAGGTGACAAATAGCTAGAGATGTAGCTGAAGAGACAAGCAAAAGGTGATTTTATGAAAAAAAAAAAAAGTATGCCACATATATTAAGTTCGGAGTTTGACCTGGCAACAGTGAGTTTAAAAATACACATTGAGGAGGATGAGTGTATTGATCAGATCTGCACTAGCTCTAAATTGTTTAGAGATGAGGGAGAGCAAATCTAGAAGCTAGGAGATACAATTAAGAAAAGGAAGTTGAAGAGAAGTGAATGGATTCGGGAAGTATTTAGAAAGTAAATGATTATAACTCAAATTAGGAATGGAAGGTGTGAGAGGAGACAGTAATGAAATGACTCCCAGTTTCTGGCATCAGCAAATGGATGGATGTTATTGTCCCTCCCTGAAACAACAGAAGGAAAAGCAGATTGGGAAGGAAAGGGAGACAGATTTCAGTTTGTTGCATTTGAAGTGTCATCTCATACATGGTGATCGAAGTCAAGGAGGTAGATCAGAGTTCATAGAGAAAATATTTAGATTGAAAAAAAGGACTAAGGACAGAACTCAGAAGCATATCCACCTTGTGTGTGTTTGGGGGTGGGGGTGGGGGATCAATCTGAACATCAGTGCACAGGTCAGAGACCTAGGAAAATGCAGTGTCAGTAAATGAAGCCAAGGGAAGAAGGAATTTTTCAAGTATTTAGTTGCATTTTGTGAAAAATTGAATTCCTTTTTTTTTTTTGCTTCAAGTCAAGCATTAGTTTCACATCTTTAAGCATCTTCATTGTTTTGTGGACTTCCAGACCTATAGGATAAAATTGTAGAGCTTTATATATATATATATACATATATATATATATATATATATAGTTGCCCTAATTCTGGATATTTTGTTTGGCAATAACATTATTTGCTGCAGAGTAAAGTCTAAATTGGAGAAGGGAGATATTATTTTGTTTTTAAATCAGAAGATCTCTCTAGGGAGTCCTTGGTACTCCAGTGGCTAAGACTTGGCACTCCCAACGCAGGGGTCCCAAGTTTGATCCTTGATCAGGGAACCAGATCCCTCATGCTGCAACTAAGACCTGGTACAGCCAAATAAATAAATGTTTTTTAAAAAACTTAAAAGAAAAAAATCTCTCTTTTGAAATATATGAGGGCATTGGCACAGTGGCTGCTAAATGCTTTTTACTAGTTGCCATTTGCTGTAATGTTTCTGCCCTTTGTCTTTACATATTGCTTATGGAGGATCTTTTGTTTGGGTCTGTATCTAGACTTAGTAGAAAATGGAGAAGACTATAGTGCTATCTCAGCCATATAGTACATAACTTTGTTATTCAGTAACATTGATCTTCTGGGTCCCCAGATACAAATCTAAGTAGGATCTTGAAGGTATCCTTTTGCCTAAAACAAGAGTGAAATTCATGTCAAACAAGAACCTAAAAGAGTTTTCTCCACTTTTTGCCTAATGAATGATCACAGGCTTTAGGCCACAGGAATCAAGAAAAATTAATGGTGCAACAAATAAGTTGGACTAAGATTCCACTTTGTGTTTCAGAAATCAATTGTATTTTGATATCTCAAATTTATACAATCTTTAACTTTTCATTACATTTTTCTTTTTTTATAGGGCTTTTCTTACATACCTGTTCTCCTCAAAATGAGTGTCAGTATCACCTTCTTAAGACCTTTTGCCAGAGTTTTAGTGCCATTTACCCTTCATAGGAAGAGAAGGGTTTTATATTCAACAATTCTGCAGAGATACATGTCTTCCAAAATACCAGCTGCATCCTATCCTAATAAGGAGAGTACACCACCTCCTGAAGAGCTGGAGTTGGACAAGTGGAAAATTACAATGAAATCTAGTGTGCAAGAAGAGGATGTTTCAACAGTCTCAAGTAGCGAGGATGAAGATCCTCTAGCTGCCACCAGGGAGTTAATTGAGATGTGGAGGTTGCTTGGCAAAGAAGTACCAGAACACTTGAGTGAAGAAGAGCTCAAAACTCTTATGGAATGTGTTTCTAAGTCATCAAAAAGAAAATATTTAAAATACTTATATATTAAGGAAAAAATGAAAAAAGCCAGACAAATAAAAAAGGAAATGAAAAAAGCAGAAAAAGAAGTTAAAAAAGATCAGCTACCAGAAACCATTAAGGAAGATAAACAGCAAAACTTTCTATTTCTACGACTTTGGGATAGGAACATGGACATTGCAATGGGCTGGAAAGGTGCCCAGGCCATGCAGTTTGGACAGCCTTTGGTTTTTGACATGGCTTATGATGACTATATGAAACCACAAGAATTGCAGAATGCTGTTTCCCAACTTTTAGAAAGTGAAGGATGTAACAGAAGAAATGTTGATCCTTTCCATATTTATTTCTGCAATCTTAAAACAGGTGGTGCCTACTATAAAGAGTTAGTTAAACGTTATGGAGAAAAATGGAACAAATTGCTTTTAACAGCAACAGAAAAGTCTCATGTAGATTTATTTCCACAAGATAGTATTATATATTTAACTGCAGATTCTCCCAATGTTATGACTACTTTCAAGCATGACAAAATTTATATCGTGGGGTCTTTTGTTGATAAGAATATGCACCCAGGCACATCCCTAGCCAAAGCAAAGCGGCTGAAGCTGGCAACAGAATGCCTTCCATTAGATAAATATCTGCAGTGGGACACTGGTACCAAAAATCTCACTTTAGATCAAATGATACGTATTTTGTTATGTCTGAAAAATACTGGTAGCTGGGAAGAGGCTCTGAAGTTTGTTCCTAGGAGAAAACATGCTGGTTATCTGGAGATTTCTCAGCATTCTCAAGAGTTTCTCAACAGAATGAAGAAGTCAAAAACTTTTAATTCATTTCCAAGAGGCTCTATAGACACAGAAAAAGCAGCTTGAAGGAGAACATTTGATAGCTTAAAAATAAAGTGGATTAGGAATACAGTTCTATTAGTCCATTTCATCCTGAAGGAAATTCACTTCTTTTTCTTTTAAAGGTTGTCTTTCCAAACTGACTGAAGTATTGTCTTTCTCCAATTAATCAAACGTGTTAAAACTTTAGAAATACATTTTGTTTACTAGAGAAACAAACAAAATCTTAGAAAGTAAAAAGAGTTGTCCGTGTTTGTTTGAACCCAGTAAAAGAATTGTACCATTTGTGTGACTTTTTGAGTCTCAGACTCCATTTTCCTTCTTAAATGTTCTTTTGGCCATGTCAACAGCTACCGTTTCATCAAAAATTGATGAAACCTCAGGTGGTGGTTTATTTAAGGTAACATTTGGAAAAAATTCAGTAATATTTAGCACAGTGGTGGGCATGTCATAGGCACTAAGGTATATCGTTTAACTGAGGCTTTGTTAAGATGTCCCTTGGAATGTCATGAGATTGGGCTATATAATAAAAATGGGTTTGTGGGGATAAAATTCATCTCTTGTCCTCTTCTGAAAAAAAGATTTTATTTGAAGAGTGTCATTATAGCACTTCCCTGTTGTAGTGTAGATCAAGTATTTTCTTTTCAAGGAGATACTTCCTTTTTCCCAGTCCTGTGGTTTTAATGGAAGCTGCCATATTTTTACAGGCCCTGCTCCCCTGGCCACAGCTCATTATCCCAAAAAAGACACCACACTCACACTTTGAGATGAACATCTGACTTTTAAGAGAAGCCAGTCAGAAAATTCTTTTCCAGGATTTTTGGACTTCTCAAGATAGCCTGTGTTAATTCCTTTTTAGTGGTGAACTTTGAGAGGAAGCTCTCGTGGCCCTTCCTTTTTCTGTGAAGGGGATACTGAAAGGAACTTTAGGAACCACATTCATTGTAGACTTGCACCATTGAAAAGTTGGAAAACATGGGAATAGAAATGGCCAAATATTTCTACTTAGTTTCTGAATTGGATGTTAGCATGAGGCATGCTATCCAGTACATTTATTAAAGCAGAACTCAATCTTTTACTAAATGTTAAGTACTTATTCTGTGCCAAATAGTTACTATGCAGTTTGTTGTTTAGTCACTCACTCGTGTCCAACTCTCTTGTGACCCCATGGACTGTAGCCCACCAGGCTCCTCTGTCCATGGGGTTTCCCAGACAATACTGTAATGGGTTGCCATCTCCTTCTGCAAGGGATCTTCCTGACCCAGGGGCCAAATCTCCATCTCCTACATTGAAGACACATTCTTTACTGCTGAATCACCAGGGAAGCCCTACTATACAGAATTTAAAAACTAAATTTATGTATTATCATTAATACTTTTTTATAGATAAGGAAAATGTACTCAAAATAATTCTGCCTTTTGAGCTTCCCTGGTGGCTCAGTCGGTAAAGAATTCACCTGCAATGTGGGAGATCTGGGTTCAATCCCTGGGTTGGGAGGATCTTGAGGAGGGCATGGCAACCCACTCCAGCATTCTTGCCTTGAGAATCCCCATAGACAGAGGAGCCTGGTGTGCTATAGTCCATGGGGTCACAAAGAGTAGGAAACGACCAAGCAACTAAGCACAGCACAATTCTGCCTTTAAGTATTATCTCACAATTCAAAAGGTCTGTCTTGACTTCTAACCTATAAATTATGCCCTCTATAATACGGCAAGAATGAAATGCAATGGAAAAACACGAGACACCTAACCTAAATTCATGGCATCTGAAAAGGCCTTGAAAAAGTCATGTATAAACTTAGAATTGAAACAAGTGCATTATGAATGAATTTCAACTCTTAGATCCTACTAAGTAGCAAGGTGCTAATACTTGAACTGCTTGAGATACAACCAGAAAGTAAAATAGCATAAATAAGCGATTAATACCACCTGACAGGATTGGCACTGGGGGAAGGCAAAGAGGGTTCCTGGACCACCTCATGAGTATCCAGTGTCCCAGCCCTGCTCTCTGGGTACCAGCTCCACTTTATAGGTTCTAACGTTGCTTAGATTGATCAGTCTCAAAGTTTGTTTTCCTCGTCTGTAAAAAGATTAGAAATTGTTCTTGACTCACATAAAACATTCAATATGGTGCTTGGCACCTAAGTGCAAAATAAATACAAACCAATTCAGACTATACATTCAGAATGTATAGCATTTCTAATACAATATATACAAGTTATCATGTCCCTTTGAGGGCACATATTTCTATGTAACAATATGCTAAGATGTTTCAGTGATGCAACACTGGACTTTTTTCTTAGTTATTTTTTCCTTCCCAATAGCCAAGCAGTAACTGACTTCTAAGATTGCTTCTAAATCACAGTGACAAGCTCCCACAATTTGAGCTCATACTGATTTTAGTTTTATAGATTTTTTTAGAATTTGGAATTTAGCAGAACCTCAAATACTGCTTCAGTTTCTCCTAACTAGGTGGTCTGATTTCCTGGGTGTGAAGTAGGAAGGAACAGCTTTTCCCTTTATCTCAAACACCCAATAATTTGTTCTATAGTATTCTTTCTCTTTGAAGGTAACTTGTTTCCTAAGGTCTTCCCTTTATTACCTATTAGTGACATGTTTTCACGTAATAACGTTTCTAGTTCCCTCCTGCTCTTCAAACATGCTACCAAATTCCCAGCTTTTAATAATTAAACAATTGAAAAAAGAAGTCTTTATTTGCTACTATTACCCCTACTATATTACAGTTTAATTTCTAAGCCAGATCCTTCAAGTCAGTATTCAGAACACAGTTTCCATTTTCTTTACACCACTGCTGTTCAATAGAGATACAATGCAATCCATATATGTACTTGACCCAGTAGCCATGTTAAAGATAAAAACTGAAATTAGTTTTAATATATTTAACCCATATGCCTACATTATTACTTCAATTTGTATTCGTTATTGAAAACTAATGTGATTTTACATTCACATTGTTTTTCAAATTAAACATTCAAAATCTGATATGTATTTTAATGCTTACAGAACATCTTAATATGAATACTAGGCTGCTCTCACCTTCTGAAATGGCTCACACTCTGGAGTGAGTTTCTCCCAGCACAACTCTCACTTTCCTAAGTTACCCCACCCCCTGAGGCCACCTCTGGACTTCTGAGATAGCTCACACTCTTTCTATGGGGTGTGTCTCTCTCTAAACAAACCTGCTTTTCACTTTAAGAAATAAATATATGAATACTAAATTTTCAATTGTTAAAGTAAAATGCAGTCCTACCAAGACAACAGTTGTGTTTAACAAAAGCTAACTGCTTGAGTTTTTTAACTTAAATGAGTTCAGTTCTTCAGTTGCACAAACCACGCTTTAAGTGCTTAGAGGCTGCCAAGTTGAACAGTGCAGCTTGATAAACCCTGATAAACCTGTGATCTGTTCTGTGCTTATATCAGTTCCATTGTTTCCAGACAGATTCAGTAGCCACTTCTTACTAATTAATGGACCATGAAGATCTCACTGAACTCTTCCTCTTTGAAATACCTCTTCCTTGTTTCCCTATCACCGCAATGGTCTTCCTTTTCCCAGTCTAGCAGTTTATCAGCCTCATTCATTCATTTAGCAAGTATTTACTGAGTACCTACTATGTGCCCAGAAGCACTTTAGGAGCCTGGCCATAGAGTTGCAAAGTTGGACATGATTCAATTGACTTAACACACATACACACACAAGCACACACACAGAGTCACAAAGAGTTGGATATGACTGAGTGACTGAGTACACAATTGAAGTATAGTTGATTTACAATGTTGCATTTTTCTTTTTTGGAAAGATCTCATTTTGCTGACCAGGGATCGAACCCAGGTCATGCAGGTGAAAGCCTGGAATCCTAATCACTAGGCCGCTAGGGAACTCCTGTTTCTGTCTTATTTACTGCTGTATCCCCAGGACCTGGTACAGTGCCTGACACATAAAGTGAAAAAAGAAAGTGTTAGTCACTCAGTCGTGTCTGACTCTTTGTGACCCCATGGAATGTAGTCCACTGGGCTCCTCTGTCCATGTAATTCTCCAGGCAAGATACTGGAATGGGTGGCCATTTCCTTTTCCAGGGGATCTTCCTGACCCAGGGATTGAACACAGGTCTCCCGCATTGCAGGCAGACTCTTTACTGATTGAGCCACCAGGGAAGATGCAGCTTGATATATGCTGAATGAATCAATCTGATTCATTTAAAAAGGATCACTTTAGATGTTCTATTGACACCAGATTAGATAAGAGGGACCAGTTTGGAGGCTACTGCAGAAACAAAAGCAAAAGATAACAGTGAGCTGGATCAGGATGGTAACAGTTCAGTTCAGTCGCTCAGTCCTGTCCTACTCTTTGAGACCCATGGAAAGCAGCACACAAGACTTCCCTGTCCATCACCAACTCCCAGAACTTACTCAAACTCATGTCCATCGCATTGGTGATGCCATCCAACCATCTCATCCTCTGTCGTCCCCTTCTCCTCCCGCCTTCAATCTTGCCCAGCATCAGGGTCTTTTCCAATGAGTCGGTTCTTCGCATCAGGTGGCCAAAGTATTGAAGTTTCAGCTTCAGCATCAGTTCTTCCAATGAATATTCAGGACTGATTTCCTTTAGGATGGACTGGTTGGATCTCCTTGCAGTTCAAGGGACTGTCAAAAGTCTTCTCCAACACCAGACTTCAAAAGCATCAATTCTTTGGCACTCAGCTTTCTTCATAGTCCAACTCTCACATCCATACGTGACTACTGGAAAAACCATAGCTTTGACTAGACAGACTTTTGTTGGCAAAGTAATGTCTCTGCTTTTTAATATGCTGTCTAGATTGGTCATAGCTTTTCTTCCAAGGAGCAAGCATCTTTTAATTTCATGGCTGCAATCACCATCTGCAGGGATTTTGGAGCCCAAGAAAATAAAGTCTGTCACTTTTTGTTTCCCCATCTATTTGCCATGAAGTGATGGGACTGGATGCCATGATCTTCGTTTTCTGAATGTTGAGTTTTAAGCCAACTTTTTCACTCTCCTCTTTCACTTTCATCAAGAGGCTCTTTAGTTCTTCTTTGCTTTCTGCCATAAGGGTGGCATCATCTGCGTATCTGAGGTTATTGATATTTCTCCTGGCAATCTTGATTCCAGCTTGTGCTTCCTCCAGCCAGCATTTCACATGATGTACTCTGCAATAAGTTGAATAAGCAGGGTGACAATACACAGCCTTGATGTACTCCTTTCCTGATTTGGAACCAGTCTGTTGTTCCGTGTCCAGTTCTAACTGTTGCTTCCTGACCTGTATACAGGTTTCTCAAGAGGCAGGTCAGGTCATCTGGTATTCCCATCTCTTGAAGAATTTTCCACAGTTTCTTGTGATCCACACAGTCAAAGGTTTTGGCATAGTCAATAAAGTAGAAATAAATGTTTTTCTGGTTAGCTTTTTTGATGATCGAACAGGTGTTGGCAATTTGATCTCTGGTTCCTCTGCCTTTTCTAAAACCAGCTTCAACATCTGGAAGTTCACGGTTCACATACTGTTGAAGCCTGCCTTGGAGAATTTTGAGCATTACTTTACTAGCGTGTGAGATGAGTGCAATTGTGCGGTAGTCTGAGCATTCTTTGGCATTGCCTTCCTTTGGGATTGGAATGAAAACTGAGCTTTTCCAGTCTTGTGGCCACTGCTGAGTTTTCCAAATTTTCTGGCATATTGAGTGCAGCACTTTCACAGCAAATACCAAAGAGATACTGGAGACAATGAGTATAAATAATCCTTTCAAAGAGTTTCTATATGAAGGGGAATAGTAATGAGGAGGTAGAAGGAGTTATGAGATCCCAAGAATTTTTTGTTTTGTTATGGTTGTTTTGTAGATATGGGAGATAACATTAGAGGGAACCTTTTATAAGCAAGAAGGATGGGATTTATTGCACTAGTAACAGAAAAGAAGACAGAAAATAAAAGTACAAATTTAGATACCACATCACAGATATAATGAGAATATACAGAAGTTCTGTTTTGATTTCTATTATTTTATTACTGAAAATAAGAATCAAATTCATAAGTTGAGGAGAGAACAGAGAAACTGTGAAATAGTCTAAACAAGTGAATGAATTAGGGCCAGGGTTCTCAACGTGTGGTCTCCAGACTAGCAGCCTCACCATTTGGGAAATAGTTAGAAATGTATGTTTGGGGGGCCCACCCACTGAATCTACTGAATCAAAAATTTGGTGGTACCAGAGTTGTAACTGTTCTAAGAAGCCTTTCAGAAGATTCTAATGTATAAAAACTTGACAACGGTATAGGGAAATATAATGGGATTATAGCTTGGATTAAGAATCTTCCAGTGGTAAAAGAACCCTCCTGCCAATGCAGGTTAGAAACAGGTTCAATCTCTGGGTCAGGAAGATCCCCTGGAAGAGGGCAAGGCAACCCACTCCAGTATTCTTGCCTGGAGAATCCCATAGACAGTGGAGCCTGGCAAGCTGTAGTCCACAGGGTCATACAGAGTCAGACACTAGTAAACTGACTTAGCACGCACACACTTAAGGTTAGTGAAACCAAAATTAGCCACGTTTCATCTCTGATTTTTTTGTATTTCTCTGCCTGAATTCCAGGTTCACATTCACCTCTTACTTTTCAGTGTCCCCGTTTCCTCTTCCATAAAAGCAAGAGCAACTTTAACAGTTAATTCATATGGTGATGATTTAATGCACTTGATTTCATGTTAAAAAATTGCAGATTGTGCTTGGCATAGAGTAAGTATGAATGTGTACTCCATAGTATAGCTATCACCTCACATATTACACATTTAAATTATAGTAATTGTCTGTATTAATCTTTATTTTCAGCTTATTAAATCATTATTTGACTCGCTCTTAGAGACTGCAAAAAAATATCTACTATTAAGCAAGTACCCATCATGAGCCACGCAATGTATTACAAACTTTACCTGTATTATCACACTTTCTCCTCAGTAACCCTATAAGTATTGGTACATTTTTATAGTTAAAATGTATTAAGATTACCTTATCAGTTCAAACTCACAGAATTAGCAAATAGCAGGGTTATAATCTAAATTTTGTGTGATGCTATCAGTGCTGCTGCTCTTTGCCCTGCACTCAACTGCCTTTTCACCCCTTAATCCATTTATTGGGGTGGTTCCTGCAAGTTGGCATTCACTTCTTCAATGGGTATTTATTGAAAACTGGTGTAATCTAGGTTCGAGGGAAACAGGGGTGAGCAAGATAGGTACGATATGACCTCAAGGAATTGACAGGTGAATGGGTTAGCACCTTCCCTCCTTAACTTCTACAGTGTGGTACATGGAACTGGATAGCTTTATGTGACCTCTCTAAAATTCATTTCTCTCATTTAAAGACAGAAGCTTCTATGAGTAAATACATTTGTAACTATAAATGAATATCTCATGTTTATGTCTCCATTTAAAAAATGATTAAAGTTAGTGTCTCAGAACTTCCTTGGCCATCCAATGGTTAGGACTCCGTACTTTCAGTGCTGAGGGCCCTAGTTCAATCCCTGGTTGGGGAACTAAGGTCCCAAAAGCCACTTGGTGTAGCCCAAAAACAAAACAAGAGAGTATCATCCATTAAGTAACTTTTGAAGAGCACATCTAGGAAAAATGAAACAAACATGAACTAATTACATGCTCCCTGGTAGCTCAGCAGTAAAGAATCTGCCTGCAATGCAGGAGATGTAAGAGATGTGGGCTAGATCCCTGGGTGGGGAAGATCCTCTGGAGAAGGGCATGGCAAATACTCCAGTAGTCTTGTGTGGAGAATCCCATGGACAGAGGAGCCTGGTAGGCTACAGTCCACAGGGTTGCAAAGTTGGACACAACTGAAGCAACATAGCACACTATGTAAAATATTTTGCTGGGCACTTTTACATATTCTGTCATAGATGGTGAACCAGAGACTTCAAATCACCGTATCAGCAAACCACCCTGTTTCTGTCATGGTGACAGAACACACTTTCATTCTTTCTGCTTTCCCTAGACTTGGACCCTGACAAGTCATCCACTGACAAATACAAAGCACATTTCACGTGTGAAATGAGCAGTACAAAGTGCTGTAAAGAAAATACATTATTTAAATGGTCTCTGTGGGCAAAGAAATTTTGAGCCATCTAGGAAGACCTTTAAAATATATATATATACTGAGGGAAGTACAAAGTGACCAAAGCAAGGTATATGGATTGTATTATCACACTTGATCCCCAAGACTACCCTCTGAGGATGTACAAATTATTACCTCTGTTTTATACAGAAGGAAACACAGGTCTGTAGACAGTAAGAAATGCTCAAGGTTTACTCAGTCAGTAAAGGGATTCAAACCCAAGTTCTGACTCCTTAAGACCAATTTCTGTAACACTGACAGCAAACCCAGTAACTACAGTTCCACAGGCAAGGAATAGCAAGAGGGCAGTATAAATATAGACAAAAAAGGAAGATGAAGCTGCAAAGTTAGGATGGGGCCCAATGTGATGCTTGGACTTCAGTCTGCAAACCAGGAGCATCAACTCAAGGTTTCTAACAAAGGCAGAAACTACTGCGATCTTTAGGTAATAAAGTTTCTTGACACAGAAATCCCTTGCAGAAAAAAATCAGTTTTACCACTTGCCTCCATAACCTTAGACAAATTTTTCTTTGGCCTCAACTCTCACAGCTAATTGTGTGCTGTGAGTGTGCTCAGTCGCTCATTTGTGTCGAACTCTTTGAGACCCCATGGACTGTAGGCCCTCGAGCTCCTCTGTCCATGGGCTTTTCCAGGCAAAAACACTGAACTGGTCTGCTACTTACTACTTCAGGGGATCTTCCCGACCCAGGAATCGAACACGCGTCTCTTGCGTTGAAGGGGGCCTCTTTACCACATTAAGATTACCACATTAAGAGGACAATTTCACATTGGATTACTGTTCCAATTAAACAGTAGTGGTGATTAAACGATATAGGGTATGACACAAGGGGGCGCTCGATAAACGTGGATTTCACTTTTAAGTAGGAAAAAGAATTCGGTTTTTTTTTTAAATAGGTACACATGATCCAGCAAAACCAGAATGAGAGATCCTGCTAGCTTCAGCTGCAACCACACCTCAGTTGGCAAAAACCTCACAAAAGCTCACCGTTTCCAGGGTTACGCTCTCTGAATCCGCCACTGGACCGAGAAAATCTAACCGACACCCCTATCAAAATCCCCATAAGCGATCTACAGGACTACCCAAACTACCCCGCCCTTCCCTCATAGGCGGCTGGCCGATGATATCATATCCACTTCCGTTTCTGAAAGGGCCTCTCTTCATTCTCTACGGTCGCTCTAGGCTGACGCTTCCAAGGCTGGCTCTGAAGCTCAATGGTTGCTGGGCGGGGCCGTGACGTCCTTGGCGTGGTTGCAGGGGAGGCCGCGGCGGGGAAAATGGCGGACGGGAAGGCGGGAGAGGAGAAGCCTGAGAAGCCGCAGCGAGCTGGAGCCGCCGGAGGTGAACACAACCCCAGCGTCGCGGGCTATGTGGGATGCTCTGAGCCTTTCTTTGAGCTTCCCGGGGTGGGGGGAGTAGACTGAGGCGAGAATGGGCGGATCTGGCCCTCACCCGGCCAGGTGCTGGGCCCAGACGAGCCCCGGGCACGCCCGGTGCGGCCCACTGGGATCCGGGCCCACATCACCTCCTTACCGGGGAAGAGCCGGTCACTGTTCGTCACCTCCTGGCCCCAGCAGAGACCCTGCTTCCGAAGAGAAGGGAGATGGGCACCAGAAAGGGGGACCGAACTCGGGGTGCGACTCGGAGTGGCGGTGCCCGAGCCGCTACCGCCACACCGGAGACGCACATCACACAAAACGCACACGCGCGCTCACTCAGTGCGAGTCACCGAGCGGTGACCGCAGGAACTGGCCGCAGGCCGAGTTTCCGACGGTGTCGGCCTCTCAGTTACACCTAGGAGTTAGTTTGCTGCTCCCTTTTCACTGAGGAAGTGGACTGTCCTGGCCTTTTTCATTCCTTCATTTTTAAGCCTAATACTAATCCTGTAAGGGCTGTGTCGAGGCGATGGAGGGAAAGAGGAATACCTTTGCCTGTCTCCTGGTTTAATCTTTGGGGTCTAGGATTAGGGTTTGATTGTCTTTCTTTGAACTGTCTTCTTTTTATGTGCTAGGCTGTGTGCCAGCCAGCTGCCTGCCAGATATTTAGGTGGCTCAATAGGCTAGTGTGACTCTTCCCTATTTGTTACGATGTCAACTCAGGTTGCAGCTGTCTTTATTTTGTCACCTCCAGTCCTCTAAATTTGGGTCTTGTGCATTAAGGAAAAGAAACATCATGTAATCTCTCTAGCTTTCCCCTCCCTTTGTCCTAACAAGGCTAGTTTAACACGTGCAAGCTGATAATGTCTTTAGAACGTTTTAAGTACCACACTGTCCTAATTCTCCAAAGTCTTATTCCTGAAAGTATTTAATATGAGAAACTACAGAAAATTAGTAGTATATGAAGGTAACTGTTAGGACCTCCTAACAAGTTTAATGTGAATTAACTTGGGAACGAAATTGAGAAAAGTGTACTATTCGGTTACTTTGGACCCAGCATTTCCTTTTTTAAAAATACATTAGGTGCTATTAGTTGAGCCCAAACTCCTTTCACCCTTTCCACTCCCCTCCCTTCTTTTTTGTTGTTTTACTAGTAAAACAGCTTATGAAACAACAGTTTAAACCGTTTAGTACTACCTCTTCAGCGGCTTTTTGTGGCCAAAATTGGAAAATACCAAGTAAAATTACACTTAAAAATTAGTTTGAGGAAAAACAAAGATCTGTAGCCTAAAAAGCCTTATCTGACTTGTAGACTACCGTTTAAGAATGGTTTTTTGTCTTGAATGAGAGTATCTGTGTTTAATGTGAGCCAAAATATATTTTGAGGGAATTCCCTGGGGGCTTAACGATTAGGATTCCCAGGATTTCACTGCCTGGCCTGGGTTCAGTCTTTGTCCAGGGAATTGAGATTTCACACCACACGTGGCTGAAGTGGCCAAAACAAAACAGAAAAATGTACCATAAGTGTCAGCATAATTCCACTGTGTAATTTATCCACCACCCTTTCAGTTAGGGATAATTTATTCTGTAGTATGAATATTGGTGTTTCTGTGTTAGCATATTTTTGTGATGAGAGTGATACAAAATTACCTTTTTTACTAATTGCTATCAAAAGTTGTTGTCTCCTTGTTAGTGACTTAGGCTGATATTCTTTCATAATGTCTACATAATTGCCTTGAGTGTGCCTTCCTTTATAAGAAAAAGTTACATGTTAACCATTTTTGAATGACATGTTTTTAATAAAGTTGTACAAAAAAATCATAGTTAAAACATTCATGCCATCCATGGATATTGCTAAATTGATAAAATTTTATGGCAAGTAGGCACTGTTTAACACTTAGCAGTTTGTATTGGGGGGGGTGTGTACCTAGGGATTTTTCTGAATTTTAACTC
Source organism: Giraffa tippelskirchi (assembly GCF_054371585.1). Classification (NCBI taxonomy): domain Eukaryota; kingdom Metazoa; phylum Chordata; class Mammalia; order Artiodactyla; family Giraffidae; genus Giraffa; species Giraffa tippelskirchi. Next base: position 187,389,187 of record NC_137276.1, on the reverse strand, counting down.
CTATTGAACAATCCATTAAATTGGAATTATAAGTATTTTTTAAAGAAGTTAACATGAATTTATATTAATAAGAGAAGCCACTTACTTGAACTACCTGCTTTCACCTTTAAGGGGAGGGATAATGTTAAGGGTTAGGCTTTGGGTAGCTTTTCTCTTTTTTCTTCCCTTTGGCTAAATTTTTGTAGCTCCTTGAAATAAGTATAAATTTTAGAGCTGTTCATATTGTAATCATACTCACCCCAAGCTATTTTATGTTTCTAATAACTACTTTAATGAAATTGACATTTCTTCTGTCCAGAGGGTCTTGAATATATTCTCATTTAAACTGCACACCAGTCCTATTAGAGACGTGGATGTATACTCTTTTTTTTCAGACAAAGCTACCAGAATGCAAATGGGTCATGAAGGGTATCCTTATGGACTTAAAACTTACTAGGTAATTTTTTTCAAAGTAAGGTACCTTTTTGACTCCCAAGGCCCACCTCTCCTCCTCAACTATTCAATGAAAGACAAGAAGAAAAAAAAATGCTAGTACTGTGTATAGTTTGATGTCACACTAACTAATCTACACATTTTATTTGCTCAGAATACAAACTAGATAAAATCTCTTTTATTTAGATAATCCTTGATAAAGAACATAATAATTTAATAACTTTGTCCCTATTTGTTATAAAGTGATTTATTTTTTTAAAACTGTGTATTTTTTCACTCTTTAAAATGTAAGTCACATTGCTAATCTGTGGCCATTCAAAATTTTGTTTTCCACAGTGCCAGAATAGAAAACATCTCATTAAATAAATTGAAAACAGCAGTTCATGATTACAAGCTCCACCCACCCCCCAACTGCTAAAGTAGTATATGTTGTATTTAAGGGAAAACACTTAATGGACTTTAAAACACTTTAATGGTCTTGATAGTTTGCCTCTTCAGATGACAGGAACACAGATGTGAATAAAATTTGAGTTGCTAGCAGTTGATTAGTTAATTGTAGTTTTCCCAACTCCTCTGTTCATGCTACCTTTTTCTAGAGCAGTAATTATAGAAATCTTCCCCAGGCATCATGAGTGGACACAGATAGTATTATGTTCCATGTATTAGCACATACTAGTTCAGTTAGTTGTCACACTTAATGTTGTTCTTAATATTATAGTAATAATTATGCTTTTCACTTTTCCTCATATTTATGCTTTGATTTTTCTAGATTCTTTGTTCCCGGACTATTTTTTAGGTAAAAGGATTCCTAGAATTCAGAATAGACAGGTTTTAAAAGAATCAGAAATTTTGACTAATGATGGCCTTTGAGTCACAGTTCAAAGAGCAGAGTTACACTAGAGTCAAGAGTAAATGTTCTTCGTGCTGTTTGTTTTGATGTTTTTCAGAGTTTGTGTTTGCACTAACTTGTGCCTTTAGTGGTGTATAGATTGCTTCTATATGTAAATTCAGTGGGTTTTTTTTTTTATGTGTTTCAATGCATAGAGCTAATAAGTTTTCAGTTTTAGCCATGCCAGTCACAGAGAAGTAGTAGTTATCACTGTTTGGGTTTTACTGTAAAATTCATACTTGATTAAAAGTATAAGGATACAGAATAAAATTTGGCATAAATGATTTTAGTGATAGACTGAAAAATAATGTTTGCATAATAACTGCCTTTTTAAGAAATACTAAATTGAATTCTATATTTCAAATATTGAGTAGCAATCTTACATTCTTCGGGTGCTTTTGTAATTTAATACCTAAATAAGTTAATTCAGACAGCCATTGCAATGCTCTTTCCTTCCTAAGGAAATCCTAAAACCTAATACTGCTTAATTTCTCCCCTACATTGTTATTACAACTTTCACCCCTTGTCTGAAGGTAATAAAGAGTTTCTTTTATTTTCCTGTAAACAAAATTAAATGTTCTATTCAAAGTGCTTATTAATTTAGCTACCCCATCATTCCAAAGTTATATAGATTGGGATCTATAACCTCTTGTCCTTTATTACTCGTCAGTCTGTTTGATTTCCCCTTTTCCACCCATTCTTGCTTTTTGTCATGTTTTCCGAACTGTTGTCAGGGTCATTCCTTAGAGAATCTTCTCTTTCTCCATAAATATTCATCCGGTGTAGCAGAGTACATTGTACAGGGTAAATTGGTAAACTTGGGAAAGAAAATATTTAATAATCAGCAGATTTTCTTCTGTCTTGCTTCCCAGTATGTTCTTAAATATCCTTCATGTGTAACATTCAAAATGTTAACTCATTTCATTTGTTAATATAAACAAACAAAATTACTGAAAGACATCTTGCATTCCATGTCTACATGTGTGTGCCTTCTGTTAGAAATTATCATTTCTAGCTCACCTTTTTTTATGATGAAAAAATAATGTGTGAACCTAAATACAATTGTTGATCACTCTTTAAGAATAGGGTAAACAGATGATAATCAAGCTTTGAGAGTAGAATTAAGTTACTAAAGGAGGATGACCTTGATTTCTTCCTTGAAGTTCCTTTCTAAAGATTGTGAGAAATGTTCATGAAGAACACATCACTCAAGAAAGTTACTGCAGGCTGTACTATGTAGTTTGGGACATAATGGGCTGGTCATAAAAAGGTACTTTGTATAACTAGTAGTATACTATTGAAGAATATTAGATGTTTTATTAGTCAAATGTATTATTCTATGATGTGACTAATTGCCGACAAACCAGTTCATGTAGAAGAATTTATAGTTCTTAATTTATGAAAAGCAAAATTCCGCAGGTAATTATATTATTATGTAACTTAGAGTGTTTAGTTGAAGGGTCTTTCTTTTTGTGAACTCTCTTTTTATAATTTTAAATTGCTCTGTATTTTATGCTAGTTAATTCATGGGAGCCTCTTCTACTGCCACACAATCTCAGTTCCTGCTGTATACTCTAACAAACAGTGGAAGAGACTGTTGGGTCAGTAGGTGACAGCTGCAGAGGTATCTTCCTTATAACGATGCTTTTTGAGGTTGCTACTCCCATCAATCTGCTCAGTAAAAATAGCTCATCTTGGTAAGTTGTTTCGACTTCACCAGGACCTGAAGAAGAAGCAGAAAAACCTGTGAAAACTAAGACTGTTTCTTCCAGTAATGGAGGGGAAAATTCCAGTCGCAGCGCTGAGAAGCGATCAGCTGAAGATGAAACTGCAGACCTCCCAACAAAGCCTACAAAGATCTCCAAGTTTGGATTTGCCATAGGTAGTCAGACGACAAAGAAAGCCTCAGCCATATCCATCAAACTTGGCTCAAGTGTGAGTTATTTTATATATTATATTTGTAATGGGTCTTAAGGATTTGTTTTGGAAACCTGCTTTTTTTGGATTCTGATAAATAAGTATAAAATGATACATTGCTGCATGAACTTATAACATGTTAGTATTTAAGAAATTATTAGTATATTCAAGAAAAGTCTGGATGAATTATAACTCAAGCTGTTTTTTAAAAAGGTTTAGAATATGAAAAGGAACAAATATTGTAGGGAATATATGACTTACAAAGTAATAGCTTACAATTTCCTAACTTGTGCAAAACCTCTGAAAAATATTTTTAGAGTTTCAGTTTATCTTTTAATTCCAGTGATGTGGAAAAAACAGTATCTCTAGAAATCATTTGTGTCGTAAAAGATTAATGTTAGTAAGGTACTGCTTAATAAGAGCTTTCTGATTAACTTACTTTGGAGCTACAAATGGATGTTGAGTATTAAAACCTATGATAGTAGTCCTTTGTAGATCAACTTTTGATTTCTTGTTTTTATATGTAAACCTTGAATTATTAACTGTTGAGTGTCTGGAAAATAACTAAAATATTAGATTGAAGCATTAGACATTTGACTATTTCTGATCTATAGAAGTGATAATTTCCTGTGATTCAACTAAATAGGTCTCCTCTTTAAGAAGAAGGAAGTTACTTTAACAGCGTATCGCTGTTGACTTTAGAAAATGGTTATACGTTCTTGTGTAAGGAGTATACTCCTAAAATTGCTTTCGTTTCTTCATGTCCTTTGAAAATTAATGCTCAATTGTCAAGTACATACAGCTTAATATCTTCATTAGGTGTTCAAAGATTTTTAAATGGATCAGGAAAAAAAATAAAAATATGGATCAGATTCCTACTAGAGTGCGTGTGTTTGAGCTACACGTCTAGTTTTTAAAAAGCTACTATTCCTTAGAACCCCCACTCCTGCCATATGCTGTTTTGCCTTTTCTTCCTTCTTGTAAAAAATTTAGTCTGAACAAAAGGCATTCAGCTTATAACTTCATTATTTCATGACTCTTCTCCCTACTTGAGCTGATTCTTTTGGTTTAATCTGTTTTTTTATAACATTGCATATACCCACCTGTATAAATATTTACTTTTTTTGATTGTCTTTTTTTGATAAAGATGTGGTTCTTATGTATACTTCTCATATAGGTGTTCCTCTTGGTAATAGATTTTACTGTGGTTGAACATACCGCATAAGTCAGACACCCATATCCCTACTTTTTCTGAGTCATTGAAATGATTTAGTAATTGCTGATCGTTTTAGTTGGAGGGTTATGCTTTAAAAGGCCTATTCACTAAAACTTTAACCTTTAGAAAACAAACTTTTTTTCACAAAATAAACCAAAGTGTAAACATAATCTTGGTGAAGTGAGATGTAGGATGTGAAAATAGTTGAAACTGTTGCTTTTGATTATATGATGTAAAAAGATAGTCAAACAACCAGCGAATACTTGAGTCTTATGTTGTATGTACAACATCAAATACATGACATGTTTTAAGAGTAAAGGGTGTTTTCTAGAGTCACTATGCATAATTTCAAATGAACATTTTCATTTCTTCAAAAGTACACACTTTATAAAGGTGTTTGTGTTATATAAGAGGGATGGTTAATTTTGTTTCAGCAGCTCAGAGATGATTTTATTGGGGAGGTAATGCTAGAGCTGACTTTAAATACAGGAAAGAAGCAAAAGAGGCAAAAGGACCCAGATAAAAAAGAGGAATTCCCTGGCAGTCCAGTGATTAAGACTCAGTGCTTTCACTGCTGTGGGCTTGGGTTCCTTAGTTGCAGAAGAGCCCACAGAATCTGCAAGGTGCCTTATGCAAAGGCAATTTAAATGTGAAGCCATATGATGCATTTAGGAAGTTGTTCATTGTTAGGAAGTGTTTAGTAGTCAAATGGAGGGATAGAAAGCCCCCCAAATAAGACCATGGGACCAAATCATAAAGGACTTGTAGTCCATAATAAAATTTAGTTTTAGTCTTTAGGTTCTAGAGGAGTCATGGAACTATTGTAGAGTCTAGACCCTATAAAGAGATTTGCATTTTGGAAGCAGTACTCTGGTACTAGTATAGAGAATTAGAGGGATAAGAACAACAGAAGGTGGGAAAATGGTAAATCTTAACAGTTCAGGCAAGAAATGCTAAGGGGCCTTAGGTGTTGGTAGCGTGGTAACCAGTAAGCTGAGAAGGCATGGGGAGATTTAAGTCTGTTTAATAGAGATCTAGTTAACAGGACCTCACAGTAGAATGTGCAAGTTGAAGTAAAGGTTTTCTGTCTTGGGTACTTCATGAGCACTTCAGTACCCCTCGGATCTCTAAGTGGCACTGTCCAGTGGCAGCCAGCTGGTAGAGAAAGATGAATCTTGGTGTCTTTCTCAGGGTAATCTGTGCTTAATTTTAATGTAACTATGGGCAAGTGTTGATGTTCATCTTCTCTTAACCTGTACTAAGTACTTTTATGTAAATGATATTAAATTATAGATCCTAACTAGAAAATCTTGGACAAGAGGAAAACAAATGGCCATATGGTTAATAAAGTAAAATCTACAGTTGATAACCCACATTTTCAAAAAAGAAAATGGATTTCTCCAAAGTTTGTTCTTAGTTCCTTACTATATGTTTCTATGAAAACATAACGTTGCATCTTTGAAGATATTATTCCTGTCATTAAATAAGCCTGTGTAAACATTATGTGATGATACTTTTTTTAATGTTTCTTCTTCAGAAACCTAAAGAACCGGTTCCAACTCTTGCTCCAAAAACCCTTTCAGTAGCAGCAGCTTTTAATGAAGATGAAGATGTAAGTTGATAGCTAGTTTTCTTTGCTTTACTTTAACCTGTTCTTTAAGGACAACGTTAGTGGCAAATTGTCAAGTTGTATTAATGGTACTAGTGAACTTTTTTTTTTTGGCAACTCTTTACAGTTTGGGTTTGTGTGTGTTTTTTCTTTTTTTTTTTTTATGAAATCTTCACAATCTGGATGTTTCTGTTAATTTGGTTGTGGGATTATTTAAAATACTGACTTTTGGGGTCAAGGAACTTAAATCAACAAATGCTTATTATGAGTAATTAATACATATGTGTGCTATGAGTATCTGAGTAATAGCTCCCAAGAACAATATGGATAAGAATTGTACCTTCAGAGGAGCACAAAACGTGGGGCTGGAGTGATTGGCAAGAATATTTAAGAGAAGAAATACGAGTTGGGTACTAAAACATTAGGCAGCGTTTTGACAAACCAAGGAATACTTTTGTAAATTAAGATACCAGCTTTCAAATTACAAGTGGTAGTGCTAAGCAGCTGTGTTTGACACCTGGAGGTTTTGTAGAAGTTTTAGGCAAGGATGAATATGAAATGATTGGGACTCAATAGCTAAGTACAGTGGTTATCACTGTATTCTCCCTTGGACATTTACTCATTCTACACATTTGATTGCTTTCTGTATGTTAGGTACAGTGAGATTACAAAGATAAATCAGACATGTTCCTCTAGGAATTCAGCCTAGCAGTACAGGGGCTTACACATAAAATGGTCCAAGGTAAAATCAAAAGTACCTGAAGAGATGAAATGATATAAGAGATTTAGGTGAGGAAGAGAGGCCAGGTAACTCGATGCATGCAGTGTTATGGAAAGACCACTGGACTGGCAGTTGGAAGACCTAGGTTCTTTTCCTGTCCAGTTATTAACCGATAGAGAGCCTGCAACTAAATCAGTTTACCTTTTGGAGCCTTAGTTTTCCAACTTGTAAAGTGAAGGCTAGATTTAGATCACAGATTTTTAAACCATTTCTTAAGAGTTCTGGGGTTCTGTAGAAATGTCTCAGGAGCTACTGTGGTATTGCATACTTGGTCGCTCAGTTGTGTCCAACTCTTTGCAACCCTATGGACTGCAGCCCACTCAGGCTGCTCTGTCCATGGGGATTCTCCAGGCAAGAATACTGGAGTGGGTTGCTATGCCCTCCTCCAGGGGATCTTCCCAATCCAGGAATCAAACTTAGGTCTCCCACACTGCAGGCAGATTCTTTACCCTCTGAGCTACCAGGGAAGCCCAGGAATACTGGAGTGGGTAGCCAACCCTTCTCCAGGGGATCTTCTGGACCCAGGAATTGAACCAGCTAACAAGCATGACTCTGGTCTCCTGCTGCTATTTCATTTATGTTTGCTCTCTTATCTATTTGGTATTTGGAAATCCAAGTAGTATTTTGTTGAGGAAAAAACTTTTTATGTCCCCTTCCCCCCAAAAAAGGTTTTTGAAAAGCATCGACTTAAATTTAATGTTTTCTTTCATGTCTAAGCTGAATTCCTAAGAGATTATGTAGCATTTTGACCTCTATAGATTATGTCAGGGAAGGACAGTATAGGAAGAAGGGAATAGTATATGCAGAAGTAGAAAGGCTGAAAATTGTAAGCACCTACATAAATCTAACAAATTGAGTCTTTGCGCATATCTTTATTTTACCTTCTATATATCCCTGTGAATTGTGTGATATGGTTATTCTTATTTTCCAAATGGAGAAATTAAGTTATGAGTGCATGAGTATGTGCTGATGCACACAAGTGTCATCTAGAACTTAGAACTAGAACTTGGCTTTCTGGTTTCTTGTCCTGTATTCTCTTCCCTGTTTTTAAAGAAATTTTAGACAGGTTCAGCCAGCACTCTTTCTGCCATAAGATGGTAATGATAGTTAATTATAAACTTGTCTCTTAGTTAAAAGAACACATGCATCTGAAATCTTCATCTGAGGACTTCACTGGAGTTCCAGTGGTTAAGTCTCCGCACTTCCACTGCAGGGGGCATGGGTTTGATCTCTGGTCAGGGAATTAAGATCCTGCATGCCTTACAGTGCGACCAAAAAAAAGGAAATACAGTCTTTATTTGGTTCTTCCTTTTTCTGCAGAACATAGTTAGCCTTGGATATATATCTCAGCCTGAAATATAGTGGACAGAGAACATGTTCATTTGTTTAATTTTGAAATTTAAAAATACTTTTTCAGTTCTGTCTCTTTAGTTTCTTTTAATTTGTAGAATGTTCCCCAGTTTGGATTTGTCTGATGTTCCCTTATTATTAGATTCACGTTCCTCTTGGCAGGTGTACCACAGAAATGATGCCAAGTTGTCAGTGCATATTATATCAGGAGCACGCGTGTCAGTATGTCCTGTTACTGGCAATGCTTCCGTTGATCATTGGGTTAAGTGGTGTCTGCCAGATCTCTCTACTGTCAAATTACTGTTTTACCTTTTATAATTAAAGTTTATCTTGTGGGGATATGTTTTAAGAATATGTGAAAATACCTAACTACTTAAGTGTTTATTCATGAATATTAATATTCATTGATGATTCTTACCAGAATCAGTTCTATTTTTGCCAAATGGTGATTTTTTTTTTTTCATTCTTTCCCCCTATGTTTATTAATTGTCTCACTGTAAGGAAGAGCTTTTCCTTATTTATACAAGTGTAGCCTATTCAACAGGCTATAATGCTCAAATTGTCCCAGATTTGACCAGTAGAAACCTCTTTAAGGTGGATCTTGAGATGACTGCTTAAAAAATAATATTTATCTCAGTAACATTTACACATAAAAACATCTAAAAGACACTTGTCACATTGTTTTTCACCAGCTGTAACTATGGAAGAGCAGTAAGGAATGAGCTTTCAAGATGTCTTTACAGTAAAGAAGACATTTTTGAGAAGAAGCAATACAGTGAAGTGGTTTAGAGCGTTTTTTTGGTGTCCAGCTGTTTTGTGATTTTAGGCATGTTAACCATGTGTACTACAGCTACAAAATGTGAATGATGATACTCATCCCACTTGGTAGGATTGTTCGAGTTTTCAGAGATAGCGCATATTAAAGCATTTAACACAACATGTAGATTCTAGTAAACAGTTTTAGTTCTAAAATATCAGGTTTTTACCAGAATTTTTTCTTTTTGCACATTCAGCACTTGAAGCATAGGTTTATTTAATGTAGTTAAAATAAGTTACTTTTTTAACCAAAATTTACAGTTGGATATAAAATTTAGCATTATTATTATCAAGTGATTTTAATATAGTTGACCCTTGGCCAACACAGGTTTGAACTGCATGGGCTTATTTATACGCAGATTTTTTTTCAGTAAACATGTGCTACAGTACTGCACTATCCCAAGTTGATTGAATCCTGGGATGTGGAACCATGGATATGGAGGGCTCACTGTAAAGTTACACACAGATTTTTTGACTTGAGGAGGTTTGGGCCAGAGAGTGGTGCCCCTAACCGCCCGCTGCATTGTTCACGAGTCTGCTGTATCTATATGCAGTCATTTCTGTGTGTCTCTTTTTTTTCCAGAGTGAACCAGAGGAAATGCCTCCAGAAGCAAAGATGAGGATGAAGAATATTGGAAGGTATAATTTTTGTATAATATTGTAGAAAATTATAGTGAATTTAAAGCAAGAATAAATTTCACATAGTCTGTTCAAGTTTTTGTTGCATATTTGGGCAAAACAGTTTTGTTTTCTAATATAGCAGTATTTCTCTCCTGATAAGAGAAAATTAGTATTTTAAGAAAAAATAGCAACAGTATAATGCTATTTCTTTTCAGATACGTGTAACATATATTTTTTCAAATAAACAGAAATGTTTCCGATTTAAAATTTTTTCAGGTATAAAGAAATGGCTTTCACTCATTTCACTTACAGTATCATCCCCGCCACTTAATCTTGATTGTATGTGCTCCTTTTTCCTTGGTAATATAGATGCTAAATATCAAAATAAGATAAAAACCATCTTTAAATTTTCCTCTATTTGTTATTATGGAAATAACATTAATTTCATATTAACATGATATTCAGTTTCTTGTCTTTGTATGAATAAATGGATAACTTAGAGGTTAGTAAGAAAGCTGGGCTTCAAAATGGCCTATACCATTTCTCCATTTCTATCAAATGTATGTTCTCCCAAAGAACTAAGTGCTAAGTCTTTCAGCATCAGTCTTCAGACTTTGCCTATGGTTCCAATGGGAACAGTCCCAGTCGCTGTCTGCTGGCCTCCCTTTCATACAAGACTCTAAAGTAAAAAATACATCTGACATTATAACCAAAATATAAACCAAATCTGTACCTGCATATATCTAAACATTTAAAATCAAAACATGTTCATAAAATGACAACTGAACCATTTTATGTGTGATACATCTTCATGTTTTTTTTCTATTTCATTTTTTATAAATAGTGTTGGCAAGTCACCAAATTGATTTAATGACCCTGTTAACAGGTTACATGGAGAAGGAAATGGCAACTCACTCCAGTATTCGTACCTGGAGAATCCCATGGACAGAGGAGTCTGGCGGGCTATAGCCCATGGGGTTGCAAGAGTCAGACACGACTTAGTGACTAAACCACAGTGGGTTACAAGCAACTGTTTTTAAAACTATAGTGGTTGCCACCTTTAGCTGTGTATCAGAATCACCTTAAATGTTTGTTAAATCTACAAATTTACCTGGCTCCTCCTCAGGCCCACTGAATCTGAAATTTTAGGACTGGGTCTGGGAAAAGGGTATTTTTAAAAAGATCTGTAGATGTTTGGCCTCCGTTTATAATGGGTGCTAAACAGACATTTTGAAAGAGTTAAAAACATGGCCCAAAAGTCATTATATAACATTTTAAATAAATTTCTTTCTTTTAACACAGGGATACACCAACATCAGCAGGACCAAATTCCTTCAATAAAGGAAAGCATGGGTTTTCTGATAACCAGAAGCTATGGGAGCGAAATATAAAATCTCATCTTGGAAATGTCCATGACCAAGACAATTAAATGATGTGTTTTGAAATTGGGGTGTGGGGTGGGTGTAAAGTTAAAAGGAACAGTTTCCTTTTTTAAGGAATGGTATAAGACTATCTTTGGAGCCGCCCTTTTTTTCTTTTTCTTTTTTTAAATATTGAGTGGTACACTAATAAATGAGAATTTGAAATTAGAGGTAATTTATGTTTTATATACAGATTTCGAGACATTTACTAATTTTGTAGTTTCATGTGATTAGTTTCCAAAGGTTACAGATACTAAAAAAATCAGAAATGGTACCTTTCTAAGAATTGCATATTTTTTTAGACACAGCTATTAGCACATTAGGAGGGAAGCAAAAAGTTGTCTATTTAAACTGTAGGCAGTTACTCTCTAACTTAACTCCCTTATTAACCTAAACTTGTCTGGCTCCCAGGAACAGCCTTATAGAGAAGGGAGTATTGTATTGGGAGGAAAATGTTACTGGACTGTTGACTGAGAAAGTAAATTAGATAAAATACAGCTTTTTTTTCCCTAATGGGCATTTGTTTAGTTTCAGATCATCATTAACTAGTTATTGCATTGCTATCAGTGGATACAGATGCTTAGCTCTTTAGAAAGAACATTTTAAAATTTTACGTAAACTGTTGAATATTTAAAATAGCCCACTTCACTTTAAAGGGTCTTGTCTACCTTCATTAGTCTTCAAAAAACAACCATTTGCTACCAAAGTAAATCAGTATTTTGAATGTGCTTCTCTTGAATTTTGTTATTAGCTAGTTCCTGTAAGCATTTCCACCAGATCGGCAAATCATAAGGAAGCTGTTTCTTTTAAAATAACAAACCACCACCAAAAATTTAAATGTACATAATAGTTAAATGTTTGGCTGTTCTTATTTTTTAAAGGGTATAAACACCAAAAAAGGGGGGGAGCAACATTGTATGAAGATGGAAGATAAGAAAGATGCACTTTCTGTAACTTTATCAAAGCATTTATGTTACTAACTTGTGAAATCAATTTGATTTGAACTTATTAACAGGAATTCTTATTTAGCACAAAAATATGGTTTACTTTAACTGTATACTTGCTAACCAGTGGCCTCTCAAAAGCACATTTTAGATACTGAAAATGAAAGAAAATGCATCTTTAAACATATTTTATGGAATCTTTGACCACATATACTTTGTTAATCTATGTGTTGTAGGATTGTGTTTATTTTGTATTTTTGTATTGTATATGAATTCTTTTTTAATGTGACAGTTAAACACATCTTTTAAAGCATAGACACACATAGAAGAAACATACAGTATAATGATTTCCTTGAAAACTACAATGTTAGATTTGGAGGCAGCTTCAGACTGTTTGATTGGTGGTAACTACTTGCTGAGCTCTTTTAATAAGTAATAAATAACTCCAGAGAAGCAGCCTGTATATATTCCTAATACTTTGTTCACTTGCATTTGAGTTTAGAATAAGCCCCAAGTAAAACAATGGAAATGTATATAGAACTATTAGTTCTTACTTACATGATTTAATTATATCAAGATACATGAATTTGACTTGCTTTAATGTAGGCAAACTTTCCATTTTTGTTCATTTTAATGTTTATGTTGAAATAACATCCCTCTCCTACATTTCATTTTCTTGACTCAAATATCAATGTACGGTCAAGATGGGAGAGAGAAACAACTAAGATGAATGTCTTTACTAAAATACCAATAAATTTGTCAAACTCTATTAGTGTTCTTATTTTCTGTTCCAGTCAATTCTTATTTTCTGTTCCAGTTGCTGGGTTTGTTTGTTTTAAGCAAAGAGACCTGTTATTACTGTTGCCCAGATGGGTGGCTGAAGTAACCGGAGATTTAAAATTGTTTTTTGTAATCTACATAACTGAGCACATAGTTTAAGAGCATTATGGTATCTCAGGTTTGAAGAGACTTGATCCAAATCCTCCCCTCCCTCCACTGCCAAAATGTTATCTAGTGTGTGCTGTAGTTAAGTCCTAGCCAAAGCATATCTTTGAAAAGTCCTAAGTATTGGAAGGTATTCTGTTACTGGTGGCTGCCATTGATTATCTCTGAATATTTTCTTGATGTTTATAATGCTCCTGTCCAATAGGTCAAGTCTTAGTAAATGAAAAGATTGAACTATATTTTAGAATTAAGATTCATTTCTAGTTTAATTACAAATGGAGGCTATGAATTTCAGTTTTTTTATAACTAATTATCAAGGTTAGTTTGATACACTGTGAAGCGATTGTTCAATTTACTTTTCTTGCTTAGATGAAGATACCTTTTAATTTTTTTCAACTTCATTTTGAAAAAATTTCAAACTTAAAAAACATTGCAAAAATATATGAAGTATTTCCCATGTTCTTCTAGTGATAACATATAACCACAAGACAATTGTCAAAATCAGGGAATTAACATTATTAATATTGTCATCTTTCACTATTATTCTACAGACCTTACTCAGATTTCACCATTTGTTCCACTAATGTCTCCCTAGTTGATTCACTTCATTATCACACATTGTTTAGTTGTCATCTCTCTTAAACTCCTTTAATCTGGGACTCTTCAGAGTTTGTCTTTTATGACCTTAGACTTTTTGAAAAGTACAAGCCAATTTGTAAAAGATCTCCCAGTTTAGGGTTTCCCTAATGTTTCCTCATGATTAAATTGTTTATTGCATTTTTGGCAAAAGTAAGATACCTGATGGGTCCTCAGTGCATCTGCAAGCACATGATGTCACTTTGTCCTCTTACTAGTAATGTTAATTTTGACCACTTGGTTAGGGTGATATTTGCCAGATGTATCCAATGTCAAATTTGTAATTTTTCCATTTGTAATTAGTATCTTATGGGAAAATTATTGTCTCATATTTCTCATACTTTTGCCCACCAATTGGCAGACATTCATGGTTTTTGTTTCTGGGGGTTTTTTCCTTAGGCTTTTTATTGAAACAGTTGTTAGTGTAGGATTTGCCAAATGATGAGTTTTCTATTTTCATCTTTCCTTCTACTTTTAGTAGTTCAAATTCTGTTAGGCAATTTCCATGTTGATAATGGGCTCATGTGTTTTTATGTTACTCTATAAGTGCATCACTGTCATATATTTTATTACTCAAACTCCCACATTTGCCCATGCAAACCCCTTCGCATTGACCCTTGTGCCTTTTTGACATGTCGCCATTCTTAATATTTTCTGGCACCAGAAGATGTTCTGGACTCATCTCGTATTTTCTCTTCTCTAACCTTAGAATCAATGATTTCTCTAAGCATCCATGGTTCCTTTCAGAATCTATTTAGAAGCCAAAATCTGCACTAAGTGTACACTTTGGTACTGAAGTGTCATTGCTTCCAGCCTGTTTAACAGAGCTAGAAAATATGTATGTATATATACATCTGTATCACTTTCTAGATCTGTTAGGTGTGTTATGTATTTGTGTGTGTTAATTGTATGTGTATATGTATGTATATACTATGTATCTCCTTGAGTTCATTTAGATACTTCCGTTCAACACCAGCACCAGATTCATTCTAGTCTTTCTCCTTTCTTATTACTCTTGTCCAACAGTAAGAAATCTGACTTAATTTACCTATGAAAAACTACTAACCAGAGTACAGTATATGTATATAGTTCCTTTATAGTATTAAAAGTACATAAACAAAATACTGGTTTACAAAGGTTAGTTATTTGCTCCCCCTTTCAGGGTGGTTGTGTTAACTCACTTGGAATGCATTTGTGTTTCATAATGAATTCCTGCTTATTCCTTGTTAATGTTTTGTTATTTGAAATATTAGCATAGGTCTAAAAGTTGAAACTACACAAACATTGTCACTCTCTATTCTTTCTCATTCTCTTCCTCCTGTCTTTTCTATCCTGTTTGCACCTATCCCCTATAAGTAATCTATCTTTGGTTTTTGGTTTATCCTTCTTTGTTTCCTTTTGAATAAATGAATAGATGGGTGTTAATTATATCTCCTTATTTCTTACATGAAATGTAATATAATTACTCTTATCCTCCCTCCACCCTCTCCTTATAGTATACAATGGAAACTCTGCCAGTTCATGGAGATCTTTCTCAAAAAAAAAAATTTTTTTTAAGGCTGTATAATACTCTACTGTGGGAATATACCATAGTCAGTGCAATTATTCTTACTTGTATGGGCATTTAGGTCATTTCCAATGTTTTGCCATTACAGTGCTGAATTGTATAACCTGTACACGTGTATTTTTTTTTTTTTTATTGGGATGTATCTTCCTTCAGGTAAATTCCAAGAAGTAGGATGCTGGGTCAAAATATAAGTGCATATCTATTCTTATTCAGTTCAGTTCAGTTCAGTTGCTCAGTCATGTCCAACTCTTTGCGACCCCATGAATTGCAGCACGCCAGGCCTCCCTGTCCATCACCAATTCCCGGAGTTTACCCAAACCCATGTCCATCGAGTCGGTGATGCCATCCAACCATCTCATCCTCTGTCGTCCCCTTCTCCTCCTGCCCCCAGTCCTTCCCAGCATTAGGGTCTTACTCGATATTGTCAAATTCTCCTGAAGGATTGTACCAGTTTGTTTCCCCACCAGAAATGTATGAGTGCCTCTTCCCACAGCCTTGCCAGCACAATGTTTGCCATGCTTTTTTAATTTTTGCTATCTCTGATAGGTTTTTAAAAATGGGATGTTAGAGTAATTTTAATTTGCATCTCTCTAGCTATGAGTGAGATTGAATATCTTCATAGGTTTAGGGGAAGTTTGAGTATCTTTTTAGGAATAGCCTATTTCATTCCATTTTACTATTGGGTTTTGGTCTTTTCTCAAATTTTAAGAATCTCTGTCATTTTTTAATTTTTATATATTCTATAAATATTCTATCCCAATTGTTAGTTGCTTCTGGCTTTGATTATGGTGAGTGTTCTTTGTAATACAGAAAGCTTCCTTTTTTGATATATATAGTGAACTTTGCTTATTGCTTTTCAATTTTGTTAGTAGTTAGAAAGCCTTTCTCTATATTGAGGTCAAAGATGCATTCACTGTTGTTTTTGTAGTGGCTTATTTTAAAATGTATTGTTTCATTTTAAAATTTAAAGATTCCTCATCCACTTGGAGTATATTCTTGTGCATTTGTGAGACCAAGATCTAATTTTAGTTAAATACGGTATTAAGCCATCCTAATCAGAAGTAGTCTGCTTTTGTATTTTCCGGGTGTTAAATTTTTTCTTACAGGTTTTGCATATTTCCTGTTAAACTTCTTCCTAGTTAGTCATCATTGTTGCTATTAAAATGAGGTTTTCTCTATCATGTGCTGGTTATTTCAGGATATGAAGGCAGTTTCTGTATGTTAATTCTGTATCCTGCTATCTTACTAAATTCTTCAGAGTTTTATCATTGATTCTCAAGAATTTTCTAGGTGTACCATAATATCACCTGCAAAGAGAGATGGCTTTATCAATTTTTGTGCCTCTTATTTTTCTTGTCTAATTGTATTCCTTAATACCTCTAATACAATATTGAATAGTAGTAGAATAAATGGATATCCTTGCATTATTCTCAGAGGAATGTCTCCAGTGTTTTAAATAAGACCCTGACTTTAGGACCAAGATAAACATGTTAAGAAAAAACCCCATAAATTCCTAATTAGAAAAAAAAAAATTTGGCTGTGCCAGGTCTTAGTTGCAACATGCTGGATGTTCAGTGTTTAGTTGCAGCATGTGAACTCGTAGTTGCGGCATTTGGGATCTAGTTCCCTGACCAGGGATAGAACCTAGACTCCCTGCATTGGGAGCATGGAATTTTAGCAACTGGACCACCAAGGAAGTCCCCATAAATTCCCAGCTCTCCTAAGAGCTTTTATCAGAAGTAGGTGTTGAATTTTGTTGAAAGGTTCTTCAGCATTTTATCAGTGAGGGCAAACTAATATAAAGAATTGTTAACATCAGAACTCTCAGGTGTAGTAGAAGTAGCAACTGCAGGTAGAAACTAACTACCCACAAGGCTAAGAGAATAACTGAATAAGGGAAAGACATCTCAGAGGAGGGGCCCAGAGGCTGAAATTCAAATCTTTGAGGATAGAGCTGCTAGCTTCAGGAAAGAGCAACATACCAAGCTTCCCATCACCATAGTGAAGACAAATTTTGGAAACTCATGATTGAACTTCTGCATGAAAAGTCCCTTGGTGATATGTAGCCCTTTACCCCCACAAGAATCCATTGTTAGTAATAATTAACTGTTTTTAGTTATTTACATTTTACTTCATTTCCCTATACTTTCCAAATTTTCTACATTGATCTCACATTACTTTGATAATGGACGTGGACATAGAACTCTTATTCACATCTTGTACTTTTTTTAATGTAAATGTTCTGTTCTAAACTTTGTTTTCTTCTAAGTATAAGTCCTCTTTGAAAGCATCTTATCTTTCGTATCTGCTGAATTCACCTTGCTTAATTAGAAAAGTGTACTATGTAGAATATCAAGGATGACAAGTATAACTTTACACTAAGTCTGAACTCTGGTGTATGTTTATCACTGATTGATGTCATCCAAATAATGCCAAAAATGAATTTCACTCAGAATCCAGCAGTATTGTCCTGATCTCATGATATACACCTAAAGTTACTTATTTTATTCTTGCTTTTATTTTATATATATATTAACATATATATAATTTAATATTTAAATTATATTTAGATATAAAGATTTATATTAAATTATATATCTATTATATATATATCTATATCTGCTTTTAGAATTCCATGACTAATCTTAGTTGATGTGAAATGGTTAATTAGTAACAACTATGAATTTACCCATGTAACCATGACTGAAATTTCCTAAATAATACTAAGAGAATATATAATTATTATGCCCCGATTTTAATAAAAAGAAACATTGTATCAGCATTCAAACATCTAAGATCATGGCATCCAGTCCCATCAATTCATGGCAAATAGATGGGAAAACAATGGCAACAGTGAGAGATTTTATTTTCTTGGGTTCCAAAATCATTGCACATGGTGACTGCAGCCATAAAATTAAAAGATGCTCCTTGGAAGAAGAGCTATGACAAACCTAGGCAGCATATTAAAAAGCAGAGGATTACTTCGCCGACAAAAGCCCATATAGTCAAAGCTATAGTTTTTCCGGTAGTCATGTATGGGTGTGACAGTTGGGCCATAAAGGCTGAGCATCTAGGAATTGATGCTTTTGAACTGTGGTGTTGGAGAAGACTCTTGAGAGTCCCTTGGACTGCAAGGAGATCAAACCAATCAATTCTAAAGTAAATCAGTCCCGAATATTCACTGAAAGGACTGATGCTGAAGCTCCAATACTTTGGCTACCTGATGCAAAGAGCTGACTCACTAGAAAAAACACTGATGCTGGCTGGGAAGGATTGAAGGCAGGAGGAGAAGGGGACGGCAGAGGGTAAGTTGGAAGCATCACTGACAATGGACATGAGTTTGGACATTGGGAACTGGTGGACATCCGGAAGATGGTGAAGGACAGGGAAGCCTGGCGTGCTGCAGTACATGGGGTCACAGAGTCGGACACAACTGAGCAACTGAACACCACCAGAGTACTGCAAAGAAAATAATGTGGAAAGAATGCAAGTATTGATACTAATTAGGTAAAGTATTTGCAAATTATTAAAGCAAATCTAACTGAAGATGCAATTGAGAATGAAAAGGTGTGTATGTGGGAACACGGTTAAATGAGGAATGTCTACTTTTCCACTTAGTTTTGCTATGAACCTAAAACTGCTCTTTAAAAGAAATAGTTAAAAAAAATTTTTTTAAATGTGAGCAGTGGTTTGACTTACAGATTGACAAGGTATGTCTCTTAACCATAATCTAATAATACTAAGTTCAATATAAAAACCACCAAATATATTTGCTGTGAGAGAATATTAATTTAATCTGTGTATGAACAGTTATATGCATTACCATACCAGCAAATTTCCCAAAACATTTAAATGTAGTTACATTCTCAAAGGGTAACTCTTGAGACGATAATGTCCCTTTCCCAGCTGATTTTAAACAAGTGTTTCTTCTCGTTCTATCTATTTGAATGCTACAGTAGGCATCGACTATGAGATGCTCCAAGGAAGACAACTGCGAATCTCAAGTATAAATTTTACTACAGGCCTTGCTTTCTCCAGGAGGAGGAACTGAAGAAGCAGGTGTGGGCCTTCCCTGGTGGTTCAGTGGTTAAGATTCTGCAGTTACAATGCAGGATGTGTGGGTTCAATCCCTCTTGGGAGAACTTAAGATATCGCATGCCACACTGCCAAAAACACCTAAAGGAGCTGCCATTCTGTGCCATCTCTTAAGGGGTGCTGGTAGTGCCATCCACTACCAGCAAGAGGGATCGAATACACTTTCATTACTCACTTATATGACTTCCCTGCTGTGGACATAGAGCCATTAAGAAAACTGGGAAGGTTCAAGATTAAGAGCAATTTCAGATATTAATCTGGAAGTAATGTGTGTCAGAGAAAAACAAGGCAAACATGAAAGCTGGGAAGCAGAGATATTGGTAATGCACTGCATGTGTGAGTTTATAAAATCTTAAAAGAGTACTATGTTAACAGGGTTTCCCAGGTGGTGAAGTGGTAAAGAATCCACTTGCCAATGCAGGAGATCAAAGATATGGGTTTGATCCCTGGGTCAGGAAGATCCCCTGGAGTAGAAAATGGCAACCCACTCCAGTGTTCTTGCTTGAGACACCCCATGGAGAGAGGAGCCTGGTGGGCTATAGTCCTTGGGGTTGCAAAGAGTCGGACATGACTGAGATACATCCACACATATAATATGTTATCAGTAATTAGTAGTGATGTAATAGAAGTAACAGATCAGAGACATTGCTAAGGAATTCATTGCCTGAATCAGCTAAGGAATTCATTGCCTGAATCACTGATGGAAGCATCCCTGATGACTAGGGGTCTGGATCTAGGTACCTGGAGAATAGTAGATGCTAAAGGGAAAAAAAACTGACACACACACATATGTATTACAGGATAACTTTTAAAATTTAAGAAAAACCTCCAGTCAAGATTTAGGAAAATCCACAGAGGGTTTTCAAGGGGAAATGGGGTCAACATTAAGACTTAATTGTATAACAGTAATTACCATTGGTGTGGGAGTTAATAAACTATATTCCTCTTACCTGTTTTCACATCTGTTGGAAAGTGTTGATATGTATCTGAACTTACACTGCCTACAGCTCATGAAATGGATGCCTGTGGAGTAGAAGACACTGTGCCAAGAACTTAGAGCAAGGAATGAAAACAAAGCAAACTCAAGTGGTAGATTTATATGCAAATATGTCTTTTTTTTTTTAATTTTGAGAAAGATCTTTATTTGCTTTACATAGCAGTAAAAATTGTATATTATACATTGCCTGTGTGTGGGTTCAGTCACTAAGTCATGTCTGGCCTTTTTTGCAACCCCCTTGACTAGCCCACCAGGCTCGTCCATCCATGTAATTTTCCAGGCAAGAATACCGGAGTGGGTTGCCATTTCCTACTCCATGTCATGTTTTCTAGTTGGCTTTCCTGGTGGCTCAGATGGCAAACAATCTGCCTGCAATGCAGGAAACCAGGGTTTGATCCCTGGATTGGGAAGATTCCCCTACAGACAGGAATGGCTACCCACTCTAGTATTCTTTTTGGAGAACTCCGTGGACGGAGGCAGGCTACAGTCCACGGTTTGCAAAGAGTCAGACACAACTGAATGAGCACTTTCTAACAGAACTAATATTCCTATGAAAAGACAGACTAGCAGCCAGGACTTTTTATTCAAGACAACCATAGGAAATTTTCTGGTGGTCCAGTGGATCAGCCTCCATGTTTCCACTGGAGGGGGCATGAGTTCAATCCCTGGTCAGGAAGTTAAGATACTACATGCTGCACAGCCAACAAAGCCAATCATATACTATGTATAAGAGACATACCTTAAATATGAGGTTATGAGCAGGTCGACAGCAATAAGGATGGTAAAATGTACCACATGAATACCACCCCCCCCAAAATCCTCAAGTAGCTATTTTACTCTTTAAAAAATATTCATTTGGTTGTGTCAGGTCTTGGTTGTGGCATGCAGGATCTCCTATTGCAGTATGTGAGCTCAGTAACTGCTGCACCGGGGCTTATCTGCCCTGCAGCATATGTGATCTTAGTTCCCCAACCAAAAATGGAACCCAAGTCCCCTGAACTGTAAGGTGGACTCAACACCTGGGCCACCAGGAAGCCCCTGTAGCTATTTTAATTTCACTCAAAGTAGACATAAAGCAGGGAGCATTACCAGAGGCTCTTCATTTTATCCTTTCATAATGATACAAGATATAACTCACCAGGAAAACAATTCTGTATTAGACAACTAATAACAGCTTCAAGATATATGAAGCAAAAATTGCCAGAATTATTAAAAGAAATAGACAAATCTACACTCATACAGGTAGAGGTATTCTTCTGATAGAACCAACAAACGAGAAAAAGAAAAAAAAAAGAATAGGGGTACAGGATATTTCAACAAAAATAATCATTTAATTGACACATGTTAAAACAATGCCTCCACACTGCAGAAAATTAAGTTCTCATGAAACATTTACAAAAATTGACCACTGCTTATCCATAAAAAATAACCCTCATCAAATGTTAAAGAATAAAAAATATACAGAATGTTTTTAATCACAGTAAAATTATTTTAGAGATCACTAACAAAAAGATAACCCCAAAACCCTCTATGTTTAGAAGTAAAATATGTGTGAAATAAATTATAATGAAAATTAGAAAATATTTTAAATCAAGTAACAGTGAAGGAATACCATATCCCAATGTGTGGAATGTTGTGAAAGCTGAGTTTAGAAGAAACTTAACATTAGAAAAGATATTAAGTCAGCAGTCCTTACCTGAATGGTGGTAAACTGGAAAGAGGCAGCAAATTAAGCCCAAAGTCAAGATGGCTCAGTGGTAAAGAATCCACCTGCCAGTGCAGGAGATGTGGGTTCAGTCTCTAGGTTAGGAAGATCCCCTGGAGAAGGAAATGGCAACCCACTCCAGTATTCTTGCCTGGAAAATCCTATGGACAGAGGAGCCTCAGGGGCTGCAGACCATGGGGTCACAAAGAGTCTCAGCAACTAAACAACAACCCGTACTCTTAACATTCTGGAGAAATCCAATAAACGGCAGTATTCACTTCAAAACTTCAGATAACAGACTATAAAATAAGCCTGATATATTTATCCAAACAGTAAACGTAAAACCCCTGTTTAGGAACCTCCGTGAAGGTTTAAACTTCCATTATAGGTTGAATCCCCTAATTCAGTTATGAGTGGGAAGCATCATATACAGTTTACTCCACAGCTATTAGAAAAAAAGACACTGAAGGTCCGGACTAAATCCAGCAGTTTAGGTAACTTTGTGAAATTATGTAAAAAGCCACCAGCATTTAATAAAACAGCACTAACAAGCAGATTTAATCAGGGGATACCTGATCTGACAACTACAACAAATCAATGTGTGCTTTTAGAAAGGAATTATTATAAACAGCAGTTTCTCCATGGAAATATAAAACTGAATTTTTGGAATCTTAATACTTACTTCTGCATGAAATTTATGTAATTTTCTAAACACACTTCAATTATCCAAACATGGCAGTTAATTGTACTACTTTTGATTTTGTTGTAAGATTATGTTTAAGTGTAATAAGTCTTAATAGTATCATGTGTTCCCTCAGTGGTTATCTTTAATGTGTTCAATTCCCCTCCTCTTTAAAAATGGATTAATTTAATAATAAATAACAGCAACTGATTTATGAGCTGAAAATAGTGACAAGCTTAACTTCAAAGCTTTTGCTTTAAACAAGATTCAACATCTTTTATTTACATATTTATGACATACATCAATGGTCTTACCCAATTAACTAAATCTAATAACAGTGGTGACAATGGAACATAAAGACAATTCCAAATTTTAGTCAGGTTGAAGTACATTTTCATTAACTGAAACATACGATTAAACAAGCAGCCATTATAAAGCTGTAGACTGTATGTCAATCCACTTAAAATTGAAAGTCAGCCACACAGCTACCGAAACAATGGGAAATGTGCAAATGCAAATATTACATATGCAGGTATAGCACATGCATGGCATAACATTTATTTTTCTTTTAAGCCACTTAAACTGGAATAAGCATTTTAATAATATATATACATCAAGGCACATTCTTTTCTTGTGCTTTAGGAATGATTTACATGTGGTTTGCTTATATCTTAATTTTACACCTTATATAGCTTATTCTAATACTTAGAAGTTTAATTTTAACAATTATAACTTGAGTGGTAGTTTCCCAGGAGAGAAATGTGTTATCTCCCCATGGTTATTTTGAAAAATGAGAAAATTAGATAGCTTACAGAGGTGGAAATTTAAAAATCAAACACACAAATTAATTTTTCAGGCAACTTTTAAAAAGAATTTACTTTTAACAATTTGGTGGGCCATAATCAATTCCTTTAAGTAGTATACTATAATGAGGGTTGAACTGAAGAATTTTCAATATTCTGAAATTACTTGACAATCATATGGTATCCACAGGAGATATCTATAGATATCTATATTGCTGGAGATATCTATATTGCTATCCTATTTCTAAACTGCAGTTTTTTAACAAAATTGAACAATTAAACATGATACAAAAGCTGCAAACAACCAAACCTAGTTTTAACCTTTTTTCCCCCCATTTATTTTCTTGTTATCAAGGAGAAATTTCCCATCAACAGAGATTATTAACAGTGTTCTTTGCTTATGGTCAATTTACTTGCCTTGAAGGTTAACATAGTAAGGCTTAATAGGCATTTCATGCATTTGAATTGCATTTGAAAAATTAGCTATTCATTTAAGGGTTCCCCATATAGATTAAGTACACTGTGCAAACTTGATTACATGTAACTCATTAAGTGCTTTACAACAGAATAAAGAATCCCTGACTTTATAAAGGGATAAAATAAATAGTAAGTCAAGAATCACAGATGTGAAGCATTTAAAAAAATGTAATATACCTATGCATCCTACTAAAATGTTTTATATTAGAAATAAACAGGGCAAATGAAATCACAGAACCTCTATATTTTGAGAATAAAAGAGAAAAGCCAACTAGTACAGCTTTTTAACTTCAAAGTATATATAATCAAGTCAAAATGCAAATAAAACTGTACGGTTTTTAATTTAGTACAGTTCTTTTTAAACATTAATTCATAAAAAGTATCCCATGATAATCCACTGCCACCAAATAGATTTGTTTTAATTTGTTTAAAGTAAACGGACTTTTCTATAGAACCATTAGCTAGACAAATCATTACATGTTAAAACACCGCCAAATAGCCCAGAGCCTGGACATACAAACTCCAGGCAGATAGTCACACAGTATTGTAAACAAATGTTCTGTGAGTTCAATATACATGAGACGTTGCTTCTTTTTATCTCTATTACTACATTCATTCTGTTTCTGAAATATGTGCCACCTCTACTTCAACAGTTTGAATAGCTTCTGCGACTTCAGAAAGCTTCTGTCCTTGCTGCTGTGCCAACACGTAATTAACCACTTGCATAATACTTTGGTCAGAGAGTGTAGATACTGACGGACATTCTTCAGTTGCTGCAACAGCTTCAAGGGCTTCCATAGTTTCTCCCGTCACTACCACAGTTTCAAGTTCTTGAGGACCACTGTTTTCTTGTTCCTGCATATCTGCTGTTAAGATGCTAACAGCATGCTCCACTTGAGTTCCCTGGTTATGAAACTGAAGGGTATCTTTTTCCAGCATGATCTTGCAAGGCACATAATCTCTGTGGAACTTAGTCATATGTTTACGGAGTGTTCTAGCATCTATGTAGGCTTCACTACACACAGGACAGACATAAGGCCGTTCACCTGTATGTGTTCTGACGTGGCGTTTCAGAGATCGAGCATCAGCCCAAGCAACTCCACATGTTAAGCACTCAAATGGCTTAACTCCTAGTAAAAGGGGAAAAAAAAGGAAAAGAGAGGTGTGTGTGTGTGTGTGGTGAGGTCCAAGTACCAAAATTTATTACAGCTACCTGATAAATAATGCTTTTAAGTACAGTAGTCCATAAACCTTACTATCTTGACTATGGCCATGTTTTTGTTAGGGCCAAATGGTTTCCCCTAGAATAAAGCAGATTCTGGATATAACCTCTCTAAAGATGTTCCTATGGATAGAAGTTACTCTGAGATAATTTTGAGTTTTCTGTGAAAGTCCCTTTACACCTTCACAGCAATCCTATAATCCTAGGATAAAAAAAACAGAAGCTTCAAGTAATCCATTCCAGCATAAAAATATTGATACAGAATATTAAGCTAAGAAAGGAATCTATCTACACCAACAATTAGGCAGTCAGATTCACAATCACTGCTACTATTTGAATAAATCTTCCATAATATGGGATTAATCTCTCATTAAGGAAGATAACAGAGAAGAGGAATGGAAAAGGAAGAATCACTACTGGACTGGTTCTTATTCTTTTTAAAGGTCTATCTACTAAACTACACGAGGTATAGTCACCTCCGTGGTTGTTCATGTGTCTTCTATACTCTCGCAGCTGCGTGAATTTTCTTCCACACTGTTCACACACCCGTTCCAGGTTTTGCTTTGCTCGTCCTTTTTTCCCATGGGTAGCTTTCTTTACATGCCTTCTGAACAATGCTTTTTCGTAAAATTCTTTGCCACATATATTACACCTAAAATAGAGGAAAAACACAAATTATCTTTTCTAAAACACCAGAACCATACTAATGGACTAACAATTAGTCCAAGTACATTCATATCTCAATTAAGCTCAGATTTGCCCCAGATTTACCCACCTGTACGGCTCAGTGACAGAATGAGATTTCACATGGGAATACCAGTCTTTCTTCCAACTATAGCACTTATCACAAAATTGGCACTGGAATGGCTTCACACCAAGATGTTTGTTCATGTGCTGGCGAAGGTCTCTAGCTTCAAAGAAACTTTTCTCACATCTGCAATAACAAAGTCCATTCACCCAAATGGATCATCTTATTCTTTTAAAAGAAGTTTCCAAGAACTCAGTATATTCCTGGGTTTCTAGAACTCTCCAAGATGATCCCAATTTAAAACAAAACAAAACAAAATCTTAGTATTGCAATCATGCATCAAGGCTGGAATGTGTTAAGTTCTTTTAGTTCCAGAGTACTAGAAACATTTTATAAAGAATCCTGCAAAGCTCCCAAAGGTTATCGTAAAGGTGATTTATCTTCTATCTTCTCAGCTCCTTGGGATCTCCCCTTTTTACATCTCTTTTCACCCTCTCCTATTCTGTCCATCTCTTGGGGGTAGGATTTACTCCTGCCCCTAAGGATGGAGCAACTGACTTAGGTATAGCTCAATCAGAGCATAGCATTCTCTCGGCCATTGTGATTGATCCACTGAAAACCAAATGCCTTAGCCAGATTCAATGGGAGTGACCTCAGGGCTTTTATAGGAACATGAGAAATGCAGCTTGACAATTTGGGAGTTGAGGGGATGTGAGGCTGAAACCACTGCCACTATCTTGTCCACATGGAGCCTCAGAGACATCAAGTGAGAATGAAGCTGAAATCAATTTACATTAAACCATTCATTCAAGCCAGTTTAAACTGGGTTTTCTTACATTTGCAGCTATAAAGGTATGTATAATAAACTACTTTTCTTTTAAAATAAGACTGAGTAAGGGGACTTCCCTGCAGTCCAGTGTTAAGACCTCCCCTTCCAATGCAGGGGGTTGTGGGTTTGATTCCTGGTCAGGGAGCTAAGATCCCACATGCCTCAGGGCCAAAAAACCAAAACATAAAACAGAAGCAATACTGTAACAAATTCAAAAAAGGCTTTAAAAATGGTCCACATCAGAAAATCTGTAAAAAATAAAAACAAGACTGATCAGAGTGACATCAGCAAATATGGGCAGAGTTGGTAACTCCCAAAGCCCAACCTTTCACAAAATCAGTAGACAAAGTGGCAAAAACTGTCAGTATCAATTTTACTGGAGCTCTGGAAACTGATTAAAAGTTTACAGCAACCAGGTAATTATTTAATTATGAAAATGCTCCATGCTCTCACCAATGGCTGACTCTGCACAAACAGAAAGAGAAGACCAAGGCAGGATTGTAAACTGCCTGACTGAGTATTGGAGGTATGCTGGAATCAGTGGTGATGCTTGCACAACACTGAAAGTACTGAGAGCCACTGAACTGAACACTTTAACATGATAAATGTTATGTTATATGAACTTTATAAAAGGGATCTCAGGAGGTTCTGGAAAAAGAGGGAGAGGAAAGAAGACTGAAGAAAGAGAGAAATGAGCAACGAGTCCAGTACTTCAGAAGAATTGCCAATAAAGAATCTTTGCCTGGCACCAAGGGACCCTTCGTTCCTATAGTCCCTATTCCTAGGTCACACATTTGAAGAATTTCTTTAAGTCATTTAAAATGCATGATTTGCATGGTATGAGATTTATAATGCAAATAAAACTGCTAAATAAATAAAGAGGAACACCTAGACAAAGGCAAACTGATTAAAATCAAGAGTAAACAAATAGTAATTTTTTTTTTAAAGTAAAATAATAGTTTACTATTAGATTCAACTATTTTCTTTTTTCAGTTTTACTGAGGTGTAACTGACAAAACTGTAAGGTATTTAAAGTGTAAAACATGATGATTTAGTACACACACACACACACACACATGCATGCACATTGTAAAAGGATTCCAACCATTTGTTAATTAACACATCCATCACCTCAGATATACATATATATGTGTGTATGTTTATATAATTACATATGGATATTCAAGTTCCACTTCCTTAGTAGAGTTCAATTACAGTTGAACTTTGAAAGTGACACATTATCAACAGTGATACTGTATCAAACTGTATCTAATCAACTTCAGCCACCTCAAATATTTTCCTTTGAAACAACTTTCAAATGAACTAAGTAAGAACATAAATTAACTGAATGGTTCACATACTGAATACTTACTGAGTACAATGATAGCCTCGAACCTCAGGCTTTGGTTGGTGTTTCTTTAGGTGCTTGCTAAGCCCAGAGCCTCTATGAAAAGACTTTCCACAAACTGAGCAAAGGTACTTGGACTCTCCTATAAAAATTAAAAAGGATGTCACAAATCCAGCAATCAGGTGCTCTTCTAACAATGCTTTATGTCATACTTCAGAAGCTACTTTATCAAGTGAACACAGAGGCTATGACTTTTGGCACCCACCTTCTAAGAATAACACACTACATCAAATATCCTATTTCCTCTCAATATTGTACTAGTGAGGCCACTACTGCCCAAAGAATTTGGGAGGCTTGCATGGTCATCTGGATTATAATAGTGTAGAGTTGTATACAAGTTCTACAGCAGATTCTCTACCCTTCATCAGCCACTTCTACGTGACTGCTTTAAACAAGTGAAAATAAGTATATGTGGACTTAAAATTCTAATAAAATTATAAACCACATACTTGTTGACAGCTACATCTGCTTATTACTTAACTTTTTTAAAAAATTAATTTCTTTTAATTGGAAGATAATTACTTTACAATATTGTGGTGGATTTAGCCATACATTGACATGAAGCAGACACGTGCACTAATTTAAAAAAAGTTTACTAAACTTTTATACAAATAAGATAGCTCTAAAACTAGATGTAAGAACAATTTTTAAGCTTTACTCTCATTAATTAAAAAAACTGCACATATACAGTCTTATAGCATAATCAATACACTAGTAAGCTAACAGTATATAACGTGTTAACTATGTCAGTATAAATTTCTCATTACCTGTGTGAATACTCATGTGTTCTTGAAGACTCCTTTTGGTAACAAATGACTTCACACATAGTTCACACTGGAACTGCTTCTGTGATTGATGGAGACTTTGGTGTAATTTTAGACCGTGTTTGTAGATGAAAGTCTTTCCACAGACCTAAAGGAGCATGGGTATTTAAACGAGTAAAACAGGAAAAGAGTTAAGGGCTGTTTCTGAAGAATGAAGATAGAGAAGCTAGCATGCTATTTTAAATTAAAACCTTAAATTATAAACAAAATGACAACATTTAAGTTGAAACAAGGGCCTAAGATTTTAAGCTCGTTGATTATCTCCTGATTCCATACTTAACAAATACTTCTATTTTTCTTACAACCATGTAATCTGTGCAAGAACTCAAATCAGCACCAAAAAACCCTCACACTGTTTTTTCTGAAACTGTTAAACAATATACATTAAAAGAGACATGGAAGCTTAGTCAAGAACAGTATACTCATTCACATCTATACCAACTAAAACAGTGTTTCTCAAACTCTCTATGATGAAGTACCAGTTTTTTTCTTTCCTCAATCTATTAGGGATTTTTGTCAAACACAATAAAGATGTCAAACAATGTCAAATTGCTATGACAGTTTCTACATGCTTACTCTCCATTTTTTTTTACTTAACTTCCATGGACCATACATCTTGAGTAGTGCTACAGTAGAAGACCAGAAGTCCAATTAACACTTAATTTTTAAATATATGAGTACAATGATGCTTAGGACTTGGCTTCAAAATAACTGAAGGGAAGGGGTAAGAAGGGAGTGAGTGACAGTACATATAAAACACAACTAACCATAGATACCAACAAGGACCTACTGTATAGCACAGGGAACTACACTCAGTATCTTCTAATAACCTATAATAGAAAAGAATCTAAAAAAGAATGAATAAATAGCTGAATAACTTTGCTGTATATCTAAAACTAACACAAAATCATAAATCAACTGTATTTCAATAAAAATGTTTTAATTAAAAAAACTCACAAATGATCATGTGTTGATAACTACTAAAACTGAGTAAAGGGTACATAAGGGTTTATTCTATTCTCTGACATTCTTTTTTCATATAATACAAAGCTTAAAAAAACAAGAGAGAAAAACATTAAAAATCTTACTGGTTCCAAAACTACCAATAAAAAATAGTGGGTCATCCTTATATGCAAGGCTACAGGTGCTGCTAAAAATTTTTCACTGTTTCAAATAGCCCAAAGCTGGCTCATCACAGGATTCTGAACCAGTAATCACATTTTGACATTTAATCTTCAGCTTTGGAGAAGGATACAAAGTTTAGGCAGAATTTCTGCTAAGATTTAAGTCATAGGTTCCTTCCCAAGCCAGGCTGGCCCTGCCAAACATGAAGGGATGAGTTAGATGATGGTTATTCTCACCCAGTACCACTCTGAATTTCATCAAGTCTCCTGAACACTCTAAATAGATTTATTTCAAACTACAACTTCAGACAACAAATTAAAGAGCAAACATGGGAATCACCCTTGACCTAGGCAACAAACTGAAAAAGTTATGGACTTTATGGGATATTTTACAAGTGATGTGGCTCCAGATTCAACCAGTCATATTGTCAGTTATATTCCAGTCTTCTTTAAATAACAAAATAAATATAATGATTTTACCTGGCATGCATGTGGTTTTACACCCGTGTGCTTTAACATATGTATTCGAAGAGAATATAATTTAGGCAATGTCCTTCCACATATGGAACATATAAATTCTCGTTTGGTTCTGCCCTTCTCAGACGATGACCCTGATGCCTCATTCGATGTGGAATTGGAAGAGGACGAAGTAGGTGCATCTTTCCTGGTATGTCGAATAAGGTGTGCTCGCAAGGAGGCACTGTACTGAAACTGTTTCTTACACAACTAAAAGGAAAAGTAAGTAAGTTCTGCCTCAATGTATTTTCATTACAAATGTTAAGTGAAACGCAACTCATATTTCAACTTTTGTTACAATTACATAAACACATATACTATATAAAAGACACAGTATACCAGGTACTAGATTATACAGATAAAAGGGACAGACCCAGTCTCTACTCTGCAGGGGTTTATAATCTAACCACAGAAAAAGGATTCATATGTAAGCAGGTGAAATAATTAAAAAGGGGGAGTAATCAGAGTAAGGAAAAGCCTCAGCACTACGGCTGGGCCTTGAAGGAATGGTAAGATACAGACAAAAGGAAGCACACTATCATTATATGAATACTAACAGTTGTTAGGTGGAGCAACAACAGGGGCTTGAAAAAGGAGGAGGATAAAACTGTGATAGTCCTTGGGGCTTGTTTGCTTTGAATTTTTACATTGTGTTTGTTTTTTATTTTTCATTTATTTGGCTGCGCTGGGTCTTAGCTGTGACAGACAGGATTTTCAGTCTTTGCTGCAGCATGTGAGATCTAGTTCCCCCACCAGGGGTTGCACCTGGCCCCCTGCATTGGGCGTGTGGGGTCTTCGCCACTGGACAGCAAGGAGCTTTATCCTGTACTTGCTGAGTATTCCTGAAAGCTTCTGTTTTTTATTTTAAAATCAAAGTTGTACACAGTCATGATCTATAAGACTTTTTTTTTTAAATAAATAAAACTGGCCTCTTGGTCCACTACTTCTACTTTTTTGACAACTTCTTAATGATCATCTCTGTGATTCTCAGTAATATGAACAATAGGAGGTGAGTCTCTCCTTCACCTTTCACTCTCTACACATACACAATTCCTTTCATTACCATACTTGCTCAAGACAGTTTTATCATCATTTTGATGAGATCAATTTCAGTGCTTACATTATTTGGATGATGTACATGTTATGACAGCTGGACAATATAGTACAGTATGATTTCCTTCCCTTTCCTTTTGCTTTCCCTTCTCTTCGTATTTACTGCTAATTCGTTGTCAAACCTTCCCTCAATTGTTGGCTGATAGAAGGTTTAAACATATCACCTTGGGGGAGATCTCCATCAAAGCACTATGCTGTGTTCCAAACTGGGGCAACTGTTTCACAGATTGGACACCATGTTTTCCATTTCGCATGTCTTGACCATTTAGGTGGAATACCTCTACCAACAGCTTCCTGTGAAAGGGAATTTGGGGGGTAAAACTCTGCAGACCTTGCAAGTCTGAAACTGTTCTTATTCTACCATCGCAAATATAGTCTGACTACTGACTTCAAGTTAGAATCATTTCCTTTTATATTAAAGATATTGTGCCTTTGTCTTCTAGCTTCCACTGTTGCTGAAATGTCTGAAGCTGTTCTAACCCTTTTCCTTTCTCTCTTCCAATCTGTAAGATTTTCTTTGTCCCAATTCAGAAATTTGATAATGCATTTGGTAAAGAATTATTTTAAGCCATGATTCTGAACATCTGAAATGCCCTTTTAACAAGGAAACGTCTATGTTCAAGTTCTAAAATGTCTTTTCATTGCACTAATGATTTCTTTCTCTCCATGCTGTTTAGAATTATTTGGACATTGGAATACAACTAGACCAATCCTCAGTTTCTTTCACTCCCATTCTTACCTTGTGTTTTATTTTCTGAGTGATTTAGTCAATTATGTTTCCTAACTTTCCAGAGATTTTTTTTATATGTTATACATTTTATTCCTAAAAAACTATTCTGTTTTCTTAAAGTGCCCTTTTAAAAACATAGTACATGATTATTGTTTCACTGACATAATCTTTTCCTTTATCTATAATATAAATCATACTTGTGGTTTGGGTTTTATGTGCATGGTTTTTTTTTTTTTTGAGTTTTCTTCTAACTGCATAGTCTTGGAGTCCTCAAAGTTGCTTTTTGCTTGAAATATTTGTCATGAGTCTGTATACCTGATGTTTATTCACATTTCAGAATAAGACATTTAAAAACTGATTGGAACTTGTGTGTAAGTAGGGAAGTAAACTGTCGACCCCTGGCTTTAGTGAGTGGTATCTTTAGGTCTTTTTTTTTTTTTAACTAGGCTTCAGATTTCTCATCTCTAAGAAATCTTTCTATTTTAAGGTTAAGAGTTTGGCTGTTAACATTCCAGGACTTGAGTAGGGAAAGAGCACTTTCAATCTTCAGTATAGAAGCTTCTACTTTCCCTTGTTGGGTATACCGCACTGATACATTCACCCTCATATCCACAGTGTTTTCTAGAGCAGCTGTGGTTTTATCTTTTTCAGAGAGTAGAAGATGGATCTTTGACTGAAGGCATGGTGGTAGTGATTCACTTCCTTCTTAAAAAGACTTTCTAACCATCAGCCTTACCTCTACTTTCAAGGTCACTAGTCCATTAATTCCTGAGCCTCCTGATAGTTCTGCAATACAATTTGGATTGATTCTTAGCTTTCCATGCTGAAAGCCTGGGAATGAGCCCTTTCAAATCTACTGAATCAATGACTCCATCTAGGGACTTCCCTGGCAGTCCAGTGGTTAAGACCTCACACTGCCACTGAAGGGAGCATAGGTCTGATCCCTGGTCGGGGAACTAGGATTCGAGTGCTATGTGATACAGTCAAAAAAAAAAAAAAAAAGACTACATTTATCTATCAGAGGCCAGAATTTAGTTGCTATGGTCTCCTGTTCTTTTTGCCTCTCTATGAACTTTCTATAAAGATCATTTTACTGTCATCTTTCTATGGCAGAAGCAGAGGTTAAGTCACTGAACATTTTTTGGCAAGAACATGACATGTATGAACCAGCAGATAACTATGACAGTAATATAAGGGACAAGGAGAATACAAATGGTAGAATAATAACAAAGCAGGAAACTAGATTCTATTTATAAAGAAGTTAGAGCCGTTTATAATTAGCTTTCCAGATACTTACTGGACACTTGTAATCTCTAGCTCTTTCATGTTTCAATATGTGCTTTATAAGGGCATATCGTCTCTGAAAAACCATTCCACATTCCCCACATTTATGGGATGCTTCTTCTTCTGTATTCTCTTTAGGATCCCTTTTCGGCTGTTTCATCTTTTTTCCTCTTTGAACTAATTTCTGAGCCACCTGATTAAGGAACAGAAAACACAATCCAAACTTAACTATCTCAAATTCACATTACCTTATTAATAACACTGGTATTTAAAACATTAAATTGTTTTCTTGCACCCACTCCACTCCTCCCCTCAAAATATTTTTCACCATAAGTTTATCAATAGAATGCTTTCAACTTAAAGCTAAAACTACAAAGGTGAACTCTTTCTTCATCATACCTGTTGAACTGCTGACTTGGGAATGGCTTTCCGTTTCTGCAGCTTCTTCTCCATTCCTTTGTGTAGTCGGATATATCCCCCTTCATTAACAGAACGCTGCCGAAGTCTGCTTCTATAAGTATCATCATCAGGGCTATGGTCCATCAGTGCTGTCGGTTCAGCTAGATTTTCCTCATCTTTTGAGGACTGGTCAAGGTCCTGCCTATGCTCTGAAATGTCTTCAGCACAGACATCCTCAGCTGCTGTATCATTTCCTATATCAGTGTTTCCTGGAGAGCTACTGATTACATTCTCTTGTGAAGGCTTAGGATGAGTACTAGAATCTGTGCTATCTTCTCTGCTGTTTAAAGTTTCCAGTTCTGTCTGGTTGTTTTTTGTTACTAAATCAACAGACTCCATTTCAGGATGA
The DNA here is from genome assembly GCF_054371585.1 of Giraffa tippelskirchi. Lineage (NCBI taxonomy): Eukaryota > Metazoa > Chordata > Mammalia > Artiodactyla > Giraffidae > Giraffa > Giraffa tippelskirchi. The sequence goes on along the minus strand of NC_137276.1, from coordinate 187,354,678 downwards.
ACACCACTTACACAGCCCACAGGTGAGGCGGTGGCTTCAGCCTGTGAAGAAACCTGGGGCTCAGGCTGTTGTCCCAGCTCTCCATTCTGCTCTGGCAATTCTCCATTCATCAGTAGTACGATCTCACAATCCCCAAGTTCAGTGGATAAAGTTGTTGTGGTTCCCGTGTTGTTAGCCATGGGAGGTGCTGTACCTCCATTTTGTTCTTGTAAGTCCTGTGTAGATGCAACTGTTTGTACTTCACCCTTCTTATACACTGTTAGCTGCTTCTCTTCCATTAGTTTATGCACACTTTCACAGATTTCTAAAACTTCTGACATAAAAAGATGACGAGCCAAGATGGCTACATCAGCCATGCTACAGAAGTCAAAACTTAGCACAGAAGTATAGGCAAATTCCAGTAAAGGAAGGAAACTAGCCTTACAAAAACCTATGCGAAACAAGAAAGATGAAAGACAAAAAAGTCAAATCACCACTAAAACACCTTGTAAAAACAACTAATGTATGATTTTGACAATATAAAATACAGTATAAAGGCAAATATTTATTCTGCAATTAAACACTCTGGAATTGTTTTGAGTTCTGGCTGCTTATTAAGCCTTGACTAACTCACTTCCATGAGTCGTGTCTCTCAATACCTAAAATAGAAAATAATATCACACTTACTACCTCAAAGAGTTGTTGTAAGGCAGTCATTTTCAAACTGTACTCCTTAGAACCCCGGGGGTTCCTCAAATTCCCCTCAAGAAACAGCTGCTGGAGAATGGAGGGTACAAAAAGAGAGGGAGGCAGGTGAGTAGGCAGGGTTCAACCAACCTGTCCCCTAACCTCACTGCAGTAAATACAGCTGGATAGTTTAAAACAGAAGTTCATATAGAAATTTGATTGTGAACAAAGTGCTCTATTACTAAAAATTTTAAAACAAGGTCTATAGCAGAGGGTCAGCAAAATTTTTCTGTAAAGAATCAGATAATAAATACTGCAGGCAAAAAGGCATCTGTTTCAACTACTTAATTCTGCCACTGTAGCTGCAAAGAAAAGCCATGTATTGTAACATGTATGTAAACGAGCGTGGCTGTGTCACAATGTAACTTCATGGACGAAAAGGATGAAGGACTGCCCTTCCAGCTATAGCTTGCTTATCTTTGGTCTAAGGAACAAGACCAATTACTACACGCCAGGCATTAGGTTCCCATTTTATGTGAGAAAATAAGATCAGTTCCATTCTAAGTTCTCAGTACTTCACATTCAAAAACCATTGTTAATATTCCCACGATTCAGAAATTAGAAGATTACATAGTCGTTAAGTCCAATTCCATCTCCATAACCAGAATGAATTAACAACTTGTACAGCTTTTTAAGAGTCTTTTATACAGCCCAATAAATACTCTTCTGTCTCCTTCTTACAACAGGTATCATATTACACACACTTTACTGTGCCTTGCTCTTCTCATATATAATGATTTATCTTAAGAGATCTTTTATTAAAAATGACAGAGGGCCAAAGCAACCTTTTAAAAACTCATGTTTGTTGTATTTTTCAGTTTTGACTGAAGATACATAAAATGTGGTCCTTTTACATAGGCAAATAAGTGATAAACAAATAATAAGCATACTAGGAAGCCCTAACCTGTGAGATGTACTAGGAGTCAGGTTGAAAGTTGGGGAGACTACACATCAACACGACTAACAGGACTAACTCAGTCATTCCTAGGAAAGCTGATAATTAAGTTGGCTGAAGCCATATTAATATTGCTACAAATTATGAAATTAAGTTAATAAGCTTGAGGTAAGAAAGAGTATTTCTTAAAAAAAAAATGCATTTTGGTCTTTTACTTAGTACCTTTTTAATTTCTAAGTTGAAGTCAATCCAGAAGCATGGAAGAATACTGTTAAAATGATCATACTACCAAAAGAAATCTACAGATTAAATGCGATCCCTATTAAATTACTCATGACATTTTTCACAATACTAGAACAAATAAACCTACAATTTATACAGAACCATAAAAGATGCAGAATTGCAAAAGCAATCCTGAGTAAAAAGAACAAAGCAGGAGGGAGGCTTCAGACAATAAATACAATGCTACAGTAATTAAAATAGTTTGGTGCTGGCACAAAAAACAAACTTATGGATCAATGGAACAGAATAGAGAGCCCAAAATAAACCCATACACCTAGGGTCGATTAATCTTCAAAGGAGCCAAGAATATGCAATAGGAAGAAGTCTCTTCAACAAAGAGCATGGGGCATGTTAGAAAGCTACACATAAATCAATGAAATATGAACGCTCCTTCACATGATACACAAAAATAAATTCAAAATAGCTTAAAGACTTAAATATAAGACATGACACCATAAAAATCCTAGAAGAGACCAAAGGCAAAACATTTCTTGACATAAATCATACCAATGTTTTCTTAGGTCAATCTCTCCAGGCAATAGACGTAAAAGCAAAAATAAACAAATGGGACCTAATCAAACTTACAAACTTTTGCACAGCAAAGGAAACCACAAACAAAAAGGAAAGGTAGTCTATGGAATGGGAGAAAATATTAGCAAATGATGTGACCAACAACAGTTTAATCTTCAAAACACACACAGCTCATATAAATTAACAACACCAACAAAACAAACAACCCAATCAAAAAATGGACAGAAGAACTAAATAAGATATTTCTCCAAAAAACACATATAGATGGCCAATAGGCACATGAAAAGACATTCAACACTGCCACTGTGGAAAACAGTATGGAGGGTCCCCCCAAAATTTATAACCCAGTTGCCATATGATCCAGCAATTTCACTCCTGGGCATATCTCCAGACAAAACTATAATTCAAAAAGATACATGCACCTCTATATTCACAGCAGCATTATTTACAATAGCTAAGACATGGAAACAATCCAACTGTCCACTGACAGATTAATGGATAAAGAAGATGTGGTACATATGTACAATAAAATATTGCTCAGCAATAAAAAAAAGAATGAAATAATGCCATGTGCAGCAACATGGGTGGACCTAGCAATTATCATACTAAGTGAAGTCAGAGAGATAAAGACAAATACTATATGGTATCACTTATATCTGGAATCTGAAATATGACACAAATGAACTTACCCACAAAACAGAAATAGACACACAGACACAGAGAACAGACTTGTTGCCAATGGTAAAGGGGAGTGGAGGAGGACTAAGGTGGGAGTCTGGGGTTAACATATGAAAACTATTATATAATAGGATGGATAACAGCAAGGTCCTACTGTATAGCACAAGAAATTCACTATGCAGTGATAAACTATAAAGGAAAAGAATATTTAAAAAGAATATATATATAAAACAGAATCACTTTGCTGCACAGCAGAAATTAACACAACATTGTAAATCAACTATACTTCAATTTAAAAAATTTGGTTAATAGGTAAAAAATATTATTAGGCTTCTGTTTACTGAAGTATAGCAGACATACAATATTGTATGTTTCAGGGGTACAACAGTGTTCCACAATTTTTAAAAGTTATACTCCCGCTTGTAGTTATTCCCTGTACTGTATAATATATCTTTGGAGTCAAGTATTCTTTAAGAGCAGTGCTGAGCAAACACCACTGATTGCTACTGACTATTTTACAACTCTGTAAAAAATTAACTTACAGAAAAGTAATAGCAAGCGCAAATGAATTGTAAAAGAATAAGAAGTTATTTCTGTCAGGGTTGGAAAGGTAACTCCAAAACTTTATTGGTTTATTTCTCTATAGGGTATTAACCAATTTTTCATCCATCAGCAAATTCATTTTGAGCAAATTCATTTCTCTGGTTGAAAGACAATATATACTATTCTTGAGAATTCTGTAAGAAGCAGTTTTAACATCGTACTGGTTTCTGCAATTAATTATATAAGACCTTGGACTATAGTATCTGCATAAAAGTTAGGTTTTTAACATTTAAAAATTATGTTTTAGCCAAAGGGTAATGAAAGTTTTCCTGTAAACAGCCAGATAAGCAAATATTTTAGGTTCTGTGGACCACTGGTTTTTGTAGCAACTATTCAATTCCACCCTTGTAAGTTCAAAAGCAGCCACAGACAATATGCGAATAAATGGGTGTGGTTGTCTCAATAAAACTTTATTTACAAAAGCGGTCAGTAGGCCAAGATTTGGCATGCAAGTTGTAGTTTGCCAGCTTCTTTTTCTTTAAGCCAGTAAATAGTAAAAGAAATTTTTGAAATGAGAGAAAATGCACAAGGAATGAAAGAGATATCTACAGTCACTGGAAGCATTTATAAAAGGATATAAAAAATTCTGTGCTGGGGCAGAGCTTCCTTGCCTGATAGCTGGCATCTCTAACAAATATCCTACACTAATAAATCTATTTCTTGCCTATCACTTTGCCTCTTGCTGAATTTCTTCTGCACTAAAATTTTTTTTTTTTGTGCCAGAATTCCTTGGCAGTCCAGTGGTTGGGACTCTGAGCTTTCACTGTGGAGGGCCTGGGTTTCGTCCCTGGTCCTCATCAGACACAGAAAAAGTGAAGTGGTAAGTCCACATTCATTTGAGAGGGAATTTCCTTAATGTTAAAAGGGATAAAGGATTATCTATTTAAAACATTTACCAAACAATATGTTTCACAGTAAAAAAAAAAAAAAAACAAACCACCTTTTCTTTAGAACGGGAATAAGTGAACTCTTTATCACTACCTCTATTCAACTGCTATTTTTTTTGAGGTTCTAAATGGCACTGTAAAGTAACGGGAAAAAGTTAAAAATAAAAGGACTGGAAAGACAGAAACAAAACCATTACTATTAGCACATAATATATTTGTTTTATATGGAAAATCCCAAAGACTCTATAGGTAGATGTCTGAATGACTACGGTAATTAAGCAGTACTACTGTATTTAGTAATCAACATTAACTAAAAATAAATCAGAGATTATATAATTAAAAAAAATTATAATAGTATCAAAAAGTATAAACTACCTTACAATAATCTAACAAAAGATGTGCAAGGGAGTTCTCTGGTGGTCCAGTGGCTGAGACTCCATGCCCTCAATGCAGGGGGCATGGGTTCAATACCTGGGTCAGGAAACTAGATCCCACGTGTTCCAACTAAGTGTTCACATGACACAACTAATGGCCCCACATGCCACAACCACGACCCCGAACAGCCAAATAAATAAATAAATTTTTTTTAAATGTGTAAGACTTTTATGGAAAAATATATAAAACTTTATTAATTCAATATAATCCCTATCAAAATAAATACATTTTTCTTCCTTTTGTGGAAGCAGATAAGCTGCTTTAAGTTTATGTGCAAGAGTGAAGAGCTATAAATAACTAAGACTCATCAGGATAACAAAGGTGAAGACTTCCATTATTTTTATAATATTATTATAAAGATAAGGTAATTAAGACCAAGCAATAGTGGGGGAAGAGACAACCAATAGACTACAAAAAAATGTAGAATCAGTACCAAACATGTGAACATTTGTTTTTTAAGAAAATTTGCATGGTGGATGGGTAGGAAGAGGAAGTTTTTGCTAAATTCTGAGACAAGTGATCAAAATAGGAAAAAATGAAATCAAATATTTATCTCACACCATTAAAAAAATTCCAAACAGATTAAAAGTTAAATATGAATGAGAAACTATATATAAGACAATACGTGAAAGTACCTTTATGACTGAGTAGGGAAGAAATTTTTGAAAGCATAAACAACAATGAATTCAACAATATTAAAGTAGGTAATAAGAAAACAGATGTACATTTTATCATTTTTTAATATTTACATGTATCTTATAATCAGTCTATTTAAAAATCAAACAAAGATTTTAATAATGTCTACTTCACTTGCTGTTGGCTTACATCATTATTTGCTGAACAATATACAAAAATAAGCATACGGAATGAAGAATAACCAAGGTATTTTGCTGAAATAATAATAGGATGCTGTGCTGCAATTATCTGGGAAGTAGAGATTTCATTTGCTATAAGCTGTTGAGAAACAAGGAGAGAGCAGCACTCTTCTTTCTGCTTCAGATGCAAGGAAGATAAGGGAAAAATTTCAAAGCTAATATATCAAGACTACACTTGTGATAAGTTTTACTATTCAGATGGCCCAGAATAAGATGTACTTTTTCCTCTGAATCGCCAAAGTAAATATCACAAATCTAGAATGTAATGCTCCTCTATGCTTCATAAAAGCTTTTGCTCATCGCTGTATCCCTAGAGCCCGGCCAGTTCCCTGCACAAAGTGGATACCTGAGAAATCTTTTTTAGTAATTAAACATACAGCTACTATTAAGAAAAAACATATGAATTTACCTTCCCAGAGTAAGACAGAAAAAGATCAGTGGCTAACTAGGTGAATATTATACACCTGAATAAAGTCACTTTTTTCAGAAAGGGGAAATGACAGTTCACACAGTGGTGTCACTTATTTAAGAGTTACAGCAAAGTAACAGTATAAGAAAATGTATAAATAAGGTTACCTATTTTAATACTTCCTAAATTTTCATTTGTTGACTCCTAAGCCAATATAAAAATTCTAGTGAAGCCAAAAGAAAGTCAAATCACTCATTTACAATAATAATGATAATTAAAAAAAAAAAGACACCTGGAATTCTGATTATTCTATACTGACAGTGTGATTACCAAATCTACATGAATGATGATTATTAATCTTAAAAAAATGAAAAACAAAAGACATATAGAAGTGCTTTATAATTACATGTCCCACACGTAAGATTCAGTCAATCAATTTTAAAATAATATATTTAGTGTAATAACTTTGGTGTAGTTATGGATTTCTCTCACACTGTTTTAACAATGTAAATCCGAGAAATTCTACTAGTGCTACCACTGTCTCGCCTAACAGGCAGTGATAGGAAATGACAGACTTTTCATATATCTACCTTGGAAACCTTTCTAAAAGGAAGGAGCTTACAGTTCAGCTTAGTCTGGTGCTATAAATGGGCTTCTTCCACTTGAGCACAGATCCTAAGTTTGTAAGATACACACACCCCTCTTCCAGTATGTACTTATTAACAAACAAACAAAGAGTATCAGAAAATTCTTACCAGAAAGATCCACCACTGCCTCGTGACTGGAAACAGCTCCTTTCTCAATAAAAAGATCTCTAAAATATTCACTATTAGCTGACAGAACAGATTTATGGGCTTTGTACTCTTCTCCTTCAATTAACAAAGTAACGTCACAGAACTGGTTAGAGAGCCTCTGTTCGTTCAGCTGTTTTAAGACAGCCTGACAATGTTTTGGAGAAGAACGTTTCACCACTCCTCTGGTGTCAACCTATCAAAATAAGTTGGAGACCAAGAGTTGCATTATATACCATTTGTATTCTTACCCTTAACAAAATTTAAAACAAGACACATTATTCATTTGTAAAAATTCCACTAATAGAATAGCCCAATATTCTTTATTGCCTATGTATTTAAATAAAAAGATATGTCGTTCTCGCCATGTTCTGCTATGTTCACTTGACTTGACCCAATGAAAACCTACATCTCATTTCCTACTGCCTCCTTTCATTAGTCAGAAATTTATCTGATAAATGAAGCAGGCAAAAAACAAAGACCTAGCCAGTTTAATTTTACCTTGCTGCATGACCCACAGACTGCTTCCAGAAATGTATTCTGTCTACCTGTACCAATATACCAATTAAAAAGATGAGGAGAGGAATAATTAACAGCAAATCAACAAGTTACACTCTGAGGAGAAGAAACAACATGAACATTTATGATTAAGGAAGAGGCGGTATCAGCAAACATACAGCGCATGTACCTGGTGGCTCAGATAGTAAAAGAGTCTGCCTGCCATGCAGGAGACCGCGTTCGAGTCCGGAAAAGCCTTTGCAGAAGGAAATGGCACCCACTCCAGTCCTCTTGCCTGGAGAGTTCCATGGACAGAGGAGTCTGGCAGGCTACAGTCCACGGGGTGGCAAGGCGTCTGACAGAAGTGAGGACTAATGCTTTAGCACTTGTAACAATGTAACAGTGACAGTGCCAACAGGGAAGCAGTTTTAGAGGTTTAAGAAAAAATACTATAAATATTAACACACTAGTTACAAATGTAAAAGCTGAATGGAAAGCTCCACTTACAAACACAAGTTCATGTTTGGATACTGGCTTCTTTTTTGCAGGCTTGGAAGCTGTAGTTGGAGGCGAAGTAAAGTTGCTCAGGTCATCCTCTGATTCATTACTTTCTTCCCCAGATTCAAGATCTAGTCCCAATTCTTCCAGCATTTCTGAAGCATCCGATATAGGACGTGAGCGATCTAGTTTCTCCTGGCATTTGCTACATTGTTTAATGTAATCTTTGACTTGCTTTAATATACCTACAATGAAATAAAAATTAACTAGTCAAATTTTATACTGCTCTCATTTGAAAACTAAAGATTACACTGATTATTTCATCTTTGTACACTAATGCATATTCAAATGCATGTGTACAGACACACACATGCCCATAAAGTATGTAGAATGAACTCTTTAAGATACATTTTTTCTTCAAAGATACGTTATAAATGACCATCTGTTTCCATGCTGATAGACTGCTTTGTTGTTTACTCTTACTATGCATTTACTCACCATAAAAGGATTATGCAGCACCACCAATTTCCACTTGAGACTCAACTCACTTATGCAATAGGAACTATAAGAAATTGTCAATATTCAACTGCTTTGACCTTTATAAACAGTAATAGTGTGGTTCATGCTGATAACGCCCCACTCTACGAACATGAGGCCTGACCATGCTCTGGTCAATGGAAGATGAACGGATATGATGGATGTCATATGTTATCAGAAGCTTTAATTCTTTGTCCCCTCAAAGGACATTCAAGTGCATGTGTACTTGAATGTGTACTGAAACATGCTATGTTCCAGGGGGAAAATGTCCTTTAGCCTGAACTGCAGATGAAAAAAAACAGGTGGAGCAAATCTGCAACCTGTACAGGATCACAACCAAAACCTGTAATGGGTGTAAAATCTCATCTTTGAAAGCAGAGATTTTAGGGTTTTATTAAACAACAGTATACACAATCTTTGAACTGTGGTGTTGGAGAAGACTCTTGAGAGTTCCCTGAACTGCAAGGAGATCAAACCGGTCAATCCTAAAGGAAATCAATCCTGGATATTCATTGGAAGGATTGGTGCTGAAGCTGAAGCTTCAATACGTTGGCCACCTGATGCAAAGAGCCAACTCATAGGAAAAGACACTGATGCTGGGAAAGATTGAAGGCAGGAGGAGAAAGGGATGATAGAGGATGAGATGGTTGGATGGCATCATTGACTCGATGGACATGAGTTTGAGCAAGCTCCATGGGGTTGCAAAGAGAAGGACATGACTGAGTGACTGAACAACAATACACAACCTAACAAAAGTTGATTATACACAAACCATTCACAAAACCCTATTTTAAATTTCAATTTCCAACTCAGCATGCTGCGGGGGGGGGGGGGGGAGAAGGTAGGAAGCAGGGAGGAATACTTTACATGCACACATACCCTCTCCATCACACTTGTAAGGGAGGACCACCAATTACTTGTCATTCTACAGACAAGGAAAATGAAGCTCTAAAAGTTAAGTCACATCTAGTAAACTACATAAGTCGGCCCAGAGAAGCCATGTGGTTTTCAGGATATGCTATTTACCCTGAAACATTTAGCCAGGATGCTATTTATCCATCCCTATGGCAGAAACTTCTCCCACAATCCCCAAGTAAAATGCAAATGAAAAGACTTGTTACCTAAAATGATACAGAAAGTGAAAAGTGGAAGGCACTCAGTTGTGTCCGACTCTTTGTGACCCCATGGACTATACAGTCCATAGAATTCTCCAGGCCAGAATACTGGAGTGGGTAGCCTTTCCCTTCTCCAGGGGATCTTCCTAAACCAAGGATCAAACCCAGGTCTCCTGCATTGCACACAGATTCTTTACCAGCTGAACCACGAGGGAAGCCTTATATTGTAAATTCCTGAAGAGAGTTTCAAAACAACAAATTATACTATGTTCCTTGCATTTCAACTTTCAGATAATATTTGAGTAACTTTCTCAAACTGTATTTGAGAAATTTAGTAAATATGTATCCCATACTTACTAAAAAAAAAAAAAAAGTATACACTGGATGAATAAATTCAGAAAATTATACTGATCTTATAGCCATACAAATGGATTTCATCATATTAGAAGCTGAGTTTTACAGTAACCTGTTAACATAGAAATTTGCCCAATTTATTTGTTCACCATCCCCCACCCAGCATATAACAAGAAATATCGAGTTAAATACAACTTTTATAAGAAAGGTATTTATATGTGCACAGATAAGAGAGGAGCAGAGGTTATAGTCTATAGTTTCTGAAAATGTTAATTAAAGTCAATAAGAAGTCTACACCTGTATTAGATATAGCAAGCAAGTTTTAACAGATTGATAATAAACAGGTTGAAATGAAACATTTCTGAAGATGAGTAGTAATGATGGCTGCACAACGTGAACAGTGTGCATTTAATGTCACTGAGCTGTACACTTACAAATGCTTAAAGTGGTAAAAGAATACACGGGTATGTGAGTGGGAGAAGAAATAGATAAGAGAATATATATATATTTCTAAGTAAGAAACATACTTAGTAAATAAAGAGCTGCTATGGAAATTTCCAAGTCCAAAATAAAGATGACAAGAAGCAACAACTTTTTCTAATTAACTTTGGTTGTATTTCTAAAAAATTTTACAATGCTACACAGTTCAGCATATTCTGCACACAGCAGACATTAATATTAATCAAACTAAAACCAGTTGAGTTCAAACCACTGGAGAAATTACAGAGAAAGCATATGAACGAAATGAAAACTACTGGGACTTCCCTGGTGGTCCAGTGGTTGAGAATCTGTCTTCCAATGAAGGGGAATCAGGTTAGATTCCTGGCTGTGGAACTGAGATTCCACAAGCTACCAGGCAACTCAGGCTGCGCTCCACAACTAGAGAGCCCACACCCAGCAAGGAAGACTCCGTGCAGCCAAAATAAAAATTACAGAAGAATGAAAAATACAAGGAAAAGTTGCACACAGAATAACTCAAGTGTTGGTGTTCTGATGGGATCATTTTAAATCCAGCTTTACAGATTCAGGGACTTGATCTCTCGAGCTTGCCTAGAGCTGATTAAGCTGAAAGAATCTGACTCAAATTAATCACTGAAAAGACATCAACATATTTGAGTGAGTATTTTCATTTTGAGACTGGATAATTACCACAAGGGGTAGAAAACTACTTTATGCAGGAAAATTAGAATCCACTGACCAGCTCCGCGACCATGAACTTTGTTACCATGTTCCAAGCTGCTAACCTCTCTGTGCCTGTGTGTTATCATCATCTGTAAAATGGGGATAAGAGCACTTACCTCACAGAGTGTTACAGTGATAAAATATTAATATTTCTAAGTCACTTTGAACAGTGGCTGATACAAGGTAACTACTACTACTACTACATAAATGTTAGAAAATGCTCAAAGGTCAACTTTTCTGGTACCTTGAAAATGTCTACATAAAATACCAGATTAGCATTAAGAGGTTCTTTACTGAGCCCAGCGGGTAAATGACCTCTGATAAAACAACCCAAAGAACAGTTTCTCACTCTAGAGCAGGGGTTCTCAACCTCAACAGTGTAGACATTTTGGGCCAGATGCTTCTTGCTGGGGAGCAGGGAGAGGTAAGTAGGCTGTCCTGTCCTGCGTACTGTGAAATCTTTAGGAGCATCCCTGCCTCTACCCAACCAGATGTCAGTCAACAGCCACCCCACAAACACCACCACCAGTTACCACAACCAAAAGTCTCTGGACATAGATGTTCTTTGGGAGGCAAAATTGTGTAGGGTTGAGGACCCCTGCTCTAGACATCTGCCAGAATGAACAATTTACTTCTGTCAACTATTCAAGAACCTCTCCCCTCCCCATCAGTGGTGAGGCCCAGAGTATTGGCTCCTATTTCTAGCTCCTTCCTGTATTAGTCATTCAGGTTTGCTTGTTTTTTTCTTCAAAGTTACAAAATAGTTACAGCTGTATTTACACAGACCCAGTTCTTGATGGGTTTTCAAGGATTACACTCTCTTTTTCTAGATTAGATAATGGCAGCATTGATTTATCCCCATAGAACAAGTCAGTTCTTTGGGTAGGAAGCTCTGCATATAGCTAATTTAACCTATTACATGATTTTGCTAGCTTAATCTTTTTTTCTACTAATTTAATTTTTTCCTTCACATTCTGCATTAACTGTAGATCCCTATGAGTCAGCATTTTACTGAGGCAGGGGAGTCATTTATTTTGAAACTCCAGCATACGATTATAATATAGGGTAAAATAAGGGGGTGAGAGGGTGATTAATTATATCTATTAACATTGTACATTCTTAAATAAATTTGCTATATGTCAACATTAGACATTGAGTCAGAGTTTTTCACTGTGTTCAAACAAGTGAAGTTGCTACAAACTAGCCCCAGTACCAGGATATAATGGCAACGTTTATGAGGGCAGCATTCTGGAAAAAGCAGCATAATTAATGAATTCCAGTAAACTATCCTTGACTCTGAAATAGTTTTTCTCTTGGCATCTACATTGATCAAATCTTATTAGCTCCCAGATAGTCTACAGGACTTTGAATATAAATCTGAGGGTCCATTTGCAGTGTATGACACATTAAAAACTAATAATTAAAAATGGTTGTTTTATCAATATCAGTTCCAGGTCTAAGGACGTTTATTTTTCTCTATAGATAGTTTTGTTAATTTCTTTTTTCTTTTTAGCTGCCCTGAGGGGCATGCTGGATCTTAGTTCCCTGACCAGGGAACCACTGGACTATCACAGAAGTCCCTAGTGTTGTTAATTTTAATAGACTTATAGTAAACAAATAAGCAGAGTGTTCATGTAATAAACATCAAAATGAATAGCTAATAATTGAGAGCAAACTGTTCTGATACTTATTGACTATGAATTCTCATCTTAAATTAAGAAAACAACCAATGAGATAAAATAGTATGATAAACTCATTACATGTTAACAAAAATAGCATTTATATGAAAAATACTATTTACCAAAACATAAAAAAAATTAGTGAGAAAAGCGGGGCTACTTTACATTTTTGCCTATCTTTTTAATGTGTCGTTTAACAAAAGACACGATCATATATGCATTCAATATAATGCCATATAGCACATGTGACATAGTCTCTAGAGAACTCCACTGTATACTCCTAAGACAATGAGTGAAAAGGAAAATGGTGCCTTGGTATTATTATGAATATAATTTCGACTTTGGGGATTCTCTTAACGGATCTCAGAGCCTCTGAGTTCTGCGGTTTAGTACAAAACTGAAGAGAACAGCTGTCTGGACATTTAAGGACTTCAAAATTCTACACAACCATCAGTGTATTTCTTATTTAAAAAAAAATGAACATACACACAGTCTCAGGGGTTTTGGTCTTTTAAGACACTGCATACTAAAACAAAATAACAAAATACTGGATTAGCTGTCACTCACAGATAATCAATTTAGGGAAGGAAAACTCTGAACACTAAACTCTATTTAGCACCATATAATAGTAAAGAAAAGTCTGAAATCCCAAAGGTCAGCTCCTGGTGCTTTTAATTTTCCCATCTGCAATATAGAGACATAAATGTTTCCAATTTACATGGTTTGATGAAGCTTAAATAGGTGATAAGGCTTCCCAGGTGGCGCAAAAGAGTCCGCCTGCCAATGCTGGAGACGGAAGAGACACCGGCTCGATCTCTGGGTTGGGAGGATCCCCTGGAAAAGGGAAAGGCAACCCACTCCAGAAATCCTGCCTGAAAAATTGCATGGACAGAGCAGCCTAGCGGGCTACACTCCATGGGGTCACAGAGTCGGACACGACTGGACACATATACACAAATACGTGAAAATAAGTGCTCAGCACTATACTTGCATGTAAAAACTTTATCTGTTACCTTCAGCTATAATTATGTTAACATGCCATAAAATATTAAACCTGAGACGTTTATTCTATCTCTAAACAAATCAATCTTAACAAACTGCAGCATTTACTTCGAATTATTCATTCACAGTTGTGTCTCTTTACGGGAACTTAATTTAGATATTGGTTTAAAATGTAATATAAATTAAGGGAAAGCATTTTAGAATACAGAGCGGGACTGTTTTTGAAAACACGAAAGCAGCAAAACGAAATATTCAACAAATTTCATAATCTGAAAAGAACTTCGAGAAACTATTCAGTAGCCGAACTTCCTAACTCACAGGTAAGTTACCATAAGTTAATTTCTGTAGAGCCATACGGAATCCTTCCTAACAAAACCTCTTCTATAGGCCTGCAAACTTTTACTAATTATAACCGAACAGTCTGAATACTCATCATCTTTTTGGAGGGGGCAGTAAAAAAACAACCAACCAACCAAGGGTCCTTTCTCTCCTTCCCTCACCTGGCTCCCAAGGAATCAAACTCTAGAGCTACACTCCCCCGGACCACAACAATCACAGAAACCGCATCTTTTCTGGGTTGACGTAGTGCCTCAGTTGGAGAAGGCAATGGCACCCCACTCCAGTACTATTGCCTGGAAAATCCCATGGATGGAGGAGCCTGGTGAGCTGCAGTCCATGGGGTCGCTAAGAGTCAGACACGACTGAGTGACTTCACTTCCACTTTTCACTTTCATGCATTGGAGAAGGAAATGGCAACCCACTCCAGTGTTCTTGCCTGGAGAATCCCAGGGACAGGGGAGCCTGGTGGGCTGCCGTCTATGGGGTCGCACAGAGTTGGACACGACTGAAGCGACTTAGCAGCAGCAGTGCCTCAGTTTCCAAAGTGTTCTTCACAATATCAAAGAGAAGAATATTAAAATATCCAGAATTGAGGGCATCTATTACATTCCTATTCTAAAAACTAGGCTCAAATGATTGGTTCCACAGTCACTAGAAATCACTGCTGCACAAAACTGCATGATTCCTTATTCACGTCACGGAATAGCAGAATCATGAACATGAACCCTGATAAGTAGGCCCGCAAAACCTCACGTTCACTGGCGGACACGCTAGGGGAAGGCATCGCAGAAACCAGATGGGCTGGGAGCAGACCATGCTACCCCCAAACCATCAGTGTAAACAGATCTTTAAAGCGCAGCAACCGCACCGGCCGCCCAGAAGCTTCCGCGAAGGGAAGGAGCCGCCTCATTCCGCGCGGCCGAAGGAGGCGGGCCCAAGGTAGCCCGCGCGTCCCGGCCCCTCCCCGCGGCTGGTCCGCCCCCCGGGGAAGCCCCCTTCGCCCCACCCCAGGCCAGGGCCCGCCCCCAGCTTCCCCGGCCTCCTTCCTGTGGGAAGTGCGGCTCCTTTCGCGTCCCCCACCCTCTGGGATCCGCCTGGCAGGCGCTCCGCCGCCGGGCACAGGTTAGGTTAGATCGGTTACTGGAGCCCGGGGAGAGGCTGGGGGGTACCTCACACTCGCGGATGCACAGACGGGCCTGCCTCCGCCTGCGGGCCTTGCCTGGGACCGAGCCGCCAGCCCGCCCTCCCTCTCGCCGCGGGCGAGGTCGTACCTCGCCACCAGTACGTCTTGGACAAGTCGTGCCAGGTCTGATGCTGGGTGTGGTGAGTGCCGCCCGGGCCCAGGTGCGCAGCCTCGATGAGCCCTCGGCGCCGCTCGGGCTGCAGCACCACCTCCAGCTCGGCGAACGTCTTGCGGTGCCGTTGCCGCCGCTGGTAGTACAAGGTCCCGTCCCGCACCACGTAGCAAGCGGCCGCCTTGCGGATTTTACGCTTGACATTGCCCTCGGTGCCTGGCGCGTACGGCTCGCACTCGTTCGTCAGGTAGCGCAGGATGGCCTGGTAGCTTTCTTCGCTTGACATCGCTGACAGCGGCTCCCTGAGGGCGCCTGTCAGTGGCAGGGAAGGAAGACAGCGCACTAGCTGCAGGCGGATGCAACAGCAGCGGCGGTACCGTGGGAAGGACCAGTTGTGTCTACAGTGAGTGCTCTTCGACGGCGCCCCGCAGCACAGAGGGAGAACGAAAGAGTTGGTAACCAGGAGGAACTGCACTTCTCCAGCGCGCGGGATCCGCTGGCGACTGACAAAATGGCTGCTGCACCACCGGAAGTGACGCAAATCAAGGGCAGTGGGTGAGGGAGCTGAGCCCTGATTGGAGCGCAATGGCTTTCTGGCTTAATCTAGCCGACTGAGTGACGTCAGGACTGCGGGCGGACATTTTGGAAGCGGGTAGGCCCTTCCTGGGAGAGCCAAATGGTTTTGAGCAGACATATTAAGTCCTGGCAGTTTCCCTTTTTTTATTTTCCCCTTCTTTCCCTTGCTCTGAGCACGTGTAGGAGCTGCTGGGCAGTTGTTAACCCGGTCTGATACCCCAAGGTGCAAAGGAGTCTCCTCCGTCTGCGTTTTGAGACAACCGAAAACATAAAACACGAGATATTGAGGGCTATAGGCACTGAATATAAGACCAAAGAAAGTCCTTTCACAATGAAATGTAGTTTCCTGTCAAGTGTTAAAAAATTTAAATCCATCCGTGGTAGGAGTTACTGTAGTTTCTAAGTTATTTCTGGTTCCAAACTACCCGTAGATAGTCGATATTTTTCTGCAGTTATCAGCTTATGTAGTGACGATTTTATGCCTATTAAGTCAATAATGTTGGCAAGGAGCGGTGAAGAGGAGCTGCTGCTGCTGCTAAAGTCACTTCAGTCGTGTCCGACTCTGTGACCCCATAGACGGCAGCCCACCAGGCTCCTCCATCCATGGGTTTCTCCAGGCAAGAACACTGGAGTGGGTTGCCATTTCCTTCTCCAATGCATGAAAGTGAAAAGTGAAGTCGCTCAGTCGTCTCCGACTCCTAGCGACCCCATGGACTGCAGCCTACCAGGCTCCTCCATCCATGGGATTTTCCAGGCAAGAGTACTGGAGTGGGGTGCCATTGCCTTCTCCGGAAGAGGAGCTAGTACTGTTTTATTTACAGCTTGGGGAAGAAAAACACTCAGTTTTACACCCAACATATACGGAACGCACCAAAGGCCACGGCGATTCGAACTGCACTTTCCAAGGTGAGGTGTAGGTCCTACGTCAGATTTTTCACTGGGAGACGGGGGCGGTCGCCCTGGTCACCTCTCCGTGGGTTGAGTCTGCCTCGCAGTTAGGAGACTCAGGCCTACGACATGCCAAACCATCCGGGGTCTGCCACTTAGGTGCTTTACTGGAGCCTGAAAACTCCCAGCCAACCCTCTCCTGACCCTTCCTAGATCTGCAGTCGCTGAGTGAGGCGCTGAGCCCTGCGGAGACAGGTGAGGGCCGACTGCAGGTGAAAGCAGTGGGCTCAGAAAGCGGGGTACACTCGGTCTCCAAGGCACTTGCCAATGGGGACTGCAGCAGTTAACAAAGGGCATACTTAAGACATTTGAATATTCTGCCTGTAGCTAGGTGAGCTCCCAGTCCCTGAGGAAAAATACAACTTATCAGGCCTAGGGTTTACTTAGGGCCACTCATTTCAGACCACAGCTAGGAGACGGAGGCATTAGAAGGTCGAGACACATCCCTCCCCAGAATGTATGTCCAAATCCACTCTCCATGGGATATGTATGTTTCAGTGTTTCGCTGTGAAATAGACATCTTTTAAAACTGATGTAAATAGATTAAAATGTTAAGTAATTTCTGGACGGCCAAGAGAAGCCAAGTTAGAAATAGAAATTACCTCTCATGCCAATCACAACCGGAGGTTCTCCTGTGCCTTAGAGCCAATAAAGGTTTTAATAAAATGTTATACAAGTGATCCAGTGGTCTTCCTGAGAAAAGCTAAACTTGCTATCCTATGAGGTGTTTAGAGTTTTGGGTTTCCCTGGTGGCTGTTGGTAGAGAACTTGCCTGCAACACAGGAGAGACCCATGTTGGATCTCTGGGTCGGTAAGATCCTCTGGATAAGGAAATGGTAACCCACTCCAGTATTCTTGCCTGGAGAATTCCATAGACAAGAGGAGCCTGGCAAGCCATAGTTGATGGGGTTCCCACGACTGAGTGACTTAACAGTTTCATTTAGTGTGTATATCCTCCTAAACTTCAAGCTATTCATGACTGAAAGATAATCAGAATAGGGCAGTTCCATTTTAAGACATTTAAGACCAGAAAAGCAATGCTTTAAGGGGACATTTTATTGTGTTCAAAAGTAAGAACATGTAGCTCTGTATTCATGTTGAGTATTTTGATTGACTTTTTCTTAAAATTTCATTTTTAAAAATTACAATAGGGACTTCCCCAGGAGTGAAGTGGTTTAGTCTCAGCCTTCCAATGCTGGGAGTGTGGGTTCCATTCCTGGTCAGGAAGCTAAGATCCCACATGCCACAGGGTGAAGCCAAAAAAAATAAAATTTAACTATTCCTATATATATAAAATCACATTTCTCAAGAGGATGTAGCTTATTTCTTGTTGTATCCTTGCAACTTAACAGGGGTGGTACATTAGATGATCTAATTTTCGTAGATGTGCAAGCCTCTTAACACTAATTATCATTACTATTTTTCATATAACAATTACATAATATAGTAACTTGTAACTTGAACATCAGCAGGCTACAAGACATTTTTGCAATTTTAAGGACAGCTCTGTCAGACTTCCCAGCTCAAGAACTAAGAATACTCAGGAGGTTGCATCCTTGGGTAATTCCATGGCAGTCCAGCAGCAAATTCACTGCTATGGGCCTGGGATTCAATCCCTGGTTGGGAACTAAGATGCTACAAGCATCACAACACAGACCCTTCCTCCCTGCAAAAGTGTAGTCTTCATTTAAGCTTATTTTCTGGAAGCAAGAGCAGATAATACAAGTGCGTTTTAAGGAGTTTTAGCTCAGCTATAAGCTAGTGGTTAAAAGGTGAGATACTAGAGAACCAAAGGCATCCCCAATAATGAAATGTGTCTATGATGGAAAAGGGTAGTTTAAGAAGAAAACCCATTAAAAACGCTTACTTTTTGCAAACAGAAGTGATAGAAAAAAAAAACCAAACGCATCTTTTAGCAATCAACCTGGACTGCAATCTATACAACAAAATGCAGTCTAATACATAATGCAACATAATGTGTCATGTATCCTTACAGCCTCAGGTGAGTAAGGATACAGATCTTATTTACAGATGAATATTTAACATCTCTCCATCTAAGAGACTTATATTAGGAGTTAGTAGGAGGCATGATTCTTGAGAAATTAACTCTTTAAAGAATACTTAGCTCTTAAATTCTTAACTGCTACTACTGTGTAGGCCAAACATGCCTGCTTTAAGAGTAAAAATTCCACCACAGTCTAGTTATAATCAGATCTTTATTTAAAAATCCAATCTGCCAACTTAGCGTTTTCCACCAACTCGAGGAGCAGAAACCTTCACAGGCTTCACAATCTTTTGCTTAGGTGCTGCCTTTGTGGGAGCCTGTAAAAAGAGAACATGTTATGTGGCATTGTTCCATGTGAGTTTTTCTTTTCTTTCAATCACTGCTCTTATGCCCATATTGTTTGTATCCTAGATTGCTTTCCTACCTAATTATTTGTGTTCCTAGTATAAAGAACTCCCCTCAAAAGTTAAAATTCTACCTTTATATGAAATACGAATGAAAGCCAAAGAGGTAAGACTGAAGTAACTGAGATACAACTAGATGCAGTGTGGGCTCCTGAATTATATCCTAAGAACAGAAAAAGGTCCAATGCTAATTTTCTGGTTTTGAAATTTTTATTATGGTTATCTAAATGGTTTAGCACTGATAAAAACTGAGTAAATTCTGTACAATTACAGAAAATTTTTACTGAAAATGTAGAATTATCTCAAAATAAACTTTATTTCCCTTTCTCTCGTTTCTATATAGCACTTGCAGACTCATTTAAGGCTCTAGCAAAGGACCTCTTTGGAGTCTTGAATCACTCACCCAAAAACCAATCATGGACATCATTTCCATTAAAGCCTTACACTAAATTCCTTTAAAAAGTTTTCATTTACCACAATTTGGGTTAAAAATAAATCCTCCTGTTGCTCTAAATGAGAAATCTTAGCCAATCCGACAATTACCTTTGCAGCAGCCATTGCTGTCTTTTTAGATGCTTGCTTAGCCTTTTTTGCTTCCTTGGCAGCCCTGTGGAATTAAAATAACAAGCAAAAAGCTCTTTACTCCTTAAGGGTACAGGTTATTAACAAAAGGCTAGTGTTTGGGGAAAGTAGAAATAACATATTCCTTCACCATCTGCAGTTATTTGTATGATAAATCCAAAGAATTTATTAACAAATGTGATTAACCACCACATCAACTTAACATTAGAAACTATATATATATAGTACCTTTATAATTGCATACAGAATTTCAACAAATTATTTAGACTTATAGTATAAACTTCTGTATTATTAAACACAAACATTTACAACTGGCAATCCCTATAAAGATTCAAGTATCACAACACAAAATAACATCAGATTAAGATTCTACTCTGAAAAAAAAAAAGATTCTACTCTGTAAACCCATACATAACCTAAATTCCATGTCAATAACTGAAATGGCTCTTAGTGAGATTTCTTACCTGATAGCTTGTTCTCGTTGAGCCTTCCTAACTTCAGGTTTCTGATTCCTCTTGGCCATTATATCAGCAAGAGAGGCACCAGTTATGGCCCTCTGGAATTTGACTGCACGGCGAGTTCTTTTCTTTTGAATTTCTTCCTACAGAAAAAGATGGTAAGCATGCTTAGAAATCTTACTTCATGAATGTGGGGGAGAAATGAAATGTCAGGAGGCAAAGGAGCTCTCCCTTGGACCTTTTGCACTAATCCCATTAATGGGGACTCTGCCCTCATGACTGTTTCACCTCCCAAAGGTCCCACCTCCTAACCATCACCTTGGAGGTCAAGTTTTCAACATATGAATTTTGGGGAGAACACAATTCAGACCACAGGAATATTCAACCAGGGAGTTCCCTGGTTGCCTAGTGGTTAGGACTTTGAGCTTTCACTGCCAGTGGCTCAGGTTTAATCCCTGGTTAGGAAACTGACATTCCACATGCTGCACAGCACCTCCAAAAAAAAAAAAAAAAAACACCTCCCAAAACAGTTCATGCAATTATTTGAAATGAGATATACAAACATATTTGTAAAGCATCTATATATAAAATACTACAATATGCAGGTAAATTTTCCAATTATAAATTGGTTAAACCATCTGTTACAAATCTTGACCATTATTTACTACTTTATTTAAAAAGACAAAGTTAACTCTAAGAAAATTAACTAAACAGTACTTTAAAAGCAATTTTAGTATGATTGTTCATAATAAACAACATGCTTTTGGAAAAAAAATTAACCCCAAACTCTGATTTCTTTTTACTCAAAGTACTGACACGGGGAGAAATAGTCAAGTTAGAAAACTGATTAAGACAGGAAAGCCACCAAATGTTAAGGAATGTCTGAGTATCAACATAATTCAAACATTTGCTGAAGATTCTGTATTAGAAATCTATAATACAATGCTTATGAGAAGAAAGAGCTTAAGTCCAAGGAAAAAAAATATACTTGAACTGTTTATTAAGGCAAGGATATGCAAAATATCTTAAAATACTTAATGGGACATATGAAGAAACGAGGACACATTTGTGGTTAGCCAAATGCTCACTTTAAACTTTTTATCAAGATGAAATCTTACTGGATAAAATGCTAGTATTTACCTGTTTATAATTTCTCAAATCCACTTAAAAATATTTTTTCTTATTGTGGTAAAATATGCACAACATTAAGTTGATCATTCTAAAGTATTTTTAAGGGTATAATTCAGTGGCATTAGGTAACTTTGCAGAGTTGTGCAAACACCACTTCTGTCTCAAGCACTTTTTCACAATACAAACCAAACTGCACCCATTAAATAAGGGCTTCCCAGGTGCCTAGTGGAAAAGAACCCGCCTGCCAATGCAGGAGACATAAGAGACACACAGGTTCCATCCCTGAACGGGAGTAGGGGCACGGAAACCCATTCCAGTATTCATGCCTGGAGAATCCCACGGACAGAGGAGCCTGGTGGGCTACTGTCCACAGAGTTGCAAAGAGATGTGACTGAAGCAACAGACACAAATGAAGCGCCCTAGTATGCATACATCACATTTTATTATCCATTCATCCACTGATGGGACATTTGATTTGTTTCCATTATAATAGAGCTACAAACATCAGTGTACATCTGTTCAAATCCCTGCCTATAATCCTCTCGAATATATACAGTCCTAGAACTGGAACTGCTGGATCATATGATGGTAATTCTCTAACTTTTTGAGAAACTGCCAAACCACTTTCCACAGTGCCTGCACCACCTTCATTCAGCAATGCACAGGGTTCCAATTTCTCCACACCAACACCAATATTTGTAATTCCTCCCACCACCCCTCCCCGTTTGGATAAGGGCCATCCTAATCCTAATGTCACATTCACGGGTTTTTTTAAAAATACTGTGTTAGACTTTGTTGTTGTTGTTGACTGTCTGTGTCTGCCTCTACAACCCCATGAACTGTAACCAGCCATGCTCCTCAATGGACTTCTCCAGCCTTTTTTCCATCTCCACACTTTTTCCCCCACATTCACTTTTAATTTAGAATTCTCCTTTCCTCTGAATTCCCATAATAATTTTCTTGCCATGGCACTCAAACTTTTTCTTAAAAATCTCTTTCATCAACCTAAAAGACCACTCCAAAAAACACATACAGAACTTCCCTGGTGGTAAAGTGGTTAAGAATCCACTACCAATGCAGGGGACACAGGTTCCATTCTTGGCCCAGGAAGACTCCACCTGCCTGGAGCAACTAAGCTGGTGAGACACAACTACTGAGCCCACAGGACTAGAACCTGCGTTCCCCAAGGAGAAGCCACTCCAACCCCCACCCCGCACCGCAACTAGAGAAAGCCAAAGAGCAGCAACAAAGAGTCAGAGTGGCTATAAATTAAAAACACATCCAGTCTTAAGAACAAACTAATATGCTGGAAGACTTCACGATATGATACCTACATTAGGAATAATTCTATAAGCATTATAACCGATAACAAGTTTCCGTAAGAACTATTTAGTTTCCACTCAAACATCTTAAACACTTCCGTGGTGCCCTATAACTCACGTGAGCTTTATTATTTACTAACTCTGGAAAGGGGATGCTGTCAAATTTCAACTCAGTTTTTACTGTGGGGATGCTGTCAAATTTCAACTCAGTTTTTACTGTGAGCTGAAGATACGAGGCAACCCTTACATCAACCAGTCTCACTTCACTGTTTGATGCTCAACAGTTTTAGAGTATTTTCACATACGTCTCATTTAATTAGTTTTATAAAGCAGCAACTGACGCTCAAGAGTTTTTAGCACTTTAGAACAACATTAACAAAGTGCGTTTCACTTACCGACTGTCCCTTTTTGTGTTTTCTTCTGTAGAGGACAGTCCAGTTGATCTGACGAGGATTCCTCTTGGAAAGGAATGCAGACTCACATTTTGCATTAAGAAACTGGAAAACCTGTCATGACAAGTTCAAAGTAGAAGCCTGAGCTTGAAATTATTAGTAAATCAATATTCTAGTGATATCCTCTCATTTTACAAAATTGAAACCCATGCAGACTAAAAGGCTTGTGTCACAGAACTGGCAAGAAACCGTCTCTGCGTTTGGGCCTGTCTTTTCCCGAGAGGAGACAAATCTACGTTCATACTGAGGGGTAGGGTATCAAATTCTGGGAGGGATCCTGCCTCTCCTGAGTTGGACCTGATATCCAGAAAATAGCCAGATACCTCGCTGGCCCACTGCTGTTACACTGGAACATTAAAATTATACAAGCTCCTAACTTCCGACCTGATCAAGCTCAAGACTGATTCACTTAGAGGCTTCTGACTAATACTGCACACAGGGTCCCGGTTCAAGCTTTTCAGGCACCAGCAGTGACGTGGTAAAGGACCCGGCTTAGACCGAATGAGACCAGTCTTTCTTTAGAAGTACACGGTACGTTTAGCCCACGCGGCCGTTCACCTTCCCGTCGGTCCGGGCGTAGCGCCTCCCGTGTCCTGGGTAGATCTTGTACCCGCTGAAACTGCACAGCTCGACCCTGTAACGAAAAGCGAAAGCCCCTTAGATGGGATAGCGGGTATCTTCGGCAAAGAGAGGCCATGGCTGGGATGCCGGAGAGGCGCTCAGAGCGAAGATGGAAGAGGATTGGGATGCAGGGCTCCTGCTTACTTCATGGCTGCTAGCGCTGGGGAGAAGGAAAGATGGCGAAAAGAAGGAAAGGATTATGGGAAGAGGCCTTATAAGGTCGTAGGAAGGCGATCTCCTCCCACAATTCTTTTCCCTAACCCCGGCCCTCTGTGATGACGTCACGTCGCCTGGGCCACAAGTCTAGACTTCCCCAGCTGCTGCCCGCTTCTCCTGGAATAATTGCGCTAGAGGCTATCGAGCCTTTGCAGGCAAAGTGGGAAGGACAGTCAAGCAGGTAGGCAGGCAGGCAGTTGGTTTGAGTAATTCTAAGAGCCATGTCCTACTGCAGGAAATGTGAACTGCAGACAACTTGCCTTTCTCCTCTACTTCTCATAGTTTAATGATGCACAGATGAATGCCCTGCAGGTAAAATCTAAAATCTCATTTTGACAGCACTCGTGCTAAAGCATTTGCATACATCGATTTCTTCAGTTTACTTAGTCTCTATTAAGTAGCGCCGAAGTATCGCGAACTGATGACTGCCAGGAGTGGAGGAGTTCATTTGCTTGGCTGCCACCTTTTGGGGGTGGAGAGGTGGATTCGCCTCCGGTGGTTGCTAAGAAAACCTTGTCTGGTGAAGTCACCTCTCTCTGCCCAGGCCCACCAGGAGGGCCAGTGCCTGGATTACTTGAACGCTTTGTGATGCTAGACATTTCAGCATTTTATTTGTTGTTGTTCAGTCGCTCAGTGATATCTAACTCTTTACAACCCCATTGAATGCAGCATGCTAGGCTTCCTTGTCCTTCACTATCAACCAGAGCTTGCTCAAACTAATGTCCATAGAGTCGGTCGTGCCATCCAACCATCTCATCCTCTGCCATCCCCTACTCCTCCTGCCATCAATCTGTCCCAGCATCTGAGTCTTTTCCATTGAGTCAGCTCTTTCCATCAGGTGGCCAAAGTATTGGAGCTTCAGTTCCAGCCTCAGTCCTTCCAATGAATATTCTGGACTGATTTCCTTTTGGATTGACTGGTGTGATCTCCCTTGCAGTCCAAGGGACTCTCAAGAGTCTTCTCCAACACCACAGTTCAAAAGCATCAATTCTTCAGTGCTCAGCCTTGACAGTCATACATGACTACTAGAAAAACCATAGCTTTGTCTATACAGACATTTGTCAGCAAAGTGATCTCTCTGCTTTTTAAAACGCTGTCTAGGTTGCTCATAGCTTTCCTTCCAAGAAGCATATGTCTTTTAATTTCATGGTTGCAGTCACCATCTGCAGTGATTTTGGAGCTCAGTAAAAGAAAATCACTGTTTCCATTGTTTCCCCATCTATTTGCCTTGAAGTAATAGGACCGGATGCCATGATCTTAGTTTTTTGAATGTTGAGTTTTAAGCCAGCTTTTTTTACTCCCCTTTCACCTTCAACCAGAGGCTCTTTAGTTCCTCTTCGCTTCCTGCCATAAGGGTTGTGTCATCTGCATATCTGAGGTTATTGTTATTTCTCCCTGCAATCTTGATTCCAGCTTGTGCTTCACCCAGTCTGGTATTTCGCATGATATACTCTGCAAGTAAGTTAAATAAGCAGTGAAATGAATGCAACTGTGAAATGAGTGCAGTTGTGTGATAGATTGAACATTCTTTGGCATTGCCTTTCTTTGGGACTGGAATGAAAACTGACCTTTTGCAGTCCTGTGGCCACTGCTCAGTTTTCCAAATTTGCTGACATATTTAGTGCAGCACTGTAACAGCGTCATCTTTTAGGATTTGAAACAGCTCAGCTAGAATTCCATTACCTCTACTAGCTTTGTTCGTAGTGATGCTTCCAAAGGCCCACTTGACTTCACACTCCAAGATGTCTAACTCTAGGTGAGTGATCACACCATCACTGGGTCATGAAGATCTTTTTGTATAGTTCTTCTGTATATTCTTGCCACCTCTTAATATCTTCTGCTTCTGTTAGATCCATACCATTTCTGTCCTTTATTGTGCTCATCTTTGCATGAAATGTTCCCTTGGTATCTCTAATTTTCTTGAAGAGATCTCTAGTCTTTCCCATTCTATTGTTTTCCTCTATGTCTTTGCACTGTTTCTTAGGAAGGCTTTCTTGCCATTCTCTCCTTGCCATTCTTTGGAACTCTGCATTCAGATGGGTGTATCTTTCCTTTTTTCCTTTGCCTTTTGCTTCTCTTTTCTCAGCTATTTGTAGGGCCTCCTCAGAAAACCATTGTGCCTTTTTGCATTTCTTTTTCTTGTGGATGGTTTTGATCACCACCTCCTGTACAATGATATGAACCTCCATCCATAGTTCTTCAGGCACTCTGACTATCACATCTAATTCTTTGAATCTATTTGTCACTTCCACTGTATAATTTAGGTCATACTTGAATGGCCTAGTGGTTTTCCCTACTTTCTTCAATTTAAGTCTGAATTTTGCAATAAGGAGTTCATGATCTGAACCACAGTCAGCTCCCAGTCTTGTTTTTGCTGACTGTATAGAGCTTCTCCATCTTTGGCTGAAAGGGATATAACCAATCTGATTTCAGTATTGACCATCCGGTGATGTCCACGTGTAGAGTCTTCTCTTGGGTTGTTGGAAGAGGTTGTTTGGTATGACCAGTGCATTCTCTTGGCAAAACTCTGTTAATCTTTGCTTCATTTTGTACTCCAAGGCTATAGTCCAGCATTTGATAGAGAGTGGCAAAAGTCAATCTGTGAATTGTGTAGGAGACAATGCTTGACTAGAAAAGAAATACAATGATTGATTTATGCTGCTAGTTGGAGCTCAGTGCAGGTTGCTCCAAACTATGCCTCAATAACATACGGGTTAGTTTGAATTCAGGTTACTTGAAAACTAGTAGGTGCAAGAAGGTTACTTTGAGCTTCCTGTCTATCCCCCTGAAGGCAGGAAATAAAACTCTCATACTTTCTTGCTGTACAGTAGCAAAGGTAGGCTGCTGCTGCTGCTGCTAAGTCACTTCAGTCGTGTCCGACTCTATGCGACCCCATAGATGGCAGCCCACCAGGCTCCCCCGTCCCTGGGATTCTCCAGGCAAGAACACTGGAGTGGGTTGCCATTTCCTTCTCCAATGCAAGAAAGTGAAAAGTAAAAGTGAAGTTGCTTAGTCGTGTCCGACTCTTAGCGACCCTAGGGACTGCAACCTAGCAAAGGTAGGAAGACATCATTATTACCAGAGACAGGTAATTCATGGCAGAGAAGTTAGCATAAGCAGACTTTGATATTTCTTTACTAATTTACTACTCAAAGCCCAAGCTTTGCTTAAATTCCTTACTAATTTTTATTGTTCCTTTGTCTAAAAAATATAAAAGCTGTCTGCTTTGGCCACTTCTTACTTAGGACTTAACTCTATGTGAGACCTCTGTGCACATGAATTAAACTTGTTTCTTTTTCTCCTATTTATCTGTTGTGTGTTAATTTTATTATTAGTTCAGCCACAAGAAGTCAGAATGGGTAAAGTAGGAAATTTACCTCTCCTGGACACTCTGTATAAGCAACTCACCCTAAAAAGGTGGTAGAAGAGATATGGAAAGTCCAGCAAGGTTGCTGACTAATATTAAGAAAGTGGCACATCTGTTGGAAACTTTCTCAGGAATGAATTAACAGAGATCTGAATAGAATTAAAGAGCTAAAGTAAAGAGAAGGACTTTGACAGCCTGACCAATTCTGACCAGCTGTTGAGAATACCTGGTATACTTAGATGAATTTTTCTAAATAGACTGAGGGTAGAAGGATAACTTGAGTGCAGCATCCTAAAAGATTATGCTATTAAAGTGCTACACTCAATATGTCAGCAAATCTGGAAAACACAGCAGTGGCCACAGGACTAGAAAGGGTCAATTTTCATTCCAATCTCAAAGAAAGGCAATGCCAAAGAATGTTCAAACTACCACACAATTGTCCTCATCTCTCACGCTGGCAAAGTAATGCTCAAACTTCTCCAAGCCGGGCTTCAACAGTGCGTGAACTGTGAACTTCCAGATGTTCAAGCTTGATTTAGAAAAGGCAGAGGAACCAGAGATCAAATTGCCAACATCCACTGGATCATCAAAAAAGCAAGAGAGTTCCAGAAAAACATCTGCTTTATTGACTATGCCAAAGCCTTTGACTGCGTGGATCACAACACGCTGTGGAAAATTCTTCAAGAGATGGGAATACCAGACCACCTGTGATGCCTCCTGAGAAATCTGTATGCAGGTCAAGAAGCAACAGTTAGAACTTTACATGGAACAACAGACTGGTTCCAAATCGGGAAAGGAATATATCAAGGCTGTATATTGTCACCCTGCTTATTTAACTTATATGCAGAGTACATCATGAGAAATGCTGGGCTGGATGAAGCCCAAGCTGGAATCAAGATTGCTGAGAGAAATATAAATAACCTCAGATATGCAGATGACACCATGCTTATGGCAGAAAGCGAGGAGGAACTAAAGGGCCTCTTGATGAAAGTGAAAGAGGAGAGTAAAAAAGTTGGTTTAAAACTCAACATTCAGAAAACTAAGATCATGGTATCCTGTCCCATCACTTCATGGCATAGATGGGGAAACAATGGAAACAGTGACAGACTTTATTATCTTGGGCTCCAAAATCACAGCAGATAGTGATTGCAGCCATGAAATTCAAAGACACTTACTCCTTGGAAGGAGTGTTATGACCAACCTAGACAGCATATTAAAAAGCAGAGACATTACTTTGCCAACAAAGGTCCGTCTAGTCAAAGCTATGGTTTTTCCAGTAGTCACGTATGGATGTGAGAGTTGGACCATAAAGAAAGCTGAGGGCCAAAGAATTGATGCTTTTGAACTGTGGTGTTGGAGAAGACTCTTGAGAGTCCATTGGACTGCAAGAAAACCCAACCAGTCCATCCTAAAGGAGATCAGTCCTGGGTGTTCATTGGAAGGACTGATGCTGAAGCTGAAACTCCAATACTTTGGCCACCTGATGGGAAGAACTGACTCACTGGAAAAGACCCTGATGCTGGGAAAGATTGAAGGCAGGAGGAGAAGGGGGTGACAGAGAATGAAATGGTTGGATCGCATCACCGACTCAGTGGACATGTGTTTGAGTAAACTCCGGAGTTGATGATGGACAGGGAAGGCCTGGCGTGCTGCGGTCCATGGGGACACAAAGAGTGGGACACAACTGAGTGACTTAACTGAAGTCACAGGGAAATTTATGAAACATATTACATGAAAATACTAGTCCCAAATCCATGTACAGTATATATCCGTTTTTGTTAAAAAAAATACAGAGGCTGGGAGTCTAGTGGAGAAAAATAGTTTAGAAGGAAACACACTGACATATTACCAGTGAGTATCTCTGGGTAAGGGAATTATGGAAGATTTTTATATTTACTTTTTGCTTGCCTGCATTTTCTAAGATTTTCACAGTAACTTTTTTTTCTTTAAAGCTGATACATGCTACATTGTTTTAAAATAGAAAATATATCCTGAAGGACAAAGAGAACATCTAAAGATATATTTAAGACTCCTTTGGAGGTTATTTTTTGCAAACTTTTGAAAACTTTTGTAACATTCCAAGCTCAAACAACTATGTAGGAAAGCTATTCCGATAATTACTATAGCTAGATCACTTATATCAGCAACACTGGCATATGCCATATATGAGAGACACATAATTTACTGTTACTCTGAATTTTCTTTCTCTTCAGAGAAATTTTTTTCTGAATTGGCCAAATTTTTCCTATCTCTGGTTGATGTCAGTGGAACCCCAAATGAGGTGGACCGTCATATATAATTACAGAATGAAGACTTCAGTATTTAATATCTTGTTGGAAGTTGAATACTTCTCTCCCCCCTTTATTAGTCAGGGTTCTCCATGTGCACAAATATAGGAAGAGGTTTCTTTTAAGGAACTGGCTCACGTGATTATGAAGGCTAGGGTTTACAAAATGGGCAGGGTTGGCGGGCAGGTTGGACACCGTGCAAGGAGCCAGTGTTGCAGTTCAAGTCCAGAGCCTGTCTGCCTGAGAATTCCATGCTCTTCCTGGGAGGCCAGTCTTTTGTTCTAGCTATTTAGCTCTTCAGCTGACTGGATGAGGCTGACCCACGTTATGGAGGACAATCTGCTTTACTTAAAGCCTGCCAGTTTAAATATAAATCTTATCCCAAAACACTCACAGAAGGCATCCAAAATACTGTTTGATCATCTATCTGGGCACTATGGCCCAGCCAAGTTGACACATAAAATTAACAATTACACCACTTTTTTAAAAAAATGAATTAAGTTGGGAGGGAGGGATAGAAAGTAAAACTACCACTCTTATAGAAATGAACTTTTTGAGCTTTTAAGACCTTAGTCTTCCAAGTATAAATTAAAATTAGATTTTATTTAAACATTTGCTTAATTTTCAACTGGAAATATGATAAATCATTTACATAGGTTTCACTGCCTTTTAGAAGCACTTCAAAAGAGATGATTAAATAAAACTGTCAAGGATTCCTTTATTTAAGAAAAAAATTTTTTTTAAGTTTATTATTCTTTTAAGGAAAAGTCAGCTTCTTCCCACTTTGGTAAAGGCACCTGAAAACTATATCACAGTGACTTTATATTTGAAATTTATTTATACTTTCACCTCTTCTTTTTCTCAGATTTTAGCTGATATGTTATATGGGAGGAATAAAAGTATTTAGTATCTCATCATCAGATGGCGAACTCTTCTACATTATTTTGGCCCTGATATTTCATGCTATTTAGGACTGATGCTTTAAGACTGCTCTGATAGCCTTCCTGTAATCTCACTGCTTTGGAGAATAGTGGGCTGGCAATCATTCACTGGTTCTGAAACCATGTAAATCAGATTGGGACTTGAACCCATGGTCTTTTAACTAAGATCACACCTGGTCTCAGGACATAATGAACCTCAGGTTCTTGATGTCTCATTGCATAAAGAATTTAGTGAGAGACAATGCTATGCTATGCTAAGTCGCTTCAGTCGTGTCCGACTCTGTGCGACCCCATAGACGGCAGCTCACCAGGCTCCGCCGTCCCTACGATTCTCCAGGCAAGAATACTGGAGTGGGTTGCCATTTCTTTCTCCAGTGCATGAAAGGGAAAAGTGAAAGTGAAGTCGCTCAGTCGTGTCCGACTCTTAGTGACCCCATGGACTGTAGCCTACCAGGCTCCTCCGTCCATGGGATTTTCCAGGCAAGAGTACTGGAGTGGGGTGCCATTGCCTTCTCCGAGTGAGAGACAAAGTGATAAGTAAAACTTTATTTTCTTGGGCTCCAAAATCACTGCAGATGGTGACCTCGGCCATGAAATTAAAAGGCACTTGCTCCTCGGAAGAAAAACTATGACAAACCTAGATAGTGTATTAAAAAGCAGAGTCATTACTTTGCTGTATAGTCAAAGCTATGGTTTTTCCAGTAGTCATGTACAGATGTGAGAGTTGGACCATAAAGAAGGCTGAGCAGTAAAGAATTGATGCTTTCAAACTGTGGTGTTGGAGAAGATTCTTGAGAGTCCCTTGAGCTGCCAGGAGATTAAACCAGTCAATCCTAAAGGAAATCAATCCTGAATACTCTTTGGAAGGACTGATGCTGAAGCTGAAGCTCCAATACTTTGGCCACCTGATGCAAAGAGCCGACTCATAGGAAAAGACCCTGATGCTGGGAAAGATTGAAGGCAGGAAGAGAGGAAATGACAGAGGATGAGATGGTTGGATGGCATCACCGACTCAATGGAGATGAGATTGAGCAAGCTCCGGGAGATGGTAAAGGACAGGGAAACCTGCCGTGCTGCAGCCCATGGGGTCACAAAGAGTCAGACACAACTGAGTGACTGAACAACAAACCTTGACATAAATCACAAAAAGTCACACAAAAAACCATAAATCAGATAAAAAGCTTTTTATTGTAAAAAAGGCACATTTTCAAAATTTTTAGTGTCAAAATTCTTTAGATTAATAACATCTTAGTTTTAAAACTTTGAAGTTATTATACTTACTTCTTTCAAATGTAAGCTCTCACCCTAATTAGAAAATCTCTTTTGTTTGTCAAGAGAAATGGCACTATCCAAAATGTTGTTCCAGTTTTCTGTCTACCTAGTCTCTTCATGTTATCTAAACTTGTACATAATACCCTCCTGAAACTACTCTGTAAAAGGTTACCATCTACTAATCCAACAGTCTCCTTCCTACCACTATTCTACCTTTCAATTCATCCTTGTCATATGAGCAATTTAACCTTTCTGAAACACAAGTTTCATTTTGTCACTCTCTCAATCAAAAGCACCAAGTGAAAACTAGTGGAATGAATAGTGGGAAGTAGGGTGAGGCCAGGTTATGGTTCCCCAGAAAGTTAAATTTCGAGAGGGAAGTTTTTGAGGAGGGGATTAATATGATAAAAGGTGTTGTTTTACTTCGATCATGCTAGTAGCAATGGGCAGATGAATTAGAGATGGGGAAGATAAGTCAAGGCAATCAGCTGTTGCAGAGATCAAGTATACTGTGCTGATAGGAGGGAAAGTCTTCCTTCTGCTGTCTGGGCCGGCCAAAAAATGCTGCCTTGTTGAGAAGTTCATGGCGTTGTTCAGTAGAATTTTCCAAATTGCCTGCAGAGTCCAGTGCAGGGTTTAAGGGATAGACAAAATGAAGCAATTTAGTTAAAGTGTAGCAATTTGATTTTGGATGCAAAGGCTGAAGTACAAAAGTGTCTGTGGTATGATTATAAGGTGTTGCTGGCTCACTTGGGCATGTGAGACTATGCCCAGGGACTATGGCCGCTCTCTTTAAGAGCTATGACTATACTCAGTTAACCCCATAAAGTGAGTTCTTTGGCCCTTTTCTCAGGAAACCAGGTCAGACAAACCAAACAAAACTCTGGATCTGCTATTGCTGTAAACTAGCAGAAACCTGCACTCCTTAAGTACCTTCTGGGCTTCCAGGAACCCCCTCCCAAGTCATTACCCTGCAAAGTTGGAGAGAAATGTAAACCCTTTCTCGTTCCCTGAGCTAGAGACTCGTCTCAGACTTCACCAACTGTTCCAGGGAACAAAGGTTAGTAGGAGAAAGAATTCAGGCTTACATTTTTCTTAGACCTGTATAGTAAGAATGTGCTTTCTACATAAGGGGGTTCTTGGTTAGAAGGAAAAAAATTCCTAGTCTTAATTCCCTCTTGAGAGCTAGGAAATTTGTCTTCAGACTAACACAGTGGGAAACAGGGTTTGTTTATTTATTTAAGTTAAAGCAGCTGTAGTCCGAGAGAGAGAAGGAGGATCCAGGAAGGAGGGAATGCTCACAGAATCAATTTCCTGGAAACCTAGAAGCATAAGTTACGGGGATGTTTTTCAAACAGAAATTATCAGAGATGTTGGACATGGCTGTCTCAGAAAGATGGAAATTCAGAATAAAGATTGCAAGAGGGAGTGAAGGAGTGGGTAGTGGAGATTGGAAGCTCCACATTGTCAGGTGCTGTCAGATTAGTTTCATTACTATCTGCCTCCACCTGCAGTCTGTGCTGTCGTTTCATCTTCTGCCTCTGAACCGTTTAGAGCCTACCCATCTTTTAAGCCTTAGCTCCATTCACTTCCTCCTTCAAGCCTTTTCTGAAGATTATAGTTTCTATTTCTTTCTCCATTCCCTGAAAGCTTATTGAATTCATAGTTACAATCACAGTAGTTAGCATGTTAATTGTCGTATCAAAAGTGTAAGCCTACTCCCCTACAGTAAGGCAGTGTAATTTTTTAGTTTGGAGACTGTACTGTAAACTTCTTTTGTATACTTCTTGGAAAAATTCTGGGTTTTATACTTATTAAATACACTTCTAGGTCTAAAGTTCTGTTAACTATTCAAGAACAACTACTTAAATATTTGAAACTGTATAAAAGCTTCTATCCCAACATGCTTTAACTAAATTTTCAAACAAGATGTGTCCATTTTGACTATCTCAACAAAATCGCCTATAGCAGAGTTGAACACTTTGAACTTATTCAGAATTGTCGATAAAGGGGGCCGCACCCCGCACCCCCCCACCCCCCCACCCCCACCCCCACCCCACCCCACCCCCACCCCACCCCCCATTGCTAAACTTCTAGCAATAAGTCCTCAAATTAGGTCTGCATTGAGTAGAGACCTTTATAATCATTCCGATGATAAAAGTGTCAAATTTCGAAAATACCTAGAAAAGAGAGTGAAATGATCACTTAATAATAGTTTGCTTCTCTGACAAATTAGGGAGTTGACCAGGTTTCCCAAACTCACTCAGATTCTCAGATTCTAACCCGGGTTTCGCATCATTAGTTGCAGGGAGCCAATTGGGCCGTTTGGGTGCCGTGCATCCTGGGAGCTGTAGTCTCAAGCTCGCTCCTCCCGACCACTAGATCCACCGAGCAGCCGGAGGACGGTTGCCTGGTATTATCAGCAAGCGGGAAGTATGGCGGCGGCGGGTGCCGCCGCGGCTTTGCCTCCTGGAGAAGGTAAGGCGATCCCCACCCTTGCGTGCCAAGGTTTACTCCATAGAACTGAATTAAATAGTTGCCAGGTGGAGAGAAGAAGACTAGGTTTAATGGGTGCAATTCTGGACCAGTTCTTTTGATGCCGAGTTGTGGGCTTCGCGGAGGCGCGCTGCCCTCTGGGAGTTGTAGTCCCTTGGGCGCTGCCTCGCTCTGCGGCGTCGCGGCGAGGTCCAAGCAAGGGACTACAAGTCCCCAGAGACCTTCGCGCTACCGGGCGCCGCGGGTCCCGCGCTCCGGAGGATACCTAATCTGCGGGTTTCTGCCTGCTGTGACCGTTCTTGGATGTTTACGTTGAGTTCTGGGTACCCAGGTGAAAACTGTAGGATCTCCCCCTTTCTCTCAGTTCCTAGAACGTTCAAGAAACCCTCTATCAAACACAGTTCCCTAGATTGACGTTGGACCCTTTCTTGGAAGTGTCCCAATGGCCAAGATAAAATCTGGGGATTATTCATAGCCCACAGTTCACCACCCCTTGTTATGCAGACGGGATTCTGGGATCTAGTTTGGTCGCTGCCCAGCGGGGCGTAGGTGCTTCCGTGGGTGCTGTGTGAGCGGAGCTCCTTTGTTTTGGTTACAGCTCGGAAGCTCTGGGTCACAGGCAGGGCGGAGGGTCGAGGCCCTTTTCCACCGCTTAGATCTGGCTCATTATGCGGGAGAGAGGGTCGAAGAGGTGTTTCGATCCCTTTGAATTGTGTGCAGAGGCTCTGCGTTTTCCTGGGACGGAAATATATAGCTTTCATCAAACTCTTAAATCCAATGACCACCTGTCCTCCCAAATGCTAGAAGCCATTAGACAATGGAAAAACGTTGATATCCTTCAGGAGAGCTATCTTGCATAATTATTTCCCGCAGTAATCTTAATCTGGGTAGAAATTTGAAACTGGCAGTTTCTCTGGCCCCTCCCCCCTCAGATATCTGCTACTCTTAAACTCCACCTCCCCAACCCACTGAGGCTATGAATGTACTGATAATAATAGCAGTTAACATTTATGGAGCACTTTTTATGTGAGCCAGATTATGTTCTGAGTGTCTTTTTTTAAACATTATCTCATTTTCTCTGTAACAACATTATAAGGCAAGTATTATTATCATTCCTATCTTAGAGAGGAGAAAAATGAGCCCCAAAGAGATCAATAACTTGCCCAATAAACCACCGTGTTTAGTGGAGCCAGAATTTGAACGTCTGTTAAGTATACCAAGTCATGTTATTGAATGCTGTGTGCCAGGAATGGAATTGAGTGCTGTTCATAGGATTTCGATTTTCATCTCCATATCAATGTAATGAAGTAGGTATATTATTCCCATCTTGTAGTTGAGTCAACATAACTATACTTTGATTTTCAAAATAGTTTGGGCACTTTATGATATACTGGTAGTTAGATTGTAAGCAGGTTGATCTCTATCAAAAGATGAGTTACATCTAAAAAAAAATACTGTCATTACTTAGGCATAAAATAGGGAATAATAGTTCACATTTAAATGTGAAGAATTCCAGAGTATTTAATATCATAGAAACTTGAGTAGTTGTTGTTCTTCAGTTGCTCAGTCATGTCCCTCTCTTTGTGACCCCATGGACTGCAGCATGCCAGGCCTCCCTGTCCTTCACCATCTCCCAGAGCTTGCTCAAACTCATGTCCGTTGAGTCGATGATAGTATCCAACCATTTCCTCCTTTGTTGTCCCCTTCTCCTCCTGCCTTCAGTCTTTCCCAGCATCAGGGTCTTTTCCAAGAGTCATTTCTTCCCATGAGGTGGCCAAAGTATTGGAGTTTCAGCTTCAACATCAGTCCTTCCAATGAACACCCAGGACTGATCTCCTTTAGGATGGACTGGTTGGATCTCCTTGCAGTCCAAGGGACTCTCAAGAGTCTTCTCCAACATCACAGTTCAAAAGCATCAATTCTTTGGTGCTCAGCCTTCTTTATGGTCCAACTCTCACATCCATACGTGAATATTGCAAATCTAGGTATAATTTGATATTTCTAAGGGAAAGTGAATAATTTAATTCTGTAGTCACTTAAAAATCAATTGCTTTAGTTTTACAATCTTGATATTTATTTTGCTCTAGTGTTTTTTAACTCTAAATGTATAAGATTTTATGAGTATAATTTTATCCCTATGCTCAGCTTTGTATTTGTATTTTCTAACAATTTCCCTTCTCTTTTCAAGGATCAGTCGTCAATTGGTCAGGGCAAGGGCTACAGAAATTAAGTCCAAACTTACCCTGTGAAACTGATATTCATACTTTGATTCTGGATAAAAATCAGATTATTAAATTGGAGAATCTTGAGAAATGCAAACAGTTAGTACAGGTAGGTATTGCTATGTGGGGAAAATAGTTATATAAGACCAGTTTATTATTATACAGAATAAAGCAGTAAGATAACAAATGTAACTCTGTAAGCCTAGAAAGTAGTAGGTATTGCCTTAAATTAAAAAGAATTAATAGCTAAAATAAATTTAACAATAAAATAATTTAATAAAAATTAAAAAATTAATTTTTGCATGATGACTATTAAATGATAATTTTAAAATTTCTCCTGAAAATTAACACATTTTTGCCACCTTTAAAGTATACTCTACAAAGAGCATTTGTTAATAAAACATTTTATGTTGGCTAAATAAACGTTTTATGTTACTTCATGGTAGAGGTAAAGAGTTGATTCATTCGTTCATTCAACATTATTAGACCCTTCTTATGTGTCTGACATTGTTCTAGATTTTGATGGAGACAGTGTAAGGACTCCATTATTGTCGAGTTTACATTCTCAAGTAGTTGCTGGGTTGAACATATTTTCTTTTAGTGCTTGGAAGAGGTGTGGGATTGTTCAACTTTATCTGTATTTTCAGTTGCTTAGGAGTGACAGCAATAATAAATAGTTACACTGCAGAATATTTAGACAAAGTATGTGAAAAGTACAAACTGAGTTTATATATTTGGGGATGTTTGACCATATGAACAAATCTTTTTAGCCACCCTAATGTGAAACTAATATTTATATTTTACTCCTAAGAATAATGATATGTTTTCTTTCCTCAGTTGTCTGTGGCTAATAATAGGCTGGTGCGGATGATGGGTGTGGCCAAACTGACCCAACTCAGGGTGTTAAATTTGCCTCATAATAGCATTGGCTATGTGGAAGGCCTAAAGGAACTAGTTCATTTGGAATGGCTGAATTTGGCAGGAAATAATCTCAAGGTGAATTCTTTCTTTTTTTTTTTTTTTTTTAGTAGTTTTTTTTTTAACTTCACAAAAGTATTTGCTATGAAAAAGGAATTCAAGCAGTAGAGAATTAAGTAGAATAAAAAATGAAAGTATCCACTCCCATTCCCCAGAGATAATTTCAGTTACCATAAACTAAAAAAAAAAAAATCTCGTTTTGAAAATTCATGCAGAATTAAACTCTGTGTGCATGTTTAATGGTACAGTGGAGAATATACAGTTTTAAAAGTCAGGAGATCTCATTTCTGGTCCTGCTTCCATCACTTAGTAACTATCATTTGGGGTAAATTAATCAGTATTTCTGTGTCTTTTTTTTTCTTTTTTCTTTGTTTGTATTTTTTGTTTTCTGTGTCTAATTTTTTGATATTCTAGACAAGGGAACTGTATTAAATGAAGAGAACTGACTTATCGAGCATGTAAGGTTTGCTCTTCTAACCACCTTAACTGTTTTAAGTCATTCAGTCTCATGACAGCCTATAAATATAAAGTAGGTACAATCTTTATGTGTATTATATAGATGAAGAAACTGAAGTACAGAGAAGTTAAGTAACTTGCCTAAGCTCACACAGTCAAGAAGTTGCTGAGCCAGGATTTGAATCCAGGCAGTTTAGCTCCAATGTTAACTTGTAAACTCGATGATATATCAGCTGTCATGTGTCATCACTGTTTCTTGAAGCTGTAAGTATCTGGCATGATATGATCCTCTGCTCTAGGGGGATAATGAAGGTAGAAACTTGCTATATAACAATATGCCAAATTCTGTTGGTACTGCCTCGTCTTTCTCTTGCTAAGTGCTGCTCCTCTGCTTCTGACAATAAGAAAGAGGGAAAAGGGTCAGCTACAAGGAAGTAGGGAAGACTTTCATTTTTTGATTTTGTGTGCATGAAATAAATTTCCTTTTCTTGTAATAGGCCATGGAACAAATCAACACCTGCACCTCTCTACAACATCTCGATTTATCAGACAATAACATACCCCAGATAGGTGATCTATCTAAATTGGTATCACTGAAGGTAAGTGTGTTTTCTATGTCATTTCTGAAATTTTATACTAAAATACCAAGAGAAAGTGACCTAATTGATCCGTATATAGATCTGCAAGAATAAATTGTGTTCATTATGATAAAAATTCTATTAGTGTTCCAAAAATTAAGTATGCAACTTTTTCTTGTTAATTTCTATTACTGATTTACTTTAACTGAAACTGGTCATTGTAGTTAAAGTTAATGCTTATTTACTGTTCAACAAACATGATGAAATTCCCTTCATGCCTAGTCTGTCAACATTAGTGTCTTTAGTTGTATAGCATCAACAGTGCATAACATGTTGGTGGGGCTGAGAGTAATCATTCCTGTTTGACACTGAAGATTGCTATTTCCTTTTAGTGGTAGATATTAACCTCACTTTAGAAAATCTATAGCCTATAGCACTTTTTATGAAGGGGAATGCAATAAAATAAATATGTAACAGTTGAAATCAACAGCTTCTTAAAACATGAGTAGGCTTTTTCCATATTTTTACTCTGTTGGATATCATTAGCATGAGATGAATTCATTAAACCTCAGAAATGGTATTATTACTTCAACTTTTGCCATTCTTTTAGCAGAAATCATTTTTAGCAACAATTACTCTAAAAATTTGATGTAGTCAGATACTGAGAGAATTCAAATGAACTAAAGATGATTGAAAGTTTTTTTTTCTTTCTTTTCTGGAATGGAGGCAGGATTAGTTTATCAGAATCCTGGTGTTGAGAGTCTTCAGTTTATTTTTCACTGTTGCTGTCTTAATTTGAATTTGAGTCAGATTTATCAAGTACATTCTACCTACCTCAAGTTTTAAGGTACCAAGAGAATATAGTTGCAAATCATAGTATGTGGGTTATCTCTCCCTTGTGGAAAATTTGCTTTCTATTGATTGCTAATGTGGAGAAGGCAATGGCATCCCACTCCAATACTCTTGCCTGGAAAATCCCGTGGATGGAGGAGCCTGGTGTAGGCTACAGTCCATGGAGTCGCTACGAGTCAGACACGACTGAGCAACTTCACTTTTACTTTTCCCTTTCATGCACTGGAGAAGGAAATGGCAACCCACTCCAGTATTCTTGCCTGGAGAATTGTAGGGACGGCAGAGCCTGGTGGGCTGCCGTCTATAGGGTCGCAAAGAGTCGGACACGACTGAAGTGACTTAGCAGCAGCAGCAGATTGCTAATTTGCTTTCTACCTGATTGTTTCTCTTTTTTGTTGTTGTTTTGGCACAGGCAGGATATCTTATTTCCCTAACCAGGGATGGAACCCGTACCCCCTGCAGTGGAAGCGCAGAGTCCTAACCACAGGACCACCAGGGAATTCCCTGTAGCTTGTTTCAATAAATGTTTTCTTTCACTTTTCTCACCCTGTATTTTGATGTTTTAAAGGGAAATGAACAAGTATTCATTTCCTTTGTATTGAGTTGAGAGTTGCTCAAGTTTAAATAACTTGCAACATGCCTTTTGCTAAACTAAGCATATATTCTTTGGCAAGTCTTTAAACTTTCTTGAGCTTATTATATGGATGTGAAAAGAGTGTTGGACCAAATGGCCACCTAGGACCCTTCTAGCATTAACAGTCTTTGATTTATGTGTAATGAGAAGTTATAATAAAATAGATCACTTTCCTTTTGTATACATTATTTTGGTTTTATCAAAATAGACCAGTTTGTCTATTTCCATTTGTAATTCATTGCATTTTTACTTTCAAGACCCTGCTTTTACATGGAAATATCATCACCTCTCTTAGAATGGCACCTGCTTATCTACCCAGATGTCTTGCTATACTTTCTTTGGCGGAAAATGAAATCCGGGACTTAAATGAGGTAAAATTTGAGGGTATCTTATGGGATCCTGGGAGCTGGAAACTCAGGAGAGGTGCAGGAAAAGGTGGTGAGCTCGCTTTAGATGAGCATCTTGGAAGAAACTGCTATCAGGATGAAACACTTGGCTCCAGAAGACCATTATTTTTCTTTCCACTTTTATTTAATGTCAGTAGGTTATTAAGGCTTAATTTCATTTGTAATTCTGCACTCTTCACTCCACTGGAAAGTGATTGTTGGTGGAGGACATCTACATTAAAGGGGTTAATAAGGCATACTCTGTACCTTTTTCTGGCTTCTATTATGTTTTCAAAATAGGGTTCTCTTTGCTAGGAAGCAGTGCTTTCTAAAGGACTTTGTGCAGCCAGAACAGATGGCCATATTGTTGGAATTTTTGGAGTCAGTGAATAATATAAGAGTGTTACTTGTCACTTTTCAAGACAAGAGGGAAATTGTTGCATTCTCAAACTGCCAGAGATGTGTAATCAGCGGAAGCCCTGTGCTTGCCACTGAGTAGTCCATTTCATTCAACAAAGATGTCCTTTGTTCCAGGTCTCTTTTCTGGCATCCTTAACTGAACTGGAACAGTTGTCAATCATGAACAATCCATGTGTGATGGCAACACCTTCCATCCCAGGGTTCGACTATCGGCCATACATCGTCAGCTGGTGCCTAAGCCTCCGAGTCCTAGATGGATATGTGATTTCTCAGAAGGAAAGGTGAACGTGACCCCTTTAATGTCACATTTATCATGGAAATTAACTGACAAGCTCATTTCTGGCTTACTACAAATTAAGAAGCTGAATAATGCTTGAAATATTAATTTAGAAATTAGTAATTAGTGCAGTTATATAGTAGACTCTGTGCTGTTCATTTAGGATTTTCTATCTTTTCTAAAAAAGGATAATAAATATCATCTTAGAGGTTGGGGCTAGTGAGTTTAATTTCATGCCCAACATACAATAAATTGAGTTCTAAAGATTCTTTTGTTATTCAGTTGTTTGGGGCTTGGAGCATTTCTGTATAGAAACCATGTTATGGGTGCTATGTAGGATTTTAGATCAGTTCCACAAAAACTTGCGTCCATCATATTGTAAAGGCACTATTAATAACACCTTTGGACCCAACTACTCTTTATGAAAGTGACTGTGGGAAAATACATGCGGAGTTCCAATTTGGAGCTGGTAGCAGACATACTGACTGGTCCTCATCTTCTAGCCATGTAGCAGCAGAAGTGATACTTTGATCACTAGATGGTACAATGATCTCTAGATCATTGATGATTTCTTCAGTTCAGAACTAGGACCCCTGCATGATGGGGTCTTCTGGAAGCTGGCACATGATCAGTGGGGTCAGAGCTGTAGGGGAGGTAAGGATCAAGGTTGTAGACAAGAAGGGGTGGAGTTAAGAGAGGATAGTGAGAATTGAGATGACTTTATCCTCGTCACCGCCTCCTTCTACCTCCTCTTTTCACTGCATACATATGTGCATTCATGGGCTCAACACACGTCGTATTCTTTCTCACCATTTTTGTCGTTCTGTAGCAGAGACTGATAGTCACTTGGTGGTGTTGCCGATGGGAGGAGGAGTGGTAGATACTGACAGGGTTTTCCTTGTCTTTCTCCCTTCTGTTTTCATCTCGTTGTGGACAGGGTAGGGGCAGTGAGGAATGGCAGCCAGGAGCTACACAGTGGCGGTGCTGGGGAAGGCTGACGTATGTCAGCTCTAGTTTGCCTGCAAACAAGTGTGGCTTTTCATTTTTGCTGCAGTGAGTGCTGCTTTGTACTCAAACACCTTGTTTTGTTTCAAACTTGGTTAATTCTAAAGCTGGAATGTGGATTTACTTGGATTTTCTTTGAACATAAAGACGTTACCAGATTTTTCTAGGGGAGTAAGACTGGTAACATTTTCATATGTGGGAGGTATCATGGTGAGATGGGCCAAGAGAGTAGGACTGGTAACATCTTCATGTGTGGGAAGTACCATGGTGAGATGGGCCAAGATAAGGGTTTGGCATAAAAAGAGACCTGGGAGGAGAAATGAGACCTGGTCAGGAGAGAGAAGAGAAAACTTCACATCTTTCCCTACCATCCGTTAGCTGTGTGGCCTGGGCAAGTTCCTTAACTTCTTTGATCTTTCGTTTTCTCATCTGTAAAATCTGGTACCTAACTTTCAAGTATGCTCTGAGGATTAAAGATTGAGGATTAAGGATAATGGGTATAGCATACTGATCATGT
Organism: Giraffa tippelskirchi; assembly: GCF_054371585.1. NCBI lineage: Eukaryota > Metazoa > Chordata > Mammalia > Artiodactyla > Giraffidae > Giraffa > Giraffa tippelskirchi. The sequence continues at coordinate 187,311,663 of NC_137276.1, read as the reverse complement.
GGTAGGGGCTTAATAAATAATAATTGGCATTATTACTTAGGGATGTGCGTGTGTTTGGTCGCTCAGTCATGTCCAACTTTGTGAATCTTTGGACTGTAGCCTGTCAGGCTCCTCTGTCCATGGGATTTTCCAGGTAATAATACTGGAGTGGATTCCCATTTCCTCCTCCAAGTGATCTTCCTAACCCAGGGATCGAACCCACATCTCCTGCATTGCTGGTGGATGCTTTGCCACTGAGCCACTGGGGAAGCCCATTACTTAGGGATAGGAACTAGGAATTGAAGAGGTTTTTGTTTGTTTGTTTTTGGCTGCACCACTCAACTTATGGGATCTTAGTTTCCCAACTAGGGATTGAACCTGGACCCTCAGCAGTGAGAGCTTGGAGTCCTAACCACTGGAATGCCAGGCAGTTCCTCACAAGCTATGTTTCTATACTGTGGAAATGGTTTTAATCCAAGTGACTTAAAGGTGAATTTGCGTCTTTTTTTAAAACTTTCTCCCTGAAGTTTTGCAAATGTCTAATTTCAGAGACTTCAGGAGGTTGGGAAGAGTAGACTTTGTTTGAGGGGGTAGCTTCTCTCTCTGATTCTCTCTGTGGGATTCACTTCAGTTCAGTCACTTAGTCGTGTCTGACTCTTTGTGACCCCATGGACTGCAGGAAGCTTCCCTGTCCATCACCAACTCCTGGAGCTTACTCAAACTCATGTCCATCGAGTCGGTGATGCCATCCGACCATCTCATCCTCTGTCATACCTTCTCCTGCCTGCCTTCAATCTTTCCCAGCATCAAGGTCTTTTCGAATGAGTCAGTTCTTCACATCAGGTGGCCAAAGTTTTGGAGCTTCAGCTTCAGCATTAATCCTTCCAATGAATATTCAGAACTGATTTTCTTTAGGATTGACTGGTTTGTTCTCCTTGCTGTCTAAGGGACTCTCAAGAGTCTTTTCCAACACCAGAGTTCAAAAGCATCAATTCTTCAGCCCTCAGCTTTCTTTATAGTCCAATTCTCACATCCGTACATGACTACTGGAAAAACCATGGCTTTGACTAGATGGACCTTTGTTGGCAAAGTAATGTGTCTGCTTTTTAATATGCTGCTTAGGTTGGTCATACCTTTTCTTCCAAGGAGCAAGCGTCTTTTAATTTCATGGCTACAGTCACCATCTGCAGTGATTTTGGAGCCCCCAAAAATAGTCTGTCACTGTTTCCATTGCTTCCCCATCTATTTGCCATGAAGTGATGGGACCAGATGCCATGATCTTAGTTTTCTGAATATTGAGCTTTAAGCCAACTTTTTCACTATCCTCTTTCAGTTTCATCAAGAGACTCTTTAGTTCTTCGCTTTCTGCCTTAAGGGTGGTGTCATCTGCCTATCTGAGGTTATTGATATTTCTCCCGGCAATCTTAATTCCAGCTTTTGCTTCCTCCAGCCTAGTGTTTCTCATGATGTACTCTGCATATAAGTTAAATAAGCAGGGTGACAATATACAGCCTTGACTTACTCGTTTTCCTCTTTGGAACCAGTCTGTTGTTCCCTGTCCAGTTCTAACTGTTGCTTCCTGACCTGCATACAGATTTCTCAGGAGGCATGTCAGGTGGTCTGGTATTCCCCTCTGTTTAAAAATTCTCCGCAGTTTGTTGTGATAGCATATAATTTAGAAATAGTTTAAATGTAATATTTTAGAATTTCTATATAATCACCATTGAAAAGAAGACTAGAATGTAACCAGCACTTCAGAGGTCTTCTTTGTCCCACTCATCATAACTCCCCTCCCCACTATAGTGACTTTTTGATAATTTAGAAAGATTATTTTTTTTCCTTGCTATTATGGAGCTCCCACCAGAGTAGCTAAAATTAGAAGTATGAGCAATACGTTTAGTTTTGATGAATATGTAGAGCAATTGGCACTCTCATTAACTGTTCTGGAAGTATAAATCGTGCAGCCACTTTGAAAAACTAACAGTATTTGCTGAATTTAAACATATAAGTACCCTATGACTCAACAGTTTGACTCTGCTATATACCCTAGAGAAATAGGAGCTTATGTATGCCAAAAAAAATGCATAAGCATGTTCATAGCAGCCTTATTCATAATCACTCCAAACATAATCACTCCAGCCTTATTCATAATCACTCCAATTTGGGAGCTCTGTGGGACATTTGGGAAATGTCAGTCTGTAAAGAAATAACTACAGTACTGTTATCACATCTCAAACAATTTAACAATAATTGCTTAATAACACCAAATATTAAGTGCTTATGTTTAGTCCTCATAAATGTAGTTTTTAAATAGAATTTTGGAAACTGGTTCCAAATAAGGCCATACGTTGTAATTGCTTGATGTATTTAAGATAGTTCTTTCTTGCTCTCTTTTTCAGTATCTTAAAAGTTTATTGTTTATTGCATGCTGCATGGGTTGGGTGTGCTGATTTGGTCGTTGTCACTTGGGGTCTTGTAGTGTGATCACAGTCAGGGCTGGAGTCATTTGAAAGGTCAGCTTGGCTAGAGGTCCAAGATGATGCTTTCAGATCTCTCTGTGGGCCCCCGTCTCTTTGCTTTGCTTTCTTTTTTTCTTTTTGGTTATTGACAAAATCAGATTATTTGTCCTACAGAGTTTCCTACTGTACTTATTTTGCCAATTGCTGCGTCCCCTTGTCCTTTGACATACTCTCCCCTTTTGTGTTTTCTGTATATCGGTAATTGTAGGTGGAGGTTTGATCAGATTTTTGTGGGGTCAAGGACAGCTTTTTGGGTCTTGTTGAGAGCCACGTGGTATCTGGTTGTCTCTTATGTTATGAGTAGCTGTTAACGATCAATGCCTAAATCCATTAATTCATTGAGAGTTGCAAAGTGGTGAAATTTTAATTCTATAATTCATTTTTAAATAAGCTGGAATACTTCTGTGAAGTAACTATTTGGTTACTCATTGGCATAGTTTGTATAGAAAAGATGGAATTAATAATATTTAATTCTCCCCCTTTATCAGTTTTTAAAAATAATGAGGTGGTAGCTCACTAGCATCGTTCAACTGTGACCAGCTGGCTTTAAAAAAGCTATCATTATGAACTAATGGATTTAAACACAATTTATGTATTTAGGTACTTCAGTTTGACAGTGAATGGAGGAAATACTTATTGCTTCTTTGAAGGTAATTTTAAAATATTTGGAACCATTTAGTACAAATCATTGGAAGTGCCCCTAAGCAAGAAAAAACATTTAGAACATTACAGGAGTAAGGAGAGTGAAGCAGAGGATAATTTTTCTTTTTAACTTGAATGTTATTCATGAAAAACATCTAGTGATGCTGGAAAGGCAAATTAAGAAGGAAGATCATTATTGCTTAAAAATGTATCTTGTCTACCCCAGTGCCAGCCCTTTTTCTTTCTATCCCCCAATTCCAGTTTAAAAGCTGAATGGCTGTATAGTCAAGGCAAGGGGAGAGCGTATCGGCCTGGCCAGCACATCCAGCTTGTCCAGTATCTGGCTACAGTTTGTCCTCTCACTTCTACACTGGGCCTTCAAACTGCAGAGGATGCCAAACTAGAGAAGATTCTGAGCAAGCAGAGGTAAGTGCATTTATCTGTAGCAGCTGATGAGTCTTTCCTGCAGAGTTTGTAGGATTGGAGCAAGTGCTACAGCCACATTTCTGGATCCCTGGTCACCGCAGCGGTCTTGCAGAGGAGCCAAACCATGCAGTGCAGTCTGGTTTCCTCCCCAGCAGCTGCACTGCTTGCTAGTCATTTCCTGAGCGGGGAGAGCCTAGCAGCCTGGCAGCCTGGGATTTAAAATAACTTCATTTGTTCTTTTAGTGTGGGTGTTTCACATGAGTTTTTAAATACTAACATTATAGAGACTTCCCTGGTGGTCCAGTGGTTAAGTATCTGCCTGGCAATGCAGGAGACACAGGTTTGATTCCTGGTCCCGGAAGATGGCACATGCTGTGGAGCAGCTAAACCTGTGCACCACAGCTACTGAGCCCAAGCTCTGCAACGAGAGAAGCCACTGCAGTGAGAAGCCTGTGCACCAGAACAAAGAGTAGCTCCCGCTCACCACAACTAGAGAAAGCCCATGCACAGCAACAAAGACCCAATGCAGCCAAAAATAAATAATAAATAAAACTTTTAGAAAAAACTTAAAATACTAACGTTGTATAGCTAGAAGCATTTTTAGTAGTCGCTTCTTTCATCAGAGATCCTGTCTATGAAGGTTTGTATGTGTGTGTATGCTTATGATGGTGTCTGACTATGTAATTTAAAAGTAAATTTCTTAACATTTTCTACCCATGAGACTTTGTAATTTCGAGGTCATTAAAGGTATGTACTTTGAAAACTTGTAAATTTCTCCCTTCTTGACAGTGTTACCTGTGGAACTGTCGAAGGAGGCAGAGAAGCTTTCTTTTTTTGATTTGTGTTAAATCACATGAGGTATTCTGATTTTAGATTTCACCAGAGGCAGTTAATGAACCAGAGCCACAATGAAGAGTTGTCTCCTCTTGCTCCTGTTGAATCAAGGGCATCCCTTGTGCCAGAGCATTCCAGCCCCATTCAAGATGGCCAGGTAGTCCCAGAAAGCGGTAAGAAGTTAACTGATCTCTGGTCCCTTTTTGTTTGATCTGTTTGGTATCATAAAACAGGAAACAGTACATATTTTTAGAATGTTTTATTTGTTAGCTCAAGTGAACATTTGGATCTTTTATTTTATATATATGTATATGTATATGTATATTACACAAATGGCAGCTTCCCTTTTGGCTCAGTGATAAAAAAATCCACCTGCCAATGCAGGAGATGTGGGTTCAACCCCTGGATCAGGAAGCTCCCCTAAAGAAGGAAATGGCAACCTACTCCAGTATTCTTGCCTGGAAAATTTCATGGACAGAGGAGCTTGGCAGGCTGTATAGTCCATGGGGTCATGTCGCTAAAGAGTCAAACGTGACTTAGTGGCTAAACAACAACAATATACACAGACATATATAACCATTAAATGTCTTAATTTTTGAAAACATTCAGAGGACTGCCACCTTTTTGACTTGACCGAGTACTTTGATTATTTTTATGATTATTGCAAGAATTAAGTTTCTTAAAAATATTTGGTTTGATATTTTAAGGCATTTTGGAGGAAATTACTGAAAGGATTTCATTGCCTTTTACTATATTTCAGGGATTAGATTTCATTAAAGGGATAAAACTGAGAAAATATCCCTCCTTAAATATTTAATATTTCCAATGATATTCTGTTGATTCTTTTAGAACCTGTCATCCAAGTCAATTCTTGGGTTGGGATAAGCAGTCATGATGACCAATCACATGCTGTTAAGAATAACTTTCCAACCTCTGTACACACTGCAAGATATTCTCGAAATGACCTGCACCTGGAAGACATCCAGACCGATGAGGACAAGTTAAATTGCAGTCTCCTCTCTTCAGAGTCTACTTTTATGCCAGTTGCATCAGGACTCTCTCCAGTATCACCTACAGTGGAGCTGAGGCTGCAAGGCATTAACTTGAGCCTAGAAGATGATGCTGCTGCAGATGAATCTGTGAAAGGGCCGGAAAACCAAGGCTTATCAAACAAGGAAGAGGAAAAGGCTTTGGGGGCTGCAAATGAGAATTCTGTTCAGATGACAAAAAATGCAGTTGGTACAGAGATAAATGAGAAAGATGGACTGTTACCTTGTCCTGAGCCAACAGTCACCAGTGCCGGCTTGAAGAATCACACCCACAGTCTTACGTCTTTTCCTGAGTCAGTTGGACACAGTGTCTTCCATACGCAGCCAGACAGTGAAGAAGCCAGGTTTCAAACAGCTTCAGAGAAACTTCCCTGCAGGGTGTTAACCCAGAAATCTGTTCCTTTGGGACAGGATAAAGTTGCCTTCCAGAAATTGAATGAAGCAGCCACCAAGCTTCAGGCCTGTTGGCGGGGCTTTTATACCAGGAACTACAACCCACAAGCTAGAGATGTGCGCTATGAAATCCGTCTTCGCAGGATGCAAGAGCACATTGTCTGCCTAACTGGTGAAATAAGGAGGTGGGTGAGAAGTCTGTTTTAAGGCTTTTACTGTGAAGGTGCTGTTTTGTTCGTTTGGGGGTGTCAGATTCTTAGCATTGATTCAGAACACTGAATCACTGCTGTTGTGGCTGGGACACTTTCCATACCATGTTGCCACTCTAGGTTTGTCTCTGACACTGTACTGAAAGCATCTTGAGAGCAAGGACTGCAATATGTGCCTCCATATCTAGTGCCGAAATTGGAACATAGATGCAGCATAGCAGTAAACATTGGATGAGATTCATGCCTTATGGACATCTATGTACCCAAACACAAAAGATTCAGAAGATGTAGAAAAACTGAATGAGTATAAAAATGAGACGATGAGGACGTCTACATAGAACCCAGTAGATGACATAAGAATTGAGGAAAATGGTAGGGGCTTAGAAGGGGTTAAAATTTGGGGGCTATGGTGGAAGTTATGTGTTCATTCTATGACTTACATGTTTTCATGACTGTCACCCAGGGAAATTAGGATTTCATACATTTATTCTGAGTATCAATCCTGCACCTGGCTGTATTTACTGATATTATCAAGTGGGAGAGGAGGAAGAGTAAAGGAGACTGAGAAGGGACAGCCAGAGTGAGAGGAGAATTGGGAGAGAGTGTGTCCCAGCTCCAGCAGGGCCATGTTTCAAGGGAGAAGAGAGGTGCTGTAAGAGGACCGAGAACTGTATGCTAGATTCAGCAACTGGCGGTGACTGTGTTGAGGGTCCCCAAAACTATCGCCAGGTTTGATTTGCAAAAAGGACTCTTGACTCAAAAAAGCTCTTCTTTATGTTCATGTTTATTATGGTTTATTGGAGTGAAAGGATATAGCTTACAGTCAGCACAGGAAGAAGACACACAGGGCAAAGTTCAAGAGAGACAAGTACAAGCTTCTAGTTGTCTTCTTCCCGTGCAGTTTTACAGGTGGGGCTCAATTCTCGAAGCAACAATGAGTGAAAACACATATGAAGTATTGCCAACCAGGGAGCTCGCTCAAGCCTTGGCATCTGGGGTTTTAATTGGCGGTCAGTCACCTAGGTCAGTCCGTGTGACTGACCTTAACTACTCAGACCTCGGCCCCCACCCAAGGTCAAACTGATAACATTGTAGCCCAGGGTCTCAGGTGAACCAAACTGGTGTTCACCATAAAGCACATTGTTAGCATAAACCAAGGTCTCAGAGATACAAAGGTGCTCTTATCAGGCAGGATATTCCAAAGGTTTAGAGGTTATCTCTCAGAAACTGGTCAAGGCTAATCCTGTCTTTAGGATGTTTGAGTTTGAACATTTGAGTCCTGCTAAGTTAACCCTTTCTTGCCCAGTGTGCTTCCTAAGAGCAGCTTCAGGGGGTAGTGGGATGAAGTCAGTTTGGAAAGGACTGAATAATAGAAGAGAGGTGAAGAGTGAGCACAACCAGCTTTGGACGAGTGTTGCTGTGACGAGGAGAAGGGAGCAGGTGGTTGCCAGAGGAGAATCTGGAGTTAAAGAAGATTCTTTTTTAAAGATGGGAGATACAGAGGAGGTTTATGTGTTGGTGGAAATGATTCAATAAGGAAGGAAAAACTGATGGTGCAGAGCAATGAAAGAAGTGCAGAACAGAAGTTCTTGAGAAGGTGAGATAAGAAGAGGTTCAGTGCACCAGCGGAGGGAGTGGCCTGAGGTAGGAGCAGGGGCAGGTAAGGTGGTAGGTGTTGATGGTGGGGGATGCAGAAGTCCTGTCTGATGGGTGCTTCTCTTTTTTCAGTAATATACCAGATGTGGTCAGCACTTGGAAATGAGGGGATGAGGATGTGAGAGGTTGAAGGAGAGAGGTGTGAAGTATGGAGTATTTATCTTAAAAGTGAACGTATAAAGGGAATGGAGAATTGCTGGCTAGTATGAGGAAAAACTTAAAAGTGCAAAACAATAAGTCAAACTGTGATTTTTATCAGCAACTCTCAGCTGTTCTGTTCTGATTTTGGACCCGGTTCAGCCAGGAGTGGGTTTTTTCCCAGGTGTACATGGTAGGGGAGAGAGGGAAGATCAAGGGAGCTGAAGACAATTTGAAGGGAGATGATTATAGTGATAGATCTTGGAACTTAAATGAGGTAAAAGGAAAGACAGGAGAAAGACATCATTTGTATGGTGGTCATAGATGAGGATTGGACGTCCAGGTTGTTGCAGATTGTGGCAAGAACAAGTAAACTGAGAGGTTTGTGTTGGTGCTTGAAATTGTTTTTTTAAATGGTGTAGTCAAAATACTTGAGTCTAGAGTGGGACTGACATGACTTAGCAACTATAACGCCACCACTACCAGAGTGGGACTGAAGATGACTGATAGAGCATCCATGTGAATGTCAGGGGCTCCAGAAATGACCAGGGGAACAGGGCAGAGAAGAATACTAGTGCTGAGGCTTCAGTGAATGGGGGCCGATAGTGGGAGCTCAGTACTTGAAAAAGAGTTTGGGGAAATTTAGCAGGATGGCTGGAGTTCTTGCAGGAGGAAGATTAAGAATCATTTGTAAACAACAGTGGGCAGCAGTGTTCTGACCCTGATGTATAAGTGAAAAAAATAGCTGCCACTTGAGAGGGCTACAGTGCCCTTGGAAGTGCGTCTGATTTGGTCAAGGAGAAGTTCAGAGAAGAAGCTGAGTGTATACATGGGGGTTTGCTAATTATAATTCAGGAGTCCCACATGGTGCAGTAAGAAGGCTTGAGGGGCTGGAGAAAGTAGGTCAGAGGTTCAGAACAAAATGGGGTGACAGTTTAAGAGATACTGGACAGCTAAGGGAACCCTAGGTTTGTGATAAGTTTTAAGTATGGAGCGGGGACAGTGAGCCCACAGTGAAACTTTAATGAATGAGGGGAAGTTATGCACAGGGAAGTCTGTTGATGATAGCAAGGAGTATGTCAGGACCCGGAGCAAACAGGGATGTGAAATTTGATGGGATTAGTCCTGCTGGTCTCTTCAAAGAGGAGACCAGTTCTCTTCTCTTTGAAGCTGTGATCCTGATCCGTTCTGCTGCTCTTGCTCCTTCTGTGTGTTTGGCTGTGAAATTGAGGCCAGACAAAAAAGAGCCATTTAATATTTTATTTTTCAGTACTGGCAATACTTTGTAGAATCAGTATAATCTGAATTTCAGTCACATCTAATTTGGCTTCTATGTTGAGTCATAGTTTAAAACTAAAGTTTCACTTAGATATTCTAAAAGTGGAAAGCACTTATTAGATTATTAATCTCTTTACAATGAATATGTTTATTTGTCATAATAAGTATAATTCAAAGCACCCTTTCTTGTGTCAGTAATTGACTTTGAATTATTATAGATTAAGAAAAGAAAGAGATGAAGAACGGATTCAAAAATTTGTTCAAGAAGAGGCTGTCAGATTCCTTTGGAACCAGGTAAGCCCCTTCCTGCTGATTTACCTGTGTAAATGAAGAAAAATTCTAGATTTACTAAGATAATCATAGAATAGTTACAGGCAAGGTAGCACCCTTTCTCAAGGTTAAGGATGTGGTTTGTGTTCACTGCCACTAACTCTGAACTAGGACAGTGAATTTTGTTACATTTTATTTAATCTGAACAAAAATATTTTCATAATTTTGACCAGAAAAATAAAGAACTATAACACTGAAGGAAAGTGTAAATTGAAGGATATTGGACAACTGTCCAACAGATATAAAAGGCCTAATTTAAGTTTCAAGTAGCTGTCTTGTTTTATCTTTTAAGACTATTTGAATGAAAGATGATTGAAACAGTGTGTGATGGCTACAATATGCATGTCCTAAAAAGTCCACATGACTTCCAGGTAGAGAGTTTGAATCCTGAAATAGCACGCTATGGGGACAGTTCAGACATCGGTTTTACTATTATTGTATCCCCACAAATAGTTCTGGGTGATTATTCCTTGGAAGTATTTTTAGAAAAGAATTTGTTATAATAGGATTTTACCTATACTGTCATCTTAGAAAATACATAGTAAAAGGTCTGGAAAGATACATATCAAACTACTATCAAGGATTACCTTGAAGGATGGTCTAAGGGAAACTAAAAAATTCTATATACTGCTTTCTTGTTGCAGATGTTACAGTAAAATTCTGAGGTTTTAAGTATACTTTAAAAATGTAAAGGTCCAGGAATCCCCTGGCAGTCCGGTGGTTAGAACTGCACCCTTCCACTGCAGGGGGCATGTGTTTGATCCCTAGTCAGGGAACTAAGATCCCACAAGCTGTGTGGTACAGCCAAAAAAAAAGAAAAAGAAGTAAAGGTCATATTATCAAGAACTCCAGGAATTTTTAGGTATTTTAGAGTTGTGTATACTTCATTGTTAGGTTTTTTCCCTCTCTTTTTAAAATAATTAATTTTTGGTTGTGCTGGGTCTTCGTTGCTGCAAGAGGGCTTTCTCTAGTTGCAGGAACCGGTGGCTACTCTTCATTGTGGTGCTCAGGCTTCTCACGAAGTGGCTTCTCTTGTTGCACAGCACAGGCTCTAGGCACACCAGTTTCAGTAGTTGCGGCACATGGCCTCTGCGGTGTGTAGAATCTTCCCAGACCAAGGATTGAACCTGTGTCGCCTGCGTGGGCCGGGGGATTCTTACCCACTGTACCACCAGGGGAAATCCTACATTGTTAGTTTTAAAAAACTCTTATCTGGAATGGGTATCTACAATGAGACTTCCATTTTAGAGAATCTACTCATATTAATAGGTTCTATTGTATCTTGTTAAATAGACTTCAGTGTATTGAGAACCTTATTGACCCTGTAGTCAGCTGTATGTGTGTTATTGTGCTTCTGATTATCTTTCTAGTAGGAGCAAGTGAATTGCTTTGGCCCATTCCTGCTTTCCTGCTTTCCAACAATGCAAACCACTTTTGCCAACGAGGTCTAAGCTGGGGGTGCTGTGGAAAGGATCAGGGGAGTCAGGACATTTCTAACTCAAGTTTTACCATCTGCCGTTTACCAGCTTCCTGAATGTAGGGGAGAAAAAACCTCAAGGGACAGTTGTAAAATAGGCATGATTTATATTTTGTAGTGAAACTGTATCCTTTGGTTTGCAGGTAAGGTCTCTACAAGCTTGGCAGCAGACTGTGGACCAGCATCTAAGTTCCTGCCATATTGATGTTCCCCCTATATCAAGTACTCTGGTGCCATCTAAACCTCCTTTATTCACCCAAAGTCAGGAACCATCTTCTGATCAAAATTCTGATTGGTTCATTCCTCCTGATGAAGCTCCTCAAGAGAAATCCTTACCAGAATTTCCAGACTCTGGTTTTCATTCCTCCTTAACTGAACAAGTTCACTGTTTACAGGATTCTTTGGATTTTGAAAAAAGTTCCACAGAAGGTAGTGAAAGTTCCATAATGGGGAATTCTGTTGACACTGTCAAGTATGGCAAAGAGTCAGACGTAGGGGATGTTAGTGAAGAACATGGTGAATGGAGTAAGGAAGGGTCAAACAATGACCAGGATAATAGTCTGCTTGAACAATATCTAACTTCAGTTCAGCAACTAGATGATGCTGATGAAAGGAGACATTTTGATGAAGGAACGGGAGATAGTAAGCTTTACCTACCTCATTCCCCTGAAAAGTTAGATGTTTTATCTGATAGTGCTTCTGTAGATGTCGCTCATGACGTATCTCCTGCTTTGCAATATGAAGTCAGCCAGACACCAGAGAATTGTGAATTAAATGCAGACGTACAAGGGCAGCAGTCAGAATGTGATTCTACATTTCAGGTATTGCATGTTGGTATTATTGTATAGCATATCTGGTTGCCTGAAAAGCAGAAGTCTATTTAATTTAAGAATATTTTCAGTTGGCTTTTTTTTGCAGGGGGGAGAATATTTCTCCCAATTTTGTTACTATCCCCCCACCCCGCCGAAACCTAGGTACTGAGCTAAATCTTTGTTTTTATTTTGTTTGCTTTTTATTTAGCTATAATGTATCAAACAATATTTATATTGAAAGCCACATGCACTTTATTAACAACTAAATTGCCTCAACAGTATTCCTATGTTTTGATGTATTCATTTCCTTTCAGAACTAAACTTGAATACCTTAAAGGAGATAGAAATTTTACCTTAAAGATACAAATAAGAGAATTTTAATTCTTCTGTATGTGAGAAAGTTAATTATGTAGTGAGGAATACAATTTGCTACAGTAAATATAAATGACAAATACAAGGATTGTGAACTATTGAAATTCGCCAGCCTCTTTGGAGTAAGAACATGTGTTTTTAAGCCTTTTTCCTCCCTATGAATCCATGAAAGACTTCTTGTAAGCAAACAGGAAGAAAAGGTAAAATGATAGGATTTTTCAGTGGGGATAATTGTTTCATGGAAAACTTTAATGTTATGCATCAATTTTAACATATGAAGCAAAGTTTTCTGTCCAGAATTAAAGTGAAGCTTGTTTAAAGGGCAACACAAGAATATTTCTGTTAAGTATAGGCTGCATTCACTTGGGATAATATCCCAGCAAACATTTATTATCTTTTCATGTAGTGATTTTTCACCCCATTGATAAGCATTTCCTGGTGGCTCAGTTGTTAAAGAATCCACCTGCAATGTGGGAGACTTGGGTTCGATCCCTGGGTCAAGATGATGCCCTGGAGGAGGGCATGGCCACCCATTCCAGTATTCTTGCCTGGAGAATCCCCATGGACAGAGGAACCTGGCAGGCCACAGTCCACGGGGTCACAGTCAGACACGAGTGAGTGACTAAGCACATGCACAGATAAGCATTTATGTGCCAATATATTGCCAGAAATTAATGTACGCTTTCTTCGTTCCTGCTTTGTATTTGCTTATATATTTCAGCAGAGGCCCATGGTCATTTACTTAACTCTTGGCCTCGTAGAAAAGAACATTTAAAATAACACCAGTGGTAGACTAGGAATGGCATTTTTTATAAGGACTATTTTCTATCTAAATCTGAAAAAGTGCCACATTTGGAAGACAACGTAATGGTGGTAAAGAAAAAGTAAACCTCATTTATTTCTTTATTCATTAAAAAGAGTATATATCTGTAACTCCAGGAAGAAATGATAATATTGTGTTTGTATGTTAATAAATGCATTTGCAAATCAAGGATAATTTTTGGAAGCTTGAGATTCTAATCTTTGAGAATGTTCTAATATCATTGAACACACATATCTGACTTCCCCCTAGTTTGTGTGTACAGTGATTTAAAACTATGGCAATAATTAAGTATTCTCTAAATTCAGGTGCTAAATATGTATTCATTATTCAGTTGCAGTCACTAGGTCCCCTTCTTTAAAGTTACATAAAACAAAAGCTGATCCTTCCAAGAATAAAGTCAGGGATCATATGTTGTACTATGTTGCGAGTTAGAAACTTTTATTCACTGTGGGTAAGATGTACTTTTCTCGGTTTTTAAATATGTAGCACTCAAGTTGAGAAGACTTGGATTTCATGCTCAGAAATCCAGAATCTCTTGCAAAGGAATGATTTTCTGTCTCTTATAAACAAACAGCAGTCTTACATTGAAAAGATTTTCCCCAGTGAAGCATGTGTAACATTGATGTGTGTTAAATAAAAATAGAATTTTTAACTTTTTGAATAATGCTGATTATCTTTCGTGAATGATTTTGAATTTCTTCTTAAATCTACCCTATTTTTCTATTTTATAGTTAAGTGCCTCATTTGCTGCCCGTAGTTAGACAAAGGAAAGCCAACTTGCACTGCACTAGTACCAAAGTGCTGCTTCATGGTGCATTAATTACTTATTAATTTCTGATAAAAGCTCCTGAAATGTTGTGGTTCAGTATTACCTAGTAGGTTTCTGCCGACGTCTCCTCCCTCTTCTTTTTTTTTGAGAAATGGCAAAACACAACTGAATTCATTTGAGCATTAGCGTTTACAAGCAAGATTTCCTTTTTTTACCTTTGCCTTGTTTTTCTAGCCCATAAATGTTATTCAGCATACTTTTAATTTGAAATTTGCAGAATATGATAATGACTAATATCCTACTCTTCATTCTATTTAACTTTACTAGTGTTTTGAAGTGTAAGAATATTAAGTAGCCCCCAACCTGCACTGTACAGATTATCTTAAATGTAAATAGGATGAAAATAATGTATATTAGAATGCAGGAAAACTGTGGCATAGATAATATATTTTAATAGGTTTACAGTCTAGTTTAAAATAATTTATTTAACCAAGATATTTGGTTTTAACTCTGTGGGCTTTTCATTGGTCTGGCTGAAGAGGCAATGGGCCTCGTATGGTTTAGGAAGTTGAGCTTTACCACGGTATTTGTGTTTTTCTAATAGATGTTTAGTTCAGCTGTGCTATTTTAATTCAACTCTCTTGATTGATGGCCAATTCAGTATATCAATTAAATATTTCTTCAGAAGCACAGAATCATACAATGTGAGAATTTTAAGGACCTTAGGGATTGTCTATTCTAATCTCTTTGTTTTAAAGATAAAACTAAAGCACAGAGAACTTAGATGACTTTTTTGAGGTTATAGCTAATTTATAGGAAAAGAAACTGTGGAAACTGAAAAGTTACTGTATTCTAGAATTTTCTTATACATGTTCTATTATTCTTTATTTTTAGTAAGTCAGTAGAAAGTCTGTAAATATTTTTCATTTTCTTTGAAAGCGAAAAACTACTTCTAAGAGAGCTAGAGCTCCACCACTCAAGGCAGAATTGCTTGTAGAAAACAACTGATTTGTTCAGAACCCTGAGTGAATTTTCTCCAAGAAATGTGATTTGATTAAAATGGTTTTTAAAGAGTAATGCAGTAGAAACTAACATTTGAAAAGAATAATTACATCTTGGAGTCTATTTCCTTGATGACAAGAAGTGTAACAGATTGCTGAGATATATAAAGTTTTCTAGTGAAAAGCTAGTTTGATCATATTTCATCTTCAGTTTCTCAGAACAACAGATGTTAAAGTTTGACTCTCCTGATATGCAGAAAGCTTCAGTGATGACAGTTGATACATAAATAATATAGTTTGGTTTTATAAATTCAATTATAAAAGGCCTTATAATATGCATGTTTTTAGGAAAATATTTAGCCACCCAATTGTTAGTATATACGGAGAATACTTTATTCTTGAATATGTGGGTGCCATTCTTGAGCGTGGATTTGTCTTTTGTTTTGGATTATTTTAAATATATAAACACCATAATAGTGTATTTTCCTGTTAATCTACTTAAGATAGGTCTAGCTCCACTTTTAATAAGTATTTTCAGAAACAACATGGACTTAAGATATACTGTCTCCCTTTAGTTAGTTAGTTTTTTTGGCACCAATTCTTAGACTTGGATTTATAACAATAATATAAAATATAAAAAATTTTTTTTTCTGGAGAATTAAGACATAATAAAAAGGGAAAATATAAAATGAGTCTGGTCAGTTTCCCACTTGCAAGTGAAAAGTGAAAGACTTGATTATTTATTTTGCCACATATTTATTGTAATATTTTAACTTCTAAATATATGACCTCCTTATTTATGAAATAAAACAAAAATGGTCTGTAAGGGACATCCTAAGCATTTTTAGTGATACTGTTTTCATTGATCAAACCTATTGTGCCATATTAAATTTAAAAGTCAAGTAAACAGAGTAGTCCTCATAGCCCTTGAAAGAAACAGATAATTAGTTGTCTTTTAAAAATGAGGTGCTTTTTATTTGTGAATGAGTAGAAATCATACTATAATTTAATTCCTTAATTGATTTTAGTGGATCGCAAGAATCACTCTGTAGAGTCTTTGTTCATTTTCTGATTAAGTTTCTTTGAGTGTTTTGAAATCATTTTAATGTTAACAATATGAGTTTAAAAAATAATTTGACTTTTCACTATTTTTAGGTTTCTCTTTAACTTTATTGTAGAAATAGTAGATGATTTAAAGTGGTTGTGGATTGTTTTATGAAGGTTTACTTTATATTGTACTTAATTTGTATTTGAGTCTCTAATTCTAAATAAAAATTTGTATATGTGTTTGAGTGATTCATTTGTTTGTTATAATGACTAGTTGTGTGGTTGTAAGAAGAAGAGACTCGAGATATTTTTCTTTTGGGCATGTCCAGAAGAAAGGTCATTTGAAGACACAGCAAAAAGGCAGCCATCTGCAAGCCAGGAAGAGAGGTCTCATCAAACACCAAACCTGCTGGCACCCTGATCTTGGACTTCTAGCCTCCAGAAATATGAGAAAACAAATTGAAGTCACTCAGCCAGTGGAATTTTGTTATGGCATCTTGAGCACAATAATATAGTTGGTTAATTAAGAATTGATTTGAGCAAGATATAGTAAAAAATGATATATATGCCTTAACATTATTCTTTATTGAAATATAATTGATATAAAATGAACTGCATATATTTACAGGAACAATTTGATGCATTTTGACACATGCCCATGAAACCATCACAACAGTCAAGAAAATGAACATACTCATCACCCCTGAAAAATTCCTCATATCCTTCATAACTCATCCTTCTGCTTTGGTTTCTTTTACTCAGCATAATTATTTAGAGATTCACCTAATAGTTCATTCCTTTTTATTGCTGAGTTGTATTCCATTGTACGTATTTGCTAGGATTTGTTTTTGAGTTCTTCCAACTTTAAAAGTTTTCCTCCAGCTTTATTGAGAAATAGTTGACAGAACATTGTGTGAGTTTAAGGTGTACAACGTTTTCACAATAAGGTTAGTTAACATATCCATAACTTCACAGTTATAATTTTGTGTGTGTGTACACGTGTTGAGAACTTTTGAGATCTATTCTCTTGGACTTCCCTGGTGGTGCATTGGTTAAGAATCTGCCTGCCAATTCAGGGTACATGGGTGTGATCCTTGGTCCAGGAAGAGTGCACGTGCTGCAGGGCAGCTAAGCTGGTGTGCCGCAACTACTGAGCCCATGCACCCTGGAGCCTACACTCTGCAACAAAAAAGCCACCTCAATGAGAAGCCCAAACACTGCAGCTGGAGGGTAGCCCCTGCTTGCTGAAACTAGAGAAAGCCCACAGGCAGCAATGAAGACCCAGCATAGCCATGAAAGTAAAAGGCGCTCAGTCATGTCCGACTCTGCAGCCCCATGGACTACACGATCCATGGAATTCTCCAGGCCAGCATTCTAGAGTGGGTAGCCTTTCCCTTCTCCAGGGGATCTTCCCAACCCAGGGATTGAACCCAGGTCTCCCACATAGCAGGCGGTTTTTTTTTTTTTGCCAGGTGAGCCACGTGGGAAGCCCAGCATAGCCGTAAATAAATGATAAATAAGATCTGTTGCTGCTGCTGCTGTTAAGTCGTGTCTGACTGTGCGACCCCATAGACGGCAGCCCACCAGGCTCCGCAGTCCCTGGGATTCTCCAGGCAAGAACACGAGTGGGTTGCCATTTCCTTCTCCAATGCATGAAAGTGAAAAGTGAAAGTGAAGTCTCTCAGTCGTGTCCGACTCTTCCCGACCCCATGGACTGCAGCCTACCAGGCTCCTCCGTCCATGGAATTTCCCAGGCAAGAGTACTGGAGTGGGTTGCCATTGCCTTCTCTGATAAGATCTGTTAGCAAGTTTCAAAGAGTTTTACGGTATCATGTTTTAATGTTTGAGTCTCATTTTGAGTTAATTTTTGTGATTGGTGTAAGATAAGGCTTTGATTTCATTCTTTGGCATGTGGATATCCAGTTTCCCAACATCATTTATAGAAGAGACTGACATTTCCCTATTGAGTATTCTTGGTTCTCAGTAAATATTAGTTGACTATACATACATAGGTTTATTTCTGGCCTCTCAATTCTGTTCCATTGTTCTATATGTCTTTTTATGCCAGTGACATGCTGTTTTGCCTACTATTGCTTTGTAATCAGGAAGCATGATGCCTCCCTCCTACTTTGGTCTTTTTTTCCTCAGTTTTGGCTTTTGGGGTTCTTTTGTCGGTCCATATGACTTTGGGGATTTTTTTTTCCCTATATTTGTAAAATAACACCATTGGAATCTCATTAGGGATTGCAATCTAGATGGCTTTGGGTAATTTATTATTTTTAATATTTATTTTTATTTATTTGTTCGGCTCTGCCAGGTCTTAGTAGCAGCATGCAGCATTTTCGATCTTTGTTATGGCATTCGGCATCTTTAGTTGTGGCATGTGAACTTTTAGTTACAGCATGTGAGATCTAGTTCCCCAACCAGGGATCAAACCCAGGTTCCCAGCATTGACAGCATGGAGTCTTAACCACTGGACCACCAGGGAAATCCCAGTGATTAAATTTTTGATATTGTATATCCAATGAGAAATTTTTGTAGTTATGGTCTTTATTTTTTTGTTACAAAGCATTTAGTTTCTGGCATTTTGTAAGAATTGACATTTCAAAATTAAATTATTCCATGGAACTTTTCTGGTGGTTCACTGGTTAAGAATCTGCCTGCCAATGCAGGGGGAAAAGGTTTGGGGCAACTAGGCCCATGCGCCACAACTCCTGAATCTGAGCTGTAGGGCCCCAGAACCACACCTACTGATGCCCACGTGCCCTAGAGCTCATGCTCCACAACAAGAGAAGCTACCACAATGAGAAGCCTGCCCATAGCAACTAGAGAGTAGCCCCCACTCACCACAACTAGAGAAAGCCTTCACACAGCAATGAAGACCCAGAGCAGCTATAAATAAAATAACTTAAAAAATAAAGAAACCCAAACCTATTATGCACTGTTTCAACTTTTATTTCTCTAAAATGGAGACCCTAAAAAGCTCTTATAAAACCATTCAAATACAGAATACTTCTGAATAATTTCTCCCTCTATTCTTTGATATTTTTCTTATCCATACCTAACTCAATAGCAGTTTGTTTTACTCTTGTAAGTAATTCAGTTTTGAGTCTTTCTAAAGCACTCAACTCTTTGTTTTCCAAAGATATTTTCTTTTTACACTTGATTTCAAAGGTTCATATAATAGACAAGTATATCATATCATTATAGCAACATTTTAAGTGTCATAAACTGGTTGAGAAACCAAACTCAAGTTGGTGAGAATGGAAGCACATGCTCTGGAGAGAGGACTGAAAGCAAACCAGCAGAATAAGATTCTTCCAGATTTAGATTAAACTAACATAAGGCTGAGAGGGTATGATTTCAAAATGTAGTAAATTGAAACTGACTCAATTTGGTGATTAGGTGGATATCAGTAATCATTTTAGACCTATCTGAATCAATAAGAGTGTTGTTCAGTTGCTAAGTCATATCTGACTGATCCCGTGGACTGCAGCGGTTTCCAAACTTTCTGATAATCAAAATATTGGGGGGGGGGGTTTCATATTGCATGATCCTCCATATATGACATTCTGGAAAAGGCAGCATTATAGGGAAAAAAAAAAGGATTTGTGATAGCCAAGAGTTGAGGGAGGGTGAGGCTGCATGTGGGAATTTTTAGATGCTGAAATTATTCTGTATGGTACTGTGGTTGTGGATACATGATTCTAGATATTTGTCAAGACCTCTACAGTAGTACACAAAGACTGAAGTTTCACTATATGCATATTTTACTCCCCAGATCTCAACTCGGATATCGGCAGTAGGGGAGAGTGTCTCAGGATGGAGTGAGGACTAGGATGTATAAATCTAACTGTATTACAGATGAATGACATAAACTCCCTGAGAGAGATAGGAAAAAGGGGAATGATGTAAGTAATTTCAGAAAATTGTTTTGTGTAGTGTAAATATCTTAGTCTGTTTGGGCTGCTAATATTTGTAACAGAATACCATAGACTGGGGGGCTTATAAACAACAGAAATTTATTTTTCACAGTTCTGGAGGCTGGAAATCCAAAAACAAGGTATTCAGTGTCTGGTGGGGGTTAGCTTCCTGTTTCACAGATGGCTATTTTCTCACTGTATTATCACATGGTGGAAGGGGTAAAGAAACTCTTTGGAAAGAGTGGAACAAAAGGAATAGATGTTGAGTCTGAAAAAGGGAAAAAATATTCCCAAACAAGGCAACAAATTCAGCCAAAGCTGTGAGCTTTTATTTATTGGAAAGGAAGTGTTCCAAGCCAAAGCTTCAAGTGTGGAAGACTGCCCTTCCCAACAAAAGGTAATTAAGGTTAAATGAAGTCATAAGGGTGGGGCCCTAACCTGAAGAGAATGGTGTCTTTATAAGAGGAGGAGATACCAAAGAGTTCTCATTCTCTCCGCCATGTAAGGACACAGAAGGTGTTTATCATGTTTATCTACAAGCCAGGAAGGGAACTCGCACCAGGAACTGAATCAGCTGCATCTTGAACTGGAGCGTCTAGCCTCCAGAACTGTGAGAAAATAAACTTCTGTTGTTTAGGCCACTCAGCCCATGGTATTTTACTATGGCAGCCTGAGCAGATTAATACAGGTACCAAATACCTCTTCTAGTCTCCTACCCTTGGCAGCATCCTCTCACTGTCCATGGTGTTTTGGAATAGGGTGGATGGTATTCAATGTGACAGCAGTCACTTATTTTGAACAATGGCTTGGTGGCTCTTGATACCCAAATTTCATGCACTTGTTCAAAAAGAGGAAGCACAGGAACTAAATCAGGAACTGACATGGGCTCAGGAAGGCTTATGCTGCAAGTTTCTGACATTGCGTTTCCAACTCTTTGTGACCCTATGTGCTGTAGCCCACCAGGATCCTCTTTCCATGGGATTTTCCAGGCAGGAACACTGGAGTGGGTTGGCATGCCCTCCTCCAGGGGATCTCCCCTACCCAGGGATTGAACCTGCATCTCTTACATCTACCTGCACTGGCAGGTGAGTTCTTTACCACTAACACCATCTGGGAAGCCCCAGATTTGCTGGTGAATATCCCTCAAGTTAGCTGCATCAGAAACAGGCTTAATTTGCTTTTGTTTACCTAAATTTAGGCTCCACTCTTTGTTTTACTTTCCAGAAAAACATCTATTTCTGTTTTTTTCCAGAAAAACATCTATTTCTGCTTTATTGACTATGCCAAAGCCTTTGACTGTGTGGATCACAATAAACTGTGGAAAATTCTGAAAGAGATGGGAATACCAGACCATCTGACCTGTCTCTTGCGAAACCTGTATGCAGGTCAGGAAGCAACAGTTAGAACTGGACATGGAACAACAGACTGGTTCCAAATAGGAAAAGGAGTCCGTCAAGGCTGTCTATTGTCACCCTGCTTATTTAACTTATATGCAGAGTACATCATGAGAAATGCTGGGCTGGAAGAAACACAAGCTGGAGTCAAGATTGCCGGGAGAAATATCAATAACCTCAGATATGCAGATGACACCACCCTTATGGCAGAAAGTGAAGAAGAACTGAAGAGCCTCTTGATGAAGGTAAAGGAGGAGAGTGAAAAAGTTGGCTTAAAGCTCAACGTTCAGAAAACTAAGATCATGGCATCTGGTCCCATCACTCCATGGGAAATAGCTGGGGAAACAGTGGAAACAGTGTCTGACTTTACTTTTTTGGGCTCCAGAATCACTGCTGATGGTGACTGCAGCCATGAAATTAAAAGACGCTTACTCCTTGGAAGGAAGGTTATGGCCAACCTAGATAGCATATTTAAAAGCAGAGACATTACTTTGCCAACAAAAGTCCGTCTAGTCAAGGCTATGGTTTTTCCAGTGGTCATGTATGGATGTGAGAGTTGGACGGTGAAGAAAGCTGAGCGCCGCAGAATCGATGCTTTTGAACTGTGGTGTTGGAGAAGACTCTTGAGAGTCCCTTGGACTGCAAGGAGATCCAATCAATCCATCCTAAAAGAGATCAATCCTGGGTGTTCATTGGAAGGTCTGATGTTGAAGCTGAAACTCCAATACTTTGGCCACCTCATGCGAAGGGTTGACTCATTGGAAAAGACCCTGATGCTGGGTAGGATTGGGGGCGGGAGGAGAAGGGGACGACAGAGGATGAGATGGTTGGATGGCATCACCGACTCGATGAACATGGGTTTGGATGGACTCCGGGAGTTGGTGTTGGACAGGGAGGCCTGGCGTGCTGCAGTTCATGGGGTCGCAGAGAGTCGGACACGACTGAGTGACTGAACTGAACTGAACTTTGTTTTACTTAGAGAAATAAAGTTTAGTAACTTTAGCATCTAAACTATTTCTGCAGGTAGGTCAGAAATGACTAGGTCCTTTGGTTTTGTATCAAAAATACAAACCTATGTTCTCATTTTTTTCACAGGTGAAAGTTAGATTATCATAAATTCAACATTTTGAAATTCCTTATGCTAGGTCATAACCTGAGATTAGGGAATTCAAGAGGAAGAGATATAGGATACTCTCCTAGGTACTTTTCATTTGTTTTCTCACTTATTTCTAAGAGCAGATAGTGTTGCGCCTAGTAAGAGACAAAGCTGTGAATTAGACTTATTCAGGCTAGGATCCAAAGTGCATGTTTTTTTGTACAGTGGGATTCTGCCTTACACCCAACTAGACACAGAGTTCCAAAGAAGAGCAAGGAGAGACAAGAAGGCCTTCTTCAATGAACTATGCATAAAAATAGAGGAAAACAACAGAAGGGGAAAGACTAGAGATCTCTTCAGGAAAATTGGAAATATCAAGGGAAACTGTTGCCCAAAGATGGGCATAATGAAAGACAGAAACAGTAGAGACCTTGTAGAAGCAGAAGAGATCAAAGAGAGATAGAAAGAAAACAGAAGAACTGTACAAAAAAGATCTTAATGAACTGGATAACCATGATTATGTAGTCAGTCACCCAGAGCCAGACATTCTGGAGTGTGAAGTCAAGTGGACCTCAGGAAGCACTGCTGTCAAAGCTAGTGGATGCGATGGAATTCCAGTATTCAAATTCCAGCTATTCAAAACCCTAAAAGATGATGCTATCAGAGTGCTGCATTCAATATGTCAGAAATTTTAGAAGACCAAGCAGTAGCCACAAGACTGGAAAACATCAATTCTCATCCCAGTTCCCAAGAAGGGAAGCACTTAAGAATGTTCAAGCCATTGAACAATTGCACTCATCTCCTATGCTAGTAAGGTCATGCTTAAAATCATGCATGCTAGGCTTCAGCATTATGTGAACCAAGAACTTCCAGATATCCAAACTTGGTTTGGAAAAGGCAGAGGAACCAGAGATCAAATTGCCAACATTTGCTGAATCATAGAGAAAGCAAGGGAATTCCAGAAAAACATCTACCTATGTTTCATCGACTACACTAAAGCCTTTGACTGTGTGGATTATAACAAACTGTGGAAAGCTCTTAAAAGAAATGGGAATACCAGACCATCTTACCTGTCTCCTGAAAAACCTGTGTGCTGGCCAAGAAGCAACAGTTAGAACCCTGTATGGAACAACTGATTGATTCAGGATTGAGAAAGGAGTACAACAGGGCAACTGAACAACAACAATTCAACAATTCTGCATTGGGAGTATGGTGACTTTGCCGTTAGAGATCTTTCAAGAATCTAGTAGTGATGGACAGGCATCTCTGGTCCTTCCCACTCTTTTTTGTGTCTGTAATAACTATAAAATACCGTTGTTTTTCGTTGCTCAGTCATGTCCCTTTGTGACCATGAGGTGTCATCTCATGGACAGCAGCACTCCAGGCTTCCCTGTCCTTCATTATCTCCTGAAATTGCTCAAACTCGAGTCCATTGAGTTGGTGATGCCATCCAACCATCTCATCCTCCACTCCAGGCTTCCCTGTCCTTCATTATCTCCTGAAATTGCTCAAACTCGAGTCCATTGAGTTGGTGATGCCATCCAACCATCTCATCCTCTGTCACACCCTTCTCTCCCTGCCCTCAATCTTTCCCAGCATCAGGGTCTTCTTTTTCAATGAGTTGGCTCTTTGTGTCAGGTGGCCAAAGTATTGGAGCTTCAGTTTCAGTACCAGTCCTTCCAATGAATATTCAGGGTTGATTTCCTTTAGGATTGACTGGTTTTATCTCCTTGCTGTCCAAGGGACTCTCAAGAGTCTTCTCCAGCACCACAGTTCGAAAGCATCAATTCTGTGGTGCTCAGCCTTCTTTATGATTCAACTCTCACATCAGTACACGACTACTGGAAAAACCAGAACTTTGACTATACAGACCTTTGTCGGCAAAGTGATGTTTCTGCTTTTTAATACACTGTCTAGGTTTGTCATAGCTTATCTTCCAAGGAGCAAGTGTCTTTTAATTTCATGGCTTCAGTCACTGTCCACAGTGATTTTGGAGCCCAACAAAATAGAATCTGTCACTGTTTCCACTTTTCCCCCATCTATTGGCCATGAAATGATGGGACCGGATGCCATGAACTTAGTTTTTTGAATATTGAGTTTTAAATCATCTTTTTCACTCTCCTCTTTCTCTTTCATCAAGAAGCTCTTTAGTTCCTCTTCACTTTCTGCCATTAGGGTGGTATCATCTGCATAGCTGAGGTTGTTAGCATTTCTCCCTACAATCTTGATTCCAGCTTGTGATTCATACAGCCTGGTATTTTGCATGATGTACCCTGCATTTAAGTTAAATAAGCAGGGTGACAATATATAGCCTTGCTGCTGCTGCTAAGTCACTTCAGTCGTGTCTGACTCTGTGCAACCCCATAGATGGCAGCCCACCAGGCTCCCCCATCCCTGGGATTCTCCAGGCAAGAACACTGGAGTGGGTTGCCATTTCCTTCTCCAATGCATGCAAGTGAAAAGTGAAGTCACTCAGACGTGTCCAACCCCATGGACTGCAGCTTACCAGGCTCCTCCATCCATGGGATTTTCCAGGCAAGAGTACCAGAGTGGGTTGCCATTGCCTTCTGCATATAGCCTTGAGGTACTCCTTTCCCAATTTTGAACCAGTCCGTTTTTCCATGTCTGGTTCTCAGACTGTAAAATATAAGATAACTCAAATGCCTTGGGGTTATGAGTGCCTGTGTGATTGGGGGTTAATAAAGATCACTACGGTGGTCCCAAACCATCTAGAAGTCAGTATGTCCTGTTTAAGTATTAATATTTGCCACTTGCCAGACAGCCAGACTGGGAAACACAGGTGTCAGGGAGTCCATGTTTGGAACACAGGACTTAATCAGAGCAGAAGTCTATCACATTGGGCTGTGGATCCTTAGGCACAGAGGAAATGGAAATCACCTTTTATGAGTACGAGAGGCTAATCCTCGAGAAAGAAGAATGAAATGGTTACTCCAGAAGAACCTCCTTTTATTTCAGTCATACGGGTCACTCATGCATACAGGCCTGCCTTGAAAACTTCTAAATGAGCACATAGAGTCCATCGTGGTCAGTAAATGTCAAATATTTTGATCTTGAGATAACAGTCTGGGCAGTCGGCTTTTGCAGCCTGCCTTTTGCTGGGATGTACTTGGTTAACCCCACAGCCCTATGCTTCCAGCCCTGAGGAATACAGCACAGCCCTGCCATCTCTTCAGGTTTCCTCAGCAATTGCTTCTGTCTTCGAAGTACTCCTTTCAGTTCCTGAATTTCATATAGTTGCTGCGGACGTTTTCACGGCTTAGAAGAAAGTCCAAAATAGGATTAAGTGGGTTTTCGGTGGGGGTGGTAGTGGTGATGGTGGTGGTGGTTAGTATTCAGGCCTTTTTGCTAGGTCACGTACAAGGAGGGTAAAAGCAACGGGGTTGTTTTCAGGGATAACAAAATACGTCGACTAATTTCAAGCAAGGAAAGATTCAAGGACCAGCCTGTTCTGTGCTCGAGTTTGGTAAACCCGTGAGGGGAGCAAAACATTGCGCCACTGAGAGGAAAGACGGCCCAAGTAGGGGCATCTCCAGTTGCTCCCTGGGACACTCTGATGTCCGAAGCCGACAGGAGCCGGATCCCGATAGTGGGCAGAGCTCAGATCAAAGGCGACAGCAGCAGGACGCCCTCGAGAGGGAGAAAAGTTGCACGGTACTCCGCGGGGGTCAACTCTGCGTCCCGGCTCTGGGGGACGCTCGGCGCTCCAAGGCCGCGGCTGTCAGTCAGCACCCTCGGCCCCGCCCCTTCCAGAGCTGGACCAATCGCAGCCGGAGGTCGGGGTTGAGGAGACGCCGCGGGGCCAGGAAGCCAGGGCCAGGCGGCCTGGTGCTGCGGTTATTGAGCGGGGAGTCCGGGTTGCGAGCAGCTGGAGAGCGCACACGGCGGGAGGCCAGACCTGGATGGAGGTGAGTGCCGGCCAGCGGCTTGTGCTCCAGCGCCGGGATGGGCCCCTGCCGCCCGAGCGAACCACTGCCTGGCTCCTCCTGGACGCCTCTCGGCTGCTAAGACTCTTTCCTCCGCGCTTTGGCTCCCGAGCTCCCGGCCCGGGGTCATGGCTGGGGTACCTGAGCCTGGAACGCGAGCCTCCGGCCCAGGGCACGGCAGACTTGGAGCTTGGTCCGGAGTAGCTTGAGCAGCAGCCGGTCCCGGGGCGGGGCAGGGCGCGAGCATCTCCATCCTCGGCTTTCTAGACTTGCCGCAATACTGGCGGGAGCAGCCGCAGCGCGGCGGAGCCCAGACTTGGGGACAGCTGAAGACCCCTCCCCCTGACATCTTTTTCTGAGCGAGTACCGAACACTTGGAGACGGCTCCCTCCTTAGCCCCTAACTCCAGTCTCATCGCTGCTTTGAGCCCCAGCTGCCTCTTGGCTGGGTGTCCTCTCAGGCGTTGGATTGTTCTGGTTTTACTGTCGTTTTGGGTCATCAGATTTAGGTCGCTTGGGTAGAGTGTGACTTTTACAAGGTGTGATGTGGCTACTCAGCCTGGCTTGTCGCTCGTCTCCACTTGATCAAAGACCACCAGGGTGGTTGTAAGAGGGATTCTCAGGCAGGATTTATACAAAATTTGAAATTGTAAAATTTTCCTTGTTTTCATTATTTATTCTAAGGGAGGGTTGTTGCCGCATTTTCTAAAAAATAAAGGAGCACACTGTTCTAATGGGTCTCCTTCCTTACTGTGGTTAATTATCTGTTGGAACATCTGTGTGTATTTGAAGCTGGCGGCACTCCCAGACCGTGATAATCAGTTGTCTCCATCCACACAGTAAAACAACACAATGTTCCTCCATAGCGTTTGGGCTCCGCTTTCCTTTGACTGTGTTTCATACCTTCTTTGTGTCTGTTATCCTCACAGTCTCTCTGGGCCTGATACAGTGCTATTATTTGTTTCTGAGAAAGGAAGCGAAGGGACATATCACTGAAGTAGGGTTGGCTGTCCCCATTGCCCCAGAATCTAATTGTCCTGGAGGGACGATGTAAGTTACAATTGAAACATCATTTCAGAAAGGCCATCCCTGACCAGTTTGTACAAAGAGCACCCTCTGGCCACTCTGTACCAGTGGTTCTTCTACCTGGCTGTGTATTATAGTTATCTGCAGACCCTAAATAAAAAGCTGTTTCTCTGGCTCTACTCCCATGGATTCTGATCCAGTTGATGAAGTGTTGTGTGGGCATCGGTATTTGTATAAGCTTCCAGATGATATTAATAGGCATGCAAGATTAAGGACTACCATGTTTTAATAGGGCATTAAAAACATGCCCTATTTTCTTCTTACAGCATATATAGCTTTGTGACTTATTTGATTTGTGTACTTCTTTGTCCTTTGGTTACCTCCCCCCCCCCCGCCCCAACTGGGGGAATGATGAAAGCATTAGGTGCTGCTTTAAAAGGAGAAGAGAAGGCCTAGGTGAATCAGCATTTTGGGGATGTGAGGTGGGGGTACGTGAAAGAGAAAGGGGTCTGTGGAATGAAATGAGGAAGCAAGTCCTGAAGATGTCTGTCCTTGTGCTGACTTCTGTCCCTGTTTCATTCTTGTTCAAAGATGATCTCATTTGATTGACCCACATAGTCTTTGATGAGTCTCCAGTTTTTTCTCTAGATATCGCCCTGTTAAGTTTCAAAGTCTTACTCAGTACCCTATGAAATACAGCTGCTCTTTGGAGAGTTTGAGCTAGGAGAATTCAAATATAGGTATATTCCGTGTAAATTGTCTTTTGTATGGGTGTCTTTGTATTCCAAATTCTAATTCCAGATACTTGCTCTGATAAGTACATTTATGTGGCTAGCAGGTCAGAGTATTTAGGATGAAGACTGTCCCAGAAACTGAATGTGTGGTTGTTCAATAATACACTGTTTTTGTGAAACGGTTGTCTAAGAACATTCGCCCTTTAGAGTGTGGAGTTGCTGCCTCATTTTCTTTTTAGTACCAAACTCAATTATTTCATTTGTGTGACTGACGATTGTAATTCCAAGTGAGATGGAAGTAGGAAGTCAGATGTCATTGTTGTTCAGTTGCTAAGTCATACCTGACTCTGGGACCAATGGACTGCAGCACGCCAGGCTTCCCTGTCCTTAACCATCTCTCAGAGCTTGCTCAGACTCATGTCCATTGAGTCGGTGATGCCATCCAACCATCTCATCCTCTGTCATCCCCTTCTCCTCCTGCTTTCAATCTTTCCCAGCATCAAGGTCTTTTCCAATGAATCAGCTTTTCCCATCAGATGGCCAGATTACTGGAGCTTCAGCTTCAGCATCGTCCTTCCAATGACTATTCAGGGTTGATTTCCTTTAGGTTTGATTGGTTTGATCTCCTTGCAGTCCAAGGGACTCTCAGGAATCGTTTCCAGCACCACAGTTTGAAAGCATCAATTCTTTGGCGCTCTGCCCTCTTTATGATCTAACTCTCACGCACATACCTGACTAGTGAAAAGACCTTGCTGCTGCTGCTGCTGCTAAGTCACTTCAGTCGTGTCCGACTCTGTGCGACCCCATAGACAGCAGCCCACCAGGTTCCTCTTTCCCTGGGATTCTCCAGGCAAGAACACTGGAGTGGGTTACCATTTCCTTCTCTAATGCATGCATGCATGCTAAGTCGCTTTAGTCGTGTCTGACTCTGGTGACACCATGGGCAGTAGCCCACCAGGCTCCTCTGTCCACGGGATTCTCTAGGCAGGAATACTGGAATGGGTTGCCATTTCCTTCTGGAAAGACCATAGCCATGACTGTATGGACCTTTGTTGGCAAACTAATGTTTCTGCTTTTTAATACACTGTCTAGCTTTGTCATAGCTTTCCTTGCAAGAAGCAATCATCTTCTAAATTCTTGACTGCAGTTACCATCTGCAAAGATTTTAGAGCCCAAGGAGAGGAAATCTGTTACTGCTTCCACTTTTTCTCCAGTGATGGGGCCAGATACCTTGACCTTGGTATTTTTTATATTGAGTTTTAAGCTGGCTTTTCATTAGGTTGGGCTTCCCTTGTGGCTCAGCTGATAAAGAATCTGCCTGCAATGCGGGAGACCTGGGTTTGATCTCTGGGTTGGGAAGATCCCCTGGAGAAGGGAAAGGCTACCCACTCCAGTATTCTGGCCTGGAGAATTCCATGGACACTCCATGGGGTTGCAAAGAGTCAGACATGACTGAGCGACTTTAACTTTCACTTTTCATTAGGTTTCCAACTTCCTAAAGCAGAAGTGGAAGGAAGTCCAATACCTTGGACTAATGGCAGTCAGTATAGGTTTGCTATAGATCATAAAGAATTTAGTTTGGCACGTAAACAGTCTTAATCAAAATTTGACAAAACAGACCCAGCAGACCATGGATTTTACTTTTTGCTTGTTCTTTGAACATAAATATGAAGCATGAGTAAATATGTTCTAATACTTCAGAGAGATTTGAAAACAAAACTGCTCAAGTTGAGAGTCCTCACTGAGTGATCACAACTTTTAGATATGTCCAGTACCTCATGTTTTCTCTAGTGGTAGGATGGAGCATTGAAGTGCATGATTATTCTAATCTTTAAGACAAATAAGGACCTGCTGTATAGCACAGGGAACTCAGTACTCTAATGAGTAAAGCCTATATGGGAATGTAAAGCCTATATGTAATGTAAAGCCTTTATGGGAAAAGAATCTTAAAAGGGGTGGGTGTGTGTATATGTATAACTGATTAACTTTGCTGTATACCCGAAACTAACACAACATGGTAGATCACCTGTACTTCATTAAAATTTAAAAAAAAACCCACAAAAACATAACAAAGGTTTTATCTATGATTTACATTTTTTCCAATTATAGTGCTATTTATAAGGCTTTGACCTTCAGCTCAGATCTGAGAGTAATTTGCTCTGTGTAAGTTCATGAATATAAATAGCCAGGTCTTTTTTTTTTAGTGCTAGGAAAGGAAATGTTCCTATCCTTATACTACCCACTACTTTGTATTGCCTCTTGAGAAATCTGTATGCAGGTCAGGAAGCAACAGTTAGAACTGGACAGGGAACAACAGACTGGTACCAAATAGGAAGAGGAGTACGTCAAGGCTGTCTATTGTCACCCTGCTTATTTAACTTATATGCAGAGTACATCATGAGAAACACTGGGCTGGATGAAGCATAAGCTGGAATCAAGATTGCCGGGAGAAATATCAATAACCTCAGATGTGCAGATGACACCACCCTTATGGCAGAAAGCAAAGAAGAACTAAAGAGCCTCTTGATGAAAGTGAAAGAGGAGAGTGAAAAAGTTGGCTTAAAGCTCAACATTCAGAAAACTAAGATCATGGCATCCGGTCCCGTCACTTCATGGCAGATAGATGGGGAAACAGTAGAAACAGTGGCTGACTTTATTTTGGGGGGCTCCAAAAACACTGCAGATGGTGACTGCAGCCATGAAAGTAAAAGACGCTTACTCCTTGGAAGGAAAGTTATGACCCACCTAGACAGCATATTAAAAAGCAGAGACATTACTTTGCCAACAAAGGTCTGTCTAGTCAAGGCTATGGTTTTTCCAGTGGTCATGTATGGATGTGAGAGTTGGACTGTGAAGAAAACTGAGCACCGAAGAATTGATGCTTTTGAACTGTGGTGTTGGAGAAGGCTCTTGAGACTCCCTTGGACTGCAAGGAGATCCAACCAGTCCATCCTAAAGGAGATCAGTCCTGGGTGTTCATTGGAAGGACTGATGTTGAAGCTGAAACTCCGATACTTTGGCCACCTGATGGGAAGAGCTGACTCACTTGAAAAGACCCTGATGCTGGGAAAGATTGAGGGCAAGAGGAGAAGGGGACAACAGAGGATGAGATAGCTGGATGGCATCACTGACTCGATGGACATGGGTTTGGGTGGACTCAGGGAGCTGGTGATGGACAGGGAGGCCTGGCGTGCTGCAATTCATGGGGTCGCAAAGAGTCGGACACAACTGAGTGACTGAAGTGAACTGAACTTTGTACATCTCTTGCTTTAAAATTGTATTCTTGATTTCAAATATATTTTCCTTTACTTCATTTTCAGTATCTTTAACCTGTGTTTCATGTACTTATCTCTGTTGCAGCGGGAAGAATGGTATAAAAATGAAAACATCAACATGTGCTTCAAATGTGACAAGAAAAGAATAAGGGCTATCATGATTGTTTGAGTTCAGACTTTACACTGGAAGGAAAGTAAACCCCAATTTCTTAGTTTCAATAAGTAGCTCTTCTTGGGAACTGGAAATTTCAAAAAAAAAAAAAAAAGGTAAATTAAATTATATATTTTTATTTTGGATTTGATCTTGGAAACTTTTTAGAGTCATTCCTATCTAGCACTATTGTTCTTACTCAAGTCTAAGGCAATTTGAGATACCAAATAATATTTTCCTGCTCTCTTTGCAAATAGATTTCTTGTTACAATGCCTAGGTTTTATATTTGTAGGAAAACTACAAAAATCTGTTAGAGATTTCTTTTTTCACTTTGGAATCTTTCATTTTAAGTTTGTTTTCTTGTATCTGATTTAATGCCTTATTTCTCCTTATGGCTTCTTTTTAATTATTACTTTTAGAAACCAGCTTGATTCTTTATATTTGTGATTTATATTTCCTGGTGGAGATGAAGGAGAAAAACAAAACCTGCCCAAAGATGACAACTAGCAACATTTTAGTATATGTCTTTTTAAAGAGATATCTGGCTAGTACACCTCAGGCTATATCTACTTAGGTGTACAGATGGATTTTTCAGTCTCAGCATTCCACCTACTTGTAGCAGGAAGTAGGTCGTTTCCTGGCATGACCCTCCATGAGAATTTTCATCAGAAGTCCCTGCCTGTGAGGGGCTTCTTGCATATTTGCATTGCTGCCTATAAGGCCTTTTGTTCCTTTATCTCTGAGGTCTGCAGGCCTCACCATCCTTCTGCACCATTGCTGTGTTGCTTCTGACCAGCTTGAGCCATGCTGACATCCTCTGGACTCCTGGCCTTCGTGCAGCACATAGACCACGGCTGCGGTGGTACAGCTGAGCTTCTGTGCAGTATCATCTTTGGTCTTCTCTCTCTGGCCATCAGGGAAACGTATGGTTCTTATGGCCAACTCTTTGAGAAGGGTTTCTGCAGAGGAGCTGTTGGGGCCCTGGTGACAGAGTTATTTCCTTTATTTCACAATCATTTCCTTCCTAGAATTTGCGGGCATTTCAGAGTGGGTAGGTAGCTGGGTCTTGGAGAGGGGCCGGTGTTGGGGGCCCATGAAATGGTTAAGTGCAGTCTTTCACATTACCTGGCATCTCTGTGGAGGTGGCCAGGAGTGGGAGATTTATTTCTCTTTAATTTAGGAGGGAAATACCTTTTACCTAATATGAGTGTGAGCTTTGCCAGGAGGATTTCTGGCACTTAGTATAATGTGCAATACAGAGTTGGTGTTTCGTTGCTCAGTTGTGTCCGACTCTTTGTGACCTCATGGCCTGTAGCCACCAGGTTCCTCTGTCCATGGGATTTCCCAGGCAAGAAAACTTGGAGTGGGTTGCCATTTCCTTCTTTAGGGGATCTTCCTGACCCATGGATCAAACCCGTGACTCCTGCATTGGCAGGTGGATTCTTTACCACTGAGCTACCAGGGAAGCCCCAGGCCTCCATAATTATTCATTGTGTGGATTGTTGAATCAACATATATCATGCAAAGAGCTGAGTACTGGGAAGTATGGTACATTGTTATCCTTAAGTTGCTTTTCTTTGATATATAGTTTTGTTGTTTTTTTTTTTAAATATAGTCTTTATTGGTATAGTGTAGTTGGGGAGACTAGAAATACATACAAATATAGAGATCAGCTGAGAAGTGGAAAAAGTAAGTGCTGTGGGAATTCTGAGGATGGAAAGCATATTGGAATAGCTTAGCCTCATTTCCTTTATGATGTTGGGGTGAGGAAGGGTTGTTGTCTGTCCTTGTGGTGTGGGAATGGGAACAGATTAGAACAGAGGAGTAGGGGAGTGAGGGAAGAGGGGCTTGCCAGGTCCAACACAAAAGAGGGGAGTGTTGGTGCAGCTGAAATATCCTGAGGCCCTCTGCACTGGATTATGCACCCTCTTCACCTTGACCTCTCTACCCTGCTTTCCATGGAAATCGTCGCTGGGAACAAAAGACTAGCATCTTCACTGCTTACCTATATCATAATGACAACTGGGGAGAGCATTTTAAAAATGATTACGTGGAAGAACAGTTAGGAGCAGCCTACTCTCAAGTCCTCTGCCTTCAGCAGGTGTGATGAAGGATTAGGGTGACCTGTTACTCTTCACGCTTAGCTTTCATCTCCTGCATCTTTAGGGCGGGTATCTTTCCTCTTGTGCCTTGTTACTCAACTGAGGGGGCATCAGGGCTGCCTGTGGGGTAGGGGAGCCAGAAACCCAAAGGGTGTTTGCTGTCTCTTGCCATACAGAGGAATGGCATTCCTGTTTTCCAGAGGTTATCAGAATGGTTTGCACCTAATCCCAGAACTCCTTATAAAATCACAGGTTTTCCTCTTGTTGTTTAGTCATTAAGTCATGTCCAACTATTTGCAACCTCATGAACTGTAGCCTGCTAGGCTCCTCTGTCTATGGGATTTCCCAGACAAGAACGCTGGAGTGGGTTGCCATTTCCTTCTCCAGGGGATCTTCCCAACCCAGGGATTGAACCCAGGTCTCCTGCATTAGCAGGCATATTCTTTACCACTGAGCCACGAGGGAAGCCCATAATTACTCTTGTAATGTAATAAAATTTAAACTGTAAGGGAAGGGGAGTGATTTTATTTATTTAGACCTCTTTAGAAAATTAACACGTGAATTTTGTAATTTCTAGAAATCTGAAGATGTTCTTCTTTGCTCTCTTAAAAGTTAAAACGTAAATAGGAAGCAGGAGAAACATCTCTATTTACATGAAAACCTGGAGCTGGGTTTGAGTAAACTGTCCAGATGTGGAGCAGTTCCTACTGTGCTCTGGCTCTTTGCTTTCTCTTACGACTCTGGGCCTTGGATAAGGTTAAGGAAGAGGAAATAGAGTGTCTTTCCTTTTACTCCACCCTAAGCTGTCGTAACTGGTGATCTGTTTGCTCATCTTTCCTCTTTGAAGGAGTCCTTTGGAGAAAAATGTGCTTTTTAAATCCACACGAGTTGCTCTTCTAAACAGAGAACTCTTAATGAAACTAAAGAGAAAAGAAGCAGATCAAACTGAAAGCTTATCTGCAGCTCAGAAAAGCAAAGACATGAGTTTTTTTATTTTTTATTGAAGGGATAATTGTTTTACAGAATTTTGTTGTTTTCTGTAAAACCTCAACATGAATCAGCCATAGGGATACACATATCCCCTTCCTTTTGAATCTCCCTCCCATCTCCCACCCCATTCCACCCCTCTAGGTTGATACAGAGGCCCTGTTTGAGTTTCCTGAGCAATACAGCAAATTCCTGTTGGCTACCTAATTTACATATGGTAATGTAAGTTTCCATGTTACTCTTTCCATACATCTCACCCTCTTCTCCCCTCTCCCCATGTCCATAAGTCTGTTCTCTATGTCTGTTTCTCCACTGTTGCCCTGTAAATAAATTGTTCAATACCATTTTTCTAGATTCCGTATATATGCATTAGGATATGATATTTATCTTTCTCTCTTACTTACTTCACTCTGTATAATAGGTTCTAGATTCATCCACCTCATTAGAACTGACTCAAATGCATTCCTTTTTATGGCTGAGTAGTATTCCATTGTGTGTATGTATCACGACTACTTCATCCATTCATCTGTCAATGGACATCTAGGTTGCTTCCATGTTCTAGCTATTGTAAATAGTGCTGCAGTGAACAATGGGATACATGTGTCTTTTTCAATTTTGGTTTCCTCAGGGTGTAAGCCTAGGAGTGGGGTTGCTGGGTCATATGGTGGTTTTATTCCAAGTTTTTTAAGGAATCTCCATATTGTCTTCCATAGTGGCTGTATCAATTTACATTCCCACCATCAGTGCAAGAGCGTTCCCTTTTCTCCACACCCTCTCCAGCATTTATTGTTTGTAGACTTTTTGATGAGGGCCATTCTGACTGGTGTGAGGTGATATCTCATTGTAGTTTTGATTTGCATTTCTCTAATAATGAGCGATGTTGAGCATCTTTTCATGTGTTTGTTAGCCATCTGCAAAGACATGGAGTTTTGAGGAGTGAAAGAAGCCATGGGTCGGCCATGGGTGATCAAGACACAGCCAGACAATGTGGATCAACTTCTTCAAACTACGGCTTTTCTGCTGTCTGCTTGCAGTGTTGATGGTGGTGGTGCTGATCGTCAATGTTACTCAGGTAGAGGTGAGTCCTCAGCATGCTTCTTCATAACTAAGGGAACCACATCAGGGGACTTGGGGCTAATGAGTCTGGAAAATATTGATGATCGGGAAACTAATCCTGGTCACAGTTCTTGTTTTCATTTATTCAGTAAGTATTTGAGTGCCTTCAATGGTTATATACTGTGCTAGTCACCAAGGGTACAGTGATTTCTTCACTATGGAGCTCATATTCTAAATGTGCATAGGAGAAAATATGAGTTATAAGTAAGCATAAAATATAATAATAAATGATAATTAGAAATTGTGAGAAGTACCATAGAGAAAAGAAAGTGGGTTACTGTGTTGTTGTTCAGTTGCACAGTCGTGTCCCACTCTTTGTGACCCCATGGACCGCAGCATGCCAGGCTTCTCTGTCCTTCAGCATCTCCCAGAGCTTGCTTAAACTCATGTCCATTGAGTCATTGATGCCATCCAACCATCTCATCCTCTGTCATCCCCTTCTCCTCCTGCCTTCAATCTTTCCCAGCATCAAGGTCTTTTCTAATGAGTCGGCTCTTCACATCAGGTGGCCAAAGTATTGGAGTTTCAGCTTCAGCATCAGTCCTTCCAATGAATATTCAGGATTGATTTCCTTTAGGATGGACTGGTTGGATCTCCTTGCAGTCCAAGGGACTCTCAGTAGCCTTCTCCAACACTACAGTTCAGTAGATTTAGAGTGATGAAAGAAACCCTTTCAAGGAGAGGAACTTTCATCTGACTCCTGGCAAAAAACTGAAGGAGATTTTCAGGGGAGGGAGTTCATGATGATGTTTTAAAGACTGTGTGTGGCTCTCAAGGTGGAGACCACATATTATGGAACCCTTACAGTGCCTGGTGCTGAGAAGGTATTTAGTAATAGTCCCCTTTCCCTTCTCTGCTAAAAATTCTCTTCATAAACTCACATATCACTGAAATTTAAGGAGTATTTCCTATCTAAAATGATGCTGTTCTTTTAATTTTGTTGGCTTGTGGTACTTCTCAGGTGACAGGTCCAAGTTAATTATGGTATCTCTTTACTCTTTGGATTTCGCTGTGGACTGACTGTTTGTCCAACATCCCAGCCCTGTGGGAGTTCAAGTTACTGTTCTCTTTTATCCCTTCAGGTGTTTCTTTCCCCAGCCTCCAGGAGTTTGCTTACACACATATGCTCTTTAGTACTCTGCTGAATACTTGTTTAGGACTCTCTGCAGATCTCCTGAGTTCCCTCTGTGTGTAGCTCTCTTCTCCTGTTACTGTCCTATGGATTCTAATCAGCTTTAAGACTCTCAGCTCCATCTCCTCAATTTAGGGGGTTCACCAGGCTCCTGCTGGGTTCTGTCCTGCTGTGGCCTGGAGATGCTCTCAAGGCTGTCAGCAGAGGGCAAACATTCACAGGAATCATTTCCTGTATTTCCCATCTTTCAGGTTGTCAGCAAAGGGCAATCAATCATAGGAATCATTTCCTTTATTTCCCATCTTTCAGGCATTATTTCTTTTGTTATCTAACATGCTGTGTCTGGAGAACCACTGTTTCAGGTGGAAGAGTAAATCTCACCATTTCTCACTCTTGGTTGCAAGCAGAAGTCCGGGAGGCTTGAAACTGAAGGGAAAGACTTAATAGAGAAGCCAGAGAGAAGGTTTAATGGACCAAGGGGAGCTGGAGAGGATGGGACCTAGAGCACAGACAGAGCACATAATGATGTAGGATGAGGGATACATTTCATAGTGTGTGTTCTTGTTATCATTTTATTATTAGTTATGTAGGGGGAGGTGTGCTCCTTCCTCTGACATAAGAGCGAAAATTGTCATAATGGGTGGCAATGTGGATACATCTACTGCTGGAAGGTAAGACATTGAGGGAGTTCTTGTCTAGAAGGGAGGTGGAAGGTGGGAGGAAGGTGGTGCCCAGAAGACTGGTACAGATGGGCTTGAAAGAATGGGAGTGGGGGATAGAGCTTGATCCTGCAGGATGATAGAGGGACAGTGACTTTCAAGATCACATGTGTGCGTGGTGCTTATCTGCATTGGTTTTGTGAGGGTGTGTATTTTACTGCATTCAACAGCCTGGGTGTAAGAATAGAGAAGATGGTTGTGTATGTCTAGGAGGTCTAGGATGACTAGGAGGTAGGAAAAGGGAGAAAGAGAGACTTGAGAGGGTAAGCCATTCATTCGTGGGTGCTCAGGCCTGTCTGACTCTTTGCGACCTCATGGACTGCAACCTGCCAGGCTTCTCTGTCCATGGAATTTTCCAGGCAAGAATACTGAAATGGGTTGCCATTTCCTACTCCATGGGTAATCCATAGTCCACATCATTAATGTGATTGCAGTCAGGAAGGAATATTAGGAATTATTGTTAGAAACCCTCTTAATAGTCCTGCTGTGGTTCTTAGAAACTTCAGGAGAATGTCCACTAACAGCTCCAACTGTCTGCATGAACACAAATCAAACAATAATGGAGAAGGGAGGTGGCAAGTATGAAATGATGTAGGACAGTTTTGATATTAAAAATTACATAAACAGATCTTTTAGTGGAGTGTGGTGAAACACTTTGCCTTGTCTAAAGATGTCATCTTGTCCAGGCTGAGAATATTGTCATGACTTTTAAACCATTCAGTTTATTACTGTGACATTAATAGTTAAAGAAGCCTGGGGTGTGGGGTGGGGAGTGAGAAAGACTTGAACCATGACCGTCTGCCATCCCTTAATCCCTGGTCCATCCTAGGCTTCTGATCGTGACGGTACTCTGCTTGCAATTAGAGTATCTGAGCATTTGCTAAAAAGTTCAATTTTAATTAAAAATATCACATAAGAAAATTAGCCATTATGGTGATGAGGGGAGAAAAAGCATTTTCAAATGTGCCACATTCAGAGCTGGTTAAGATAAATGAAACAAACAAATACTGAATGCAGCAAATAATCTTTCCATTGGTAACAGGTCTCCTTCATGTTTTTGTTTCCGCATCTCACTCTCAAGTTAGTTTTCTTTATATTGTATATGTGGAGTGTTTTGCAATTTAAGAAAGAAATATTGTCACAACTATTACATTTTTACTTAGTTTTCCAACATAAAATGTGATTAGATACTTTAAACTTTCAACTTCTGAAACATTAATAAATATTTATTGAATGAAAGTTGAATATATTAAAAATAATTCATGGGGGTTTTAAAAAATGCAAATCCTAAGACTTCTTGTCTGCTCCATGTCAGGTGTATCACAACACAATCCCCACATTTCCTAAGATTTGGTCAAATTCAGTTATATAAGTAAAGGAACAAATAAAATCCACAAACAAGCAAAACACCTCTAGTTAGGTGATTGTGAATAGAACAACTACTATAGTAAATTCACAGATTTATGAATTTCTAAAAGTCTCTGAATGTCATGTTGGTATAAATGGTAGGCTGAATAAGTCCCCCAAGATGTCAGTGTTTGAATTTCCAGAACCTATGAATATGTTATCTAATAAAAGGGACTTTGCAGACAAATTGAAGTTAAGGATCTTGAGGTAGGGATATTATTCAGGATTATTTGGGTGGGCCCAATATAATGATGTGGGTCTTTATAAGAGAGTGGCAGAAATGTAGATATGATATGATAGGTAGATATGATAATCTACCTGGATATTAGATATTAGAGTGGATATTAGAGTGATGTAGGTAGAAACCATCCTCTCATATCATATATGAGAAGGAAGTGTATATTTCGATATTTAGCAGAAGGTTGTAGGGAGAATTCCTTGTTATTTTTCTGATAAACTCTTACTGAGCATTGCCTATATTTATTTGTCTTTTCCTTGTTTATTGATATTTTAAATATATATGTGTTCCGATTATGAAAACAATACCACTGTTTTAGGGCTTTTGGCTGCAAGTGAAGAAAGCTGATTCAACCTGGCTTTAATATTAAAGAATAATATTCATTTAGAGTAGAAGTCAGGAGGTAGGTTGGACATAGTTTGGGCTCCATTTCTCTGTAAGTCTCTCAGCTGTGCCCTCCTTCATGCATTATCTGTGGCATCCACTTCCATGGTTGGATTTCACGCTGCTGCACAGCAGTGGGTAGTTGCTTCCTTACACGTGTCCAGCTTGAGATACAAGTTTTTTCATTGGCAAGTAAAATCAGAGAGCTGTTCCCAGATCACTGGTGATGTCTGGATTTGGGTGCATGCATCCCTCAGAATCCTCCAGCAGCTTTTCATAGAATACAGCTGGGTCACAGGCCCATTCCTGAATCAGTCACTTGGGATTATCCTTTGAACAGTCAGGCCCGCCCCTGAACTGACAGGTCAGTAAATAGCAGTGAAACGAATGTGGGACAGGCAAGCATAGGGTTCACTCCAGTCCACACCTTACAGTGGCTCCAGGAATGACTGCTGGTGTTTCTTCTGGGCTCTGAATTTTAAAATATGGCAAACCTTGAAGTTGTCCTTGTCACTGACCTAAAATAGAGTTATCATTTAGGAAAATTAAGCAGATTGACCTTTTCACATTCTTTTGTATTCATTCATTCATTTTGGCTACACTGGGTCATAGTTGAAGCTTGAGGGATCTTCAGTCTTTATTGTGGCATGTGTTATCTTTAGTTGCAGTTTGTGGGATCTAGTTCCCCAACGAAGGATTGAATCTGCCCCCCCCCCCAACTCCCTGCGTTGGGAGCTTGGAATCTTAGCCCCTGGACCACTAGAGAAATCCCTCTTTTTAAGTAAAATCCAGGTGACTTGGGCTTCCCTGGTGGCTCAGACAGTAAGGAATCTGCCTGCAATGCAGGATACCCACCCAGGTGTGATCCCTGGGTCAGGAAGATCCCCTGGAGAAGGAAATGGCAACCCATTCCAGTATTCTTGCTTCGAGAATCCTATGGACAGAGGAGCCTGGCAGGCTACAGTCCATGAGGTGACAAAAGTTGGACACGACTGAGTGACTAAGACTTTCACATTTCAGGTGAGTGGCACCAAGTGTATAGTGATTCTTGGACTGGGCTGCATGGGTCAGTTTTCTGGTCTTGAATTGGTAGCTTGTGGCTCCCCGAGGAACAAGAGTGACTGCGGGAGAGGAAAAGAGGGAAAACAAAGGAGAAGGAGGCATGTTGTGAGCACATAGCACATGGTTTAGTCCTTAGTGTTTTGTCATAGCCTCACAAGAACTAAAAAGGAGAAGGAGGCTGGAATATTTCCTAAAAGGTAATCAAAAGGTAAGGGAGCTTTTTCTGTTTTTAAAAAGTTGAGATATAATTGGCAGATGAATAGATAAGAAAGCTGTGGTACATATACACAATGGAATATTACTCAGCTATTAAAAAGAATGCATTTGAATTAGTTCTAATGAGGTGGATGAAACTGGAGCCTATTATACAGAGTGAAGTAAGTCAGAAGGAAAAACACCAATACAGTATATTAAAGCATATATCTGGAATTTAGAAAGATTGTAATGATGACCCTATATGCGAGACAGCAAAAGAGACACAGATGTAAAGAACAGACTTTTGGACTCTGTGGGAGAAGGCGAGGGTGAGATGGTTTGAGAGAATAGCACTGAAACATGTGTATTATCTTATGTGAAACAGATCACCAGTCCAGGTTCGATGCATGAGACAGGGTGCTCGGGGCTGGTGCACTGGGATGACCTTGAGGGATGGGATGGGGAGGGAGGTGGGAGGGGGCTTCAGGATGGGGAACACATGTACACCCATGGCTGATTCATGTCAATGTATGGCAGAAAACACTACAATATTGTAATTAGCCTCCAATTAAAATAAATAATTTTAAAAAAAAGAATAAAAGACCTGCAATTAAAAAAAATTAAGATATAATTTACATATAATGTTGTATAAGTTTAAGGTGTGCAATGTGTTGATTTGATACATTTGTATATTGCAATATGATTACCTCTACAGTGTTAGCTAGCGCTTCTTTCATGTCACTTAATTACCATTTCTTTTATGGTGAGAACAGTTAAGATCTTGTCTCTTAGCAGCTTTGAAGTTTATTAGATAAACTTACTTATAGTGATACAGTAATAACAGTTTTGTTGACTATCATTGCTATGCTGTGCCTTCCATCTCCAGGATTTATTTATATACCCGTTGCAAGTTTGTACCCTTAAACAGTATCTCCCCAATTTCCCCATTCCCTAGCTTCTGGTAGTCACCATTCTATTCTATGTTTTTATGAGTTCAGCTTTTATTAAAAACACTTGATTCCATTCCCCCCTGCCTGTCCACCTCCGGCCACACTGCCTTACAGGATCTTACTTCCCCAAGCAGAAATCAAACCCAGATTTCTGTTTAGAAAATCACTGAGGGCCGAATGGGCATTCTTTTATAGATTATAATATTTTTTCCTCTGGCTGCTTTTTTAGAATTTTCTTTTTATACTTGTTTTTTGACAGTTTCACCATAATGTATCTTGGAGAAGATCTTTTTGCATAGAGATAATAGGATGATCTATTAGATTTTTGAATTTGGTTGTCCAAGTATATCCCTAGGTTTGGGAAGTTCTCAACTATTTCTTTAAATAATCTATTTAATAATCTATTAACCAAACTATTTCTTTAAATAATCTCTCTGCCTCCTTTTCCCTCTCTCAAACCATGATTATTCTAATATGTGTACACATGGTGGCATCCTATAGGACATGTAGGCTTTCTATGCTCTTTTTCATTCCTTTTTCTCTTGTGTTCTCCTCTGATTGGGCTATTTCCGAGTTGCTGTTGTCTAGCTCCCTTATTCAGTCTTCCATTTGATCTCTTCTGTTATAGATGCTCTTTATTGCATTTTTCATTTTATTCATTGAATTTTTCAGCGCCAGAATTTCCATTTGCTTCTTCTTTATGATTTCTTTCTCTGTAAATTTCTGATTTTATTCATGTATTTTTTTTTATTTGTCTTTGTTGTAATATAGCTCACTGAGTTTCCCTGAACAGCTATTTTAAATTCTTTTATTTATTTATTCTTGGGTGTGCTGGTCTTCGTTGCTGTAAGAGCTTTTCTGTAGTTGGGGAGAGTGGGGCCACTTTTTAGTTGTGGTGCATGAGCTTCTCATTGCAGGGACTTCTGTTGTTGTGGAGCACCGGCTCTTGGCATGCAGATTTCAGTAGTTGTAGCTCCTGGGCTCAGAAGTTGTGGTGCATGGGCTTAGTTGCCCTGTGGCATGTGGGATCTTACCAGATAAGGGATCAAACCTGTGTCTCCCGAATTGGCAGGCAGACTCCACTGAGGCACCAGGGAAGCCCAGCTATTTTGAATTCTTTATCAAAGGCTAAATTCTGTGCCTTTGAGCATGGTTATTGGAGGATGATTGTTACCTTTTTGTGATGACATGTTTCCTTGATTCCTTACGTTCCTTGTACATTTGCATTGCTGCTTTCACACTTGAAGTAGCAGACACCTCCTCCTGTCTTACTGGTTCCCTTCAGATGGAGTAAAATGTTCATCAGTCCTGTTTTAGCTGTGTGTTTTGCTTGTCCTCACATGGGTACACTTGCTTTCCACATCTTGCTTCTTGTGACACAATTCTTAAGCTTTCTTAAGACCCACCAGGCTAGCCGCTGTTAACCTTTTGTTTTCCAGAAAGAGGCAGTATAGCTTAAGTTTGTGTTTCTCTCTTGCCCAGGGAAACTGGTCTGTTTTTCTGATAGTGTTCTGTTTAGCAAAGTCTCACTTGCTGCCTCATTTGGCAGCATACACAAGGAGCTACTGGCTCCAGAGTGTGCGGAGGTGTGGGTTTAGCACACAGGGCATTGGGGGTGCCCGTGGGCTCTGTTGCAAGATTGTTGGGTGAGGCATTAGGCTTGTTGGCGGACTTCCTCCCAAAGTCCTTAGCACCCTTAGCAGGAACTGTGTCCCTTCAGTGCCCTTTGATGTTCTTATCTGCCTCTTTCCTGAACCCCTCCGTCCCTGGGGTCATGGAGGTCCCCCTTTAGTACTCGAGGTGCTGCTGAGTTAAATGGATTTCTCTCACAGCGGGGGTCAGTGGGCACTAACTGGTCACTCTCCTCATCCCTCTTGGATGAGGACGCTGCTGGGTGCTATAGCCTTGGGCTCGTTATCCTGGGGGAGGGGCAATGCTGGCAAAGTTCCTCTTACCCTCTCAGTTTCTTCCAAACTTGTATTTTTTCTTTCTTTCTGGAATTTCTCCTTGGGAAGGCTGAATTTCTACAGATTCTTTCTCATCCATTGGTATTTTCCTGGATCACCACTCTCCAGGTTCTCCCTGACTGTGGCCCAGAGGGACTGGGACAGGTTCACTGGCTGTGCTGACAGCACTGAGGTTTATCTGCCTGTTACTAGATACGCACGTGGGCGAGACTCCGCCTAGGGCCCTGCACATGTGGTGCGGGATCCCACAATTCCCACAGAGGCACTTTTGTTTTTGGGTGGGTGCCACATTTGTTGTTAAAAAGGGGGACAAAAATGGAGGAATGTCTTAGGCCATGTCATGA
Organism: Giraffa tippelskirchi; assembly: GCF_054371585.1. Classification (NCBI taxonomy): domain Eukaryota; kingdom Metazoa; phylum Chordata; class Mammalia; order Artiodactyla; family Giraffidae; genus Giraffa; species Giraffa tippelskirchi. The sequence goes on along the minus strand of NC_137276.1, from coordinate 187,267,763 downwards.
TGCTGATATCAACTCTGCTAAGGAAACATTTTCAAAGTCATTATTATCCTTTCTAATAAACAAATAATACTGTGTATTCTTTTAAAACAAAGGCGCTTAATGAAATTCTTCCAGTTGAGAGTGTCTGCATGTACATGTAGAATGAAAGAGAAAAAGTACAGAATCTAAGAACATCATTAAAAACCCTTTTATATTTTGGGATTATTTTTACCTTGTTTGAGATTATGTTGACCTTGCATAGCATTTTGCAGTGGTTTGGCATAGATGGGGAGCCTGAGGGCTTGTTTAAGTGGTTTGTAATGGGTAATAGGTTGAGAGTAATTTTTGATTTTGTTTTCCTGTTGTTTTCTCTTGCAGTTTAACTTATTGCATAATGTAAGAAGCCGTTTCCTGGGTTAGGTACTAAAAAGGTTCTGCATCCAGTTTCCAATGTGTGTAGGGTACACCAGGCAACTCTTGGACACCAGCAGCATGACCTATAGTTCCAATCAGTTCTGACACTGGAACTGAGCAGGACCCTGTGGGGCCTTCCTGAACAGACCCCTCCACCTCAGGTCCTCTGCCTACTTCTTGTTTGCAGAAAAGTTGTAGTCTTCCAGGCCTTCCCTGAGCCACCAAACTCTGGCCCAAGGATTAATGATTGAAAGGATGTGAACACATAGTGGTAGAAGTAACTGCTGGGCCAGAACTGATAACAGTTTAAACAGTAAGTCAGCCACACGGCAGTCACAGAATTTTTAGTTCCTTCCTGAAATACATGGATAACATGTATAACAATCCGGTACACATTCCTGAGTGTTTTACAGATTGCTTAAAACCCCCACCAAATGGAAGAAGTTAACTATTTGATGACCATGGGCTTACTGGAGCCTGAAGATTGATAATGTTAACCGCTGTGACACCACCCTGCTATCACACCATCAATGAAGCAGAGAATTTTGTATGAGCTGATAACATCCCCTGTGACTCCCTTCCCCCACTTTGCCTTTAAAAATTCTTCCCTGAAATCCATCTGGGAGTTTGGGTGTTTTTGAGTATTAGCTGTCCTGGACTCCTAGTCTGGCGCCTTACAATAAACACTGCATTTTCCTTCCCCACAATCTGACAACAGTAGATTGGCTTTACGTGAGCAGGCGAGCAGGCCCACCATTTGGTTTGGTATCAACACTATCTGAAGATAGCATCAAATCCCACAGGTTAAGGTCTTAGTCCTACAAGACTCCCCCTCCACTCCCTACTTGAGATGCCAGTCACCAGTCTAGGTTGTCACCTGTGCTTCTGAATGACTAGCTATAGATTGGAAATTCCAATGACCCCTGCCTTGGCTTCAGTTAATTTTGCTAGAGCAGGTCACAGAAATCCGAGAAACATTTTTTAAAATTAATTAATTTATTTTAATTGGAGGATAATTTCATTACATTATTATGGTGGTTTTGCCACACATCGACATGAATCACCGACAGGTGCACATGTGTTTCCCCGTCCCGAACCCCCCTCCCACCTTCCTCCCCACCCCACCCCTCTGGGTTGTCCCAGAGCACCAGCTTTGAGTGCCCTGCTTCATGCATCGAACCTGGACCGGTGATCTATTTTACATATGGTGATATACATGTTTCAATGCTATTCTCTCAAATCATCCCACCATCCCCTTCTCCCACATAGTCCAAAAGTCTGTTCTTTACATCTGTGTCTCTTTTGCTGCCTTGCATATAGGATCATTGTTACCATCTTTCTAAATTCCATATATATGCATTAATATACTGTATTGGTGTTTCTCTTTCTGACTGAATTCACTGTGTATAATAGGCTCCAGTTTCATCCACCTCATTAGAACTGACTCAAATGCGTTCTTTTTTTAATAGCTGAGTAATAGTCTACTGGGTATATGTACCACAACATGCTTATCCATTCGTCTGCCAATGGACATCCAGGTTGCTTCCGTGTCCTGGCTATTGTAAACAGTGCTGCAGTGAACACTGGGGTACATGTGTCTCTTTCAGTTGTGATTTCCTCAGTGTGTATGCCCAGCAGTGGGATTGCTGGGTCAAATGGCAGTTCTGTTTCCATTTTTTTAAGGGATCTCCACACTGTTGTCCATAATGGCTATACCAGTTTACATTCCCACCAGAAATGTAAGAGGGTTCCCTTTTCTCCACACTCCCTTCAGCATTTATTGTTTGTAGACTCTTTGATGGTGGCCATTCTGACCAGCATGAGATGATACCTCTTTGTGGTTTTGATTTGCGTTTCTCTAATAATGAGTGATGTTGAGCATCTTTTCATGTGTTTATTAGCCGTCTGTATATCTTCTTTGGAGAAATGTCTGTTTAGTTCTTTGGCCCGCTTTTTGATTGGGTTGTTTGTTTTTCTGGTACTGAGCTGCATGAGCTGCTTGTATATTTTGAAAATTCTTTGCCAGTTGTTTTGTTTGCTATTATTTTTTCCCATTCTGAAGGCTGCCTTTTCGCCTTGCTTATAGTTTCCTTCATTGTGCAAAAAACTTTTAAGTTTAATAAGGTCCCATTTATTTATTTTTGTTTTTATTTCCATTACTCTGGGAGGTGGGTCATAAAGGATCTCGCTGTGATTTATGTCAGAGAGTGTTCTGCCTGTATTTTACTCCAAGAGTTTTATAGTTTCTGGTCTTACATTTAGGTCTTTAATCCATTTTGAGTTTATTTTTGTGTATGGTGCTAGAAAGTGTTCTGGTTTCATTCTTTTACATGTGGTTGACCAGTTTCCAAGAAACATTTTACTCATTTTACTTACAGGATTATTGGTCTATTAAAGTAGATGAGTAGTTACCTAGGACTAGGATGGAAGTATAGGTTTGTGAAAATGTGGATTGACTGCTAATGTGTACAGAGTTTCTTTTGAGGGTATGAAAATACTATAACTGTGGTGATGGCTATACAAATTATGAATATACAAAAATCTCATAAATTGTTCACTTAAATAGGTGAATTGTATAGTATGTGAATCATACCTCAGTTAAACTTAAAAATAGAAGAGAAAAAGATTTCTGGTCTCTTATAAAAAGCTATAATTCAGAAACAGCCAGAGGAAGAGATATACAGGGCAAGGTGTATGGGAAGGGCATAAAGGTGCCATCATGGTCTGAATGTACCATTCTCCTTGAATCTCCAAGTGTTCACCAACCTGGAAGCTCTCAAGGGTTGGAAGCTTTTTTGGGTTTTTATGAAGCTTCATTCCACAGGCATGTTTGATTCATTTGTGACTGATTCAGCTTCCAGCCACACTCCCTTTACTGGAGGTCCAGGGTGGAACTGAAAGTTCCAACCCTCTTATCACAGTCAGTTCTGACAACCAGCCCCCTTCCTGAGAAATTTTCCAAAAGCCACTTCAGTAACATGAGCCCAGTTGTGGTGGAAAGGGGCTTGTTAGGAGTAGCAGGACACACATTTCCCTTTTATGACTAAAGCTGGATCATCGAAAAAGAAAGAGAGTTCCAGAAAAACATTTATTTCTGCTTTATTGACTATGCCAAAGCCTTTGACTGGATCACAATAAACTGTGGAAAATTCTGAAAGAGATGGGAATACCAGACCACCTAACCTGCCTCTTGAGAAACCTGTATGCAGGTCAGGAAGCAACAGTTAGAACTGGATATGGAACAACAGACTGGTTCCAAATAGGAAAAGAAGTACGTCAAGGCTGTATATTGTCACCCTGCTTATTTAACTTATATGCAGAGTACATCATGAGAAACGCTGGGCTGGAGGAAGCAGAAGCCGGAATTGAGATTGCTGGGAGAAATATCAATAACCTCAGACATGCAGTTGACACCACCCTTATGGCAGAAAGTGAAGAGAAACTAAAGAGCCTCTTGATGAAAGTGAAAGAGGAGAGTGAAAAAGTTGGCTTAAAGCTCAACATTCATAAAACTAAGATCATGGCATCTGGTCCCATCACTTCATGGCAGATAGATGGGGAAACAGTAGAAACAGTGGCTGGCTTTATTTTGGGGGGCTCCAAAATCACTGCAGATGGTGATTTCAGCCATGAAATTAAAAGATGCTTACTCCTTGGAAGGAAAGTTATGACCCACCTAGACAGCATATTAAAAAGCAGAGACATTACTTTGTCAACAAAGGTCCATCTAGTCAAGGCTATGGTTTTTCCAGTGGTCATGTATGGATGTGAGAGTTGGACTATAAAGAAAGCTGAGTGCCGAAGAATTGATGCTTTTGAACTGTGGTGTTGGAGAAGACTCTTGAGAGTCCCTTGGACTGCAAGGAGATCCAACCAGTCCATCCTAAGGGAGATCAGTCCTGGGTGTTCATTGGAAGGACTGATGTTGAAGCTGAAACTCCAATACTTTAGCCACCTGATGCAAAGAGCTGACTCATTTGAAAAGACCCTGATGCTGGGAAAGATTGAGGGCAGGAGAAGAAGGGGATGACGGAGGATGAGATGGTTGGATGGCATCACCGACACAATGGACATGGGTTTGGGTGGACTCCGGGAGTTGGTGATGGACAGGGAGGCCTGTCATGCTGTGGTTCATGGGGTCACAAAGAGTCAGACACGACTGAGCAACTGAACTGAACTGAACTGAAAGTGTTTTTAGGAACTGAGGACACAAAACCAAATATTATAGCAAAAGATGTTCCCATTTCTCTTATTAAAATTCTAAAGATTTGGGGAGCTGTGAGCCAGGAACTGTGGATGAAGACCAAATGTATATTCCTTATAAATCACAATATTGGAGGTACATAATTATTTTCCCTGTCCATTTGTTCAAGCACCTTCTATTTATTAGGAAAATAATTAATGAAAAGTATAAAACACTCCAAAGAATAGAGAGTACATAAGTACTTAAATATGTAATTGAAATTCCTCCCCAGTCTTCAGAGTCAGTGTAATTTCTTGGATGTAACTGTTTGTTTGTAATTATGTGAGTGGTTAGCACTGATTACACATTGCATAGTTGTATCTTGATTTGTCAGCTTTACACTGTACCTGCTGACCTTTCCACATCAGGCAGTGCAGCGTGGGTGGTTAAATAAAAACACAGACTGCAGTCAGATTGGTTGGGTTCTAGTCCAGGTTTGCTGTTTATAACCTGTGTGACCTTGGGCAAATTATCAAGCCATTCTTTGCCTCAGTTTCCTTGTCTATCAGATGGCCTAATAATAAGACTTACCTCATGGGATAATTTAAACATTGTATTAAAAGATTTACATGAAGTCTTTAGAAAAGAATGTCTGGCACTTAGGTGCTTAGTAGGTGTTGATTGATGTTGCTGTCCTGTTAAGATAATGAAAGAGGAGGTCTTCTGCTGACTCACACTTTCTGTTACTCTCTAAAATTTGTAAAATATGTTTCTTCTGTGTATTAAATAATGTACTTAGGCCTTTTCTTTCCCGAATAGTGTTAGTTACATCTTAACTTCCTCCTTTAAGTGAGGAAGAAGAGCACTTCTACATTGTGTTACATTTGACTTCTGTTAGCTATCGTATTACTTTTGCATCATCAGGCTTTGTAATCTTTAGTTTTATTGCTCTAACTATAATTAAGAAGAACATACACTCTTTGTGGATTGATTCTTATTCTAAAAAAACTACAGCATTATTCAGTTCAGTTCAGTTCAGTTCGGTCGCTCAGTCGTGTCCGACTCTTTGCGACCCCACAAATCGCAGCACGCCAGGCCTCCCTGTCCATCAACAACTCCCAGAGTTTACCCTAACTCTTTTCCACTGAGTCGGTGATGCCATCCAACCATCTCATCCTCTCTCGTCCCCTTCTCCTCCTGCCCCCAATCCTTCCCAGCATCAGGGTCTTTTCCAATGAGTCAACTCGTCGCATGAGGTGGCCAAAGTATTGGAATTTCAACTTCAACATCAGTCCTTCCAATGAACACCCAGGACTGATCTCCTTTGATCATGTAAATGTTACCCAGTACAGAACATGATCCTTTGAAACCAAACCTTTATCTCTTGATGGAGAATGTCCCAAGCATCAAGGTCAAATGGATCCTTTTTACACAGTACATCAGTTGCTTAATCATGCTGCACTTTAATTTGCTTTATATTTTAACCATGACTTTCTTATGCCTCTTCTTGTTTTTTCTGGAGTGCTAATTGCCTTTTTTTTAAATTTTCCGATTAGAGAAAATTCCACCTTCTATAGCATATCATGAGGATCTTCCTTCATATAATTTGTTGAATCCATTTGCTTCTTCAAGGCATTTCTTTTCCCCCTCAGAGCCCTCTATCTTCCTATTTCAATGTTCACTGATTATTGTCTTGACCTGTTGCCCAGCTGTTGTTCTGAGTTTGCTTTTCATTAAATTCCTGGCTCATGTCTTTCACTTCCTTGGATTTTTCTTTCCAATTTACTGGATTAAATCTTCAAATAATGTTTTTCTGAAAGGGCACATGGGAACTAAGCTTACATGTCTGAAATGGTCTTTATTTTGCCCTCTTGTTTGATTTATATCTGGGTTTAGAACACTGTATTCAAAATCCTTTTCCCTTAGAACCTTACAACTTTGCTTCACTGTCTTCTAGTGTCTTGTGGGGTAAAAGACAAGGCTAATGCCAATCTAATTTTTGTTTTTTTATTTAAAAGTATTTTTTTATTGGTAATGTTGTTCTTGTTTCTGGAAGACAGAAGAACTTTTTTCTTTGCCTCTGAAATTTTACAAGGCTCTTATGTGAGGTCTTTTTTGGGGTATGAAACTTTATTGTTAAACAGGCAGATCTGTTCACTAATAGGAAAACAGTTTAAACATCTGAATTTTAGAGACAGAGTATAAAATTTTGAGATACAAAATATTAGAAAGCCATTGTATTGTACAATATGTAGAGCAAAACGTCACAGTATAAATAACAATTAATGTCCAAACTAGAAAAGGCTGAAGCGCTTTTAAGGTCTTGTCTTCTAAGCAGGAAGGCCAAAGTGAAGATTAAGAACCATTTCTAAGAGTGTATAAATCATGGTCTTCAGGAAGCACTGGAGTTCTATTAAGGTACTTTCATGTATACTTGGGATAAATCCTATTTGGTCGTGATGTATAATTCATTTTGCATATTGTTGGATTTGATTTGTTAATATTTTGTTGATGATTTTGCATCTATGTTTATGAGGGAAATTTGTCTGTAGTTTTCTTGTAGTGTCTTTGTCTAGTTTTTGTGTTAGGGTAACACTGGAAAGACTTAGGAAGTACTCCCTCTGCTTCTGTATTCTGACCGAGACTGTACAGAATGGCTACAATTTCCTTCTTAAATATTTGATGGAATTTGTCAATGAACCCCACCTGGGCCTGGTGGTGTCTGTTTTGAAAGGTCATTAATTATTGATCCAATTTCTTTATTAGAGATTATAGGCCTGTTCCGATGATCTGTTTCTTCTTGCATGAATTTTAGCAGATTGTGTCTTTCAAGGAACTAGTCCCATTTCATCTCAGTTACCAAATTTGTGAGTGTAGAGTTGTTTATAGTATTCCTTGATTATCCTTCTAATGTGTATGGGATCTGTAGTAATGTCTCTTTTTTCATTTCTGATAATAATGATTTGTGTCCTGTCATTTTTCCTTAGCCTTACTTCAGGCTTATCAATTTTATTGATCTTTTCAAGAAATTGGCTTTTGGTCTCATTGCCTTTTCTCTATTGATTACCTGTTTTCAGTTTCATTGATTTCTACTATAATTTGTAATTTCTTTTTTTCTGCTTACTTTGGAGTTGATTTGCTTTTCTAGCTTCCCAAGGTGGATGTTTAAGTGATTGAGCTAATCTTAAGTGATTAGATCTTCATTTCTAATAATGTACATTCAGTGATGTAAATTTCCCTCTAAGGCCTACTTTCACTGCATCCACAAATATTGAAAAGTTGTTTTTTCATTTTATTTTAGTTAAAAAGATTTTAATTTTTTATTTATATTTCTTCTTTGACCCTTGTGTTATTTATAAATGTGTTGTTTAATCTCCGGGTATTTTGGAATTTTCCAGCTATCTTTCTGTTATCAATTCCATCTTTCTTGTTTAATCCCATTGTAGTCTGAAGGCAGGCATTGTATGATTTCTATTCTTTTCAGTTTTTTATAGTATATTTTATAGGCCCAGAATATGATCTATTTTGGTGAATGTTTCATGTGTACTTGAAAAGAATGTGTCTTCTGTTGTTGGATAAGTGGTTTATAGATGTCCATCACATCTAGCTGATGGTGGTGCTGTTGAGTTCAACTAAGTCTTTACTGACTTTCTGCCTATTGGCTCTATCCATTTCTATTTTTCGTTTGTTTTTGTGGTCATGCTGTGTGGCATGTGGGTTCTTAGTTCCCCAACCTGGGGATCGAACCCATGTTCCCTGCAGTGGAAGTTCAGAGTCTTAACCACTGAACCACCAGGAAGTCCCAGATCTATACATTTCTGGTAGTGGGGTATTGAAATCTTTAATTACAACTCTGAATTCATCAATTTTTTTCTTTCAGTTCTGTTAGTGTTAACCCTACATTTTTTTACTTTCTCTTGTTAGGTGCATACATGTTAAAGACTGTTATGTCTTCTTGGAGAATTTACCCTTCTATTATTATGTAAAACACCCTTCTTTTTTTTTTTTAATTTATTTTTTGGTTGCACTGGGTCTTTGTTGCTGTGTGTGAGCTTTCTCTAGTGGTGGTGAGCAGGGCCTGGTCTTCATTTCTGTGTGCAGGCTTCTCACTGGTGGCTTCTTTTGTGGAGCACAGACTCTAGGCATATGACCTTCAAGTAGTAGTGGTACACAGGCTTTAGTTGCTCTGTGGCATGTGGAATCTTCCTGGATCAGGGACTGATCTGCTGCATTGGCAGGCAGATTCTTACCCACTGTATCACCAAGGAAGACCCTGTAATACCCTTGTTTATCTCTGACTTTCCTTGTTCTGAACTCTACTCTGAGGTTAATATAATTATTCTGATCTCTTTTGATTAGTGCTAGCATGGTATATCTTTACCCATCCATTTTCTTTTAATCTATATATGTCTTTATATTTAAAGTAGATTTCTTGTAGGCAACATATAGTTGAGTCTGACAGTCTCTGTGTCCTAATTGATGCATTTAGATCATTGATGTTTAAGGTGATTATTGATATAGTTGGATTAATAGCTGTCATATTTGTTACTGTTTTCTATTCATTGTCCTTGTTATTTGTTCCTATTTTTATCTTCAGCTCTTTTTCTGACTTTTGTGGTTTTAATTTAGCATTGTATAGATTCCATTCTGTCTCCTTTCTTAGTGTGTCAATAACGCTTCTCATTTTACTTTAAGTGGTTGCATTAGAGTTTGCAATATGCACTTATAACTAGTCCAAGTCCACTATCAAATAATACTGTACTGCTTCATGAGTAGTGCAGGTACCTTATTAATAATGAAATATTATTAATTCCTCCCTCCTGTCCCTTGTGTAACTGCTGTCATTCATTTCACTTGTAAATAAGCACACACACACACATATAAGTGTACATGGTCAAATACACTGTTGCTGTTATTATTTTGAACAAAATTGTTATCTGTTACAGTTAAAAATAAGAAAATAGAAGTTTTTTATTTTACCTTCACTTATTCCTTCTCTGATGCTCTTCCCCTCTTCGTGTAGATCTGAGTTTCTGACCTATATAATTTCCTTATCTCTGAAGACCTTCTTTTTACATTTCTTGCTAGACAAGTCTACTGGCAACAGATTCTCTTAATTTTTGTTTGTCTGAGAAAGACTTTCTCTTTCACTTTTGAAGGATAATTTTTCTGGGTACAAAATTCTAGGTTGATGACTTTTCTTTCAATATGTGAAGTATTTCACTCTACCCTCTTCTTGCTTGCATGGTTTCTGACAAGTCAGATGTAATTCTTATATTTGCTTTGGTAAAAGTAAGGTGTTTTTTTTTTCCCTTTTGGTTTCTTTCAAGATATTTTATCTTTGATTTTCTACAGTTTGAATGCAATATGCCTGGATATAGTTATATTTTGTATTTATCCTGCTTTATGTTCTCTGAGCTTCCTGGATTGTTGGTTTGGTAACTGACTTTTTCTTTTTTTAAATGTTAGCTCTTGTCTTTATTAACCAGTATACAATTACTCATCTTCTGGTTTGTTGAAACAGTAGATCAGACAACATTTGCCACAATAATGTCTGTCAAAATGACTGGCCATAAAAACTCCAGCACCACATTCATCTGAGGGACATTCCCTGCGAAGGTGACTGATTTTGCCATTCTCATCCACCTTATAGTACTTCAGAACAGCCAGCTTAACCTTCTTTCTCTTATGCTTGTTCTTCTTATGAGTGGTGTAAGACTTCTTCCTTTTCTTAGCACCACTACAAAGTTTCAACACAAGATGAAGAGTGGGCTGCTTTTCAGTGTTGTAGTCAGACAAAGTACATCCATCTTCCAGTTGCTTGCCAGCAAAGATCAGTCTTTGCTGGTCAGGAGAAATTCCTTCCTTATCCTGGATCTTGGCCTTTACATTTTCTATTGTATCCGAGGGCTCGACCTCGATAGTGATGGTCTCCACTGTTAGGGTCTTCATGAAAATCTGCATCTTGGCCGCGTTTCCACCACAGATAGTGGATACGAAAGGGTGTCTGACTTTAATTTGGGGAAATTTTCAGTCATTATTATTGCAAATATTTCTTCTGTTATATTTTTCTGATCCTTCTGATATTCCTATTTGGTGTATCCCACAGCTCTTGAATATTCTGTTCTCATTTAAAAATTTTTTTTCTCTTTGCTTTTTAGTTTTGGAAGTTCCTATTGACATTTCTTCAAACTCAGAGATTCTCTCCTTAGCTGTGTCCATTCTGCTAGTGAGCCTTTCAAAGACATTCTTCATTTCTGTTACTGTGATTTTACTATCTTGATTTCTTTCTTTTCTTTTGTTTTCAGTATGTCCTTTTCTTTCTTTCTTTCTTTTTCTTTCTTTTTTTTTAATTGAGGGGAGGGCCTTGCTGTGTGTCTTCTTGAATCTTAGTTCCCCAACTAGGGATTGAACCAGGGCCTTCAGCAGTGAAAGTGTGGAGTCATAACCATTGGACATCCAGGTAATCCCCTTGAATTTCTTTTAATTTCTATTTTTCAAAAGTTTTCTATTTACAACAAAATTGAGAGGAAGTGTTTTATATCTAGATCAGCCTATCAATGACCACTGTTGTGACTGAACTGGCCCTTGTGGCTCTTATGATTGCAGGATGCCCTCAGCATTAACCATCAGGAAACTGTGGGGAAAAAAAGAGGAAGGTGTATTACTTTTAGGTCCTAGAGGATACATGGCAGGCCTGGGGCCACACACCTAGGTCGTGGTAGAGAAAGAGAGAGCATGGGCCTGAGGTTGTTATTGGGCTCAGGGGTGGGCGCATAGAGTTTCATGGGTTTATTCTTTATTGGTGAACTTAAAACATGAATAGGAATTTAAAGCATGGGAAGAGAAAAGCAAGTGGCCCCAAGGGTCATTTGTCTCAGTCACCCAAGATCCCTAAAACAAAGAAGGCTTGGGGGCAGGGGGAGAGCTTGGCTCTTTATATCTCGTCATGTGAATGTCTTGACAATCAAAATTGAAGTCAGACACTTGCATTACAAAAAAGAAAATACAACTCTTGGGGCTTACACTGCAGGAAGATTACAGGTACTTCCCGTACACCCTGTCTTTATGTATGCATGGCCTCCCCTATTATTATCATCACTTACTGGAATGGCACTTCATTTTTAATTTTAACCAAGGGTGAACCTACACTGACACATCATAATCACCCAAGGTCCATAGTTTACTTTAGGATTCACCCTTCAGTTCAGTTCAGTCGCTCAGTCGTGTCTAATGCTGCAACCCCATGGATTGCAGCACGCCAGGCCTCCCTGTCCATCGCCAACTCCTGGAGCTTACTCAAACTCCTGTCCACTGAGTCGGTGATGCCATCCAACCATCTCATCCTCTGTCATCCCCTTCTCTTCCTGCCTTCAATCTTTCCCAGCATCAGAGTCTTTTCAAATGAGTTACTTCTACGAATCAGGTGGCCAAAGTATTGGAGTTTCAGCTTCAGCATCAGTCCTTCCAATGAATATTCAGGACTGATTTCCTTTAGGATGGACTGGGTGGACATCCTTGCAGTCTTCTCCAAGAAGAGTCTTCTCCAACACCACAGTTCAAAACCATCAATTCTTTGGCGCTCAGTTTTCTTTATAGTCCAACTCTCACATCCATACGTGACTACTGGAAAAACCATAGTTTTGACTAGGTGGACCTTTGTTGACAAAGTAATGTCTCTGCTGTTTAATATGCTGTCTAGGTCGGTCATAGCTTTTCTTCCAAGGAGCAAGCATCTTTTAATTTCATGGCTACAGTCACCATCTGCAGTGATTTTGAGCCCCCCAAAGAAAAGTCTGTCACTGTTTCCATTGCTTCCCCATCTATTTCCCATGAAGCGATGGGACCAGATGCCATGATCTTACTTTTCTGAATGTTGAGCTTTAAGCCAACATTTTCACTCTCCTCTTTCACTTTCATCAAGAGGCTCTTTAGTTCTTCTTTGCTTTCTGCCATAAGGGTGGTGTCATCTGCATATCTGAGGTTATTGATATTTCTCCCAGCAATCTTGATTCCAGCTTGTGCTTCCTCCAGCCCAGCGTTTCTCATGATGTACTCTGCATATAAGTTAAACAAGCAAGGTGACGATATACAGCCTTAACGTACTCCTTTCCCAATTTGTAACCAGGCTGTTCCATGTCCAGTTCTAACTGTTGCTTCCTGACCTGCATATAGGTTTCTCAGGAGGCAGGTCAGGTGGTCTGGTATTCCCATCTCTTGAAGAATTTTCCACAGTTTGTTGTGATCCACACAGTCAAATGCTTTGGTATAGTCAATAAAGTAGAAGTAGATGTTTTTCTGCAACTCTCTTGCTTTTTCGATGATCCAGCAGATGTTGGCAATTTGATCTCTGGTTCCTCTGCCGTTTCTAAATCCAGCATGAACATCTGGAAGTTCATAGTTTACGTACTGTTTAAGCCTGGCTTGGAGAATTTTGAGCATTACTTTACTAGCGTGTGAGATGAGTGCAATTGTGTGGTAGTTTGAGCATTCTTTGGCATTGCCTTTCTTTGGGATTGGAATGAAAACTGAGCTTTTCCAGTCATGTGGCCACAGCTAAGTTTTCCAAATTTGCTGGCATAATGAGTGCTGCACTTTCACAGCATCATCTTTTAGGATTTGAAAGAGCTCAACTGGAATTCCATCACCTCCACTAGCTTTGTTCATAGTGGTGGTTCCTAAGGCCCACTTGACTTTGCATTCCAGGATGTCTGGCTCTAGGTGAGTAATCACACCATCATGATTATCTGGGTCATGAAGATCTTTTTTGTATAGTTCTTCTGTGTATTCTTGCCACCTCTTCTTAATATCTTCTGGATTCACTCTTCGTGTTATACATTCTCTCAGTTTGGACAAATGTATAAGAATGTCTGCCAATCATTATAATTTCAGCTAGAGTATTTTTCCTTACTTAAAAATCCTCTCTGCTCTGTCTGGCTTTTTTTTTTTTTTTTTTGATTCCTTCTTGGAATTTTCACCTCTTTCTTTACATTGCCCATTATTTCTTGCACATTGTTTGTTTTTTTCCATTAGAGCCCCTTAGCATATTAACCATAGTTGTTTCAAATTCATGGTCTGATTATTCCAACATTCTTGCCATTTTTTAGTCTAGTTCTGATGCTTGATCTGTGTTTTCAAACTGTGTTTTTTCCTTTTAGTATGTCTTGTAATTTTTTGCTGAAAGCTGGACATGAGGTACTGCCTAAAAGGAACTCCAGTAAATAGACTTTTCATGATGTGGAGATGAAATGTGGGGGAGGTGAAGCATCTTATAATCCTGTGATCCTCAGTGCTTTAATGAGTCTGTGAACTTCAGAGCTGCTTCTTAGTCTCACCACCTCCCCCACAACTGTTAAATTGGGCGGAATGTTTAGAATGGACTGGTGTTGGGTGTGTCCTTTACTTCAGTTTGGTTAGGGTCTGATAAAACCCCAGCAGGTTAGGCTCTGGTAAAATAATTTTTCTTGAGGGCAGGCCTTGTTAAAAAAAAGAATAGAATACTCTGACATCCAGTAGAGCCCATCCGCAGTGTCACTTTCTGTGGTTTCAGTTACCCCTGGTTAACCGTGATCTGAAAATATTAAATGGAAAAATTCCAGAAATAACTTACCCATTTGAAATTGTGCATTGTCCTAAGTTGCATGATAAGCTGTTGTGCCATCCTGCTCTCTCCCACCCAGGATCCTCAACCGCTGACATCATCGTGGCTCAATACAGGATCACCTGAAGCAGATGGTCCTCCTTCTGACATTATTATCGTCAGAAGGTCAGTCGTAGCCTAACGCTGCGTCACAGTGCTTTTGTCCTTCACCTCACCTCATCTCATCACGTAGGCATTTTAACCTTTTACCTCATCATGAGAAGACGGACAAGTACACCGCGATCAGATATTTTGAGAGAGATAGAGAGGCCACATTCATATAACTTTTATTACAGCAAATTATTATAATTATTAGTTTTATAATTTAGTTTTGTAATTATTATTATTATTAGTTATTGTTGTTTAGAGCTTCCCTAGGGACTCAGATGGTAAAGAATCTGCCTGCAATGTGGGAGACCCAGATTCAATCCCTGGGTTGGGAAGATCTACTGGAGAAGGGAATAGCTACCCACTCTTACTGTGCCTAATTTATAAATTAAACTTTATCATAGGTATATATGTATAGGAACAAGCAGTATGTATGGACGTTGGTATTACCCACAGTTTCAGGCATCCACTGGGGGCCTTGGACATATCCCCTGAGGATAAAGGAGAACTACTGTACTTCAGAATGATTCCTTTCCCCCTTCTCCTTCTGGAAGCACCAAAGGGATTTTTCTCTGATATTTGCTGTTGAGACCCTTATAAAACTGGTGAGCTGTGGTTTTTGAAACACTATCATCCCAATAAAGTTTTTTTTTTCCAAGTAAGTTTTATTAAAATTTGAACTGAAGCAGGGATTTATTGGGTTGACGTAAGGAGATTTGTCATAGCTATGGTTTCTGTTGTCTGTGTTTTTCTCTTCAGTACTTGGACCATGAGACCGCTTCAGCCACATTCATAGACAGCGGTGGACAGTTTGTTTCCTCCCAGGTGATAAGAATCAGCCGGAATCCTTACTGCGGCTATGAGCACCAGATTCTGTCCAGCCGGGAGCGCCTGGAGGAGGACTCCTTGCTGGCTGCTCTACAGTGGCAGAAGCCTGATGTGGGCCCAGTCCCCTTTTTGAAGAGCACCGATCCTTCTTCCAGCTATTTTGTCATCTTGAACTCTGCAGCCTTCTTCAGGGTGGGAAGCCAGCTAGAGGTGCTGGTTCACGTGCAGGATTTTCAAAGAAAGCCCAAGAAATATGGTGGAGACTACCTGCAGGCCAGAATCCACTCCCCTAAGCTACAGGCAGGGGCTGTGGGCAGAGTGGTGGACTACCAGAACGGATCTTACAAGGTCTTTTTTACTCTTCTCTGGCCAGGTCAAGTTAAAGTGTCCATATCTCTGGTCCACCCCAGTGAAGGGATCCGAGTTCTTCAGTACCTGCAGGAAAAGAAACCAGATAGGGTCTATTTCAAGAGCCTCTTCCGCTCAGGGAGGATTTCTGAAACTACAGAGTGTAACGTGTGTCTTCCAGGGAGTCTTCCCTTGTGCAACTTCACAGACCTCTATACTGGAGAACCCTGGTTCTGCTTCAAACCAAAGAAGCTCCCTTGCAGTAGCAGAATTAACCATTTCAAAGGCGGATACCTGAAGGGCCTCCTAACTGCTACAGAGAATGCTTTCTTCCAGAGGTATGTGCTCCTTGTCCTAGGTGGGGATTGAAGAGCCCCTTTCCATTGTCTTTGTACCACTTAGGAGACTTTCTTATTTTGGTTATGTGCTTCTTACATCTCTCCAAACTTGGCCCAATTCAGGAGAGGTGGTAAGAAAATAAACAAGGATTTATATTTTGTGATTAGTATGTTTATTTCAGGGACTTCTCTGGTGGCTCAGATGGTAAGGAATCTGCCTGCAATGCAGGAGACCTGGGTTCAATCCCTGGGTTGGGAAGATCCTCTGGAGAAGAGAATGGCTACCCCACTCCAGTGTTCTTGCCTGGAGAATCACATGGATAGAGGAGCCTGGTGGACTACAGTTCATGGGATTGCAAAGAGTCAGACATGACTGAGCGACTAATACACACACACACACACAAACACACACATATGCTTATTTCAGTTCAAATTAAATACCTTAAATTTTTGTTCTTTTACCTTAACATCTTTTACTTCAGAACTACATAGCATGTCTGTAGCTGTATAAGCAAGATCACTTATTCACAGAACAGATAAAAAAATCATCTAAGAACAGGGCCACTAGAGGTCTTACAGTCAAGCTCACGTTTTAGCTTCATGTCTCAGAAACTGAAAAAAGTCTTAAGTGTCACGTTATTGGTTGTTAAAATCATATGAACATTTATTGATAGGAAAAGGTAGGAATATGGTAACATTGCTAGATTGATTTAGTGATAAGCATGAAGATTGAAGGCAGGAGGAGAAAGGGACGACCGAGGATGAGACGTTTGGATGGTATCACTGCCTCAATGGACATGAGTTTGAGCAAATTCCAGGAGTTGGTGATGAACAGGGAAGCCTGGTGTGCTGCAGTCCATGGGGTCGAAAAGAGTTGGACATGACTGAGCTACTGAACTGAACTGAACTGATGGGAAACCAGGAATATCACAGCGAATTGTATTTTTCAAGTTAATAGCTATTGAAATTTTTGCATTATTGAGCACATATTCCTATTTTTGACATAGGTATGAAACTTTTTCAGTATAATGATCAATAAATGGCATAATATGCAGAAGGAAGTATATAGAACCAATATGAGGTAAAATTTCCATTTTCTTCAACATTATATGCATATGTGTGTGCTTTGCGACCCTATGGACAGGACTGTAGCCCCCAGGCTCCTCTGTCCATGGGATTCTCCAGGCAAGAATACTGGGGAAAAAAAAAAAAAAGAATATAGGAGTTTGTTGTCAGTCTACCTAGGGGCTTAGCAGAGTGGAAGAAGCATAGCTTGTAATTTACTGAAAAGCCATGTGGGAAAAAAGTGGGGAAAAGGTTAGAGAACTAAGTTAGTGTAAAAATTTCAAATGTTCCTAACACCAAATCCTACTATTAAAACCAGAAAACACTTGTGAATCCAGAAGGATAAAATAATGTCTGTCCTTGCCTTTACTTCCATATCCTGGATGAGGCTGGCTGATGTAGTAGAACCAGCCAGATCTGTAGTAGAATCATTAAAAAAATTCTACTTACTTAGAAGTTTGCTGGAAAAGTGAGGTGGCATAGGTTTTTGAAAACAAAACATTTGACAGAATCTTGATATAGATTTTAATTTTTGCAATTTTACTGTGTTAAAAATCTGAAATTTTACAGTAGGCTAACTAAAAAGAAAAAGTGAAAGATTGACATTGATCATTTGAGGGATGGATGAGTCCCCAGTTAGGATTCCGCTCTAGGCAAGGCCTAAGGAATCTAACTTAATGCTCCATAGTCTTGCAGCCTGAAAACCAAGTAATGACAAAGTAGACATTGTCATCAGTGTGAGCCATTCTCTAAGTCCAAGGGATTAAGTCATTCAAACAGAATTTGTCATTTTGGAGTTTGCAACCTAAGGGTGAAGCACTGAAAAATTAAGAACCTGTTTAATTCTTATTCAGTTTATGTATCCGTATAACCTGCTTATTATAAGATACCTAGTTTATTAATTACCAATTGTATGAATTAACATTTATAAGGATATTTCATCTTTAGAAAGCTCTTTGCAATCCCATCTATTTAAAATTTTGCAAATAAAGATACATGTTGAAAAATAAATGTTCCTAAATTTAAATAAATCAATTGATTCCTTAAATTAAATAAATTTGAGCTTGTACTCTTTTTTCCCTCTTTCAAGTGGTGTCAATATCAAAATGCCAATCAACTCCAGTGGACCTGATTGGGTGACTGTGATTCCCAGGAATATAAAAGGTAAAAAGGAGTGAATGTGATGATTTGTTGTTTTTCCTGCTCAGTGTGTTGAGTCTCTGTAGTTTAACTGAAGATATAAAGCCCCCCTTTAATTTGCCCTGGTTACTACTGGGCTTAGTTTGTGTTTTAACAAACCTTCCAAGTGATTCTGATCCATTGGTGCAGGATATTATTAAGAGTAAAAGAATGAAATTTAGAAGATGAAATATATGTGTTTTGCTTTTTGCAGAATAGTTATAATGAGCTATAGTCACTTGTATAAAAGAAGGATGAACATTATTATTTCTTTTAAGTTTATTTATTTGGCTTTGTCGGGTCTTAGTTGAGGCATGTGAACTCTTAGTTGTGGCATGTGGGATCTAGTTCTCTGACCAGGGATTGATCTGGGCCCCTTGCACTGGGAGTGCAGAATCTTAGCCACTGGACCACCAGGAAAGTCCCAAGGATGAACATTATTAAGGAGCTTATGTACTGGAAGGTGCTCACTTCTTGGCCTTTTGGCTAAGATCAAGTGCAGGGGGAAGATGAGGTCCTTTTAGCTGTGGAAAGCATGTGTGTGTGTCCCACAAAGCAGAGAGGGCAAACACTAATGCCACAGGGAGGGGGTGTAGAATACACATGAACCTACCAGTGTGAGGATCGGCCACACACGCACCTTTTGTGTGAGTGATGGGAAGGAACTGCAGAGCAGGGACCGTCTAAAGGCGGCAGCCTCTCAGTTCCTACGTGTGGTTGATATGCAACAATGTGGACCCAACACAGCCAGGTCAAAAGATTTTTTTTTCCATCAAAAACCTGAAGTCGTAATTTTTGAATGTGCATCTCCAGATTGCAAAACACAGGCATGCTGTTAAAAACGTAAAAAAAAATATTGTGTGAGCTAAATAAAACTTGTGGTCTAGATGCGGGCAGGACCGTGCCAGTCTGTATTTCTGGTGTTCACTGTCAGTTGCCACAAGAAATCCCCATCTTTTCCTAATGAAGAGCTGTATTCGATTTACTTGAACCCACTGAGTTCCTAATTTTAGAGGATGCAAATGTGAAACATCATGAATGCAAATTGCTTGCCTTTTATCGGCCAGGCCCTCAATCTCACAGTTGAGATGTCAGTAAACATGGTATCCCCCAGTAGTACTGTATCCCTTACACGCTCACATCTGTCACTTCTGGAGGCTCTGACCCACCAACACTTCTGACCCTCTGTTCCACAGCCCTGGTTGTCTAGCTCACTAGATTCAGTCACGAGTGAGGCTTTTGATGGGTTTTTAGAAAACGAAAGAAACCATGAATCAGTAGGAGCAGGGTACCCTGTGACCCTGTGATGTCCCCAGCTGTCCAGTGGGACGGTCAGTGCGAGGAGCTTTAGATGGTTTGCTTGCACCTGACAGGTCTTAGAGTTCAGCCAGGAAGTGGTTGTGGCTTTGCTCAAGAAGTAGGAAGATCTTCTTAAATGAACAGTGCAAAGAAGTAGAGGAAAACAATAGAATGGGAAAGACTAGAGATCTCTTCAAGAAAATTGGAGAGATCAAGGGCATATTCCATGTAAGGATGGGCAAAATAAAGGACAGAAATGATAAGTACCTAACAGAAGCAGAAGAGATTAAGAAGAGATGGCAAGAATACACAAAAGAACTATACAAAAAAGATCTTAATGACTTGGATAACTGCAATGGTGTGGTCACTCACCTAATGAAGTGAGTGTGAAGTCAAGTGGGCCTTTGGAAGTATTACTACAGACAGAGCTAGTGGAGGTGATGGAATTCCAGCTGAGCTATTTCAAATCCTAAAAGATGGTACTGTTAAAGTGCCGCACTCAATATGTTAGCAAATTTGGAAAACTCAGCAGTGGCCACAGGACGGGAAAAGTTCAGTTTTCATTCCAATCCCAAAGAAAGGCAATGCCAAAGAATGGTCAAACTACCATACATTTGCCCTCAATCTGCTTACTAGTAAGGTTGTGCTCAAAATCCTTCAAGCTAGGCTTCCAACAGTACATGAACTGAGGACTTCCACATGTACATCTTGATTTAGAAAAGGCAGAAAAACCAGAGATCAAATTGCCAACATTTCTTGGATCATAGAGAAAGCAAGGAAATTCCAGAAAAACATCTACTTCTGCTTCACTGACTATGCTAAAGCCTTTGACTGTGTGGATCACAACAAATTGAAAAATTCTTACAGATGGGAATACCAGACCACCTTACCTGTTTCCTGAGAAACCTGTATGTAGGTCAAGAAGCAACACAACTGGACCTGGAACAAGGGACTGATTCAAAGTTGAGAAAGGAATAAGAGAAGCTGAGCGCCAAAGAATTGATGCTTTTGAACTGTGGTGTTGGAGAAGACTCTTGAGAGTCCCTTGGACTGCAAGGAGATCCAACCAGTACATCCTAAAGGAGATCCGTCCTGGGTGTTCATTGGAAGGACTGATGTTGAAGCTGAAACTCCAATACTCTGGCCACCTCGTGCAAAGAGTTGACTCATTGAAAAGACCCTGATGCTGGGAAGGATTGGGGGCAGGAGGAGAAGGGGACGACAGAGGATGAGATGGCTGGATGGCATCACTGACTCAATGGACATGGTTTTGGGTAGACTCCGGGAGTTGGTGATGGACAGGGAGGCCTGGCGTGCTGCGATTCATGGGGTCACAAAGAGTCGGACAAGACTGAGCGACTGAACTGAACTGAACTGAACTTGTATTGTTATTCTGTTTATTTAACTTATATGCAGAGTACATCATGTGAAATGCAGGCCTGGATGAAGCACAAGGTGGAATCAAGATTGTGGGCAGAAATATCAACAACCTCAGATATGCAGATGGTACTGCCCTAATGACAGAAAGTAAAGAGGAACTAAAGAGTGCCTTCACGAAGGTGAAAAAGGAGAGTGAACAAGCTGGCTTAAAACTCAACATTCAGAAAACTAAGATCATGGCATCTGGTCCCATCACTTCATTGCAAATTGAAGGGGAAAAAGTAGAAGCAGTGACATATTTTCTTTTCTTGCACTCTGAAATCACTGCAGATGGTGACTACAGCCATGAAATTAAAAGACACTTTTAATTTCCTATTAAAAAGCAGAGACATCACTTTGTCAACAAAGGTGCATATAGTCAAAGCTATGGTTTTTCCAGTAGTCCTGTACAGATGTGAACTTGGACCATAAAGAAGGCTGAAGAATTGATACTTTCGAATTATGGTGCTAGAGAAGACTCGAGAATCACTTGGACTGCAAGGAGATCAAACCAGTCAGTCCTAAAGGAAATCAACCCTGAATATTCATTGGAAGCACTGATGGTGAAACTGAAGCTCCAATCCTTTGGCCACCTGATGTGAAGAGCCAACTCATTGGAAAAGACCCTGATGCTGGGAAAGATTGAAGGCAGGAGGAGAGGGGGATGACAGAGGATGAGATGATTGGATAGCATCACTGATTCAATGAAGATGAATTTGAGCAAACTGTGATAGTTTGCTCAAATTCATCTTCATTGAATCAGTGATGTTATCCAATCATCTCATCCTCTGTGGGAGATAGTGAAGGACAAGGAAGCCTGGCATGCTGCAGTCTGTAGGGTTGCAAAGAGTCTGACACATCTGAACCACTGAACAACTAAAATTTTGTTTAGAGAAAAGAAAGATTCAGTAACTAATGAGGCTTTGATGGGTTTTTAGAGGAAGAAAGAAACCATAAATCAGTTAGAGCAGGGTACCCTGGCTTTGAGAAAACTCTTTCAGATCAGGTAAACAATTGGAAAGAAAAGAGAAGGACAATTACTTTGTGTAGTAACAAAGAAGTCCAGCTTGGGGGAATGTCATCGATGTTCAGCTTAGTGACCAGCAGAGGGCACTCAAAGATCCTAAATGAAGAGCTCTCATTCTTACTAGTTTCATTCCTTTTCCCTCCCACCTTGCCTTCCTCCCTAATTCTGTCATTCCCTTTGTCCTCTTTTTAAAATGTCTTGTTTTCTGTTTATTTGAGACTTAAATAAGGGTTGTGGAAATAATATGAAGTTCCTGTATAGACTTCACCCAGTTTCCTGTTACGCTAACTTCTTAAGAAATCACAGTTGTGCTTAGTGACTTAGTCATGTCCGACTCTGCGATCCCATGGACTGTAGCCCTCCAGGCTTCTCTGTCCATGAGGATTCTCCGGGCAAGAATATTGGAGTGGGTTGCCATTTCCTTTTCCAGGGGATCTTCCTCACCCAGGAATCGAACCTGGGCCTCCTGCATTGCAGGCGGATTCTTTACCAGCTGAGCTACCAGGGAAGCCCAAGAAATCACACAACACTTAACAAAAATAGGAATGGAACATCAGTGTAACATTATTAACTAAACTATTAGGTTTTATTTGGATTTCATCAGTTTTCCGACAGATGTCCATTTTTTGGTTCCAGAATGCAGTGCAGACGCCACATTGCATTTAGCTGTACGTTTCCTTAGTCTTCCCACTGTGACAGAGTCTCAGACTCTTTTCTTCCATGACCTTGACACTTCTGAGGGACACTGGTCAGATATTTCTTAGAATCTTTCTCAACTTGAGTTTGTTTAATGTTTTCTTATGAATGGGATGAGATTATGCATTTTTGGAAGGAATAGGACAGGAATGATGCTATATCCTTTTGAGGGGGTACCTGATGTCCAGATGTATTGCTAATGATACCTTGATCACCTGGTTTAAGTGGTGATCCACTGTAGGTTTTCCACTGTAAACTAATTATTTTCATCTTTGTATTTACATGATATTCTGGGGAGATACTTTGAGGCTGTGGTAGGCTAAATAATGGCCCCTAAAGATGTTGTTGTTCAGTTGCTCAGTCATGTCTGACTCTTTGCGATCGCATGTCCATCGAATCAGTGATGCCATCCAACTCTCTCATCTCCTCAGTCACCCCCTTCTCCTCCGCCCTCAATCTTTCCCAGCATCAGGATCTTTTCCAATGAGTTGACTCTTTCCGTTAGGTGACCAGAGTATTGGAGCTTCAGCTTCAGCATCAGTCCTTCCAATGAATATTCAGGGTTGATTTCCTTTAGGATTGACTGGTTGGATCTTGCAGCCCAAGGGACTCTCAAAATATCCAGCTCTTAATCCCTCAGCTTTGTGAATGTTAACCTTATATGGCTAAAGAAACTTTGCCATTGTGATTAAGGGAAGGTTTTTGAGCTGGGGAGAGAGTATCTGGATTATCTGAGTGGGCCCTAAATGCAGTCACAAGTGTCATTTTAAGAGGGAGGCAGAGGGAGGCATCCTACAGAAGGCCATGTGAAGATGGAAGCAGAGAGAGATTTGAAGATGTCATGACCTTGGCTTTAGTAGTGGAGAAAGGGACCATGAGCCACAGAATGCAGCTCTAGAAAAGGCAAGGAAACAGATTCTTCCCTAGAGCCTCCAGAGAGAGTGTGGCTCTGCCCACAACTTGGTTTTGGCCTAGTGATACTGAATTTGGAGTTCTGGCCATCAGATCTGTAAGAGAATAAATTTCTGTTGTTCTCAGCCACTAAATCTGTGGTAATTTGTTACAGCAGCCAGTGGAAATTAGTAATACAGAGACTATGTAAAACATTCTGTTTCTGTTTAAACTTTCATCTGCTAACTTTAGCATTCATCACCTGATCTTCCCTGTCGCAGTTACTTCTGTGGTGTTCTAATGATGACCTGCTCTCTCTCTCATTCTTAAGATATTTATTAATTGGAATTTTTCTGTAAGCAAGAGTTGTCCCTTCTTTATCATTGATTAATTTCATCAGTATAGCTCTTGAATATTTTGAATATTTCTTTGAGTTATAATCCAATTCAGTTGTTGTTCAGATTGTTCCAGTTTTGGTAATTGGGAACTTTTTTAGCTTGGCTCTGTGCCCTTTTGACAATGCTTTCATTCTTTTAATTAATTATTTCATTGTTTTTGAATGCTTCCTTACTTTCTGAAGGCACCACAAGATATTTCAGGCCCATTTTTTATTTTCTTTGCCTAGGCCATGGAAGGGCTCATAGTCTTTCCACTTTTATTATTTCCACCTATACTTTGAAGATTTTATTTTCCCTGTGACATTTTGATATTTATTTATTTTTTTAATTATTATTTTGACTGTGGTGCAAGGCTTGTGGGATGTTATTTTTTTTCTCTTTTGGTCTTGCTGCACTGCGTGCAGAATCTTAGTTCCTGCACCAGAGTTCAAACCCTGGTCACAGAGTGAAAGCATCCTAACCACTGGGCTGCCAGGGGATTTCCTTATCTATGTATGGAATTAACAATTCCGTAGTTAATTGATTTTCCTCCTCAAGCAGTCTTGTGGATTGCTTGAGATTGCCAGTGCCACCCCCATGCACAGACATGATTCCAGCATAGAAACATAACTTTCAGTTAGACTAGATTACCTTATTAAAGCCATGAATCTGATTTCTGTCAGGCTTTCCCAGCGTCAGAATTACTGCTGGATTTTTCATAAGCACCAGCATTGTGGTCCTCAGACCACTAGCCTAATGTCTCAGGGACCTTGATGGCTTCTAATCTCATCAACAGCTAAACTGGAGCTCATGTGTTGGGGGGAGCTTAATGAAAGTTTAGTATATAACTAGATCTAATAACAATAGAATAAATATCAGCATCTTTATAGCTTTCTACTGTTTTTCTCTATTTGCCGGAGACCTGCTCCAGCTGGTCAGGGTTCCCTCAGGATGGATGGCGTCGGCGATAAGAATGAGAAGACACAGCGAGTCGTGGTGTTTCCAAGTGTCTTCTGACTTTATTGTTTTTAAGACAGCTTTTATACTTTTAGTTGTACATAGAAACAAATGTAAAGTGTAGAGTCATGCAAAATCAGATCAATGGGTCAGCAGTTTTTGACCCTTATCGGAACCAGGACACTGTTTGCGTTTCTTAGTTACAAAAAGTTTAAAGTTGTTTACATCATCTTTGGGCCTGGGGGCCTGCTAACATCCTGTGACTCCTTTATTGATAAGGGTTGATCAGCCAGCACACTTTTGTATCAGGCACAGAAAGTACCAGAGTTACATTTTTTAAAGAATACAGGCACAGCAGATTATGATAAAGAAAGAATTTATAAACTCAGAGTTTCAAAGTAAAACCCGTTTCTCTGTAATCTATCTTACGCCTTGACCCTAACAGAAAAGAATGTGGTCCCGTAAAGTCATGGCACAGCAAGCTGAGACAATGTAGCACAAAGGTCAGTGCTTAGCAAAATCACCAGCTGAATTAACAATTGCCTTATTATTTGTATTAAAGCTAAACTTCTACTTATATAAATTTCTAACTATTATGTTCTCATTATATAGGCTAGATACGTGAAGAATAAAAACTTAGTGAGTAAATATAGACTAAGTAAAGTAATATTTTTGATGTTTTCTAATAAGCCCCTTTTTCCACGAAGGGCTCTGTGCCCATTGGGGCTTTCTGTGTGGAGGCTCTCGATGTTGTTTATTATTAAGGAGCAGTCAAGCACATTAATTCCGAGGGCACAGG
Source organism: Giraffa tippelskirchi (assembly GCF_054371585.1). Classification (NCBI taxonomy): domain Eukaryota; kingdom Metazoa; phylum Chordata; class Mammalia; order Artiodactyla; family Giraffidae; genus Giraffa; species Giraffa tippelskirchi. The sequence continues at coordinate 187,242,216 of NC_137276.1, read as the reverse complement.
TACATTTATTAAGCGAACCAATATATTAGCAAGAGGAATTTAGATTAGCATACTCTATATCCCAGATAATTTTATTAGGGTGCTACCGTTCAGGGGCCTTGTCAATTGAGGTTTCAGATAGATCTATTTTAGAAGAGAATCAGGAAAAGCTTTTTGCCCAAGTCACAAAAAATAAGAAGAGGTTTATTATAATAAATGTCAGAGAAACAGGTATCATCTTTAAGGTGAGCGCTGAGGCAGCCTTCCGAGTATCCCTGAGGCCTGAGAAGCCGTGCTCGATCAGTCCTCTTCCTCATGACTCTGTCATGGGTGGGATCTCGTGAGCTGGCTCCCGGCATCTATTGAAATTTGTCTTATAGGCAGTAGAGCACACAGATATGAGGCATATAGCACAATGGAGTTTTACACCTGTACATATCTTTGTAGGGTGACTCCCAGTGATCCATGCCCTTCAATTGTATGACAAAGTTGACTTAAAAAAAAAGAGAGAGAGAGATTATCCTGGGTTGATCTGACCTAACCATATAGGTCCTTAACAGTGACCTGGTTCTTCTAGAAAAAAGAGATTGAAAGTGTGAGAAGGATTTCAGGTGACGGAGATTCTTCATTGCTGATTTTAAAGATGAAGGAGGCCACTGGGCAAGGAATGTAGGCAGCTTCGAGGAGCTGAAGGTCATTCCCTGGTTGACAACCAGCAAGGAAATGAGAAACTCAGTCTGACAACCGAAAGGAACTGAATTTAGCTAACAGTTTGAATGAACTTGGTAGCAGGTTCTTCTCCAGAGCCTTCAAAAAGGAACACAGCCCTGCTGACATCCTGATTTCTACCTGTGAGATCCTGAGCAGAGAACCCCGCCATACCACAGCCCAGACTCCTGACCTGCAGAACTGTGGGAACATAAATGACCCTTGTTTTAAAATGTAATTATTAGATTTTTATTTATTTATTTTGGCCATGCTGGGTCTTTGTGACTGTGCACGGGCTTTCTCTAGTTGTGAGCAAGTCTTCTCTCTGTTGTAGTGCTCTCGCGTCTCACTGTGGGAGCTTCTCTTGTTGCAAAGCACTGGCTGTAGGCGTGCAGGCTCAGTAGTTGTGACACTTTGGCTTAGTTGCTCCATGGCACGTGGAATCTTCCTGATGGAACCTGTGTCCCCTGCACTGGCAGGATTCTCATCCACTGTACCACCAGGGAAGTCTGCCCCTTGTTTTTAAGCCATTAAGTTTGTGTTGATTTCTTGCATAGCAATAGAAAATGAACTAATCAACTAACTACTACCCAGATCAAGATATAGAGTGTTTATAGAATGCCCAGCATATTTCTAGCACTCTAGTATAGCCCCTTACGGTGAAAAATGCACTTTCGCACATCATAGGATTGAATTTTCACAACAACCCAGTAAACCACGGTCCTCAGATTTGCAGATGATACCACCCTTATGGCAGAAGGTGAAGAGGAACCAAAGAGCCTCTTGAAAGTGCAAGAAGAGAGTGAAAAAAGCTGACTTAAACCTCAACATTCAAAAAATGAAGTTCATGGCATCCGGTCCCATCACTTCATGGCAAATAGATGGGAAAACAATGGGAACAGTGACAGACTTTATTTTCTTGGGCTCATATTCACTGCCAATGGTGACTGCAGCCATGAAATTAAAAGATGCTCTGCTTGCTCCTTGGGAGAAAAGCTATGGCCAACCTAGACGGCATATTAAAAAGCAGAGACACTACTTTGCTGGCAAAGGTCTGTCTAGTCAAAGCTATGGTTTTTCCAGTAGTCATGTATGGATGTGAGAGTTGGACCATAAAGAAAGTTGAGCGATGAAGAATTGATACTTTTGAACTGTGGTGTTGGAGAACTCTTGAGAGTCCCTTGGACTGCAAGAAGATCACACCAGTCAATCCTAAAGGAAATCAGTCCTGAATATTCATTGGAAGGACTGATGCCAAAACTGAAGCTCCAATACTTTGGCCACCTGATGTGAAGAACTGACTCATTAGGAAATACCCTGATGCTGGGAAAGATTGAAGGCAGGAAGAGAAGGGGACGACAGAGGATGAGATGGCTGGATGGCATCACCAACTTGATAGATGTGAGTTTGAGCAAGCTCTAGCAGTTGGTCATGGACAGGGAAACCTGGCATGCTGCAATCCATGGGGTCACAAAGAGTTGGACATGACTGAGTGACTGAACTGAACTGAAACCAAAGTCCAGGTCCAGTTAACTTAAGAAATCAAAGGACTCGTATCCTACACATTGTTGTCGTTTAGTCTCAAAGTTGTGTCTGACTCTTTTGCAACCCCATGGACTCTGTCCTGCTAGGCTTCTCTGTCCATGGGATTTCCCAGGCAAGACACAACACCTAGCAAACCTGGTATCATTTGGGGAAAGGAAGCCCACTCGTACCAGTGTTTCAGTAACAAAAGGTAGGTCTCTATAAATGGTGCTGCCTCTGCCATCTCCCATCTCCTCAACTCCCTAAGAAACCTTGGCAAGTCACTCTGACTTGCTTTCTTTACTTTTAAGAGATATTTTGACTAACATTCTCTGAGGTCCCTTTCAACATTCTCTGAATCTACAGGTATTTCTACCTCAGATAGCATTTTTAGCCTTCCTGTGTAAGATGCTTAGCTTTTAGGGAAAAGAAAGAAAGAAAAATCAAATGCTCAAGGTTTTGTAGGGGGAATTCAAGGTTCAGTAAAAACTCAAACCACTGGAATCACTAAGGAGCTAAGCACTCCTTGAGTTCTCAACACTGAACAGGGTGTGGCCGGACAGCTCGGCACACTGTCCTCATTCCTTACCTCCCGGAGGTGGCACTCCTGTGCTCGCGTTCCTAGATAGGGAATTGATTGCCTCCATGTCTTCTTGGTCTTGTCCTTCTTTCCCCTCCTTAGTTCTCATTCCCTGCCGGAAAAATAAAGAGACCTGTGTTTGTGCATACACATCCCCACCCTTATTTCACACAGTGTCTCTCTCAAACCGCTCTGTCTAAATGGTTTAGGGAAATTTGTCTCTGCCCATATTTCTCATTTGGTCCCATTCGTGGCGCAAATAGCCCTTATTATGGCTAATGAATGATATGGAATGTTGCTCTTTGGAGGAAAATTTAAGCTATGGACTTTTAAAGAGAAGCCAAGACATTTTAGAGAAGTAGGGACCTTACTTGCAAATAATCAAAACTATCCCTTCTGATTTTGCATAAAGATCTTTATGTCTGCTCTTACAGCCACCTCTGTATAAATTTCCTTCACCATCAATGTTCAAGATAAACATAAAGTTGAGTAATAACTTGCTTATGTTTTTTAATTATTTTTATCCCAGTTATACAGTACATTAAGGGTTATATTATGAATTTAAAGGGCTTTTATATCTCAGATAGCTTATGTGAAAATTCTTCCTGAGCTCCAAGAAACACTGACTTTTTAAACAGTTCAGACTGCTTGAAATCATGTTAGTCGGGAAATGTTTTTGTCCCAGTTGACCATAAGAGGGCAATGTAGGTACACACATTTCTCTTTAAAAATACCTTTTGTTATCTAGTGCTGCATGTTTAAAGAATTAATGTGAGGTTCAGTAATTTGATTTGCTTTGCTTGACTTAACTCTGATAGTAAATATAATTAACATTTGAATGGAAATGGTAATTGTTTCCGGTGTGATATACATGTTTCTTTGTAACACTTACTTGACACAGAATAGCTGAGTGTACTAACTTAACCTGGCAAAAATTGTGACTTTAAAATCACTTTTGATTCCCATTCCAGTAGATATTTTCTTTGGGCCCTAGGTGTGTGCTCTGGCCTGTGCAACCTTGATGTGTTGATATAATAGGGAGCTTTGGGCAAGATGTGATGACATGGTAATGCCTCATTTAATAGCATGTTGAGAAATTGCTTTTGAATAAGCCAAACAAATGTTTACCCTACCCCTCAGTTTTCTTTGATAATCACATTTACCAAAAAAGCATTTATAATGCTGTTTGCTTTTCAATTTAGACCTTGAACCTGCAAAGAATTTGCAGACGCCTAAGAAAAAGGATTAAACATGCACCCCCTGTCAAATAGGGCATCTTCTTTGAAGGGAGTAAAACCAAAATAACTTTGAGTAATATAGATAATATCAAGAAGTCAAAGAAGGGGCCTCCCTGGTGGCTCACTATGAAAGAGCCCACCTACCAGTGCAGGAGACATAGGTTCAATCCCTGTTGTGGAAAGATGCCACATGCCACAGGGGCAGCTGAGCCTGTGTGCACCAGAACTATGGAGCCTGTGCTCCAGAGTCCAGGAGCCACAACTAGAGAAAAGCCCATACAGCAGCGAAGACCCAGCACTGCCATAAATAAATAAATAAAAAATGAGCTGGAGCAAGCAAAGCATTGGAAGGAGGTAGAATTTTTTTTTTAATAAAAAAATCAAAGAAGCTGAAAATAGTCACGAGTAGGAGACTTACTTAAATTTCAATTTCTAAGTCATATGAGCACTTGGATTTTGAATTGTGGTTTAACAGGTGAGACTATAGAATTGCTGGATTATGATCAAGATTTGAACCTTGGGGTGTGTCAGGGAGTAATATAAAATGATTAGTGGTTTTTGGAAGATTATAAACCTGAATAATAAGTGTTAAAAATGAATAAATGTACACTTTCCAGAAAAAGGCCTAAAAGAAAATGGCCGCTATCCACAGACATCTTGTTTTGGGAGGTGATGTAGCACAGTGGTTAAGAGCATGCACGTGGGGGCTCACCTGCTTGGATTAGATCCTGACTTTGCTACTTCCTGGCTTTGGAACTGAGGTCAAGTTACTTAACTGTTTTGAAAGGTAGGACCTATCTCGAAGGGTTATCGTGAGCGTCCTATGAGATAATATATTTAATTACTCAGAACAGTGTCTGGTGCAAAGTAAACTTGCAGGAAATATTAGGCATACCTGTTGAAGCATGTAAAGTGCTCTGTTTCCACTGAAAAATTCCAGTGCATTTTCTGAGGGAGGTGTTTGGTAAGAAGGGTGTTGACTGTCACTGTGAAAGGTGTCCTGGTGCTTGTGTGATCATGTGTAACTATGCTACAACCATGAGTACACACTGCTGATGCAATTTTTTTTTTTTTTTTTTTTAATTTGGCTACACTGGATCTTGGTTGAGGCATGTGAGATCTTGATCTAGTTCCCTGACCAGGGATGGAACCCCAGCCCCCTTGCATTGGGAGCACGGAGTCTTAGCCACTGGACCCCCAGAGAAGTCCCTGATGCAATTTTAATATTATTGATTGTGCATAAGGACTTTTGAACCTTTTGTGTTGTGGAGAGTAATTCTTTAGACCTTGTGTCATTGGTTTGTTTTCTGTGTTCAGTGATGGTTTTCTGAGTTAATATTTGATTGTGGGATCCACTGATTGAAACTTTTGAATGAGCTGAGAAACAGTAAGAACTAATACTGCCATGCATATGTACAATATGAATTTAAGTTGTTACTTGCCTCACAGGCATTTGGGTGAGCCATAACCCTGGACAGTGCTTAGATCTGCACATTTCCTTGGTTTTTGCCTGCTTTTATTTTGAGAAAAACACGCTTCATCAGAGGGAATGCTCAATGTCCCCTTTCCCCTTCTGTCCACAAACATCCTCACACCCATTTTAGATCTTCCTATTTTTGTGCAAAGGAGAACTTTTTGTAGGAGAGGGAAAGTCTGGGATTTCTTTGAGATGTGACAGCTGGAAAGGTTACCCATAGCCAGCAGGCTAACAAACATAGGAGCATAATTGTGTTTTAACTTGAAACATTTTTTATGTATGATTTGTTGGAATAGAATTTCAGATTATCTTTTTTTTTTCTTTCAGAAACCAACAGCCTAGAACTATCTCAAGGCTTAGGAACTTTTCCTTCTGGTTATTATTGCAAAGATCAGTGGAGGCCCAGGAGGTTTAAGATGCGCCAGTTTAATGACCCTGACAACATTACAGAATGCTTACAGAGAAAAGTGGTGTATTTCTTTGGTGACTCAACAATCAGGCAGTGGTTTGAATACCTCACTACATTTGTTCCAGGTTGGTACTTTGCTTTTTGTTTCATAACTCCTATACATACAAGATCCAGCTCTGAAATAAGTAGACCCAGTCCGATACCTGCTGAAAGGCATCAGATGAGGGAAAACTGACTTCTCCGAAGGACTAAAGGTGGGTCCTAATGCTGGAGAGATGAGTGATAGTTTCTGACCAGTGATGGGGCCGGCATGCATCAACGAAAGCTCTGGCTGCCTGTTGCTGTTCACACCACTGACAAGCCATGTGACCCCAGACGAGTCATCTGCTTCTCAGGGCTTCATTTCTCCAAGTGTGCGATGAGGCGCTTGACACTCACCTCACAGATGTCTTCCCTTCTGACATTCTAGGCTGTGAAATGGGAGTGAACATTTCCAGTTGTTTCTCTTCTAGTTCTGTTTGGTCCTCCTCCAAGTTTATAATAGATCTAAGTGGAAGGAGGCAGACAAACTGTAGTCCAGTTGACTGCATCCAGGCAACAGAGTGTCCCTGTGCCACCCACTGGGTGGTCCGCTGTGTGACTCTGAGATGAGCTGCCTCTCACCCAGGGAGTCTGGCCAGTCCAGCCTTCTTAGCTTCCTGGTCTCACTGCTGGGCTCTGGGCAGCTCTTCAGACTTGAAATAAAACCCTGCTCATTGGAGGGCCGTCCCTCATTCTCAGGAGGCCTTTACCTCTTCCCAGAAAGGGTGTGGATAGAGCGGGAGGGGCGGATCCAGGGCAGCAGGACTAAAAACCCTGCTTAGAGTTTACAGAGCTGACGAACAGCTTTGTGGGAACTTTTTTTTTTTCATTTTAAATTAATTTTTATTAGAATATAGTTGATTTACAATGTGTGTTAGTTTCTACTGTACAACAAAGTGAATCAGCTGTACATGTACACATATCCCCTCTTTATTTAGATTTCCTTCCCATTTAGGTCACCACAGAGAACTGAGTAGAGTTCCCTGTGTTATGCAGTAGTTATCTATTTTATTATCCATTAAGTTTACAATTTTATTATCTATTATCACTAATTATCTGTTTTACACAGGTAGTGTATATATATCAATCCCAATTTCCCAGTTCGTTCCACTCCCCCATCCCTCCTTAATATCTGTAAGTTTGTTCTCTAACATCTGTGTTTCTATTTCTACTTTGCAAATAAGTTCATCTGTACCATTTTGTGAGAACTATTTTTGATGGCTGTTTATGGACAGGATTTTTCACAAAACAAAATTCCACAGTTGTGAGTGGGTTGTGTGTGGTGTTTTTCATTTTTCTCTTCTATTTATTACATCAACGTAGTTTCAAGTTTCATTTGAAGGAAAGGAGGAAGTAGATATGACCCCCAAAAGAAGAAAATTAATTATGATTTTGATTTGCTTTTTTAAAAAAAATTGAAACAGACATAGCAGAGTTCTAGTTGATAAAGGACAAGTTAAGCAGGAGAAGGGAAACCATTTGTATGGCATGATGCTAGGCACAGTTTGGTGCTGACCAGGCAGGGCCCTCTAGCAGTCACTATTTGCTTGGTTCTTAAGTTCTAATGAGCTCAGTATTTCCCTTAATAGCAGTGATCACATTGAGTGTCTTGATCATTTCCACCGTAGCCCTTTGCAGACAGATTTTTACCTGATCAAGCCTTGTGTCAGTGCTTGATCTTAATCTGAAGAAAGAATGGTAAATTGAGCTTTCATGCAATTTAATTGGCGCCAAATGATAAGTAGTAATGAGAATGAGAATTAAGTATGAGAATCTAGAGGAAGAGCCTGGGTGGGACCTCATGGAAAAAGAAGGGAAACCTTAACTTTAACCCTTAAGAGTAAATAATATGGGACAATTATAGTTTGATGTTACTTCTTCAGAATTGACTGTAAACTCCTTGAGGGCAAGGACTGTGACTTACCCATCTGAGCATTGCTGACTTTTTTTTTTAAGCTAGGAAACTGATTTATTATTTACTTTTTTTTCATTTTTTTTCTTTTTGGCCATGCCATGCAACATGTGGGATCTTAGTTCCACCTCCAGGGATAGAACTCCTGTCTCCTTTGGTGGAAGGGTGGAGTCTTAACCACTGGACCATCAGGGAAGTTCTGCCTTGCTGGCCTATAACACATTAGTGCTGGCACAGAATAGATGCTTAAGCAATGTTAATTCAGTTGGGTTGCCAATGGCTACTTAATCTGGTCTGTGTAATGCACTTGTAGGACTCTTTAGGGATATGAGACAGATCCTCTTTCCTCATGGGGTCAGTGTTCAGCTGTGAATTATACAGCTTTTTTTAGGGGTAATAAGGGAGGATCATCACTGATTCCTGGGATCTTCAGAGGAGCTGGACTTGGAAACCCAACTTAGATAAAGGGGAGGGAGTGAAGGACATTTTAACTTGTGCTGCTGTCTTTGTTACAACACAGAAGTTTTCTAAGACATTAACCGAGTTTTCCATGCATAGGGTGAAACTGAAAGTCAGAAGAAGCAAGGTTGCTTCTTTTTTTTTTTGCTTATTATAAAAAGAGGTATTTGGTTACTGTTATGTGTTTGTTAAAAAGCCAAAGTTATAGTTCTTGACCTGGAAGAAATATTTATCTGTTAGAACAATAATGTGTAAATGTCAAATTGATGTTTAGATGTTCAACAGTCAATCAATGCAAACAGAAAGATTTCTTGGCCTAACAGTTAGAGGTAAACAGGTTATTTTCCTTCTGAGGTCTAGAATCTATTGCTGATGATATTACTTGTAATTTTATGCTTATGGAGTGACTTAATAAATATGTTAGAATAGAGGTTCATTGACGCCAAGGTGGGGGGCGCCAAGGTGAAGTGAAATAAGTGTTTACATTTGTATTGTATCTTTTTTTTTTAATTTATTTATTTTAGTTGGAGGCTAATTACTTTACAATATTGTAGTGGTTTTTGCCATACATTGACATGAATCAGCCATGGGTTTATATGTGTTCCCCATCCTGAACCCCTCTCCCACCTCCCTCCCCATCCCATCCCTCTGGGTCATCCCGTTGCACCAGCCCTGAGCACTTGTCTCATGCATCGAACCTGTATTGTACCTTTTTGTTGTTTTACTTCAAAAAAAATTTATTTTTTAATTGAAGGATAATTGCTTTATAGAATTCTGTTGGTTTCTGCCAAACATCAACATGAATGAGCCATAGGTATACATATGTCCTCTCCCATCTCTCTCCCCATTGTTGTTTTACTTTTATTTTAAAAAATTGTTCTTTGAAGCCACTAACTAAAGAATAATAAAAGTATATGGCTTTGTTTAACCATTCTTATGAGTCTGACTTTTCCTTGTTCCAGATTTAGTGGAGTTTAACTTGGGTAGCCCCAAGAATGTGGGTCCATTCCTGGCAGTGGACCAGAAGCACAACATCCTGCTCAAATACCGCTGCCATGGTCCACCCATCCGCTTCACAACCGTCTTTAGCAGTGACCTCCGTTATGTGGCCAATGAGCTGAATGGCATCGTGGGAGGAAAGAACACAGTGGTCGCCATAGCCGTGTGGTCTCATTTCAGCACCTTCCCCTTGGAAGTGTATATCCGGCGGCTCAGGAACATCCGTCGGGCTGTGGTCCAGCTCCTGGACCGAAGCCCCAAGACTGTGGTAGTCATCCGGACAGCCAATGTCCAAGAGTTGGGACCTGAGATTAGCCTTTTCAACAGCGACTGGTATAACTTTCAGCTGGACACCATCCTTCGGAAGATGTTCTCAGGGGTTGGAGTATATCTTGTTGATGCCTGGGAGATGACCCTGGCCCATTATCTACCCCACAAGTTACATCCAGATGAAGTTATTGTGAAGAACCAAGTGGACATGTTCTTGTCCTTTGTGTGCCCCTTGGAGACCTAGCCTGCCAGAGGGGACTGGAGGAATCACTTTCAGTGACCTTCTCTCTCACCTGCACTACAAAAAGTTTTTGGGTGGCCCTATGGAGAGGTGGCTTGTATATGTATTTAAAATTTAGAAAGGAGCTGGACTTTATATAATCATTGTAAGGATCTTAGAAAATGCAGATTACACTTATATCTACCTATACGATCTTTTTCCTATCTTGACTTAGCCACGGGTGAACCATTATTAACAGCATATACACACTATACTGCCCTTGTAACCAAAGATACTAATGAATGTGTCTGAACTAACTTCTCTTGGCAGGGGATATTACTGTGCTATAAAGTGTGAAAAATGTTCTGAGTGGAAGGGGCAAGTTTGGTTGGCAGTGGAGTGTTTGTAGTTTATCTGGTAAAGGAGCATATTTGCATGAATAGCATAATTGGTCCATCTCATTGGAGGTGAATTTAACCCAAGGCTTGCAGTCAGTGGCTCCTGTAACACACTGAAGACAGCTGTGTCTCAAGAGTTTCTTTTGATGATCCAGTTTTTTTCTGAATTACTTGAAAAGGCCAGTATCCTTGGTCAGAACTTTCTAATGAGAATATTTACAGTGTCCTACTTTAATCTGGAAAAGAACCAAAAGGAAAAGATGAAAGCAGTATATATAAAATTGATATTTGCATTGGGTGATTGTTACTTACTTGATTCAGCTAAGGATGAATACTTATTCTAAAATAACCACTTTTGGAACTGAAAGGGAAAATATATAAAGGCAGCTTTATTTTTGTGTTCTGGAGTTTGAGGGTTTTAAGAATTGACTTTTATGTAAAGATTGCTATTGTTTGTTATAAAGTTGTGCAAATTATTTCCAGCAATACCGAGTGTTTCTTTTTTGGTTGTTATTTTGAATTGCATACCCAAATTAGAAATTAAAATCTAATTAAAAATTAAATTTAGACATTGAAACCTGTGAAGGGTTGATTTGGGCATAAGGTAATGCTTATGCTTGGAAGTAAAAGGCGCTATTCTTACTGGCTACCTTAAAATAATTGAATTATCAATTTTACCTGACTGTCTTTATCTAATTAATTTTAAATAAGTTTAAGTTAATTTGTGACCACTTAGTCCTCCTTTCTTTTTGAGTCACATAGAATCTAGTTTTATTTATCCCTAAAGGAACATGTAATGGACATGAATTTGGGTAATGGTGAGGGACAGGGAAGCCTGGTGTGCTGCAGTCCCTGGGGTTGTGAAGACTTAAACACGACTTGGCGACTGAACAACAACAACAACAACAAAGGAACATCTGAAGAAACTGGGGAGGCTTCAGAAATGAAGAAAATGCCTGATGCATGAAAAAAATACACTCAGAAGAATGGGTCAAAGTATCTTGAGTTTTTAACTTAAAACAGAGATACTGAGATCTTCCTTTCCTAGCCTTGAGGGCCAGCTTCAAGTTTATAAAATAAATAAATACAACTTTAAATTATTTTCTGAGTCTCAAGTAGGCCAGGTAGTTAAATATATTAATATAGTTGGATTTTAATGGTCTTTAAGCTTTAGTGTGTTTAATGATCATTTATTTGGTCAAAATGCAGAATTAGGGAAATTGTGGAGTCAGCCTTAGTGGCAGACATTCGAGGATTCTGATGCAATGGTGGTATTGTACACTTTGAGAAACACTAAGTGAAGAGGGAAGATAGAACTAAGGAAATAATATTTTTTTGTCTTATTTTAAGGGCTTTTCCCATAATATTTAATTCTGATCAGGATCTAATCCTGCAGGTAATATTAGCTCCATTTTATAGATGAAGAACTTGAGTTTGAATTTGAACTAAGGTGCATGAGAGTCCATAGCCCTTTTCAACAGGAAGTTTTTGGACTTTGTAAAGTTTTATTTTTCATGAAAGAACTTTGGAGCATTTTCTCAAGTGTCACTGGAGAAGGCTGAGTCATGTCTTCCTAGGAGAATTTCAGTTTCCAGTGCCCCTCCAGGGCTTTGGAGTGATGCTGCTTGTTTGTATAAATGATTTCATGTGATCTCATCTAGTTATTTTTTGATTGAGTGACATTATGTCCTAAAGATTTGATGACACAGTTTCTTAAAGTATGCTCATTCATTCTGTCTTTCTTCTAATTTGTTTTTCTACACTCATGTGGAAATTTTAAAAAATGCCTAAGTGGGGAGTTTGCAATATTACCTAGGCCATTTCTAGATACAATATTTTAATTTCTTCGGAAAAGTTTAACTTAAGCCAGTACCACAGAATTGTGACTGTTAGCATGCCAATCAAATAATATAGTTTATTTTAAATATATATTTTCCATTCTAAGTATAAAGGATGTTAAATATTGAGTTGGCCATGGAAAAACCTGAACGAACTTTTTAGCTAACCCAATATAAAAAATTATGAAATCTAGGAGAAGAAAACCTATGGATAGGGTCCATAATTCTATCGTCTGAATGCAATGAGCATTAGCAATTTGGTTTTATTTCTTCTAGTTTTTTTAAATCATAAAGCTGTAATCACAGAGAACATGTGATTTGTATCTGTGTTTTTAAATTTAACATATAAATATTTTCCATGTTTTCATGACTTAATTATAAAAGTCTACCTAACAGTTTAGCTGAGTGATATAATTATATACATAGCTTGGCCATTCAGGTTTATAATAAAATATTAAAACAGTGGTTTATGTATAGTTTATGTATGTGTGTGTGCTTAGTCGCTCAGTTGTGTCTGACTCTTTGCGACCCCAAGAACAGTAGCCCACGAGGCTCCTCTGTCCATGGGGATTCTCCTGGCAGGATTACTGGAGTGGGTTGCCATGCCCTCCTCCAGATATATATGTGGCTTATATATATAAATGGGGCTTATATATATATAAATGGGGCTTATATATAAACAGTGGGTTAAAATACTGATTTTATTTTGGAATGACAGTGTTAACTTCATTTAGTGGGTCTTCTAATATTCTAGAACTCAAATGATTGAGTCCATGCTACTTGTGAAAGGGAGACTCCATAATAAAGCCCTTCTATGCAAATTATATCCTATGGAAGTTAAGAGTAACTTGTCTTTAGCACATATGTTTGATGTTCCAATATGATCCATTTTTTTTTACCATTCTGAACAACCATCATTTTATTAAATACCAATTAACTGATACTTCCCAGCTTCAGGTATTAAGTGATACATCAGGGTGCTTGACAAGCACATAGAAGTAAGCCTCTATATCTGTGTGTTACATGCCAGAGGTGAGTCTGTTTCCTGGCTATACTAAAGGAAATAGCAGTTACCCAGAAAGTATTCGGAAATAAATACCCAAGGGAAACAACAGAAATAAGACCTTCCCCTTCTGAGCCTGCGGTCCTCCCTGCCCCGCCAAAAGCTGCTCAGCACTAGCATTGTCTTCGTAGATCTAGCTTGTTGCTTATGCCAGAAATCCACTTTAAGTGTATTCTTTCTCTTGTGTTCAGCAGTATTCGCTCCAGGGTTTATGCCTACAGTGGAGTGCATTTGTCTGACTGCTCCGTGTGCAATAAATAAATAAGATATAGAAGGTGCTTTTTTTCTCTTTGAAAGTGAAACTACAGTCCCAGAGTGCACGGGGCGCCTAGGAACCCTGGGGGAGGTGTGGGGGTGGTAGAAAACAAGAGGGTGGTCCAGGGCAGCAGTTTATGGGATACAGAAGGTACAAGGGCACAAAATACACTTCAATTTCATTTTGTCTCAAAAGTGCACTTACAGTTTAACTTTTTAGAGAAAGTGTGAACTTAAGGGTGTTATATTCTGCTTTTTATTCCCAGTGGTAAAGAATCCCCCTGCTGATGCAGGAGACAGTTTGATCCTTGAGTGGGAAAGATCGCCTGGAGGAGGAAATGGCAACCCACACCAGTATTCTTGCCTGGGAAATCCCATGGACAGAGGAACCTGGAGTGCTACAGTCCATGGGGTTACAAAAGAGTCTGACATGGCTGAGTGACTGAGTGCGCGCGTGTCCACACACACACACACTCACACATTCTTCCTGAGATGAGAGGAAGTCAGGCTTCTTTTCAAGCTCTTCTGTCTTAAAGTTTTGAGGACCTTTTGGTGTTTAGGTCTGGATGCCCATTCCTGTTGGAGAACCAGACATTTCCTGTCTAATTCTAAAGCTGGATTGTAACACTGCGGTGTGGGGGTGGGGGTGAAGGTAGCAATACAGAGATGACAGTAGAAAGTATCCCTAAAGAAAAAAAGCCACAGTGAAACCAAACGTCCTAGAAGAAATCCTTTCAGAGTTGCCTAATGGTTCATTCTCTGTTTAAATTCATTCCACATGAAAATTTTCGTGTTACAGGAACACTGTTTTACTTACATCTCAGATTCCTTGTCCTTTAGTTTGTCAGTGAAGGCACACAATAGGGACACTGCTTTCTGATTGCCTTGTTTGAAGAGCTCTGTTGTAGAAAGCACCCCTGTTTCCCACCCACACCCCGCCCCGGCCCATTTAGGGGGCTGTTCAGAAAAAGCCAAAGAAAAAGAGAAGGTGGATTTAAGGAGGTAACTCTAATGCTTGGCTGTAACTTCATTGAGATGTTTTCAAAAGGCATCCCCAAGAAAAACGTTTTATTCATATATCTGTTTCTGATTCCTCTGCGCAGTTCCAGTCCAGGTCTTGGAGCCTGCCCTTGAGGGGAATGTCCGGGACTTGGGTCAGTACCTTTCTGGCCTGGGAATTTCCAGGGTGCAGAAAAAAAGTCCACGAACTGAGTCCTTGCTGCTCCCTTCCTGCCTCCTCTGCCCCTCCTCTGTGCCCACGCAGCCCCTTTCGAATGAGAGTTTGACCGTGTTCTGTATTTTAGAAAACTAGTCCTTAGCTTCCCCCGCCCCCATCCCTTTCTAGAGCAGTGAGCAGCAAGCCAACGCTATAAAGGGCGCAGGGAGAGGGGCTGGCCTCCTCCAGCCAAGAGGTCAGACACCGAGTTCTTAGAGAAAAAGGCTCTTTAACTGCTGCTGCTGCTGCTTATCATGTAACCTCAAAAGGAAACTGATCATCTTTCTCATGCTCTCACGTACTTGGGTTATTATCGCTGATTACAGCTGGAAACAGTTGATTTGCCTTTACGTATTTGTATGACTTGACTCTTCAAACACAAAGGTATATTTTTATTATTTGATATATAGTATGAAAAAGTCTCTTAAATGATGATTTTTTTTCTTATTCCCATATCCAGGTTCTTTACTTTGGAGTCACTTTCTGATACTTGTTTGGGGGCAAAATATTAGGGGGCAGTTATTTTGGGGAAGGACAACCTGGGATGTCTTTTTAGTTTGGTGATGACTATGAATTGTGTCTGTTCATCTTGAAGCCAGGAAAGACTAAGATGCTGATGGATGAGGTAGATAAGAATGGGTGATAAAAGTATCATAAATCTAATGTAAAAACATTTAGTTAGCCAGTAAAGTACAACTATGATACTCCTGGGTAGCAATCTCCCAGGAGGTTTGAGTGTGGGTTTAGTGGTATATTTCTCACCAAAGGTAGGCATAGAGCTATATCTTAATGGAAAAATTTTTCTGAATAGGTCAAAATGTTGTATAGTATGCAATTCTTACGTTATCTTTGTAAAATGAAAGACACGCATTACCCATTTTCTGAATGAAGGAAACCTTGAACTTTGATAACTTGGCAGTTCCTCCAGATCTATTACATTCTGGGATTTTGTATGAATAAAAATGCATTTCTAGGTAGGATGGATTGAGAGTCTCCCCATGAGGATTAGTGAACTAACCATCATGGGGTGAGGGTGTCACAGAGGATGACCTTTATTACATAAATTTTAAGCACCTGGTAATATATATTCCCTCACTTTAAATCTGGCATCTAAAAAAATACATTATTGATCAGGCGGGATAAATTTTTGTTTTGGGTTTTTTTTTTTTGCCTCTCTTGTCAGTAAGTTGTTTAGACAGTAAAAGGAGAGAAAAATTTCTGAGGCTTATTCACCACCCTCCACAATCCTTGATAGAGAAGGGGATCAGCCACACAGATCATCTAAATGTTCAGATAACCCTAAAGTCTTTTTATTTGGCTTCAGAGCACAGTGTCTGGTCCCCCCCACCTCCATTATAATATCATTTTGCTTTGGGTAAAGACACAGTTGGATAGCGTACAGATGCTGTAGACGAGACAGTCTGGGAAGAGTTAGCACAAGAAATGGGCCCACGGGGGTTCCCTGGTGGCCTAGTGGTTAGGATTACAGGCTTTTAATGCTGGGGGGTGGGGGGTGGCCTCCGTTCAATCCCTGGTGGAGGAACTGAGATTCCGCAAGGTGCACAACACAGTGGAAAAAGGGAAAAAAAAGAAGTAGGTGCACAGCAAAACATCATGGTCAGAGATTAGCACTATCCTTCCTGGCAGAGAGATGATGACCTTGCTCAGCACAAGTTAGTGGTCCAACTTCCGACCTTTCCTCATTGAGGCAAACCTCTATCATTCAGTTTTGTCCTGAAAGGAGTCCAGAAACAAAAAAAGTCCTCTCAGACATTAAAGAGCTGTGGAGAGCCCTGCTGAGAGGGGAGATTTTCGAATGATTCTGAAATCCAGAGTCAACTGCTCCTGAGAAAGCCATTTCCCTTTGGCTCTAAGCTGACACTGATATGGTGGCCTCTTGATTTTCTCCCCAGGTTAATAGGAAGATCAGGAGGCTGGCTTCACCTTTTGGCTTTCTTGGCCTGATGCTGAACTCCTGATGGTGAGAAAGGTGGATATTCCTCATTCCAGATGTTACCTGGGTCTTGACTGATGTAGTCAAAGTGGGCAGTGGGATGTTTTCTAAAGTTTTTGTGATTCTTGGATTTTTGAACTTGCCTCAAAGTTATTATGAACTTTTTAGGCATTTTACTGTGATTTCTTGTGAATTAAGATTTTTTTTTTGGTGGTTCAGCATCTTTTTAACCAATTTGAATTTCCACTATTTTCCACGAGAGGAGGACACATGCATATATCTAAGAGGGGAATTCAGCTCTCTGATGACTGGCAGTTTCGGGGTTATGTAATCTCACAGACTCAGAGAGTACCATGCTCCATACGGTTTTGGTGAAGCCCGTCATTAGAGCTAGCATACGTGGTTTCTGATTAAAGCACTTCCTGTTCCTTTAATTTGGGACAGACTGTGAGGTAAAACACTTTCCTTCCAAACTAAGTGAACGAAAGTATTTGACTGCTTCTTGGGGGGAGTTCGTGGATAGGGAACTAACATTTATTAAACGCTCATTTAGGGAGATGACCAACAAGGTCTCATTCAGCTGACACAATGGCATCTGAGGTAGCATCAATAGCCTTATTTTATAAGCGAGGAAAGTGAGGCTTAGAGGGATGGACCATGGGTTCAGGATCACCCAGATCCTAAATGACAGAGCTTGAGTTGAATCTGAGGGGCCTTGTCCCCACAGCCAGTGCATTAGGCCACTGGGATATTAGCAGAGGAGCAATGGAAAGATGTCAACCTCTTTCCAGAGTCCTGACTTCCAAGGGTCCTTCCTTTTCCTTGGCTCATACCTGGCTACCGTCCACTCCCTGTTCAGATCTAACGGCTCATTAGTTATGGTAGTTGATAACCGCCTTGACCCTTTATGTTTTAAGAAGACCACAGGAAAATCTTTCAGACTTCAAAGAGCAAAGCAATAGGGTGGAACTGATGGGAGTGGTTGGACTACAGTTTGGAGAGAGGCAGCCTCTTACTTATTGAGCTGTATTTGGACACAGCAGCTAGAACTGTAAAGGAAGTAGAATCCAGCTACTTGTTCACATTACTCCTCTCAGGATGTTTCCTGCCCTGCTGGAAAGCTACAGCTTGGAGGAGCATTCCTAGTCACACTTCTGGTGAAGGGCCCTCTGCTGCTGCTTCTGAAGACAGAAGCTGCAGGCACCTGGCAAATCCATTCACCTGCTCTCTACCATCCCTGCTATCACAGAGTGAGTTAACTACCTGAACTGACTTCTTTGTATGTGGGGGTAGCCCCCAGGGTGGAAAATTCTATGCTTTGTATCTGTTTTTTCTTTTTTAATTTTTTTGCATGATTCTTTTCTAGTTTGCTTTTTCTATAGGGTCCATAATATAGGATGCTTGCTTGCATGCTAAGTTGCCTCAGTTGTGTCCTATTCTTTGCAACCCTTTGGACTGTAGCCCACCAGGCTCCTCTGTCCATGGGATTCCAAGGCAAGAATACTGTTGTGGGTTGCCATGCCCTCCTCCAGGGGATCTTCCCGAACCAGGGATCAAACCCACGTCTCTTATGTCTCCTGCATTGGCAAGCGGGCTCTTTATCACTAATGCCACCTGGGAAGCTATAAGTATAGATGAGTGGAGTAATAAGTAAATTTACTTGGATGGTTAAAAAATAAAATGCTGTGATGAATGGAGGAGAATTTCAATACCTGTCTTTTAAGGCAGTGTTTCTCAAACTTTAATATGCGTAAGAATTACCTGGCGATCTCACTGAACTGTTTCAGGAGGTCTAGGGTGGAGCTTGTAGTTCTGCATTTTTTAAAAGTGTGGAGTACAGTTGTAGTACTGTTCTCCACAGTACAGAGTGTGTTAGTTTCTATTGTACAGAAAAGTGAATCAACCACATGTATATATATATATCTCCTCTTCCTTGCATTTCCTTCCCATTTAGGTCACCACAGAGAACTGGGTAGAGTTCCCTGTGATATAGTTCTCATCGATCATCTATTGTGTACATAGTAGTGTATATATGCCAATCCCAATCTCCCAATGCACCCCTCCCCCTCCCCCCCTTGGTATCCATATGTTTGTTCTCTATGTATGTGCCTAACTTTGCATTTTAATAAACTTCCATGTGATGCTGATGTTTCAGGGTCCACACTGAAAAATTATAAGACTCCTTAAATTACAGGTAATAGAAAAATTATGGAGTTTTTCTATAAAATCTACATATGTCATTTTACCATGTATAAAAATGAATTATTTCATGGTTATGTTAAAAAACAATAGTAATGCTTCATTCTCTGTACATGATACCAAATATCTGAATTAAACTTCCCAAAATCCTGTTAATCAATTAGATGTTATATCATCTATACAATGGCAATTTCTAGATATTCGGAGACATTGAAAATGAATTTCTCACTTTTTGCTTAGACATTTAGTAGCGCTGGTGAGTATGTTGCATCCCTAGCCCTCTGATTATTTCAGTCAAATTTGCTGTTTGTCATGGCACCCATTTTTTAGAGTGGCTAATACTGCAGTTATGCCTCTTCAAAGAGAATGATGTTGTATACAAGAGGGAAAAATAGATTTTTGTGGGAAATATCTCAGGTATCACAATGGTTTGTGACCATTATACATAAACAGATAGACAGTATGCTTGTGATTTTAAACTTTCATCAGGAGACAATTAGGGCAAAAATATCTACAAGTTTCCATAGTGGGTGTGATAATGAAAGAAAGATTGAGACACATAGCTATTAATGCTCTTACACATACTTATTCAATTGAGGTAAAAAAAGATTTTCCCCTGGCCTGTTGTCTCTTTGTGTCTGCATCAGTGCCATGGATTTTTAAAGCACCAGCTTCCAGAAAAGAGATGATTCCTTTTTTTTTCATATTTATTTAAGAGAATTTTCTTTTATTATATCATTAGATGTTTTTAATATTTTAAGAAATCATGATAAAATATACATAACATATAGTTTATAATCTTAACCATTTTAAATGTACAATTCAATGGCATTAAGTACACTTACATTGTTATACAATCATCTCTGCTATTCATCTTTAGAAATTTTTCATCTTCTCAAACTGAAACTTCATGTCCATCAAACAATGACTCCCCATTTGCCATCCCTCCCCCAGCCCTTGGCAACCTCTATTCTACTTTCTGTCTCTATGAAGTAACAACTTTAGATACTTAATAGTGGAATCATACAATATTTGTCCTTTTGTGACTTGCTAATTTCACTTCCTAAATCCTTAAGGTTCATCCAAATTGCAGCCATAAATTCCTTTTAAGCCTGAATGATGTTCCATTTTATGTACATACGCTATTTTGTGTATCCATTCTTCTCTGATGGACACTTGGGTTACTTCCACCTTTTGGTTACTGTGAATAATGCTGCAGTGAACATAGGCATATAAATAATCTGTTTTTAGTCTCTGCTTTTGATTCTTTTCGGTGCATACCCAGAAGTGGAGTTACTGGATCATATGCTGCTGCTGCTGCTGCTGCTAAATCACTGCAGTTGTGTCCGACTCTGTGTGACCCCATAGACAGCAGCCCACCAGGCTCCCCCGTCCCTGGGATTCTCCAGGCAAGAATACTGGAGTGGGTTGCCAATTCCTTCTCCAGGATCATATGCTAATTCTGTTTAATGTGACCATTTCCTATAGCAGCAGTACCAGGATGCTTTTTAACTCATGTTGTGCAGCGTTTGGCCAAGCGCAGTGAATATGACAGAAAGGGATATGAGTTTCAGAGTAAATAATCTTCAGAATAACTCAGCACCATGACTATTACATCAGCCTCTCCAACACACTCACCCTTGCATGTTCACATATTACAGTGTGTGTGCTTACAAACAAATGCATGGCTGGGGATTTAATACACATGGATCAGATCTTTTTGCAAATGTGGACCACTTGAGTGGAATCCTACGTTTAAAAGAAACCTTGGAAGGCTTGTGGGAGATTTAAAAGGATCAGAGCTACAAAGGCAATCTACAGATGTGAATGGAGACTAACCCAACTGAGGGTAGGAATTACAGGAGTTTGGATTTTCATTCTCCTTTCCTTTCTTCCATCTCCTTCCCTCACCTCTGCAGCATATGTGTGCAGTCACCCCATGAATTTTGGTTGAACAAGTAAACCAGAATGGAAAGAAAAATGAAATAATTATTTATTTTCTAACCCGTGAAAAACTATTTTGAAGGCTGTAAGAACTTGCTATTTTATACCTCTGTCCAGGGTAAAGGAGGTGGGTTTAATTAGGGGTGAAAGACAAGGGTTGGAGATATGGAAAATGAGCCCTAGGCAAGGCTGCTGAATTTACCCTTGGCATCTCTAGTGTCAGGACAGAGGAATTAGAACTATCTGAAGGATGGCAGATGCTGATGTACCTAATGTCAAAGTCTAGGGATGGCCCCAGATTGCAGCCAAAATGTTTGTAGCAGAAGGAGGTAGAAGATATGATGACAATATTTGCTGAAGAACATGCTGTCTTCATCCCGTTCCTCACTTATATGTTTGTCAGTTATCTGGGTTTCATGTCATTCATCTTGTGGGAGAGCCTTCTTTAAATGAAGATAGCCTTTTTAAGAAAGGTTACTGTTTATATCTTAGTGTAAATTAATTTTGAAATCCCTTCTTGAAATTTTATTGGAAGAAGAGGGCACCGAGACTGCCCTGATCAGATTTCAGATATGGGGTGAGATACAGTGGCAGGAGAACATTAACTCAGATGTTCTCAGGTGGCATCCTATCCTCTAGGAGTTTGACTCCATGAGTCTCCTCCTCCATATTCTCTTCAAGTTGTGCTGGTGGTACAAACAGGCCACCAGCCTATCATTGATTGAATGCTAACTAATCAATGGAGCTTTGGAGCTTTGAAATAGAGCTTTGAAAAATGGCTATCAACTACAACTATCATAATTGAGTGTATGCTATGTGCCAAGAGTTGTGCTAGGCATGTCATGTATACTACCTCATTTAACCTACATGCTGACTGAATTCAGTGATGTACCCATTTTATGGATGAGAAAACAGAGTCATAGAGAAGTTAATTAAAGCTTCATGGCCACTGGGTAAATGAAGCTGGGATTTGAACCCAGGTTTGTTTGACTTGTGCTTTTAAGCAAGGGGTGAAGAATATCACAGGCAAGAATTCTAGCTTGGATAAAAGTCTGGGATGAATTAGTGTGCTGTTTTTCAGTATCATTTGTAAGGACTGCATGTTGAGTAGTATATAGATGTATGAACAGATAGTGCATTAGTCTGCTAGGGCTGCCGTAACAATACTACATCCGGGGCAGCTTAAATAACAGAAATTTATTTGCTCACAGTTCTGGAGGCTAGAAATCCAAGATCAGCGTGCCAGCGGGTTTCTCCTGAAGCCTCCCTCCTTGGCTGGCAGATGGCTGCCTTCTCATATGTGCATGTATGGCCTTTCCTCTGCACACACATCCCTGGTGTCTCTTTCTCTTTTAACAAGGATTTCAGTCAAATTGAATTAGGGCACATCCTAATGGCTTCATTTTAACTTAATTATCCCTTTAAAGGCCCTTATCTCCAAATATAATCACACTCTGAGGTCCTGGGATGGGGGCTTCAGCATAAGAATTTGGGGAGTACATAACAGATCTGATGCAGCTGGATTTTGAAGGGGATGAAAACCAGGCCTAGGGATTTAGTTTTCATGTGGGAGGACATGGGGTCCAATTGTGGTTGTGCAGGGCTTTCCCAGACAAATTTCCAGCTGCTCTCCAATGTGATACTTGTGAGAATGAGGACTATAGGATATGTGGGGAATATTTGGAGAATGAACTATTGGTACTTTTGGGTGTTTTGTTTTTTTTTTACAGTGGAATGAAGGAGCAGAAAGAGTCAAAACATTAAATCCACTAGATGTTTCCAGAAAACTGATGAGAGTCTTGGTGAGGGCTAAAGGAGCCAAGGGGGAGCTAGGTTGGTTTTAGTTTTGTTGATTTTACTCTTGGCATCATGGATTTAGAACTCAGAGAAGTTAGAGCTGGAGTTAGGAATCCGGAGTTTTTAATACAGGTCAGTGTTGACCTGTGGAGTGGGGAAGCTTGCTCAGAGTTCAAGACAGACAGGAGACAAGAACTCTCAGATCTCAAACTGCTTTGCTGTCACATAGATTTGGAGGAAAATACAGAAGTTTTCCAGGTCCTCTTTGGCTAAAATAGCATCTCTGGCTCTCTCCCTTTGCCTTGCTATGTTTTTCTTCATAGCACATTATCACAGCCTGGCTTATTTTTCAATTTTTTCATTTTTGGTTGTGCCACATGGCTTGTGGGACCTTAGTTCCCTGACCAGGATAGAACCCTGGCCCCCAGCAATGGAAGTTTGGAGTCCTAACCACTGGACAGCCAGGGAATTCCCCTTTATATTTATATAGCTGTCTTATTATTGTCTGTCTTTTCCAGTAGAATGTAAGCTCCATGAGAGCATAGGCTATTTTTGTCCAAGACTGAATTCTTAGTACCTGTAAGAAGGTTCAGAACATTGTAGATGCCCAATAAATATTTGCTGAAAGAAGCTATAACTAAGTTAAATTTCATGTCTAATAGAATTTAAATTGATGACAGATTGCTAAGTATTGTCTTTTCTTAAAATATTTTTCCTTAACAAATAAAATATCTTTAGATAAATGAACACACTGGCACATATATTTGAGAATCTTGAAATATACAGTTTAAAATTTTAGTTTTGTTTCTGTTTGTGTTTATGCTTAAATTCTACTTTCCCCAAATCATGATCACGTAGTCCCTTCTCTGCAGTGGCATCCCTTTATGAGAAAGTAGGTGTGACTTTTTAAAAAAATCCAAGTGTTTCAGCAATCTGGTTACTCTTATCAGATTATCTGTTTGCATCTACTCTCTCTGCTGTAATTTTCATAGAAGGATACTTGTGGAGTCTTTGGCTTCTGTCATCATCTCTTTTCCTTTTACTCATCATACCTGTATTTAAAGATTCATCTCTCGGTGTACCTATGTAGGTGCCAACAGTCTGTTCAAACTTAAGTCTACTGCCTTTCTCTACAATTTTCTCCAGAAGGGCTGCTATTTATGGTATTGTGTCTCATAAAATATAGGTAGGCTAGGCATTTAAACTGCCTACTTCTCTTTTCTAAGAAATCATAAATCAAAGGTACCTGAATCTGCTTGTATTTTATACAGATGAAGTCTTATTAAATCTAGTTCCTCTTTTTTAGGTAGTCTGAGTGGTATAAATGGCACTAGAATTATTGGGTAAAGTAGTTTAGAGTGATAATTCTCCAACAAATCAGGAATTCTTCCTTAATGGTCTATCAAAATCACTGGGGAGGTGTTTTCAAGGGCCATGCAGCCCCATTTTGAAGACTAGTTTTCAGAGAACACATTACTGGTGAGAGTATATCCTACCTCTCAGGTGTGATGGGGAAGGAAGGGGTTGAGAATCAAAGATTATGAGGGTGAAAACATTCAATAATAGTAGTTAGTCTTAATCGTATCAGTATATAAAAGTATTACTATATTGGGTCTATGATTATTTTTTATTTTGAAGGGTAATGATGTCTTTCCCTGACACAATCTAGGTTAAAGTCTCCTTCTCAGTTCTTAAACATTTTTATAATTAGTCTTTCTATCTGGTACATACTATTGTCCTTGTTAAAGAAATTCAAAATAAATCCCTATAAACATATGTGAAAAAACCAAGCCCCCAACTCTTTTCCCTCCCCAAAGCCCCCAAACTTTAAGTTTTAAATTCTGAATCAAGAGTTCTATAAGTAAAATTCTTCTTGATAAAATTCTTCCTCATAGAAGACACTAATCTAATTTGACAGATATGTGTCACCTCTGTTTAAAAGGGAAGAGAAGATTATGGCCATGAAAATATTTAAAAAGATAAGTCAACATACAAATCAATCCAGTCAACATGTTTATTAAACAGCTGTGTACTGAGCACTTAGAAGTATGGTATCCTATTTCTGTATTAACAAGGCATTATTAAGCTCAAATTAACTCACCTTTCAAATTTAACCTTTCCTTCTAGGAAAAGAGAAGGTTTAAATCATTACCTAAAAGAAAGTGGAATAATGTTTGGGAGTTTCTTAGCTTCACATCTTTGCAGATGCACATGGGCCAATACCTTACACAAAGGAAGAGGAAGGGTTTTTCTCTCAAAAGTCTTCTTTGCTTAATGACTTCAGATTCCAAAATTCAACTATGAAACATTCAGTTCTTTGGGCTGAATTATCTTCAGATCTTTTTTTCTCTTTAAAAAGTAATTATTCCCATGAAAGAAAACAGTTATTTATTTATATTACAATGTGAATCAGTTTATCAGGATTTTTTTTTAAATTTTTACTTTATATTGAAGTATCATTGGTGGCTCAGATGGTAAAGAATTGGCTTGCAATGTGGGAGATCTGGGTTCAATCCCTGGGTTGGGAAGATCCCCTGAAGAAGGGAATGGCTACCCACTCCAGTACTATTGCCTGGAGAATTCCACGGACAGAAGAGCTTGGCAGGCTACAGTCCATGGGGTCGCAAAGAGTCAGACATGACTGAGTGAATTTCACTTCACCATTGATTGACAATGTTGTGTTAGTTTCAGGTGTACAGCAAAGTGATCCAGTTATCAGCATTTTCTTTAAAAAAAAAAAATTATTTATTTTATTTTTGGCTGTCATGAGTCCTTATCGCCTCGTGGAGTTTCTTCTAGTTGCAGAAAGTGGAGGGCCACGCTGTAGCTGCGGTGTGGGCTTCTCATTGTGGTGGCCTCCCCTGTTGCACAGCATGGGCTCTAGGGCATGCGAGCCTCTGTAGTTGCAGCATGTAGGCTCAGCAGCTGCAGGCTCCAGAGCACAGGCTCAGTAGTAGCTGCACAAGGGCTCAGTTACTCCTGGGCATGTGGGATCCTCCCGGACCAGGGATCGAAACCACGTGTCCTGCATTGGCAGGCGGATTCTTTTCTACTGAGCCACCAGAGAAGTCCAGTATTTTGTTCTTAAAAGCTGAGCTAACTTCCCAGAGGATGGAAGTTTTTTCTTATAGTAGGAGGATATATAGGGAAGGATAATTCTGGACTATGTGTTACTGTCTGGAGTCTATAGATTTGTGCAGGAAAAGAGTAGCAAAAAGGAAAATGGAGAGGAAAAATGGGAGCTTGGCGAAGACTTCCTTCTTCATCATTCTGTTTCAGGCAGTTCAGATTTTAGTAATTTTAAAGTAGGCAAGAATGGACAATGGTCCTACATCCACTATATATGATGGTGGTTTCTTTCATATATGTGGAAATGAAATATCTGAGTTGTCGACAAGGCAGAGAAAGCAGAAGCAATCACAGAACTGGTAATTCTCTGTCCTTTTAGACAAGGCATACCTTATATTTCTATTTTGGGTAAAGTTCTATTTTGTGTGTCTGTTTTGAATAAAGTTCATTATTATAAATAGAAACCAGGAAACACCCTCATGAGCTAAGAACAATTTACTCTACAGGTGAATTTTAGGAGAGTGCACTTGTATTATGTGAGTTTGGCTCATTACTTATTAGATACTATAGTTTATCAGGTGAGCCTTTCAGACCAACACTGAGTGTTACTCCATCGTACACAGCAGATAATTTTGCACGAAATCATACACACATTTATAGCATGTGAATATCTCCTCAAATTCAATGGAAAAACATTTAATTTCTCTGGAAATGAAGTGTTAAAGGGGAAGACAAATTTGTTTCATCTTCCAGTTTACATACTGGAATTTCACTCTGTTGCTGGACTGGAAGGCATTTCAGGGTATTGTAGCACTGATGTGATTCAGCCTCTGTTACAGGTGTCTAAATTGGCTGAGATGTTTAGCTGTGTGACCTGGCTTTGCACAAGCAGCCTCTTCTGCCCATCTATCAGACACCAGGCCTTGGGTACTCACTGGAAAGCAGTAGTGTTACATCATGGGCATCATAAGTGCTCAGAAAATATTTGTGAGACAAAGTGCAACATGGCACCTTTTATATATACTTTATGGAAGAGAAAGGCCCAGAGAGATGTCTCCAGGGACACTCCAGCATTAATTTTGCCTTGACACAATCAGTGCATAATATGCAAAGTTGTGTGTACTTCACATACAGTACTTAGAGGTGTTCCAAATTCATTCCGTCAACACTGAGGAGTGTTCCAAGATGTGCAAATGTTTCACTAACTCATCCTCATGATGATCAGGTTACTAGACAGGTAGATTTGCCTGCTTTGAGAAGTTTCCTCAATGGAAATATAAAGGTGTACTATGCTTTGCTATCAGATGTTAATAATTTGCTGCAAACAGGACCCAGGAAACTGTCTTCAGAGCCAATTTTTTCATCTTCTCAGGCCAAAAGACACAAAATAGTGTTACGTCATTTGTAAGGAAGCAGCTTGTGGCTCTCCATAACCCTAGCTCTCTAGGCCATAGCCTGGTAGGTCAGATGCTATGGGTGATCTATTGGGAAGAATTATGAGTCTCAGTAGAACTGAGTATATGTATCTCAGTAATAGTATCTGAGTATATGATACTACCAGATAGAATGTTCATGTTTCTGGATATAAGTTCCATCAAGACAGGACTTTTTGTTTGATGCACCCAGTACCTAGAAAAGTACCTTCCATTTAGAAGGCAGTATCATATTGAAGAATAAATGAAAATTTAAAATATATGGTCTTATTTATTCCTCTGAATTAAAAAATCTTTTGAATACCCAGAAATTTAGATGTTTATTGAGATGTTCAAAAGTGTTTTACATTGATACAGAGATAATACATTGCAATTTTTCAGAGAAATCATTAAAAAATCACCATATTAGACAATATGATATCTGTTTTGAAAACTCCTGAAAACATTTTATATTCTTTACAAAGTTGATATGAACCAAAGAATCTTGGGCTAAGACAGCTGAGTTTTTTAAATTTGAAAGATACATGAAATAAGTTTTATAGTAATCCAGGTGCTGAGAATGAAGGGGCCAAAGCATCTATTTTGATGTCTGTGATGTTGCACAGAAGTAATTTTGGAAGCACTTACATTTGTTTCTACCGATCAATTAATGTACTATGTAACAGGTTGTTGGCTGCTTACAAGGGATACATGTCCTGGGAATTTATAGTGGAACAGAAGGGACAGACTCACCCAAATGGATGATTTCAGCACAGCGTAAGGGCTGTGATGGAGCTGTGTGGGGATGCAGAATAGGGGTCTTTATGCCAGTCTGGGAGTGAGAGTGAGGGTGGGAAGAAGGGAAGGTCAAGGAAGGCTCCAGGGGTGTTGGATATTGATCTGAGTGTTGGCAAAGATGAGTATGAGTTGGCCAGGTGAGGAAGAATAGAGCATTTTGTGCAGAAGGAACAGCAGAAGCAAAGTCCCAGATCTGTGAGCAACTATATTCAGTTTGGGGCTTCCCAGGTTGGCTCAGTGGTCAAGAATCTGCCTGCTAATGCAAGAGCGTTAGACACTCAGTTGTATCTGACTCTTTGTGACTCCATGGACTGTAGCCTGCCAAGTTCTGCTGTCCATGGGATTCTCCAGGCAAGAATACTGGAGTGGCCAGTACAGGAGACACAGGTTCAATCCCTGGGTTGAGAAGATCCCCCGGGGTAGGAAATGGCAACCCACTCTAGTATTCTTGCCTGGGAAATCCCATGAGGAAATCCCAAACAGAGGAGCCTGGTGGGTTACAGTCCATGGGGTCACAAAAGAGTTGGACACAACTTTGCAACTAAACAAGAACAACAACAACAACAAATATTCAGTTTGGGAATACTGCAAGTGATGAGGAAGAGGAGACTTGTGAGCAAGGCAGGGCTTGGACAGCTGCCATCCTAAGAAGACTCAACTCAATGCTAAAGATGACTGGGAGCCATTTGAAGCATCCTTAAGTGGAATAAAGAAATTTTTAGATTTGGTTGTTATATGGCATGCTGATGGCAGTCTGGAGGATGGATTTTAGGTGGACAAGGCTAGATAGGTAATCATTTGGCTCAGGTGAAAGACAAAGTCCTGTCTTGGACAGTTTAAATAGAGATGAAGAGAGGAAGTTTCCAGAGTCAGGTGTTCAACAATTATTTGTTCAATATGAAACTATTAGTTTGAATGATATATTGCCTACATCCTACCAATAAAACAAAAAATCTTCCGGTACTAATTTATGGTAAAAACTATAATTTCTATACTAGAAAAAATAGTATTTTTTAAATTATTTATTTATTTATTTTACTTTTGGTTGTACTGGGTCTTCACTTCAGTACACGGGCTTCTCAATATGGTGGCTTCTCATTGCAGAGTATGGGCTCTAGGGTGTGTGGGCTCAGTAGTTGTAGGCTGTGGGCTTCAAAACATCAGCTCAATAGTGGTGGCACAGGGGCTTAGCTGCCCCACAGCATGTGGGATCTTCCTGGACCAGGGATCAAACCCATGTCTCCTACATTGGCAGGTGGATTCTTAACTACTGGACCACCAGGGAATTCCCAGAAGAGCAGTATTGTTTTCCATTTTTGTAAATCTCTTAAGGTCTGACTTTACAGAAGACAGAGTCTCATAGCTTTCTGCAGTTATAGAAAGGAAATTTGTCCGCATACAGCTATGTAGTTGGAAAAGGAAAAAATGTTTTAATAGTCATTTCAGGTAATTGTAGATATTCTTTTTTAATATTATACCAAAATAAGTCGTAATTCCTTAAAGGATAAATGCAATGTGGAATCTGAAACCATATCATGAACCTTTTGTACTCTGATACAATTAATATCTAATGGTCTTTCTTTCACCTTGAATGGATCTTTTACCCAGGTGTGATTTTTTAAGTTTTGTAATGACAACTTCCATTGTTCATTTGGAAAATATTAGTGTATTGAGTTATGCAAATTTTGTAATGTTGCCACCTTTCATTACGTAATACAGAAAAAATTATATTTGTTAATAACATATCACTATTGACCTCATCAAAAATGTGTTCAAATATTGGGAAGTTCTCAAGCTCAGGTTGTTAGAAGTTTCCCAAGTTCTAATTTTCACTTGAAGGCTTGCATTTTATCACTGGGAAAAAATACTGTCAGTTGTTTCTTGACAGTCTTGCTTTGTTCATAAAAAAAAAAATCTGACAAATACCCAAATCTGAATAACCTGTTTGTCACTCAAGTTCAAGTTAAATTGGTGTTCCATGAAAAACAGTGACTAGTTAGCTCTCAACTCAAACAGTATTTGATTAGAACAAATGGCAATGTCATGTCATTTCATTCAACCTAACAGACCAAATACCTTTCCAGACAACTGTCATAAAATATTAAGGATACATGTATTTCAAGGGTCAAGGTTTTTGTTTTTAATTTTTCATGATCTTTTTTTATTTATAATACATAGTACATGATGTAAACAACTGGCATAAAATTCATAAAAATCCAATTACCCTATGCATTATCAATTTACTACTAATACATTCTTTCATTTTCTCTTTAGTATCATTGTCCTATTTTAACACTACACTGTTTCTGCTAAGCACTTTAGGAGGCTTATCTTTTTAGGAATACTGCCCCCATCTTTTTTTTTTTCTTTCCTAATGTCATAGCAATAGCTATTTTTATCACTGTCTTGCCCATCCTAACCTTCCTCACACTAAAGCAATAATATTTTTAAATGCTAAAAATGCATAAAATACTGAGCTCTAATACTGTTTGTCATGTATGTCGAACCTACTACTGCTCTTGTGTTGCCATAAAAGATATTTATAACCTACTGCACCAGCTGCTACAGATGTGACCAAGGCCAAGTGTGCAGCGTAGCCCAGATTATCTGTTCTAAACTGACTGGCCTAAAACATAATCATAGCTTGGTGGTGGAGCTACATGAATAAATACTGCTATGAAAGGAGTCTTCTGAAAACAAAAACAAAAACAAACTAATTTGACTACTTTTATCTTTTCCCAGCATATAAACAGTTATAACACTATTTTAATGTTTTTCCTATGTGGAATTTCAAATAATTACAGGTAAACTTACTGGGAAGGGAATTATTTAAAGGTGGGAAAAATAGAGGATAAGTTTAAAAGTAAAATTAAAAAAAAGTAGTAACTGCTGGATGTACAAAACACATTTATGGGAGAAACAATGGGAAATAAAGCAGAGCACACATTTCCCCTCTTCCCACCCAAGTTTTAATAAAGTTAGTAATTATTACTGTTTCATCTATGACTCCTTAAGTGAAACTGGCTTCTCCCCTTCCCCCCTCTTTTTTTCTTTTTCTCTGCAAATGGGTAGCGGTGAAGAATACAATGATGACTAGTTCATTTTGTTGTAAGGCACCAGTAATTTTACCCACCATTGGTTTTGTACCATCAGTGCAAATGTCAACACAAAAGTTCCAGGATAAATGATGAAATTTAAAAAATTATCGTATACTTCAAATGACTCAGCACCTCATGTTTGTTGTCATCATGTGTTCATATGAAAGATCTTTGATGATTAACTGGTGCTGATTCCCGATGAATACGTTCAAGATAGCAAGTCCAGACAGTTGGCAGATCTGTCCATTTCTAAGACAAAAATGCAGTTCTGCAGAAAAGGATCAGTCTGCACCCAGATCTTTAATTTGATGTTACTATAACATTGGAAAGTGGCCGTGCCATGGTTTCTTTTGCTGACTTCTCATCTAGAAGGCACTCAGCAAGCTAAATTCCACCAGGCTTTATTGGTCTCTCATTTCTTCAGCCAGTGCAGTTATAATAACTTACTCTGTAAGATACTTCACTGGCTTTTTCTCTTCAGGTTTGAAGAGCTGCACCAAATAACTTTTGGCTTTTCAAAAGTTTATTACATCTACATTTAAAAAGTCAGTGCCTCTTTTTAAAACCCTGAAGGTCTGGTCTAAAAATAGTAGTACAACTTAACTGGCGCCACATTACTATGCAGAATGCTCTATCGTATAAGACACAATAAGGTAAATTATGAACATCTATAAAGTCAAAGAAAAGACAGCACCATCAAGTTTTTGTTTTTTTTTAACTTACAGTTCCTTCCAATTGCTTTGGAATAGATTTCTTCCCTCCGTGAGAAAGGGAACTCTCTGATCTGTCATTTTCGTCTTTTTCTATATCTGCAGATGTAGACAGTGCATCTGAGCCTTGAGGAAATGTCTTCTGATCTCCCTTTCTAAAGCAAAAGATTGGGCTCCAGACTCAGGCAGATAAGGATTTTGATCTCTTCTCCACCTATGATGAGTGGTATAAACTAGGCAAATTCTCAAGGGCTCATTTTTCAAATACTGTTTCTGTGGTCAGGAATCTGGGAGTGGCTTTGAAAGAGGGGTTTCTAACTTGAGGTTACTCATACGACTGCCCTTAAGATGTTGGTCAGTGCTGTGGTCATCTGAAGGCCAGACATGGAGCTAGAGGATCTGCTTTTAGAATGGCTCACTCACATAGCTAGCAAGTTAGTGCTGGCTGTTGGCCTCAGTGGACTTTCCCAGAAAGTCCTCGTATGTATCATGGTTGGCTGTCTTCACAGAGTGCATGTTCCACTGTATTTGATCAGAACAGTGGCAGTGTCATATAACTCACCCTAATAGACTAAAGTTGAGTTTATATTTCAACATTTAAATAAGCATTTAATTTTTGTAGTGATGTTAACAAATAACCATTCTTGATTGTGTGTTGGAGGTTGTGGTCTTTTTAAAAAAATTATTTTATTATTTATTTATTTATTATTAATATTTATTTGGCTGCACTGGGTCTTCGTTGCTGTGTCTGTGCTCTCTCTAGTTGTGGTGAGTGGGGGCTACTCTTTGTTGCCCTGCGTGGGCTTCTCTTGTTGTGGAACACAGGCTCTAGGGTGTATGGGCTTCAGTAGTTGCAGCATGTGGGCTCAGTAGTTGTGGTGCAGGGGCTTAGTTGCACTGAAGCAAGTGGAATCCTCCTGAACCAGGCATCGAACCTGGATGGTGGTCTCTTTAAGCAGTATGATTGACATTTTGTAGAAAACTTTGAACATTTATTTTGAAACATTAGTCTACTGACCATATTTATCTATATTAATTTCCCCAGAGGCCATGATTTTGAAGCTTGAATTTTTATATACCAAGTGAAATGGGAAATAATTCTAAGGCGAGAAATAATTTGGTAAAAAAAATTGCCATGAATTTATTTGGATGGCCATTTATGGCCTTTATGATACATAAAATTTTAGTTGGAAGGAAAGAAAAACCCTGAAACATTTTGTTGAGAAAGTCTAATATCTCATCTGGAACATCTTTTAAGTGATTTTGGTTTCTGAGGAACTGCAGTTACTGGAGCCTTGTATTTTCTGCAGCTACATCAAGGGAGTTGTTTCCTTTTGATTTTTTAAAAAATTTACCAAAACCCCAAAATTGGCAGGAGAGAAAGGCAGCAAGAAGTTCCTGGGACAATGCAACATCCACGAGAAACAAGGAAGTGTTTACTTTGGAGCCGCACCAGGTCTTACAACAATTCAACAACTGAGTTCAACAACAATTCAAGCTCAATGTCTCCCTCCTCCCTTGCCGCCCTCACTTGTTTCTCCTGGGACCCTAACATCCCACTTTTCCTGATTTCCCTGTGATCTGAAGCTCGTATCCCTAGTCACATGGTCATCTGGCCCCAAACCATAGCCTGACTGGGGACCCCTTCATTGCTGCCCATCTCCAAACAGGTCCAACCTGTGCCTTCTGCCCTAGTAATGCTGCCTTGCTGTGTTTTCTTTCCATCTACTTTCTTCTCACTGCTTCTGCTCCAGGGTCAGACAGATTCTGTCTTGGGCCATTACAGCGGTTTCTAATAGCCTCTGGGCCCCTGAATCTCACCTCCTCTGACCTGCTTCTGGATTAATTTTGCCCGCCCCAAATTCTTTCATGTTCACTCAATGTTTATTAAATAAAGACCCAGTGTGCTGGTCTGTCACTGGAGGTACACCACCCAAAGGCACCAAGTTACATTTTACATTTAATGTTATGATCTTCCCTTGACTATCCTAAAAGGGACTCTTTTTTTCATCTGAGTTCTTTTCTTAATTCTTTGCTCATGTTGTTCCCTCTTCCAAGAAATGCTGTGAGTTGAAACCTCACTCATTTTTTGGGGTCTATCTCAGATGTCACCTTCTTTGTAAAGATTTTCCTGATGACCTCACTTTTCCCTTCACTAGATATTGTTTTTCTTTTTAGGATACTCACTGAACTGAACTTTGTATCCCTCATGATATTTAATCATAATCGGTTTCTTTTAATACAGTGTGTACTTACCTTATCATTCTTTCAGGAATATGATGTATTTGAAAGGACAGACACAATCATTCATCTTTTGTCCCCGCTAATGCCTAGCCACGGTTTTAGCAAGTAAATGGACTTCAATAAAAAAAAAACTGCGCTTCCTGGGTGGCTCAGTTGGTAAAGAATCTACCTGTAATGAGGGAGACCTGGGTTCAATCCCTGGGTTGGGAAGAGCCACTGGAGAAAGGAACGGCTACCCATTCCAGCATTCTTGCCTGGGGAATCCCCATGGACAGAGGAGCGTGGTGGGCTGCAGTCCATAGAGTCCCAAAGAGTCAGACACGACTCAGTGACTATGCAGCACAAAAAAAGTTGTGTAACTCCATTTAAGTATTTTAAGATAGGAAAGAGCAAAGTTCCTGTGTTTATCCGACACAGTGGACACTTAGGCAGCATAAACGTCAATACAGACATAAACGTAAATACAGACACATACATGCATGTATATTTATCACTCTGCTAAGACGTCTTTGTCTCAATATTGAAGGATTACAGGGGTGTAGGCCAATGCTTTTTATTCCCAGTCGGCACCAAAAATGTTGCCCAGATTATAATTTGAGGACAGAAAAATGGCTTCAACATTTCTTTCAGTTTGGGATTTGAGGCATGTTGGCAAACGCTTACTAAGTTGAGCAGAGGCGGGCCCGTATGAACCTCCCGGAGACGCCGGGGTTGGGGTTGGCGAGGAGTCGGGCGCTGGGCGGCGGGAGGGCTGCGTGGCGCGGATCTTCCAGCACTTCCTACTCCGCGGAACCGGGCCGACCAGTTCCCACCGCCGCCTCCTGCCTCTTGGCCCCCCTTTGCAGGCCAGGCCCACGCCGCGCGCCCTCTTCCCCGGCGCCGAGGCCGGGCTGGGGGCGCGCCGAGGCAGAGCCGATTCGGGCATCTTTCGACGGGCGGCCGGGGCGGGGGTCCCAGGGTAGGGGACGAGGGCCGAAAGCCAGGAGACCGCCCTCCGTCTGGGTTTCTAGGTGAAGGACAGGAAAACAACCGGCCGGTCTGGGCGGGGCCAGGCGGGCGGGGCGAGGGCGGAGGGCACACATTGCTTCATCCTGTACATTTTACTGGAAACCGGGCGCATCCGGAGGAGGGGCCGGGAGGCGGTCCCGACGCCGCCAATGGCCCAGCGGGGCGCGGGGGAGGCTGGCGAGGCGGTGGCCCCTTCTCTCCGCCCCTAGTCTCGAACGCCGGTTAAATAGTCGGGCAGTACGGGTCCGCGCCCGTGCCCGCGCCGTCCTCCTGCCGATACCCTTATCCCGTCCGAGCTAGTGCCATAACCACAACCGGGAGGCAGCCGCGCGCAAGCGAGCCGGGTTCGCAGCCGTCTGGGGTCCCCGAGCGCCAAGCCCGGGAGCATGATCGTGGACAAGCTGCTGGACGACAGCCGCGGCGGAGAGGGGCTGCTGGACGCGGCCGGCGACTGCGGCCTTATGACCAGCCCGCTCAACCTGGCCTACTTCTACGGCGCGTCGCCGCCCGCCGCCGCCCCCGGCGCTTGCGACGGGGGCTGCTCGGCGTCTGGGCCCTCGGCGCCAGGCTCGCCCGGGTCTGACTCCTCCGACTTCTCCTCCGCCTCGTCCGTGTCCTCCTGCGGGGCGGTCGAGTCCCGGCCGAGAGGCGGCGCCCGTGCTGAGCGGCTGCAAGGTACCCACCGGCCCTGGCGGGGTGACCCCAGGACCCCTGGACCCCCGTCGGCCCACGCTCCGGGAGGGGGTGGTCTGGGCTGCCCAGATGTGAAGTACCTCGGCCAGATTTTAGGGGGATTCTGCGCCTGCCTTAGCGGCGGTACATAATCACACTGATCGTCATTATTAGGCCACGACTGGATGCATTGCCCTGTGCTGGGCGTTTAATATCACTCGATGTCCTTTGACCGTCTGTGAAATCCGGGTGCCATCCGCTGGCCTGTTAGCTGGAAACACGCGGCTCTGATATGGGGGAGGGGGGGAGAAATGGACCACGTTGGCTTTTCTCTTTGTTTTCTTCTTTTAAAAAAACACCTTATTAAGCTATAATCCACATACTATGGCGAGGTTTTGGAGCCGATGTAGGTGAACCTTTTTCTCGTGGCTGTTTTAGTGAAAGGCTGTAGCGGGAGATAAGGGTTTGAGTACAAGTTTGAAGGTCAGGATTTATTTTTTCCTAAGTACGTATTTGTGAAAATTATTACGTAGAAGGACTTTATAAAGAAAAGAAACGGATATTATCAAGATGTGAGATGAAGCTGGACTGAAAACCAGCGTATATCTTGAGTTTGATTTTCCGAAGCCTGCTCCGAATTTCTGCGGTCTTGTTTTTGTTTTCTGTGCTTTAGAGTGGTTGAGCTGTATGTAGCAGAGAAAGGCCTAATGTTTCCGGTCTTTTGCTGTGAATTGTTAGTTTCTTTTCTTAATGAACGGAGTTGCATAATTTGGGGGAAAACAGGATGCCACTGTGGGTAAACCAAAGAACGTCTAGATAATCTCACATTTTGGAAAATGTAATGAGCATGATTTTAAAGAACGTTCTCTTTGAGATGTTCCCCGCTGCTAGCCATTCCTGTTTTGGTTGCGTTTTAAAGTGTGATTTGTCATTTTCATTTAAAAAAGTGATTCAAACCGCTCGACTTTATAAATGCTTTCTGTATCTTGAGTGTGCAGCAAATGCCAAAATTGTGTGTTTATTTAAACTTTTTTCCCCCTCCTCATTTGGCCTTCATCTGGCTGAAACTATTTTACTAGTTCTTTGGTTTACCGTAGGGGATTTCTGAAACTGAATTTTTCTCCTTGTGACGTTGAATTATTAACTACTGACGTTCCAGAGAGATGCTGTGTTAGACTCTGGCAAGATATTTCTAGACTTAAACGTAAAACTAGCTGTTTAATTTGCCCTATCACTGAGCTGTTTCTCTCATATATTTGATTATACATATATATATATATATATATGTTTAAATTATGCCTTGTTTTTTGTCCCGTCTTATTTTTTCCTACTCTCAATGGAATTGCTGAATTATTCATTTCCTGACTCTGTGTGTGTTTACTCTGTGTTCAACTCATCCCAAAAGGTTGTGACATGGTAGTGGTCAGAGTGGAATGCTGTACTCATGTACTACGTTTTAAAGTGTATTTTAAAGCTTAAATATGAAATGAGATTATTTCCTTTTTACTTAGAAGGCCTGTGTGAGCAATTCCGTAAACAGTCACTGAGGGGAAATCCTGTGTGTGTATGTGGAAATGTGTTTAAGCTTAGTGAATTTGAAGCAGCTTTCTTGGCATAGCTGAACTGAAGGAAATCATAAACTAAGACATTATTGCTAGGCTTTGTTTTGTGCCTTCTTAGGTGAGTGGAATTGATAGACTTTAAAATTTCTGTGTGGACAGAAAGCCTTTGGTTTGGAAAGCTAAAAATTCATCATTTAGCCATTGCTCTCCCAGGTTTTTAAAAAATCTAGAATAATTACAGATTTATGAGTAAGGGTGGCAAAATCTGCGATCCTCTCTCATGCGTATTTAGGGCTGAGAGAGAGCTAATTTGGGTTTATCGCTTGTTTCTGGGGATCCCTGAAATGACATATTTATGAGCTTTAATTCCTTAGGGTGTCTGGTGGGGAAAGGTATCGGGCAACATAGAACCCTTAAATAGGGCTGGGGACTGATGTGCAAGGTCACTGGCCAGGGTGAGTTGAAGAGGCTTTGTGGTCTGTCAGTTGGGAACTTGATCACGTTGGACAGCTATGCTTTTAAAGTTACTAATATTGATGTCTTTGAAGACACTCACTTGGGATATGTTTTTGTTTTTTGTTTTTGAACAGTTGAGCCCCATATGGGGGTTGTAAGGCAGCAGAGAGTACCCTTTCAAGGTGTTCGTGTGAAGAACTCGGTGAAGGAACTCCTACTGCACATCCGAAGTCATAAACAGAAGGCTTCCGGACAAGCTGTCGATGATTTTAAGGTGGCACCTAATTTATTTGTTTTGGTTTGGGGGCAGGGAGGTTAGTCTGTTAGGGTTATTACTTTCATAGACCACAGAGTACAAAGAACAGAGAGCATATTTATCCTGCTGTCTGCTAGATTCCTGTCACTGGGCCCAGTGCTGGGCACTTGGCAGGTGTGCAAGAGAAATTTAATGAATGAGTAAATGAAGGCAAGTTGGGGGCAAGGAAATTAATGTGGTTCAGTTAAGTGGAACATTTTGATTAGAAAGGGAAAACTCAAGTGGCCTTATTAATTTTACCTTAACCCAAGTTGAACTAGGTGAAAATGCAAATGGGGGAAGTTGTAAGATAGGATGGAAATTAACATAGAAAATAAATACTGTTAGAATGGTATATCATAGGTTCATGGTAAACTACAGAGTGGTAGAGATATCTGTTTATTGATATATGTTAATCAGGAAACCATTTATGACACACTAAATTGGAAACTTTTTTTTCCTTATAGACACAAGGTGTGAACAGAGAGCAATTCCCAGGTAAGGGTTACCTCTATTTGTAATATTATGGGGGCTCTAGGGTAAAATAGTGCACTGTGATTAGGGGCAAAATTTTGTGAAGTAAAATGATCACAGATTCCATTTTCCTTTCTCCGGTATAGAATTGAAGAACACAGTATCATATAGTGGGAAAAGGAAAGGCTCTGATTCACTGTCTGATGGACCAGCTTGCAAAAGATCAGCTTTGTTACATACCCAGTTTTTGGTATGTATCTCACTATTTTCCTCTGACTACCCTTCGGAAGTTATTTTTGGAATAATTTTGGAAGAGAACGTGCAACTTCCTTTTTCTTCCTTTCCAGACACCACCTCAAACACCCACACCCGCGGAGAGCATGGAAGATGTCCATCACAATGAATCCAAACAGGAGAGCTGTGCTGATCTGCTTCAGAACATTATCAACATTAAGAATGAATGCAGCCCGGTGTCCCTGAACACTGTCCAAGTTAGCTGGATGAGCCCTGTGGAGGTCCCTCAGGGTTCCCTCCACGAGCAGTGTCAGGACCTCCACAGAGGGCAGGTCTTCTCTCCACCTCAGAAATACCAGCCCTTCCAAGTCGGCAGCTCCCCAAATATGATGGATCAGGCTTCCATGTACCAATATTCACCACAGAACCAGAGCGTGCAGCCGCCACCACAGCACTACACCCACAATCCAGCTCTGGAATACAGCCCTTATTCCAGAACTTCCCAGTCCCCCAGCTATGAGCCACACTTGTTTGGTCGAGAACCACAGTTCTGCCCGGACCAGAGTTTTACACCCCTTCTAAGTGATCCCCAGGAATCTGAGAATATTGCTGTTCCCCCTCAGACTGCTCCCAGCGTTCAGCAGCAAATTGACCCCCACCTACAGAACTTCAACCTGATGCCGCTGGGTGCCTGTGAGGCCCTGGCAAGGCCGGATGCAGGCTCCACCCCTTTAAGCACGCCACTGCCCTTCCCGAACTTTGGCGGAAATCCAATGAACACCACACAGTTAGGGAAATCATTTTTTCAGTGGCAAGTAGAGCAGGAAGAAAACAAATTGGCGAATATCTCCCAAGACCAGTTTCTTTCAAAGGATACAGATGGTGACACGTAAGTATATCCTTTTGTGTCATTGACCTAATTTGGTAAGCCATGGTTGTTGGCCACGGTGGGCACAGGGTATGCCAAATTAGATCTGAGTAAGTGATTGACTAATCTAGATGACTAGTGGAGGCAGAATGATAGTTCATATTTCAAAGAAGAATTTTCTTTGTGGTTTTTGTTTTTCTTTTTCTGGTTGAACAAATTATCTGTTCCAAAGTAATAAAAATGTACTTGGCCTCTTTGAATAACTGGTTTTGAAAGATGAGCACAGATTATGTCTGTAGAGCAAAATCAGTTAGATCATAGTTGGTTGGTCATGATCAACCCTGAGTTGATTTGTAGATTGATTATGGATCTGTCCTCACATCTTTGTGAACCTGGGCAAATTGTTTAACCTCTCTGTACTTTAGTTTCTGGGCATGTAAAATGGTACTATCTCCCCCATTGGGTTTTTATGAACATTAAAAATGTTGGATTTAATGCAATCAACATGGTACTTGGCATACTTCTTTCTGGTAACCTGTTTCATCTTGTAACACAGATGGGTATTG
Organism: Giraffa tippelskirchi; assembly: GCF_054371585.1. Taxonomy (NCBI): domain Eukaryota; kingdom Metazoa; phylum Chordata; class Mammalia; order Artiodactyla; family Giraffidae; genus Giraffa; species Giraffa tippelskirchi. The sequence goes on along the minus strand of NC_137276.1, from coordinate 187,202,230 downwards.
TCAGCATAGCAGAAAAGACAAGTTATGCTCTGTACTGTTTCATGTTTCATACTGTTTATGGGGTTCAGGAGATAGTGAAGGAGGGATAAGCCTGGCAAGCTGCTGTCCATGGGGTCACAAAGAGTCGGACACAACTTAGCAACTGAACAACAATAGCAGCAGCAGTTTCATTTGAGTATACCAGCACATCAAGAAAGGGGCTAAAGGAAGAACTTTTTTTAAAAGATGAACTTAGTGAAATCAGAAATAATTTACCTCTTTTCCTTTTCTTTCCCCCAGGTTCCTGCATATTGCTGTTGCCCAAGGGAGAAGGGCACTTTCCTATGTCCTTGCAAGAAAGATGAATGCACTTCACATGCTAGATATTAAAGAGCACAATGGACAGGTGAGGATGTTTTTTTAATTAATTTTTTAATTGGAGGAAAATTTGCTTTCAGTGTACTGAAGTCTTTACAGGAGGCTTCAGTACTTCTTGAGCCTTCCTCCCCTCCCCCAGGTAAGGATCTCGACAGAGGGAAATGGCAAAGGTGTGGTCAAGATGATAGCTGGTCTCATATTCGAGTGTAGATTATATCAGAGTTCCAGACCAAAAGAGTTTAGTTAATATTAACTTTGGGATGTTGACTCTGTCACTGCCAACCTTGAAGTTATTAACGTTAACTTTGTAGTCATTTGACCAAAGACTAATGGGGTGTAATAAAGCCTCACCCTAAGCTTATTTCAGTTTCCTTATATTGCAGTATCTTACAACTTATTAATAGGATTTACTTTTCTATGTGGGTTTCCCCCCCCTCAGTCCTAGTTTAGGTTCATATTCCTTGTTATGATAGTTTTATAGTTTTCAAAAAATGTATTTTTTTTCCTCTGCATGTCCACAGAGTGCCTTCCAGGTGGCCGTGGCTGCCAATCAGCACCTCATTGTGCAGGATCTAGTGACCCTCGGGGCCCAGGTGAACACCACTGACTGCTGGGGAAGAACGCCCCTGCACGTGTGTGCGGAGAAGGGCCACTCCCAGGTGCTTCAGGTGAGAGGCAGCAAGCCAGCCTCCCGTTACCACAGGGCCACAGGGGTAGGGCTTAGAAATTAGAAGTTGGGTGCAGCTTGCCTGTTGCAATACTCTCTTCTGAGTTGGCTTATTCCTTTCTTGGGACACTTGTAGATAAGTACTTGGGAGAGCTTGTCTTGTGCTGAGTAAATGTCTACTTTTAAATCCTGCAGGCAATTCAGAAGGGAGCAGCGGGGAGCAACCAGTTTGTGGATCTGGAGGCAACTAACTATGATGGTAAGCAGTGGACATGTTATTGGGTGAAGAAGCATTCAGAGAGAGGGGCCCTTTAGTTCCAAGGGCATTAAGTTCAATACCAAGAAGGAAGGGAGTTAATTAAAGCTAAAATATTCTACAGATAAAGTTAGCACTTAGACCCAATGGAGGAAATCGTTAGATTTCCTTAGTGGTTCTTGTGGAGCCCATACATAGGTCACATAGATGCTACCCCCAAGGTCTGTAATTATTGAACAACTAAAAGAGTTGATGGGAGGCTTGATCTCTGCTTTCGTATACTTTTTTCTAGGCCTGACCCCTCTACACTGTGCAGTCTTGACCCACAATGCCGTGGTGCATGAACTCCAGAGAAATCAACAGCCCCATTCACCTGAAGTTCAGGAGCTTTTACTGAAGAATAAAAGTCTAGTTGATACAATTAAGTGTCTGATTCAAATGGGAGCAGCAGTGGAAGCTAAGGTAAATTCACAGAAGAGTTTAGACATGGAATGTGGGAGAGAAGTGGTTATAGCAGAAGAGCTTGTTCCTAAGTAGAGATTAAAACTTTTTCCTCTTTTTATTTTATCCCCCCCACCTTTTTTTTAAATTAATGGAGTGAGTAGCAATGTATGGATAGTTACGGAGCTTAGATTTTAAAAGATCACCTCATTTGCTTTCTTGATTTGTGTTTAATCTATGGCTTATTGTTCAGAAGATCATTCAGCTGTTAAATGAATTAGTCTTTATTTAAAAGGAAAAGAATGTGCTTGAAACTGATATTTTCATCTTGGCTTCAGTTGTCATACGCAGATGATAAAGGCACTGCATTTCGTAAGGGTTTCTTCATTGTTGTGGAATCTGGACTTAATCTTCTGTTTTTTTAAACTGGAAAATATTTTGTTATCTTTAAATCTGAGGTTTCTTTACTGAATATCTGCTGTGTGCAAGGCACTGAGTTAAGGGGCTCTACGGGAAGATGCCTAAATCATAAGCCCCTTGGGTCCTTGGGGAGCATACTGTCTAGTAGAAATGGTGAGAGAGATAGCTAACTGTAAGTCTACAGGATGGCCACCAAGTCTGGAAACACAGGCGGATACACAATAAATAGTTTCTTGTACTATATTACAGCACTCGATAAAACAGTGTAGTCTATTTCCACATTTTATGGCCACCTGGTGTATAAGGGTTGATGTGATAAGAGGCATGTAGGCAAATGAAAAGGGAATTTCAAAGGAGAAATGAGATTTCATGGAGCTTGGGATGAAAGAAGGGTTTGTGGAGAAGGGAGCACTTCAAGTGAGTCTCCACGGGTGAGTCAGACATAGGCGAGACTGGGTGAGAAGCCTGTGTCTAGGGCGTGGTGTCACATGTTCATTTTCTTCCGCCTCTTGCCTTTGACAAGGATCGTAAAAGTGGCCGTACAGCCCTGCATCTGGCAGCTGAAGAAGCAAACCTGGAACTCATTCGCCTCTTTTTGGAACTGCCCAGTTGCCTGTCTTTTGTGAATGCAAAGGTACTTTTAGGAATACTCGAGAACTGCATGAGAGTTGAAATGACCTTCTTTATACCTTCTTCAAGCTTTTGAGCTGCTTTTGTGAAAGTCTTCTATCCTCATGGATGTCATTTTCTCTTGGTCTTCAGGCTTACAATGGAAACACCGCCCTCCATGTTGCTGCCAGCCTGCAATATCGGGTGACGCAATTGGATGCAGTCCGCCTGTTGATGAGGAAGGGAGCAGACCCAAGTACTCGGAACTTGGAGAACGAACAGCCAGTGCATTTGGTTCCTGATGGCCCTGTGGGAGAACAGGTGAGGGCCACAGAAGAGAAAGACATACTCCTAGGCATTGTCCTGAAACATAAGAGCAGTGGGCTAGCTGGCACTCTTCAGGTGGGCTGTGTCAGCATGTGTGTCTCAGCAGTTGTCATCGTTGCCCTTTGGAATCCATTGTTTTGTTTCCACAGGAAGAGTAAGAAATTTAAGGGTGATTCCGTGGACCCCAAATGGTTAGAAGTCAGGTAGTCTTTCCTTTTCTTCCAAGATACCCACTTAGGTTTGAACTGAGTCGGAATGGTTTGACATTTGGCAGTTGATGAAAGAGGAGGAAGCAAGGTTCCTGTAGACACTAAGGAAATAGAATCTAGTTTTGTGAGTAAGTGATGAACCTTCAAATAGTGTGGGTATTAGATGAGTCAGTATCTGTAGAGTGTTCAGAATACTCCCAGATTCCTGAGTGCTCAGTAAACGTTAGCTGTTAACAATGATTTCTGTCTGCTAACTGATCCTAAATAAAAAGTGGGAAAGTTATTTATGTAATTTTGAACCTAGAAATAGTTTATACTTTAAATAGAATTATGCTTTACTTATCATATGATTCTGTATTACATTTGGAGATTGAACAGTTTCATATGACTAAACTTTTCCTAATAAGAAGAGCTGACTTTTTAAGAACTTAAAAGATTTTTGATGAAACTTTCCCCCTCAAGGAAATGAGGTAATTGTGGCTGTAGGTCATTATATACTGTAATAATCACAAAATAAAATATATGGAATGCAATTTAGCCTTTTCTTTGATTTACAGCCCTCATTGTGGCCACAGTGTTATAGTAACTCATATTTGTAGATTTCTTGATAGCTGAAAACGAATCTCTTGATAACTTATAGAGTTATCTCTTGATAACTTGTAGTTGTATATTATACCACTTAATAGTTAGGAAAACTTTGCAGGATGCAGGTTCAACTGGGAAGACTGAGATTCAGAGTGGTTCCAGGCACAGGAACCGTTGTTAAATAGTAAATGACAGAGTCCTAAGTTTTATCTTCTGCTTCACTGTTTGTGGTGTGCATTCATAGAGTGATGTTCTCAGGGAGTATCGAGCATGGAGAGTTGCTTAACTCTTTGCTAAATACATGTTCTCAGATTATTCTTTCTGCTTTCGTATTTTTGTTTCTCTCTGTTTGGAGGGAGGATCTTTTCCTTTGCTTTTATTGTCAGAGTACAGTCATTATGTCTCCTTTAGGTAGCTATCAATTGCATCCCTGACTCCAATCTTCTGTCTTTTAATTTGTTGCTTCTAATCTGCTGTGGGCTGAGAGACAGATGATAAAATTTGTCAGGCTGGGGTATAAAATCAATGACTAGACTCTCAGTGAGCCTGGGAGCTTTCCTGTGATCCATATAGTCACGCACAGATGCTTTCATTCTTGGATATCTAAATAGCTATCTTGACTCGAAGAGCATTATAATTTACTTATATCTATAAGAAAGACTCTGGGTTCTTTGTTGAGGCTGACATCAAGGTAGGTGAGATATTATAATCATGATTACTGCCTTGTTTTACATGTTCTCACAAATAACACATTAGGAAAGGAATATAGGTCTTTGTTAAACAGTTGGAGATGTTCAGCTTCAGATAATTTTTTTCATGGAGATGCTTTACTTTCTTGTACTCAAAGATCACTGTAGGAGAGCTGTAGTAAACCTTAAAAGAAGTTGTAGTATTTTTTTTTAAGTCCCCTTAAAATCTTGACACATACTGTTATGGATTTCTTCATATACTTACTTGTAAGTAGGCAGGAATTACGTATAGAAGAAAGAAACTTCTGAAGAGGTGGTACTTTGATTGCAAAAAAGAAACCTCACAAATCCTGTTGGTTTCCTTTCCAGATCCGACGTATCCTGAAGGGAAAGTCCATTCAACAGAGAGCTCCACCGTATTAGCTCCGTGGGTTTGGAGCCTGGTCGGCAATACTCACTGTCAGTTAGGCAGTCCTATTGTATCTGTACATAGACCATTTGCTTTGTATTGGCAAATGTAAGTTGTTTCTATGAAACAAACATATTTAGTTCACTATTATATAGTGGGTTATGTTAAAAGAAAAGGAGAAAAATACCTAATTCCTCTTGGCAGATTTTAATATTTCATGCCCAGGTATCTGGGATCTAGACATCTGAATTTAATCTGAGTGGTAAAATCAACTTCAATTAACAGTAGCTTTTTGGCTTTGATTTGTGGTATCAGGTACTGCTCATGTAGCTATCGCCAGTTTAAAAGGAGATGAATTGTTAACTTTTTTTGAAGGAAAATGAAAGCATTTGAAAGTTAAAAAATAAATCTGGACATAGCCTTGAGGCTTCATTTGGCCTGATACATACCTGATAGTACCTGATAGTTAACCAGTGTTGGAAAGTCTCTGTAGCAACTGGACTGGATGAAAGGTACCATGGTTAAAGTTTGATCTTTGCAAACTGTATATAATTGTTAATTTTTGTCTTTTAAAATATTTTTACATATATGGTCATTAACATGACCACATTTGAAATGTGTAAATCAATAAAATAGAAAAGAACAAGTGGATTTTCACTGTTTTTAAAAATTATGTGCCTTCAAAGGAGCTGTGTAAGCACCACTTCTGTAAATGAAACAGATGGAGAGGTGTTCCCTTAGTGGCTGGCAGAGCTCTGACTTGTAAATACGCTTTCAGATGAGATATATTATTTGTAGGAAATTGCATGCTATTAAAAAGAACACCTCTTTAAGACTCACTTTCTAGAATTTTGATTTCCTGCTCTGTTGGAATTTTTGTTTTGACTTTATAAGAACAACAGAAAGTCAATATTGAAACATGTTTTACTGGTTTTCTGTTGTCAGATAATGATAATGCACCAAGATGTTCTATATTACCATTCAGAAAAAAAAAAGTTTTTAGTAACTTGAATTATATTAATATTATTTTACTTATCTCTGGCATACTCTGAGGAACATATTTGGCTTTGATTGCACATTAATTCTTTGTAATAAATTTGATTGATGAAACCCTCTATCTTTTTTCTTTTAAATGAGAAGTGTCATAACCAATTGACTGACTAATCATCTTTGTAGTTAAGTACTTAAATCCTTTTAAAATAGATAACCTTTGGATCGATCACATTGTTTGACCCAGTATGTCTTGTGGACAAAAGTTAGATATGGTTATTTGGTATCTGAAAGTATGGCTGTTATGTGAATCTGTCCATTCACAATGGAAAAACTCATGCATTGCTTTAAATAAACATTAATTGAAAAATACTGTTCTTAAGGATGTGAATTTTCTTTTCCTAAACCTCATTTATATTTCCCAAGGTTGAAAAGAGCTGTTAATCACTAATCTAAAACCTTTTAGTTCAGTTCAGTTGCTCAGTCGTGTCTGACTCTTTGTGAACCCATGAGCTGCTGCATGCCAGGCCTCCCTGTCCAATAACAACCCCCGGAGCCCACCCAAACCCATGTCCATTGAGTTGGTGATGCCATCCAACCATCTCATCCTCTGTCATCCCCTTCTCCTCCTGCCCTCAATCTTTCCCAGCATCAGGGTCTTTTCAAATGAGTCAGCTCTTCGCATGAGGTGGCCAAAGTATTGGAGTTTCAGCTTCAACATCAGACCCTCCAAAGAACACCCAGGACTGATCTCCTTTAGGATGGACTGGTTGGATCGCCTTACAGTCCAAGGGACTCTCAAGAGTCTTCTCCAACACCACAGTTCAAAAGCATCAATTCTTCTGTGCTCAGCTTTCTTTATACTCCATCTCTCACATCCATACATGACCACTGGAAAAACCAAAGCCTTGACTAGACGGACCTTTGTCGGCAAAGTAATGTCTCTGCTTTTTAATATGCTGTCTAGGTGGGTCATAACTTTCCTTCCAAGGAGTAAGCATCTTTTACTTTCATGGCTGCAGTCACCATCTGCAGTGATTTTGGAGCCCCCAAAAATAAAGGTTCTCAGTTTCCACTGTTTCCCCATCTTTTGCCAAGAGGTGATGGGACCAGATGCCATGATCTTAGTTTTCTGAATGTTGAGCTTTAAGCCAACTTTTTCACTCTCCTCTTTCACTTTCATCAAGAGGCCCTTTAGTTCCTCTTCACTTTCTGCCATAAGGGTGGTGTCATCTGCATATATGAGGTTATTGATATTTCTCCCAGCAATCTTGATTCCAGCTTGTGCTTCCTCCAGCCCAGCGTTTCTCATGATGTACTCTGCATATAAGTTAAATAAGCAGGGTGACAATATACAGCCTTGACGTACTCCTTTTCCTATTTGGAACCAGTCTGTTGTTCCATGTCCAGTTCTAACTGTTGCTTCCTGACCTGCATACAGGTTTCTCAAGAGACAGATCAGGTGGTCTGGTATTCCCATCTCTTTCAGAATTTTCCACAGTTTTATTGTGGTCCACGTAGTCAAAGGCTTGGGCAGTCAATAAAGCAGAAATAGATGTTTTTCTGGAACTCGCTTGCTTTTTCGATGATCCAGCAGATGTTGGCAATTTGATCTCTGGTTCCTCTGCCTTTTCTAAAACCAGCTTAAACATCTGGAAGTTCACGCTTCACGTATTGCTGAAGCCTGGCTTGGAGAATTTGAGCATTATTTTACTAGTGTGTGCTGCTGCTGCTGCTGCTAATTCACTTCAGTCGTGTCTGACTCTGTGCGACCCCAGAGACAGCTGCCCACCAGGCTCCCCCGTCCCTGGGATTCTCCAGGCAAGAACACTGGAGTGAGTTGTCATCTCCTTCTCCAAGGCATGAAAGTGAAAAGTGAAAGTGAAGTCCCTCAGTCATGTCCGACTCCTAGCGACCCCATGGACTGCAGCCCACCAGGCTCCTCCGTCCATGGGATTCTCCAGGCATAAGGCCTGGAGTGGGTTGCCATTGCCTTCTCCATACTAGCGTGTGAGATGAGTGCAATTGTGCGATAGTTCAAGCATTCTTTTCAATTGCTTTTCTTTGGGATTGGAATGAAAACTGACCTTTTCCGGTCCTGTGGCCACTGCTGAGTTTTCCAGATTTGCTGACATATTGAGTGCAGCACTTTCACAGCATCATCTTTCAGGATTTGAAATGGCTCAACTGGAATTCCATCACCTCCACTAGCTTTGTTCATAGTGATGCTGCCTAAGGCCCACTTGACTTCACATTCCATGATGTCTGGCTCTAGGTGAGTGATCACACCATCATGATTAACTGGGTTGTGAACTTTTTTGTACAGTTCTGTGTATTCTTGCCATCTCTTCTTAATATCTTCTGCTTCTGTAATGTCCCTATCATTTCTGTCCTTTATTGAGCCCATCTTTGCATGAAATGTTCCCTTGGTATCTCTAATTTTCTTGAAGAGATCTCTAGTCTTTCCCATTCTGTTGTTTTCCTCTCTTTCTTTGCACTGATCACTGAGAAAGGCTTTCTTATCTCTCCTTGCTATTCTTTGGAACTCTGCGTTCAGATGGGTATATCTTTCCTTTTCTCCTTTGCTTTTCGCTTCTCTTCTTTTCCCAGCTATTTGTAAGGCCTCCTCAGGCAGCCATTTTGCTTTTTTGCATTTCTTTTTTCTGGGGATGGTTTTGATCCCTGTCTCCTGTGCAATGTCACGAACCTTTGTCCATAGTTCATCAGGCACTCTGTCTATCAGATCTAGTCCCTGAAATCTATTTCTCACTTCCACTTTATAATTATAAGGGATTTGACTTAGGTCATACCTGAATGGTCTAGTGGTTTTCCCCACTTTCTTCAATTTAAGTCTGAATTTGGCAATAAGGAGTTCATTATCTGAGCCACAGTCAGCTCCCGGTCTTGTTTTTGCTGACTGTATAGAGCTTCTCCATCTTTGGCTGCAAAGAATATAATCAATCTGATTTCGATGTCGACCATCTGGTGATGTCCATGTGTAGAGTCTTCTCTTGTGTTGTTGGAAGAGGGTGTTTGCTATGACCAGTGCGTTCTCTTGGCAGAACTCTATTAGCCTTTGCGCTGCTTCATTCTGTACTCCAAGGCCAAATTTGCCTGTTACTCCAGGTGTTTCTTGACTTCCTACTTTTGCGTTCCAGTCCCCTATAATGAAAAGGACATCTTTTTTGGGTGTTAGTTCTAAAAGGTCTTGTAGGTCTTCCTAGAACCGTTCAACCTCACCTTCTTCAGCGTTACTGGTCGGGGCATAGACTTGGATTACTGTGATATTGAATGGTTTGCCTTGGAAACGAACAGAGATTATTCTGTCATTTTTGAGATTGCATCCAAGTACTGCATTTCGGACTCTTGTTGACTGTGATGGCTACTCCATTTCTTATAAGGGATTCTTAGCCACAGTAGTAGATATAATGGTCGTCTGAGTTAAATTCACCCATTCCAGTCCATCTTAGTTCGCTGATTCCTAGAATGTCGACGTTCACTCTTGCCATCTCCTGTTTGACCACTTCCAATTTACCTTGATTCATGGATCTAACATTCCAGGTTCCTATGCAATCTTGCTCTTTATAGCATTGGACCTTGCTTCTATCACCAGTCACATCCACAACCGGGTATTGCTTTTTGCTCAGGTACCATCCCTTCTTTCTTTCTTCAGTTATTTGTCCACTGATCTCCAGTACCAATTTGGGCACCTACCGACCTGGGGAGTTCATCTTTCAGTGTCCTAATTTTTTGCCTTTTTATACTGTTCATGAGGTTCTCAGGGGAAGAATACTGAAATGGTTTACCATCCCTTCTCCAGTGGACCGCATTCTGTCAGACCTCTCCATCATGACCCATCTATCTTGAGTGGCCCCACACGTCATGGCCTAGTTTCATTGAGTTAGACAAGGCTGCAGTCCATGTGATCAGATTGGCTAGTTTTCTATATGCCCTCTGATGCCCTCTCTCAGCGCCTACCATCTTACTTGGGTTTCTCTTACCTTGGAGGTGGGATATCTCTTCATGGCTGCTCCAGGAAAGTGAAGCCACTGCTCCTTACCTTGTACATGGGGTAAACCTTTAAATTAGCCAATCTATATTAATTTGGGGTTTTTTTTTCAGAATGTGTTCCCTAGTTATATAATCTCTAACATGAAAAAGCTCTTTGTCAAGTTTATTAGAGATTTACTAGGTTCTGGAAATATCATGGATGTTTACTAGATACTATTGACCATTTAGAAGTTTATGTGCTAAAAAATATAAGACTTTATGACTGTTTTTCATACTTTATTTTGTGGGAACATAGGAAAAATGATTTGGAGATTACCTGGATCATTCTGAGAGATGTAAATGTGGGGACAGCAGTAAATGGGGTCCCTCCCTTTTCCAACATGTCATTTTGATAAGTGAGAACAAACACATCAATGTCTGTCAACATCAGTCAATCACTGCACAATCTAGTGCAGTGGAATCTAACAATTCCAATCTAGTCAATCTAGATTCTAGATCTAGTAACTTTTGAGAATATGATGTGCATATACACACAAATTAATTAACTGAAACAGTACCTAGCAAGCATGTGATAGTATGTGTATCTGTGCATACAAAGCTGTCTGATAGATAATATGAGGTATTCAAAGACATATTTCTAATTAAGATACATATATAGGAGATATGGCATGTACTTGATTAGCAAAAAGAGGAAGAAATATAAAGATTCCAAAGAGAAAACTATATCTGAATGAGGAGAACTAGGGAGACTTCAAGGTAGAGCATTTGAGCTGTATTTTCAGAAGAGCTGAATTTGAATGTTCATGCAAGCAGAGAGGGAGGAGAATGAAACAGAAAACTACATGAACCAAGGCAGTAGTATTTGGGGGAACCACATGTGAGTGATTCAGTGTAGCTTGACTAGCCAAGCTATTTGAATGGCCAATAAGTTTCATCTTGTGTTCTAACCCTAACTGGTAATATGAATAGCATATTGAGAATGATCTTCAGGCAGTATAGGGGCTTTGGCAGGAGAGGGTGCTGTAATTGATTATCGAATATCGGCTATTTGGGTATTGACAGTGGTTCTTGATGGAATGTTCCTTAAAGAGTGACCCCCGTGGAAGCCAAGAGTATGAGCTCATTGCTGCAACCTTAGTTCAGTTCAGTTCAGTTGCTCAGTCATGTCCGACTTTTTGTGACCCCATTAATTGCAGCACTCCAGGCCTCTCTGTCCATCACCAACTCCCAGAGTCTACCCAAACCCATGTCCATCGAGTCAGTGATGCCATCCAACCCTCTCATCCTCTGTCGTCCCCTTCTCCTCCTGCCCCCAATCCTACCCAACATTAGGGTCTTTTCCAATGAGTCAACTCTTTGCATGAGATGGCCAAAGTATTGCAGTTTCAGCTTCAACATCAGTCCTTCCAGTGAACACCCAGGATTGATCTCCTTTAGGATGCATTGGTTGGATCTCCTTGCAGTCCAAGGGACTCTCAAGAGTCTTCTCCAACACCACAGTTCAAAAGCATCAATTATGCGGTGCTCAGCTTTCTTCACCGTCCAACTCTCACATCCATACATGACCACTGGAAAAACCATAGCCTTGACTAGACGGACTTTTGTTGGCAAAGTAATGTCTCTGCTTTTAAACATGCTATCTAGGTTGGCTATAACCTTCCTTCCAAGGAGTAAGCGTCTTTTAATTTCATGGCTGCAGTCACCATCAGCAGTGATTCTGGAGCCCAGAAAAGTAAAGTCTGACACTGTTTCCACTGTTTCCCCATCTCTTTGCCATGAAGTGATGGGACCAGATGCCATGATCTTAGTTTTCTGAATGTTGAGCTTTAAGCCAACTTTTTCACTCTCCTCCACCTTCATCAAGAGGCTCTTTAGTTCTTCTTCACTTTCTGCCATAAGGGTGGTGTCATCCGCATATCTGAGGTTATTGATATTTCTCCCGGCAATCTTGATTCCAGCTTGTGTTTCTTCCAGCCCAGCGTTTCTTATGATGTACTCTGCATATAAGTTAAATAAGCAGGGTGACAATATACAGCCTTGACGGACTCCTTTTCCTATTTGGAACCAGTCTGTTGTTCCATGTCCAGTTCTAACTGTTGCTTCCTGACCTGCATACAGGTTTCTCAAGAGACAGGTCAGATGGTCTGGTATTCCCATCTCTTTCAGAATTTTCCACAGTTTATTGTGATCCACACAGTCAAAGGCTTTGGCATAGTCAATAAAGCAGAAATAGATGTTTTTCTGGAACTCTCTTGCTTTTTGGATGATCCAGCGGATATTGGCAATTTGATCTCTGGTTCCTCTGCCTTTTCTAAAACCAGCTTGAACATCTCGAAGTTCACGCTTCACGTATTGCTGAAGCCAGGCTTGGAGAATTTTGATCTTTACTTTACTAGCATGTGAGATGAGTGCAGTTGTGCAGTAGTTTGAGCATTCTTTGGCATTGCCTTTCTTTGGGATTGGAACGAAAACTGACCATTTCCAGTCCTGTGGCCACTGCTTAGTTTTCCAAATTTGCTGGCGTATCGAGTGCAGCACTTTCACAGCATCATCTTTCAGGATTTGAAATAGCTCAACTGGAATTCCATCACTTCCACTAGCTTTGTTCATAGTGATGCTTTCTAAGGCCCACTTGACTTCACATTCCAGGATGTCTGGCTCTAGGTATCTGGGTAGTAAAGATCTTTTTTGTACAGTTCTTCTGTGTATTCTTGCCACCTCTTCTTAATATCTTCTGCTTCTGTTAGGTCCATACCATTTCTGTCCTTTATCGAGCCTATCTGTGCATGAAATGTTCCTTTGGTATCTCTAATTTTCTTGAAGAGATCTCTAGTCTTTCCCAATCTGTTGTTTTCCTCTATTTCTTTGCATTGATCACTGAGGAAGGCTTTCTTATCTCTCCTTGCTATTCTTTGGAACTCTGCATTCAGATGGCAATATCTTTCCTTTTCTCCTTTGCTTTTCGCTTCTCTTCTTTTCCCAGCTATCTGTAAGGCCTCCTCAGACAGCCATTTTGCTTTTCTGCATTTCTTTTCCATGGGGATGGTCTTGATCCCTGTCTCCTGTACAATGTCATGAACCTCTGTCCATAGTTCATCAGGCACTCTGTCTATCAGATCTAGTCTCTTAAATCTATTTGTCACTTCTACTGTATACTCGTAAGGGATTTGATCTAGGTCATACCTGAGTGACCTAGACTGCAACCTCAGTGCCTAGCAAAGTGCCTGGCATAGAGTAGGAACTTATACTGGTTAAATGAGTGAATGACGGTAAGTCAATCCTGCTTGGGATCTTGGGTTTTGGGTAGGAACTGGTGTTTCAAGCCAGACACAAAGTACTAACATCAAATACTAATGAGTTAACGACTATCACAGTTCTAACTTAACTCAGCCATATGATATAACAATGATATCGATATGTTAATGAAAAATGACATAGCTGGTACTCTTTAAAAAAAAAAAATCTGGCAGTCCTGTGCAAAGGATTAATTCTAATACTGTAGTTTGGTGTTTCACTAAGGAATTCCCTGAAGTATCAAAGACCAAATCTTCCAGCTCTGTTTGTTAATCAAATCAGTCACATTTAATATCCTTTCTATATTTTTACATAATCAGGAGTGGAGAATTTTCTCAAATTCCTCTAACCTTTAGTAAATGTCAACTGCTTGAACTCAGTACCACTGACTTTCATTTTCTGATAACATCAGCTCTGTATTGAACATGACTCCAGGGAGAAACCAACCTTAGTGACTAAGTTCTTGTTGGTGTCTCTGAGATATGGCCCAGGTACAAGGTTATATACATTAGTTACAACCAGATGACTGGGTTTTTGGTTTTCCTGCTAGTGCCCAGGATTTGTCCTTGACAGGAGGGGAGTGACCATCTTACTCCTTATCAGAGGCTCCGCACCTAGCACAGTATCTGACACATCGGACAGGTTCAATGAATTCTTCTTAAATCAAATTTAATTTCATGGCTTCCTTTTTAGTTTATATTTTCTTTATATTTTATACCTCAGTGTATAGACATTTTTTCATGTGGAATTTATGATTTAATTCTGAAAGACGTTTTTCTTCAGCTGTGCACCATGTCTGGTTTAGCTTTATCTTCTTAGTCCCCTCATTCCACCTTTGGTGTCTGTGTAGACTCAGAAACATTGCATGGATGACACATTTCCAGGAGGACTAAGTGGAGATCGCTCTCAAAGTGTGTCTAGCTTTCTTATATGTATCCTTTGCCCTCCAACCCCTTGTCCCCTTGTCCCTCCATCACAATATTCTCCTTGTCTATAAGCCCAAGAAGATTTGGGGATAAGAGTACCAGACAGCTAGTCCAGCTGCTAAATGCCCTAGGTTCAGGGTTTCAGTCTTTTTTTTTGTTTTTAAACTTTTAGTTCTGTATTGGGGTACAGCTGGTTCACAAACAACGTTGTGATAGTTTCAGGTGAACAGCAAAGGGACTCAGCCATACATATATATATGTATCTATTCTCCCCCAAACTGTGCCCCCTCCAATCCAGGCTGCCACATAACACTGAGCTGAATTCCCTGTGCTGTGCAGTAAGTCCTTGTTGATTATCCATTTTAAATACAGCAGTGTTTACATGTCCATCCCAAACTCCCTCTCCTGTACCCCCATCCTTACCCCTAGCAACCATAAGTTTGTTTTCTGTGAGTCTCTGTTTTGTAAGTAATTTCATTTGTATCATTTCTTTTTAGATTCCATAAGTAAGGGATGCATACAATATTTCTCCTCTGTCTGACTTACTTCACTCAGTATGACTATCTCTAGGTCCATCCAAGTTGCTGCAAATGGCATTCTTTCATTCTTTTTAATGGACGAGTGATAATCCATTGTGTCTGCCAATGCAGGATATGCAAGAAACGTGGGTTTGATCCCTGCATCAGTAAGATCCCTTGGAGGAAGAAATGGCAACTCACTCCAGTATTCTTGCCTGGAAAATTCCATAGGGGAGCCTGGCAAGTTACAGTCCATGGGTTCGCAAAGAGTCAGACATGACTGAGTACACACACAGTATTCCGTTGTATATATGTACTGCATTTTCTTTATCCATTCCTCTGTCGATGGGCATTTAGGTTGTCAAGCTTTCAGTCTTTGCCACCAAAGACATCAGCATCTTTTATGAAGGTTGTTAATCATGCAAATATCTTAACCCCGCTCCAGACACACTTGAACAGAATCTCCAGGGTTTTTAAGGCTTCCAGCAGGTACAAGGGAAGATGATTCTAGTGCACAGTTTAGCCTAAATTAATTAGGAAATGCAGATTTTGGAGAGTAGCCGTGACTGGGCGGTAGCTATATGGTGGTAACAGAAAGGGTTGCTGAAATGCCTGTGGGGATGAGGTGGCAAACTGATGAATGCTTGCTATGTGCCAGACATGTTGGGTCCTGTGTTATAGAAACTAGCTTTGAAGGAGAGATTGAGAGTCAGCTAAACTTGTTTTTTTTGCTCTCAGAAAACACTTTTTTAAGGTCATCTGGCTTTTAATTCTTAGGTGTGTTAGTTTCCTAGGACTGTGTAACAAATTACAAACTTGGTGGCTTAAGCCGCCAGAACAGAGAAATTTATTATTTTACAGTTCTGGAGGCCAGGCATCTGGAATCAAGGTTTCTCAGAACCATGCTCTTTCCAAAGGCTTTAGGGAAGAGTCCTTCTTCACCTCTTTCAGTTTCTGGCAGTCCCGTACATTCTTTGGCGTGTGGCGGTGTAACTCCAATCCCTGCCTCTGTCGTCACATGGACTTCTTCTCCCCTCCCTGTGTTCTCCACTGGGTGTCTCTTATAAGGACACTTGTCATTGGATTTAAGGCCCAGACAGATAATCTGTGATGACCTCATTTTGAGATTCTTTAATTACATGTGCCAAGACTTTTTCCAGTTGAGATCATAGTCATAGGTTCAGAGGTTTATGATGTTTATATCTTTTTTGGGAGTGGGGCACTAAATTTAACCTATCAAAAGAAGCTTTATATTCTTTTCTGTTACTATTATTTCTCTCAAAGTGATTAAGATGAATACCTCTTTCTGAGCAATCCTGTAGTTTGTCTTCAGAATCTGTGAGGATCTCTTCCACATAATTATTGATTTAATGGATGATACATCATCTCCATTTTATTTATTACATATAATGCCTGGCATTGACCAGGAACCTCATTAACCATTGATAAACTTTAATAGAAACCATAAAATAATTATTGAGATAAAATTCTAAAAATTATTGTAATGATTTAAAGAACTTTCATTGTTTGAAACTTACAACAAATCTTCTCTGACGATCATTAGTCATTCTACCCTCTGGCACACGTATGAATAAACCTGCTACTCTCCACCTTGGATCACACTACATAGAGTTGCCCATGTGAGAAGCAATATGATCACAAATTAAATGCCTGTATTTTAGACCAACTGACCTTATAATGATAATACCAGAGTAGGCACTCTTTGGAAACTGCAGACTTGAGAGTGAAGACTCAACTCAAGGAAAGCTATGGTTTCAGAAAATAAATATTGATCCATTTTGCCAAGTTCCACTGAAATGTACTTTTTTAGGCCTAAATATTATATTTTTTAAGTGAAAAGGATTCTGCCTATTAATCTGAATAAAGATTTCAGTAGTTCTGTGGACTTGGTAATTAGATCCAGCATGGATCTAATTTCTTGTTGGAACAGCTTAGTATCTTTGGGCTTGACAATAGGGACAAATTTCAGATTGTGAAATACTACTAGATTCCTTAGCTTAATTGATTTGGGGCTTAAGTTTGAAATTGCTGTTTATTTTCTTAATTCATGGTATCTTAATTCACATGGCCTTCTCTCTATGTGTGCAGTCAGTGTCTCTTCTCAGGCAGAATTTTAGTTTTAAGTACTTGCATGAAAGTGTGGGATCCCTCTTGACTGGCTCTCCTGAAAGCCTCAGATACCTCACTGCCCTGCAGGTGAACTGCTCCTCTCTTTGCACTTAAGTTTCTTCAGTTTAGGCAATTATCCCAGTGGGAGCCTACCCACCGAGATCTGTCTTTTCAGATTGGCTCCAAATGCTTTTTACATTGGATATCACTTTCATTCATTTTTTAAAAAGTCTATCTCTCCTCCACTATTCCCAAGAAGTATTCCTTCCAGAGTTACTTTAAAATTGTCAAAAATTATCCTTTTTAAAAGGCTCTTGCTTATATGGAAGTGAGAATTATTAATCTTAAGGACAGTAATTTTGTCTGGTGTAACCCCTTATGTATATCCAAAGAAAATTTTAAATATGTCACTTGAGAAAACAAGCAAGCATTTGAAGCTTTTGGGTTCTATGCAAATCTTTCCAGACTCCTGGAAAACTTTTTAAAAAGGTAAATTTCTGGACTCAACTTGTAGAGAGTTGAAAAATAATATACTATATTACCTTAAGAATAAAAATAAACGAATGATACTCATCTAGGGTCTCACAAAATGATTTTTTGTATAGAACAAATAGGGCTACATTAGACAGGTAGATTTTTCCAAACAGACCTTCTAAATTTGGTGAAAATCTGTCCAGTGTTTTCATGTGGTGCAGAAGACAGAGAAAGAAATCTATAGACAGAAATTTAACTACATTGTTGATTAATTTCCATACATACTCAAATCATACAGGCCAGTGAAGTACATTGTTTAAAGCTCAGGAATTTATAGACAGTTAACAGGTTCTCTTTTATGCCATTTTTCTATTTCCAAAGCTATAGAATGAGTCAGTTTTGTTTCTTCCCTCAACTGTTATATCGAATCTGTTATCAAGGTCAAATGTATATTGAATTAGTCAATTTTTTCTATCTTCCCCACCACCACCCATGTTTAGGTTTTCCCAGATTATTACAATAGACTTAAAAAAATAATTTTACTATGAAAAATTCAAATATACTCAAAAGTGGAACAAATATTATATTGAACACTCATATCTGGCATAAAGCTTCATCAATTGTAAATATTTTGCCATTCTTCCCCCTTATTTTTTTCTGGAGTATGTTAAAGCCTACTACACTCATCATAGAAAGTCAGTGTGTATCTCTAATAAATCAGCAATTTTTGTCCCTGATAGCTTTGTAATTATTCTTTCTCTGTTCTCATTTTTCTCACCAATCCCCAAATTTCCAACCATTTAACATACTCTTACAGAAACTTAAAAAGTTTTCAAAGGATCAGTGTTGCTCACTAAATCAAGTGCAAACTCTTGTCCTGGTTCACAAAGCCATCTTACTTGAACTTCCCTCAACTGTTTAACCTTATCTTCTGTTATTCTCCAAAAGCTATCAGGTGGGTCTCCTTGCTGCTCATCAGAGGCTTTGTTTATTCCTGTCTGTAGTCATGCTCTTGCCTACCCAAATTCTGTGCATCCTTGAAAGCTCTGCTTGACTGCCACTTCCTTTATTAAACTTTCCCCAGGTCATACCAACTTCTCTTATGTCTGAACTCCTGGAATTTAAACTGAGTTCCTATGACCTTAAATCTGATATTTTTAATGTTATCCCAGTCTTAATAATTGTAACCTGGAAAGTAGACTCTGAATCACTTGACTAGCAGCATGTGTTTTTAAAAACATCTTTAAAAATGTTTGAATGAATGCTATCATTAGGGATACAACGAAGGTAAGTAATGCTGGACAAATGAGGCGTCAGTATGGTAGACAGAATTCTAGATGCCCATGATCTCTGCTCCTGGTGTTACTCCTCTGATTATATTATGTTAGATGGCAAAAGTAACTTTTCAGTTGTAATTAGGGTTGCTAATCAGTTGACCTTAAACTAGGGAGACTATTCAGGTGCACCTGAACACTTTAAAAGCGTAGAGTTTTCTTTGGCTGGTCACAGAAGAGGGAGTCAGAGAGATTCTAAGTCTAAGAAGGATTCAACCCACAGTTAGTGACTTTGAAGACAGAGGAAGGTGCCCACAAGCTAAGAAATTCTGGTAGTTTCTAGATATCCAGAAAGAAAACGGGATCTCAGTTCACATGCCCAAGGACATGGATTTTGCCAACAACCTGAATAAACTTGGAAGCAGATTTTTCCTCAGAGCCTTCAGATAAGAGCTCATCCCAGTTGACTATTGAGTTTGTCTTTGTGATGCTCCATACAGAGAATATGGCCAAGCCCACCCAGACTTTTGACCTGCGGACCTGTGAGCTTGTAGTGAACTTTTGCACATTTCCTGCTGTTCTTCCTTTCTTTTTTTTTTTTTGTTTCAGTTTTATTGGGGTATAATTGGCATACAGCACTATATAAGTTTAAAGTGTACAGAATAATGACTAGACATATGTAAGTTGCGAAATGACTATCACAGTAGGTTTACTTAACTTCCATTGCCACATATGGTTATAAAGTTTTTGGTTTCCCTTGAGATAAGAACTTTTGGGATGTATGCTCTTAGCAACTTTCAAGTATACATTAGTGTTAACTACAGTCATCATGTTGTACATTACATCCTTACTACTTATTTATCTTTTAGCTGAAAGTTTGTAACTTTGACCACTTTCTCCCAATTCTCCTACCTCCCACTTCTTGCCTCTGGTAACCACATATCTGTTCTCTTTTTATATGAGTTTTTTTTTTTTTTTAATATTCCACATGTAAATACATAGTATTTGTGTCATCCTTGTGCAAGGGCCATGAAAATCTTTTCTGTATTGTTCCAGTTTTTGTGTATGTACTGCTGAAGTGGGCATCCTGCTATTCTTATTAAGGCTCCAAATCAGTAAGGGAGGTGTTCCAGTAAGTTGAAGCACTCGTTTTAACACACAAGGTCACTGCACAGGCTAGCAGTGCCCTTAGTTTATAACACCTTTCTCTTGTCCATCAATTTCCCACTACCTGTAGGAAAATTTTAAGGAAAAGAAAGTCCATCTTGCCTATTGTCTATGTTTGCAAAATAGTCTATAAGAGGGTCCTTGAGCAAAAAAGTCTATAACGGGGTCCTGTAAGAGGGTGCTTGAGGAGGGTGATTAGGACAGTCTCTCTGACCATTAGTAGCATTGGTTCACTGTGCAGACTCTCTCTATGTTTGCTGCGAGACTGGCATTTTGTAGGAAGTATTCTCCTAAACTCTGCAGCAGCCAAGATATTAGATGATGGGAGAACTTGTTTATAAAATAGATCCAGACACTCACTTTAGGAACTGGTCAACAAATAGTTACTGAGGATGCTTAGAAATTTGAGAACTGAAGTTATAGTTTCTTCTGCAGCTTAGAATCAGAGATAATGGGCAGGAGTTTTATTATTATTAGTTTAACAAGCTTAAGTTTCTCCAGCCTCGCATGTATAACAAAAACAAATGGTTACATATTCATTTGGGGTGCTTGTGAATGATTCAAAAAGAACTTGTTCCTTACAAAATTTATTGCTGAATGACTCATTACAGGATAACAATGAAAACAAGCCTTCTAATTTAAAGAGTTATGCAAGTATTATTTTAAAAGTCAACTTTGTGGGGTATCATTTCCATACAATAAAATGCATATATTTTAAGTGTATAGTTAAGTAAATGTATACACTCATACATCATCATCATCATAATCAAAATATAGCTCATTTTCTCACACCTCCTTCATACACAACCTCTGCAATCAGTCTCTCCTTTCAACTATTGCTCCAGGCAACCACTGATTTCATTTTTGTCAGTATAGATGAGTTTTGCCTCTTCTAGTATTCATATAAATGGAATCAGACAGTATACATATCTTTTGTATTGAGTTCCTTTCACTCAGCATGATGTTTTTGAGATGCATTCACAAGGTTGTATTTATTAGTAATTCATATTTTTTGTTGTTGAGTAGTATTTAATTGTATTAATAACACAATTTGTTAGCCTATTGGTGGGTATTTGAATTGTCCCAGCTTTGGGCTATTATGAATAAAATCGCTATGAACACTCTTTGGGTTGAAGTAGGTTATTTCATTTTGGTAAATACTTAGGGGTGGTGTAGCTGGTTGATGTGATAAGTGTGTTTAACTTTAAAAGAAACTATCAAGCTGTTTTTCCAAGGTGATTGCACCATTTTCCATTCTCAATAGCGAGAGAAGATACTATTCTCAGTCTTCCTCAGTACTCGGTATTGTCAGCCTTTTGAAAGGGTGTGTGGTAGTATCTTTCCAATGGATATGTAGTGGTATCTTAGCTTTAATTTGCAATTTCCTGATAACTAATGATGTTTAACATCTCTTCTTGTGCTCATCACCACACAGGTATCTTTGGTGAAGTGTCTGTTCAAGTTCTTCTGCTCATCAAAAAATAATTAGATTGTATCATTATTATCAAGTTATAAAAATTTTGAACTATATTTTGGATATAAGCCTACTGTCATGTATGTACTATAGAAACTTCTCTCAGCTAGTAACTTGGCTTTTTGTCATTTCTTTAAGAAGTCTATTTTGCCTCATTTTCCACTTTCTTCTTCAGGGCCACTGATTACACATATTTAGGTCATTTTCTGCTGTCCTACGGGTCTCTAAGGATCTGTTTATTTTTCTTCAAAATATTTTCTCTTTATTCATTAGCTTGGATAATTGCTATATATTTGCCTTCCCATGTTCAAGTTCCTCAGTGATTTTTTTCCCTCTTCTTTCTGACCTACTGTGATTTTTTTTGTCATTGTAATTTTTAAGTTCTAAAATTTCCATTTAGCTCTTCTTTATAGTTTAAATTTCTCAGCAGAGTCCTTACCTTTTAACTCATTATGTCCCTATCTTCTTAGTTTTTATTAACATATTTAACCACTTGCTTAAAAAATTCTTATTTTCTGAAAACATCATCTCAGTAATTTTGGGACTGGTGTTTTCCCCTTAACTATGGGTCACTTTGCTGTTTTTTGCATATCTAGTTATTTTTAAAATTATGTACTGCACGTTGTTGGTGGTGCATTGTACAGATTCTGGACTTTTGTTATCTTCCTTTGAGAAGTGTTACTGTTTCTTCTATTATGCAGCTCATTTACTGATTGATTACCTGGCACCCTGTAGGCTTGTTTTTATCCTTTGCTAGAGGATACTTGTTGGAAAACTCAGTATGTTTCCCAAGCCCCTCAATTATTGTGGGTCTCAACCTCTAAATTCAGTTTTCACTGCAGATCTTTTAAAGGCTTGGTTTTAGACTTTGTTAGGGTGGTTATTGGATGGACCTTGCCAGAACTTCCATGTCTTCTAGCACTGTTTGGTATCTCGTATGTCTATTCTATTCTTGTCTCTATGGTGACTGTTCTCTATAGTTACTTCCCTGGTGGCTCAGATGGCAAAGTGTCTGTCTACAATGTGGGAGACCTGGGTTCGATCCCTGGGTCAGGAAGATTCCCTGGAGAAGGAAATGGCAACCCACTCCAGTACTCTTGCCTAGAAAGTCTCATAGACGGAGGAGCCTGGTGTCCATGGGGTCGCAAAGAGTCGGACACAACTGAGCGACTTCACTTTCTTTCTTTCTCTATAGTTACTACAAGCCTCAGGTACTCTTTCCATGGGCATGTGCATCTTAACTTTGAGCCAAGGACTCGTAGAGAAACTTCTGCACAAGTTCTGGCTCTCTCCCTTCTCTCTATTCCCAACATACCTCCTTTACTTTCTGGTGCCCTGCTCTACAGATTCTGATTGCTTCAGCTTTCCTGAGCCCTGACCTCTGCCTCTTCAGCTCAGCAGGACCGTTGTGCTCTGTTGGATTCTAGTTTGCTATGTCGTGGTTGGGCAATTGTGCCCAGGCAAAGATCCAGGGAAACCACAGTGCTCACTTTATGAAGTTCTCCTCTCTCAAGGCTCATAGTGTTGTGTTTCTTATTGTCTAAAAGCAGTGTTTTAAAAAAATGCTCATTGTCTAAAAACAATGGCTTTATGTGCTAGCTCCAACTTTATTGTTTATAACAGAAGGGCTATTCCAACATCAATTGCTTCACATCTGGAAGTGAAAGTTTATAAGATGTGCTCTTAAGGATTAAATAAGGTAAAGATGAATGGATTTAACACCAAAGAGACCCCAAAGCTTCTTTTTGAACTGAAAAAGCATTTTTAATAGTCATGAATCCCATCCTATGGCTCAAGACACAGGCCCTATACATAGGAAGTTAGTGTGGTGGGGTTGGGTGCAGTCCCTCAACATTGTTTCCAAAAATGGAGTCCCAAGAGCCATCTCTTCTCTCTAAGCAATAAAAAGACAGTCTCTAAAAATAATTGTATAGTAGTAGTGATAGCAATAACAAATTACTATTATTGAGTACTTAATGCTCTAGATGTTCTTATTAAAGCTTTATTTTTTATTAACCAATTAATTCTTTATAATAACCCAATCTTGAAGTACTAATTACTAACCTGAATATTATAATGACTAATTAATAATCCTGTTTAGAGATGAGAAAATTGTGGTATTAATAGGTTAAAAAAACTTTCTTGAGGTGACACATCTGGTAAGTGGTAGATAGAAAGCCTTTTCCAGTTTCTATCATAGAAATGTTACACAGCATAAAGGATCTTAGAAGCACAGAGTGTATTCATGTGTAAATGAGTAGGAGAGTTTGTGATGGTATTGGTGAGCACATGTGAGCTTGTGAGAGTGTGTGTGGTATGTGAGGGCTCCTACCTCAGGGTCTTCCCAAATGGTGTTCTTTCTCTTGATTGCCCACACCTCTTCATCTTAAATCAACTCAGTCTTATCTTTCAGGGTTTAATGTCAACATCACTATTTCAAGGATATCTCTTAGGTGTTTTCATAATGTGTTCTTATTTATTTCTTGCTATCACAATCATAATTGAATTTACAGAAATATTTATTTAATGGATGTCTTTTCCACTAGACTGTAGGCTCCATGGGGCCTGTTTCCCACCATGTCTCCAACATGTAGCACAGTTTCTGTCGTGGAGTATGTGCTCAATGTGTATTTGTTAAATGAATGAACAAATGTCCAAGAGCAAGTGACTCTTCTCATGTTGCTATAAACTGATTTACTTTTGAGAATTGCAAATGTTT
Organism: Giraffa tippelskirchi; assembly: GCF_054371585.1. Classification (NCBI taxonomy): domain Eukaryota; kingdom Metazoa; phylum Chordata; class Mammalia; order Artiodactyla; family Giraffidae; genus Giraffa; species Giraffa tippelskirchi. The sequence continues at coordinate 187,178,284 of NC_137276.1, read as the reverse complement.
TTTTTTTGCCTTTTCCTCCAATTAAAAAATTACATATAGTAAAATTTATTCTTTTTGGTATACTTTTGGCAAAAGTAAAGAGTTACGTGCAACTGACAAAGGCAATTTCCAAAATATACAAACAGCTCATACATCTCAATAACAACAAGAAAAAACCTGACCCCAAAATGGGCAGAAGATCTAAATAGACAGTTATCCACAAAAGATATACAGATGGCTTTTGAAAAAGATGGCACATGAAAAGATGTTCAACATTGCTGATTGTCAGAGAAATGCAAGTCAAAACTATAATGGTCAAAATGGCATCACCAAGAAAAGTCTACAAATAACAAAGGCTGGATAGGGTGTAGAGGAAAGGGAACCTTCTTACACTTTTGGTGGGGATGTAAATTGGTACAGCTTCTATGGAAAACAGTATGGAGGTTCCTTAAAAAGCTGAAAATAGCACTACCAGACGATTCAGCAGTTCTATTCCTCTTGATAACACTTTGTAGTCAAACTATACCCACAACCCTTACTCTCTGGCAACCACTGAGCATAGCTTATTTTATGTTAACCTGGCTCTTTCCTTTTGCATCCTTCCTTGTCTAATTTCAGTTATCTTACTGCTCCTTAACACTCCTGAATACTTTATCAGAGAAATAAAATTACTTCTAGACTGTTGCCATATCCATTATGTCCCACATGGAGTTATTTAAACCAATAACTTGACCTCTTGGAAGAGTAAGAAGAGAGATACTAGGCCAGTTGGCATTTTTGTCAGTGGCATGTTATTTCTACTCTCTTAGTAACTCCGGCATCTCTATGCATCTCTACTTCACTGAAAGTGAAAGTGTTAGTTGTTCAGTTGTCTCTGACTCTTTGCGACCCCATGGACTATTGCCTACCAATGTCCTCTGTCCATGGAATTCTCCAGGCAAGAATACTGGAGTGGGTAGCCATTCCCTTCTCTAGGATTCTTCCTGATGCAGTGATCAAACCTGGATCTCCCTCATTGCAGGCAGATTCTTTACTATCTGAGCCACCAGGGAAGCCCATTAGTCAATGAAAAACTACCCCTGCCTTCCTGATTTGTCCAGATTAGTGCAATGGCCTCCATACTAGTTTCCATGCCTCCAGGACTCTTTTCAGTGTCACATCCTTTTGCTTTTTCATACTGTTCATGAGGTTCTCAAGGCAAGAATGCTGAAGTGGTTTGCCATTCCATTCTCCAGTGGACCATGTTTTATGGAGAAGACTCTTAAGAGTCCCATGGACTGCAAGGAGATCAAACCAGTCAATCCTAAAGGAAATCAACCCTGAATATTCATTGGAAAGACTGATGGTGAAGCTGAAGCTCCAATACTTTGGCCACCTGATGCGAAGTGCCGACTCATTAGAAAAGACCCTGATGCTGGGAAAGTTTGAGGGCAGGGAAAAGAAGGGGATGACAGAGGATGAGATGGTTGGATGGCATCACTGACTCAATGGACATGAGTTTGAGCAAGCTCTGGGAGTTGGTGATGAACAGGGAAGCCTGGTGTGCTACAGACCATGGGATCACAAAGAGTTGGACACAACTGAGTGAATGAACAGCAACAAAATACTCCTTTGCTTATGTTTAATCTCTACCTTTTCTCCAGAGCAAACTTTCTGAGCCTCTAAGACCTAAACTCTTCATTGGCACCTTATTGAGCCTCAGCAAAATATTCACAGCTCTTCATGGGGTCCCCTGCTTACTTCTGCAGAATTATCCCTATTGGATCTTGTACCTTGTATTCTGTGATGTTCCAGTGGTCCCAAACTATTTGGCATTTTCCAAATGTGAAATATGTTTTATGTCCTTATGTTTTTGTTCACACTTCCCAGAAAGACTTTCCTCACTGTATCTACTCATTATCAAAGACTCAATACAGGCTGGCTCTTGCATTCTTCTCAAAGACCAGTTAACTGTTCTTTATTCCCTCTTTTTGTCCCTACAGTCACCTACCCACCACTTGCCATAACAGCCATAATTCCTTATTGCAAACACATGCTCACATATTTATCTCCCATTTCCTAGAAACAAAGCTCTTTGAAGTCAAGTCTGTCTCTTAATCCCTTTTGACTCCTCAGTGCTTGGCATAGAGCCTCCCATATAGCAGATGGTCAATGCAAATTTGTTGAATACAACAATGAATAAAGTTTTTACTGTATTATTATATTTGCACTTTAATAACTTACTTTAAACCTGTTTTAAATTTATCTAGTTTTTGATGTTTTTGGAAAATTTTTGACCAAGTACTCTCCCATTTCACGAGACACTGCTGATCCTATTTGTGTGGCCACATGAAGTTCTCTCTGGCTTTCGTTCAGTCACCATGCGTCTTTCTCTGTGTGACCTGGTCAGTTGGCATTATTTCAGCTGGCCTTACTCATGGCTGTCTGCTTGCGTGTAGAAACTCAACTTGCAATTGTAGCAGTGAAAAAAGGGAAAAACAGGGGGTGTTGAAAGTGAACATGAATTTCCCATTAGTGGCTAACTGTCTTTGAACTTCCTCTCCACTGAGGCTTAGAGTAAAGTGAGAGCTATCACCGAGGTCAGGTCTGGACTGGCTACAGGTCACACTGTTACTCAGCTCTTTACCTGTTGTATTCAGTGTCATATTAACTTTATGAACTTCTACCCTAAGAATCTTAGTCCTCAGGTGTTTGGGTTCAACATATTTGCCATTGAAGTAGAGCGAGGACATTAAATCCTCTAAAAAATTCTGTACAACCAATGCTGTCATTTAATTTAAAAAAACAAACACTGACACAGGATATGATTATCAATAAAGTACCCACATTTGTAACCAGCCAATTGTTGGTCAGGAGTGAGGGCAGGTGGGATAAGGGAGGAATATTCTGTATTTTCATCTCATCAAACCAGGTTTATGGTCTAGGTGGGTAATTGCCTCATCCCCGTTGCATGCCCACAAGTATAAACTTGGGACCTTCTGGAAAGGCAGCTGTCACCTGTTAGGTCAATTGCATAATCTAAGACAAATTCAAGTTGTAAAGAAATGATTAGCACCATGGTTTCAAATTTTCATACGACCAATTTAGGCCTCACCAATGTTTCTCAAATGTGCATTTTTCAGTCAGATCAGGTGGGCAATTTTCTAGAAAGACATCCCTGGTTTCTACCCCTGGAGACTGCAGTTCAGTAAACTTGGAGTGGACCCTTGAAAGCTATATTTTAAATAATCTCTCTGGATGATTCTGATGCAAAGATGAAAAACTGTTTTTCTCGGATGGTTGGAGCTGAACAGGATGTTATCCTTCTGAAAGGTGTCCTTGGCATTCTGAGCTTGTTGACAGATTAATGTACCTTTATTGAAACAGGTTCCAAAACACTGGCACTTTTTGCCCCAAACCTCATCTGTTTTCAATGTCTGGAAGTACATTTGATTTTGTGGAAAACACCCATGAGCAGAAAGCAAAGATGGAAACCAAGAAGGACTCCAGGCTGAAGAGGAGCATCAGGAGTGACCCAGAAGTCCTGAGCTTAGATTCTGCTGGGATAAGCATCCTCTGAACAGAGTTTGTGGAGCACCTCTGGAGTACCGTGCATCACCACTGCATGGCTGATTTACTGTGCAGTGAACTGAGTTTGCATTATCACACCCTCCTGCTTTGACTTACCTTATGGTTAACAGCCTAGTGCCAACCTAAAGTTTGGACATGTTTGACATGGTGGTTGCACAAATGGAATTGGAGCAGAGTAGTGATAAAAGATACACTGCCTGGAGAGATGAACAGATATGTGGATATGTTATCATTTAACCTTTTTTTTTTTTTTTAAGGAGTTGAATTTCAAAAGGTTGGTCGAGTTCTCCAAATCTGGTTCAGGTCTCCAAAAGTTAGGCTTGGTTTCCATGTGCGTGGCACTTTTCTTTTTCTTTTTTTTAAATAAATTTATTTATTTTAGTTGGGGGCTAATTACTTTACAATATTGTAGTAGTTTTTGCCATACATTGACATGAGTCAGCCATGGGTTTACATGTGTTCCCCTTCCTGGACCCGCCTCCCACCTCCCTTCCCATCCCATCCCTCTGGGTCATCCCATTGCCCCAGCCCTGAGCATTTGTCTCATGCATCGAATCTGGAATGGTGTTCTGTTTCACATATAATAATATACATGTTTCAATGCTATTCTCCCAGAACGTCCCACCCTCACCTTCTCCCTCAGAGTCCATAAGACTGTTCTATGCATCTGTGTCTCTTATTCTGTCTCACATATAGGGTTATCGTTACCATCTTTCAAATTCCATATATATGCATTAGTATACTGTACTGGTGTTTTTCTTTCTGGCTTACTTCACTCTGTATAATGGGCTCCAGTTTCATCCATCTCAATAGAACCGATTCAAATGTATTTTTTTTTTTAATGGCTGAGTAATATTCCATTGTGTATATGTACCACAGCTTCCTTATCCATTCATCTGCTGATGGACATCTAGGTTGCTTCCATGTCCTGGCTATTGTAAACAGTGCTGCAATGAACATTGGGGTACACGCATCTCTTTCAATTCTGGTTTCCTCGGTGTGTATGCCCAGCAGTGGGATTGCTGGGTCATATGGCAGTTCTATTCCCAGTTTTTTTTTAAGGAATCTCCACACTGTTCTCCATAGTGGCTGTACTAGTTTGCATTCCCACCAACAGTGTAAGAGGGTTCCCTTTTCTCCACACCCTCTCCAGCATTTATTGCTTGTAGACTTTTGGATAGCAGCCATTCTGACTGGTGTGAAATGATACCTCATTGTGGTTTTGATTTGCATTTCTCTAGTAATGAGTGATGTTGAGCATCTTTTCATGTGTTTGTTAGCCATCTGTATGTCTTCTTTGGAGAAATGTCTGTTTAGTTCTTTGGCCCATTTTTTGATTGGGTCGTTTATTTTTCTGGAATTGAGCTGCAGAAGTTGCTTGTATATTTTTGAGATTAATTGTTTGTCTGTTGCTTCGTTTGCTATTACTTTCTCCCATTCTGAAGGCTGTCTTTTCACCTTGCTTATAGTTTCCTTTATTGTGCAAAAGCTTTTAATTTTAATTAGGTCCCATTTGTTTATTTTTGCTTTTATTTCCAATATTCTGGGAGGTGGGTCATGGAGGATCCTGCTGTGATTTATGTCGGAGAGTGTTTTGCCTATGTTTTCCTCTAGGAGTTTTATAGTTTCTGGTCTTACGTTTAGATCTTTAATCCATTTTGAGTTTATTTTTGTGTATGGTGTTAGGAAGTGTTCTAGTTTCATTCTTTTACAAGTGGTTGACCAGTTTTCCCAGCACCACTTGTTAAAGAGATTGTCTTTTCTCCATTGTATATTCTTGCCTCCTTTGTCGAAGATAAGGTGTCCATAGGTGCGTGGGTTTATCTCTGGGCTTTCTATTTTGTTCCATTGATCTATATTTCTATCTTTGTGCCAGTACCATACTGTCTTGATGACTGTGGCTTTGTAGTAGAGCCTGAAGTCAGGCAGGTTGATTCCTCCAGTTCCATTCTTCTTTCTCAAGATTGCTTTGGCTATTCGAGGTTTCTTATATTTCCATACAAATTGTGAAATGATTTGTTCTAGTTCTGTGAAAAATACCATTGGTAGCTTGATAGGGATTGCATTGAATCTATATATTGCTTTGGGTATTATACTCATTTTCAGTATATTAATTCTTCCAATCCATGAACACGGTATATTTCTCCATCTGTTTGTGTCCTCTTTGATTTCTTTCATCAGTGTTTTATAGTTTTCTATATGTAAGTCTTGAACTTTTCTATATAAGCTCTGGACTTAGGAGTGTGTGGTGGGGAGGTAGAAGAGTAGTGGTAGCTGAGGATTTTCCTTAAGTTTCACTGAATAATAAATAACAAGTACTATGCTTGAGAAGCATGAAATTTTAACAGAGACTTTAAAGAAATAATTTTATTTATTTGGCTGTACTGGGTCTTATTTTGGCATGTAGGGTCTTTAGTTGGGGCATGTGGGATCTAGTTCCCTGACCAGAGATTGAACCTGGCCCCCTGCACTGGGAGCACAGAGTCTTAGTCAAAAGACCACCAGGGAAGTTCCTCAAAGAGAATTTTTAAGCAACCACTTTCCAGTGCTCTTTTGATCTTGGGGGATCAGGAAACGGGGACAGCACACCTGAACCTTGTAGCAGAAGGTGGAAACCCTTCAGCACATCTCAGGAAACTGACTGTTAGCCATCACGAAGACAGGGGATTGCTGTGGTTTCTTTTTGAAATGATTTCATGAAACACATGAGCAATTTTTAGGCTTCCACATTCTCATTTCTGGGAGAAGGAATTAGTAGAAATTTTACTGTTCTTAAAGTAATGAGACATAATTATCTTTAGATTTGGAAAACTAGAAAAGGATGCTAAAATCAAGGACTTCTTACAAGAAGGAAGGAACCTTAGAGATACCAGGTTTAGCCCCTGGAATCACCTTTATCCTTCTCTCTCAAGTGGTTGTCTGGCTTCATATTGATAGACAAGGATAATTCAGTGCTATTTTCCTTAATAAGTCACTGAAGTTCAAATGTAAAGATGGGTGAGCACCTCTGACTTGCTTCTGCCTCTCTTGAGTGCAATACATCAACACCAGCTATTCCAGATGGTTTACTCAGGTTTTTGGCCAAGGATTTACTTGGGTAGAACAGAAAGTCCTGCATAGCCTCTCTTGTCTGCCAAACAGTGTTGGCATTGGAGCCATTCACAGTAGAGTGAGAATTTTCTGGCTGTTTGACTTTGAATATGTCATTCAATCTTTCAAATCTTTGTGTTCTCCTTATAAAATGTAACTTGCGTGGCCTGAAGCAAAGTCCAATGCTGTAAAGAGCAATATTGCATAGGAACCTGGAATGTTAGGCGCATGAATCAAGGCAAATTGGAAGTGGTCAAACAGGAGATGGCAAGAGTGAACGTCGACATTCTAGGAATCAGCGAACTAAGATGGACTGGAATGGGTGAATTTAACTCAGATGACTATTATATCTACTACTGTGGGCAGGAATCCCTTAGAAGAAATGGAGTAGCCATCATGGTCACAAAAGAGTCCGAGATACAGTACTTGGATGCAATCTCAAAAACGACAGAATGATCTCTGTTCATTTCTAAGGCAAACCATTCAATATCACGGTAATCCAAGTCTATTCCCCGACCAGTAACACTGAAGAAGCTGAACGTGAATGGTTCTATGAAGATCTACAAGACCTTTTAGAACTAACACCCCAAAAAGATGTCCTTTTCATTATAGGGGACTGGAACGCAAAAGTAGGAAGTCAAGAAACACCTGGAGTAACAGGCAAATTTGGCCTTGGAGTACAGAATGAAGCAAGGCAAAGGCTAATAGAGTTCTGCCAAGAGAACGCACTGGTCATAGCAAACACCCTCTTCCAACAACACAAGAGAAGACTCTACACATGGACATCACCAGATGGTCGACACCAAAATCAGATTGATTATATTCTTTGCAGCCAAAGATGGAGAAGCTCTATACAGTCAGCAAAAGCAAGACCGAGAGCAGACTGTGGCTCAGATCATGAACTCCTTATTGCCAAGTTCAGACTTAAATTGAAGAAAGTGGGGAAAACCACTAGACCATTAAGGTATGACCTAAGTCAAATCCCTTATGATTATACAGTGAAGTGAGAAATAGATTTAAGGGACTAGATCTGATAGACAGAGTGCCTGATGAACTATGGACAGAGGTTTGTGACATTTTACAGGAGACAGGGATCAAGACCATCCCCATGGAAAAAAATGCAAAAAAGCAAACTTGCTGTCTGAGGAGGCCTTACAAGTAGCTGGGAAAAGAAGAGAAGTGAAAAGCAAAGGAGAAAAGGAAAGATATACCCATCTGAATGCAGAGTTCCAAAGAATAGCAAGGAGAGATAAGAAAGCCTTCCTCAGCGACCACTGCAAAGAAATGGAGGAAAACAACAGAATGGGAAAGACTAGAGATCTCTTCAAGAAAATTAGAGATACCAAGGGAACATTTCATGCAAAGATGGGCTCAATAAAGGACAGAAATGGTAGGGATGTTACAGAAGCAGAAGATATTAAGAAGAGGTGGCAAGAATACACAGAAGAACTGTACAAAAAAAATCTTCACAACCCAGATAATCACAACGGTGTGATCACTCGCCTAGAGCCAGACATCCTGGAATGTGAAGTCAGGTGGGCCTTAGAAAGCATCACTAAGAACAAAGCTAGTGGAGGTGATGGAATTCCAGTTGAGCTATTTCAAATCCTGAAAGATGATGCTGTGAAAGTGCTGCACTCAATATGCTAGCAAATCTGGAAAACTCAGCAGTGGCTACAGGACTGGAAATGGTCAGTTTTCATTCCAATCCCAAGGAAAGGCAATGCCAAAGGATGCTCAAACTACCGTACAATTGCACTCATCTCACATGCTACTAAAGTAATGCTTAAAATTCTCGAAGCCAGGCTTCAGCAATATGTGAACCGTGAACTTCCCAATGTTCACGCTGGTTTTAGAAAAGGCAGAGGAACCAGAGATCAAATTGCCAATATCCGCTGGATCATCCAAAAAGCAAGAGAGTTCCAGAAAAACATCTATTTCTGCTTTATTGACTATGCCAAAGCCTTTGACTGTGTGGATCACAACAAACTGTGGAAAGTTCTGAAAGAGATGGGAATACCAGATCACCTGACCTGCCTCCTGAGAAATCTGTATGCCGGTCAGGAAGCAACAGTTAGAACTGGACATGGAACAAAAGACTGGTTCCAAATAGGAAAAGGAGTACATCAAGGCTGTATATTGTCACCCTGCTTATTTAACTTATATGCAGAGTACATCATGAGAAACGCTGGGCTGGAGGAAACACAAGCTGGAATCAAGATTGCTGGGAGAAATATCAATAACTTCAGATAGGCAGATGACACCACCCTTATGGCAGAAAGGGAAGAAGAACTAAAGAGCCTCTTGATGAAAGTGAAAGAGGAGAGTGAAAAAGTTGGCTTAAAGCTCAACATTCAGAAAAGTAAGATCATGGCATCTGGTCCCATCACTTCATGGGAAATAGATGGGGAAACAGTGGAAACAGTGTCAGACTTTATTTTGGGGGGCTCCAAAATCACTGCAGATGGTGATTGTAGCCATGAAATTAAAAGACACTTACTCCTTGGAAGGAAAGTTATGACCAACCTAGATAGCATATTTAAAAGCAGAGACATTACTTTGCCACCAAATTCAGTCTCGTCAAGGCTATGGTTTTTCCAGTAGTCATGTGTGGATGTGAGAGTTGGACAGTGAAGAAAGCTGTTGCTGCTGCTACTAAGTTGCTTCAGTCGTGTCTGACTCTGTGCGATCCCATAGCTGGCAGCCCACCAGGCTCCCCTGTCCCTGGGCCCTCCAGGCAAGGACACTGGAGTGGGTTGCCATTTCCCTCTCCAATGCAGGAAAGTGAAGGATGAAAGTGAAGTCGCTCAGTCATGTCCGACTCTTAGCGATCCCACGGACTGCAGCCTACCAGGATCCTCCGTCCACGGGATTTTCCAGGCAAGAGTACTGGAGTGGGTCGCCATTGCCTTCTCCCAAAGAAAGCTGAGCACAGAAGAATAGATGCTTTTGAACTGTTGTGTTGGAGAAGACTCTTGAGAGTGCCTTGGACTACAAGGAGATCCAACCAGTCCATCCTAAAGGAGATCAGTCCTGAGTGTTCATTGGTGGGACTGATGTTGAAGCTGAAACTCAAATACTTTGGCCACCTCATGCAAAGAGCTGAGTCATTGGAAAAGACCCTGATGCTGGGAAAGATTGAGGGTAGGGGAAGAACGGGACGACAGAGGATGAGATGGTTCGATGGCATCACTGACTCAATGGACATGAGTTTGGGTGGACTCTGGGAGTTGGTGATGGACAGAGAAGCCTGGCGTGCAGCAGTTCATAGGGTCCCAAAGAGTCGGACATGACTGAGCGACTGAACTGAACTGAACTGAATAAAAGATAAGATGAACCATGTCGACATCTGATATTATTTACTCTACCGTTTCTCCTAACTTCATTCCTTCATTCTTAGAACTGAAATAACCTGCTAGACAGAGTTATTAGGTAAACCAAACCATGCCTACAAAATTATCTAGTAAAGAAGTTTATCTGTGCTATTGTCATGATTATAATAAGAAGTTACCAAGTCTAGGTACCCTTCCCATGAAACATTCATAGGTCAGGAGACTGGGAGCTGGAGAGAGCAAGGAAAGCAGTGGCCAAGCTGTGGAAATGACTGGGACCAGAAAGGGACAGTGAAAGTTAGTCTTCAGAAAGAAATGCTAGGGAGATAAAAATGTTGACTACCAAAAGTTGGTGTGAAAGAGAAAAAGCAAGTAAAAAGTAGTTACTAAAATGAATTTGCACAAAACATAAAGATTTCTGTCTGCATGTTTTAAATGAACTTACCCTTTTAAGAATATTTGCCAGAGATGCAAACATTGTCATTGGAGCTTGGCATTTTAAGACAATATCAAATAATGTAGTTGTTTGCCCACACATGCTTTTGCCAAACTAGAGACAGATAGGATGCTATCTACAAACAGAGACGCCTCAGGTTGTTTGCTTTTAACAGACTCACCATTATCTTCTCCTCCAAATTAGATTCGTTTTTCCTTCTCAGTGTTAAATCCAGTCACATGTCTGTCCTACTTTGGAAGAGCACAATCAGTAACACAAAGTAATTTTAATGTCATCATAAAAATTGCTACTTGCCCAAGCAAAAGTATATAATTTATTGTCTCTATTGTATATCATCTATGTTCCACATGTATTATCATTCAGGCCATGCAGTTCAGTTGAGTTCAGTTCAGTTGCTCAGTCGTGTCCGACTCTTTGCGGCCCCATGTATATCTTTCCTTTCCTCCTTTGCTTTTCGCTTCTCTTCTTTTCACAGCTATTTGTAAGGCCTCCTCAGACAGCCAGTTTGCTTTTTTGCATTTCTTTTTTTCTGCTTTATCTATCATACAATATTGCCTCCTTTTCAGAGAAAGATCTTGTATTGACTGGTAATCTGCATTCTAAAAGTCTTGATTCTAGGCATTGTTTAATGAGGGCAGTACTTTATGGCATCTCTTATATGGTTATATGTATGCTTGTGTTTGGTTGGTCAGAAAAGGGAAATTGTCTTAGTAGTAAAGAAACTGCTGAGTATCCAAAAAAAGAAAAAAAGAGAAGGAAATATAGTATACAATACAAAAAAAGAGAACATTGGAACTACTAAAACAAAAGATGTTTTGAATAACTACAAGTTTGCAATCCACATGAGTTTATATTCTTGCTAGTGAGATTCCCTGAAGGCTATTTTATAATCTTGCTGCGCAATTTGTGGGAAAAAAAAGTTGTTGACAAAACAAAGGCTATTCTGTCAGTTCCTTGTTGTGGTTTAGAGATGAATTTATGTAATAAAGTGCTATTTAAAGTATGGGCTATGGTTTAATGCAGCTGACTTTACTTAATTCTAAAAAAAAAGCTCATTGAACACTGTGGCCCAACCTGATGGAGCTGTAGCTTTAGCTACATAAATTACTGATATTCCACAACATTCCTGAAAGATTGGTAAATATTTTTCTCTTTTTGTCACAGAAGAGGCTAAGATAATATTAATAACAATAATACTAATAACAACTATGGTACTCTATAAAATTTTTACTTCTCGCCTTAGTATTTAGTATTGAAAATCATTCTTTATATTAATAGGATCAGGAAGTACTGAGGGAAAAGGCAGGTCCTGTTGTGCTTCATGATTATTTTGCAAGTTAAATCATTTCTCTGGTTTTGGTTGGTGGCTGAATGACAGATACTCTTTTACTTGAAGAGTAAGAGGCTATGGGTGTCAATTGAGAGCTATATAAAAACTCTAGAACTCAATGTATGGTTTTTCCATTCCATTATTCTCTTTTGTCACAGATTCAAACACACTTTATATATATACCCATCATGGACACTACAGTGTATGACTGTTTTAATTTTTAAAATTCTTTGGGTAAATTTTAACATATGTGTAAAATATCATTTCAACAAAATTATTGAGATACTGTAATTTTTTTTACTAAGGCGTCAAAGTTCAATGTGCATTTTACTAACAAGTCAACTTGAACTAGCCATATTTTAGGTATATGATAGCCACATGTGGCTGGTAACCATTCTTTTGGCCTCCTGGGTCTGATGAAGAACAGTAAACAACACAGGCATGACCATTATCTGTAATATTACTTTCTTTTTTGGCACACATACCTGAATTTATATATCCAAATACACCTGATTTCCTTCAAAATGAAAGCATGTTTCTACACTACTGACAGCTTTAAGATTTTGGAATTTCACTTTTTCAGAAATTTTTAAATACTGTCAAGGGTGTTAAGTTTTGCTCCTTGGAGTGGAGTTGATTTATGGTAAGGCTGAAAGTCATTTGAAGCCAAGTGAAGTAGATGACCAGGCTGAGTAACATCATTGTGCTAAAACATGAATCAAGAATATGAGCAACTCTCCCATCTCGTGTTTCTTGTTTTATAAAGAGCAGTTGATAACAAAAACTGATTTTCTGATCCCAATGCTGCCTTTGGCAGAGTCAAAAGTTCAAGGCCCTGCCTGATTGAGCTCCATCTAACTTTACAGATGTACTTGCCATGATACTGCAAGAACTCTGGTGACAAGAACTACATGACCTTCCCTCCATCCTTACTAGCTCTATGCTTTTGCTTATATTGTTCCTTATTCTCATTGACTTTTACTTATTAACCTTCATTCCAGAAAAGTTTTAATGCGGCCCTCTTTAATCTTGTTGAATTCTATTCATCTTTAAGGATCTATATAATTACAGTAATTACAATAGCTTCCCAACTGGAAACAAATCTTTGAGTAGCCCTGTTTTCCCATGTTGTCTTCTATTTTGTGGTATAGCTATTAGATTTTAAGCTTTCTGCTTAAGTGGCTTCAATTTTGTAGGACTAGCATCTAGCCCAGTTACTTCTCCTATTAAATGGGAATAATAAATCAGACCTATATTATTATTATTCCCTTGAATTTCATTTGCTTATTCACTTGTTTAAGAATGATTTATAGATCACCCACGTTCAATTTCTGGGTTGCGAAGATCCCCTGGAGAAGGGAATGGCTACCCATTCCAGTTTTCTTTCCTGAAGAACTCTATGGACAGAGGAGCCTGGCGGGCTACAGTCCATGGAGTTGCAAAGAGTTGGACACGACTGAGCGACTAACACAGCACTTATAAATCAGCAACACTGCACTGTGCAAGCAATGAGTGTGTAAAGATCAATATGATTACTTTCTTCTTCTTATGGAATTCATAGCTTACTAGGGGAGACAGTGACATAATGAAGTTATTGCAAAACAATGCAGTAAATGTTACTACAGAAATAAATGTAGGGTTAAGATGTGACCCAGAAGACAGAGTAATCAATTCTGTCTTTGAGTGGTGGGGGACGACTCCATACAACAGGAAACGTCAGGTCTGTTTCTCAAAGGAAAAATAGGTGTCATCAAGTAGACAAAGAACAAAAGGGCATCCTAGAGAGGGGAAAATATAGGAAGGCACAATATATAAGAAAATATTATATCTTCAGTCAATTGCAAAACGTTGAGATTTGGTAGTTAAGAAATGAGATCAGAGACAGAAGAGGGGCAGATTTTGGAGAGTCTTGTGCACTTTGCAAAGGAGTGTGGACTCTGTATAGTTGAAAGGGAACTTCCAAAGTAATTAAATCACAGAGATAACAGGATTGGGTTGTTATTTAGAAAGGTCTGGAGCAGCAGAGAGTGAACTTGAGTTTAAAAGGGAGTGGTGAAAGGGAGGAAAAAGAAAAATAGGATGCAGGCTGTTTGTTTAGTTAGGATGCTAACATAAGGTGATGAGGTAATAAGTTCATAATATAATAAGTTCAGGTGAGGATTAATGAAGGCCAGAACTAAGGCAGAGGCAGAGGAGAAAGGGAGGGATTGGTCAAGTTTGAGAGATATTTAGGGGACAGAATAGAGAGGATTTGTGGCTATACTACATTTGGGCTGATGCAAGGATCAGATGTAATAATATATGCTCAAGAATCAAATATGATAGACTCTAGAAAGATGAAGAATTATCAAGTAACTGGTAATGATATTGGTAATATAAAATACCTTGTTTTGTTTAGTCACTAAGTTGTGCCCAACTCTTTCTGACGCCATGGACTATAGCCTGCTAGGATCCTCTGTCCATGGGATTCTCCAGGAAAGAATACTGGAGTGGGTTGCCATATACTTCTCCAGGGGATCTTCCCAACCTAGGGGTCAAACTCATGTCTCCTGCATTGGCAGGCGGGTTCTTTACCACTGAGCCACCAGGGAAGCCCTCACACAAACACTTTACATATTACCAAAGAAAATGTATTAGGAGTGTCTGCCGGATAAAGCCATGTATTTTCTCCAGTGTCTTAAAAATATTTGTGATCTAAAAGGAAATACTTGAAGAAGTGAAAGTTCAAACTAACTCGATTATTTTCTGCTAAATTTTTAATTCAGATTCAGTGACCATGAAATGCTAAACTTGGTAGAAATGGTGGGGGTGAGATGAAGAGAAGAGGGGAGGAGAAAGACTGAGAGGAAGGAGGTGATCTTGGTGTAGGACTCTCACAGCTCCATGCCATGTGTTCTGTAAGTGTCTTCAATAGAGCATGCGCCTTTGCTTCCTAGAACTTTCTGGAAAGACTGTGGTCTTATCTCTCCCCTCAGGAGCACTAAGGAAAAACACTGCCTTAAGTCTCCCTCCATCATCTTCGTTGTGAGCAAAAGAGGGCCAACCACAATGGCCTACAGAGAGGCGTTGCTTTGCTAATTCCCCACAAAAAGTGAGATCTGAAGGAGCGAGGTGTGCTGTTTGCATATGACAACATCAAAATGGGCAAGAACCTGCCAGTTCCTGCTGGCTTCATTCACATACTGCCCCAGGAAATTGGCATTGCTCTAACTCAGGAAAAACCCAGGACTGACCGCGCTTTAGACAGTATGGGTTTATCAGGTGGTCAAACATAGGAAAGAGAGAAAGATACACAAAAGGTAGAGATATGATACAGAATTTCATGTTGACCTGTTGGCAAGAGTCTGAGACGTGGAATGGGGAGAAATGAGACTGGAGAATGAGGCAAGGGCTGGATCTTTCAGGGCCTTGGATTCTGTTAAAGGAGTTGATGTAGGAGGGAGGGATCCCCAGAAAAAACTTAGTCAGGGAAGAACCAGGATCAGGTTGTAATATAGAAAGACCTGAAGGCTGTGTTCAGGGTGGACTGTGGTGCACAGCAACTCTGGGGAGGGTGAGATTTAAAGTTCCTGTTTGCCCAGCAAGAACACATGGCATCTGAAAAGGTTGTTTGCATTTTGCTGCTCTTCAAGTCCGGGGGAACTTAACTTAGGAATCCCACTGCAAGCCAGGTGTCAGATCGTTATTACCCTGTCATCTTTCATCACATATAAACCTTCTGCATACCGGCCTCTCAGCTCTAGCCTGAGAAGCATTGGTTCTTGCCCCAGGTGGGAGGCGGAGCAGAGAACAGAAGATTTCGTTGGAGCTCCTGTAATCACCAAGGAGAGGCAGATGGCTACAAAACCCAAACAGAATATGACCTGGCTGTCTAAAAGTGTGGCTGAAACCTAACAAATACCTCACTCTAATTTTTCCCTCCCTACCCTTGGGTGAAAATGAGTCAAGCAAGGGAGTATCCAGGGAGAACGCTGGGACAGTCTGGTTCTCGACAAAGAACGAGGCCCCATGATCATTATTAGGGAGAAAGGAAGATCACAGAGGTTCTAGAATTTTTCTGAGTTTTCCTTTTTTTTTGTATTTATTTTTTTCAAATGTTTACCCCTGCTTAGATGATACCATTTTTTTGCTATCTCTCTAATCTAGTTCTTCAGTATAATAAATTTTCTCTCTTCAGAAAACCTATCTTCATTCTGAGTACTTAATAGATTCTTAAAATTTGCCAATGAACTTACTTTGTTTTAAAAGGTTTAATTGAAATGAGGGCAACATTTAGATGTAATAGATTTGTTGATTACTGGGGGTGGAAAGACAATTTCAATAATCTGTGTTGCTGCCATCATTGAGTCTCAGTTCCAAAAGGCATCTTCAAGACTTAATGGCTCTAACTTGATCCACTTGCAACTCTGAGTGGCAGTTACCCTGCCTGTGAAGATGAAAGTCTAGCCCAGGTGGCACTAGTGGTAAAGAATCCGCCTGCCAATGCACAAGACTGAGATCTGGGTTCGATCCCTGGGTTGGAAAGATCCCCTGGAGAAGGGCATGGCAACCCACTCCAGTATTCTTGCCTGGAGAATCCCAAGACAGAGGAGCCTGGTGGGCTATGGTCCATGGGCTCACAAAGAGTCAGACACAGCTGAAGCGACTTAGCACTCACGTGAAGATGAAGAGCATGGGGATCTCGTCACCTTCTCAGGCAGTCCTTCTGACAGAACTGAAATCTTCTTCCCATAATGGTAGCCCACTCCTTGTAGTTCCACTTTCCCATGCAGTATAACTTTCACCCTTTTCTCATAGTAGAGAGAGGGGACAAAAATCATAAGCACAGCAACTTCTGCCTCCGGCAAACACTAAGACTAGCGCCATGCGTTTTGCAATAGTCACTCCTTGATTCAGTTTGCTTCTCTTTGCAAATAGTTATGTCCTGCCCTCTGCCTCTCTTTTTCTTTTCTTTAGTTCACTTTTTCAATATATAGAATAGGAATCTTATCAACAGTTGCATAAATTCTTTTTAAATTTTTTAATATTTTTATTAATTTTCTTGTAAAAGTTTATATATTTTCAAATTTTATTTGCCTAGTTTTAAAATCTTTCACTTATTTCTTAATCTTTATCATAACCATTGTATTGTGGGTTTTTTTTAAAATTTCTAATTGAAGGATAATTGTTTTACAGTGTTGTGTTGGTTTCTGCTGTACAACAAGTGTGGGTCAGCTATAAGTTTACATATGTTCCCTCCTTCCGAAACCTCCCTCCCAGCATAAATTCTTGGTCCTTAAGCCATTCACAATATGGAGCACCCATACAATTCTATCTTGAGTTTTAGATCAAGGCCTGAGTGTCCATGAATTGAACTCTGGTGAATTTTTTTCCTTTTTTTTTTTTTAACTGATGAGACACTGTAGCTTTGCTGAGAAGAATCTGGTGCAGAGGGAATATCCAGCCTCCTGAGCAAAGTGGCAAATGAAATTCCCAGAATCTCCCACAATCATGGGGACAGACCTTTTAAACTTAGTTCTTTTGCTACTAAGGTGACTGCTGAAATTATCTTAAAATAACAGGTTAGTCACAATTCAAGATGCAGTGTTGAAATGTTACCTCTCTTTGTGACCTCTCTTCCTCCCTGTCTAGAATAAGTGGGTGGGCGGGTAGATGTGTATGCAGCAAAATATGAGAGGAAGAAGTGGGTTGGGTGGATGGAATGGTTTCTTAGTGTGGTTGGGTCTCACAGCTTTTTATGGTTGTTTTGTTCCTACCCTTCTAGCCCCCTTTTGACCACCTCCTTCCCCATCTCTTCACCCTAAACCCCCAAAGCCCACAACTGCAGTCAAGTAATGAAACACACAAAACAAAGAAAACTGCCTCTGTGTGAATATGCCTCTCTGGTCACGCCATCCCTGAGAGACGCCTCCGTTGTCAACAGTCACAGGCAGAACTTCTCAAGTGAGCCAGGCAAGTAGCAGACTCTGCACCCTCAAGGCAGAAGGGAGAGGGAAGGCCGGAGCTTTTGGAAGGGTTTGGACCTGTTGGTTACTGGAAACCAGGGGGAGGGTGGGGCAAAGGCATGCCCAAGAATCCTGGCAGACTCAGAGGGAGAGGAAGAAAAAAAAATATCTCTTGTTCATAGTCACTTGTTCATTTGACAAAATCTAGGATTTGGTTGGTCCCCTGGGCTTCTGGCTGAGCATGGGTGAGAGATGTCTCCTGGGTTTGTAGATCTGGCATGATTGTGGATGAGCTGATTTCAGACAACTTTCTAATGTAAACTTAAAGTTTACTCCCTCAGAATTCTAAAATAAAATGGAAAGTGTTAGTTGCTCAGTTGTGTCCGACTATTTGCGACCCATGGAATGTAGCCCGCCAGTCTCCTTTGTCCATGGGAATTCCCAGGCAGGAATACTGAAGTATTTTCCAGGTGATCCTCCTGACCCAGGGATCGAACCCAGGTCTCCTGCATTTCAGGCAGATTCTTTACCGTTTTCTAAAGCTCCACCTCAAATCTAAATAAACAGTTAAGTTCTAAAATGATAGTTATGCATTTTGCAAATTTTATGCCCTTAGAGTCCTAGCATGGGATGATAAGTTTGCTACTGATCACTAAACTCCACCTGGGATGCTTTTAGAAAATGCTGTTGCCTGGAGCTCACCCAGGACCGATTAAATCAGAAAATGATCATTTGGGTTATTAATATCCCTGTAAAAGTTTCCAGTAGATTGAATGAGCAGCCAGGGTTGAGAGCCACTACAATATTTGAATCAATCTTTCAACGAGTATTTCTAGAGGTTTACTCAGTATTCACATTGTGCTACATTTTGAGACCAGAGATAAAGAGGTGATGAGGGCCTTAAGTGAGAGGAAATGACAATAGCTATTGGAGTGTGAGGAGGGCTCAGTCTGAGAAAGGAGAAAAACCAGGAGGGAAGAGAGTCCAGGAAGGTTAAGGAGGACAATATTTCAAGGAGTGCAGGCTGATCAGCAGAGTCTGTGTTGCTGAGTAGTCCCTAATGTGATAATTTGAAATGTCTCTTAATATTGGATAATAGGAAGATTGTTGGTGACTTTGATGTGATCAGTTACACTGCAATTTCAGGAGATAAGGAGATGAAGATAAATATGGATAGAAGTGCTAAGAATTCTGATTATGAAGTGACAAAGTGTTAAATGGGCATACAGGGTCTAGGAATTTTTTTCTTCCAGTTTTACTGAGATATAATGACATATAACAATTAGTATTCGTTTAAGGTATACAATGTAATGATTTGTTATTTGTACTGACTGGGAAATGTCACCACAGTAAGTTTAACATCCAGCACCTCACATAGTTAGAATTTTTTTTTGTAAAGAGTCCTTTTAAGATCTACTCTCCTAGCAACTTTCAAATATACAATGCAATATTAACTATAGTCACCATGCTGTATGTTATATCACTAGAACTGATTTATCTTGAGGCTAGAAGTCTGTACATTTTGACTACCTTTACTCATTTCTCCCAGTTCCCACCCTTCACCTCTGGCAGCCACCAATCTGTTCTCTGTTTCTATGAGTTTGGTTTTTTAAAAAATATTCCACATATAAGTGAGATCGTACAGTTTTTGTCTTTGTCTAACTTATTTCACTTAGCATAATGTCCTCAAGGTCCATCCATGTGGCAGCAAATGGAGAGATTTCCTTCTTTTTTATGGCTAATATTTTATTATATATCTATATATAAACTTATGATCATTTCACAGTTAATGCATATATCAAATCATTATATTATACACCTTAAACTAATATAATGTTATATTTAAACTATATCTCGGGAGGCGGGGCTAAGATGGCGGAGGAATAGGACGGGGAGACCACTCTCTCCTCCACAAATTTATCGAAAGAACATCTGAACGCTGACCAAACTTCACAAAACTACTTCTGAAGGCTGGCAGAGGACGTCAGGCTTCCACAAAGACAGAGCATTATCTTCAAAAGAGGTAGGAGAAATTATAAAATATAAAAAGAGAGACAAAAGCGTTAGGGACGGAGATCCGTCCCGGGGAGGGAGTCGTAAAAGAGGAGGAATTTCCAAGCACCAGGAAACCCTCTCACCGGCGGGTGTGGGGGAAGATTTCTTATCTCGGAGGGCAATGTAACTGGGAGGAAAAAATAAATAAAATCCACAGATTACGTGCCTAAAGCAACTCCCAGCAAAGAACCCCAGACGCTCGCATCATCCGCCACCAGCAAGTGGGGGCTGAACGGAGAGGAGCGGGCGGCACTGCCTAGGGTAAGGACCGGGCCCGAGTGCCCCGAGGGCGATCTGAGGGAGCTAACGTGAGATAGTAACCTAAACTGTGGGACAGCCAGAGAGAGAGAACTATCCCGCGAAAAGCCCAACTCTAAGGCACTGCCGGCCCGCTCACAGAACAAAGGACTGAGCGATACCAGAGGAGAGCTAGCCGGCTGCGGACCGCCCCATCCCCCGCCGGACACAGCAGGCAGGCGGGGCCAGCCAGAGCCGGAAAGGGGCAAACTCGGCTCCAGAGAGGGCACCCCCTACCAAACTGCAAACAGGCTCCCAGTTTCTAAGCAAAGACTGCCTGAGATCCCGGAGGGTTGACAGCCGCCGGGAGGGTCGCAGCCAGAGACCAGCTCCCCAGAACCGACACAAAGCACACCGGAGCCGGGTGCGCCCCTAAACCGAGGCTGGGACCAGGGAGGTGATAAGCCGCACCGCCCCAACAGGGGAGAGCGCGCTCGCCAAACTCCTGGCCGCCGGGGCAGCTCCGACCGGGAACGGCACAAGCCGCGGGCGAAACCGAGTCTGCGCCTTTGTGGAGTAACCGGGAGCCTGAACCTGAGCGGCTTAGACCTGGGAAGTGCACGCAGCTCAGGGCCCGCTCCCCGGCCGAGTAACCTGAAGCCTGAGCAGGGTAGACGGGGAAAGCACACACGCCGTGAGCGGGGGCGAACCCAGTGCGGCCGAGACACTGCGAGCTTACCACACACACGCCAGATTTGCAGTGTTCCTTCCTCCCCACAGCACGATTGAACAAGCGAACCTAAAGAGATCACCTCCACCGCTTTGTTGCAGGGCGGAAATTAGATACTGAAGAGATCTCCAAACAGAAGCCAAATAAACAGAGGGAAGCGCTCTGGAAGGGACAGGCCAACAGATTAAAATCCCTGTAGTTAATACCGACTGCATTGAAAAGGACCTATAGATCTTGAAAAGTATAAGCAGGAATAAGGATCTATCTGAAACTGAGCAGATCCCACACTGCTCACAACAGCTCCAGAGAAAGTCCGGGATATATATATTTTTACTATTTTTTTTTTAAATTTTTTTTTAATTAAAAAAAATTTTTTCTCTTCTTTCCTTTTTATTCAAGTCCTCTATTACACCTTTAACTTTCATTTTCATAACCCACTATTAACTTGCAAAAAAAAAACCCTATTTTTGAAGCAAACTACATACATATATCTTATACCTTTTGTGTTTTCTTTTTTTAATGTTTTTTTTTCCTGTTTTACTTTTTTTTTACTGTTTCTTTTTTTACTGTTTTACTGTTTTTTTTTCTTTTTACACTGTTTCCTTTTTTCTTTTTTTTTATATTGTAAGTTTTATAAGAGTCTAACCTCTACTCTAGATTTTTAATCTTTGTTTTACATATTTGATATCAATTTTGTACATTTAAGAACCCAATCTTTAGGACGCATTTTTACTCAGGAGTGTGATCACTGGCCTGATTACTCTCTCCCCCTATTGATGCTCTTTCTTCTCCCCCAGGGAACCTCTATCTCCCACCCTCCTCCTTCTCTTCTCAACCCAATTCTGTGAATCTCTGAGGGTGTTCTGGGTACCGGAGAACACTTCAGGAACAGGATACTGCCCAGATCTCTCTCTCCCCTCTTGATTCCTCCCTTTCTACTCATGCTCACCTCTATTACCTTCCTCCCCCCTCTCTGTGTATCTCTGTGAACCACTCTGAGGGTTCCAAACTGTGGAAAGCACAGAGGGAAGTGCTTACTGGCTAGATTGCTCTCTCCACATTTGAATTCCCCTCTTCCCCTCCTGGTCACCTCAACCACCCCCCCTCCCACCTCATCTCTCCATGTAACTCAGTGAACCTTTCTGGGTATCCCTCACTGTGGAGAATCTTTTCACCATTAGCCTAAAAGTTTTATTATTGAGGCTGTATGGAAGGAGAAGTCTTGAGGCTACTGCAAGAATAAGACTGAAAGCCAGGGGAAACATTAATTAATAAGAGACCATCCAATAGCCTCCATATATACACTGAAACCAAGCTCCACCCAAGAGCCAATAAGTTCCAGAGCAAGACATACCACACAAATTCTCCAGCAACGCAGGAACATAGACCTGAGCATCAATATACAGGCTGCCCAGAGGCACACCAAATCCATAGACATCTCCAAAATTAATACTGGTCACTCCATTGCACTCTAGAGAGCAGAAATCCAGCTCCACCCACCAGAACACTGACACAAGCTCCCCCAACCAGGAAGCCTTGACAAGCCACCTGTCCAACCCCAACCACAGTGAGGAACCTCCACAATAAAGAGGAACTTCATACTAACAGAATACAGAAGGGCCACGCCTAACACAGCAATCGAAACAAGATGAAAAGGCAGAGAAATACTCAGCAAGTAAAGGAAAATATGAAATGCCCACAAAACCAAACAAAAGAGGAGGAGATAGGGAATCTATCTGAAAAAGAATTTAGAATAATGATAATAAAAATGATCCAAAATCTTGAAAGCAAAATGGAGTTACAGATAAATAGCCTGGAGACAAAGATTGAGAAGATGCAAGAAATGTTTATCAAGGACTTAGAAGAAATAAAAAGGAGTCAATATAGAATGAATAATGAAATAAAGGAGATAAAAGACACTCTGGAGGGAACCAACAGTAGAATAACGGAGGCAGAAGATAGGATAAGTGAGGTAGAAGATAGAATGATGGAAATAAACGAAGCAGAGAGGAAAAAAGAAAAAAGAATCGAAAGAAATGAGGAAAACCTCTGGGACCTCTGGGACAATATGAAATGCCCCAACATTCGAATCATAGGAGTCCCAGAAGAAGAAGATAAAAGGAAAGGCCATGAAAAAATACTCGAGGAGATAATAGTTGAAAATTTCCCTAAAATGAGGAAAGAAATAGTCACAGAAGTCCAAGAAACCCAGAGAGTTCCAAACAGGATAAACCCAAGGCGAAACACCCCAAGACACATATTAATCAAATTAACAAAGATCAAACACAAAGAACAAATATTAAAAGCAGCAAGGGAAAAAC
Organism: Giraffa tippelskirchi; assembly: GCF_054371585.1. Classification (NCBI taxonomy): domain Eukaryota; kingdom Metazoa; phylum Chordata; class Mammalia; order Artiodactyla; family Giraffidae; genus Giraffa; species Giraffa tippelskirchi. Next base: position 187,155,238 of record NC_137276.1, on the reverse strand, counting down.
AACAAATAACACACAAGGGGATCCCCATAAGGATAACAGCTGATCTTTCAATAGAAACCCTTCAGGCTAGAAGGGAATGGCAGGACATACTTAAAGTAATGAAAGAGAATAATCTACAACCCAGGTTACTGTACCCAGCAAGGATCTCATTCAGATATGAAGGAGAATTCAAAAGCTTTACAGACAAGCAAGAGCTGAGGGAATTCAGCACCACCAAACCAGCTCTCCAACAAATGCTAAAAGGTCTTCTCTAAACAGGAAACACAGAAAGGATGTTTCAACACGAACTCAAAAAAACAAAGTAAATAGCAACGGGATCATACTTATCAATAATTACCTTAAATGTAAATGGGTTGAATGCCCCAACCAAAAGACAAAGGCTTGCTGAATGGATACAAAAACAAGACCCCTATATATGCTGTCTACAAGAGACCCACCTCAAAACTAGGGACACACACTGGCTGAAAGTGAAGGGATGGAAAAACATATTTCATGCAAACGGAGACCAAAAGAAAGCAGGAGTCGCAATACTCATTTCAGATAAAATAGACTTTAAAATAAAGGATGTGAAAAGGGACAAAGAAGGACACTCCATAAAGATCAAAGGATCAATCCAAGAAGAAGACGTAACAATCATAAATATATATGCACCCAACATAGGAGCACCACAATATATAAGGCAAATACTAACAAGTATGAAAGGGGAAATTAACAATAACACAATAAGAGTGGGAGACTTTAATACTCCACTCACGCATATGGATAGATCAACTAAACAGAAAATTAACAAGGAAACACAAACTTTAAATGATACAATAGACAAATTAGATTTAATTGATATTTACAGGACTTTCCACCCCCAAACAATCAATTTTACCTTTTTCTCAAGTGCACATGGAACTTTCTCCAGGATAGATCACATCCTGGGCCATAAATCTAGCCTTGGTAAATTCAAAAAAATTGAAATCATCCCAGCCATCTTCTCTGACCACAATGCAGTAAGATTAGACCTCAATTACAGGAAAAAAACTATTAAAAATTCCAACATATGGAGGCTAAACAACACGCTTCTGAATAACCAACAAATCACAGAAGAAATCCAAAAAGAAATAAAAATTATGCATAGAAACGAATGAAAATGAAAACACAACAACCCAAAACCTATGGGACACTGTAAAAGCAATACTAAGGGGAAGGTTCATAGCAATACAGGCGTACCTCAAGAAACAAGAAAAAAATCAAATAAATCAACTAACTCTACACCTAAAGCAACTAGAGAAGGAAGAAATGAAAAACCCCAGGGTCAGTAGAAGGAAAGAAATCTTAAAAATTAGGGCAGAAACAAATGCAAAAGAAACAAAAGAGACCATAGCAAAAATCAACAAAACTAAAAGCTGTTTTTTCGAGAAGATAAACAAAATTGACAAGCCATTAGCCAGACTCATCAAGAAACAAAGGGAGAAGAATCAGATCAACAAAATTAGAAATGAAAATGGAGAGATCACAACAGACTCCACAGAAATGCAAAGGATCATAAGAGACTACTACCAACAGCTATATGCCAATAAAATGGACAACTTGGAAGAAATGGACAAATTCTTAGAAAAGTATAACTTTCCAAAACTGAACCAGGAAGAAATAGAAGATCTTAACAGACCCATCACAAGCACGGAAATCGAAACTGTAATCAGAAATCTTCCAGCAAACAAAAGCCCAGGACCAGACGGCTTCACAGCGGAATTCTACCAAAAATTTAGAGAAGAGCTAACACCTATCCTACTCAAACTCTTCCAGAAAATTGCAGAAGATGGTAAACTTCCAAACTCATTCTATGAGGCCACCATCACCCTAATTCCAAAACCAGACAAAGATGTCACAAAAAAGGAAAACTACAGGCCAATATCACTGATGAACATAGATGCAAAAATCCTTAATAAAATTCTAGCAAACAGAATCCAACATCATATTAAAAAGATCATACATCATGACCAAGTGGGCTTTATCCCAGGAATGCAAGGTTTTTTTTAACATCCGCAAATCAATCAATGTAATACACCACATTAACAAATTGAAAGAAAAAAACCATATGGTTATCTCAATAGATGCAGAAAAAGCCTTTGACAAAATTCAGCATCCATTTATGATAAAAACCCTCCAGAAATCAGGAATAGAAGGAACATATCTCAACATAATAAAAGCTATATATGACAAACCCACAGCAAACATTATCCTCAATGGTGAAAAATTGAAAGCATTTCCCCTAAAGTCAGGAACAAGGCAAGGATGCCCACTCTCACCACTACTATTCAACATAGTTTTGGAAGTTTTGGCCACAGCAATCAGAGCTGAAAAAGAAATAAAAGGAATACAGATAGGAAAAGAAGAAGTAAAACTCTCACTGTTTGCAGATGACATGATCCTCTACATAGAAAACCCTAAAGACTCTACTAGAAAATTACTAGAGTTGATCAATGAATATAGTAAAGTTGCAGGATATAAAATTAACACACAGAAATCCCTTGCATTCCTATACTCCAATAATGAGAAAACAGAAAGAGAAATTAAGGAAACAATACCATTCACCATTGCAACAAAAAGAATAAAATACTTAGGAATATATCTACCTAAAGAAACAAAAGACTTATATATAGAAAACTATAAAACACTGATGAAAGAAATCAAAGAGGACACAAACAGATGGAGAAATATACCGTGTTCATGGATTGGAAGAATTAATATAGTGAAAATGAGTATACTACCCAAAGCAATCTATAGATTCGATGCAATCCCTATCAAGCTACCAATGGTATTTTTCACAGAACTAGAACAAATCATCTCACAATTTGTATGGAAATACAAGAAACCTCGAATAGCCAAAGCAATCTTGAGGAAGAAGAATGGAACTGAAGGAATCAACCTGCCTGACTTCAGGCTCTACTACAAAGCCACAGTCATCAAGACAGTATGGTACTGGCACAAAGATAGAAATATAGATCAATGGAACAAAATAGAAAGCCCAGAGATAAACCCACGCACCTATGGACACCTTATCTTCGACAAAGGAGGCAAGAATATACAATGGAGAAAAGACAATCTCTTTAACAAGTGGTGCTGGGAAAACTGGTCAACCACTTGTAAAAGAATGAAACTAGAACACTTCCTAACACCGTACACAAAAATAAACTCAAAATGGATTAAAGATCTAAACGTAAGACCAGAAACTATAAAACTCCTAGAGGAAAACATAGGCAAAACACTCTCCGACATAAATCACAGCAGGATCCTGCATGACCCACCTCCCAGAATATTGGAAATAAAAGCAAAAATAAACAAATGGGACCTAATTAAAATTAAAAGCTTTTGCACAACAAAGGAAACTATAAGCAAGGTGAAAAGACAGCCTTCAGAATGGGAGAAAGTAATAGCAAACGAAGCAACAGACAAACGATTAATCTCAAAAATATACAAGCAACTTCTGCAGCTGAATTCCAGAAAAATAAACGACCCAATCAAAAAATGGGCCAAAAAAACTAAACAGACATTTCTCCAAAGAAGACATACAGATGGCTAACAAACACATGAAAAGATGCTCAACATCGCTCATTATTAGAGAAATGCAAATCAAAACCACAATGAGGTATCATTTCACACCAGTCAGAATGGCTGCTATCCAAAAGTCTACAAGCAATAAATGCTGGAGAGGGTGTGGAGAAAAGGGAACCCTCTTACACTGTTGGTGGGAATGCAAACTAGTACAGCCACTATGGAGAACAGTGTGGAGATTCCTTAAAAAACTGGGAATAGAACTGCCATATGACCCAGCAATCCCACTGCTGGGCATACACACCGAGGAAACCAGAATTGAAAGAGACGCGTGTACCCCAATGTTCATTGCAGCACTGTTTACAATAGCCAGGACATGGAAGCAACCTAGATGTCCATCAGCAGATGAATGGATAAGGAAGCTGTGGTACATATACACAATGGAATATTACTCAGCCATTAAAAAAAATACATTTGAATCGGTTCTACTGAGATGGATGAAACTGGAGCCCATTATACAGAGTGAAGTAAGCCAGAAAGAAAAACAACAATACAGTATACTAATGCATATATATGGAATTTGAAAGATGGTAACGATAACCCTATATGCGAGACAGAATAAGAGACAGATGCGTAGAACAATTTTATGGACTCTGAGGGAGAAGGTGAGGGTGGGACGTTTTGGGAGAATAGCATTGAAACATGTATATTATCATATGTGAAACAGAACACCATTCCAGATTCGATGCATGAGACAAGGGCTCAGGGCCGGGGCAATGGGATGACCCAGAGGGATGGGATGGGGAGGGAGGTGGGTGTGGGGTCCAGGAAGGGGAACACATGTAAACCCATGGCTGATTCATGTCAATGTATGGCAAAAGCTATTACAATATTGTAAAGTAATTAGCCCCCAACTAAAATAAATAAATTTATAAAAAAAAAAATTCTTAATTGATAGAAGTCAGTTCTGCTTTTGCTATAGCACACTGACTGGCATTCTACCCATAATCTGTTTTGTCTTTCCTTGTATTAAAAATAAATACTTGAAGATAATAAAAAAATAAATAAATAAATAAACTATATCTCAGTAAAACCGAAAGAGAAAAATATTCTAATACCCTCTATGTCCATTTAAGACTGTCACTTCATAATCAGAATTCTTAGCACTTCTGTCCATATTTATTTTCATTTCCTTATATATATATATATATTCATACCATAGTTTGAATTTTTTAAAGTTTAGTAAAGAATAGGTTAGATCATTTGTACAAGCCAAAGGGAGAGGAGTGGATGATGATATAGGAGAGGAAATAACAGATGAAGCATGATTCCTGAGAGGGCAGAAGGGGTGGGATCCAGAGCATGGGTCAAAGGTCCATACTTTGACTGAAAGTGAGTAGAGACTCTGTTGCCATTGTAATGGTGGGGAGGATGGAATTGCTGGCATAGATGCAGACGAAGTTTCAGGCATGGCCATGGGTGGCAATGTGAGATGTTTATATGCCAGCCTCTTAGTTCACTGTGATGTGGAGGTGAGGTTGAGGGCAAGGTTTCTCAGTAAGCCATTCCCCTTGGAGGCTTCTGGAACTATTGAGGTTGAGTGACAGCCACAGTCGGGCACATCTCGTTTCTCACTCCTCTCACCCTCTCCCTGACACATGGATGTGTGTGGGTGTGTCTGTGTGTGCACGCGCCAGTGTGTGCGTGCACTGTGTCTGAATGGTGCTGAGTTAGGGCAGTATGTGGGATCCTTTGTCCTCTCTGTGTGGCCCTCTCTGTGTCTCAATACCCTTGCCTCCACCTCACTCATTCCCCTTGCCTCCTGCAAAACCATTCTGTCTTTCCACTCTTCTTTATTCCACTGTCCTTCCATAAGGCTAGCTGGTTGATACAGTGTGTTGGAAGGCGCTATATACTCTTGGTCTTCCCTCACAGCTCAGCTGGTAAAGAATCTGCCTGCAATGCAGGAGAAACCAGTTCGATTCCTGTGTTGGGAAGATCCACTAGAGAAGGGATAGGCTACCCACCCCATTATTCTTGGCCTTCCCTTGTGGCTCAGCTGGTAAAGAATCCGCCTGCAATGTGGGAGACCTGGGTTCAATCCCTGGGTTGGGAAGATCCCCTGAAGAAGGGAAAGGCTACCCACTCCAGTATTCTGGCCTGGAGAATTCCATGGACTCTATAGTCCATGGGGTCTCAAAGAGTCGGACACGACTGAGCGACTTTCACTGTGCACTATGCTGTATACTCTTAGGAATGTTTCTAGCCTTCTGAAAAACAGAGGCCCAAATTACATGGCAAGAAGAAACAAAGCCATTATGAGAAGCCGGGTTTCTGGGTCAGTGATCTTTCATCTTCATCTTACTGTTTCTGTCTTTACTCTCAAAGTTTAAGCCTTGGAAACAGGTGGCACAGGTTTCTGGGTCAGTGATCTTTCATCTTCATCTTACTGTTTCTGTCTTTACTCTCAAAGTTTAAGCCTTGGAAACAGGTGGCAAAGGCCCTGAAAGGAGGGCTCAAAATATAACACGCAACAGCTCCCACGGGGGCTTCCCTGGTGGCTCAGCAGTAAAGAATCCGCCTGCCAATGCAGAAGACTTGCATTTGATCCCTGGATCAGGAAGATCTCCTAGAGAAGGAAATGGCAAGCCACTCCAGTATTCTTGCCTGGGAAATCCCATGGGTAGAGGAGCCTGGTTTGATACAGTCCATGGAGTTGGAAAGAGTCAGACTTATCTTAGCAACTAAGCAATAACAACAACAACAGCTTCCAAAGGACAACTTGATAATAGTTTTCTTAATGAAACCACAGGTCTGGTTCAGTTGATTTAAATCCTGCTTGAATCATACAGCCTTTGGATTCAGCTCTATGATTGGTTGTTGGCCTGATGATTCACTTAATGGAGAAATTAAGAACATTGAATGAATTTTAAAATTGTGATAAAATACATGTGACATAAAATTTTAGCCATTTAAGTGGTTATTTTAACCATTTTAAGTGTATTGTTCGGTGGTGTTGTTCTCAGTCGCTCACTTGTGTCCAACTCTTTTGCGATCCCATCTATTCTAACCTGCTAGGCTTCTCTGTCCATGGCATTCTCCAGGCAAGAATACTGGAGTATTTCCTCCTCCAGGGGGTCTTCCTGACCCAGGGCTCAAACTCTTGAGTCTCTTACTTTGCAGGCAATTCTTCACCTGCTGAGCCTTCAGGGAAGCCCTCAGTAGCGTTAAATGTATTCAAATTGTTGTGCAACCAATTGGTGTTGTGCACCAATCTACAGAACTTTTTCATCTTGCAAAAGTTAAACTATATAACCATTAAAAACAATTCCTTGTTCTCCCCTGTCCCCAGGTCCAGGCAACCACCATTCTACTTTCTGTTTCTACAAAGATGACTGCTCCAAGTACCTCATACTAGTGGAATCATATAATATTCGTCTTCTGTGAGTGGCTTATTTCACTTAGCATAATGTCCTCAAGGTTCATTCGTGTTGTAGCATTTGTCAGAATTCCCTTCCTTTTTAAGGTTGAATAATACTATATGTATATATTACATTTTGTCTATCCAATTGTCTATTCATGGGCAGTTGTGTGTTTCCACCTTTTGGCTAATTGTGAATAATGCTGCTATATACATGTGTGTACAAGTATCTATTTGGGTCCCTAGTTTCAATTCTTTTGGGTACATACCCATAAGTGGAATTGCTGGATCATAGGGTAATCTTATTTTTAATTTTTTGAGGACCTGTCATACTTCCTTCCGAAGAGACTGTACCATTTTACTGATACATTTCTACCAAAAGTGCACAAAGATTTCAGTTTTTCCACATCCATATAAACACTTGCTATTTTTTTTTTTTTTGATAGTAGTCTACCTAATGGATGTGAGGTAGTAGCTCATCATGGTTTTGACTTGTATTTCTCTAATGATTGGTCACTTGTATATCTTCTTTGGAGAAATGTCTAGTCAAGTCCTCTGGCCATTATTTAATTTGGTTGATTTTTGTTTTTGAGATCAAGAACATTTAAAGATTTTTTTGCAGTGTGTATCTAGAATGACATTGTAGGTTTATTTAAGTCCAAGTTCTTTGACTTTTTTCCAGTGACGCTGTCACAGTCCCTGTTGTGAAACACAATGAGCTCCTCAAGGTAAATTCCAAGTTTAGGTAGCATTTGATGTGGCTCTATCCAGTTTTTAATTTTAATTTATGATAATAGGATCAGGATTTTAGATAAATCAGGTACTATGTCTCTTGATATAGCAAAGAGGAAGGTATTCGTTATTTTCTGTGCTGATGGCATTGTCCTATGCTGTTCACTAGGAGGAACAACTCAGAATCAAGTATGCCATGTTTAAAATGTATTCCTGTGAGGTCTAATGAAGGGCTAAGTCTAGTAATGTTCCAGGGGTCCTGGGGTGGTGGTATGTATTTTGGGACAAACACAACCCACGGGAACATAGGAGATTTAATTCTGCTCCACAGTAATGATGCCACAGGAGCCACATTGAAGATCATAAGTGGCAGATACGGTTGGTTGCTAGCTTCTCTCTTAAAAATGTTTCAGGCCAATCTTGAGAGCTATAGGGATAGAAATTTAGGACTTTGCTATACTTTTTAGTGTCTTAAGGGCAGAGGTGTTTTTTTGAGAAAAGTCTTATTTACCTGTAGACGTTCTCAGCCCACTCTGTGCTAAGGCCTTATTAACAGACAAGAGCATGAAGCAGATCCTTTGCTTTCCTCACTGTCTACATGTCTGGGGTCTCAGCACAGGAGTCTCCTCTCAGTCAGCTTATCAGTAAATTCCGTTTTGGATTGTCTTCTATAGAAACCTTGTGAAAGCCCTGATGAGAAAAATGGTTATGTGAGATGTATAGCCAAAGAGAGATACTTAACATTCATCCCTGTAGCTTCTCTGAGCGACTTCTTGGTATTAAGCTGCAGTACCCCAAACCTGGCTCTGTGGTATATTGTTCTAGCTTCACACAGAAAATTCAGAGTCCAACCTAAGGCATAACAACATTCCTTAAACTTTTATTGAGCCCCTCTGTAACATATAGCATATATAGAACATCTCAGATTCTTTTTGCTTTTCCTTTTTAAATTAAAACCATAGTAAGCACTATCCTATTATTATATATATAAGGCTACTCATAGTAAATTATTTTCAGAGCCAGAAAAAGGAAAAAAAGACTTTTCCAAAAGCAGTTTTTCTTTTTTTTTAAATTAAACTTTTTATTTTCTATTGGAGTATAACTGATGTTGTGATAGTTTCAGGTGGACAGCAAAGGGACTCCACCATACATACATGTGTGTCCGTTCTCCCCCAAACTCCCCTTCCTCCAGGCTGCCATATAATATTGAACAGAGTTCCCTATGCTACACAACAAAAATAAAATTATGCAATTCTGTGAATTTCTTTGCTTTTGGCTTGACTATCAGGAAGATTCATTTTAAACTCAATTATTTTTTTTAATCTAATATTTTTTGAACTCAGTATTTGCTGGCCTTGCTTTGTTTGGTGTATTCTCTCTCTCTCTTTTAAAGGTGCTTGCAGGGTTGATTTCTTCTGTGGCTTCTCTCATTGGCTTGTAATGGCCAGCTTCTCCCTGTGTGCTCACATGGCCCTTCTTATGTGTTGTTTATTCTTTTTAAACAGATTCACTTAGGTATACTTTACCATAAAAACAAGCCATTTAAACTGAACAATTCCATGGTTTTTAGTAAGTTTATAGAGTGTGCAACTATCATCACAACCTAATTTTAGAATATTTTCATCACCTCCCAAAGGTCCCTTCCCTCAGCCCTAGGCAACCACTAACCTACATTCTGCCTCTATAGATTTGTCTGCTCTGGATATTTCATGTAAATGGAGTCATACAATATGTGGTTTTTGTGACTGGCTTCTTTCATTGAGCATAATGTCTTCCAAGTTCATTCACATTGTAGCATACTTCATTCCTTTTTATTGCTGAATAATATTACATTGTATGGATATACCACATTTTGTTTATTTATAGTTGATGGGCACTTGTTTCCAGGTTTTGGTTATTGTGAATAATGTTACTAGGACCATTCACTTACTAGTCTTTGTATAGCTGTATATTTTTATTTTTCTTTGGTAGATACATAGGAGTAGAATAGATGAGTCTTACGGGTAATTTATGTTTAGAAACTACCCAACTGTTCTCCAAAGTAATGGTACCATTTAGCAATTCCACCAACAACATATGAGGGTTTTAGCTTCTCCATGTTCTCACCAACACTTGACATTGTATCCTTTCTGGATTACAGTCATTTCAGTGGATGTGACTATGAAGTGGTGTCTCATTGTAACTTTAATTTGGATTTAGTGGATTTCCCTAGTGACACACGATGTTAAGTATTTTTTCATGTACTTATTGGCTATTCATGTACCTTTTTTGGTGAAATGTTTATTCCGATCTTTTGTTTATATTTAATTCAGTTATTTAATTCAATTCTTATCAATGAATTGTAGCAGTTCTTTATACATTCTGGATGTGAGTCTTTTATCAAATATGTGACTTGTAAATATTTTCTCCCAGTTTGTGGTTCACCTTTCTATTTTCTTAACAGTGTCTTTTTGAAGTGCAAAACTTTAAAATTTTGCAGAAGTCTAATTTATCAATCTTTTTCTTTAGAATGTTTTTGATATCATATCTAAAAATATTTGCCTAATCTAAGGTCATGGAGATTTTCTCCTATATTTTCTTCTTACAAGTTGTATAGTTTTGGTTCTTACATATAGTAAGAGATGTTAGGTTTGTGATTCATTTTGAGTTACTTTTTGTTGTTTGGTGTGAAGTAAGGGTCCAAATTCATCCTTTTCCTTGTGGATATCTAATTTTCCCAGCATCATTTGTGGAAAAGATGGTTTTTGTTAATTGTTGACTCTGTTTTTATTACATTTATGCCTTTCAAGAAAAGGTGAAGTAGGTAGGGCATAAAGAAATAATGTCTGAACGAAGATGAAGACAGTCTTTTGTGTTGGAGTTTTAAGTACTTACATGAGAGAATGAGCATCTGGCTGATGTTTTAAAGAATAAATTGAACCAAGATTTTATTTTGTTTCCTTCATCTCCCCTATTTCCCCCGACTGGACATCTGCTTCCCTCCTGTGAGAGGAAGTGAAAGAGGCATAGACACAAACTATTTTTACTGTGTTGTTCCCTTTTAAGAAAAAAACCCTACTCTGCAGGGTCAGTTTAGTACTGAATTACCCTACGCCAAGTGCTCTATTGCAGTTTTTGGAAGCTGACTTTCCCCAGGAAGCAGAACTGCTATTCCTGGTTCTCAGTGTTATGTAATAACATAACTTGTCACTTTTAAGGATGCTGATGGGTGTCAAGAGAGACCACTGAACTCTTCATATATTTGACTTACTGATGAATTTCTCACAAGAAATATCCTAGGAGATAGAACCAGGGTTGGGAACCCTCTACATCCAGATCCTACACGTATCTTCAGTAATGGGTAGAGGTAACTGCAAATAGAAATACGTTCAGTTGCTTTCTGGGGTTGACCGATACAAGTAGCAAAACCAGCATCCTTGGGGAAGTCTGTCCCTGGAAAAATACCATCCATCTGCTCTCTTAAGTCCTGAAAAGAATAGGATAAGTATATCTTCCTCTATGGAAATTTACTGAGTTCCTCTGTTTCATGGTGCTGACCTGGCAGCTATAACTTGGGCACTTTTCTACTCTAGCTTTGCCTAAGATTCCTCACAATCAGGCCTGTGGCATCATTATCAACATAACAATGTAATATGAATATTATCTACAAGATAAGTCTTCGCCTGCCTTTTAAAACCAGCGCTGTTGAAGGCAGTATGTAGATACAATTGAGGTGACATTTGGAGTATGGCAAACTCCCTCTCATTAAATGAGCTCTGACCAGAGAAAAGTCTTGAAATGATGCCTGAGGGATAAAGTTGAACAGCAGGATTTTGTTTTCAGTCCTGTATTTTTCTTTTTACAGACCTAGAACTCATCCGTTCTAGGGTTCATCAGCTGCTTTGGTTAGACTTATTCTTCTGACGTCCTTCTAAAAGGAGCTCCAGAATCTCCATCCTCCTCCATCTCTAGGCACCTTCTTTAGTAGCCTGGCAGTCAAGACCTATGTGAGTCTGGTCGTTGGCAGTCTGGGTCCCTCTTGCTGCCTTCTTGCTCTGTGTTCTGGTGTGGCAGCCACTTACTAGGAAGGGGGCAGCTTCAGCATCCAGGGGAAGTTCCCCTAAAATTCTGACCCATGGTTTGTCAGAACGAGGAACTCCACTTAGTTTAAAATTTATTTAGCATGCACATCTTCTGGCTTCCTTGGAGCTTTTTGCTAGGTTTTGTTGTTGTTTTGCATTTTAGAATGATATTCAGGAGCAAGTGCTTTGTGGGCGGAAGAAAAGGAGAGGAGAGATTCTGAGGGCACAGGGTATCTGAAAGAGCAAGATGGGCCAGGGAAGGGAGGGAAGGTTGGAGAGCCTTTGTCTACTTCAAAATTTTCCTGAATGCCTTGCCCTGACAGCAGGGGTGATAGATATGCAGATAGGTCCTGCATTGCTGCTCTCAAATCACACCAGCATTGCAATAGTGGCCTTCTACAATCTGTGCACCTACCTTTGTTGTCTGACACAGGAGAATGACACAAATGGTAGCAATGAACAGCCAAATAAGAGAGCAGTTTATTACACATGGGAGTTAAGAACGAGTTTTGGACAGGTGGTAGCTGGTGGCACCAGGGAAAAGATGCCTTAGGTGGCTTCCGTTTCACTCATGCATTCAGAACAAACTTACTAAACTGGGAACATGACCAAAACGTCCTTAACATTACCCTCAGCTTGACTAAACTTCAGACAGGTTTCTTTCTTCCTGACTATAAGGTCACCTTCACCTTGTAGAGCATTTACTTTAGAAAGCTTGCAGTGGTAAATTCTTTGCCCGTTTGAGATGTAAATGTCTTCCTGGCCTCTTGACTGTTTTACAATCCAGGACCTCCTTTGTCAAGGACCTGGGAGCCATCCTTTGAAATACCGCTGTAATCAGCAAGAAAGATGGCATCCAGATCTGCTAATTTCCTCGGTAACCTAGGAATTGCCTAAACTTGATTAACAGAAGTGTCAAATAGCAAACACAGCTTAATCACAATGACCAACCTCCCTCCTAACATCCTTTAGTACTTTTCCAGTAGCACACCCCAGCACTTAAAAACCCCCTTGCTTTTTGTTTCTAAGGAAGTTGAGTTGTCTCTCTCCTCCAGTGCAAGAGACTTGACCCCTATTGCAATAGCGAATAAAATATTCTTCCTTGCCAGTAAACTCTATTCTCTGCAATTTTTCTCTGATATGTAGAAACTTGAACAGTATTTTGCATACTGTTCATGGGGTTCTCAAGGCAAGAATACTGAAGTGGTTTACCATGCCCTTCTCCAGTGGACCACATTCTGTCAGACCTCTCCACCAAGACCTATCCATCTTGGGTGGCCCCACACGGCATGGCTTAGTTTCATTGAGTTAGATAAGCTGTGGTCCATGTAATCAGATTGGCTAGTTGTCGGTGATTGTGGTTTCAGTCTGTCTGCCCTCTGATGCCCTCTCTCACTGCCTACTGTCTTACTTGGTTTTCTCTTAACTTGGAAGTGGGGTATCTCTTCACGGCTCCTCCAGCAAAGCACAGCCGCTGCTCCTTAACTTGGATGTGGGGTAGCTCCTCCCAGCTGCCGCCCCTGACCTCGCACGAAGGGTAGCTCAAAAACAAAAACAACACCCAGTTGTGGATGGGACTGGTGACAGAAGCAAGGTTCAGTGCTATAAAGAGCAATATTGCATAGGAACCTGGAATGTTAGGTCCATGAATCAAGGCAAATTGGAAGTAGTCAAACAGGAGATGGCAAGAGTGAACATCGACATTCTAGGAATCAGCGAACTAAGATGGATTGGAACGGGTGAATTTAACTCAGATGACCATTATATCTACTACTGTGGGCAGGAATCCCTTAGAAGAAATGGAGTAGCCATCATGGTCAACAAGAGAGTCTGAAATGCAGTACTTGGATGCAATCTCAAAAACGACAGAATGATCTCTGTTCGTTTCCAAGGCAAACCATTCAATATCACGGTAATCCAAGTCTATGCCCCGACCAGTAACGCTGAAGAAGGTGAAGTTGAACGGTTCTAGGAAGACCTACAAGACCTTCTAGAACTAACACCCCAAAAAAGATGTCCTTTTCATTATAGGGGACTGGAACGCAAAAGTAGGAAGTCAAGAAACACCTGGAGTAACAGGCAAATTTGGCCTTGGAGTACAGAATGAAGCAGGACAAAGGCTAATAGAGTTCTGCCAAGAGAATGCATTGGTCATAGCAAACATCCTATTCCAACAACACAAGAGATGACTCTACACATGGACATCACCAGATGGTCGACACCGAAATCAGATTGATTATATTCTTTGCAGCCAAAGATGGAGAAGCTCTATACAGTCAGCAAAAACAAGACCGGGAGCTGACTGTGGCTCAGATCATGAACTCCTTATTGCCAAATTCAGACTTAAATTGAAGAAAGTGGGGAAAACCACTAGACCATTCAGGTATGACCTAAGTCAAATCCCTTATGATTATAAAGTGGAAGTGAGAAATAGATTTCAGGGACTAGATCTGATAGACAGAGTGCCTGATGAACTATGGACAGAGGTTCATGACATTGTACAGGAGACAGGGAACAAAACCATCCCCAGAAAAAAGAAATGCAAAAAAGCAAATTGGCTGTCTGAGAAGGCCTTACAAATAGCTGGGAAAAGAAGAGAAGCGAAAAGCAAAGGAGAAAAGGAAAGATATTCCCATCTGAATGCAGAGTTCCCAAGAATAGCAAGGAGAGATAAGAAAGTCTTTCTCAGCGATCGATGCAAAGAAATAGAGAAAAACAATAGAATGGGAAAGACTAGAGATCTCTTCAAGAAAATTAGAGACACCAAGGGAACATTTCATGCAAAGATGAACTCAATAAAGGACAGAAATTGTATGGACCTGACAGAAGCAGAAGTTAAGAAAAGGTGGCAAGAATACACTGAAGAACTGTACAAAAAAGATCTTCACGACCCAGATAATCACGATGGTGTGATCACTCACCTAGAGACAGACATCCTGGAATGTGAAGTCAAGTGGGCCTTAGAAAGCTTCACTATGAACAAAGCTAGTGGAGGTGATGGAATTCCAGTTGAGCTATTTCAAATCCTGAAAGATGATGCTGTGAAAGTGCTGCACTCGATATGCCAGCAAATCTGGAAAACTCAGCAGTGGCCACAGGACTGGAAAAGGTCAGTTTTCATTCCAGTCCCAAAGAAAGGCAATGCCAAAGAATGCTCAAACTACCATACAATTGCACTCATCTCACATGCTAGTAAAGTAATGCTCAAAATTCTCCAAGCCGGGCTTCAGCAATATGTGAACCGTGAACTTCCAGATGTTCAAGCTGGCTTTAGAAAAGGCAGAGGAACCAGAGATAAAATTGCCAACATCTGCTGGATCATTGAAAAAGCAAGAGAGTTCCAGAAAAACATCTATTTCTGCTTTATTGACCATGTCAAAGCCTTTGACGGTGTGGATCACAATAAACCGTGGAAAATTCTTCAAGAGATGGGAACACCAGACCACTTGATCTGCCTCTTGAGAAACCTGTATGCAGGTCAGGAAGCAACAGTTAGAACTGAACATAGAGCAACAGACTGGTTCCAATAGGAAAAGACTGTATATTGTCACCATGCTTATTTAACTTACATGCAGAGTACACCATGAGAAACGCTGGGCTGGAAGAAGCACAAGCTGGAATCAAGATTACCCGGAGAAATATCAATAACCTCAGATATGCAGATGACACCACCCTTATGGCAGAAATTGAAGAAGAACTAAAAAGTCTCTTGATGAAAGTGAAAGAGGAGAGTGAAAAAGTTGGCTTAAAGCTTAACATTCAAAAAACTAAGATCAGGGCATCTGGTCCCATCACTTCATGGGAAATAGATGGGAAAACAGTGGAAACAGTGTCAGTCTTTATTTTTGGGGGGACTCCCAAATCACTGCAGATGATGATTTCAGCCATGAAATTAAAAGATGCTTACTCCTTGGAAGGAAATTTATGACCAACCTAAGTAGCATATTACAAAGCAGAGACATTACTTTGCCAACAAAGGTCCGTCTAGTCAAGGCTATGGTTTTTCCAGTGGTCATGTATGAATGTGAGAGTTGGACGGTGAAGAAAGCTGAGCACCGAAGAATTGATGCTTTTGAACTGTGGTGTTGAAGAAGACTCTTGAGAGTCCCTGGACTGCAAGGAGATCCAGCCAGTCCATGCTAAAGGAGGTCAGTCCTGGGTGTTCATTGGGAGGACTGATGTTGAAGCTGAAACTCCAATACTTTGGCCACCTCGTGCAAAGAGTTGACTCATTGGAAAAGACCCTAATGCCGGGAAGGATTGGGGGCAGAAGGAGAAGGGGATGACATATGGTGAGATGACTGGATGGCATCACCGACTCGATGGGCATGGGTTTGGGTGGACTTCGGGAGTTGGTGATGGAGAGGGAGGCCTGGCATGCTGGGATTCATGGGGTCACAAAGAGTTGGGCACAACTGAGTGACTGAACTGAACTGAACTTAACTGAACAGCATTTTATCTGAACTGACTGAGTTTGGAAAGCTGTTGACCAAGAGGACAGGATAACTTTATCACACTACACTGTTATCAGCTCATTACTAGGGGTTTGACACCTAAAACATTTCATGTGCTATTAATCACCTACAATAAATTCCAAATCAAAGCCAGAATGCTTCTCATTTTTCTTTGCTATATACATATGTTTGGGCTATCTTATACATATACATATGTGTCTATATATATATATAATATATATATATATACACACACACACACACATGCATGCATGAATGCATGCTCAGTTGCTTCAGTCACATCTGACTCTTTGTGACCTTATGGACTGTAGCCCTCCAGTCTCCTCAGTCCATGGGATTCTCCAGGCAATAATACTGTACTGGGTTGCCATGCCCACCTCCAGGGGATCTTCATGACCCAGAGATCGAACCTGCATCTTCTGCATTGCAGGTGGATTATTAAGAGGTGAGCCACCTGGAAAGCCCATATTATGTATACACTCACACAATTGTATATGTACACAGACACACACAATTAGTAACAGCTGTCATTTTTTGTAGGCCTACATTGTGCTAGGCACCCTGTACTTTGTATATACAGTACTTTACAAGCATCTCCTTATTTAATTCATACAGCATTTCTATGAGTTAGGTACCATTATTTATTTCACAGTAGAGAAGCTGAGGCTGAGAGAGTTAAGTAACAACCTCAAATTGCCCTCAGAGTGGAATTTGAACACAGTTCATCAATCTACAAATCCTGGCATCAAGGTTTTAAAGGTTGCCCTTCAAGGGGTCACTGAGTTATCTCATTAGGATTCTGGCCCAGAGGAAAACTTGTATTTCCAGAAGTGATTAAGGAAGAGCTTCTTTTAAATTGTACCTCCATCTCATCCCCCAGAGGCATGGTAGAAGATTTTGTTATTCTTTCAGTTCAATTCAGTTCAGTCGCTCAATCATGTCCAACTCTTTGGGACCCCATGGACTGCAGCATGCCAGGCTTCTCTGTCCATCACCAATTCTCAGAGCTTACTCAAACTCATGTCCATTGCATTGGTGATGCCATCCAACCATCTCATCCTCTGTCATCCCCTTTTCCTCCTGCCTTCAATCTTTCCCAGCATCAGGGTCTTTTCAAATGTGTCAGTTCTTCCCATCAGGTGGCCAAAGTACAGAGAATGAATATTCAGGACTGATTTCGTTTAGGATGGACTGGTTTGATCTCCTTGCAGTCCAAGGGACTCTCAAGAATCTTCTCCAACACCACAGTTTAAAAGCATCCAATTCGTCAGCACTCAGCTTTCTTTATAGTCCAACACTCACGTCCAAACATGACTACTGGAAAAACAATAGCTTTGACTAGACGGGCCTTTGTCTACAAAATAATGTCTCTGCTTTTTAATATGCTGTCTAGGTTGGTCATAACTTTTCTTTCAAGGGGCTTGTGTCTTTTAGTTTCATGGCTGCAGTCACCATCTGCAGTGATTTTGGTGCCCCCCAAAATAAAGTCTGTCACTGTTTCCATTGTTTCCCCATCTATTTGCCATGAAGTAATGGGACCAGATGCCATGATCTTTGTTTTCTGAATGTTGAGTTTTAAGCCAGCTTTTTCACCCTCCTCTTTCACTTTTATCAAGAGGCTCTTTAGTTCTTCACTTCCTGCCATAAGTGTGGTGTCATCTGCATATATGAGGTTATTGATATTTCTCCTGGCAATATTGATTCCAGCTTGTGCTTCATCCAGCCCAGCATTTCTCATGATGTACTCTGCATATAAGTTAAATAAGCAGAGTGACAATATACAGCCTTAATGTACTCCTTTGCCAACTTGGAACCAGTATGTTGCTCCATGTCCAGTTCTAACTGTTGCTTCCTGACCTGCATACAGATTTCTCAGGAGGCAGGCCAGGTGTTCTGGTATTCCCATCTCTTTAAGAATTTTCCGCAGTTTGTTGTGATCCACATAGTCAAAGGCCTTGGCATAGTTAACAAAGCAGAATTAGATGTTTTTCTGGAACTCTTTTGCTTTTTCGATGATCCAATGGATGTTGGCAATTTGATCTCTGGTTCCTCTGCCTTTTCTAAATCCAGCTTGAACACCTGGAAGTTCACGGTTTGTGTAAGGGAACCTCATCTCAAAGTATGCCCAGCCCTCCATTTCCCTCTACCAGTCACCTGAATTTCTGCTTTGTGGGCTGGCCCAATCTCTTGGAGCAGCCAGTCTGATCTTCATTTCAGGGTTGCTCTGACAAGGACAGCTGCATTCTCCCATGGTGCTTTTAGCACACACTATGTATTCCCTCAGTGAATCTTGAGAATAGTAGCAATTTCCTCTCTGACTAGTGCCTAGGAGCAGGCTCCAACGTTTTCTCTGTCATTCTTTCAATGGTCTGTCTTCTTAGCAGCACTTGGGTGATGAATACAACTCAAACAATGCACTGTGATGTCACCAGCCCACAAGTGATGATGTCAGAAGACGCAACAGTAACCAGAGCATCAAGAAGCTGACAGCAATGGTTTCTACTTATTTCAAAATACCAGCAATGCCAGAGAAATAAGTCCCTGTTAAGAAAACCCAAGTCTTTCTAGTTTCTAATTTTTTAATGAGATGAGAGGAAAAAGGTTTAGCTAGAACCAACTTCAGCACTGCTTGTATCAGTGTGTATGCTTAAAGGAATCACAAAATTTCTATACATCTCACTTTCTCCTCCCCTCTAAAAAATAAATATTTAAAAAAAAATCACAAAATTTCAGAAGCATTGGACTGCCTAGAAAAAGTATCTCAAATTATAAGTGGTTTTTACTGAAAATTCAAGTCCATGTGCCTGATGCACAGTGAGGCCAAACAATACCGAAACATCAGACTTTGGAACAGAGTTTTATTGATGGCCATGCAAGGAGATGGGTGCCTCATGCCTTAAAAACCCCAAACCCCCTGAAAGCTTTCAGCAAAACCCTTTTCTAGGAAAGGTGAAGGAGGCATGTGGTTAGTTGTTGCAGACTTCTTGGTGTCAGATTCTTTGTTCTTGAGGTCAGGTCATGGTCAGGTAACGATGTTCTTGTAATTCTCTACCAAATGAATGTTATTTTCTGTTCTGACAAGAAACTGCAAGGTCCCAAGGCACAGCTTTTACCCTCCGAGATCTTGGTCCTGGCTAAGAGGAGGCAGATCTCAATTGGCAGCTTCCTCAGGACCATGTCTCCAGAACCTGCCCAGGTGTCATCGCTGACAGAGCCAGGCACCCAACCCAGCTGGCCCTCAGGCTCCTCAGACTGCCCAAACAGAGGCAAGGAGGGTGCGGCATGTGGAACTGGGTGCCGCAGACTGTGACCCAGGCAGATGGCCACTGCTCTTAGGTCACAGAGATGGGTTGGGGAGAGGTTCACCACTGCTGAAGGCCTAGGCCAAGGCCAGTGGCTGGCTGTGGTGGGGGTTCTGGAGTCCTGCAAGACAGAGCCCCAAGCCTATTCTCTGAGGCCCCCAGTTTATCCACTGGCCTAAGGCCAGGGAGAAGGTTGGGATCTGCCTGTTCCCTCACTCTCTACCTGAGGACCACTACACCACACACTGTTGGCTGAATCCGTCACTAACTGCCCCTGACTGACAGTTGGTTGCTTGTGGGCGAGGCCCTGCCGTGCCCACCAGTGGCTGAGCAGGACCACGAACAGTTGCTGACTAACAGCTGGTTGCTCCTGGGTGGGACCTAGTGTGGTGCTGACCAACGGCTCAGCAGGACCACTAAGGGCAGCTCACTGACAAACTGGTTGCCTTTGGGTGGGACCCACTGTGGTGCTGACCAATGACTGAACAGGGCCACTAATTGTGGTTCATTGACAGCTGGTTGCTGATGGACAGGGCCCATGGTGGCGCCACCAGCAGGCTGAGCTGGGGGCATTGCCTAGTAATGGTGTGGTAATGAGGCTCAGCAATGTCTGTGTGCTAAGGGCTGCACCCCCCTGTGCTCTGTCACAGGACTATGAATGTCTCCACACACTGAGGTAGGTGGTAAGTCATGTTTTTACTTCACAAACCACCCCACTCATGTGGAACACAGTGAGGTTTTATTCTGTGAACCTATGAAAAGCACCTTGCGGGTTTATGAATCGGGGCCATTTGGATTGAGGGGACCAATGGTGAAAAGGTTTTGGTTCCAGGTTTTCTCCTTCCTCCCTGTTGCAGTGGCTCTCCTTTCAGTTCAGTTCAGTTAAGTTCAGTCACTCAGTCATGTCTGACTCTTTGTGACCCCATGGACTGCAGCACACCAGGCCTTCCTGTCCATCACCAACTCCTGGAGTTTACTCAAACTCATGTCCATCATGTCACAAACCTCCATCCATAGTTCTTCAGGCACTCTATCAGATCTGATCCTTTGAATCTATTTCTCACTTCCATTATATAATCGTAAGTGATTTGATTTAGGTCGTACCTGAATGGGCTAGTGGTTTTCCCTATTTTTTTCAATTTAAGTCTGAATTTGGCAATAAGGAGTTTGTGATCTGAACTACAGTCTGCTCCTGGTCTTGTTTTTGCTGACTGTATAGAGCTTCTCCATCTTTGGTTGCAATCAGTATGATCAATCTGATTTTGGTATTGACCATCTGGTGATGTCCATGTGTAGAGTCTTCTCTTGTGTTTTTGGAAGAGGGTGTTTGCTATGGCCAGAAAAGGGAATGTCAGAGAAGAGAATGACAAACTACTTCAGTATTCTTGCCTTGAGAACCTCATGAACAGTATGATAGGACATTGAAAGATAGGACATTGAAAGATGAACTCCCCAGGTCGGTAGGTGCCCAATATGCTACTGGAGATTGAGTAATAACTCCAGAAGGAATGAAAAGATGGAGCCAAAGCAAAAACAACACCCAGTGTGGATGTAACTGGTGATGGAAGTAAAGTCTGATGCTGTAAAGAGCAATATTGCATAGGAACCTGGAATGTTAGGTCCATGAATCAAGGCAAATTGGAAGTGGTCAAACAGGAGATGGCAAGAGTGAACATCGACATTCTAGGAATCAGTGAACTAAAATGGACTGGAATGGGTGAATTTAACTCAGATGACCATTGTATCTACTGCTGTGGGCAAGAGTCCCTTTGAAGAAATGGAGTAGCTATCATAGTCCACGAAAGAGTCCGAAATGCACTACTTGGATGAAATCTCAAAAATGACAGGATGATCTCTGTTCGTTTCCAAGGCAAATCATTCAATATCAGAGTAATCCAAGTCTATGCCCCAACCAGTGATGCTGAAGAAGCTGAAGTTGAATGGTTCTGTGAAGCCCTATAAGACCTTCTAGAACTAACACCCAAAAAAGATGTCCTTTTCATTATAGGGGACTGGCATGCAGAAGTAGGAAGTCAAGAGATACCTGGAGCAACAGGCAAATTTGGCCTTGGAGTACAGAATGAAGCAGGGCAAAGTCTCTCCTCTCACTAGGCCTGTAACACATTCAGCACTTGCCTCAGATTTAATGTAAGAATTTTATTTCTATTTATTTTTGTTCCAGATATTTTTAAGTGTTGAAGAAATGTTTTGCAAAAATCAACATATATTATCCTAGACAAGGTAACTTAAAGTGCCTAAAAGTAATAATTTTGCCTAATTGTAAGCACTTTGTGGAAAATTTGAAGTGTAGATTACTGATAATCCCATTAACCCAGAAGCAACCATTGCCAGTAGTTTTTTTTTTTTTTCTTTAAGTCTTTCATTCTGAAGCTCTGTTGTTTGCAAATGAAAAGACATGGCCCTTGCCTGATAGGAACTTACAACTTTAAAGGTAATACAAATGAGAAAAACTTAGACAAATTAAGGTGAAAAACTAGATTACATATAAAATAAGGATGATGATGATGCTAGGAGATAGAAACACCAGTTTTTCTATAAACATATATGTTCAATTTTTATACTAATATGAGAAACTTGTAAGAATCCATATACAGAGCCAATTTAGGAAAACAGGTGAATTTTTCTCTGAAACTAGTTAATTAGTGGCTCTAAAACAATAAGTGAATGAGCATCATGAAAACAGCTAATGAGTAAGTTGGGAATTAAGTAGGAGCCTAGCAGGGCTTTCCAGGTGGCTCAGTGGTAAAGGATCCACCTGCCAATGTAGGAGGCGAAGAGATGTGGGCTTGATCCCTGGGTCAGGAAGATTCCCTGAGTAGGAAGTGGCAACTCACTCTAGTATTCTTGCCTGGGACATCCCATGGATAAAGGAGCCTGGTGGGCTACAGTCTATGGGATCACAAAGAGTTGGTCACAACCGAGTGACTGAGCATACACACACGCACAGGAGCCTAGGAAGTCAGAAAACAAATCTAAGATATTTAGTACATACTGTATCTTTGATAGGCTCACTGATTTCTACAGTGTCACTGAGACCTACACTGCCTGGAATCAGCCACTTTCTGCCTTGTCTGCTATTAACATTTGCAGGCAAGCTGCTTCTCCTTTCTAGTGTTTTCTCATTTAAAAAAAATAGGAAAGATAGCTTGTTGTGAGTATTAAGTGAGATAATTCATATTAATGTATTTAATACAGTCCTTGGTACATAATAAGTGCTCAAGAAATATTAAGACTTGTTAAAGTCACTGTAAGGAAGTGGATGAAAGATCAAATTCTGGTCAGATTGCCTTGTCACTCTTGTGGCTTTTTTCTACTTGCTTGTAGGATCAAATCATCAACAACAATCTCTATTTAACAACTTTTTGTCCCAAGAGTTTGAGAATGAACCAGTTTTTTCTTTGAATTGTTTTAAGATAATCATGAATTTATCAAAGGAAGCATTCATGATTTGCTTCTGGGAAGTCCAGAGTTTTCTAAGGAAGACTTTTACATCATAAAGTCTCTAATAAAGTAGTAGTTATTTACTATTAATGAAATCACATGCATTTTCACCATTAAGATGGAAAAACCCCCTAAAAGAATTCTTTATCTTAGAAACAGTAATGTTGGATACATTTGAAGTCCATTACAACTTGGCATTTTGCAGCCCTCAGAGATGCCCCTGTGGTGAGATGATGGAGAAAAGAGACAGACCGAACATGAATATATGTTACATTCCATAAATATTATATATTTACGGAAAAGTAAAAAAAAACTTTTACTTACTATTCAGTGTTTAGCATGAGATTAAGATAATTTTTTAAGACATACATTTTATTTCATTTTTAACTTTTATTTTTATTGGAATATAGTTGATTAAAAATGTTGTGTCAGTTTCAGATGTACAGCAGAGTGATTCAGTTATATGATACATATATGTGTATCTATTCTTTTGAAAATTCTTTTCCCATTCAGGTTATTACAGAGTACTGAGCAGAGTTCCCTGTGCTATATACAGTAGATCCTTGTTGGTTATCTATTTTAAATATAGTGCTGTGTACACGTCAATCCCAAACTTCCAATTTATCCCTCCCCATACCTTTCCCCCTAGTAATGATAGGTTTGTTCTCTAAGTCTGTGAATCTGAAAAATATACATTTTAAAAACTAACATTTATTGTTTTCATATTATAAAATTAAGCTACATTTATTCTAGAAAATTTAGAAAGTAGGAACAAGAAAAATTTTAACATTTTTATATACTTCTGCCAGTTTCTATATAAATAGGTATTAATGTATTCATCATTATAATATGAAGCTTTTAATTTCTAAATTCATAAAGAACCAATAAGTCAACTGACTTACTTTGGTTTGCTGGGCACTGGCTTTTATCAGAAGACCCTATTGTGTATGTTGGAGGAGACCAGTTGTTCGAAATTATTGTTTGATTTCTTTTGAGTTTTTGTAGCATAGGATCTTATTACAGTGTGGTCTGGGAGCCCATATCATCAGTATCAACTGGGAGTGTATTAGAAATGAAGAATTTTCAGCTTTACCACAGACCTAGTGAATCCCAACTGCATAATGTGATTCCTGGGTGATTTGTATGCACATTAAATTTTGAGTAACATTACTATAAGAATAACTTGTCAAAGTATTCAATATTTTTTTTCTCTAGCAAGACAGTCATTTAAAGCCTGATTGGTCCTTATTCCCAAAACAACATCTTCTCCAACCAGACGATGAGCTGCTTCCTGGGTTCTTACTTCCACAAAAGCAGTGTTGGAACGGGTCTAATAAGAGATCCACCAAACAGCCTGCAGGAAAAAGTTTTGCTAGCTCTCCCAGCCAGGAGATGAAAGAGAGAGAATGAATCTGGGCCATACCAACATGCCAATAAAACCCCACAAATTTGAAGGCTTTGTTGTGTAGCATTTTATTACTTTGTCAAAGTGCTCTTCCTGGACTCAGAGTTGAATGACCAGTAAATGGTATTGAACCAATTGATAAACCGATTAATGAAGTTTATCAATACCATTTTCATCAATGGAGGTTTTGATGCAATGGTCTATTGACCTGGAGAACTGAGTCTGGCTTTAAAGATCAAAGAGAAAAAGAACACTCCAAAACAACACAACCTGTCAGTTGAGGAGCTTTTAAGATGGAAGTAAATGTGTGCTTTGTCACCTTCCGATTCCTTATTTGCTGGCTTAGGAATGCATCGACAAAGCAGGGCTGTGGCAATTTCCTGGTAGGCATGACTAATAATAATAGCCTACATTTGACAGCATTTTATGATTCACAAAGTACTATAGCAGTGCTTCTCAGACTTTAATGTGCATATAAATTACTTGAAGATTTTGCCAAAATGAGGATATTGATTCCTAGCAAGTCCAGGGTGGGGGCTGAATTTGCCATTGTAACACATTTGCACGTAGTGCTAATAATTGCTGGTCCATAAAGTGTATTTTTAGTAGCAAGTTCTTACCATGATCTCTTTTGAGAGTCACAGAAATTCTGGGAGGTAGGTAGAGCAAGCATTTTTTTTTCCCTTCTTCATCAGAATATTGGCTCTATGAGGGTGAGGATTTGGATATGTTGCTCATTGCTATATCCCAAGTGCTTATAATAGTAGGCACACAGTACATTTTTATCAGATGGATGAATGGCTGAATCTTAA
Organism: Giraffa tippelskirchi; assembly: GCF_054371585.1. Taxonomy (NCBI): domain Eukaryota; kingdom Metazoa; phylum Chordata; class Mammalia; order Artiodactyla; family Giraffidae; genus Giraffa; species Giraffa tippelskirchi. The sequence goes on along the minus strand of NC_137276.1, from coordinate 187,130,025 downwards.
TTTTAGAGAGGAATTTAAATAATACTTTAACCAAAGTCACATTCTATTAAGTGGTTAAGATGGCATTTGAGGCTAAGAATCTACCTAAACCTGAGTTCAGTACAAAATGAACCTATTTAGTGAATTGACTTTGTTTTTGGTAACATAAAAATTTTTTTGAAGGAACTTTTAAAATTGAAGTGTAACGGAATGGCCAAACCATAAGTGTATAATTAATTAATTAATGCAGAGGAGCATACATAACCATCTCTCAGATCAAGAAATTACCAGTTCACCAGAAATGTGCCTCCCACTTCCTTCCAGTCATGATCCTCTGCTTTATTTTTTTTTTCCTTTTTTTTTTTTTATAAATTTATTTATTTTAGTTGGGGGCTAATTACTTTACAATATTGTAATAGTTTTTGCCATACATTGACATGAATCAGCCATGGGTTTACATGTGTTCCCCTTCCTGGACCCCCCACCCACCTCCCTCCCCATCCCATCCCTCTGGGTCATCCCATTGCCCCGGCCCTGAGCCCTTGTCTCATGCATCGAACATGGAATGGTGTTCCGTTTCACATATGATAATATACATGTTTCAATGCTATTCTCCCAGAACGTCCCACCCTCACCTTCTCCCTCAGAGTCCATAAAATTGTTCTATGCATCTGTGTCTCTTATTCTGTCTCGCATATAGGGTTATCGTTACCATCTTTCAAATTCCATATATATGCATTAGTATACTGTATTGTTGTTTTTCTTTCTGGCTTACTTCACTCTGTATAATGGGCTCCAGTTTCATCCATCTCAGTAGAACCGATTCAAATGTATTTTTTTTTAATGGCTGAGTAGATCCTCTGCTTTAGAGGTGGGTGCTGTTATAACTTCTATCACCACAGAATAGTTTGAACTTGATAGAAGTAACATTTTATAATCGATACTATTTAATGTTCGCTTCTTTCACTCAATATTATATTTGTGTTCTTGAAGATAGCAATAATTTACTCATTTTCATTTTATAGTATTCCATTGTGTGCATTGTGTTTGTTCCACAAATATACTAAAATTTATCATATATTTCACTGTTGATGGGCATTAGAGTTGATTCCTGTTTTAGGCTAATATGAATAGTGCTGCTATGGATATTTTTGTACATAATTTTTGGTGAACATATTGCATATTTCTATTGGATGTATTAGTATATTAGAAATGCAACATTTCTGATTTGGAGTATATCAGTTCTTCTTTCTTTTAATTTATTTATTTGGTTGCATTGGGTCTTAGTTGTAGCACACTAAGATCTTCATTGTGTCACGTGGGGTCTTTTGTTGCCTGGCATGGGCTTAGTTGCTCCACAGCACGTGGGACCTTAGTTTCGCAACCAGGGATTGAACCTGTGTCCCCTGCATTGCAAGGTGGATTCTTAACCATTGGACCAACAGGGAAGTGCCTATTTCAGTTCTGGCAGACAGCACCAATTTTTCAAAGAGATTGTATCAGTTAATTGTTTTGTTTTTTCTGTGATTTTTTAAAATGCTTATTAAATTCAGAGGGAAGACTACTTAAAAAGTCATCATTGGTTTTCTCTTAACTGTAAAAGGTTAGCATTTATGAAACAGGAACAGGTTATTTTAAAAAAAGGACAGTTAGAAATTGAAAATATGATAACAGAAATGAAAAGCTCAACAGAACAGTAGAAATCGCTAAGAAATTTGAAGAAACAGAAAGAGATATGGAAAATATAAAATATAAAAAAATTAAAGGACCAGATCATGAGATTCAATACCTTTAAGTTCAAAGAGAGAAAAAAAAAGAGGGAAAAGAGAAAGGAGGAAATCATTACTTAAATAGTCAGAGAAAAATTTCTTCAACATTGCTTTTTTCCTCTGTGTTTGTTTTGACCTCTATGTTTCAGGGCAAAGTCTTACCACATTTATCTCTGACCTTGCTTGCCTATCACATTTAAGAGTGTGGCCCTGAAAGAACTGATTGGAAGTTCTGAGCCTGTGGCTGAGGATTACTACAAGCTTCACTGTACTTGTCAATCCAGTTGGACTATTATTTATAGAAATAAAGGTTACAGTTTCCAGGTTGAAAGGATCCATAGATTTCCCAGCAGAGTTAAAAATAATTAAAAAAGACTCACTCCATGGCACATAATTTTGTACTTTCTCAAGTTCTACAAGTTTCCAGAAAAAAGTCACACACAAAAGATAAAAATCAGATTTCCAAGGAATTGTCAACAGCAACAAAAGAGGCTAGAATATAATGAAACATGGCCTCCAAATTTTTGAGGAAAAGTGATTCCTAGACTTCTACACTCAGTGAAATTCATAAACAAATGTGAGGATGGAATAAAAACATTCAGATTTTCCAGACTCATGCTCTGAAAAGTTTAATCTCCTAGAGCTTTTTCTCAGAGATATGATCTATTAAAATGAGAGTGTAAACTAAGAAAGAGAAAGACATAGGAAATAAGAAACAGGAGATTTAATATTAGAGATTGCAAAGGACTCTTCAGAATGAATGAAGGGAGAGCTAGGCATCGGGCATAGAGACAACAAGCATTAATGTCTAGAATTAAGTTAGAATAAATTTTAGTCTAATTTTACCACTGATAGCTATTTAACTTTCTTGAGGTTTATTTTGCATACATTTATTGGGCTTCCCTGATGGCTCTTCGTTCCAATCCCAAAGAAAGGCAATGCCAAAGAATGCTCAAACTACCGCACAATTGCACTCATCTCACATGCTAGTAAAGTAATGCTCAAAATTCTCCAAGCCAGGCTTCAGCAATACGTGAACCGTGAACTTCCAGATGTTCAAGCTGGTTTTAGAAAAGGCAGAGGAACCAGAGATCAAATTGCCAATATCCGCTGGATCATCGAAAAGCAAGAGAGTTCCAGAAAAAAATCTATTTCTGCTTTTTTGACTATGCCAAAGCCTTTGACTGTGTGGATCACAATAAACTGTGGAAAATTCTGAAAGAGATGGGAATACCAGACCATCTGACCTGTCTCTTGAGAAACCTGTATGCAGGTCAGGAAGCAACAGTTAGAACTGGACATGGAACAACAGACTGGTTCCAAATAGGAAAAGGAGTACGTCAAGGCTGTATATTGTCACCCTGCTTATTTAACTTATATGCAGAGTACGTCATGAGAAACGCTGGGCTGGAAGAAACACAAGCTGGAATCAAGATTGCCGGAAGAAATATCAATAACCTCAGATATGTGGATGACACCACCCTTATGGCAGAAAGTGAAGAAGAACTAAAGAGCCTCTTGTTGAAGGTGAAAGAGGAGAGTGAAAAAGTTGGCTTAAAGCTCAACGTTCAGAAAACTAAGATCATGGCATCTGGTCCCATCACTCCATGGGAAATAGATGGGGAAACAGTGGAAACAGTGTCAGACTTTACTTTTTTGGGCTCCAGAATCACTGCTGATGGTGACTGCAGCCATGAAATTAAAAGACGCTTACTCCTTGGAAGGAAGGTTATAGCCAACCTAGATAGCATGTTTAAAAGCAGAGACATTACTTTGCCAACAAAAGTCCGTCTAGTTAAGACTATGGTTTTTCCAGTGGTCATGTATGGATGTGAGAGTTGGACGGTGAAGAAAGCTGAGTGCCGCAGAATTGATGCTTTTGAACTGTGGTGTTGGAGAAGACTCTTGAGAGTTTCTTGGACTGCAAGGAGATCCAGTCAATCCATCCTAAAAGAGATCAATCCTGGGTGTTCATTGGAAGGTCTGTTGTTGAAGCTGAAGCTCCAATACTTTGGCCACCTCATGCGAAGGGTTGACTCATTGCAAAAGACCCTAATGCTGGGTAGGATTGGGGGCAGGAGGAGAAGGGGACGACAGAGGATGAGATGGTTGGATGGCATCACCGACTCGATGAACATGGGTTTGGGTAGACTCCGGGAGTTGGTGATGGACAGAGAGGCCTGGCGTGCTGCAATTCATGGGGTCGCAGAGAGTCGGACACGACTGAGCGACTGAACTGAACTGAACTGATGGCTAAGATGGTAAAGAATTTGCCTGCAATGTGGGAGACTTGGATTTGATCCCTGGGTTGGGAAGATCTCTTGGAGGAAGGCATGGCAACCTATTCTAGTATTCTTCCCTGGAGAACCGCATGGACAGAGTAGCCTGATGGGCTACAGTCCATAGGGTCGCGAAGAGTCAGACACAGCTAAGTGCGACTAACACACACACATATGAAAATATATAAATACATATATATATAATATACATTTTAATTTATAATTAGGGCTTCACAGGTGGTGTAGCAGTAAAGAATCCACCTTCCAATGCAGGAGATGCCAGAGACGCAGGTTTGATCCCTGGGTCAGGAAGATCCCATGGAGAAGGAAATGGCAGCCTGCTCCCCTATTCTTGCCTGGAGAATCTCATGGACCGAGGAGCCTGGCGGGCTACAGTCCATGGGGTCGCAAAGAATGTGGCACAGCTGAGTGAGCATGCACAATCCATAATTAAAATGCGTATTATTTTGGCCAGTTGTCTAGTGTCTATTCCTAGTGAATCTTTTGCTGATATCCCGAGAATCTTATTTGAAAGCACCTTTATTCATTTCTCCTGTGTATGCAAAGATATTGGGAAACAGTGGAGAGGACAAAAGAGAGGAAGCAGGAAGAAGGAAAACTTGAATATTCCCACAAATGCATGATTAGTCTATGAATTAAGGAGAGTCTTTGTCTCTGGATAATTCAGGATGAACACACTTCCCCTTCCCCCAGAGCAAGAGCAGCAAGTTTACTCTGGGAAGCTTACATGGTGACCAGTGCAGAAAAAGAATCCTGTCATATAATTAAAGAGCCATGGCTCTATAATTGACACAGATGTTCAGGTATGAATCACTGGAAAATGATCATCATTCTTACTGTGAAATGAGACTGATCCAGGTGAGGCTAGTCCCTCAAAGGAAAACCCAACATGGTGCAATGTGCTCAGGTAAGGCAGTGGGTGTATTTTGAACACCAAATTGCCTCTGGCTCAAATTCCCTTAGGTTTAAGCCCCATATCTTGCTTGTAAACCCTCTGTTACTTGCTGCTGTTACTAAAAACTGTTCTCACACTTGAGTGAGCCTCCGAGTAACCTGGAAGGCTTATTAAAACACAAATTCATGAATCCTACCTCCAGAGATTCCAGATCAGTGAGAGACTCAGAATTTTCATATTTATCAAGTTCCCATGTGAGTCACACTTTTTGTGGCACCAAGAAAAGAATTTTTAGAGGTTCAGATAAGCAACAGATGAGTTCAGTGGGAAAGAGTCAGTGTGTCGGGTGCTCCCAGCAATTGTTTTTGTTTTTATAATGAAATATTGCCACTAAACAGAAGAAAGTACAAAATGTATTTAAGCAAATATGTATTTGTTCAGTTTAAAGGATAATGTTTTAAAAAACCCAGGTACTCACCAGTCAGGTCAAGAAATATAACTTTCTAGCACATTGGAACATCCTTGGGATGACTTGGTTAGCTTTTATTTTTCTTGCTTTTGGCCATATATATTCATGACTGAGACTGGCCTGTAATTTTATTTTGTGTGTGTTGCCTTTGTTGGCTTTTGGAATCAAGGTTATGCTGATAAACAGAGCTTAGTATTTTTTCTCTTTTATACTCTGGACTAGTTTGTGTTAAATTAGAATTCAATTATATTTAAGTACAAATTTTTATGCATTCAACAGCCAAATATTCCTGCCCTGTATGAAGAAAAACACATCATAGAAGCCAACATAAGTGACTAAAGTGCTGATTCAGTATCTTTTTTAAAAATGAATTTTTTATTAGTGTACACCTGATTTACATTTGTGTCAGTTTCTGCTGTACAGCAAAGTGAATTGCCACACATATACATATACATACATCCACTGTCTTCCAAACTCCATTCCTGTATAGATCATTCAGTTCAGTCACTCAGTCATGTCAGACTCTTTGCGACTCTATGGACTGCAGCATGCCAGGCTTCCCTGTCCATCACCGACTCCCCGAGCTTGCTCAAACTCATGTCCATTGTGTCGGTGATGCCATCCAACCATCTCATCTTCTGTCGTCCCCTTCTCCTCCTGCCTTCAATCTTTCCCAGGATCAGGGGCTTTTCAAATGAATCAGTTCTTTGCATCAGGTGGCTAAAGTACTGGAGTTTCAACTTCAACATCAGTCCTTCCAATGAACGCTCAGGACTTCGCTTTCTGCCATAAGAGGGGTGTCATATCTAAGGTTATTGATATTTTTCTGGCAATTTTGATTCTAGCTTGGGCTTCATCCAGCATTTCTTATGATATACTCTGCATATAAGTTAAATAAGCAGGGTGACAATGTACAGCCTTAGCGTACTCCTTTCCTTCTTTGGAACCAGTCTGTTGTTCCATGTCGAGTTCTAATTGTTGCTTCCTGACCTACATACAGATTTCTCAAGAGGCAGGTCAGGTGGTCTGGTATTCCCATCTTTTTAAGAATTTTCCACAGTTTATTGTGATCCACACAGTCAAAGGCTTTGGCATAGTCAATAAAGCAAAAGTAGATGTTTTTCTGGAACTCTCTTGCTTTTTTGATGATCCAGCAGATGTTGGCAATCTGATCTCTGGTTCCTCTGCCTTTTCTAAATCCAGCTTGAACATCTGGAAGTTCATGGATCATGTACTGTTGAAGCCTGGCTGGGAGAATTTTGAGGATTACTTTGCTAGCGTGGGAGATGAGAGCAATTGTACAGTAGTTTGAGCATTCTTTGGCATTGCCTTTCTTTGGGTTGGGAATGAAAACTGACCTTTTCCAGTCCTGTGGCCATTGCTGAGTTACAGAGCACCAAATAGAGTTCCCTGTGCTATACAGCAGATTCTTCTCTGTTATCTTTTATATATAGTAGCGTGATTCAATATTTTTAATGATAATAAAACTATTAAATTTTCCCAGTTCTTTAATCAGATTTTATAAGTTGATATATTTCTGAGATTTTTCTATTTCACTAAAGTTTTCAAAGGTATTTTCCTTTTAAAATTTCCTCTTGGGGATATAAATGATATATAACATTGTTTAAGGTATATAATGTATTTATTTGATACATTTATATATTGCAATATGATTCCCACTGTAGCTTTATAGCACCTCTATCATGTCACATAATTACCATTTCTTTTTTGTGATGAGAACTTTTAAAACTTGATCTTTTAGCAATTTTGTATGTGTGCCTGCTATGTGTGCATGCTAAGTTGCTTCAGTCTTGTCCGACTCTGGGTGACACTATGGACTGTAGCATGCCAGGCTCCTCTGTCCATGGGATTCTCCAGGTAAGAATATTGGAGTGGCTTGTCACGTCCTCCTTGGGGGATCTTCCTGATCCAGGGATTGAACCCGCATCTCTTATGTCTCCTGCATTGGCAGATGGGCTCTTTACCACTAGCACCACCTGTGAAGCCCCATAAAACAGTATTGTTGACTATAATCACCATGCTGTGCATCAGATCTGCAGAATTTATTCATTATCTAGTTGCAAGTTTGTATCTTAAACATCTTTCCAATTCTTCCACCTCCCAGTCCCTCCTAACCATCATTTTGCCATCCATTTCTATGACTTTGATTTTCAAGATTCTACATATAAGTGATATACAATATTGGTCTTTCTCTGTCTAGCTTATCTCTTAGCATAATGTCATCAAGCTTCATCCATGTTGTTGCAAGTGGCAGGATTTCTTTTTTTCCATGGATGGATAATGTTCTGTTGTATACATATATCCACCACAGTGTCTTCATCCATTTATCCACTGACAGACACTTAAGTTGTTTTCATATCTTGGCTGTTAATGAATAATACTGCAATAAACAAGCGGGTGCAGGTATCTTTTCCATAGTCTGTTTTCATTTTCTTTGGATATATAGGGAGGAGTGGGATTCCTGGATTATATTATTTAAAAATTTTTTAGCAATCTCCATACTGTTTTCTGTAGTGGCCAAATCGATTTATATCCCACCCACAGTGCACAGGAGTTGTCTTTTTTTCACATTCTTGCCAACACATCTCTTGTCATCTTGGTAACAGCTACTCTGACAGGTTTTTGGAGGAGGTCATGGACAGAATGTGACCACCAGTTGACCCAAGAGCTGACATGGGCTCTTTCCCACCTCCAGGTCCTTGGAATGTATTCTTCGCCCACTGTTCCCACAGCCTTGAGGAATGCGGACTTGAGAAAGCAAGGCGTGGTTGAGACCATTTGGACAGTATACATGACTGAACTCAGCTAAGGCCTGTGTATAAACTGTAAGATTCTGTCTAGTGGGTGCAGAGATCTACTTGTCCTGTGGCCGCCCACAACTAGTCTCATGTGTAAGTTCCTTTGTTTACTACACCTGCCACTTTCCAGTCTCAAGTGGACTGCTTCTTTCTTACGGCTCTCTTTGCTCTCTGTGTATAGGGGCCAGTTTAGGAGCCAACACAGGTGTGAGATGAAATCTTGTGGTCGTTTTTCGTTTCCCTGGTGGTTAGTAATGTTGAGCATCTTTTCATGTGCCTGTTGGCCTTTTATATGTCTTCTTTGGAAAAATATCTCTTCTGTTCCTCTACCCAGGTCGGTGCTTAGAACTTTAATTTTCATGACTTTCTTCTTTTCTAATACAGGCTTTTAAGATACCAATTTCTATCTAGTTTTTGCTTTAGCTGTATTTCCCCAAGTTTTGTTTGTGGTGCTTTTATTGTTATTCAGTTATAATTTTTTTTATTTTCCAACTTAATTTGCTTTTTGATTCAAGAGCTGTTTAGAAGTTTATTGAATTTAAACATGGAATTTCTCTGGATATCTTTCTATTAGTGATGTCAAGTTTAACAACACTGTGGTGTGGTCAAAGACTATGCTTTGAATGAAACCAATATTTTGGTTTGTTTTTGAAATTCGATTTAAAATTCAATCTTTGTGTTTCAAGTGTTCTTGAAAGGGAAGTATATTCTGCAGTTGGGGCTAATTGTTCTACTATGTATATATTTTAAATCTTAATTATGCTTTTAAACTTTATAATTATGTAATTAAATACCTTCTATGTTCTTGCTGATTTTTTAATATTCTTTTTTCCTTTTTAAAATTTTTATTGAATTATAGTTGATTTACAATGTTGTCTTAATTTCTGCTATACAGCAAAGGAACTCAGTTATACATACATATTGTTGTTGTTGTTGTTTAGTCGCTCAGTTGTGTCTGAGCGACTCTTTGTGACCCCATGGACTGCAGCACGGCAGGCTTTCCTGTCCTTCACCATCTCCTGGATCTTACTCAAACTCATGTCCCATTGAGTCGGTGATGTCATCTGACCATCTCATCCTCCCTTGTCCCCTTCTCCTCCTGCCTTCAATCTTTCCTAGCACCAGGGTCTTTTCTAATGATACATATATATATATATATATTTATTCTTTTTCATATTCTTTTCCATTATGACTTGTTATAGGATATTGAATATAGTTCCCTGTGCTACACAGTAAGTCCTTGTTGTTTATCCATCCTACATACAATAGTTTACATCTCCTAATCTCAAACTCCCAATCCTTCCTTCCCTCCCTCGCCTCCTTGGCAACCACAAGTATATAATCTCTATGTCTCTGAGTCTGTTTCTGTCTTGTAGGTGAGTTCATTTGTGTTATAAGTGATATCATATAGTATTTGTCTTTCTCTTTCTGACTTACTTTGCTTAGTATAACAATCTCTAGGTTCATCCATGTTGTTGCAAATGGCATCATTTCATTCATTTTAATAGCTGAGTAATATTTCATTTTATATATGTATACATACACACACATATCAGATCTTCTTTATCCATTCATCTGTTGATGGACATTCAGGTTGTTTCCATGTCTTGGCTATTGTAGATAGTGCTCTATGAACATAAGGGTACATGTGTCTTTTAGAATCATAGTTTTGTCTGATCTTTTATCTTCTTGGTTTATCAGATATGGAAATATTTATTACACTATCACTGTATGATATTGCATTTATCTATTTTTTCTGCTAACTTTTCCTTAAGTATTCGGAGGCTATGTCAAAAGTTGTATAAAAATTTAAAATTGTTTTTGTTACGTAAAATGTACCTTTTGTTATTATGAAGTGACACTCTATCTCTAGTAAAGTTTTATGCCTTAGAGTTTATTTCATTTGATATTAATATAGTTGCATAATTATATAATTAATCTTGATAGTTTGCTGATCCATGCCTGGCCCTGTACGCTGCTCACCTCCTTCTCCCTTCCCTGCCGCTCCCTGGTCCCACTGGGTGTGACACTGAACAGCTGGAAGATGACTTTGGGGGCGAATGGTAACAGGAATCCTTATTTGTCTTCCCCTCCCACAGCCATTCTTCCCCACCTGGAGGAGTCAGGATAGGTATCCAAGACAGGGGTAAAATTGCCCCATACATTCAACATAGGGATGACTATTCAGCTCTGGTGATTTTCTGGTTCCTTGTTTCTGTGGTGATGTGTAAGAACTGGGTTGGACGGAATCATGGTAGCCCCATGGTGTTGACAATGGAGTCACATACGAAACATTGTTACTCCAAGGCGCCATGGAGCCCTAAGGAAGGTCGTGAAAAATGCACATTAAGAAGCTTAGTTCCAAGTAACAAAGCTAGTACGTGGAAATTAGATCTGGAGTTTTCCTGGAAGTGCTCCAGTGAGATTACACTTGTAAAGGCTGTCCTCTTATTTAACTCATATGTACCTATGGGTTCCTTTCCTTATTCCCCACTCCCCCCTGTGCTCCTAAATACAATCCGTCTCTCTGTTGATAGTGCCATCTTATGTGGAAGGTAACTGGGACAGTTTAACAAGGTTGCAATTTTTTGACATTACCCCCAGCAGGAGTTGGGGTCTGTGTCTCCTTTGCTCAAATCTGTCTGGCTTTGACCAATAGAGCACACTGAGTGATGCTAGCTGACTTCTGAGGATGGGAAAAGGCCATGCAGCTTCCTCCTTGCTCATTGGAATGCTTGTCCTTTGAGCCCTGAGCCCTCATATCATAATTCAGATTACCCTGAGACCGCCAAGCTTGAGAGGACACATGTAGGCACTCTGGTCGACAGTCCCAGCTAAGCTTGTCCTTCACCAATCCCAGGACAAGTGCCAGACATTTGATTAAAGAAACCATATTGAAAGTGGATTTTCCTGTCCCTCTATTCCAGCCATACCTTTTGAGTCACTTCACAGCCTTTGGAGTCCTCATAGCTGAGGCCCCAACCATCACTGAACAGAAATGAATCATCCCTCTGTGTTCTGTTAAAGTTCCTGACCGCCAGAATGGGACAACATAATAGTATGTTTGTTGTTTTATGCAGCTCACTATATTTCAGAGTCACAGGGCTTCCCCAGTGGGTCAGATGGTAAAGAATCCACCTGCAATGCAAGAGACCTGGGTTCGACCCCTGGGTTGGGAAGATCCCCTGGAGTAGGGCATGGCAACCCACTCCAGTATTCTTGCCTGGAAAATCCCCATGGACAGAGGAGCCTGGTGGGCTATAGTCCATGGGGTCTCAAAGAGTTGGACACGAATGAACAACTAAGCACATATTTCAGAGTGGTTTGTTATGCTGATAGATAACTGAAACAATAATGCCAACAAACAGGCAGTTGAGAACTCAATTTTCTCAGTCTATCATTATTTCTCTATTTATGCACAGTTACTTATTTGCAAAGATCAGAAAATCAGGGTTATATGGTTGGATATAGAAATGTGTACATAGTAACAACTGCCTTCACTTTGGTGCTTGGCTTAAGATCTTTGTAAATTGGTTGCCAGACTGAGCAGAATCAACCATTTTAAGGAATAAAATGTGTCAAGTCTTTTCATTTGAAACACTTGGAAGGAGATTATTTCTCTCCATCAACTGGAAGGGAAGCCTGGCATGCTGCAGTTGATGGGGTTGCAGAGTCGGACACGACGGAATGACTGAACAAGAACAACAAAAGGGCTCATTCGTCACAAGTAGATTTCCTCTACTTGTGGTTAAATGTCTCAGATGATAATCTAAGGAAATTTGGTGTCTCTAGCCTAATCCTGATTTTATTCTGAAAAGCAAACAAAATAGCGCTTCAAGGCTTCTTCCCTCTGACATGGACTATTTGATTTAAAATGTGGCTCTGAGGCAGTCTGCTCTGTCTTTTGAGGACATCCCAGGAGAAAGACAGCTTTGTAGATTAGCTAAACATTATACCTGCCAAATTTCAGATGGTGCCAAAACTTTAGCCTTTTCTTTTTCCATTGAAGTACTGGAAAGTATTGTAATACTTCATTGAGAGTGATGGATAGGGTCTATTTAATAAGGACTTTAGTACTTTTATTTTATCCTCATTGCTTTATAAAGCAGACCCTTATTTTTCATACTTTTTCTGGATGAGTTTCCTCTTCTTTGTTACCATAAAACCCAGGTACCCAAATCCTTGTCTAAACTCATTGGCAATATTTATTCTACTTATGTATAAGCAAATAAAGGAAGTTACTCTGGTACAGCTCTCTGAACTTGGATCACATACAGAGTTTGGAAGTATTATAAACACAGGGAAAATCTTGGAGTTTATTAACTAAGAGTTGATAAAAAAAACTGGACAGTGAAATGGCTGAGAGAATCCAGTTGACTCTATCTCTGACATGTCCCTTGAGTTTCTTTCAGCTTCACCATTTTCTTCTTAGACTGTTACAGAAGGCTGCTGCTGACTTTTTGTTCTTAACCTTGGCTCCCTACCAGCTACTTTCCATGTGGCAGTTACACTGGAGGGCACAGTCAGTCAGTCAGTGAGTTCAGTCGCTCAGTCGTATCCAACTCTTTGCGACCCCATGGACTGCAGCACGCCAGGTTTCCCTGTCCTTCACCAACTCCTGGAGCTTACTCAAACTCATGTCCATCGAGTCGGTGATGCCATCCAACCGTCTCATCCTCTATCATCCCCTTTTCCTCCTGCCTTCAGTCTTTCCCAGTATCAGGGTCTTTTCCAGTGAGTCAGTTCTTCACATCAGGTGGCCCAAGTATTGGAGATTCAGTTTCAGCAACAGTCCTTCCTGGAGGGACACAGGCTACATCTTTATTTGTGGTTGTCCATGCATTGCCTAGCACAGTGCCTATTTCATGGTTGGTGTACAACGAATGTTGGAATAAATATTGAAAAATTATATTACTTCTATTCTATGAAATATTCAATGGACCCACATGGCTTAAAAAATCGAGTCTACTTTCCTTGCCCTGATACCAACAACCAATAGATAGACTCAGGCATATGAGTGCCACGCAATGATCAGAACAGGGGTGTGATGGCAGTGAGAGGAGCTAAGTGCTGGCTTGCCAGAAGATTTAAATACAAATATCCCAGGAAAAAGTGATAAAAATTTACATAAATGTGTACCTGAATGTATCAGTTCAGTTCCGTTCTGTCGCTCAGTCGTGTCCGACTCTTTGCAACCCCATGAATCGCAGCATGCCAGGCCTCCCTGTCCATCACCAACTCCCGAAGTCCACCCAAACCCATGCCCATCGAGTCGGTGATGCCATTCATCCATCTCATCTTCTGTCATCCCCTTCTCCTCCTACCCCCAATCCTTCCCAGCATCAGGGTCTTTTCCAATGAGTCAACTCTTCACATGAGGTGGCCAAAGTATTGAAGTTTCAGCTTCAACATCAGTCCTTCTGATGAACACCCTGGACTGATCTCCTTTAGGATGGACTGGTTGGATCTCCTTGCAGTCCAAGGCACTCTCAAGAGTCTTCTCCAACACCACAGTTCAAAAGCATCAATTCTTCGGTGCTCAGCTTTCTTCACTGTCCAGCTCTCACATCCATACATGACTACTGGAAAAACCATAGCCTTGACTAGGTGGACCTTTGTGGGCAAAGTAATGTCTCTGCTTTTAAATATGCTATCTAGATTGGTCATAAATTTCCTTCCAAAGAGTAAGTGTCCTTTAATTTCATGGCTGCAAGCACCATCTGCAGTGATTTTTGAGCCTAAAAAATAAAGTCTGACACTGTTTCCACTGTTTCCCCATCTATTTGCCATGAGATGATGGGACCAGATGCTTAGTTTTCTGAATGTTGAGCTTTAAGCCAACTTTTTCACTCTCTTCTTTCACTTTCATCAAGAGTCTCTTTAGTTCTTCTTCTCTTTCTGCCATAAGGGTGGTGTCATCTGCATATCTGAGGTTATTGATGTTTCTCCTGGCAATCTTGATTCCAGCTTGTGCTTCCTCCAGCCCAGCATTTCTCATGATGTACTCTGCATATAAGTTAAGTGTCTATATATACACCTGTGTGTGTGTGTGTATATATATATATATGTATATATATATATATATATATACACACACATATAAGTATATAAATGAGAAATGGAAAGTTCAGTGATAATAATTTGCTCTCTACCTTGTATTTTGCACTAAATCAAGTGCCCCTTTTCATTTTTAATTTAAAAAACCTTACTATTCACCTCTAAATAAGTTTAAGGTAAAGTTAAAAAATTAAATACTTCTTACGGGTTTAAAACTCAATCTGTTACATTCACAGATTTTTTTCATGGCACTAAAAACTATTGCACACATATTAAGAGCTTCAGAAGCAAATTTACTGCCTGTATTAAAATGTACATTGCTGTATTAGTAGAAACACTTTTTTTTTTGTTTCAAGCTATTATGATTTTTGATAAAGCTGCCGGAATCTCTGTGTAAAAAACGAAAAGGTAGAATCCTGCATTAGTAAGAGGGTGATATTCAGTGACTCTCTGTGCCTTCCAGGGCCCTGAAGGGGCCTGTATACCAGGGAGCTTTGCTCTCATGGCAGGTTCGAAGCAGACTTGGCAGGGATTCAGACCTAGAGAGCAGGAGACAAGGGTTGTGTGAAAGTTGCACAGTTTGGTAAAAAACCAGAAGCCACTTAACTAGAAATCTTTTCTCACTTGCTTTTCCTGACAGGAAAGGCAAATACTGAGAAACACTAGTTTGAGATGCTAGGCAGTGGTAAGGGGTTAGGGGAGCCTCCCAGGCTCCTGTCTTTCTCCCTCTACAGGCCCTTCCCCACAACTCTCCACAGAACGTGGAGAAATCCTTCTGAAAAATGCCTCAGTCAGGTCATGCTGTGCTGTGCTTAGTCACTCAGTTGTGTCCAACTCTTCATGACCCCATGGACTGTACCCCGCCAGGCTCCTCTGTCTATGAGAATTCTCCAAGCTAGAGTACTGGAGTGGGTAGCTGTTCCCTCCTCCAGGGAATCTTCCCAACCCAGGGATTGAACCCATGTCTCCAGTATTTCAGGAGGATTCTTTACCGTCTGAGCCACCAGGGAAACCTAAGAATACTAGAGTAGGTAGCCTATCCCTTCTCCAGGGGATCTTCCCAACCCAGGAATAGAACTGGGTCTCCTGCATTGCAGACGGATTCTTTACCAGCCGAGCTACCAGGGAAGCCCCCAGGTCATGCTAACTCCCTACAAAAAGATCTGTGGATTAGGGCTTTGCATAATACCCACAGATAAAGGCCAAAGTCCTGGATTCTGGCCAAATCGAAAACTTATCTCATACCACTCTTCTCTTTGAGCTTTTGGCTTCACCCATCCTGAAAGTTTCCTGGTTGTTTCTGGAAAACTCCAGTGTCATGCTCTTTTCAAGGCCTGTACAATTACTGCTTTCTCTGTTGTTAACATGGTTCCCCCAGATATCCACATGGCTTGTTTCCTTGCTTACTAAGGTCTTTGCTCAAATGCCACTTTTTTAGAAGCCTTGTCTGACTACCTGATCCCTCATATTTAGCACTCAGTCCTTCCTGATAGTGTTTTAGGGATATGCCTACTTGCTGTCTGCTCCACTGGAAAGTGAGTTCCTCGAGAGCAGGGACTTTGCCTGTTGTGAACACTGATGAAATCCCTGTGCTTGAAATAATGTTTGGTATGTAGCTGGTGCATAGTGAATATTTGTGGAATGGGTGAATGAATGAGTATATGAGAGCAATACAAAGTAATAGGTTTGGTGGAAGAAAGGCAAATGGGTTTATAAATATTTCTTGAGAACATTTCCTCATTATAGTAGATTTTCCTGATAAGAACAATTGATTTATCTGAGCTGAACTTTGTGGAGATAAAAGGAGAGAGGAAAGGAGAGAAAGGACAGGATAGAGGTGGGAGATGAAAAGGTGGGGTAAAGGCTGGGATGAGTGGTGGTGTGGTTCTCTGCTCATTCTACTCAGGTAGCAGATTCAATCAAGCCTGAAATATTAATAGTCAATATCTTTGGTAGGAATTCATGGAAAGATTGTACTGAATAATTTTAAGGGTTTCACTGACCAATAATAAAGACGTAAAACAGATTTTCAAGGAACTTGGTAAGTGGATAGTGAAGATTTATTACTCAATGTAGGAATTGAAAAATTAATCAAAAGCCCCAGAGGAACGTTAGAGAACTGATAATATCACCTCCTGAGGATATTGAATGCTATAGGGCACTTAAGGCTTTTTGAAGAGTAATTTGAATTGCATGAGATTTTCACTTTAAGGGCTGAGCCACCTAACCCTGGAGCATGATGTGACTCTGTTGTGAAGAGAGAAGGAAAGACCAGGATCTGATCTGGCTGTGCACTAAAATTGGTAAGGCTGAAAGTGGAGGATGTGTCACAATGGAAGTGGTTCTGTGTATCTATCTTTCTAGCTGATAAGTATTTAGGAAGGGCCTTGACCAAACTCAAACTATTAGGAGTTGTGAAATCCAAGTACTTCTTCCTAGTTTATTGTCACCTCCTCATGACAAGATTGGATATGGGCTGATGGTTTCCTTGTTTGTAATACAGTTGGTGTATTAGGATTTTCCAGTGAGCACTACATTAAATTAATGAAACTTCTTGTCTTGGTGCATGTCAAAGACGTTGGAAACCATTACATGCTTTGCCTGTGATCAGTAGCCTTGGGACTGGCCTTCACAAGGGTTTTACAATTCCACTCAATCATCTGTGCATTCTTGACATAACCTTACATGGCAGGGCTGAAGTAGGAATGCATGTACAGCACTGTGGGGGTAGTGACAATAGGGGTGAAGAGGAATTCAGAGGTCTAGATGATGCACAGTTACTTGTAAGCTTTGGTATACTCTGGGATACGCAAGAATACTTTTTCAAAATCAACTAGAAGTTGCGATCTGCATTACTGACATATACTTTCATCTCCCTCTCCTTTTGTCTTTTATGGATTTGTTTTAGTGTGTAAGAGTGAGGCTACAAACTAAAGAACCTTCTTGGGTGGTTGGTTCACACTGACCTGTGTTCTAACCCTGAGAAATTGCTGAGTTTTTTTTGTTTTTTCTCCAAGAAGAGAATGGGAAATAGATAAGCAACTCTGATGTCACCAGGGTTTAGGAAGCTCCCTCAGTCATACAGAACTGTGTTATTGACCTGGGCCTGCTCTTTTTGCTTTTTACTGTAAGGGGTCCTAGCTGGTTTTGTTGGCTTGTTTGTTTTCTTGGAATCATTTTCTGAAGTGAAAAGTTACAGCCTTTTTTTAACCTCTGAAGGGCACCCAATGAAATGAAAATAATAGCACAAGTTTAGGCTGTGAGGGTAGTCTTTGTGGGAAAATTATGAGATCAAATCTCTAATTTCCTCCATTATCTAGGTCTGTAAGGAAAATAGTTCTCTCACATTATTTCTTCTGTTTCAAAGTCACTTTTATTGGTGTGGAAAATTGCAGATTTTATTGGTGACACAAAGATGAATTATTTTGACAATCATCTTCTAAACTAAAATGGGTGATAAAGAAGTTCTGGTGGAGAAATACACAATGCAGCTTAATGATGGAAAAGACCCAGCCAGTTTTTAAAACACTAGGATTGAAATTTTATGGTTTTTGAAGATGACTCACTGCTTAGCTGTGTCATGAGTTTCATTTTGAAATGAAAGACACTGTGCGGTTTCACTTGAGGCTTCATGTTGATGCAAAAAGGAAATGAGCCCATATTGGGAAGATAGCTTGAAATATATATAATTAATGATAAAAAAAAGTGTCAAACTGTTGTTCGGCCATCCTCCCCAACTTTTTTCTGGCATTACCAGGCTGTTCTACAATTATAAAATACCTGATGTCTTCTCTTGTCTGAGAACTACTAAATGGCAGGAACCAGCTTAAGCAATGAAGCTGTTGAGTGAACATCAGCTCTAAGGGAGTGAAAACCTCAGCTCAAATCTTTCTGGGTCATTGATGATGAGAAGGCTCTCTGTATTCTCTATGCATTCACACACTTGACTTAAGCACAGCCTTGTTTAGGGAAGCTGTTTTACAGGGTTATTTTCACAATAATATTCACATTCCCACACTTGGATATTCTCTTGAAACCAATATGAGGAAAGGGGTGGTGAATGTAGGAAATGCGGGGGAAACAAAGCAGATGTGATGAAAAACAAATAAGCTTAATTATTTTAAAGTTGATTTAATTTATTTCAATTTACTTCCACATAGTCTGAAGAGGTACAGTATTCTAGACTCTCTTCCAATCATAACAAACTCTTGTGATGAGGAGGGAGGCAGAAAGGAGATGTCTTAGATAACCAAAGGAGTTAGAGAAGAAGAATATCTGTAAGAAAGTGAAACTGAATTGTGAAGTGGTACAATTTAATTTTAGATGTACGAGCTCTTAAGTCAGACCAGGACTGAAGCTGGTTCTACTGTTATTAGCTCTGAGAACTTAGAGAAGTTAAGAAGTTAACTGAACCTAAGTTAAGAAGTAACTGAGCTCAGTTACTTTTTTTTGCAAAACGGGAATAATAATAAAAATGTACTATAAGATTATTATGAGGGTTAAATGATACATTCATGTATATCATACACCCAGCTTGGATTACCAGATCAATCAATGTGAGCGCTTAGTGATTAAACAGCAGAATGGAAAGGGCTAGGAAGATAGCTCTAGTAACTGAGTTTATTTTAAAGTTTCTGTAAGATTCAGTATTTTGTTATGAGATGGCATTTATTACAGAAGGAATCAAAATCACCATGTACTTAATAGCCTTTGGAAATAAACACTGATATCAGCACTTGCTTTCCCCAGATTTACTGAAGTAAATCTATCTTGAAACTTCTCTGAAGAACACAGATGAGAGTACGAACTGCTTCATTTCTGACAACCGAAAAGGCTGTCTTCATTGTCCAAATTATAACCAGGCAGTCCAAGGAAGATATATACCCTTTTTGGAGAATGGCAGTTTAGATTCTGGAAAAAATAGAATAAATGCTATAGAGAGTAGCTGAAGAAATTGTTGAAGTCTGGTAACTTTTCAAAACTGAATTTCCATGTTCTGACCTATGAGAACATTTCTCTTTCTTTTAAAATGTGAGTCTCCAAACTTGTGGGGGAGAGAGAGTCTTTTTTCCTGTTTAGCTGTCTTACGTTTTATTGAGAATGAGGCCATGCCATATGAAATCTCTCATTATCTCCTGGAGGGTAGTCTCTGCTCCCTTTTTCTACCTCAGAAGGAGATATCCTGTTCTTTTTCTTGCCAAGAACACTGCTTTTGATTCTGTTACTGCTCCCCTCTACTCAGTTTGGCTCCATCCTTTAGGTACTATCTTTCTTCCATCTTTAATCTTTATTCCTCTGCCTACAAGTAGGGTGAGGGCCCTTCCTATCCTAAAATAACTCTCCTCTGACTCTGCTACTTGAGCAAGCTACTACTTATCTCTCTTCCGCTCACCACCAAACTTCTAAAAGTGTCTGAATTCTGCTTTCACTTCTTACTCATGCATTCACTTCTTAACCCTTTGCAATATGGTTTCCATCTCTAGCCCTCTATGAAACTGCCTTCTGGAAGGTCACCTGATTGATCTTTCATATGCAACATAATAAACGTTTCTTAGTCCTCTTTCTCCTTGTCTTCTCTGCAGAAATTTCCCTTCTTGGAACATTCCCCTCCTATGGCCTCTGTGATACTGTAGTCTGCTGGTTCTTTAAACTTTCTGAGAACTTTTCTTCTGCCTCGTTCACCAGCTGCTTTTTCTTCCTACTTCTGCTCCATAATGAAGATATTTTCTTCTCCACAGGTAACTTCTCATCCTCTCGCTGTGCTTTACATACTGAATCTCTTCAATCTCTTTTCCATTCATCTCAAAGTCTCTCTCCTGGTGATTTCAAAATCAACAATTTCAAACTGTTGTTAGAATTCCCTTACTCAGACAGTCAGCCAGGTTTCAAACTCAGCATATTTAAAACTAAAGTTATTTACTTATATTCATTAAACTCCAAACTCAGATTGTCTTTATTTTGCTTTTATTAATGACACCGCTATTTTATTTATTAATTTTTTAATTGATGGAAAATTGCTTTACAATGTTGTGTTGGTTTCTGATGTACAACAACATGAATCAGTCATAATTATATATATATACTCCCTCCCTCTTAAGCCTCTCTCCCCTCCCTCCACCCCACCCCTCTAGGTCATCACAGAGTGCCAGGCTGGGCTCCCTATGTTATATGGCAACTAATGACACCACTATTAATGTTTCATCTTTCAAAACTCCTCTCTCTCTCTCCTCTCCTTCCCTCTCCCATCCTCTTTCCCTCCCTTTCTTCCTTTCCCTCTTTCTTTCTCATTTATCATCCTGCATGCCTAATACATTATTGTGTATTGAAGATCCCATAGGTTTTGTGGTACAGAGGGTAGGGAGAGCATCTATTTTGGAGTTACATAAGGCTGGGTTCGTGCCATGGTTTTACTACTTAATACCCTTTTGGCCTTGAGCAAATTACTTAAGCTCATGGAATCTTGGTATCCTTATTTGTAAAATGGGGAAAATAACATCGCCTCCATGTCCAGTTGAGAGCCTTTGAAAAGAGCTGCACATTTTCTACTTCTTAATACATAGTAATTTAATTCTTTTCCCTGGCCCTGGTTCTCTCATACCCACTTTTCATTTCCATTAAATGACACTTGTAGAAGTACTTCCAGAGGTTGCTGACAAGTAGGTATTCATCACATGTTGTTTTTTTCCCTTTCCTTCTTTCTGTTGTACTTCCTCCATTCAGATCTACATTGTTACTTGTCTGAACAAGTGGTGGGGCTCCTCCATGACCCTGGCTCCTGCTGGACATTTGGACTCACCCTCTCCCCACACCACTGCTGGTAGGTTGACCTTCCTCAGGCTTCCCCAGATGAGGCCACTCCCCCGCTCAGAAACCTTTGCTGCTGTATTATTTTCCGGAAAATGAAATAGGAAAAGACAAGGTCCAAGTTATTTTCGCAGACCTATATGTCACAATTTTTTTTATATGTGGTCTGCATGCCTCTAACACGTCCTTACTTTTCTCTTCTGTTGCCTGTTCTCCTAGGTCTGGAATGACATCAAACCAGACTGTCTACCACATGTGCTTCTACTATGATCACCCAAACACTTTCCCTCATCACCCGAACGCTTGGAACTTCTCTCTCCTTTGACTCCCCAAAGACTTTGCACTTCTCATCCTCAGCTTATTCCCATTTTAGTGGTTATTTATTCATTTACACTTTCGAACTTCTCTCTCCCTGAGACCATAACTCTAAGTCTGTAGCTAGTTACCGTATCTATGTTTTGAAGTAGCCGGTCTAGTGGACTCTCAATATGTTTTGGCTTAATGAGAATAACAAACCTTTGATATACAGACCCGCTTGTGAAAGTCTTTTAGACAAGAGAACCACTGTTTATGAGAGGAGAAAGAGAAATAGAGAAGAGGGATAATAATAAGAAACAGAAGAAGAAAAAAGAAAGGCCGTTCATTTGAGGGGGAACAACGCTGTCGTTTTCTGATTGGGTCAGAAAAGTATGAAATGCAAAGAAAGATAAGTCCCCTCAAAAGTCGCAAAACTAGGAGTATGCTGACAGAGCAAGGGAGTTTTGAAAGCAGTCTCCATTCTAATCCCATTCTAATTCTTGGCATAGTATAATGATTAGCATCCCCGACAGAAGAGAGGCTGGCAAATTGCCCTGTGTCCGAAAATAAAGGAGATGCCCTGGAAAGAATGAGATGTGGTAAAGAGAGGAAATGACAACATTGTAAAAAGTCTAGCTCTTAGTCATTGCAGGAACACCCCAAATCTCGGCATTTGTTGAGTAGCCTGAGGGGATACTAGTGTCCCTCTTGTCACTGTGTAAAGGCAGTCACTTTGACATAAACAGAGATAAAATAACCTAGGTACACGGAGGTGGTCTAAGATTTTGGGACTGTAAGTATACAGTGTATAAGATTTTGGGGCTGAGTATACAAATGATACTCAATAAAAGCCTGTTAATTGATGTACCATAGTTTGTGACAGAACTTCTCAGTCATCTTAGGGTGACAGAACTTCTCTGGGATCTGATCCAAGAGTAAGGTAAGCTCAGAAAATGCTGGGGTTTGCCACATCAGTCAGTAACATCAGGACAAGTAGGACTGTCTTGGCTAAGATATGATAAAAGTCATATGTTCTCTTGTTTTACAAGCTTAAATCATAGGTGAGAACTTGATGAATTTCAAGAAGGCCTTTGGGGAGCAAAATTTAGGATGATTTTAAAAGTTAAGATGAGAATTAGTTTTTCCCCGGCGAGGCTTTTCTTCTAGCTAAGAGAGTTTACGTCTGTGTGGTTGATAAACTTCCATTTCATCATGAATTTTTCAAATACAAAGAATATTTAAAACATATTTTTAAGCCTAACTTGGAATGTTAGTTGTCCCCTTGGATACATTTGGAAAATCAGCACAAGTCTCTGAGGAAGTGTGTTTTTGGTGAACTTTGCAGAGATTGCACGAGCATTCAGAGTTTGCAATGTCTCAGGCCATGACCATCACCCCTTCATTTGTGGGCCTTGGATTGGAACATATGCCAGTAACTTAGTGAAAATTTATTTATTCATCATTTTACATCAAATACACCATTATAAATATAGCAAGCAAAGACCAAGGAAAGGGCCATATTATTAATATTGGGGGTTTTAATTCTAATGCAAGGTTAAAAAAAAGATTGACTTCAGTTTCCCAAACCAGTCGTTTATGTTTTTTGAGCCATAGAAATGAGTTATTTGACATGAAGTTTTTCGCTTGCCTTCCTCTCTTCCTCTCCAGTTTCTGTCAGTATGAAGGCTTCTCTTTCTCAGGGTGTTCTAAAACTGCCTTTGAGGGAAACTTCAAGTTAGCCTTTTTGATTGTGTTTTTTTCATTGAATTCTGGTGCTTGTCCTTAAAATTTGCAAGATTGATTCTTAAAGAATTGTGCTAACATGATGGTCTCAGGCAGTGATTATTCCAGGATGTCTTGAATAAAGATAAGCAAAACTTCATTGAATTTCCAAAATACTAAGGAAGACACTTTAAATTCACATGTGAGAACAGCCTGTGATTGCTTTCCGCTGATTTACTGCTTGTTTGACAGGATAGTGGTCATGCTTTCCACCACCAGGTTTGTGAGGGAAATCTTAGGAATGGCTCCATAACTGTCACTTCACATCTGTGGACAATTTCAGGTTTCTCTGAATTTCCCTCATTATCTTTTGTATTTTCACTGGTTTCAAGTTTGCTCATCAAACTTCCTGTTTTTAACCACTGATCCATGCTCCCAGTTGAAAATGTAATTTGAAACTATTCACTTGAAAAAGTTAAGTATAACTTTACAACACAAAAAAACCCCTTAGAATTTGGGGTTATTTTGTGTTATGGGAGAATTCACTATGTTTGGAAAAAGACCTAAACATGGATATATATTTATAAAAAAGTATTTAAATGTCATAATTGTAGTGGTAATTTAACTGGTCTATGGGAAGTGTGTGTGTAAGTGTGTGTATGCAGAAGTTAGAAAAGCCCCACTGATTCTAAACAGGACAAACGCATTAAAAAAAATATTGACTGTAAAGACTGGACTTGCCCAGAGATTATATAACCTGATAGGCTACCACTGTTCTCATTAGGTAGTGAAACTGCCATAACCGTGATCTCATCTAAGATATGTTTTCAGCTTTCCTTACTCGAGGAGAAATATTTGTGTTACGTGAAGTTGGCCACTTTGATTGGAGCAGAGGTGGTAACTTGACTAGCCTGGACCAATCAAAGCCTCTTTTCTATAATAAGGGAGTTGTACGAAAATTTTCTAGTTTAGTCTAGTTTCATTCTCTTGTGGTCAGAATTCTAAGATGACTCCAATCTCTCTTTAGGTAGAGGTAGTGCTAACCTGCAGTGACTTTGGAAAAGAGGTACTGGCTGATAGTACCCAATGATATCCTGAGTTATGCAGAACAATTGGCTCCTTTGAAAAATGAGCAGAGACCACTATGTATTTTTGAGTTCTTATATTTACTTTTTATGCTTTTCTGATTCTTCTCTCAGGCTTTTAGTTGTCATTTCTTTTTGCAGTTTTGTTGCCTATACAAGAAGAGAAAAACAGTTATGCTGTTACCCAATTCTGCCCCTTCTGGGTCCATATTTTCTATATTGGCCCTTCTGAACTTTTTAGCTGAAGATGTACCACAAAGACATCTGATCATTGAGAACATACTAATTTTCCAGCATATCTTGGCAGAGTTGTAGCCTTTTTCCTTTTGGTTCAGCTGTGATAATGTTGGACTCTTCCAAAAGGAACTTTGGCAAAAACTAAAGGTGGAATAGGGTGGAAGTGGAAGGGTGGGATGGTGGGAGAGCATAGACATCGATGAATTCGCATAGTTCACAGTTCTGATCTGTCTCTTACGTACAGCCAAGATCTAGTATGGTTAACATAGCAAATTGTCTCTCTCATAAAGAATTTGTGTTCAGTATATAAAGAGTACTTCTAACAAAAAGACAAATTATCCACTTATAAATGAGAAAAGGAATTGGATAAACATTTCTCCAAACGACATATAAATGGTCAATAAACACATGAAAAGATGCTCAATATCATTAGTCTTTAGGGAAATGAAAATCAAAATCACAATGAGATACCACTTGTTATCCAATAGGATGGCTAAATTAGAATAAAAAACAACCAGGCAATGACAAGTGTATGTGCACATGTGTATATGTGTGTGTGTGTGAACATGCATATGTATACTTTTTGCTGAACTGCTGTTTCTTCATAATACTTTGCATACTACTGGGCCACATTGAACTATATTAGCTATATTTGGGTTTTGCTGTTACAGTATTTTATAGTTTAGTATGATGTTTACCATATGTTATTGACCTCATTCAATCCTTGCAACTATATGAGGTTGGCAGAGTAGATCATTATTTCCTCTTTTTTGAAGATAAGTTCAGGCTCAGAGATGAAGTGGATCCTGTAAATGGCATATGTGCTCAGTCATGTCCGACTCTTTGTGACCCCATGGACTGTAGCCTTCTCGAATAATGCTGCCTTACATTTCATTGCAGTGTTTAGATAACTTTAAAACAGTGCGTTCATCTATATTACTTAATTTTTTCCTTGGCTGTACTGCACAGCTTGTGGGGTCCTAGTTTGTGGACTAGGGATCAAACATGGAATCTCAGCAGTGAAAGTGCAGAGTCCTAACCACTGGATCACTAGGGAATTCCCTATATTACTTCACTTTAAACTTTACAACCAACCAGTGACCTAAGTAGGTCATGTAACATATAAATAAATTATATTTCTTTAAGATTGAAAAACATGACACTCAGAATGATCATAAGCTGTATTTCAAGCATTGCCACTCACCTTGGACAAATTGTTGAACTTTTCTTATTCTAAGCTTTGTGACATGTCAGTTGAAGGCTCATATTACATGATATCAAAGGTCCTTTTGAAGCCTACTACATTATGATTCTATCATTTAGAATGTCCCTCCATTAGTAGTGTTAAGCTCTAAACAATTAAACTACTCAAAGTCCATAGTATTTTAATAATTTCATCTAACTGGACAAGATTCCAACACATCACAGTTAACCTTTTATGGTAAATACTGTATCGAGGATTTTTTTTTTTAAACAAAAAAGTTTCTGCTGTACCAGCACTTTGCAACCTGGCTGTGGAAAAAAATACCCTTAATATTTACCTCAGCAGGAAGAGTACATCAGAAGAAATTCTTTTATTTCCTATTTACTTGCTGTACTATATATCATTTGTTTTCATTTCTTTGTAATAATGCATTGATAATGTATTTAAAAGATAGTTAAAAATGCTTCTCATAGTTTCACATTTTCTTGGCACCTGAAAATAAAGTAGTGAATTAATTGTTTTCAGAATGTTTCTCAAGAATTCTGTGACCTTTACTTGATGATAATTTAAAGGTAAATTTCAGCTCTTTCCAGGATATTGGTTTAGGAGAATTGGTGGGTGTGAATGTTACCTAACAGTTTCAAAGTTATCTGTATAATCTTTTGATAACAATCAATTAAGTTTCGTATTCTGTCAAAATTTCCTCTACAACCCAAGAAATTAGTGATCTTATGGAGCAGCTATAGCACTTTAAAAAAAGTCTTCATCCCCTCTGTTTTTTTAAAATTACTTTTCTTCTTGTCCTGTTCAAACAGGCTATAAACCCACAGAGAGTGCTTTCTGGTCATTGACCATATGGGAAATTATCAGCTTTTCATTTCCTCCAAATTGAAAGAAGTTCACTGAAAGAGGAAGACTCTCAGTGATAGGCTGAGTTAAACACAGAAAATCAAAATATATGGGAAAATCTTGAGAAATGGGAGAGTCAGCTTCAGGACAGCTTAATTTCAGTCACGTTCCTTTTGATATTTTTATGAAGACCACCAAGATTCCAGAATAGTGTCTCCCACCAAACAATAGTTCAGAGATAAAGCCCACCAGGAGATATATGAGTACAAAGATTGATTTGAAAAGTATAATAAACTATTAAATGTGTTATACTAAATTTCCTACTCAGTCTTATAGAGCCAAAAATTAACTTTAATTCTTGCATAAGAAATGGCTGTTTAGAGATGTGTTTACAAACCAGTTGTACCTCATTTAATGAGTTAAAACCTAGTTAATCAAATCACATTATGAAATATTTATTCTAATTAGTCAGACCTCATTTATTTTATTTCATGAAATGTATACATTTCTCTTTTCTAATGATTAGATATAAATTTTTAAAACCTATAATTAAAAGTAAAATATGTGATAAGGTGAATAGTTTTAAAAGCTCTTTTAGATGAATTGTGAGCTAAAAGGTATGTAGCTGTGATACAAGAGTGTGTTGCACTAGGACAATCGAGGCAGACCAAAGTTTCACAGTATCAGGAGGCTTTGGGATATTTTATATCCTTTCAAAGGGTGGTTTTCCTGGATCTTTTCCATAGAACATATTTCAGTGAAGATTGAACATAGTTCTTCAAGTTTATAATATCTTCAAATATACTATTTGGCATTTACTGATTCCTTAAATATATGAATATAGGATACATTTTGCTAAACTATATTCTACATGTTCAGTTCAGTTCAGTTGCTCAGTCGTGTCCGACTCTTTGCAGCCCCATGAATTGCAGAATTCCAGGCCTCTCTGTCCATCACCAACTCCTGGAGTCTACCCAAACCCATGTCCATCGAGTCAGTGATGCCATCCAACCATCTCATCCTCCGTCGTCCCCTTCTCCTCCTGCCCCCAATCCTTCCCAGCATTAGGGTCTTTTCCAATGAGTCAACTCTTCGCATGAGGTGGCCAAAGTATTGGAGTTTCAGCTTCAACATCAGTCCTTCCAGTGAACACCCAGGATTGATCTCCTTTAGGATGGATTGGTTGGATCTCCTTGCAGTCCAAGGGACTCTCAAGAGTCTTCTCCAACACCACAGTTCAAAAGCATCAATTCTGCGGCACTCAGCTTTCTTCACCGTCCAACTCTCACATCCATACATGACCACTGGAAAAACCATAGCCTTGACTAGATGGACTTTTGTTAGCAAAGTAACGTCTCTGCTTTTAAATATGTTATCTAGGTTGGCCATAACCTTCCTTCCAAGGAGTAAGTGTCTTTTAATTTCATGGCTGCAATCACCATCAGCAGTGATTTTGGAGCCCCCCAAAATAAAGTCTGACACTGTTTCCACTGGTTCCCCATCTATTTGCCATGAAGTGATGGGACCAGATGCCATGATCTTAGTTTTCTGAATGTTGAGCTTTAAGCCAACTTTTTCACTCTCCTCTTTCACTTTCATCAAGAGGCTCTTTAGTTCCTCTTCACTTTCTGCCATAAGGGTGGTGTCATCTGCACAACTGAGGTTATTGATATTTCTCCCGGCAATCTTGATTCCAGCTTGTGTTTCTTCCAGCCCAGCGTTTCTCATGATGTACTCCGCATATAAGTTAAATAAGCAGGGTGACAATATACAGCCTTGACGTACTCCTTTTCCTATTTGGAACCAGTCTGTTGTTCCATGTCCAGTTCTAACTGTTGCTTCCTGACCTGCATACAGGTTTCTCAAGAGACAGGTCAGATGGTCTGGTATTCCCATCTCTTTCAGAATTTTCCACAGTTTATTGTGATCCACACAGTCAAAGGCTTTAGCATAGTCAATAATTCAATGTAATAGCACCATGATCTTTTCACCCTCATCTTTATTGAGGTATAATTGACAAAAATTGTATGTATTTAAGGTATATGACTTAATGTTTTGATATAGGTATACATTTTTAAATAATTGCTGCAATCAAGTAAATTAACATATCCATCACCTCATTTAGTTATCATTCCTTTCCTTTCTTCCCTGCTTCCTCCCTACCTATCTTCCTATATCCATCCTTGCCTTCCTTTTTATGGAGGGAATATTTAAGAGCTACCCTTCTTAGCAAACTTCAAGTATACAGTGTGGTACTGGTAACCATGCTCACCTTGCTATACATTAGGCTTTTAGAACTTCATCTTGCATAACTGAAACCTTGTACCATTTGACCAGCATCTCCTCTTTTCCCCCTCTCCCGAGCCCTGACAACCATCATTCTACTCTCTTCATCTCTGAATGTGACAGTTTTAGATTTCACACACATATGAGATAATGCAATATTTGTCTTTCTTTGTCTGGTTTACATCACTTGGCATAATGTTCCATTGTATATAATACAAATTCAACTTTGCTTTTCCACTTGCTTTATTCATTCACTCACAAATGGACATTTAGGTTCTTTCTATATCATGGCTATTGTGAAGAATGCTACAATGAACATGGGAGAACATATATTAATTTGAGATACTGATTTCATTTCCATTGTTTATATACATAAAAGTAGGATTGCTAGATAAGGTAGTTCTATTTTTAATTTTTTGGGAAATATCCATACTATTTTCCAAAATGGCTATACCAATTTACATTCTCCTCAGTAGTATACAAGGTGTAGTCTCCTTTCTGTATATTCTTGCCAACATTTGTTATCTCTTGTCTCTTGATTAATAGCCATTCTAACAAGTATGAAAACTCTCACTTGTTTTCATTGTAAATAAATAAAAACATTGTGGTTTTGATTTGTATTTCTCTGATGATTAGAGATACAGCGCACTTTTTCATGTACCTCTTGGCCATTGGTATGTCTTCTTTTGAGAAATGTCTTTTCAGGTTCTTTATCCATTATTTTTTTTTTTTCCACTATTGAGTTGTATGAATTCCTTATATGTTTGGATAATAACCCCTTATGGTAAATATTTTCTCCCATTAAATAAGTTGTGTTTTCATTTTGTTGATGGTTTCCTCTGGTGTTTAGAAGCCTTTAAGTTTTGATGCATGTCTTTTTTGGTTTTGTTACCTATGATTTTTGTGTCATATCCTAAATATCATTGCACAGGTACAATGTCAAGAAGTTTTTCTTCTTCTAACAGTTTTATGGTTTCAGGTCTTGTGCTTAAGTTTTTAATCCATTTAAAGGTTGCTTTTGTATATGGAGTGAAATAGGGATCCAGTTTCATAGTTCTGCATGTGGATATTCAGTTTTCCCAACACCATTTTTGAAATGACTAACATTTTCCCATTGTATATTCTTGACACCCTTGTTGAAGATTTATTGACTCTACAGAAGTGGCTTTATTTCCGGCTCTCTATTCTGTTCTGTTGGTCTATATATCTGTTTTTATGACCATACCATACTGTTTTGATTACTGTAGCTTTGTAATATATTTGGAAATCAGGACGTGTATGTCTACAGCTTTGTTCTTCTTGCTCAAGTTGGCTTTGGCTGCTTGAAGTCCTTCATGGTTCCATATGAATTTTATAATTATTTTTATATTTATGTAAAGAATGACATTGATATTTTGATAGGGACGGCATTAAATCTGTAGTGGGTAGTATGAATATTTTAACAATGTTAATTATTCAAATTTGTGTGCATGCAATGTCTTCATTTATCTATGTCTTTTAAAATTTCCTTCATCAATGTCTTATGATTTTGAGTGTACAAATCTTTCACTTCTTCAATTAAGTCTAATTCTAAGTATTTTGTTATTTTTGTTGCTGTTATAAATGGGATTGCTTTACCAATTTTCTTTTTGGATTGTTCATTGTTTGTGTATGGAAATGTGACTGTTTTTTGTATGTTGATTTTATATCCCATAATTTTACTCAATTTATTAGTTCTATCCTTTTTATCAGGCTTCCCTCATAGCTCAGTTGGTAAAGAATCTGCCTGCAATGCAGAAGACTCAGGTTTGATTCCTGGGTTGGGAAGATCCCCTAGAGAAGGAAATGGCAACCCTCAACAGTATTCTTGCCTGGAGAATCCCATGGACAGAGGAGCCTGGCAGGCTATAGTCCATGCGGTCCACAGAGTCGGACACAACTTAGCGACTAAACCACCACGACTATCCTTTTTATATTGAAATTTTAGTTTTCTACATATGATTATGTCATCTGTAAATAGAGACATTTTTACTTCTTCCTTTCTGATTTGGATGCCTTCTTTTTCTTATTTAATTGCTCTGGATAGGACTGCCAGTTAATACATTGAGAAGCGGTGAGAATGGCATCCTTGCCTTGTACCAGATCTTGGAAAAACTTGCAGTATTCTCCAGCTTAATTTCATATTGATTACCATGTTAGTGTGGGATTTTCATGTGTGGACTCTATTATGTTGAGGTAAGTTCCTTTTATGGGCTTCCCTGGTGGCTCAGCTGATAAAGAATCTGCCTGAAATGCAGGAGACCCTGGTGCGATTCCTGGGTTGGGAAGTTCCTTTGGATAAAGGATAGGCTACCCACTCCAGTATTCTTGGGCTTCCCTGGTGACTCAGATGGTAAAGAATTTGCCTATACTGCAGGAGACCTGGGTTTGATCCCTGAGTTGGGAAGATCTGCTGGAGGAGGGCATGGCAACCCACTCCAGTATTCTTGCCTGGAGAATCCCCAGGGACAGAGGAGCCTGGTGGGCTACAGTCCATGGGTTCATAAAGAGTCGGACATGACTAAGGAACTAAGTACAGCACAGCAAGTTCCTTTTATAACTATTTTATTGAGAGTTTTAATCATGAAAGTATGTTTAATTTAGTTAAGTGCTTTTTCTGAGAAATGATCATGTGCTTTTTTTCTTTCATTTTGTTAATGTGGTACTATTCATCCATCAATGGACAATTGATTTGCAAATGTCAAACCATCCTTGCTTCCTAGTTTTAAGTCTCAGTTAATCCTAGTTTATGACCCTTTTAATGTGCTGTTTAATTCAGTTTGCTAGTATCTTTTGAGGGTTTTTTGCATATATGTTTGTCAGGGGTATTGCCTCATAGTTTTCTTGTGGTATCTTTGTTTGGTTTTGTAATCAGGATGATGCTGATCTCATAAAATGAGCTTGGCAATCTTTCTGTATTTTTTGGAGGAGTTTATAAAACATTCAGTATTAATTCTTTGAATGTTTGGTAGGACTCACCTATAAAACCATCAGGTCCTTGGCTTTTCTTTGTTGGAAGATTTTTTTTTTTATTAGTTTATTTATCTATTTTTTAACTTTACAATATTGTATTTGTTTTGCCATACATTGACGTGAATCCACCATGGGTGTACATGTTTTCCCCTTCCAGAACCCCCCTCCCACCTCCCTCCCCATCCCATCCCTCTGGGTTATCCTGGTGCAACAGCCCTGAGCACCCTGTATCATGCATCAAACCTGGACTGGTGATTCATTTCACATATGATAATTTACATGCTTCAATGCCATTCTCCTATATCATCCTGCCCTCGCCCTCTCCATAGAGTCCATAATACTGTTCTATTTATCTGTGTCTCTTTTGATGTCTCGCATACAGGGTAATCTTTACTGATTGACTAAATACCATATATCGGAGAAGGCAAAGGCACCCCACTCCAGTACTCTTGCCTGGAAAATCCCATGGACGGAGGAGCCTGGTAGGCTACAGTCCATGGGGTTGCTAAGAGTTGGACACTACTGAGCGACTTTACTTTCACTTTTCCCTTTCATGCACTGGAGAAGGAAATGGCAACCCACTCCAGTATTCTTGCCTGGAGAATCCCAGGGACGGGGGAGCCTGGTGGGCTGCCGTCTATGGGGTCGCACAGAGTCAGACACGACTGAAGCGACTTAGCAGCAGCAGCAAATACCATATATATGTGTTAGTATACTGTATTGGTGTTTTTCTTTCTGGCTTACTTCACTCTGTATAATAGGCTCCAGTTTCATCCACCTCATTAGAACTGATTTGAATGTATTCTTTTTAATGGCTGAGTAATATTCCATTGTGTATATGTACCACAGCTTCCTTATCGATTTGTCTGCTGATGGGCATCTAGGCTGCTTCCATGTCCTGGCTATTATAAACAGTGCTGTGATGAACATTGGTGTACACGTGTCTCTTTCAATTCCGGTTTCCTCAGTGTATATGCCCAGCAGTGGGATTGCTGGGTCATATGACAATTCTATTTCCAGTTTTTTGAGGAATCTACGCACTGTTCTCCATAGTGGCTGTACTAGTTTGCATTCCCACCAACAATGTAAGAAAGTTCCCTTTTCTCCACACCCTCTCCAGCATTTATTGCTTGTAGACTTTTGGATAGTAGCCATTCTGATAGGCGTGAAATGGTACTTCATAGTGGTTTTGATGTGCATTTCTCTGATAATGAGTGATGTTGAGCATCTTTTCATGTGTTTGTTAGCCATCTGTATGCCTTATTTGGAGAATCTGTTTAGTTCTTTGGCCCACTTTTTGATTGGGTCTTTTATTTTTCTGGAATTGAGCTGCAGGAGTTGCTTGCGTATTTTTGAGATTAATTCTTTGTCCATTGCTTTGTTTGCTATTATTTTCTCCCATTCTGAAGGCTGTCTTTTCACCTTGCTTATAGTTTCCTTTGTTGTGCAGAAGCTTTTAATTTTAATTAGGTCCCATTTGTTTATTTTTGCTTTTATTTCCAATATTCTGGGAGGTGGGTTACAGAGGATCCTGTTGTGGTTTAGGTTGGAGAGTGTTTTGCCTATGTTTTCCTCTAGGAGTTTTATAGTTTCTGGTCTTACATTTAGATCTTTAATCCATTTTGAGTTTATTTTTGTGTATGGTGTTAGAAATTGTTCTAGTTTCATTCTTTTACAAGTGGTTGACCAGTTTTCCCAGCACCACTTGTTAAAGAGATTGTCTTTTCTCCATTGTATATTCTTGCCTCCATTGTCAAAGATAAGGTGTCCATAGGTGAGTGGATTTATCTCTGGGCTTTCTATTTTGTTCCATTGATCTATATTTCTGTCCTTGTGCCAGTACCATACTGTCTTGATGACTGTGGCTTTGTAGTAGAACCTGAAGTCAGGCAGGTTTGTTGGAAGATTTTTGATTACTGATTCAGCCTCCTTATTTGCTACTGATCTGTTCAAGCTTTCTATTTCTTCTTGATTCAGTTTTGGTAGGTTGTATATTTCTAGGAACTTGTTCATTTCTTTTAGGTTATCCTCTTTATTAGTGTATAATTGCTCATATTAGTTCCTTATTATCCTTTTCATTTCTAAGGCATCTATTGTAATGTCTCCTTTTTCATTTCTGATTTTATTTAATTGAGTCTTTTCTCTTTTTTCTTAGTATAACTAAGGGTTTGCTGATTTTGTGTATCTTTCCAAAATGTTAGCTTTGAGTTTTGTTGATTTTTTTCTGTTGGTTTTCTGTTATTTATCTGGTTTGATTCTGCTATAATCTTTATCAGTGCCTTCCCTTTTATTATTGCTGTTGCAATATCACAAAAGCTTTGATATGTTTTCATTTTCATTGTCTCAAGATACTTCTAAAATTCTCTTTTGCTTTATTTTTTGACTCACTTGTAGTTCTGTAGTGTGTTGTTTAGTTTTCACACATTTGTAAAATTTTTTTTGTCTAGATGGTATTGATTTATAGTTTCATCCTCTTATGGTCAGGAAAGGTACTTGAAATGATTTTGATCTTAAATTTGTTAAAACTTGCTTTTTGATCTAATGTTATCTATTCTGAATAATGTTCTGTGTTTGTTTGAGAAGAATATGTATTCTTCTGTTGTTGGGTTGGAAAGTTCTTTATATGTCTGTCAGGTTCATTTGGTCTACAATGTTGTTCAAGTTAGTTATTTCTTTATTGATCTTCTGTCTGTGTGTTCTATCCATTATTTTATGTGAGTTGTTTAAAACCTATGCTATTCCTGTATTGCTTTTAATTTCTTCTTTTAGGTTTGTCAGTATTTGCTTTATATATTTAACTGCTCCAATGTTGCATGCTTATGTATTTATAATAGCTATATCTTCCTATTGAATTGTGACTTTATCATTATATAATGACCTTTGTCTCTAGAGACAGTTTTTGACTTAAAATTTTATTTTCTCTGATATAATAGCCATTCCTGCTTTCCTTTATTACTATTTGCATAAATATCTTTCTTCATCCCCTCACTTTAAGATATGTGTCTGAAATAGACTGTATTAAGCCTAAAGTGAGTCTCTTATAGACAGCATATCACTAGACTTTGTTTTTAATCCATTCAGGTGCTTTATGCCTTTTGATTGGGGAACTACATCCATTTACATTTAAAGTAATTATTGATGGGCAAAGACTTATTATTTCCATTTTATTAATTGTTATGTCAGTTTTGCGGTTGTTTTTCTTATTTCTTTTCCACTTGTTGTCTTCTTTGCTATTTGATGATTTTTGTAGTGATTCTTTTGACTCTTTTCTCTTTTCTTTATCTATTATAGGGTTTTTTCTTTATGGTTACCTTGAGGCTAACATAAAATTTATTGCAATTATAAGCATCTCTTACATGTTGATAACTTCAATCACAAATGAAAACTCCACATTTTTATTCCCTTCTCCCATACATTTTGTGTTCCTATAGTCAGAGTTTGCTTATTTTTACATAGTGTATCCATTAAAAATTTTTATCTTTTACTATTATATTAGGGTTAAAATTAATTTAGACACCACCATTACAGTTAGCATTACAATGTTAAATTATTCTGTGAAATGGCAATCCACTCCAGTATGCTTTCCTGGGAAATCCCGTGGACAGAGGAGACTGGCTGGCTACAGTTCATGGGGTCACAAAAGAGTCAGATACAACTTACTGACTAAACAGTCCATTAATAAATTTTATCTTTTTACTGTTATGTTAGGGTAGAAACTATTTTAGGCACCAAAATTACAACTAGTATTACAATGTCAAATTATTCTGTATTTGTCATATCTTTACTTTTTTCAGTGAGATTTATGTTTTCATATTGCTGTTTGGTGTGTTTCAATTTGAAGAACTCAAACATTTCTTGTGTAATAAGAGAGGCTGGGTGGTCATGAACACTCTCAATTTTTGTCTGAAAAAGACTTTATATCCCCTTCAATTTTTCAGCTTTATTGAGGTATAATTAACAAATAAAATTATAAGACACTTAAAGTGTAGAACGATTTGTTTCTCCTAATTAGTGATCACTTATGTTGATGTCTATAGTCTATTATAGAGTATATGGGCTAATTTGGTGGGGGAAGCTAAGTGAAATAAGTCAAAGAGACAAAAACTGTTTAATGTCACTCATATGTTGAACCTACAAATACAACAAACTCATAGTTATTTTCATAATAGTGAATATAACCGAAAAGAAGCAGACTCACAGATATAGAGAACAAACTAGTGATTACCAGAGGGGAGAGAGAAGCAGGGAGAGGCAATAAAAGGGTAGGGGAATAAAGGGTACAAGCTCTTATGTATAAAATAAGCTACAAATATATATTGTATAATATGGGGAATATAGCAATATTTTGTAATAACTATAAATGAAGTATAACTTTAAAAGTTGTGAACTTGTAAGCAATGCTACTATGAACATCAGGGTGCATGTATCTTTTCAAATTAGTGGGTTTTTTTTAACCCAGAAACGGAATTGGTGGGTCATATGGTAGTTCTATTTTTAGTTTTTTAAAAAAGCCTCCATACTGAGGGTGTGGAGAAAAGGGAACCCTCTTACACTGTTGGTGGGAATGCAAACTAGTACAACCACTATGGAGAACAGTGTGGAGATTCCTTAAAAAACTGGAAATAGAACTGCCATATGACCTAGCAATCCCACTGCTGGGCATACACACTGAGGAAATCAGAATTGAAAGAGACATGTGTACCCCAGTGTTCATTGCAGCACTGTTTGCAATAGCTAGGACATGGAAGCAACCTAGATGTCCATCATCAGATGAATGGATAAGGAAGCTGTGGTACATATACACAATGGGATATTACTCAGCCATTAAAAAGAATGCATTTGAATCAGTTCTAATGAGGTGGATGAAACTGGGGCCTATTATACAGAGTGAAGTAAGTCGAAAGAAAAACACCAACAAAGTATATTAACGTATATATATGGAATTTAGAAAGACGGTAATGATGACCCTATATGCAAGACAGCAAAAGAGACACAGAGATAAAGAACAGACTTTTGGACTCTGTGGGAGAAGACGAGGGTGGGATGATTTGAAAGAATAGCACCGAAACTTGTATATTACCTTATGTGAAATAGATCTCCAGTCCAGGTACGATGCATGAGACAGGGCGATCAGGGCCGGTGCACTGGGACGACCCTGAGGGATGGGATGGGGAGGGAGGTGGGAGGGGCTTCAGGATGGGGGACACGTGCACATCCATGGCTGATTCGTGCTGATGTATGGTGAAAGCTACCACAATATTGTAAAGTAATTAGCCTCCAATTAAAAAAAAAAAAAAAGCCTCCATACTGTTTTCCACAGCAGCTTACACTCCCACTAACTTACAGTCCCACTAACAGTATTTTAGGGTTCCCTTTTCTCACATCTTTACCAACATTTTTAATTTGTAGACTTTTTGATGATAGCTATTCTGAGAGGTGTGTGGTGATATCTCATTGTGGTTTTGATTTGCATTTCCCTGATTATTAGCAATGTTGAGTATTTTTTCATGTGCCTGTTGGCCTCTGCATTTCCTCTCTGGAAAAATGTCTATTCAATTCTTCAGCCTATTTTTTAATCTGGTTGTTTTTTGATGTTAAGTTGTATGAGCTGTTTATATATTTTGTATATAAATCCCTTGTTGGTATCATTTGTAAATATTTTCTATCATTCAGTAGGTTATCTTTTCATTTTGCCAATGGTTTTCTTTGCTGTGCCAAAACTTTTAAGTTTAATTAGGTCTCATTTGTTTATTTTTGCTATTCTTTCCTTCACTTTAGAAGATGGATCCAAAAATATCACCATGCTTTTTATCAAAGAATGTTCTGCCTATGTTTTCCTCTAGGAGGTTTATGGTTTCAGGTCATACCTTTAGGTCTTTAATCCATTTTCATCATTTTTGTATGTGGTGTCAGAGAATGTTTTAATTTCATTCTTTTACAGCTGTCCAGTTTTCCCAGCACCACTTATTAAAGAGACTATCTTTTCTCAGTGGAATATTCTTGCCTCCTTTGTCATAGATTAATTGGACATAAATGCGTGGATTCATTTCTGGGCTCTCTATTCTGTTCCATTGCTCCATGTGTCTGTTTGACGCCCATCCATACTGATTACCTTAGTTCTGTAGTATAGCTTGAAGTCAGGGAGGATGGTTCATTCAGCTCCTTTCTTCTTTTTCAAGATTGGTTTGGCTATGCAGGGTCTTTTGCGTCTTTCCATACAGATTTTAAAATTATTTGTTCTGGTTCAGTGAAAAATGCAATTGGTATTTTGATACGAATTGCACTGAATCCATGGATTGCCTTGGATGATATAGTCATTTTCACAATATTGAGTCTTCCAATCCAAGAACACAGTACATCTTTTCATCTGTTTTGTGTCATCTTCAATTGCTTGCATCAGTGTCTTATAGTTTTTGGAGTATAGGTCTTTTGACTCCTTAGGTAGATTTATTCCTAGGTAATTTTATTCTTTTTGATGCAATGATAAATGGTATTATTTCCTTAATTTATCTTTCTGACAGTGCATAATTTATAAAAATGCAACAGATTTCTGTATATTATTTTTGTATCCTGCAATTTTACCAAATTCATTAATGGGTACTAGTAGTTTTCTGGTGGCAGCTTTAGGATTTTCTGTGTACAGTATCATGTCATCTATAAACAGTGACAAATTTAGTTCTTCCTTTTCAATTTGGGTTCCTTTTATTTCTTCTGATTGCTGTGGCTAGGATGTCCAAAACTATGTTGAATAAAAGTGGTGAGAGTAGCATCTTTCTCTTGTTTCTGATTTTAGAGGAAATGCTTTCAGCTTTTTGCCATTAAATGTGATGTTAGCTGTGGTAATGGCCTTTATTATGTTGAGATATGTTCCCTCTCTGCCTACTTTCTGAACAGTTTTTTTTTTATCATAAATCGATGTTGAATTTTGTTAAAAACCTTTTCTTGAATCTATTGAGGTAATCATATGGTTTTTATTCTTCAATTTTTTAATGTAATGTATCACATTGATCAGATTTGTGGTTATTGAAAAATCCTTGCATCTCTGGAATAAATCTCACTTGCTCATGGTGTATGATTCTTTTAATGTATTATTTGGTTTGATTTGCTAGTATTTTATTGAGAGTTTTTGCCTCTATGTTCATCAGTGATATTGGCCTGTAATTTTCCTTTTTGTGTGAGATCTTTGTTTAGTTTTGGTATCATAATGATGCTGGCCTCAGAATGAGTTTGAAAGTGTTCCTTCTTATGAGGTTTTTTTGGGACAGTTTGAGAAGAGTAGGTGTTTGGTAAAATTCACTTGTGAAGACATCTGGTCCTGGACTTCTGTTTGTTGGATGTTTTAAAATTATGAATTCAGTTTCATTACTGGTAATTGATCTGTTCATATTTTCTATTTCTTCTTAGTTCAATCCTGGGAGATTATACCTTCATAAGAATTTGTCCATTACTTCTAGGTTGGCTAGGACCTATATTCCTAACTGAAGCCCTATTTTACCACATTCTAGTATTAGCAATATGTCATAAATCTGAATAAAGAGTATATATGTTTTTATCAATCTGTTTGGAAAAACAATGGATCCAAGCATGTTTTTCCTTAATTTCATTTAACTAAATCACCGTGAGAGGTTGATATTTCCATTATAATTAGATCTGGGGAGAAGAAATGACAGAAATTATATTTTTGATGCCACATTTTCTCAATAATCTTCCAAAATAATATTTTAAAATGTCCATGATTTTGTGACTTGACTTTCTTGGTTAAATAGTAGTGTTGATTTATTTATATATACATTCACTCCATTGCCCATTTTGTGGATTGCTTTGTAGATTAGCTTGTGTAGGGGATACTGTGGTGCAACATCTAGATTTCCCACTTCAAGATTGAGGCACTCCTTTTCTCATTTTCCTGAGTATTGGCTGCAGTCAGCTTCCACACAAGTCCCTATCTGGGGATTGTTTTCAGTCTAAGGGAGCTTCTTTGCCCAAGTCTATACTTATTGTTTGGAAGTAGCCTGTATCCAATGACTAAGTGTTATGCAAAATGTTCTAGGTTCCCTTGTTTTCATTTGTAACAACTCTGATGGTTTATTATTGCACCTTAGGTGCCCATGATATTTGGCAAGAACGCTGATATTTCTTCCTTTCTTTTTAAATATATATATATTATTGAAGTATAGTTGACTTACAATGTTTCAGCTGCACAGCAAGGTGATTCAGTTATACAAACACATATATATTTTTCAAATTATTTTCCATCATCGGTTATTACAAGATACTGACTACAGTTCTCTATGTGATACAGTAAACCTTTGTTGCTTGTTGCATATTTACATTTAAATTAGAAATCTAGCATTCTATTCATACTAAGTCAAACAAGTGGAATCAAAAAGTCATAATTTTTTTAGACAAAAATTCATGTTTTCTAAAATAAATATTATACATATGTATACAAAAGCTCTGCTACTACATTTGATAAAGACTTGAGAAAGAATATAAAAAAAAAGGAGAAGGAGAAATTGGAGAACATAAACTAAATGAAATGGGAGCACTGAATGTGAAATAGAAAAAGTGAAACAAACTAGATATATGTAAAAGATCATCATATAGTTCAGTTGTTTTTAAACATGACTTCTCATTAGAAACATATCTGGAGTTCTGGAGAAAAAAGGCAATACCTGAGCATTTGTATTTTTCAAAAATTTCAAGATAATTCTGATATGCATCTGAGTTTTAAAAAGTGATTACAAGTTTTTCTATTTGATCCTAGTTTGGTGATATAGTTCTATTATTTTTCTGTTGGCCAATCATGATACAATGGTATTAAATGAATAATAGTCACATAATCACAATAGTAAAAGATGTTTATCAGTTTTCACAATCCATAGCCAGACAAAAAATAAAAGATAATTACAATTGCAACCCTTAATGGGAGCATGATTCACTTAGCAATATAAAATAATTACATACAATTTGGGGGGATCAAGCTCCAAAATCACTGCAGATGGTGACTGCAGCCATGAAATTAAAAGACGCTTACTCCTTGGAAGGAAAGTTATGACCAACCTAGACAGCATATTAAAAAACAGAGACATTACTTTGCCAACAAAGGTCCGTCTAGACAGGGCTGTGGTTTTTCCAGTAGTCATGTATGGATGTGAGAGTTGGACTATAAAGAAAGCTGAGCACCGAAGAATTGATGCTTTCGAACTGTGGCATTGGAGAAGACTCTTGAGAGTCCCTTGGACAGCAAGGAGATCCAACCAGTCCATCCTAAAGGAGATCAGTCCTGGGTGTTCATTGGAAGGACTGATGTTGAAGCTGAAACTCCAATACTTTGGCCACCGGATGCGAAGAACTGATGCATTGGAGAAGACCCTGATGCTGGGAAAGATTGAAGGTGGGAGGAGAAGGGGACAACAGAGGATGAGATGGCTGGATGGCATCTCCGACTTGATGGACATGGGTTTGGGTAGACTCTGGGAGTTGGTGATGGACAGGGAGGCCTGGCGTGCTGCAATTCATGGGGTTGCAAAGAGTCGGACAACTGAGCAACTGAACTGAACTGAACTGAATCTCAGGAAGCTGTGAATGTTACCTTCTACTGCAAAAGAATCTTTGCAGATGTGATTAAATTAAGGCTCTCTCCATGAGGAGAGCATCCTGGATTAACAGGTGGGCAATAAATATAATCACCAGTGTCCTTTTAAGAAGGAGGCAGGGGGAGATTTGACACAGATTGGAAGACCATGTGATGGAAGCAGAAGAAAACAGAACTGTAGAGAGAAGATACTATACTACTGACTTTGAAAATGGAGGAAGAGGTCACAGGACAAGGAATTCAGGTGGCTCTTAGGGACAAGAAAAGGAAAAGAATTCTTCCATAGAAACTTTAGGGAAGGGGCATGACCCTCCTGGCACCTTGATTCTGTCCTCGTGAAATTGATTTCAAGTTTCTGGCCTCTAGAATTATAAGAGAATACATTTGTGTTGTTTTAACGAACTAAGTGGACAGTAATTTGTTACAGAAGCCACAGGAATCTAATATACTATAGTTCAAAGGTATTTACTAAGAAAGAATTCCATTCTCTGTAGAAGATGAAATGATTCAGAGGGCAGAGCTTCCGGAGAGGCAACATTTAGTAGAGGGAAGGGTAATGACCTGGGAACTGAGTTCTTGATTCCATCCTGCCAGGTTTTAGGCCAAGTCACTTTTCTGAGATTCTGTTCCCACATATATACAGAGGAAAACAACAGAGTTCTTATAAAAGGCCTTGAGGATGTAGGATATGTGGGGAAGGGAGGAAGGAAGAAAACATTGCTTGGCAACAAAGATTACTTTACATCGATGTTTGCCAATGTTTGCGCAGACTTGGGGTGTGTTTATGTGCTGTGGACGGGATTGCCTTGGGTCTTACTGAGAGCAGGGCACTGGCCAGTCTGTGTTTTCTTCCCTGGGTCACAGTATAACCACAGCAGCCTGATTTCCGAATCAGGGGTGTAAGGGGCTCCAAACCTAGAGGCTGAAGACAATATCTTTTGAGATTTTTCATCCCAGAAAAGTCTTTGAATGCAGACCTTGGGGGCCTCTAGGCTTTTTTTATTTTTATGTAACAGCTTTCCTAATAAACCTGGAACAGGTTTCCTCATAAATAAACATTTAGTAAGTGTGTAATGGTCCCTCTACTGGGTTAAAAGGTTTTTATGTAAAATCATTCAGTCTTCACAAATGTCTCTATGAAGTAGTTATCAGCACCTCTGTTGTGCTGGCAAAGAAACTGAGGTTCGGAGAGGACATGGCTTTCCCCATGGTGAAAATAGCTGGTAAGTGGCCAAGTCTGAAATTGGTTGCAGGCCACCTGGAACCAATGGCCATGTGTGAGAGATGCTTTTCTCCTTGAAAGGTAACTTGAGGTGATGTGGATGGGCAAATAAGGCATCTAGCTGTGTGTCAGACTCCCAGTCTGCCTTTTCTCTAAACTGTTGCTTTTCAGTGTTGTCTTCTTAGATGAAAGAACAATGGGAAAACTTTGTGCCTGGGCTTAGAAACTGCCATAAAAGGAGTACAGTCACTTCTCACCTACCACCTGGAATCACTTTATTAGTGCCTAAGAATTTGGAAAAATCTGAACTTGTGTTGCACTGGTAATCTCTAAGATATACTTTACTATTTACCTAAATACTTGATTCCTTTTTCTTGGATATTGTTCTTTAGTCTTCCTTAGATTATATGTTCTTTCAGTTCAAGAATGATTTTATTGCTTTTTTTTTTCTATACCCTCCCATTTCTCCAGAGTGTTGCTGAGCATATGAAATAAGTTTTAAAGATTATTTACTTTCAGTGGATCATAGAAAGGTGCATGGAAGAATATATTTTTTTCCCTGTCTTAAGGTGGAGATAATGATATTCACCTGAATAAAAAGAAATTTTATTTTGACCACATTATTTTCCTAATACAAAGACTTTGGTTTCTTCTGAAACCAGTCTCTGAACATACCGTTTGGGATCCATGAGAATCTTTTCCTTTAAAAGGAGTCAATACATTTCCTGAAGTTGAAACCAATTTTGCTTTTCCTATGTTCAGGATAACTTAGTTCACTCTATAAATGATCAGGGCTTCCTTGGTGGCTCAGATGGTGAAGAATCCGCCTGAAGTGCGGGAGACCTGGATTCTATCTCTGGGCTGGGCAGATCCCCTGGAGGAGGGCATGGCAACCCACTCCAGTATTTTTGCCTGGAGAATTCCCATGGACAGGGGAGCCTGGGGGCTAGAGTCCA
The DNA here is from genome assembly GCF_054371585.1 of Giraffa tippelskirchi. Lineage (NCBI taxonomy): Eukaryota > Metazoa > Chordata > Mammalia > Artiodactyla > Giraffidae > Giraffa > Giraffa tippelskirchi. The sequence continues at coordinate 187,086,486 of NC_137276.1, read as the reverse complement.
TGGGGTCGCAAAGAGTTGAACATGACTAGTGACTAAGCACAGGATAATTGATCAAGGTGGATCTGTGTACACACACATCCTACCTGTACATAATATTATTTTATGAACCAATTGAGAGTAAGTGGCAGACTTACTATCTATTTTACCACTAAATGTTTCAATGTATATTTCTTAAAAAGAACATTATCTTATGTAAATACTGTATAATTATTAAAATCAATGGCTTTTTACATAGAATCATTTATTTAATTATTGATACAAAACTATTTTATAAACAACAGACCTTATCCAGATTTTTCCAAATGTTTTACAGTAAAAGAAGCAAAAGAGTTTTTTCCTGATCCAGGATCCGATTCAGAATAACAGGTTGCATTTAATTGTTGTGTCTTTTTTGTCTCCTTTAATCTAGAATTGCTTGTTAGTTTTGCTTTGTCTTTCATGACCTTGACCCTTTATTTTTAAATGCACAGACCATTTGTTTTGTAAAATTGCCCTCAATTTGGATTTGTTAAATTTCATCTCTATGATTCAATTAAAGTTATGTATTTCTGGCTGGAATAGCATCGAAGTACTTTTCTGTCCTGCTAAGATTGTGGATTTGTCTGTTTCCTTTTTAGTTTTGTAATTTTTTTTTGCCTTATATTCTAATGCTGTGTTATTAGGGGTATATGAATTTGTTATATATTTCTTTATGGGTTAAAACTTTTATAAAGTGTCCCTCTTTACCTCTAGCAGTGCTTCTTGTTTTGAAGTCTATTTGAAATATGTATCAGATTCTGTCAGTACCCTCGTTTTTCCTTGACTTTCTCCATTTTTGTGCACAGCGGTGCTTACTGCGATCATCTGTGGCTCTCCATCTGAGGGCTTTCTCTGGTTAACTAGGCTTGTGTGCAGAGCAAACAGGCCATTAGTTCTGGGAAGTTGATGTCCCAGTAGCAGTCTTTATTTTAGGATAGATGGGAACTGGAGGATAAATACCTTAGCTTCATCATTCATTGAGTAGGGCAACTCTGAGGAGTATTCTACATCTCTCAGAGATCCTTGGTGTGGTTGAGCCCCAGTTTTCTATAAGGTAATCTGATCACTAATACATCCTGTATTGTTTCCTTTCTTTCTTTTATCACTTGTCATCCTTCCCAGTTCTCCTTCTGGAGCTTCCTGGAATCACTTCCCAAATAAACTATGTGTTTTCAAGTATTTGTCTTAGATCTGTTTCAGAGGGAACTCAACCAAAGACAGTTTTAAGTGATTTAGTGTTTGCATGACGTATCTCTTTTGATTTCCAGTCTTTTTGTATCCTTTTATTGTATATATCTGGAGGAGGGCATGGCAACCCACTCCAGTATTCTTGTCTGCAGAATCCCCATGGACAGAGGAGCCTGAGAGTCGGACACGATTGAGTGACTAAGCACAGCACATTGTATATATATTTCAAGGAAGCAGTACATAGTATTTTGTTTTGTTTATTTAATAATACAGTCATTTGTGTTTTAATTGAATTATTTAGTTTATTTCCATTTAATGTAATTACAGATATATTTGGGTTGAAATTTTAACCTTTGCTTTCTATTTCCCCTTTTAAGCTATTTTCCTCTTCTTCACTTGTTTTAGATTGATTTAATGTTTTTCATTATTCTATTTTGGTCTGTATTAGCTTGATATTTGCACACCCCCTGATAGCTCAGTTGGTAAAGAATCCACCTGTAATGTAGGAGACCCCAGTTCGATTCCTGGGCCTGGAAGATCTGCTGGAGAAGGGATAGGCTACCCACTCCAGGATTCTTGGGCTTCCCTTGTTGCTCAGCTGGTAAAGAATCTGCCGGCACTGCGGGAGACCTGGGTTCAATCTCTGGGTTGGGAAGAGCCTCTGGAGAAGGGAAAGGCTACCCTCTCTAGTATTCTGGCCTGGAGAATTCCATGGACTATATAGTCCATGGGGTTGCAAAGTGTCTGATGCGACTTGCACTTTCACTTTCTCTCACTTTACTACTATTGATTAGAAATCACCATGTCTATCCTCAACTTATGAATATCAACTTTGCTAGTTGAAGCTGTGACTCATTGTTCACAGCTGACATTCATAGTTGTGTGGTTTTATTGCTATCAGGAGCTTATGTCAATTCTTTCCTAGCTTTCATTACTCTTTTCTTTTTACTTGGGCAGAGCTGACCAATAATCTTACAGAGAGCTTAAAAGCAGGAGGGAGTAATGGTGAGAATGATGAGGTTACAGGTATCATCATGGGAGATATGGGAGGTATCATCATGGAAGCAAACTATTTTTGATTTTGGGGGTTTTAATGACATCACCTTTTCCTTTGCTCCAGTTATGTTTCCTTTAGAATTTTTCAGCCTCTGATTCTTTGCCACTAATCTTCCCATAACCTTCTTTCCAACTCTATCCTTCCTGCTGTCTCCTCCTGTTCCTTTCTCTAGCTCTGTATTAGTTTACTAAACCTACTGTTACAAAGTGCCACAAACTTGGTGACTTAAAAACAGATTTATTATCTCACTGGTTTGGAAGCCAGAAGTCTGAAATCAAGGTGTTGGTAGGGCCATGCTTCTTCAGAAGGCTCTAGGGAAGAATCCTTCCTTGCCTCATTCTAGCTTCTTGTAGTTGCCAGCAATCTTTGGCATTTCTTGGCTTGCAAAAATATCACTCCAATCTTTGCCTCCATGTTTATATATTTTCCTCTGTAGTTTCACATGGCATTCTCCTCTTTGTGAATGCTCAAAATCTCCCTCTTCTTTTCCAGATACCAGTTATTGGTTTAGGGCCCACCCTAATCCAGTATGACCTTATCTTAACTTGCTTACTTTTGTAAAGACCGTATTACCAAATAAAAGTCACATTCTGAGGCTCCAGAGAGATGTGAATATTGGGGGAACACAATTCAACCCAGTAAAAACTTACCCTATTGTGCAGTAAAAGTAGCATTGGCCTAAAAATTGGAATAGTCCTAGGTACTAATTCTGCCTGTGCTACTAATTTTATGGGTGGAGACTTTAGAATTCACAAGCAGAGGTTCAAATCTCAGCTGTCACTTAAACTCACTGAGCCTCAGTGTTTTCATCTGTAAACCAAGGATAATTATACCTATGTTTTAGGTTGGACTAAATAAGATCACACTTTTTAAGTGCTTGGCATAGCGCTTAGCATATTGTGGGTGTTTAACAAATGCTGGTTTTCTACCCACATTCCTTAGTTTCTCCATGGTAAAATTGTGAGGTTATTTTCAAGATTTTTCCAACTTCAAAGTTATGATAGCTCCTTTAAACTGTTTCTTCTTCATTTCCTGCCTGACCCATTTCTCTCTCATCTTTTCTTTTTGACAAGTTAGCCTCTTCATTCCAGTGTTTTGTGCTTTTCCTCCTTCATTCTCTTCCTAATTCTCTTTTTCCCACTTTTATTCCTTGTGGATATTCATCTGCTTTGGCCAGTAACAGTCCCAGTTTATGCCTGTTTTACCAATGTAATTATTGGTATTCATTCATAGTACTCTGACTTGGTTCATGAGTTCTATGGTCACCAGCTTAGAATGTTTTCATAGTACTTGGACCTTCCTGTATCATTGCATAATCTACAATGCATCATGTGTATTTTACTTTGTTTTGTGGGTCTGTTTCTTTGGCAGAATTGACGGAAGCAGTTGGGAATGTTTTTCGATGTTTCCCCAAAGTCTAGCAGATATCTGGCTCATGGGAGCTGGTGCTCAGCAATGTTTGTTGGACATGTCCTTGAAACCTTGCTTCTTTCTGTGTATAGCAGGTGCTCACTAAATAATCTTTAAATTGAAGTAGACTGCTGCCCTTTATGAAAGTGAAAAATGAACCCAATAGGAACACTGTTTTTCTTTCTACCTTCCTTTATTTGTTGTCGTTAGCTTAGAGATCTCATTTTACTTCCAGATTTGTGACTCAAAACAGCTAGCCTCACCCCTAGTGGTTTTGATTCTTTGAAAACTGAAATTATCCTTTTCACGACTCCAGTGGGTGCTGTGGTGACCTGCTTTCCAGTTGCTGTGTGCTTTAGGCAAGTGTGGTGGTGGTGGTTTAGTCAATAAGTCGTGTCTGATTCTTGTGACAACGTGAACTGTAGCCCGCCAGGCTCTTCTGTCCATGGGATTTTCCAGGCAAGAATTCTGGAGTGGGTTGCCATTTCCTTCTCCAGGGGATCTTCTCCACCCAGGGGTTGAACCTGGGGCATTGCAGGCAGATTCTTTACCAACTGAGCTACCAGGGAATTCCGTTAGCCAAGTGTACCTCCATAATTAAAATCTCCCTACCAGCCTGGGCTCCTGAGGATTTCTCTACTCTGTTGTCTGTTTCAGAAGCACATTATGGGCCATCTTATCTCTAGCTTTGAGACCACACCCTCTGCTGATTGCTTCATCTTGTGGTTGTGTCTATATAAGTGAAATTAGTGGATAATCAAATCAACAATGGGTTTAATTCAGCCTCAAAACCACTTTGCCTGACACTTCTGTTGCTCAGTTCAGAACCTCACCCCACTTTTTTTATTTGTGGGCTGGGATTTTCTATGCCATGGGAACATTTTCTGGGCCTTGGCATTTAGTTAAAATGGTATAATACATTTCCCTTCTTCAGGAATTATGAAATCAAATCCACCTGGATTGAGTATATGGTTTGCTCTTTTATCTAATGGCTGAAAATCAGCACTTACTCAGTTTTCAATAAACAATTATGGAAAATTTACTAAGTATAGTTAATGATACCAATAATTTTTGACTTTGGGAGTCCTGTAGAGACTGTGGAGGTATGCTGCTCAAATCAACCTTCATGAGAACCTCCTGTTAGGAGTGTGGTTTGTCCATAGTCTCCAGCTGCAGCCTTGTTGGGACCATTCCTTGCTCTCACACTGCCAGACCCTACTGGGCTCTTCTCAGCTAGTAACTGAGTGTGGCCATTTCTGCCCAACACAGGATCACCCTGCCATGGGTAATCTTTGCCTAAGGACTCTCAGTTGGCCTGACTTAGACTTTCTCAAAGCTGTTCTTTAGTCTGACTTTCCTATTATCCTGTCTTTTTTCCTTGTCTCTTCTTCTTTCCCAAGAGTCAGACCTGCATCATGGTCTGCATCTGAAGACTCTCCCCATCAAGACTGCCCGCTCTTCTCTTAATTTTTCACAGGCGTTTCTCCAAAGAAATATCCTGCATGCCTCATTTCATCTTGACACCCTGCTTCTTGGAAGAATCAAGCCAACACAAAGTCCCAGTCCAGTACTGTAGATGAAATGTGTGCACAAGTAATGCAGAATACTCATCATTCCATTCCTCTCCAACACTAAGTGGTAGGATTAAAATACAATAGGGACATACAACCTTAGATTTTAAAAAAATGTACATTTCCCATAGTATGTCATTTCCTTGAGGGCAAGGATGATGACCAATATAATTCTTTGTTCAGTTTACAGGACATATGACACGGGTGATTAAAAAAAGCATTTAACAGGAGAAAAATAATAGAAGAAGTAGCAATAATAATAATTTGAAGGCTCTCTTTATGCCAGGCATTAGGTGCTTCATATAATTATTTTTAGTCCTCATAACAACCTCACAAAGAATATATTGTTGTCATGCTCATTTTGTATATGAGAAAAATGAAAATATAGTAGTTAGATAAATGGTTCAAGGTCAACCTGGAGCTAGTGAATGACTTTGCCAGGGTTTGGATTCAGGATCCTCTGAAGCCCTTAGGTTTCTCATGATATCCTGCTCAGTCTTAGGGGTGATCTTTAAACTTAGGCCAGACCTAAATCAACCTGGTAAGTTTGAGCAGTATTCCTTCCTATGGTCTAGAGATAGATTAGACTAGAGTCTTGGTCTATGAGTTATTTATTATAAACATTTAGTTTGGTATTTTAAAGGAATTTAAAAAAATTTAAGATGTCTTTCTCCTTTCTTATTATGTTTGTGATCTAGAGTAGTGGAGCAAGAGGGTAGCCAGACAGAAAGAAGCCAGACACAAAAGCTCATGTTATATGACTTCATCTGTACAAAAATGTCCAGGATAGGCAAATCTACAGACATAATAGATCATTGGTTATCAGGAGCTGAGGAGAGACTAGGAAGTGACTGCTAATGAGCTGGAGTTTCTTTTTTGGGTGATGAAATGTTCTGAAATTAGATAGTAGTGATAGTTGCACAACTCTTTGAATATATTAAAAACCATTGAATTATATGTATACTTTAAAAGGGAAAATTTTTATGATGTGAAATATCTCTAAAAAATTATACATACGCACAGAAGACTCTCAGACTCTTCAAAAACTCACAACTGTTGAGTTAGATGAAGCTTCTCACATTATGAATTTTTTTTTCTTAATTTCTCTTTCTGACAGTGAATAACACTTTGTTATTAGTGTATAGAAATGCAACATATTTATGTTTAATGATTTTATATCTTACTTCACTGAATTCATTTATTCTAATAGCTTTTGGGTGAACTCTTTAGAGTTAGTTATATGTAATATCATGTCAGCTGCAAAATAATGACAATTTTACTTCTTCCCTTCCTATGTTGTTGGTGGTGTTCAGTTGCTCAGTCATGTACGATTCTTTAGACCCAGTGGACTGCGGCATTCCAGGTTTCCCTGTTCATCACCAGCTCCCAGATCTTGCTCAAACTCATGTCCATTGAGCTGGTGATGCCATCCAACCATCTTGTCCTCTGTTGTCTCCTTCTTCTCCTGCCTTCAGTCTTTCCCAGCATCAGGTCTTTTCTGATGAGTCAGCTCTTTGCATAAGTGGCCAAAGAATTGGAGCTTCAGCATCAGTCCTCCCAGTGAATATTCAGGACTGATTTCCTTTTGGGTTGACTGGTTTGATCTCCTTGCAGTCCAAGGGACTTTCAAGAGTCTTCTTGAACACCACAGTTCAAAAGCATTAATTCTTTGGCACTCAGTCTTCTTTATGGTCCAACTCTCACATCCATACATAACTACTGGAAAGACCGTAGATTTGACTAGATGGACCTTTTTTTTTTAAATTTATTTATTTATCAATTTTTTTTAGTTTATAATATTGTATTGGTTTTGCCATACATTGACATGAATCCGTCATGGGTGTACATGTGTTCCCCTTCCAGAACCCCCTCCCACCTCCCTCCCCATCCCATCCCTCTGGGTCATCCTGGTACACCAGCCCCGAGCACCCTGTACTGTGCATCACACCTAGACTGGCGATTAGTTTCACATATGATAACTTACATGCTTCAGTGCCATTCTCCCATATCATCCCACCCTTGCCCTCTCCCATAGAGTCCAAAATACTGTTCTATACATCTGTGTCTCTTTTGCTGTCTTGCATACAGGGTTATCTTTACCGATTTACTAAATTCCATATATATGTGTTAGTATACTGTATTGGTGTTTTGCTTTCTGGCTTACTTCACTCTGTACAATAGGCTCCAGCTTCATCCACCTCATTAGAACTGATTCAAATGCATTCTCTTTAATGGCTGAGTAATATTCCATTGTGTATATGTACCACAGCTTCCTTATCCATTCATCTGCTAATGGACATCTAGGTTGCTGCCATGTCCTGGCTATTATAAACAGTGCTGCGATGAACACTGGGGTACACGTGTCTCTTTCAATTCTGGTTTCCTTGGTGTGTATGCTCAGCAGTGGGAATGCTGGGTCATATGGCAGTTCTATTTCCAGTTTTTTAAGGAATCTCCACACTGTTCTCCATAGTGGCTGTACTAGTTTGCATTCCCACCAACAGTGTAAGAGAGTTCCCTTTTCTCCACACCCTCTCCAGCATTTATTGCTTGTAGCCTTTTGGATAGCAGCCATTCTGACTGGCATGAAATGGTACCTCATTGTGGTTTTGATTTGCATTTCTCTGATAATGAGTGATGTTGAGCATCTTTTCATGTGTTTGTTAGCCATCTGTATGTCTTCTTTGGAGAAATGTCTGTTTAGTTCTTTGGCCCACTTTTTGATTGGGTCTTTTACTTTTCTGGAATTGAGCTGCAGAAGTTGCTTGTATATTTTTGAGATTAATTCTTTGTCCGTTGCTTCGTTTGCTATTATTTTCTCCCATTCTGAAGGCTGTTTTTTCACCTTGCTTACAGTTTCCTTTGTTGTGCAGAAGCTTTTAATTTTAATTAGGTCCCATTTGTTTATTTTTGCTTTTATTTCCAATATTCTGGGAGGTGGGTTACAGAGGACCCTGTTGTGGTTTAGGTTGGAGAGTGTTTTGCCTATGTTTTCCTCTAGGAGTTTTATAGTTTCTGGTCTTACATTTAGATATTTAATCCATTTTGAGTTTATTTTTGTGTATGGTGTTAGAAATTGTTCTAGTTTCATTCTTCTACAAGTGGTTGCCCAGTTTTCCCAGCACCACTTGTTAAAGAGATTGTCTTTTCTCAATTGTATATTCTTACCTCCTTTGTCAAAGATAAGGTGTCCACAGGTGCATGAACTCATCTCTGGGCTTTCTATTTTGTTTCATTGATCTATATTTCTGTCTTTGTGCCAGTACCATACTGTCTTGATGACTGTGGCTGTGTAGCAGAGCCTGAAGTCAGGCAGGTTGATTCCTCCAGTTTCATTCTTGTTTCTCAGGATTGCTTTGGCTATTCGAGGTTTTTTGTATTTCCATACAAATTGTGAAATTATTTGTTCTAGTTCTCTGAAAAATACCGTTTGTAGCTTGATAGGGATTGCATTGAATCTATAGATTGCTTTGAGTAGTATACTCATTTTTCACTATATTGATTCTTCTGATCCATGAACATGGTATATTTCTCCATCTATTTGTGTCCTCTTTGATTTCTTTCACCAGTGTTTTATAGTTTTCTATATATAGGTCTTTTGTTTCTTTAGGTAGATATATTCCTAAGTATTTTTTTCTGTTTGTTGCGATGGTGAATGGAATTGTTTCCTTAATTTCTCTTTCTGTTTTCTCATTGTTAGTGTATAGGAATGCAAGGGATTTCTGTGTGTTGATTTTATATCCTGCAACTTTACTATATTCATTGATTAGCTCTAGTAATTTTCTGGTGGAGTCTTTAGGGTTTTCTATGTAGAGGATCGTGTCACCTGCAAACAGTGAGAGTTTTACTTCTTTTCCAATCTGGATTCCTTTTATTTCTTTTTCTGCTCTGATTGCTGTGGCCAAAACTTCCAAAACCATGTTGAATAGTAGTGGTGAGAGTGGGCACCCTTGTCTTGTTCCTGACTTTAGGGGAAATGCTTTCAGTTTTTCACCATTTAGGATAATGTTTGCTGTGGGTTTGTCATATATAGCTTTTATTATGTTGAGGTATGTTCCTTCTATTCCTGCTTTTTGGAGGTTTTTTATCATAAATGGATGTTGAATTTTGTCAAAGGCTTTCTCTTCATCTATTGAAATAATTGTATGGTTTTTATTTTTCAATTTGTTAATGTGGTGTATTACACTGATTAATTTGTGAATATTGAAGAATCCTTGCATCCCTGGGATAAAGCCCACTTGGTCATGATGTATGATCTTTTTAACATGTTGTTGGATTCTGTTTGCTAGGATTTTGTTAAGGATTTTTGCATCTATGTTCATCAGTGATATTGGCCTGTAGTTTTCTTTTTTTGTGGCATATTTGTCAGGTTTTAGTATTAGGGTGATGGTAGCCTCATAGAATGAGTTTGGAAGTTTACCTTCCTCTGCAATTTTCTGGAAGAGTTTGAGTAGGATAGGTGTTAGCTCTCTCGAAATAGAATTCAGCTGTGAAGCCATCTGGTCCTGGGCTTTTGTTTGTTGGAAGATTTCTGATTACAGTTTCAATTTCCATGCTTGCGATGGGTCTGTTAAGATTTTCTATTTCTTCCTGGTTCAGTTTTGGAAACTTGTACTTTTCTAAGAATTTATCCATTTCTTCCAAGCTGTCCATTTTTTTTGCATATAGTTGCTGATAATAGTCTCTTATGATCCTTTGTATTTCTGTGTTGTCTGTTGTGATCTCTCCATTTTCATTTCTAATTTTGTTGATTTGATTTTTCTCCCTTTGTTTCTTGATGAGTCTGGCTAATGGCTTGTCAATTTTATTTATCTTCTCAAAGAACCAGCTTTTGGCTTTGTTGATTTTGCTATGGTCTCTTTTTTTTCTTTTGCATTTATTTCTGCCTTAATTTTTGAGATTTCTTTCCTTCTACTAACCCTGGGGTTCTTCATTTCTTCCTTCTCTAGTTGCTAGGTGTAGAGTTAGGTTATTTATTTGACCTTTTTCTTCTTTCTTGAGATAAGCCTGTATTGCTATGAACCTTCCCCTTAGCACTGCTTTTACAATGTCCCATAGGTTTTGGGTTGTTGTGTTTTCATTTTCATTCGTTTCTATGCATATTTTGACTTCTTTTTTGATTTCTTCTGTGATTTGTTGGCTATTCAGCAGTGTGTTGTTCAGCCTCCATATGTTGGAATTTTTAATAGTTTTTCTCCTGTAATTGACATCTAATCTTACTGCATTGTGGTCAGAAAAGATGCTTGGAATGATTTCAATTTTTTTGAATTTACCAAAGCTAGATTTATGGCCCAGGATGTAATCTATTCTGGAGAAGGTTCCATGTGTGCTTGAGAAAAAGGTGAAATTCATTGTTTTGGGGTGAAGTGTCCTATAGATATCAATGAGGTGTAACTGATATATTGTATCATTTAAAGTTTGTGTTTCCTTGTTAATTTTCTGTTTAGTTGATCTATCCATAGGTGTGAATGGGGTATTAAAGTCTCCCACTGTTATTGTGTTATTGTTAATTTCCCCTTTCATACTTGTTAGCATTTGTCTTACATATTGTGGTGCTCCTATGTTGGCTGCATATATATTTATAATTGTTATACCTTTTTGGATTGATTCTTTGATCATTATGTAGTGTCCTTCTTTGTCTCTTTTCACAGCCTTTGTTTTAAAGTCTATTTTATCTGATATGAGTATTGCTACTCCTGCTTTCTTTTGGTCTCTATTTGCATGAAATATCTTTTTCCAGCCCTTCACTTTCAGTCTGTATGTGTCCCTTGTTTTGAGGTGGGTCTCTTGTAGACAACATATATAGGGGTCTTGTTTTTGTATCCATTCAGCCAGTCTTTGTCTTTTGGTTGGGGCATTCAACCCATTTACATTTAAGGTAATTATTGATAAGTATGATCCTGTCGCCATTTACTTTATTGTTTTGGGTTCAAGATTATACACTCTTTCTGTGTTTCCTGTCTAGAGAAGATCCTTTAGCATTTGTTGGAGAGCTGGTTTGGTGGTGCTGAATTCTCTCAGCTTTTGCTTATCTGTAAAGCTTTTGATTTCTCCATCATGTTTGAATGAGATCCTTGCTGGGTACAGTAATCTGGGCTGTAGATTATTTTCTTTCATCACTTTAAGTATGTCCTGCCATTCCCTTCTGGACTGAAGAGTTTCTATTGAAAGATCAGCTGTTATCCTTAATGGAATCCCCTTGTGTGTTATTTGTTGTTTTTCCCTTGCTACTTTTAATATTTGTTCTTTGTGTTTGATCTTTGTTAATTTGATTAATATGTGTCTTGGGGTGTTTCACCTTGGGTTTATCCTGTTTGGGATTCTCTGGGTTTCTTGGACTTGGGTGATTAGTTCCTTCCCCATTTTAGGGAAGTTTTCAACTATTATCTCCTCTAGTATATTCTCATGATCTTTCTTTTTGTCTTCTGGGACTCCCATGATTCGAATGTTGGTGCATTTAACATTGTCCCAGAGGTCTCTGAGGTTGTCCTCATTTCTTTTAATTCTTTTTTCTTATTTCCTCTCTGCTTCATTTATTTCTATCATTCTATCTTCTACCTCACTTATCCTATCTTTTGCCTCCATTATTCTACTGTTTGTTCCCTCCAGAGTGTTTTTGATCTCATTTATTGCATTATTCATTATATATTGACTCTTTTTTATTTCTTCTAAGTCCTTGTTAAACCTTTCTTGCATCTTCTTGATCCTTGTCTCCAGGTTATTTATCTGTAACTCTGGTTTGTTTTCAAGAATTTTGGATCATTTTCACTATCATTATTCAGAATTATTTATCAGGTAGATTCCTTATCTCTTCCTCTTTTGTTTGGTTTGGAGGGCATTTATCCTGTTCCTTTACCTGCTGGGTATTTCTCTGCCTTTTCATCTTGTTTATATTGCTGTGCTTGGGGTGGCCTTTCTGTATTCTGGCAGTTTGTGGTTCCTCTTTATTGTGGAGGTTCCTTGCTGTGGGTGGGGTTAGACGGGTAGCTTGTCAAGGTTTCCTGGTTGGGGAAGCTTGTGTTGGTGTTCTGGTGGGTGGAGCTGAATTTCTTCTCTCTGGAGCGCAATGAAGTGTCCAGTTTCCAGTTTTGAGATGCCAATGGGTTTGGTGTGACTTTGGGTAGCCTGTATGTTGAAGCTCAGGGCTATGTTCCTGTGTTGCTGGAGAATTTACATGGTATATCTTACTCTGGAATTTGTTGGCCTTGGGTGGTTCTTGGTTTCAGTGTAGGTATGGAAGCGTTTGATGAGCTCCTATTGATTAATGCTTCCTGGATTTAGGAGTTCTCTGGTGTTCTCAGTATTTGGACTTAAGTCTCCTGCCTCTGGTTTTCAGTCTTATTCTTACAGTAGCCTCAAGACTTCTCCATCTCCTTTCAAAGACAATGGGCTGCCTTTCTGGGTGCCTGATGTCCTCTGGCAGCATTCAGAAGTTGTTTTGTAGAATTTGCTCGACATCTAGATGTTCTTTCAATGAATTTGTGGGAGAGAAATTGGTCTCCCCGTCCTATTCCTCCGCCATCTTAGGACCACCTATTAGATAGGCCTTTATCAGCAAAGTAATGTCTCTGCTTTTTAACATGCTCTGTAGGTTTGTCATAGCTTTTCTTCCAAGGAGCAAGTATCTTTAAATTTCATGGCTGCAGTCACCATTCACAGTGATTTTGGAGCCCAAGAAAAGAAAATCTGTCACTGTTTCCATTGTTTCTCTATCTACTTGCCATGAGGTGATGGGACCAGATGCCACAATCTTAGTTTTTTGAATGTTGAGTTTTAAGCCAGCTTTTTCACTCCTTTTTCATCTTCATCAAGAGGCTCTTTAGTTCCTCTTCACTTTTTGCCATAAAGGTGGTGTCATCTGCATATCTGAGGTTATTGATATTTCTCCTGGCAATCTTGATTCTAGTTTGTGCTTCACCCAGCCTGGCATTTTGCATCTGATGTACTCTGCATATAAGTTAAGTAAGCAGGGTGACAATATACAGCCTTGACATACTATTTTCCTGATTTGGAACCAGTCCTTTATTCCATGTCTGGTTCTAGCTGTTGCTTCTTGACCTGCATACAGGTTTCACCAGGAGGCAGGTAAGGTCGTCTGGTATACCTATCTTTTTAACAATTTTCGACAGTTTGTTGTGATTCACATAGTGAAAGGTGTTAGCGTAGTCAATGAAGCAGAAGTAGATGTTTTTCTGAAATTCTCTTGCTTTTTCTATATCTAACAGATGTTGGCAATTTAATCTCTGGTTCCTCTGCCTTTTCTAAATCCAACTTGAACATCTGGAAGTTCTCGGTTCACGTACTGTTGAAGCCTAGCTTGGAGAATTTTTAGCCTTACTTTGCTAGCATGTAAAATTAGTGCAATTGTACAACAGTTTGAATATTCTATTTCTTGTCTGATTACTGTAGCTAAGACTTCTAATTCATTTTTGAATAACAGTGGTGATAGTATCCTTGTATTTTTCCTGGTCTTAGAGGAAAAGTTTCAATTTTTCAACATTGAGTATGATGTTAGCTGTATACTTGTCACATACAGCCTTTGTTATGTTGAACTACATTTCCTTTATATTTATTTCTCTTAAGGATTTTGATAGTAAATGGATATTGGACTTTGTCAAGTGCTTTTTCTTAATCTATTGAAATGATCATAGATTTTTATCCTTCATATTGGGTAAACCCTATCCTTCAGATATCCTTCGTATCTTCAATATGGTATATCATATTGATTTTGTAGATATTGAAGCATCTTTATTTCTTGGAATATGTTCCATATGATCATTATATATTATGTATTGTTGATTTTGGTTTGCTAATATTTTCTTTCTGTTTATCAAGTATATAGTATATAATCTCCTTTTTTTTTCTCTTTTTTAAAAATAGTGTCTTTGTCTGGTTTTGATATCAGGGTGATACTGGCTTTTAGAATGAGTTTGGAAGTGTTTCTTCCACTCTAATTTTTTGGAGCGGTTTAAGAAGGAAAGGTATTAACTCAACTTTAAATGTGTGGCAGAATTCTCCTGTGAAGCTGTCTGGTCTTGGACTTTTGTTTGTAGTAATTTTTTTCATTGCTTGTAGTCAATCTGTTCAGATTTTCTATTTCTTTCTGATTCAGTCTTAGAAGATTGTATGTTTCTAGGAATGTATGTATCCATCCATTTCTTCTAGGTTGTTCAATTTGTTGGCATATAATTGTTTATAGTAGTCTCTTATGATTCTTTGCATTTCTGTGGTATTGGTTGAAATGTCTCTCTTCTTATTTTTTATTTTACTGATTTGGGACCTCTCTTTTCTTGATGACTAAAGGTTTGTCAGCTTTGTTTATCTCTTCAAAGAGCCAGCTCTTTGTTTCATTGATCTTTTGTATTGTTTTCAGTCTCTATTTCATTTGTTTATGCTCTGATCTTTATTACTTCTTTCCTTTTACCAACATTGAGATTTTCTTGTTCTTTTTCTAGTTTCTTTAGGTATAAATTTTTTAGGTTATTTATTTGAAAATATTCTTATTTTTTGAGATAGGCCTATATCACTATGAGATTTCCTTTTAGAACTGCTTTACTGTGTCCAAGAGATTTCAAAAAATTCTGTTTCCATTTTCACTTAGCTCCAAGTATTTTTTGATTTAGGGCTTCCCCAATGGCTCAGTGGTAAAGAATCAGCCTGCAATGCAGGAGCTGAAAGTTTGATCCCTTGGTCGGCAAAATCCCTGGAGGAGGGCATGGCAACCCACTCTAGTATTCTTGCCTGGAGAATCCCACGGACAAAGGAGCCTAGCAAGCTATAGTCCATAGGGTCACAAAGAGTCAGACATGACTGAAGTGACTTAGCATCCATGTACACATTTTTTGATTTCTTCACTGATCCACTGCTTGTTCAGTATATTGTTTAGCCTCCATGTCTTTGAGTGTTTTCCAGTTTTTTCTTGTTGTCTTCCAGTCTTATAGTGTTATGGTAGGAAAAGATGTTTGATATGATTGCAGTCTTCTTAAGGTTACTGAGAGTTGTTTTATGGCTAGCATGTGGTCTATCCCATGGAATGTTCCATGTGCACTTGAAAAGAAGTATGTACCTCTGCTTTTGGATGGAATGTTCTCTACATATCTATTAAAGTTCTCAGGTCTAAGGTGTTGTTTAAGGTTAATATTTCCTTGTTGGTTTTCTGTCCATTGATGTAAGTGGGCTATTAAAATCCTCACTTGTGTTGTTATTGTCAATTTCTCCCTTTATGTCTGTTAATATTTGCTTTATGTATTTAGGTTCTCCTATGTTGGCTAAATATGTATTTTTGAGTGTTACATCCTCTTCTTGGATTGATCTCTGATCATTATGTCCTTCTTGTCTCTTGTTATAGCCTTTAAATTTTATTCTGTGTGACATGAGAATTACTACTCCAACTTTCTCTTTCTTTCCAATTGCATGGAATAATTTTTCCATCTGTTTACTTTCAGTTTCTGTGTGTCTTTTAGATCTTGTAGGCTGTGTATATATAGGTCTTGTTTTTTTGCATCCATTCAGCCACTCTATATCTTTTGATTGGGGCATTAGGTCCATTTACATTTAAAGTAATTATTGATAGGTTTGTTCATTTGCCATTTTGTTACTTGTCTTCTGGTTGTTTTTCTAGTTCTTCTCTTTTTCTTTCTTCTTTAAGTCTCTTCCCTATAGTTCAAGATTTTCTTAAGTATTGTATTTATATTTCTTTATCTTTTGGAGGGAGTACTTATTAAAGGTTTTTGGTTTGTGGTTACCATGGGATTCATATCTATCTATCTATCTATCTACCTGGCCCTATATATTCCCTCTAGTGCTTTTTTAAGTTGATAGTCACTTAAGTTCAAATATATTCTAGAAGGACATCATTTTCCCTCCTCAAGCCCTAGGTTTCTTGTTTTTAATGTTATGTTTTACACCTTTTTACTTTGTGTATCCATTAACTACTTACTGTAGTTAAAGCTGATTTATGATTTTGTCTTTTAATCTTCATGTTGGCTTTTTAATTGGTTGATCCACTGCCTTTACCATGTATTTGTCTTTACCAGTGAGATTTTTTACTTTCATACATTTTTGCATTTCTAGTTATGACCTTTTCTTTTCACTTTAACATCCTTGTAAGACCAGTAATGCAGGTTTATAATTTTTGTTTGTTTAGGAAACTCTTTCTCTCTCCCCCAATTTGGAATGATAGCCTTACTCAGTTGTAACATTTTTTCATTTCAGCACTTTAGATACATTATGCTATTCCCTTATGGCATGCAGTTTCTACTTTAAAAGCAGCTGATAGCCTTACAAAGCTTCCTTTGTATGTGACTCACTTTTCTTCTCTTGCTGCCTTTCAAATTTTCTTTTTAAAATTTTCCATTTTAATTCTGAAATGCCTTGGTGTAAGTTTCTTTGGGTTCATTTTGTTTGGTATTCTCTATGATTTCTGGACCTGGATATTTGTTTCCTTCTTCAGTTTAGGGAAGTTTTCAGCCACTTTTTTGGGGGCTGCACCTCATGGCTTGTGTGATCTTAGTTCCCCTACCAGGGATTGAACCTGGGCCACATAAAAGTGAAAGTGCTAAGTCCTAAACACTGGACTACCAGGGAATTCTCATCAGCCACTATTTCTTCAAATAATTTTCTGGCCCTTTCTCTCTTCTCTTTCTGGGACTCCTATAATAAAAATATTAGCATGCTTGATGTTGTCATGGATTTCTGAAGTATATTCTTTTAAAATCTTTTTCTTTCTATTGTTTTGATTGGATGATTTCTATCATTCTATTTTCCAAGTCACTTATACCTTCTTATGTAGCATATAATCTCCTGTCAATTCCCTCTAGTGTATTTTTTTTTTTTAATTACATTTCTGTATTCTTCAGCTCTGGTTGATTCTTTTCTCTATTTTCTAATTCTTTGTTGAAGTTTTCACTGTGCTCTTTCATTTTTCTCTCAAGTTGTGTAGATCTTTATGACTGTGGCTTTGAAGTCTTTATCATGTAAATTACTTATCTCTGTTTCATTAGGCTTTTTTTCCCCTGGGTGTTTTTGTCTATTCTTTTAGAATGAACTCCTCTGTCTCCTCATTTTGTTGGATTTTCTGTGGTTGCTTCTATGATTAGGTGAAATAGTTACCTCTTCTTGTCTTGAAGATGTCGTCTAGGGTTGGAGCATTCCCTATGTAGATTACATTTGCTGGGGTCACTTTGGCAGGCCAACTGGGGCTGAAGCAGGCATGGGCGAGGGGGAGAGTCGCAGGGTGCACTGGGTTGGATCAGGGTTACCTTGGTCGAATGGCTAGAAATGGAACAGGTTCAGGTTAGAGCTTTCCCAATGCATGCCGAAACTACTGGCCTGGTGGGATGGCTGTAGCTGCAATGGACACAGTGTGTGCCTGGGCTGCTGCCTTGGAGGGACAGCTGGCATTGGAAGGGGTGTAGGCCAGGAGCATGTTGGGGTGGTAGCTTTGGTGGACTAGCTAGAGTGCCAGGCACTTTTCAAACTCTTACCTGAGCTGGAACTCAGAATGAGTTTATGTGTGACACCTTTAAAAACAGAGTCTAGATTTCCTTCTGCTCTCTGACCCTCCAAGAGTTAATCCCTATTGTTTTTCAAAGCCAGTTTTATGGGCTCATCTTCCCAGTGCTTGTCCCCAGAGCTGAGGTGCTCAATGTGGGACTTGAACCCTTTGCTCCTTAGGGAGTACCTTTGCATTTGTGACATCTTCTGCTTGTACGTCACTGTGCTGGTGTTTGGGCCCTGACTAGATTATGGGTCTAGATTATGGGTCTTCCCTTCCTACCCATCGTGATGTGGTTTTTCTTTGTATCCGTAAGTGCAGATGAACTGTTCTGCTAGTCTTCAGGTCCTTTTCAGAGAGAGGTTTTCTAGAAGTAATTATTTGACAGTAATTCTGTCAAAGTAATTGTCTAAATGTAAAAGTTTTGGAGTTTGTGGAGGAGATGAGCTCAGGGTCTTCCTATTCTGCTGTCTTGATCCTGCCTCCTGATTCTTGATTCTTACCTTGTCTTCTGAGAAGCTGAATGGACTTTAGTCTAAAATGTGTGCATACAATCCATGCTTTTAGACTTCTTTTCAATATTTCAGTGTTCTCTATTTGGATGTGGGTGTCTGAACCAAATGGTCAGTCAAATTCTCAACTTTAGATTTGGTCCTGGATCTAGTTGTCAGCCTCAGATGATGTCTCAGTGACTACAACAAACAAGATGACCTAGACAAGACTCCTGTTTTCGTAGGTGGATCTTGAGCAATTTCTGTCCCCAGATGCCTGGCAGGAACATTGATTAAGACATCCTTGCATGCCTATTTGGAACCCAGGAGGTTGTGCTGACTGCCAACACTATACACTCATTTGGCTCCTGTGGGTGTGGGAACTTAATGTTCTTGGCAGAGGACAAAGAAGCTTTGATTTTCCCTACAAGTCCCTTCTGCCACTCGGTGCAGGGTGCCTCTGCAGGGATGGGCTCCAGGTGGGGAGCTTTTCCTTCCATGTTCCACCTTTAACTATGGCAGCCAGTTGTTGTAGGGCTCTGATATGAGTTTTTGGCTCAATTTTTTTAGCTGTAGAGTGAGATTAATGAGAGTACATCAAGTGTTGTGCTGATATGGGAAGAGTTTGAAAGAATCCTATGAATCATTATGTCCCACACAGACTTAGAAACAGTAAATGACAGTTCATGGCACAGCTGGGACCAAATCCGGGTCTCTAGATTCCTAGTCTAGGATTCTTTCTGTCTTGCTTTGACCTCTCCTAAGTAACTGTGTTCAGAAAAGTGGAAACCAAAATAAATAGAGCATGGATTGATTTATGAACTCAGAATCTTATGCTTTGCTCTATTATATATGCAGCAACTTTCCAAACTGGTCTTTGTGTTTCCTTCCTCTATCTTTCTCTTTAGGCTATTTTCTACCCATTTTGGGGATAAGTTTTCAAATATTTCTGAGGTAGAACCTCAGAATTCAGCTTATTTTAACTGTAATCTATTTCATATTTTTGAGTATATTTTCAGCATCATGGAGGTATTTGGTGGGTAAAAGATGAATAAGATCTAGCACCTGACCTGGAAGCAAGTACAGTCTAGAAGAGCAAACGAGCATAAATATAACACAGAATGATAGTTGCCACAATAGAAATCTACCTAAAGTATTCAGCAGAGAAAATGTGCTGACTGAGTAACTTCAGGGAATGGAGCATGGAAGGCAAGGAGATGGAAACTAAACTGTAATTTGAAGAAAAACAGCAATTGGAATTGAAAAACTAACTGACTTTTTAATAATTGAAATATAATTGATTTATAATATTGTGTTAGTTTCAAGTGTATAGAAAAGTGATTTGGTTATACATATATATATATATAATTTAAAATTTCTTTTTTCAAACTTTAAAAATTAAAAAAATTTTTAAATCACTTTGCTGTGCACTTGAAACTTTCATAACATTGTTACTCAACTATAGTCCAATGTAAAATAAAAAGTTTTTTAAGAAATTAGTAAGAATCATTTGATTCTTAATTGATTAAGAATAAAAAACCTTGATTAAGAATAAAAAATACTTTTCCATTTTAGGTTGTTATGAGATATTGAATGCATTTCCCTATACTAAACAGTAATTCTTTGTTATTTATCTATTTTATATATGGTAATGTATATCTGTTAATCCCATACTCCTAATTTATCCCAGCTTCCCCTTTGGTAACCATAAGTTTGTTTTCTATGCCTGTGAGTCTGATTCTGTTTCATAAATAAGTTTATTTGTACTACTTTTTAGTTTCCGTGTATTAGTGATATCATATGTTATTTGTTACTGACTTGCTTTTTAATTCATGCTTCTACTCAGGTACTACTTTATTTAGCATAACAAAAATTGTATTGCAAATGCTCCCAAAAGATAATATCCAGACTTGTACAAGTTGGAACTTAGGCTGCACGCAGAACAACTTACCAGGAAAATTTAGGACTTGACTCAGATACTGTTTAAGTAACATACCTTTATTTTTTTTAAATTTATTTATTTTTAAATTGAAGGAAAATTGCTTTACATAATTTTGTTGTTTTCTGTCAAACATCAACATGAATCAGCCATAGGTGTACCTATGTCTCCTCCCTCTTTTACCTCCCTCCCATCTCCCTCCCCATCCCACCCCTTTAAGTTGATATAAAGCACCTGTTTGGGTTCCCTGAGACATACAGCATATTCCCACTGGCTATCTATTTTACATATGGTAATGTAAGTTTCCATGTTACTCTCTCCATATCTCACCCTCTCCTCCCCTCTCCCTGTGTCCATAAGTCTTTTCTCTATGTCTCTCCATTGCTGCCTTACAAAACATCAGTACCATCTTTCTAGATTCCATATATATGCGTTAGTGTACGATATTTATCTTTCTGACTTACTTCACTCTGTATAATAGGCTCTAGATTCATCCACTTCACTAGAACTGACTCAAATGCATCCTTTTGTTGGCTGAGTAATATTCCATTGTGTATATGTACCACAACTTTTTTATCCATTCATCTGTTGATGGACATCTAGGTTGCTTCCAAGTTGTAGCTATTGTAAATAATGCTCCAATGAATATTGGGTTACATGTGTCTTCTTCAATTTTTGAGTAACATATCATTGATGATGAAGCTAAACACAAGCACTGCTGTCACTATAGCCAGAAAAGAGATAGATATGGCTCTTAAGGTTAAATCAATTCAGTTCAGTTCAGTCACTTAGTCGTGTCCAACTATTTGTGACCCCATGAACTGAAGCACGCCAGGCCTCTCTGTCCATCACCAACTCCCAGAGTTCATCCAAACCCATGTCCATTGGGTCAATGAAGCCATCCAACCACCTCATCCTCTGTCGTCCCCTTCACATCTTGCCCTCAATCTTTCCCAGCATCAGGGTCTTTTCAAATGAGTCAACTCTTTGCATGAGGTGGCCAAAGTATTGGAGTTTCAGCTTCAACACTAGTCCTTCCAATGAACACCCAGGACTGATCCCCTTTAGGATGGACTGGTTGGATCTCCTTGCAGTCCAAGGGACTCTCAAGCGTCTTCTCCAACACCGCAATTCAAAAGCATCAGTTCTTTGGTACTCAGATTTCTTGATATTCCAACTCTCACATCCATACATGACTACTGGAAAAACCATAGCCTTGGCTAGATGGACCTTTGTTGGCAAAGTAATGTCTCTGCTCTTTAATATGGTATCTAACTTGGTCATAACTTTCCTTCCAAGGAGTAAGCGTCTTTTAAATTCATGGCTGCAATCACCATCTGCAGTGATTTTGGAGCCCAGAAAAATAAAGTCAGCCACAGTTTCCACTGTTTCCCTATTTATTTGCCATGAAGTGATGGGACTGGATGCCATGATCTTAGTTTTCTGAACGTTGAGCTTTAAGCCAACTTTTCACTCTCCTTCTTCACTTTCATCAAGAGGCTCTTTAGTTCTTCTTCACTTTCTGCCATAAGGGTGGTGTCATCTGCATATCTGAGGTTATTGATATTTCTCCCGGCAATCTTGATTCCAGCTTGTGCTTCCTCCAGCCCAGCGTTTCTCATGATGTACTCTGCATATAAGTTAAATAAGCAGGGTGACAATATACAGCCTTGACGTACTTCTTTTCCTATTTGGAACCAGTCTGTTGTTCCATGTCCAGTTCTAACTTTTGCTTCCTGACCTACATACAGGTTTCTCAAGAGAAAGGTGAGGTGGTCTGATATTCCCATCTCTTTCAGAATTTTCCAGAGTCTATTGTGATCCACACAGTCAAAGGCTTTGGCATAGTCAATAAAGCAGAAATAGATGTTTTTCTGGAACTCTCTTGCTTTCTCGATGATCCAGGGGATGTTGGAAATTTGATCTCTGGTTCCTCTACCTTTTCTAAAACCAGCTTGAACATCTGGATGTTCAGGTTCACGTATTGCTGAAGCCTGGCTTGGAGAATTTTGAGCATTTCTTTACTAGCGTGTGAGATGAGTGAAATTGTGTGGTAGTTTGAGCATTCTTTGGCATTGCCTTTCTTTGGGATGGGAATGAAAACCGCCCTTTTCCAGTCCTGTGGCCACTGCCGAGTTTTTTAAATTTGCTGGCATGTCGAGTGCAGTACTTTCACAGCATCATCTTTCAGGATTTGAAATGGCTCAACTGGAATTCCATCACCTCCACTTGCTTTGTCGTAGTGATGTGGTCCACTGGAGAAGGGCATGGCAAACCACTTCAGTATTCTTGCCTTGAGAACCCCATGAACAGTATGAAACTGCAAAAAGATAGGACACTGAAAGATGAACTCCCCAGATCAGTAGGTGCCCAATATGCTACTGGAGACCAGTGGAGAAATAACTCCAGAAAGAATGATGGGGTGGAGACAAAGCAAAAACAATACCCATCTGTGGATGTGACTGGTGATAGAAGTAAAGTCCGATGCTGTAAAGAGTAATATTGCATAGGAACCTGGAATGTTAGGTCCATGAATCAAGGCAAATTGGAAGTGGTCAAACAGGAGATGGCAAGAGTGAATGTTGACATTCTAGGAATCAGTGAACTAAGATGGACTGGAATGGGTGAATTTAACTCAGATGACCATTATATCTACTACTGTGGGCAGGAACCCCTTAGAAGAAATGGAGTAGCTATCATCGTCAACAAAAGAGTCCGAAATGCAGTACTTGGATGAAATCTCAAAAACGACAGAATGATCTCTGTTCGTTTCCAAGGCAAACCATTCAATATCATGGTAATCCAAGTCTATGCCCCGACCAGTAACACTGAAGAAGGTGAGGTTGAACAGTTCTATGAAGACCTACAAGACCTTTTAGAACTAACACCCCAAAAAGATGTCCTTTTCATTCTAGGGGACTGGAATGCAAAAGGAGGAAGTCAGGAAACACCTGGCATAACAGGCAAATTTGACCTTGGAGTACAGAATGAAGCAGGGCAAAGGCTAGTAGAGTTTTTCCAAGAGAACACACTGGTCATAGCAAACACCCTCTTCCAACAGCACAAGAGAGGACTCTACACATGAATATTACCAGATGGTCGACTCCGAAATCAGATTGATTATATTCTTTGCAGCCAAAGATGGAGAAGCTCTATACAGTCAGCAAAAGCAAGACCGAGAGCAGACTGTGGCTCAGATCATGAACTCTATATTGCCAAATTCAGACTTAAATTGAAGAAAGCAGGGAAAACCACTAGACCATTCAGGTATGACCTAAATCAAATCCCTTATGATTATAAAGTGGAAGTGAGAAATAGATTTAAGGGACTAGATCTGATAGACAGAGTACCTGATGATCTATGGACAGAGGTTCGTGACACTGTACAGGAGACAGGGATCAAGACCATTACCATGGAAAAGAAATGCAAAAAAGCAAAATGACTGTATGAGAAGGCCTTACAAATAGCTGGGAAGAGAAGAGAAGCAAAAAGCAAAGGAGAAAAGGAAAGATATTCCCATCTGAACGCAGAGTTCCAAAGAATAGCAAGGAGAGATAAGACAGCCTTCCTCAGCGATCAGTGCAAAGAAATAGAGGAAAACAACAGAATGGGAAAGACTAGAGATCTCTTCAAGAAAATTAGAGATACCAAGGGAAGATTTCATGCAAACATGGGCTCGATAAAGGACAGAAATGGTATGGACCTAACAGAAGCAGAAGATACTAAGAAGAGGTGGCAAGAATATACAGAAGAACTGTACAAAAAAGATCTTCATGACCCAGATAATCACGATGGTGTGATCACTCACCTAGGGCCAGACATCCTGGAATGTGAAGTCAGGTGGGCCTTAGGAAGCATCACTATGAACAAAGCTAGTGGAGGTGATGGAATTCCAGCTGAGCCATTTCAAATCCTGAAAGATGATGCTGTGAAAGTACTGCACTCGACATGCCAGCAAATTTAAAAAACTCGGCAGTGGCCACAGGACTGGAAAAGGGCAGTTTTCATTCCCATCCCAAAGAAAGGCAATGCCAAAGAATGCTCAAACTACCACACAATTTCACTCATCTCACACGCTAGTAAAGAAATGCTCAAAATTCTCCAAGCCAGGCTTCAGCAATACGTGAACCGTGAACATCCAGATGTTCAAGCTGGTTTTAGAAAAGGCAGAGGAACCAGAGATCAAATTGCCAACATCCTCTGGATCATCGAAAAAGCAAGAGAGTTCCAGAAAAACATCTATTTCTGCTTTATTGACTATGCCAAAGCCTTTGACTGTACGGATCACAATAAACTGTGGAAAATTCTGAAAGAGATGGCAATACCAGACCACCTCACCTTTCTCTTGAGAAACCTGTATGCAGCTCAGGAAGCAACAGTTAGAACTGGACATGGAACAACAGACTGGTTCCAAATAGGAAAAGGAGCACGTTAAGGCTGTATATTGTCACCCTGCTTATTTAACTTATATGCAGAGTACATTATGAGAAACGCTGGGCTGGAAGAAACACAATCTGGAATCAAGATTGCTGGGAGAAATATCAATAACCTCAGATATGCAGATGACACCACCGTTATGGCAGAAAGTGAAGAAGAACTAAAGAGCCTCTTGATGAAAGTGAAGAAGGAGAGTGAAAAAGTTGGCTTAAAGCTCAACATTCAGAAAACTAAGCTCATGGCATCTGGTCCCATCACTTCATGTGAAATAGATGGGGAAACAGTGTCAGACTTTATTTTTTGGTGCTGCAAAATCACTGCAGATGGTGATTGCAGCCATGAAATTAAAAGACGCTTACTCCTTGGAAGGATGGTCATGACCAACCTAGATAGCACCTTTAAAAGCAGAGACATTACTTTGCCAACAAAGTTCCGTCTAGTCAAGGCTATGGTTTTTCCATTGGTCATGTATGGTTGTGAGAGTTGGATGGTGAAGAAAGCTGAGCGCCGAAGAATTGATGCTTTTGAACTGTGGTGTTGGAGAAGACTCTTGAGAGTCCCTTGGACTGCAAGGAGATCCAACCAGTCTATCCTAAAGGAGATCAGTCCCGGGTGTTCATTGGAAGGACTGATGTTGAAGCTGAAACTCCAAACTTTGGTCACCTCATGCGAAGAGTTGACTCATTGGAAAAGACCCTAATGCTGGGAAGGATTGGGGGCAGGAGGAGAAAGGGACCACAGAGGATGAGATGGTTGGATGGTATCACCGACTCAATGCACATGGGTTTGGGTAAACTCCGGCAGTTGGTGATGGACAGGGAGGCCTGGCGTGCTGCGATTCATGGGGTTGCAAAAGTCGGACACGACCGAGGGACTGAACTGAACTGATGTGGCAAATGCCATACTGAAGGAGGAAATTCACTGTACAAATTCCCATACAATAGAGTGTTGAAATTCATTGCTCTGGGGGAAGATACGGACTTTGATCGAGTTTCCATCCCAGGAAAAACTTGGACGAGGCTGGAAATAAAATGCCAGAATCTATGAAACTTGGGCCAGTGACCTTTCTCTGGGGTTAGTTGGTCCAATAGCTACAAATATTAAGTTAACTTAAACTGAATTGAGCATATGGTCTTTAATAAAGCCGGCACACTGGGACATCCACAGATTACATTTATAATTTTGTTTGGATCTGTAAATGGCTACTGTGTACGGACTGTGGTAGAGAGGTGTTTAGGAGGAGGAACTCTGGAGAGTAGTGATGAGGCAAGGATATGACTCCAAGCTGTATCCCCTACTTCGGAAGAAAAACCTTTGCATCCCTGGGGAGGAGTAGCAAAGAGTTAGTTTCTCTGAAGCTGGGATGTGTTTGGTTTGGCATTTGCCCTGGGCTGTTATATTCTCTCCAGAGTGGTCTTGAAGCTAGGAAGTTGAACAGATGGTAAGGACCCAGTAAGGTGTCTGAGAAACAGAGAGAATGAAGAACAGAGGTAACAGAGCAAATAGGACAGGCAAGATGAGTCTAGAATGATAAGCCACACCTGCTGAGATGACAGAAGAATGAGGAAATAATAAAACAGCATGTTGGGTGGGACCCACATACTTTTCAATCAACTGTATAAATGCTTTTATTGGAGTGGAGACTAGGTGTTATCTAGTTAGTCAAGTTTTAACTGCAAGCTGGGCTTTCTCACTCCTGCTCATAACTTCCCCTCCCCCAATTATTCACTAAGACACTTCACATTTATACACCATCAGCGATATATTGTTTAGTAGGAGAGAGTCTAATCTTAAAGAGTTTACAGCCATATATTCAACCAACCAGAGCAGTATATAATTTTGCTTGTTCATATCTTTCCTTTCCAACCCCCACAACCTTGTTTATTTATTAAGCAAACTCTCATGTATATTGTGCCATGTTTCAGGTAGTATTCCAGGCATTACAGATGCCTACAAATTTCATGTTCATAGAATCCCTCTGGGGTAAGGGCTGTTACTATTCTCATTTTATCTATAAGGAAACTGTGGGCATAGAAGTTAAATAACTCTCCCAAAGTCATCTAGCTAGTAAGTGGCAGAGCTGAGATTTGAACCAGTGACTTTGGCTCCAGAGTCTGTGGTCTTAACAATTTTACCACATTGCATGGTCTTGGTTTTGAATTGGTAGTTCACAGAAATAAAAAAAAATTGAATGATGAACACAGGATCTAATTTTAACTAATTTCCTGTTGGAGAGGAAAATAGTTCATTTTCTTTTTTAAAATAAGAGCCAAAAAAAAGTCAGTTGCTCCTAAGTAGTTTTAGAACTTACATCATTTTTTCACTGTGCAAGAAATGACTTGAGAGAATAAGGTGCAATGAGGGAATTATTTAACTGTCCATTAGAGTTTCTTCCAAAGCTTAGGCTATTTCTATGAAGCCAAAAGAAAAGAGGCTGTTCTTGTGTTCACCGGGGCCAAAGTTATCGCCAACTCTGCTACCCTCCAGGTGGTTCTGCTGTTTTACTTATTAAACAGCTATTGATGGGATTCCATTTATGTGCTGTTCCTGGGCTGGATGAGATGGACATCCATGGAAATACACACGTGGCATCTGCCATTAATGAGCTTAAAATTTAAAGAAGGAGACTAGACACACACATACCATCTTTAAATAACCTTCACAAATCTAGCAGCATGTGAGCAAGCACTCAAATAGAGATTTCAGGGGTGAAGATCAGTAGGGAAAATTTATGGAAAGGCTGATTTTGAATAGATGGGGAGATGGCGTATTGAACCTATACACCTCTGCAGATTCTCTTAGTCTTATCTGGTTCAAGAGCTTTGACCTCTTCCATCCATCTGCTCTGCCTCAGCTGGGAGCTTGACAGAGTCTGTGGTCTTTGACATTCTACCACCCAAGACTGGCCAGCTCCATGCCTGGACTCTCTGGTTCCTTCCACACTTTGAGACTTGTATGATATATCATACTACTAAGCATGGGCTCTATCTGCCTAAGCAGCTCTTCAGGGGTCCAGAAGACGCAACCTAGAAGAGAGTTGACTTGGGCAACGAGAAATAAGAGCTGGAAAGAATTTGGACAGGTAAGTACTCTTTCCTTTTCATCCTTCAACGGACTCATCCAAGACAGTTTCTCTTACCAGCCTGCCTGGAGACATTCTGGGTAGCTGAGTAGGTGACCTGCTAAGTGACTGAGATTCTTCAAGCTCATAGTGAAGTAGAGGCCATTGCTGTTATGTTATCTTTTATTGCTTGTCATCATTCCCTGTGTCCCTTTCTTTTTCCTTCACTCTTGTCCCAGGATTGCATTTCCCTAAAGAAATATCCTATAATTTTTGCCACAGTTTCTGTTTTCTAGAAGTTTTGGAGTAAGACAGAAGAGATGAAAATCTTTGTAGAGTATAGGATATACAAAGGAATGATCTGGATTGAGAACATTTATGTTGGGAATAGCCATGGTCAAATTTTAGAGGGCCATGATGAGAGACATATAGATTCTTGGAAAGCTTTTAAACAGAGGAGTGCCATAGTGGAAGCTGGGGTTTAGGAAGGTAGATCAGTTCAATTCAGTCTCTCAGTTGTGTCTGACTCTTTGCGACCCCATGGACTGCAGCACGCCAGGCCTCCCTGTCCATCACCGACTCCTGGAATTTATTTAGACTCATGTCCATTGAGTCGGTGATGTCATCCAACCATCTTATCATCTGTCGTCCCCTTGTCCTCCTGCCCTCAATCTTTCCCAGCATCAGGGTCTTTTCAAATGAGTCACTTTTTCATATCAGGTGGCCAAAGTATTGGAGTTTCAGCTTCGGCATCAGTCCTTCCAATGAATATTCAGGACTGATCTCCTTGAGGATGGACTGGTTGGATCTCCTTGCAGTCCAAGGGACTCTCAAGAGTCTTCTCCAACACCTTGCTTCAAAAGCATCAATTCTTTGGCGCTCAGCTTTCTTTATAGTCCAACTCTCACATCCATACATGACTACTGGAAAAAACCATGAAGGTAGATCAGGTTGAAATAAAAACTGGGATAGTGGAAGTGGGGAGAACTGGAGGCAGTCATTCACTAGGCATGAGTAAGAGGAAGGTACAATGAGAAGATAAAGGAGGGGGGAATGCCAGTGAGTATGACACTCCTGAGGTCATGCTACTGAGTAGCCATGGTTCAGAGCGGGTCATAGGGCTTTATGCTGAGCCTGGCTATGTGGCTGTAGATTTTCCTGCTCTCTATCAATATGCTTCTAGGGCACATACAGGAATTCTCATTTCATGATGCGTTTGTGTACTATAAAAAAAAAATTGCCAGAGTACTGATGAGATACTTACATGGTCTATTTAGTATGGATCTTGTTAATTATGTTTTGTTAACTTTGTAAATTAATTTGTTAACAGGTTAACATTAATATGTTAAAATTTTGCTAATTAAGATTACTACTATGAAAATTGTTATTTACAGTACTTTTTAAAGAACAAACAGATGAACCCTGTGGTTGTGTATCAATTGGCTCTTCTTGTAAAGCCAGAGTAACCACATAGCACTCATGTAGTCATGACTTTTGTCTAGATCTTGCTGTTCATGAGAAGGCAGAAGTGGGTGGAGCAAGCCGTATATTCATTCTGAATCTGAAATGCAAATGCGTAAGCTCCATTTTATTAATTTTGTGTAATCCTCAGCTACATTTAAAAATACTTCTGCATACTTTTTGAGTTGTCATGTACTTTATACATCGGCCAGTTATTGGACACTTGAGTTTGTGTTGAAGTTCCCCATGTCCAGGATTGTATGTTTGCCTGGAAGAGAGAATAATTAATATTCCAAAGCATTACTTGAGTACAGTTTATATGCTGAGGCAGGTAGGCAGACGTAAACTGTAAACCGAGGGAGATAATATAGCTACCCAGACTCTGAGGTAAGGCTAGCAAAGAAATCTTTAAGTTAAAACATACAAAAAAACTGGAAACATGAAGTTTTTGATTTGTTGTGCGTGATATTATGGTTTCCAGGGACTTGAAGTGTTTCTGGCTGGTGACTCAGGAGTCTGCTTTTGACTCAGCTAGTCGGTCTTTCCGTGGTGGCGCAGGTACCAAAGAGCATCCTTTTTCAAGGGGTGGTATTCCAGTAGAGGTGCCCCATTTGTCTTTCTGTTAGTGTGGTGATCATCATGCTTATGATAGGATCTCATTTCCTTTGAGCCCTCAAAATCTATCTTGCAGAGATCAAGCCTGATCCAGAGGTGAGTGTCTCAGCTGCTTTTTTGTCTCAGTTTATTGGTAGAGAGTCAGCTGCTTGTCATCAGTAACCGACTGGTTTCAGTTTCATCACAGGAAGATGTGAGCCAGAAACAGCATTTAGAAATCAACCAAAGGCTTGTGGGAGTCTGACCAGTGTCATAGGTAGAAGGCTGAACAGTGCTGAGGAAGTTTCAGAAATGGGGGGAATTTAAAAACTGGAGGGAGTGTCACATTTTGAAGTGATGGAGGAGGGGCAAAAAGACCCAGACCACCTCAGCAAGGAAGTGTGAGTACAAGGAACACATGGAGGAAAGCTGAAGAAGACACAGACTTAAAAAAAGAAAAAAAACACAACTCTTATCCTTAGGGGAAAGTATGTGCTATGAGTTAGCTCTATTAACCACCAAGATCCTTATACCAGAAGATTTGAGCACTGCTTAAAACATTGCTACGAGGTCATGGAAATTCTCTTGGCTTACTTTCTGTCAAGTCGTTTCCAGTCTTTCTACACATGAACTTACCTCAGTCCCCAGATGTGTTTGACTGTCTCGCTTTGTCTGGGCTTGGTGGCATTTTGCTTTGGTCTATTTATCGTGGTTCTGACCTATTAGCCTCACACAATGTTGCCTGCAATAAATGTCTGTCGGCATCATGTTGTCTTGTTCATAGGTTTGATGTTTCCTATATATGAGCTGTCCATTCCTCAGGACATAGATGTCCAGTATTTATCGCTCTATCTGGCCTGTTAAGAAAATTATTTTTCTATGAAAAAAACATAAAAACAAAATAAAACAGAACTTGACTAACAAACTAATCAATCAGCCCGTCCCCCTCAAATCCCTTAAGATTCTCATGTCTGGAGAGTAATTGCAGGGACCCCAAAAAAAGCTGCCTGGATTCCCAAGGCAAATGCCCACTGAAGAGTCTCCCAGACTGTAGCCACTGATCCCAACTTCAGCTGTGGGTGAGCAAGTGTGGCTGAGCCAGCAGGCTGCTTCACAGATGCTCAGCTGGCCTCAGAGCCTTGCTGATGCCAGCTTTTCACATGACCTGATTATGTCTCTAAATGTACAGAACTGATATCTGAAGGTTGTCTGAGTTGCTCTGCAAAGTGCTGGCATTTGCTTTGGGTTCAAGGATTTGCCTTTCTATGTCTTTTTTTTTAATATAGGAGAATGAGACATGAAGAAATGTAGCTTCCACCAGCACCTCTTGACAGACAATCAGTGTTGTCCTTGCCAAATCCAATGGTGTTCAATTCTTTTCTAAACTCCTTCACTCTATCTTTATATACTTTCTTCCTTGGAGACTAGGTTAATTTTGATTTCAACTTTCACTTCTTTGAAGAGAATACTTGCCTCCATTTACTGAGCTCCAGATTTTCACCTGAACTCTAGTACTCATTTATAGCTGCCTACTAGATGCCTTCAGTGTTATGAGATCATTTGGAAATCATTATGTTCCAGGCTAAACTTACTTTCTTTAAAGTTTCCCCACGGATAAAGACAAATATATTACTTATATGTGGAATCTAAAAAAATGATACAAATGGACTTATTTACGAAACAGATATAGACTCACAGATATAGAAAACAAACTATGGTTACCAAAGGGGAAGAGGGCAAGAGAGATAAATTAGGAGTTTAGGATTAACAGACACACACTACTACATATAAAATAGATAACCAACAAAGACCTACTATTATGTTGGTGCAAAAGTATTTGCAGTTTTGCATTGTTGAACTTTGCTGTTTGATATTGGAATACATTCTGAGACAAATGTGGGTTATGTTATACACCATTTTAATGTGCATTTCTCACTTTATGTTTTTCTGTTAATGACTTATTATTTGCTGTTTATTTTATATTTATTTTAGACTAGGGAAATGATGTTAGACAAAAAGCAAATTTGAGCAGTTTTCTTACTCAAGTTCAAAATGGTCATAAAGTAGTGGAGACAACTCACAACATCAACAACACGTTTGACTTATGAACTACTCTAAATGTAGAGTGCAATGGTGGTTCAAGAAGTTTTGCAAAGGAGATGAGAACTTTGAAGATAAGAAGTGTAGTGGTCAGCCATTGGGAGTTGACAACGACCAACTGAGAGCCATCAGCAAAGCTGATCCTCTTACAACTACATGAGAATTTGTTTAAGAACTCAATGTGGACCATTCTACAGCTGTTCAGCATTTGAAGCAAATTGGAAAGGTAAAAAAGCTCAAAAAGTGGGTGCCTCATGAGCTGACCACAAATTTAAAAAATCGTTGTTTTGAAGTGTCATTTCTCTTATTCAGCGCAACAACAATAAACCATTTCTTGATCAGGATTGTGACCTGCAATGAAAAGTGGATTTTTATTCAACTGGTGATGACCAGCTCAGTGATTGGACTTAGAAGAAGCTCTAAAGCACTTCCCAAAGTCAAACTTGCACCGAATAAAGGTCATGGTCACTGTTTGGTGGTCTGCTGCTGGTGTGATCCACTACAGTTTTCCTAGTGAAGCCACTACATCTGAGAAGTATGCTCAACAAATCGATGAGATACACTGAAAACTTCAATGCCTGCAGCTGGCATTGGTCAACAGAAAGGGCCCAATTCTCCTCCATGACAATGCCAGACTGCACATCGCACAAACACTGCTTCAAAAGTTGAATGAATTGGGCTATGAAATTTTGCCTCATCTGCCATATTCACCTGACTTCTCACCAACTGACTATACCACTTATTCAAGCATCTCAGCAACTTTTTGCAGGGAAAACACTTCCACAAACAGCAGGAAGCATAAATCGCTTTCCAAGTGTTCATCAAATCCTGAAGCATGGATTTTTATGCTACAGGAATAAACCATCTTATATCTAGTTGGCAAAAATGTGCTGATTATAATTGTTCCTATTTTGATTAATAAAGATGTGTTTGAGAAGAAATGGTATTGACCTAATAGATGCAGAAGATATAAAGAAGATGTGGCAAGAATACACAGAAAAACTAAACAAAAAATATCTTCACAATCCAGATAACCACAGTGGTGTGATCACTCACCTAGAGCCAGACATCCTGGAGTGCAAAGTTAAGCAGGCCTTAGGAAACATCATTATGAACAAATCTAGTGGAGGTGATAGAATTCCAGCTGAGATATTTCAAATCCTAAAAGGTGATGCTGTGAAAGTGCTGCACTCAATATGCGAGCAAATCTGGAAAACTCAGCCGTGGCCACAGGACTGGAAAAGGTCATTTTTCATCCCAATCCCAAAGAAAGGAAATGCCAAAGAATGTTCTTTTTTTGCCTTTTTAAAATTAATTAATTTATTTTAGTTGGAGGCTAATTACTTTACAATATTGTAGTGGTTTTTGCACAATTTCTCTCATCTCACATGCTAGCAAAGTAATGCTCAAAATTCTCCAAACTACGCTTCAACAGTACATGAACCAAGAACTTCCAGACGTTCAAGCTGGTTTTAGAAAAGGTAGAGGAATCAGAGATCCAATTGCTGACATCTGCTGGATCATAGAAAAAGCAGGAGAATTCCAGAAAAACCTCTACTTCTGCTTCATTGACTGCAATAAATTATTTGACTGTGTGGATCACAATAAACCATGGAAAAATTTTCAAGAGATGGGAATACCAGACCACCTTACCTGCCTCCTGAGAAATCTGCATGCAGGTTAAGAAGCAACATTTAGAACCAGACATGGAACAATGGACTGGTTCCAAATTGAGAAAGGAGTATGTCAAGGCTGTATATTGTTACCTTGGTTATTTAACTTACATGCAGAGTATATTGTGTGATGTGCTGGGCTGGATAAACACAAGTTGGAATCAAGATTTCTGGGAGAAATATCAACCTCAGATATGCAGATGACACCACCCTTATGGCAGAAAGTGAAGAGAAACTAAAGAGCCTCTTAATGAAAGTGAAAGAGAGTGAAAAAGTTGACTTAAAACTCAACATTCAAAAGTGAAGATCATGGCATCCAGTCCAATCACTTCATGGCAAATAGATGGGGAAACAATGTAAACAGTGACAGATTTTCTTTTCTTGGGCTCCAAAATCACTGTGAATGGTGACTGCAGCCATGAAATTAAGATGCTTGCTCCTTGGAAGAAAAGCTATGACAAACCTACACAGCATATCAAAAAGCTGAGACATTACTTTGCTGACAAAGGTCTGTCTAGTCAAAGCTATGGTTTTTCCAGTAGTCATGTATGGATGTGAGAGTTGGACCTTAAAGAAAGCTGAGTGCTGAAGAATTGATGCTTTAGAACCATGGTGTTGGAGAAGACTCTTAAGAGTCCCTTGGACTGCAAGAACATCAAACCAGTCAATCCTAAAGGAAATCAGTCCTTAATATTCATTGGAAGGACTGATGCTAAAGCTGAAACTCCAATACTTTGGACACCTGATGTGAAGAACTGACTCATTAGAAAAGACCCTGATGCTGGGAAAGATTGAAGACAGGAGGAGGAGGGGACGACAGAGGATGAGATGGTTGGATGGCATCACCAACTCATTGAATATGAGTTTGAGCAAGCTCTGGGTGTTGGTGATGAACAGATAAGCCTGATGTGCTGCAGTCCATGGGGCTGCAAAGAGTGGGACATGACTGAGTTGACTGAACTGAACTGATAATGATTTAAAATTTAGAGTCCAAAACTGCAATTATGTTTGCAGCAACCTAATATATAGCAAAAAGAACTATATTCAATATTTTGTAATAACTTATAATGGAAAATAATCTGAAAAATGTATATAACTAAATCACTTTGCTGTACCTCTGAACCTAACACAGCATTGCCAATCAGCTATATGTCAAAGAAAAAAGCTTTCTCAATTTGCTCCCAATTTTATATTTCTAAGTCTGGAATTGATAGATTATCTTTTAGTCCCTATATGCATTTAATACCTTGTTTTATCAAACCCTATTTTATATAGTTCTTTACTTTGTTTTCTTTCTCTTTAATTTTCATTGCCACACTCCAAGTCTCTTGTTCTTAAATAATAGCCTTGACTGATCTTCCTACTGCTAGATGTATCCTCTTCAAACATCATCTTTACTGTGAAACTGTTGCTCTCCATAACCTACAGCGCAAAGCAAGAATTCCTAGTTGAGTCTGTTCTAATGTAATCTACATACTTAACCTGAACTTTTCCTACTAGGTTTTGGAGAATCTGAATTCTGGGTAGGCTCACAGAGAGGAGGGCTTGATAAGGAGGAGATGGAACATGTTGTAAAAGCAGCTGTCAGGTCACCAGTGTAGGTTTCTCAAATTCCGTATTGAGTTGGCTCACTGTCCTATCAATGATGGGCATAAGAAATGAATTAGATACCTGGGTGAGGCAGCCTGGTGCAAATTTCAGATAAATACTTGGTCTCTCTTGTGCTGATGCCAAATGAAATGAGAAGGCAGAAAATGGAAATGGGATTATGGTACAGCAGGATGGATTTGAGTTAGACAAAGAAGAGAAAAGTTACAATAAATATTTGAATGCATTTAACTCTAGTAGAACTTTTCTGATGAGGACTGTATGTGCACTAAACCAATGAAGGACTAAATATATTTGCAAATATAAATTCATACCTAAAGTATTGTGGAGAACTATATGCTTTGTATTTAAGAGTAGACTTAAAAATTATTAGCTGACCACAGAGACTTGAGAGTAGCATGTGAAAGAGAATTCTGGAGCTGCTACTTTGAAAACTAGAGGAATGTGGTATCACTTTTACTTCTTTCCCATGATAATTGCATTAGGTGTGACAAGTAAAGACTGACTTCCACGGTGTGGAGCATTTCCCAAAATCTAAGGAGATCAGTCTCGCAATGATCTAGTACAGGTTGATGTTCTTCCTCCTTTTATTCAGCTTTTAGAAAATGGCTTATAACTTTTGCCTTCAGAGATGTAATGTTTGCTTTCCATGAACAATAACCCACTAGGCCAGGTTTGGCTTAACATTCTGAAAGATTCCAGCTATAGCAGAGGTAGAATAATCCACCACCTAAAGGCACATGAGGCTGCATCAGATTTGAAGAATAGAAGTCAGGAACAATCAACGGGCATGTAGATACTGGGGCAAAGTGCTGATTTGGAAACCAATTTATATGTGTGTGTTTCTGGCCTGGTATAAAGACAGGCCTCCTGGGACAAATTTCATCCTTTTATCTTTGAAATAGACTATGAGAGAGGCTTTGTGGGTAGCTTCCTTTCCAGACAAAGAGAAGCTGGTAGAAGTTGGGTAGATGACTCTCATGGCCAAAGAGGCCAACAATTCTGGGCACATCAGTGATGCGAGATGAGCAAAAACAGGTGCTTCATACACTGAACATCTTAACTCTCAGCATGGGATCAGTAGCTACCTTTGAACCTTTGTCTTTTCCAAATCAAATACTGGCAATTTCACTTTGATTACAGGGACAATTACTTTCTCTTACTATAATCTTTTAAGTATTCAACTAGACTATGTAAAACTGCCACTAACAATCTGTGAGGTCAATTTGCTGATGCTCAAAGTCTATATGTGTGTTCTAGTTTCTAGTTGTTGGATAAGTTGGAACTGATGATAAGCTGTAAACTGAAATAAACTATTTTCATCCCAATTGCCGGAGAAGGCAATGGCACCCCACTCCAGTACTCTTGCCTGGAAAAATCCCATGGAGGGAGGAGCCTGGTAGGCTGCAGTCCATGGGGTTGCAAAGAGTCGGACACGACTGAGCGACTTCACTTTCACGCAATGGAGAAGGAAATGGCAACCCACTCCAGTGTTCTTGCCTGGCGAATCCTAGGGACAGGGGAGCCTGGTGGGCTACCGTCTATGGGGTCGCACAGAGTTGGACATGACTGAAGTGACTCAGCAGCAGCAGCAGCAGCATCCCAACTGACATTTTAAAGATGTCTATTTATCATTCCTACATTATTAAAGTAACTAGTTTAATGAGAGAGTAAGATGGGGTCTACAGTAATGTATAGTTTTTTTGACTAAGGAAGAAGCCAGCAGTTGATTTCCTCTCATATTTTTATCCTTATGGTATATGATGAAGCAATAAATGTTTTGAAATTGATACGATAAAAACTGGGGCACTGTAATGTATTCTGAGTGTCTTATATGGATCTGGGTCTAATCCAGGCACAATTTGAAGCAAAGATAATAATGTTATATTCTTACTCACCCCCAACCCCCAACCATTCTTTTTTGTTGTGAACAGAGATTTTTTTTTATCCAAAAGCAAGACTCACTTGAGTTAATATATATGATGTCTGTTTTTCTCTCTCTGACTTCACTCTGTATGATAGTCTCTAGATCCATTCACATCTCTTCAAATGACACAATATCGTTCCTTTTTATGGCTGGATGATATTCCATTGTGTATATGTATCACATTTACTTTTATCTATTCCTCTATATTCATGGAATGTAGAAAAATGATATAGATTAACTTATTTGCAAAGCAGAAATAGAGACATAGATGTAGAGAACAAATATATGGATACCAAGGGAGGAAGAAGAGTGGGATGGATTGGGAGATCGGGATTTGCATATATACAGTGCTATGTATAAAACAGATAACTAGTAAGAACCTACTATATAGCATAAGAACTGCTCATTGCTCTGTGGTGACCTAAAAGGGAAGGGAATCAAAGGAAGAGGGGATATGTGTATATGTGTGGTGGATTCACTGTGCTGTACAGCAGAAACTGACACAACATTGTAAAGCAACTATACTCCAATAAAAAAAAAAGTAGGATTCACTTCCTTGAATCTGGAATCCTAGGTCAATCTATACCCACTATGTTTTCCACAGAGCAGTCCCTGGGCAGCTGTGCCAAACAAATTCACTTGTTTTACCGAGAATGGAAATGACCCAGATTTGACCAAAGTTTGGACTTGCCACTCTAGAGGAGAGCCAGTCTCTCAGTTAATGCAGAACCTTGAGTCTCTTTGACTTTGCTGGTTCTATGAGGTTGAGAGAATTTATGAATATGAAAAGAGAATTCTGTTATCCTAGAAAGAATTGAAGTCGTTCTTACCTTGTCTCATTAGTATTCCATTCATCAGAGGGTTATATATTTCTCCAAGGCAGGGTGGGAAAAGTTTTCTGAAGGCAGGATGAGAAAGAAACTGGGCAAATGAAGGATGTAGAGTTTGTAGAGGTAAAAGGAGAAGGACTAACTTGTGAGCTGTCTTCAAGAGGAATGAATACAAAGTATTAGCTTTCTCTGTTGTTTGTGTTTTTCCTTGCAGATACCTTGACTATGAATATTGGTTTTAATAAGGAAGCAAAATGAATTCTGACAAGAAGTTTGGGAGCTGTGACTGGCAGAAGAAAAATGAAGCCAAACAGCATGGAGGTGTGTCATTCTTACTCACTACTGGGTTTTACCTTGATCTACACTCAGTTATCAACATCTTTTCAAAATGCTTGGCACTCATTCATGAAATAGCATACATGTCCTGACATTGAAGTAATGGATGAACTTTCAGGTACATTGTATTGAAATAAGCCTCTCTCCTTTTCTTTCCACACTGTAAATTCATTAGTATATCTATCCATTCAAGAGCCATCCGCTGAGAGCTCATTATGTGATAGGCACAGTGGTAAGCACTGTAGATTATCAAACACTTAGTTCCTAGAAATGTTATAACAGTAAACAATTTGCTTTTTTTTAAATTTGCTTTTATTCTAAAATTTGTTTTGGTTTTATGACTCATGCTAAAGGTTTCAAACCAAGAATCCCCAAATGAATAAAGAAGGTGGAGATATTTGTGATGATGTATAGCTTTTTAGATCTGCATTTCGTTGAACTCATAAAGGCACTACCTTATTCATTATTTAAAATATTGCAAGCCAATTATGAGTAAGATAGGCTCCTGACTGACTCCAGAGGTGCCCTAGTTGTTGCTCAGAAGTCAAAGTACTAGTCTTTTTTGTTCTATTCTCTCTGTGTTATCCTGTATAATATTTACAGCAAATGAACCCTTGTATTTGTCAGTATGAAATTTATACCCATTCCTATTTATGGTATAATGCTACCGTAATAGCTACATAAACTCACAGGCATGGATTTAGGAAATGTGAAGGGAAAAGGAGACCATGAATCAAAAAAGAAGTCTTGAAAGAACACAGAAAGAAACTGACAAAAACAAGAAGTACACATCCTTGGGTGGGAGGATGGAAGAGAAACAAAATCATAATTATCATTTAAAGAACTCATGAATAAGTTACCCTTTTCATGGTCACAGTGAAAGAAATACAGGTGATGAGGGCTTCCAGTGGAAAGGAAGAATGGCAAGGAAGGGTTAGTGGGTGACTTGTTTCCCTCCTGAGAAGGAAAAAAAAGTGAAAACCTGAGCAATGGCAATCAATGTCAGTTTTAGTAGAGAGAAGAGATGGTGGTATAGCTGTGAGGCTTGGGGAGGATTCTCTAACCAGCTTCAAGGCTAAGTGTATGCCGTGCAGGAGGGTATTTTATGGAAAGAGTGGGCCAGCTACCAGTGAAGATGTGGTGAACACAAATGTGGGAGGTGTTGGGGAATCAGACTTAATGTCTGATTTCTGTGATAGTTTGGAATTTTAATTAAACACCTTAGCAAAACTTCCTGGTAGGAGGATTTGTCCCATATTTCAAATGTTTCTCAAGTGCTGGGAAATGGAAATTTCCAACTGGCAGCATTTCATAATTCTGATAACCTGGGGAAATTAGTATAGCAAGTATAGGTTTCATTCTTGAATCACACACTCCCCTTCCCCTGAAAATATCAGTTTAATCATATGGTTACTTGAGGTGTTAGTTTCAGAGAAGGTTGAGCTACAGCATAGCCTGTATAGGAATGATGCATGTTAAAGAAATCTAATTTGTGCTGCTACACTCAAGTCTCAGAGAATCAAAATAAGAACCTCTTCTTTTGTAATAAATAATCAAATCTCAAATGAATTCTATAGCTGTTTGAAAAACATTCTGCTGTCCTTTCTTCAGAGGTTCATGCTAATAGATGCCTTGGACCCTCTCTTGACTATGGGTGTCCAATGGTCTTGGAATGAATGGTAATAATAACTCAGCCAATCAGTGCTTGTCTGAACAGTCTCCTGAGAACAGGTGCTGTGAAATACAGAAAGCGAGGAAGACTGGGTTGTGAAGGAAGATGAATTTACTGTCAGGAGTGGTTGGATTTGGACAAATACAAGACAAAAAAGAAAGGTCATTCACCCATTCCAATGATGGGAGAAGAGAAAAGCAAAGTGGAGAAGTGAGGGGGAAAAAAACCCATTAACCAAATTGACCAAAAAAAAAAAAAAAAAATCTAACAAAAACTAGATTGATGAATGACCTTTAGCTGTGGAAAGATACTATTCTGTTGAAACATGAACTGAAAGGATTTCTTCTGAGGGCTAATTTACATGTTTTCTTTTTCAGTCTTCAACTTATTTGAGTAGATGCATGGTTCTGCATGGTTATGTTTGTCTCTCTGAAAAAGAAAAATGGATCAGCTTGATATAGCTTGATGTAAGCAGTCAGTCAGGTGATCACTGTGAGAGACATGACTAAAGCCAGATTAAGTCTTGTTAGAAGAGGGGACATTTGGGGGCTTGCCTTGAGGTGGTATTTTATTGATATAATTTATGGAGGGATTTTCCTTCCCAGCTGAGTATGGCTGACACTGGTCTTGTTTCAAGGAAACAGGACCCTTCTAAGAGGTGCTGAGAGCATAGGCCCAATATAGTCCAGTCGTACTTGAAGACATTTGTGGTGGGCAAAAAAATCTCCCCAAAGATACCCTTATCTGAAAACTGTGGATTGTATTACTTTACCCATTGCATATGTGATTAAGGTAAGGATCTTGACATGAGAGATTAAGCTAGATTATCTAGGAGGTCCAATCTAATCACACCTGCCTTTAAAAGTTGAGAAACTTTCATAGTTGGGTCAGAGAGAGGTGTGATGATAGAACAAGGATCAGACTGATATACTATGAGAAGGACCCATCCCACTGTTGCTGGCTTTGAAAATAGAGGAAGAGGGCTGCAAGCCAGGGAATGTGGGTGGCCTTTAGAGACTGGAAAGTCCAAGGAAATGGAGCTTCCAGAAAGAAACATGGCTGACCTCTAGAACGGTAAGATAATAAATTTATTTTGTTTTAAGGCACTAAGTTCACAGTAATTTATTATAGCAGCAAAAGAAAACCATCTCTTTGTTGTCTCTTGCTAGTTCATTTCATGGATTCTGTCTAAATAATAAAGCACCATGTTAGGCCAGCTCCCCAAGGAGAATTTTGACCATAGAATATGATTTTAAAAGCTGAATTAGGTAAATAGGTCTTCCAGTAGATACTTTAACAAGGTAATATAGTCACTCTTTTTACTCATGAATACTTTTTGAGCCCTAATTATCAGCCAAGCATTTTATTAGGTTCTGGGAGTAAAATCTGAGTGAAGATAGAATCTATGCTGCCCTTGAGAAGGAGCTTATGGATTTGTTGGGGAAGACTGACTATCAAACCAGAAATTCCAATGTGTGGAGTGGATAAACTTGCTTTTCTTTGTTTTCATCACTATGGGAATTTAGAGTTCACCTTCCTTTACTACGTTAAACTAGTCACCACTCCTTCATCCAATTTGCATCTTCCACAGATTTGTTTAAATTGGGTTTATTGCCATTTCTCTGGTTATTTTTATCTGTTTTTAGGGGGTTATGAGACTTATATCTTGTGTGTATCATTGGCCTTGATTTTTCTCTCAGGAACTGGTGCAGCATGACTTTGCATTATCCCTCTGGAAAAATAAACCATAAAACAATCCCTCCTTGCACTAGTACTGAAGTAGGAGAAAAAAACAAAAAAATAAATAAGGCTACAGCTTCAATTTCAGGAGATGAGCTAGGTGCACACAGAACTTGCAAATAATTTAGCATTTCTTTCTGCTGAGCTGGTACAGAATAAGTTGGAACAAATGATAAGCAGGAGTTATTTTATGAGTAAAATAATTCAGGTCATAGTTGTTTGTTGCTACCAATTGTTTTCTAAAGTTAGAAGTCCTAAAGGTGTTGGCAGGTTCTTCTGGTGAAGGCATATCAAGCCACTGGTGATCAGCTCCCTAATTCTGACAGATACATCTGCCTGGTCAAGTACCTGGACCAAGAATAACTAGGTTAATTTTTCTTCTTGCCTCCCGTGCCCCTCCTTTTGTTGCCTCTACCAACAAAGGGAGGATATCAGGCAAAGGGAACAATACATCTATTACTAAGCAAAAATGTTTGGAAGACTTACAGCTGGAGTTCTCTGCCTGTTAACACTTAGTCAGATATTTTCACCTGAAAGGATGGTCTTTAATCCTCTTTCTGTGTTTTAAGGTGATGCCCTTTTAAAAACACGGCCCTGATTCATACAGATTAAATAGTGTTCAAATTGGCCAGAAAAAGAAAATAATAAATGGGTGTTCTTATTTGTTTCTGTTGGTCCCTTATTCATATTTCAGACATTGTGCTTCTGTGGCAAGTCTAGTCTATGGTCTCTGCAGGAAGGGTTCAGTACGCAGAAGAGAGTATGGAGTATGGAAGGGAGTACGCAGAAGTGGCAGATGAATGAGAGAGAAATTATGTTGAGTTAAATCCTTTCAGGGAGGTGATCTGTGACTGTGTGATAAAATGTACAGAGGTTAATTGCTCTTCCTCTTCTCACACATGGTTGCCTTGCTGTGCAATCCCGTCTGTATGTGCCTGCAGAGAGCAAACGACAGATGTTACAAATTGGAGGTACGGAGAGGGTGTAGTGTGAGAACAAAGGTGCTGGGAGTGGGCATGTGACAGATTGAGGGAAGAGCAGGTAACAAGCCTGGGCAGAGACAAGAAGCAACACTCAGGCTGTGGTGTGCTTAGTCACTCAGTTGTGTCTGACTGTTTGCGACTACATGAGGCAGATAACCAGAGCCTGAGAATATCACAAAGTTTCAAAGTCAAGGCTGTGAATTGATAAGGGATTTCTCTGTCTTCATCTTACACATGAAGAAATTATCTTACCTATTCTGTAGATTCAGGTGTCTAACCAAAAATTCCATTTGGGAGGGAAAAATGCCAGAATTCTTCCCCACCCTCTAACAGATTTGTTCACAGCAATTTTTATACCAAGGCAATGTATCAGGTTTGGTGCAGATGACCTGGGTCACCTAAGCAGAAATTATTCCCATGATCCAGCCATGCCTGACACACTCAAAATTTAGATATATAGAGGGGATAAGGAGCCTGCAAAGAATATTGAACAGGTGAAAACAGTGGAGTCAAAGAAAAATCGTGAAAACAGTGGTCTCGTAAAAGCCAAGGAAGAGAGTTTCATGGAGTGAACTGTGGACTCATGGGGAAAATAGCATAAAGTGTGAAAAGATGCGTCTCCTGGATTTGGAAACATGAAACGGAAGGAAGTCAGGTTAGAATGGGTTTTTCATTAACTAATTCTTGATGTCCACACACTTTTTTTGAGGACTTAGTATGTAACAGACATTGTTCACTGGGTATTTGAAGATTGATGGATGAGAAAACAGACCTGATGTCTACTTTCATGGTAACTTATGGAGGGAGGCAAATAAAAAATAAAGCAACAATTGTAAAGGCAGGAATGACTTTGGAATATTGGAGGAAGAGGAACAATATCATTTCATCTGAAGCATAGTAATTGAATGGGCTTCCTTGGTAGCTCAGCTGGTAAAGAGTCTGCCTGCAATGCAAGAGACCTTGGTTCAGTTCCTGGATCAGGAAGATTCCCTGGAGAAGGGATAGGCTACCCACTCCAGTATTCTTGGGCTTACTTGGTGGTTCAGATGGTAAAGAATCTGCCTGCAATGTGGGAGGGCTGTGCTTGACCCCTGGGTTGGGAAGATCCCCTGGTGGAAGGCAATGGCAACCCACTCCAGTTTTCTTGCCTGGAGAATTCCATGGACAGAGGAGCCTGACAGGCTACAGTCCATGGAGTCACAAAGAGTTGGATACAACTAAGCGACTAAGCACAGCACAGCACACAGTGATTTAACAGAACGGAAGGATTAAGAGAAAACATGAGATGACCAGGGGCCGGATCACAAGGGAAAGGTCTGCTAGATTACATGGTAAGGGATTAAAAGTTTATCACACATGCAATGGGAAGACTTTAGAGAAGTTTTTACATGGGTCCAATGCTATTTGATTTTAAGAGTGAATGAGAGGTGAGAAAGTGAAGACTATAAGTAGACTCAACTTCTTCAAGATATCCTGCTGGGTAGAGTAGTGACTAATACTTACTTAGTGCTTGCCATGACCCAGTCAATATTTTAACTATTTTTAACATCACTAATTTAATGCTACCT
This sequence comes from Giraffa tippelskirchi, assembly GCF_054371585.1. Taxonomy (NCBI): domain Eukaryota; kingdom Metazoa; phylum Chordata; class Mammalia; order Artiodactyla; family Giraffidae; genus Giraffa; species Giraffa tippelskirchi. The sequence goes on along the minus strand of NC_137276.1, from coordinate 187,042,326 downwards.
ACTCCTATGATGTACAAAGCTAGTGGAGGTGATGGAATTCCAGTTGAGCTATTTCAAATCCTAAAAGATGATGCCGTGAAAGTGCTGCACTCAATATGCCGGCAAATCTGGAAAACTCAGCAGTGGCCACAGGACTGGAAAAGGGCAGTTTTCATTCCAATCCCAAAGAAAGGCAATGCCAAGCAATGCTCAAACTACCACACAATTGCACTCATCTCACACTCAAGAAAAGTGTAATGCTCAAAATTCTCCAAGCTGGGCTTCAACAATATGTGAACCGTGAACTTCCAGATGTTCAAGCTGGATTTAGAAAAGGCAGAGGAACCAGAGATCAGATTGCCAACATCCATTGGATCATCGAAAAAGCAAGAGAGCTCCAGAAAAACATCTACTTTTGCTTTATTGACTACGCCAAAGCCTTTGACTGTGTGGATCACAACAAACTGTGGAAAATTCTGAAAGAGATGGGAATACCAGACCACCTGACCTGCCTCCTGAGAAATCTGTATGCCGGTCAGGAAGCAACAGTTAGAACTGGACATTGAACAACAGATTGGTTCCAAATTGGGAAAGGAGTACATCAAAGCTGTATATTGTCACCCTGCTTATTTAACTTATATGCAGAGTACATCATGCGAAATGCTGAGCTGGATGAAACACAAGTTGGAATCAAGATTACCAGGAGAAATATCAGTTGACACCACCCATAAGGCAGAAAGCAAAGAACTAAAGAGCCTTGAAAGTGAAAGAGGAGAGTGAAAAAGCTGGCTTAAAACTCAACATTCAGAAAACTAAGACCATAGCGTCCAGCCCCATCACTTCATGGCAAATAGATGGGGAAACAGTGGAAACAGTGTCAGACTTTATTTTTTTGGGCTCCAAAATCACTGCAGATGGTGACTGTAGCCATGAAATTAAAAGACACTTGCTCCTTGGATGAAAAGCTATGACCAACCTAACAGTATATTAAAAAGCAGAGACATTACTTTACCCACAAATGTCCATCTAGTCAAAGCTATGGTTTTTCCAGTAGTCATGTATGGATGTGAGAGTTGGACTATAAAGAAAGCTGAGTGGCAAAGAATTGATGCTTTTGAACTGTGGTGTTGCAGAAGACTCTTGAGAATTCCTTGGACAGCAAGGAGATCCAACTAGACCATCCTGAAGGAAATCAGTCCTGAATATTCATTTGAAGGACTGATGTTGAAGCTGAAACTCCAGTACTTTGGCCACCTAATACAAAGAACCGACTCATTTGAAAAGACCCTGATGCTGGGTAAGATTGAAGATGGGAGGAGAAGAGGATAAGATGGTTGGATGGCCTCACCGACACGATGGACATGAGTTTGGGCAAGCTGTGGGAGCTGGTGATGGACAGAGAGGCCTGGCGTGCTGCAGTCCATGGAGTTGCAAATAGTCGGATATGACTGAGCAACTGAACTGAACTGAACTGAACTGAACTCCTATGATGCTGCTGCTAAGTCGCTTCATTTGTGTCCGACTCTGTGCGACCCCATAGATGGCAATCTACCAGGCTCCGCCATCCCTGGGATTCTCTAGGCAAGAATACTGGAGTGGGGTGCCATTTCCTTCTCCAGTGCATGAAAGGGAAAAGTGAAACTGAAGTCGCTCAGTCATGTCCGACTCTTAGCGACCCCACAGACTACAGCCTACCAGGCTCCTCTGTCCATGGGGTTTTCCAGGCAAGAGTACTGGAGTGGGGTGCCATTGCCTTCTCCGGAACTCCTATGATGAAGCAGGAGCTATTAGTAGTCTTACTTTGCTTACAGGTGAGGAAAGAAGCATAAAGAGAGGACTCAGAATAAAAGTGGAGTTTTCATTTTTACTTGCTTGTTTTTCTTTTGAGAGGACAGAGGTAGAGCTTTTATTTTAATGAGAGAGAAAATGGAAAGTATGACCATAAATTCAGGTAGTTTTATTGTTCGACAGATGTTATGAATCTTCCCCGTTATGGTGTCAGTTTTCTCAGTGTTCATCAGCTGAGGAAGGAGTTTTCAGGAGGTGCAGGGTGAAAAGTGACCAGGCAGGATAGGAGGATATCAATGTGCTGGGAAATGTTTAACAACTTATTTTCTTATTTTCCTCTAAAAGCTTATCCTTTACACTGAGATCAATAATCTGTGTAGTTAACTTTTTAGCGTGACATGAGGTAAGGATCAAAATGCATTAGTTTTCAGATGGCGATCCAATTTGCCCAGTACTGTTTATTAAGATGACTATCCTTGTCCTCTTTACTAAATTGCAGTGTCACCTTTGTCAGTTCGTTGATCTTATATGTCTGGATCTGCTTCTGGATCCTTAAATCTCCCAACTCCACTGGTCAGTTGAAAACCTGTATTTTTTTCACCAACATTTGCAGTATCTATAATGAAGGCTTAAATAAGATCTCTTGGGTTTGCTTTTACAACTACCAGGAATTTTATTGAGGTCAAGTATGAATATCTACATATGAAATACAAGGTCCTCCCATTACCTTCTCCAAATACAATATGAAGTAGATAAGAAGAATATGATGCATTGCTCAGATTCTCCTATAGGACAGAAAATTTTATCTATTTAACTGCTGGGAATGCTGTCAACATTCAGCCCTTAGGTGCCAGTCCTCCTCAAGATCACTATATACAACCACCTTGCCCCAAGTCGCACCCTCTTCCTGGGGCAGCCCACATCAAATGGCTGCTCTTATTGACTGCCAATATCATGGAATGCGAAGCTAAAGGGCTCAGGAGGTAGAGACACTATGGAGATTAATGGGGCTTTACCTGTGTCTGCTGGTGGAGATGTTCCTCCTTGAGGAACTGAGACCTCTAACTCTAAAAAGCCCTGAGTTGCAGCAACAGGAAGCTTCTCCAAAAACTTGGGGAAACTTCCCAAGTGGGTCACCAGGAGTGATGGTAAGTGGGGCCATGTCTACTTCCACCGCTTAGTTCCTGGACTCATGTATTCAACCTATTAGTGATCTATTAGAAATCATATAAAGGTCATTGATTTTTAAAGTACACTATTCTAAAGGATGGGATTCCTATCCTTGCAAGGTATTGCCTCTGATCTGTCATTTTTGTGAGTTCTCCTTGGTACAGTATGAGCTAAGAGATTTTGCAATCATGTGCCAACTCCTGTGTTTCCTTTGCTGTTGTTCTCTCGATATAAGGTGATATAATGTGGGATGCTGGGACAGTGAGTCAAATACCTTCTAAGCTTTCAGGCCTGCAAATAGAAACTAATCCTTACCTTGAAGAGTTGCATATTAGTGTCAGAATGAATTGTTACTTTTTCCAAGGTAGAAGGGGTCTAATGCCGTTAAGTTGCCACCAACTGGCGGGTTGGTCTTTATTATTGTATAATCAACCACCCCATAACTTAGTGACTTAAAATAATTCTATTTTGCTCTTGATCTCCTGATTTAAGAAGTCAGAAAGGACTCACCTGGCTAGTATGTTTCTGATCCACACGGCTTTAGCAGGAGTATCTGAGGCTAGAGGATTCACTTCTAAGGTGGCTTTTTCCTCAGAAGTTTGATGTCTCCATGTACCTTGGTCTGTCTCTTGCTCTTTGAACATGGTGTCTCATTATTCAGGTCTCTGTAGATGGCTTGGTCTTCTCGCAGCATGGTTGTCTCAAGGTAGATATCTCAAGCTGCTTGTTGGGCAGATGGTTTCTCTCAAAAAAACATTCTAGGAAAGAGCATTCTGAGAGGTCCAGTAACAGTTGCAAAGCTTCTTACAACTTAGCTTTAGAAGTTACAGAATGTCTGTATTTCTACTGGTGAGTCATTAAAGCTCAGCCTGGATTTGAGATAAAGGAGGAATGGATTTTACGTATGGACAGGGGGATGGCATGTGCATATAGGGAAGAGAGGAATTGATGGTGGCCACACTGGAGATAAACTACCACAGTCTCATTAAGAGTCCTGTAACAGCCATTTAGGGTTGACAGGTAGGAGATCTAGCAGTAGCAGTAGCTGGATCAACTTTGATAAGTGAGAGCCCATGCTTTTCAGCTCATACAAGGCCTCCATTTCTGCCACCGTGGCTACTTTGTCCACGTGTTCAATGCAAGGAATGGCCAATGCAAACTAACGTATGTCAACTGTGAAATAATTTTGTCTACCTGCGCATTTAGTGATTTTTCTGTCATAGATTCTCTTTAGGGATTATATGCAATACAAAACCTTTAGACTTTGAATCCATTTCCATATGTGAATCCACATTTCATGCTCCTACTATAGATTTTCTTGACCCCAATCTTTCAGTATTTCTCCTTCTAAAACCTTGATCAGCTGTGCTAAGTCATTTTACACTGGTCACTTTTTTTTTTTTAATCACAAAAAGATACATATCTCGCAAAGCTTAGCCCAATGGGAAGATTTCCTCCCACCGTTCTCTTTCACAGTCACCATTGAATAGAAATATAATTCAAGCACTGTCTTCTTAGGCTTACACCCACATACTGAGCTGGCTAATCCATGGACCAAGCTTAATCATTTTGCCTTCACAAATATAGTCAATGTTCTCCAGAGAATCAGAACCAATAGGAGATATACATGTTTATTTAGGCCAGAAGTTGCTGTAGAACCAGGAAGAGTGGATGCCATAGCTTGAAGGCCAATAGGCAGGAGCATTCTCATATTCAAGGGAGGATCAACCTTTTGTTCTATTCTGGTCTTGGTTGGTTGCATGAGGCCCACCCACATTCTGATTGGCAATTTGCTTTACTCAGTCTACCAATTTAAATGTTAATCTCACCTAGAACTACCCTCACAGAAACACGCAAATAATGGTTGATCAAATATCTGGGCACCCTGTGGTCCACTGAAATTGCCACACAAACTAACCATCATGGTAAGATAGTCTTAAACTAATTGCTATGTGGCCATATGTTTGAACTGGTGCAATAGAGGTTGATGACAATGACATGCTGATTTAGCTACCTGCTCATGGAGCTTGCTTGAACCCTCCAGCCCTTTTCATGCTCAATCTCAGATGTTCTAGTTGCATCTCATGATGGCCTATTGCTGGGCCTTCAGACCTTATTGTGATTTTGTAGGTCTGACAGCTTTATCATTAGCAGTTCTAGCTGGTGGTTCACATGATGTTCCAGGAACTAGCTCTCTATCTCTACTATGGTTTAGTAGAACAGCAGAATTTGTTGTTCATCAGATATATGATTTTCCATTGCAGGGGATGTAGTCATGTGATTCAAGAATCAGGGCCACTTGTACCACAGGCTGGGTCTGCTAGCTTTCTCTTTCCTGCTTTGAGCCCTACAGAAGCCCAAGAATACTGAAGTGGGTAGTCTATCCCTTCTCCAGGGGATCTTCCTGAACCAGGAATTGAACCAGGGTCTCCTGCATTGTAGGTGGATTCTTTACCAGCTGAGCCACCAGGGAAGCCTGGTAATATCCCAGGTATGGAATATACTCCCTTCAGAACTTGAAGAAGCCCTTATGTGTTGTACTTCTTGATGAGAGATACAAAGTAAAATAATCAATGCTTTACTTTGGAGGATATGTCCAACATGCTCTAGACCACTAAGCCTCTAAAAATTTAACTGATATGTCAGTTCCCTGAATATTTGTAGAATTTATCTCCCACTTTCTTCTGTTCTGAGAGATGCCCAGGTGGTTCAGGCCAATACATATGGTTAACAACTACTGTTGTCCATTTCTAAGTGAATGTGAATTGTTTCTTATTTTTTTGGGGGGGGCGGTAAGATTGGAAAATAATGCATTTCCCAGATCAATTGTCCCAACAACATTTGTGGAATATTCCTTAATTTTACTACTTATTAAAATTGTTAGTTCATATATGAACTAACCACTGAATAGAGTTCTTGGCTGGGAGTCTCTAAGGCACTCACCCAGCCCTACAACCTTACAGAACCCTCCCCTATCCTTACTAATACTGTGGCTGGCCTGGCCCTTGTGGTTCTATTTCGATTGCAGGATGCACTTCAGCAAGAAAGGATCAAGGAACTTTTAAGAACAAGATTTATTACTCACAGATCCTAGAGTGTACACAGCATGCCTGAAAGCCACACAGCAAGGTCTTAGAGACAGAGAGAGAGAAAACCTGGAGCTCTGCCTTTATTATGGTCCAAGAGTAAGGTGTCTGGGGCATTGTGAGTTCACTGTTTATTGGTGAATTTAAAGCATAAGTGTGGGAATTCAGTAAATGCAGGAGTCACTAAAGTGGTCAGTAATCTAGGTTACCCCGGGTTTTATAAAAGGAGAATTTCATGCGTAGGAGTGGACTAGTTCCTTATCTAGTTGTTTTGTTCTGTCATGCAGCTGGCAATATGTTTATTTGAGATTGGTATCTTTTAAATGGATGCCTCAGCAATCAAAAGCTCAATGTCAGGCACTTACGTTGTAATTAAAACTTAATGTCAGGCCTGTTCACGACATGTTTTTCAAGATATGTGTATATTTCATGTAAGTTGTTCTATTTATTGGCAAAAAGTTGTTCAAAATAGCACTTTTTAAAATTACTTTTAATATCTATAGGATCTTTTATCCAGGTCATTTAAGAACTTTTTTGTACAGTTCTGTATATTCTTGCCACCTCCTCAATCTGCTTCTGTTAGGTTCCTGTGTTTCTGTCCTTCTTTGTGCCCATCTTTACGTGAAATGTTCCCTTGGTATATCTAATTCTATTGAGGAGATCTCTAGCCTTTCCCATTCTACTGTTTTTCTCTATTTCTTTGCATTGATCACTGAGGAAGGGTTTCTTATCTCTCCTTGCTAGTCTCTGGAACTCTGCATTCATTTGGGTGTATCTTTCCCTTTCTTCTTTGCCTTTCACATCTCTTCTTTTCTCAGCTATTTGTAAGGCCTCCTCAGACAACCACTTTGCCTTCTTGCATTTCTTTTTCCTGGGGATGGTTTTGGTCACCACCTCCTGTACAATGTTACAAACCTCCATCCATAGTTCTTCAGGAATTCTGTCTACTAGATCTAATCCCTTGAATCTATTCATCACCTCCACTGTGTAATCATGAGGAATTTTACTTAGGTCATACCTGAATGACCCCTTGGTTTTCTCTACTTTCTTCAATTTGAGCCTGAATTTTGCAATAAGGAGCTGATGATCTGAGTCACAGCCAGCTCCAGGTCTTGTTTTTGCTGACAGTATAGAGCTTCTCCATCTTCAGCTACAAAGATTATAATCAATCTGATTTCAGTACTGACCATTTTGTGATGCCCATGTGTAGAGTCATTTCTTGTGTTGTTGGAAGAGAGTATTTACTATGACCAGTGCGCTCTCTTGGCAAAACTCTGTTAGATTTGGTCTTGCTTCATTTTATACTCCAAGGCCAAACTTGCCTGTTACTCCAGGTATCTCTTGACTTCCTACTTTTGTATTTCAGGCCCCTATGATGAAAAGGACACATTTTTGGTGTTAGTCTAGAAGGTCTTGTAGGTCTTCATAGAATCATTCAACTTCAGCTTCTTCGACATTAGTGGTTGGGGCATAGACTTGGATTATTATGATGCTGAATGGTTTGCCTTGGAAGCAAACAGAGATCATTCTGTCATTTTTTAGATTGCACCCAAGAAGTACTGCATTTCAGACTCTTTTGTTGACTATGAGGACTACTCCATTCCTTCTAATGGATTCTTACCCTCAGTAGTAGACATAATGGTCATCTGAATTAAATTCGCCCATTCCCATCCATTTTAGTTCACTGATTCCTAAAATGTCGATGTTCACTCTTGCCATTTCCTGTTTGACCACTTCCAGTTTACCTTGATTCATGGACCTAACATTCTAAGTTCCTATGCAATATTGTTCTTTACAGCATCAGAGTTTACTTTCACCACCAGACACATCCACAACTGGGTGTTCTTTCCTCTTCAATTCAGCCTCTTCATTCTTTCTGGAGCTATTTCTTTGCTCTTCCCCAGTAACTTATTGGACACCTACCAACCTGGGGGGCTCATCTTTCAGGGTCATATTTTTTTTACCTTTTTATACTGTTCATGGGGTTCTCAAGGCAAGAATACTGAAGTGGTTTGTCATTCCCTTCTCCAGTGGACCATGTTTTGTCAGGCCCTGTCTAGAAGGGACATGCTCTTCAGCTGCTCCACATAGCCAGAGGACATGTCTGGTGCTCTGGTTGTCCCACTGCTTGTCTTCTTGAGTGTGTAAAACCTTCAGTAGCTGCTAGGTGCTGGTCAACATGCTGCCTGGGGGCCTGGGAAAAGGCCCTGCTGGATAACCATGATGGTGTGGTCATTCACCTAGAACCAGACATCTTGGAATGTGAAGTCAAGTGGGTCTAGGAAGCATTACTACAAACAAAGCTAGTGGAGGGGGTGGAATTCCAGCTGAGCTATTTCAAATCCTAAAAGATGATGCTGTAGAAGTGCTGCACTCAATATGCCAACAATTCTGGAGAACTCAGCAGTGGCCACAGGACTGGAAAAGGTCAGTTTTCATTCCAATCTCAAAGAAAGGCAATGCAAAATAATATTCAGATTACCATACAATTGTACTCATTTCACACGCTAGCAAGATTATGCTCAAAATGCTTCAAGCGAGGCTTCAGCAGTATGTAAACCTAGAATTTCCAGATGTTCAAGCTGGATTTAGAAAAGGCAGAGGAACCAAGGATCAAATTGCCAACATCCACTGGATCATAGAAAAAGCAAGGGAATCAAAAAAAAATCTACTTATGCTTCATTGACTACACTAAGGCCCTTGACAGTGTGGATCACAACAAACTGTGGAAAATTCTTAAAGAGATGGGAATACCCAACCACCTTATCTGCCTCCCAAGAAACACGTATGCAGGCTAAGAAGCAACCAGACATGGAACAATGGATTGGTTCCTAATTGGGAAAGGAGTATGTCAAGGCTGTATATTGTCACCCTGCTTATTTAACTTCTATGCAGAGTACATCATGTGAAATGCCAGGCTGGATAAAGCCCAAGCTGGAATCAAGATTGCATGAGGAATATCGATAATCTCAGATATGCAGATGATGCCACTTTAATGGCAGAAAGCAAAGAGGAACTGAAGAGCCTCTTGATGAAAGTGAAAGAGGAGAGTGAAAAAGCTGGCTTAAAACTCAACATTCAAGAAACTAAGATCATGGCATCTGGTCCCATCAATTCATGGCCAATAGATGGAAAAAGTGGAAACAGTGACAGATTTTATTTTCTTGGGTTCCAAAATCACTGTGAATGGTGCCTGCAGCCATGAAATTAAAAGACATTTGCTCCTTGGAAGAAAAGCTATGACAAACCTAGACAGCATGTTAAAAGCAAAGACATCACTTTGCTGACAAAGGTCCATATACTCAATGGTATGGTTTTCCAGTAGTCACGTACGGATGTGAGAGGTGGACCATAAAGATGACTGACCACAAAAGAATTGATGCTTTCAAACTGTGGTGCTGGAGAAGACTTGAGAATTCCTTGAACAGCAAGGAGATTAAACCAGTCAATCCTAAAGGAAATCAACCCTAAATATTCATTGGAAGGACTGATGCTAAAACTGAAGCTCCAATCCCTTGGTCACCAGACCCTGATGCTGGGAAAGACTGAGGGCAAGAAGAGAAGGGAGCGACAGATGATAAGATGGTTGGAAGGCATCTCCAACTTTATGGACATGAGTTTAAGCAAACTCAGGGAGATATTGAAGGATGGGGAAGCCTAGTATGGTGGAGTTCATAGGGTCTCAGAGAGTTGGACATCACTTGACAACTGAACAACAGCAACAATAAGATCTTTAGTAATATACCTTGTTTCTTTTCTAGTATTTGGAGATTATATCTTCTTCCTTTTTCTTAATTTCTCTTGCTAGAGATTTATCAGTTTTATTAATCTTGACTTGTTAATTTTTTCTATTGTTTTGCCATTTTCTGCCTTTTTCCCCCTACTCTTATTTGTTATTTCTTTCTTCTAGTTATTTTGAATTGTCTTTTCTCTCTCTCTTTTTTTAAACTAGCATCTTTGGGCTTCCCTGTTGGCTCAGACAGTAAAGAATCCACCTGCAATGCAGAAGACGAGGGTTCGATCCCTGGGCCGGGAAGATGCCCTGGAGGAGGGCATGGCAACCCAGTCCAGTGTTCTTATATGGAGAATCTAGATGGACAGAGAAGCCTGGGGGCCTACAGTCTATAGGGGTTGCAGAGTCATGCATGACTGAGCGACTAAGCACAGCACAGCATCTTAAGGTGGATATAGATTTTTATACCTTCCTTCTTTTCTGTAGAGTACTGAAAATAGGACATTTTAAATTCAGGTTCAGTGAGAAAGTTGGCTTAAAACTCAATATTCAGAAAAACGAAGATCATGGCATCTGGTCCCATTACTTCATGGCAAATAGAGGGGGAAACAGTGGAAACAGTGACAGATTTTATTTTTTGGGGCTCCAAAATCACTGCAGATGGTGCTGCAGCCATGAAATTAAACGATGCTTGCTCCTTGGAAGAAAAGTTGTGACCAACCTAGACAACATATTAAAAAGCAGAGATACTACTTTGCCAACAAAGGTCTGTCTAGTCAAAGCTATGATTTTTCCAGTGGTCATATATGGATGTGAGAGTTGGACTATAAAGAAAGCTGAATGCCAAAGAATTGATACTTTTGAACTGTGGTATTGGAGAAGACTCTTGAGAGTCCCTTGGACTGCAAGGAGATCCAATCAGTCCATCCTAAAGGAAATCAGTCCTGAATATTCATTTGAAGGACTGATGTTGAAGCTGAAACTCCAATACTTTGGCCACCTAATGCAAAGAACTGACTCATTGAAAAGACCCTGATGATGGGAAAGATTGAAGGCAGGAGGAGAATGGGATGACAGAGGATGAGATGGTTGGATGGCATCACCAACTCGATGGACATGAGTTTGAGTAAGCTCCGGGAGTTGGTGATGGACAGGGAGGCCTGGTGTGCTGCAGTCCATGGAGTTGCAAAGAGTCGGATACAACTGAGCGACTGAACTGAACTGAATTAAGGTTCTAAGTTTATTTACTGTTAATATCATTATAAATCTGTTAGGCTTAATGCTATCAATTTGTGCTTGTGTTCCATTTTCCTTTTATGATCTATTTTCTTTCGCTTTTTATATCTCTTCTCCTAAACTGAATATCTTTATTATTCCATTTCACCTCTGCTATTGACTTTATTTTTTTTAATTAAATTAGTTTATTTATCTATTTTTTAACTTTACAATATTGTATTGGTTTTGCCATACATTGACATGAATCCACCATGAGTGTACATGGTTTCCCCCTTCAGAACCCCCCTTCCACCTCCCTCCCCATCTCATCCCTCTGGGTCAACCTGGTGCACCAGCCCCGAGCACCCTGTATCATGCATTGAACCTGGACCGGCGATTCCTTTCACATATGATAATTTACATGCTTCAGTGGCATTCTACTACTGTCAACTTTCAAAAAATGTTCTACTTCTCAAATTTTCTTAAAATCTTGAAGTTTTCACTCCTGCTTGTTTTGCTTTTGTATTACATAGTTTATTTATACATAGATACTACATGCTACAATAGCGTATTATTTTTTAATAATCAAGCCTGTTACAGTTCAGTTGCTCAGTCGTGTCCTACTCTTTGTGACCCCATGAATCGTAGCACTCAGGCCTCCCTGTCGATCACCAACTGCTGGAGTTTACCCAAACTCATGTCCATCGAGTCGGTGATGCCATCCAACCATCTCATCCTCTGTCGTCCCCTTCTCCTCCTGCCCCCAATCCTTCCCAGCATTAGGGTCTTTTCCAATGAGTCAACTCTTCCCATGTGGTGGCCAAAGTATTGGAGTTTCAGCTTTAACATCAGTCCTTCCAATGAACACCCAGGAGTGATCTCCTTTAGGATGGACTTGTTGGATCTTCTTGCAGTCCAAGGGACTCTCAAGAGACTTCTCCAACACCACAGTTCAAAAGCATCAATTCTGTGGCACTTAGCTTTCTTCACTGTCCAACTATCACATCCATACATGACCACTGGAAAAACAATAGCCTTGACTAGACAGACCTTTGTTGTTAGAGTAATGTCTCTGCTTTTAAATATTATATCTAGGTTGGTCATAACCTTCCTTCCAAGGAGTAAGTGACTTTTAATTTCATGGCTGCAATCACCATCTGCAGTGATTTTGGAGCCCTGCAAAATAAAGTCTGACACTGTTTTCACTGTTTCCCCATCTATTTCCCATGAAGTGATGGGACCAGATGCCATGATCTTAGTTTTCTGAACATTGAGCTTTAAGCCAACTTTTTCACTCTCCTCTTTCACTTTCATTAAGAGGCTCTTTAGTTCTTCTTCACTTTCTGCCATAAGGGTGGTGTCATCTGCATATCTGAGGTTATTGATATTTCTCCCGGCAATCTTGATTCCAGCTTGTGTTTATTTCAGCCAGCGTTTCTCATGATGTACTCTGCATATAAGTCAAATAAGCAGCGTGACAATATACAGCCTTGACGTACTCCTTTTCCTATTTGGAACCAGTCTGTTGTTCCATGTCCAGTTCTATCTGTTGCTTCCTGACCTGCATACAGATTTCTCAAGATACACATCAGATGGTCTGATATTCCCATTTCTTTCAGAATTTTCCACAGTTTATTGTGATCCACACAGTCAAAGGCTTTGGTGTAGTCAATAAAGCAGAAATAGATGTTTTTCTGGAACTCTCTTGCTTTTTTGATGATCCCGAGGATGTTGGCAATTTGATCTCTGGTTCCTCTGCCTTTTCTAAAACCAGCTTGAACATCTGGAAGTTCACGGTTCACATATTGCCGAAGCCTGGCTTGGAGAATTTTGAGCATTTCTTTACTAGCGTGTGAGCTGAGTGCAATTGTGTGGTAGTTTGAGCATTCTTTGGCATTGCCTTTCTTTGGGATGGGAATGAAAGCTTCCCTTTTCCAGTCCTGTGGCCACTGCTGAGTTTTCAATATTTGCTGGCATATTGAGTGCAGCGCTTTCACAGCATCATCTTTCAGGATTTGAAATAGCTCAACTGGAATTCCATCACCTCCACTAGCTTTGTTTGTAGTGATGCTTTCTAAGGCCCACTTGACTTCACATTACAGGATGCTTGGCTCTAGGTGAGTGATCACACCATCGTGATTATCTGGGTCGTGAAGATCTTTTTTGTATAGTTCTTCTGTGTATTCTTGCCACCTCTTTTTAATATCTTCTACTTCCATTAGGTCCATACCATTTCTGTCCTTTATTGAGCCCGTCTTTGCATGGAATGTTCCCTTGTTATCTCTAATTTACCAGTAACGCTGAAGAAGCTGAACGTGAACGGTTCTATGAAGACCTACAAGACCTTTTAGAACTAACACTCAAAAAAGATGTCCTTTTCATTATAGGGGACTGGGATGCAAAAGTAGGAATTCAGGAAACACCTGGCGTAACAGGCAAATTTGGCCTTGGAGTACAGAATGAAGCAGGGCAAAGGCTAATAGAGTTTTACCAAGAGAACACACTGGTCATAGCAAACACCCTTTTCCAACAACACAAGAGAAGACTCTACACATGGACATCACCAGATGGTCAACACCGAAATCAGATTGATTATATTCTTTGCAGCCAAAGATGGAGAAGCTCTATACAGTCAGCAAAACAAGACCGGGAGCAGACTGTGGCTCGGATCATGAACTCCTTATTGCCAAATTCAGACTTAAATTGAAGAAAGTAAGGAAAACCACTAGACCATTCAGGTATGACCTAAATCAAATCCCTTATGATTATACAGTGGAAGTGACAAATAGATTTAAGGGGCTAGATCTGATAGACAGAGTGCCTGATGAACTATGGACAGAGGTTCGTGACATTGTACAGGAGACAGGGATCAAGACTATCCCCATGGAAAAGAAATGCAAAAAAGCAAAATGGCTGTCTGAGGAGGCCTTACAGATAGCTGGGAAGAGAAGAGAAGTGAAAAGCAAAGGAGAAAAGGAAAGATATTCCCATCTGAATGCAGAGTTCCCAAGAATAGCAAGGAGAGATAAGAAAGCCTTCCTCAGCGATCAATCAAGCCTATTAAAGAGGTTTAAAAATATCTGTATGAATAATCACCAACTTGATGGCATCACCAACTCGATGGACATGAGTTTGGGTAAGCTCCAGTAGTTGGTGATGGACAGGGAGGCCCGGCGTGCTGCGATTCATGGGGTTGCAAAAAGTCGGACATGACTGAGCAACTGAACTGAACTGACTGTGTGAATAATCTTTTAAAAAGTCATATGTTTTCCAAAGTTTTTACTTTTTTTGGTGTTTCTCATTCCTTCTCACTGAACTGGATTTCTATTTGGAATCATTTCCTTTCAGTCTAATAAACTTCTTTTAGCATATCTTGTAATTCAGGTGTGCAGGTGAAACATTCAAGTATTGCCTGTCAAAAAATGTCTTTGTGTTTATTTCACTTTCACTTTTGATAAATAGGTTTTCTGGTCATAGAATGCTAAATTAACTTATTTCTTTTAACATTTAAAAAAATTCCATTGTCCTGTGGATTCCATTATTTTGGGTGGAAAATCACCATTATTGATTATCTGCCCTCCTAGCCTGAATATTGATAATTACTTTCAGTTTAGTGATTTTTTTTTTTTTTCTGGTGTGTGCATCCTGCTGATCAGGATGAAAAATATCTTTATTTTTCTAATTTTATTTTTTATTTATAGAATTTCCACTAGCTTTTAAACATTGTTTTTAATTAGAGTATAGTTGATTTACAATGCTGTGTTAGTTTCAGGTGTAGGTCAAAAGTGTATCAGTTATACATATACATGTATCCAATAGGTCAATACAGAGTGTTGAGGAGAGTTCCTTGTGCTATACATTAGGTCTTTATTAGTTATCTATTTTATATGTAGTAGTTGTATATGTCAATTCAACTCTCTCAATTTATCTCCCCTGTCCCCACTTTCCCCCTGGTAACCGTTAGTTTGTTTTCTACATCTGTGACTCTGTTTTGTAAATAAGTTCATTTGTACCATAGTTTTTAACATAATTTTCACATCTCTACTGAAATTCCCTGTCTGTACATGTATGCTGTCGTCCTTTTTCTTTAGATCTTATAATATGTTCCTTATAGTTACTTTAAAATCCCTGTATAATAATTCGAATCTCTGATTTATATCTGGATCTGATTTTATTGAGTGTTTTCTCTCTATATTAGTCAGCTCATCTCCAAACACAAGCCGCAGACTGGGTGACTTAAATAACAGACATTCATTTTTTCATAGTTTTGGAGGCTGGAAGCTCAAGTTCAAGGTGCTGGCAGAGTTGGTCTCCAGTGAGTCTTCTCTTCTTTGCTTGCAGGGGGCCTTCTTCTCATGGTGTTGTCACATGGTGACTTTCCTCTGTAAGCATGGAGAGAAAGTACGGTGTCTCGTGTCTCTCCTCTTCTTATGAGGATACCAATCTTATCAGAGTAGAGCTTGACCATTATGAACTTGTTTAACCTTAATTATCTTCTTAAACTCTCTCTCCAAATATTAATACAATTACATTAGGTTAGGGCTTCAATATATGGGTTTTTTATTTTTATTTATTTTTTTGGTGGGGGAGGAATAGGGCACACAATTCAATTCATAACACTTTCCTAGGGATAAGTTATATGATCTTACCTCTTTATCTGTCTAATAAATTTTGATTGAATTTTAAACTCTTAAGTGTAAAGAACACTGGGCTTCCCAGGTGGGTCAGTGGTAAAGAATCCTCCTGCCAATGCAGAAGATGTGAGTTCAATCACTGGGTTGGGAAGATCCCCTGGAGAAGGAAATGGCAACCCACTCTAGTATTCTTGCCTGGGAAATCCCATGGACAGAGGAGACTGGTTGGTTATAGTCCATGGAGTTGCAAAGAATCAGACACAACTTAGCAACTAAAAACACACACACAAAGAGTATTAGATCTTGAAGTAAATATTTTTGCCCATGAAAGTCATATCTCTTCTTTAGTCAGACCACCAGGAATCCCTTGTTTGGCATTTAGTGGTTATGTTAGTTGGATTCAATTCACAATGGCTTTAAAGTAATTGAAGGTGAGATAAGGATCTTTCCTATAGCAAGCTTGGGGTCTATATGCCTGGATATTTCCTTGTTCTTGGCATTTAGCAGCCCCACATGCTGGCATGTCAGGGAGTCTCTCTCATTTATATTGTTTTCTCAACGACAGGTCGCAGCTGCCGAGGCCCAAAGTGGCCAGAGTGTTTTTCTCAGTTCTTTAGCCCTGACATCAAACTTGACCAGACCCCTTGTATCTGCATCTCAAAGGAGCCTCTCTCAGTTGTTCTGTCCATTCTTCAGTGATACATTTTTATTGCCTTCCACTCAGTGTAAGGAGCAGAGTTCCTGGAAAATTTCTTTTAGTTTTCCTATTCTCAAACTTCACATGCTCAATTCATGGCAGGCCTCACGTGCTTGCACTGCGGGGTTCCCTTGGGTCTTTTGCCACATTCCAACTACAGGCGACCTTGTCTTCATACTTAATGAAGGCCTAGAGTGACTGGAGGATTTCTGTTGGTTCTTCTGCTTTTCCTTCAGACACCAATGTCCCTTCTGCCTAGGCCTCAGCATTCTTTCTCAGTGCCTCTGGTCTGATTCTAGTCTTTCCTGTGAATGTGCAGAGAAGGCCTATGGACAAATATTGGCAGATGGGTGGAGATTCTCTTTGTGTCTGGGCATTTTAGAGATTAAAGCTTTATTTAAATAAAGTTCAGCTGTTATTTTTTCCTCCCAGATCAAAGGAAGCCTCCTTTTTCTTCTGCTCTGCCAGGGATGACAGCAGACATAAGACTATTCATTTCTAGGAGTGTGAGCTAAAACAAAAAATCAGATTGTCAAACAGGCTCACAAGAATCAGAAATTATTAGCCAGTATCAAATTTTACTAATGATTTCAGTTAGAAATGATAGAGTCTCAGACAAAGCAGCAAGAGATCTGAGATGCTAAGGGTGGCTGTCAGGTTTTTCCCTTCTACTTCAAACACACGCTGCCTAGTTCAGAATAGACAAGATCTCTGAGTGACGTATTGGGACATTATCTCCTAGAGTGGAAGTATTTAGCCTAAAATACACCTCCATTTAATACCCTGGTTTATGTGACATTTTCTAGAGGGCATGGCTCATAAATCTATGGATTCTAGGTTTATTATTTTTATTTTATTGATATAACTGACACATAGCATTGTATTAGTTTCAGATATACAGCATAATGCTTCAATGTATTATACATTGTGAAATGATCATCATAATGTCTAGTTGACAGTCATTACCATCCTTAGTTATAATTTTTCCCCTTGTGATTAGAACTTTAAGGATCTATCCCCTGCCTCTAGCAACCACTAATCACTTCTCTATATCTGTGAGGTTCTTTTTAATGACAATAATGTTCCATTATATATCATATTATTTATCTATTCATCCATCTATAGACCCTTAAGTGAGCATGTGTGAATAAAAGGGTGCAGATATTTTTTTGAGCTAGTATTTTTATTTTCTTTAGCTAAATACCAAGAAGTGGGATTGCTGGATCATATGGTAGTTCTATTTTAGATTTTTGAGGAACCTCCATACTGTTTTCCAGTGGCTAGACCAATTTGTAGTCCCAACAGTAGTGCAGGAACGTTCCCTTTTCTCCACATCCTCGCCAACGCTCGTTATATCTTGTCTTCTTGATGATAGCCATTCTGACAGGTGTGAGGTACTATCTCATTGCATTTTGACTTGCATTTCCCTGATGATTAATATTCTATACAGTTTTCTGACTCTATTTCCCAAAGAATTACGTTGTGCTACCTAAACAATCTGGTAGGCTTCAGATGGGCATTCGCTGGACCTCGTATAATCCCTCTGTTACATAGCTCCCTCTCAGCAGTCATTAAAACCAATGAAGCTGCTATGAAGAAAGTATTCATTTGTTATTTTAGGGGGAAAGAGGATATTTATTCTGAAACTTACCCTTGCTACATGATATATTTGATTTTCCACTTGATAACTATGTCAGCTTTTTTGGGCAGGCTCCTCTGCCGTCTTTTAAAAATATAACTGTTATATAAAAGAGAGTATTGACAGTAATAGAAAACAGCTTCTAAAGAGGAAATGATTACAGGAAAGAGGAAGTTCATGGGCATCAAATAATGGTGTCAGCAGTTTCATGCAAGAGTAGTATAATTAATGTCTTAAGCTTCTGAAGTCACAAAGAATTCAAGAGAGAAAATCCCTTATCTATTCTTCTTCCTCTTCCCCAGCTGGACAAAAAATAATTTAGAAGCATTACGCCATAGTTTTTGTGGGTTAGGTTAGAGGTTGGGGTAGGGTACAGACTCTCAGTTATCATTTACTGTAACCATATTCAGAAAAAAAATTCTAAACAGTGTTGCTGCCTCTGAAACTGCTAGAATTCCTAAGTTAAATAAAGTCTGATTATTTCAGGGATTTATTCTACCCACAAGTTAAAATATACCTAAGAAAATAATTCTGGTATTTTCCTTCCTGGAGAAGAGGGTAAGTTAACATCTAAATCACAAAGATCTGCTACTCTTTCCAAGGAGGTAAATCTTTTTTTCTGATGTACTTTTGCTAAAGTAAAAATAAAAATGACTAGCTCCTTTCTCTTTTTATTTTTCTAATTTGTTAAAAAATTTTTTTTTGGACATGAACTATTTTTTTTTTTTTAAAGTCTTTACTGACTGGACCACTAGGGAAGTCTCCTCCCTTCTGACCTCAGGGACTGTAGCCCACCAGTCTCCTCTGTCCATGGAATTTTCCAGGCAAGAATATTGGAGTGGGTTGCCATTTCCTACTCTAGGGGATCTTCCTGACCCAGGGATGAAACCCATTTCTCTTGCATCTCTTACATTGGCAGGCAGACTCTTTACCACTAGTGCCACCTGGGAAGCCCTTTTAATAAATAGTACATATTAACTGACAAATCCAATGGATGACCAGAGCAAAAAATAAAAACAGATGAAACACAAAACTTATTTAGTGAAGAAAGTGAAAGTGAAAGTCGCTCAGTTGTGTCCAACTCTTTAGGAACCCATGGACTACACAGTCCATGGAATTCTCCAGGCCAGAATACTGGAGTGGGTAGCTGTTCCCTTTTTCAGCGGATCTTCCCAACCCAGGGATCGAACCCAGGTCTCTCGCATTGCAGGTGGTTTCTTTACCAGCTGAGCCATGAGGGAAGCCCAAACTTATTTAGGTTGTACCCTAAATAAGACTTCATGTCATCTGCATAACATTTTTAGCCAGGAAGAAACTAAAGGCTGGCATTTTACTGAAATGTGAAGCTTCTGGGACCAGAAGCATGGCTGTTTATCTTGGAATCCTTAGAATCTTGCACAATGTTTGGAATATAGTAAGTTTTTAAATGAATGTTTGAATAAATAAATGGTTGAATAAACCAGAAGAAAAGAAAATCTGGAACTGACTATTATAAGGTAGCATGCTGCCATAGGGACTGTGGAGAAGTGGGAAAACTCACATAGTCATCATGGTCAAATGAGCATCTGATAATTTTGATTCTGGCAAAGCCCAGCATTCATTGTTCCTGGGCAGTTGCCACCAGCTCCACCCACCAGTGGGACAAAGATTGCATAATCTAACTTTAACCTGCCCTTCCAGCTTTATCTCTCAGTATCCTGTATATGAATTCTATTCTTTGGTCAAACTCTTCTAATCATTCTCTGAACACTTCATACTCTCTTGCTTCTCTATACCTTTGTTCACACCGAACTTGGAATCTAGTCCCCTGCATCTTTGCTTACAGAATCCTACCTATGCTTCCAGGTCTTATTTTAAACACAAAATACTTCAAGAAGACACCCCCCACCCCTCCCGCACCAGTCATCCTCAGTCTAAGCAAGACTGCTTTAGAGCACATTATCTCTTCAACCACACACATCATTTACATATTCCTTCATTGAAATTATTTGAGAGATCAAGTAATCCACTTCACAAATCATTTTCTCCCTTTAGAAGGCATTAAAATTTGATGAATTGACTGATTAATTTGGCATTATATACTTATTGATTATTTACATATTTATTAAACATTAAGGGTCAGAGGCAGAAAAAGGAGTATGATAAGTAGGTAGAGAGATTGTTTTGTAGACGTGGGAGGAACACTGAAAGAATGCTATGTCATAAAGACAATAGAAGAGGAGACTCTTAGGAAAGGATGATTTGTTATGTTGAATGTTGCAGAGTTATAAAGGTGAAAGAGGATTTGGTTTGTTACTACATGATCAGATAACGATGTCTGAGATAGTCTAGTTTCAGACTATACCATAGGTGAAAATTAATACTGGGCCAAAGCCAGATTATAAGGAATTTGAAATGAGTAGAGGATGAGGAAATAGAGGTTGCAAATATTTGGAAAAGTTTAATGATGAGAAAGAGAGACATAGGATAGCATCTCAGGAAAGGAAGAAGTTTTCCTTCCTTTTTTTTTTTTTTAAATTGTTGTGGTGGTGGTAGCTTTGTTTTGAGAACAAAGAAGCTATTGACAGGTTTAACTGAAGGTGAAGATGGAGGAGAGGAGAGTCATTTGAACAGTGCTCTCTAAGGGTTGCCTCATAGAGGAAACTTTTATGACTATCAATTAGCAAAATATCATGACAGCAGAAGTCTTTCAGACTTTTGCATTATGAAATAGAATGCTTAATAGTAGTACCTGACATCTTGTTTGTAAAAAGAGAAATTAGAAGGTGACATCACTCACCTTGTAAAGCAATTACAAAAGGATTGTTGGATTGTTTTAAGTGCTAATTTCTCAAGTATTACAGGTCATTAAATGTTCAACAATGGTAAAAACTAAAAACTATAGTGTTCTAAACCAATGCTGATAAAGTATTACCAGAAATTAATATTAAAAATTGAAATAATGCTTTTTTAGAATTATTTAAGGACATTATTATTTAGAGATACTTACATTTCCGGTTTAAATTTTTTTACTTTACCAAAAAGGAAGCTAAGTTACCATTCTGTCCTGTTAAATATAAAGTACCTGGGTCTCTGATAATGGGAAAGATTGAAGTCAGGAGAAGGGGATGACTGAGGATGAGATGATTGGATGGTATCACCGATTCAATGGACATGAGTTTGAGCAAACTCTGGGAGATAGCGAAGGACAGGGAAGCCTGGTGTGCTACAGTCCATGGGGTTGCAAAGAGTCAGAAATGACTGAGCCACTGAACAACAGCAACAATCTGTGTCCCTGAATGGGATCCTTGATTATTTTTTGTCTTGTGGGAAAGTCCTATCAGAAAAGTCATTTGAACCACTTAGGTGGGCTGGAACATGGTCAAGGAATGGGCAAGGAGATGATTCATCATGCTAGGAAGTTCTGAATGCACATGACCTTCTAGAAGACTAATGTTACACCTATAGTCAACATTTTATTATGAGAAGTGCTGTATGAGATAAAAATGAAAATCTATACATTCTATAACACTTTTTAGGCCATCAAAGGTGATGTAGCACCTACTTAGGGAAAGCACTCTGATTTTAACTACTATACACACTGATGGAAGTGCCTTAAGGATTATGGCAGTATAGAGCTGAGATATTTGACAGGGGCAAGACAATTCTTGGGTTCCTTGGAATGAAAGTATTTTCAGATACTTGAATCCTGCAGAGCTGCAGAAGGACCTAATGAAGTATTTATTTGCATTCTGACCAGCACTTGCATTTGAAAAATTATTCAGGGTTGGGGGGAAAAAGCATGAAAAGGAGTAGAGGGAACAGTGCCCAGTACTCACACAGGGATAGGAATAATGTGTTCCCACTAGACTGTAAAATGTCATAATTCACAAGTGGAGTACTTAGAGATTCTTGCTTCTTTAGTGAGAAATATTTAGATCTAGAATAAACACAGCTCTGGTCTTGCCTAACAAATTTTAAGAGCAAGACCTAAAATGATCAAACTGTTCCAGAATAACTTAATTGCATCCTAGAACAAAGCTCAGTAGTATTTTTAGAATATCAAAATACTCATCATTCAACAAGACAAAATTCATAATGTATGGCATTCCATCAAAAATTATCAGGCATGCAAAGGAGCAGGGAAATATGACCCACAATGGTGAGAAAAATCAATCAAAACCAATCCCTAACTGGTACAATGTTAGAGTTAGCAGATGGGCATTTAAACTGTTATTATAACTATATTATATATGTTCAATAAAATTAGAACCTAGAAGACATAAAGTCCCAGATCGACTTCTAGAGATTAAAATGACAATGCCTGAGATAAAAAATATAATAGATAGAATTAATGAGAGATTAGACATCACAGTTTCTTCGACATTACTGGTTGAGGCATAGACTTGGATTACCCTGATATTGAATGGTTTGCCTTAGAAATGAACAGAGATCATTCTGTTGTTTTTGAGATTGCATCCAAGTACTGCATTTCAGACTCTTATGATGGCTACTCCATTTCTTCTAAGGGATTCTTGCCCACAGTAGTAGATATAATGATCATCTGAGTTAAATTCACCCATTCTAGTCCATTTTAGCTCACTGATTCCTAAAATGTCGATGTTCACCCTTGCCATCTCCTGTTTGACCACTTCCAATTTGCCTTGATTCATGGACCTAACATTCCAGGTTCCTATGCAATATTGTTCTTTGCAGCCTTGGACCTTGCTTCTATCACCAGTCGCATCCACAACTGGGTGTTGTTTTTTTTTTGCCTCCATCTCTTCATTCTTTCTGGAGTTGTTTCTCCACTGATCCCCAGTAGCATACTGGGCACCTACCGACCTGGGGAGTTCACCTTTCAGTGTCCTGTCTTTTTGCCTTTTCATACTGTTCATGGGGTTCTCAAAGCAAGAATACTGAAGTGGTTTGCCATTCCCTTCTCCAGTGGACCACATTTTGTCAGAACTCTCTACCATGACCCATCCATCTTGGGTGGCCCTACATGGCATGGCTTAGTTTCTTTGAGTTAGACAAGGCTGTGGTCCATGTGATTAGATTGGTTAGTATTATTTGATTGTCATTTCAGTCTGTCTGCCCTTTGATGCCCTCTCTCAGTGCCTACTGTCTTACTGGTGTTTCTCTTACCTTGGACATGGGATATCTCCTCTCGGCCGCTCCAGCACTGCTCCCCTTTTCATTATAGGGGACCGGAATGCAAAAGTGGAAAGTAAAGAAACACCTGGAGTAACAGGCAAATTTGGCCTTGGAGTACAGAATGAAGCTGGGCAAAGGTTAATAGAGTTTTGCCAAGAGAATGCGCTGGTCATAGCAAACACCCTCTTCCAACAACACAAGTGATGACTCTACACATGGACATCATCTGGTGGTCAACACTGAAATCAGGTGGATTATATTCTT
Organism: Giraffa tippelskirchi; assembly: GCF_054371585.1. NCBI lineage: Eukaryota > Metazoa > Chordata > Mammalia > Artiodactyla > Giraffidae > Giraffa > Giraffa tippelskirchi. The sequence continues at coordinate 187,018,985 of NC_137276.1, read as the reverse complement.
TGCAGCCAAAGATGGAGAAGCTCTATACAGTCAGCAAAAACAAGACTGGGAGCTGACTGTGGCTCAGATCATGAACTCCTTATTGCCAAATTCAGGCTTGAATTGAAGGAAGTAGGGAAAACCACTAGACCATTCAGGTGTGACCTAAATCAAATCCCTTACAATTATACAGTGGAAGTGAGAAATAGATTTAAGGTACTAGATCTGATAGACAGAGTGCCTGATGAACTATGGATGGAAGTTCATGACATTGTACAGGAGACAGGGATCAAGACCATCCCCCAAAAAAAGACATGCAAAAGAGCAAAATGGCTGTCTGAGGAGGCCTTACAAATAGCAGTGAAAAGAAGAGAAGCACAAAGCAAAGGAGAAAGGAAAGATATACCCATTTGAATGCAGAGTTCCAAAGAATAGCAGAGAGAGATGAGAAAGCCTTTCCCAGTGACCAGTGCAAAGAAATAGAGGAATATAATAGAATAGGAAAGATTAGAGGTCTCTTCAAGAAAATTAGAGATACCAAGGGAACATTTCATGCCAAGATGGGTTCAATAAAGGACAGAAATGGAATGAACCTAACAGAAGCAGATGTTAAGAAGAGGTGGCAAAAATATACAGAAGAACTGTACAAAAAAGATCTTCATGGCCCAGATAATCATAATGGGGTGATTATTCACCTAGAGTCAGATATCCTGGAATGTGAAGTCAAGTGGGCCTTAGGAAGCATCACTATGAACAAAGCTAGTGGAGGTGATGGAATTCCAGTTGAGCTATTTCAAATCCTAAAACATGATGCTGTGAAAGTGCAACATTCGATATGCCAGCAAATTTAAAAAACTCGGCAGTGGCTACAGGACTGGAAAAGGGCAGTTTTCATTCCAGTCCCAAAGAAAGGCAATGCCAAAGAATGCTCAAACTACCACACAATTGCACACACCTCACATGCTAGTAAAGTAAAGCTCAAAATTCTCCAAGCAGGCTTCAACAATATGTGAATCATGAGCTTCCAGATGTTCAAGCTGGTTTTAGAAAAGGAAGAGGAGCCAAAGATCAAATTGCCAACATCCACTGGATCATCAAAAAAGCAAGAGAGTTCCAGAAAAAACATTTATTTCTGCTTTATTGACTATGCCAAAGCCTTTGACTGTGTGGATCACAATACTGGAAATTTCTGAAAAAGATGGGAATACCAGACCACCTGACCTACCTCTTTAGAAACCTGTATGCAGGTCAGGAAGCAACAGTTAGAACTGGACATGGAACAACAGACTGGTTCCAAATAGGAAAAAGAGTACGTCAAGTCTGTATATTGTCACCCTGCTTGTTTAACTTATATGCAGAGTACATCATGAGAAATGCTGGGCTGGAAGAAGCACAAGTTGAAATCATGATTGCAGGAGAATATTAATAACCTCAGATATGCAGATGATACCACCCTTATGGCAGAAAGTGAAGAACTAAAAAGCCTCTTGATGGAAGTGAGAGAGGAGAGTGAAAAAGTTGGCTTAAAGCTCAACATTCAGAAAACTAAAATCATGGCATCTGGTCCCATCACTTCACGGCAAATAGATGGGGAAACAGTGGAAACTGTGGCAGACTTTATTTTTCTGGGCTCCAAAACCACTACAGATGGTGATTGCAGCCATGAAATTAAAAGACGCTTACTCCTTGGAAGAAAAGTTGTGACCAACCTAGATAGGTTATTAAAAAGCAGAGACACTACTTTGTCAATAAAGTCCATTTAGTCAAGGCTATGGTTTTCCAGTAGTTATGTATAGATGTGAGAGCTGTACTATAAAGAAAGCTGAGCAGCGAAGAATTGATGCTTTTGAAGTGTGGTATTGGAGAAGACTCTTGCGAGTCCCTTGGTCTGCAAGGAGATCCAATCAGTCCATCCTAAAGGAGATCAGTCGTGAGTGTTCATTGGAAGGACTGATGTTGAAGCTGGAACTCCAATCCTTTGGACACCTGATGCAAAGAGCTGACTCATTTGAAAAGACCCTGATGCTGGGAAAGAGTGAAGGGAGGAGAAAGGGACAACAGAGGATGAAATGGTTGGATGGCGTTACTGACTCAATGAACATGAGTTTGGGTAAATTCTGGGAGCTGGTGATGGACAGGGAGGTCTGGCGTGCTGCAGCCCATGGGGTCACAAGGAGTCAGACACGACCGAGCAACTGAACTGAACTAGACATCACCACAAAGATAATAAATTTGAAGACACAGCAATGGAAGCAATCCAAAATGAAATACACTGTGAAAAAAGGAATAAAAAATGAACATTATCGGTGAGCTTTCAGACAACTTAAAGCAGATTAAAGTAGATGTAATACAAGTTCCTGAAAAGGAAATACAGAGAAGTATTTGAAGAAATAATAGTTGAGTGTTTTCCAAATTTAGTGAAAATTATAAACCTACAGATTAAAGAAGTATATTGAAATGTAAACACAAGCAACTTGAAGGAAACAATAGCAAAGCACATCATTATCAAACTGTTAGAAAATGATAGAGAAAAATCTTATAATTGGTAAAAAATGATATAGTATGTATAGAGGAACAAAGATAATGATGGTAACAGATTTTTTCATCAGAAACAATGCAACTGAGAAGACAATGACTCAACATCTAGTGTCATAATAACTCATATACCAAAAATAAAAAACTGTTACCAAGAATTGCATACCCTGTAAAGATATATTTGAGAAACACAGGTGACATAAGAATTTTTAGACATGCAAAAGCCTAAAGAATTCATGAGCAGAGGTATACAACAAGAAATGTTGAAAAAACTTGTTCAGTCAGAAGGAAAAAGATAACAGACAGAAATATGGATGCTCACAAAGAAATGAAGAGCACTAGTCATACTAACTACATTGGTAAGAATATAAGATCGGTTTAGTTCAGTTGCTCAGTTGTGTCTAACTCTTTGAGACCCCACAGACTGTGGCATGCCAGGCTTCCCTGTCCATCACCAACTCCTGGAGTTTACTCAAACTCATGTCCATTGAGTAGGTGATGCCATTCAACCATCTCATCCTCTGTTGTCCCCTTCTCCCTCTGCCTTCAATCTTTTCCAGCATCAAGGTCTTTTCAAATGAGTCAGTTCTTCACATCAGGTGGCCAAAGTATTGGAGTTTCAGCTTCAGCATCAGTCTTTCCAATGAATATTCAAGACTGGTCTCCTTTTGATGGACTGGTTGGATCTCCTTGCAGTCCAAGGGACTCTCAAGAGTCTTCTCCAATACCACAGTTCAAAAGCATCAATTCTTCGGTGCTCAGCTTTCTTTATAGTACTACTCTCACATCCATACGTGACCACTGGAAAAACCATAGCTTTGACTAGACAGACCTTTGTTGGCAAAGCAACGTCTCCGCTTTTTAATAAGCTGTCTAGGTTGGTCATAACTTTTCTTCCAAGGAGCAAGTGTCTTTTAATTTCATGGCTGCATTCACCATCTGCAGTCATTTTGGATCCCCAAATAATAAAGTCTGTCAGTTTCCGCTGTTTCTCCATCTATTTGCCATGAAATGATGGGACCAAATGCCATGATACTTGTTTTCTGAATGTTGAGTTTTAAGCCAGCTTTTTCGCTCTCTTCTTTCACTTTCATCAAGAGGCTCTTTAGTTCTTCTTCACTTTCTGCCCTAAGGGTGGTGTCAGCTGCATATCTGAGGTTATTGATATTTCTCCCACAATCTTGATTCCAGTTGTGCTTCATCCAGTCCAGTGTTTCTCATGATGTACTCTGTATATAAGTTGAATAAGCAGGGTGACAGTATACAGCCTTGACATACTCCTTTTCCTATTTGTAACCAGTATGTTGTTCCATATCCAGTTCTAACTGTTGCTTCCTGACCTGCATACAGATGTCTCAAGAAGCAAGTCAGGTGGTCTGGTATTCCCATCTCTTTAAGAATTTCCCAGATGTTTTTCTTATTTAAATATTTTGAAAGAAAATTAAATACTACAAAGATAATAACTATGTGATGTGTGGTTTATAACATATTGTGTTAAGGAGAATTTTAAAAAGTTGTCCCCCAATAGCCATCTCTAATCTCTGATACCTTTGAATATGGTAATATCATTATTATTGTGTTATATTCTAATGTTATTCCAATGTTATATTTTACAGCATAGTTGACTTTGAGATTGGGAGATTTTCTAAGTGTACCTACCTAATCATAAGTGTACTTTTAAAAGCAAGACATTTTTCTCCATCTGGTGGTTGAGAGGAAGATGCAGAGCTTGAAAGCACAAGAAGGATTTGATGTTCTGGTGCTGGCTTTGTAGATGGAGGAGTTCTTGTACAGAGATTGGAGAGTAGTCACAAGGAGCTGAGAATAACTCCTTTTGTACCATCAACAAGGTAGTTTGGAGCTGAGGACTTCAGCTCTAAAATCACAAGGAATTGAACTGTCAGTAAGAGGAATGAGATTGGGAAGAGTCCCCAAAGAGATAAGAGTGCTCTGGGCTTATATCTTGATTTCAGCCTGTGAGACCTCAAGTTGAAAATCTAGCCAAGTCATCCCAGACTTCTTATAGAATTGTGAGCTAATAAATGGGTATAGTGTTAAGCCTCTAGTGCGTGAAGTCACTTCAGTTGTGTCTGACTCTTTGCAACCCTATGGACCCTAGCCTGCCAGGCTCCTCTGTCGGTGGGATTTTCTAGGCAAGAATACTGAAGTGGTTTGCCATGCCATCCTCCAGTGGATTTTCCCCACCCAAGGATCAAACCTGTGTCTCTTATATCTCCTGTATTGGCAGGCAGGCTTTTTACCACTAGCCCCACCTGCCACCTGGGAATTCATAGTAATTTGTTATGCCGAAAACTAGAAAATCAATATACATATGTAGAAACTAATATACACATGTAGAAATAAAATATGTGACAAAACACAGAAACTGAAATGGGCAAATGAATATATACTGTTGAAACAGAAGTTTTAGTTAATACTGTCAACGAAGGAGATAAATTTCAATTATTGAAGATATTCAATTAATTTAGAAAGACAGAAAATTTAAAAAAGAACAAATATCATGAGACAGATGAAAAAAGAAATGAGATGATAGGCTTAAATCTAACCATATCTATAGTTACATTAATCGTAAATAGACTAAACACTCCAATTAAAAAGTAGAAATTATTGCATTTGATTAAAAGGAAGCTCTAACTATATGTTGTCTACAAGAAATGTGCTTTAAATACAAAGACACAAGAAAATAAAAAAATAAAAGGTTGAAAAATAATATGTTAACACTAGTCAAAAGAAAAGTGAAGGGGCTATAGGCTATATTAATAACATAAAGCAGATTTCAGAGCAAAGGCAATTACTTGGGATAAAGGAGATCATTACATAATAATAGAGGTGTCAATTTATCAGGAAGAAATAACATTCCTGAGGGCTCATGCTTTCAGTAAAAGAGCAGAGAGCTTTGCTTCAAAATACATGGAACCAAAACAGAACTGTAAGGAGATGTATACAAACCCACAACTATAATCAGATATTTTAATATAATTCTCTCAATAGTTGGTAAAACAAGTAGACAGAAAACTAGTTAAGGTGTGTAACTTGAAAGACAATTAACCAGCATTTAACTAACTGGCATTTATAGAATACTTCACCAATTCTAGCAGCTTATTTTCAGATGCAGACATTTATTTTCAAGTGCATGTTGAATATTTACAAAGATCATATTCTGGGCCGCAGAAGTCTTGGTATCTTTAAAAAGATAGTAGTCATACGATGTGTGTTCTCTGGCCACTAAGTTAGAAATCAGTAACAGAAGGATCTCTGGAAAATGACCAAATAGTTGGAAACCAAACGACACATTTCTAAATTACTCATGAGTCAAAGAAGAAATCAAAAGGGAAATTAGAAAGTACTGTGAACTGATGAAAATGAAATCACAACATATGAAAATCTATCTGTTGGATGCTACTAAATTAGTAGTTATAACAAAATTTACAGCACAAACCAAAGGAGAAAAAAGACATTCAGCTTGGAAAAGAAGAAATGAAACTGTCTTTATTTGCAGACAACTACTTAGAGAATTCAATGTCTTAAAAAAGCTACTAGATTTAATAAATGAGTTAGCAAGGTTGCAAGATGCTTCCCACGAGGTGCTAATTATAAAGAACTTGTCTGCCAATGCAGAAGAAATAAGAGATGTGGGTTTGACCTTGGGTCAGGAAGATCCTCTGGAAAAGGAAATGGCAACTCACTCCAGTATTCTTGCCTGGAGAATCCTAAGGACAGAGGAGTCTGGTGGGAGTACAGTCCATAGGGTCACAAAGAGTCAGACATAACTGAAGCAACTTAGCACAAAGAAAAAATTGTATAAGCTAGCAATGAACAATCAGAAATTGAAAAAAAATTAAAGTAGCATCAAAAATATGAAAATACTTAGAGTTATATTTGACAAAAGAAAAGACCTGTATACACTGAAATCTGCAAAACATCATTGAGAAGAACTTAATAATGGAGAGATATACTGTGTTCATAGGACAGGAGAATCAATGTTGCCATGATGTCATTTCTCCTCAAAATAAGCTAGAAATTCAATATAATCCCAATCAAAATTCCCACTAGACTTATACATATACATTGCAATGTAATTATAAAATTCAAATGAAAAAAATGAAGACCCAAAATAACCAAGACAACTTAGAAAAGAATAAAATTGGAGGATTAACATATCTGCTTCCAAGTCTTATAAATTCATATAATCAAGACAGTGTGCTAATGGTACATAGATGGACAAATAGGAAATATAATAGACCAGATATTGTGAAAATAGATTCACACATATATGGACAACTGAGGGCACAAGGCAATTCAGCGGAGAAAGGCTGGGTTTTTCAACCAGTGGTGCTAGAACAATTGGATATTTATATGCCAAACAAAGGACTTTAATTCTTATCTTACACTACATACAAAGCTTAATTCAAAATGGACCATAGACTGAAATATAAGAACTAAAACTATAAGATGTCTAGAAGAAAACACAAGAGAAAATCTTTTTGACCTTAGATTAGGCAAAGATTTTTTTAGACATGTCACCAAGGCCCAGTTTATAAAAGAAAAAAATTATAAATTGAACCTAATCAAAATGAAAAACTTCAGCATTTTGAAAGACTCTGTTAAGAGAACAAATAGAGAAGCCACAGACTGGCATAAAATATTTGCAAATCGTATCTAATAACAGTTTCATATTCAGAATATATAAACTACTCTTAAAATTCAACAATACAAAACACAAACCCAATTAAAAAAATAGAAAAAACTTGAAAAAACACTTCACCTAAGAAAATTTATTAATGGCAAAGAAATACATGAAACATCATCTGTTATTCAACATCATCTGTTATTCAAGATGTGTGTTTGTGCTTAGTTGCTCAGTCGTGTCCGACGCTGCAACCCCATGGACTATACCCTCCAGTCTCTGTCCATGGGGATTCTCCAGGTAAGAATACTGGCGTGGGTTGCCATGCACTCCTCCAGGGGATCTTCTCAACCCAGGGAACCCAGGGATCCAACCCAGGTCTCCTGCATTGTAAGCAGATTCTTTCCTGTCTGAGCCACTGGGGAAGCCCATTATTCAAGAAGTACAAATTAAAAGGGCAATGAGATTTTAACGTGAACCTGTTAGAATGGTTAACATTAAAATGTCTAACAAGTGTTGGTAAGGATGTTTAGGGTCTGTACTCCCTTATCCCGCTGTTGGGATGTAAAATGATACAACCTCTTTGGAAGACAGATTGGTGGGTTCAATAATGGCTACTCAGAGATATTCATATCTTAATGCCCAGAACCTGTGAGTAGATTTCATCATAAAGAAACTTTGTAGGTGTGACTAAGTGAAAGATCTTAGAGATCCAGGAGATTATCATATCCAGATGAGTACAGTATAATCACAAAGGTCCTCGTAAGAGAGAGACAGAAGAATAAGAGTCAGTAGTAGGATGTGTGATCACAGAAGTGGGAAGTTAGTGTCCTGAGAAAGAGGCCAAGAACCTAGGGAATACAGGCAGACCAGCAGTTAACAAAGGAAGGCAAATAAATTTTCCCCTGAATCTTCCAGAAAGAACAGTCTGGCTAGCACTTTAACTTTGAAATTGTGACCTCTAGAGCTATGAGATAAATTTGTGTTGTTTTTAAGCCACTCATTTTTTTTTTTTTTGAAATTTGTTATAGCAGCAATAAGATGCTCAGATCCTTTAATGTTAAGCATATTTCTAACCTAGAGGTAACCTAGTCTTTCCTCCCCTAGATATTTACGCAAGATAAATGAAAGCACATGCTCATCCAAAAACCTACATGTGAGTGTTTAAACTGCTTTATATATGATAGACAAAACCTGGAAAAAGGTCAAATATCAAAGGTGAATGAACAAACCGATCATGGTATATCCAGATAATGGAATGTGGAGCTAAGCAATAAAGATGAAAACAAACAAACAACTGTTGACAAATATCCCAAATGGATGAATCTCAGAATAATTATGATGAGTAAAAAAGCCAGAAAAACAGTGTACATACGATAAGATGCCATTTTCAAAATTCTGGAAAGCGCAAGCTAATCTATAGTAATCAGTATTTGCTTGAATGGGAAGGAGGGAGAGAACAGGGAGGAGTGAAAGGGAGAGATTATAAAAGGTCATGAGGAAACTTTTGGACTGATGGACATTTTCATTGTCTTGGTTATGGTGATGGTTTCAGAGGAATATATATCATTAAAACACATCAAATTGTATTCTTTAAATATAGCTCATTATTGTGTGGGAATTACACCTAAATCGGAACAGCAACAGCATCAAGAAGATACACCTCAGAGGGTTGTTGTGAAGCTTAAATGAGAAGCTATGCATATCACTTGCTGTGACTCCTGGCACATAATAAGAACTCAATAAATTTTGGCCATTATTATTTTTTTACTTTAGAGGATGGAATGGTAGAGCAATAATTGATTTTGAAATACTAAGAATCTTTTGAAATAAATATCAAGACCAACTTTCTCACAGTTGTTACTGGAGAGGAAAGTGAGGATGAGACTTATTAAGTATAGCATTTTATTAAATATCCTGCACAAACTCATGATGAAATCAGTAGGTGGCTTCATAGTGGTCTTTCTATTTTCAAGTAAGAGCTGTGGGATCCTTTCTTAGTCTTGATTTATAAACTTTGCTTACTAACTGACAAAGGGTTCTATTGTATTGTTTTATGAAGGTTATAGTAATTGCTTAACAAATATCTGTCAGATTGAGCTGAATGAATCATCAGCTCATCTCTGTAATTCAGGAACTTGAAATTCATGGCCATGTGTACTTTGTAAGTTAATTAACCTCAACTCAATTTGGGGGATTCCTTGCCTCAGGGTACTTAGTCTTCCCCGATGTGAAATATTTAGGTGACATAGACAGGAAGCAGTGACTTATGAGGAGAGCATGCCTGGGGAACTCCAGAAAGTGTCAGGGGAAGTGTCTAGGAGAGGTGGAGCTGGGCTGGGCCAGGGCTGGCAGTGTGTTTTCATTTCCCGTGGTTTCCACGTGTCCTTCCTGAGTAGAGAAGACTCTTCAAAAAATAGATTCTTGTGTTTTCTTCCCTAGTTCTTGTTCTTGCTGGGTTAAGAGCTGAGTTCTTCTGGGTGGCATGAGAATTCTTTCTTCTACATTATGTCTATCCCTGAAGTTAATCTGTCTCTAAATATGGCACTGAGCTGGTTACATGGAAAGATTCCATACAGAACTATTTTTATAAATCATCATCATCATGAGAGTATATTACTTAGTCAAGTCCCAAAGTAGAAAAGTTTTTGACACTGGTCAAGTTTAACATCTAAGTGAGGATAGGAATTTAGATTTTAGTCTTCTTTAGGGTTGAGTGAAAACCTTTTCTATACTGACAACAGCTGGCTATGGTATAGAGTATAGCTTTTGAAAAAGGCAATTTTCTGATTATAAAGGTACTACAAGAACAGGATAATTTTCATACATAATTAGCATATGAAAGATGTTCATTATCATTAATAATCAGGGAAATGAAAATCAAAATCACAGTGAGATACCATAGCATTGACAAATTTCAATCCAACAATTTCAAGTGTCAGTGTTGAACAACAGTATAGAACAACAAGAATTTTCACACCCCGCAGATAGGAGTGTATGTAAACTGATGGCAATCTCTCTCTCTCTTTTTTTGTCTGCAATTCAGGAGACCCAGGTTTGATCCCTGGGTTGGAAAGATCCCCTGGAGAAGGGAATGGCACCCCACTCCAGTATTCTTGCCTGGAGAATTCCATAGACAGAGGAGCCTGGTGGACTATATAGTCCATGGCGTCACAAAGAGTTGGAGATGACTGAGTGACTAACACTGACATAGTTGATTTACAATGTTGTGTTAGTTTCAGGTGTATAGCAAAGTGATTTATACACACACATATATGTATATTCTTTCTCCATATTTTTTCTTATAGTTTATTACAAAATATTGAGTATAGTTCCCTGTGCTATACAGTAGCTCTTTGTTGGTATCTATATACAATAAATATATAGTAGTGTGAAGATATGTATACCCCAATGTTCAGTGCAGCACTATTTATAATAACCAAGACATAGAAGCAAAATCGACAGATGAATGGATAAAGGAGATGTGGTACATATATACAATGGGATATTGCTCAATAGTAAAAGAGAATGAAACCAGCAACCTAAATGGACCTCGAGAGTATCATACTAAGTGAAGTCAGACAGAGAAAGATAAATATCATATGATATTGTTAATATGTAGAATCTTAAAAAAAGATACAAATGAACTTACATACAAAACAGAAATAGATCCACAGACATAGAACACAAACTTATGGTAAAGGGCTATTGGGGGACAGAGGGATAATTTAGGAGTTTGCAGCAACCACTTTGAAAACAGTTTGGTATTGTCAAGTAAAGTTGAATTTCTGTGTACTCTGTGACCATAGCCACATCATTCCTAGCTTCATAATCCAGGGAAACTGTTTTTTTGCATGTGTATACCAGGATGTAATGAGAAATAGCAAACTCCCTCACTGAAAGAATCCAAATATTCATCTCAAGAAAAATGGAGAAATAAATTGAAGTATGTTCAAACAGCAGAATACTGCTGCTGCTGCTGCTAAGTCGCTTCAGTCGTGTCCGACTCTGTGCGACCCCATAGACGGCAGCTCACCAGGCTCCGCCGTCCCTAGGATTCTCCAGGCAAGAATACTGGAGTGGGTTGCCATTTCCTTCTCCAGTGCATGCAAGGGAAAAGTGAAAGTGTGTCCGCTCAGTCGTGTTCGACTCTTAGCGACCCCATGGACTGTAGCCTACCAGGCTCCTCCATCCATGGGATTTTCCAGGCAAGAGTACTGGAGTGGGGTGCCATTGCCTTCTCCGCAGAATACTACACAGCAGTGAAAATAAGTGAACTATAATGGCATGCATCAACATGAGTAAACCTCCAAAACACAAAGTTGAGGACAAGAAGAAGGTCATGGAAGAACACCTAAGTAGAGGCTGCATTCCTTTTTTGGACATGTTAAGTGTGAAGTGCTGATTGAAGGTTCTGGTGGAAATATTCAGATTATGGGTGGAAACACAGATTTGAAGCTCAAGATTCAGGTAGCGTGTTTAGGTGGCATTTGATGAAGTGAAAGCTGAATCCATTAGTGGGAATAATAGAGGAGAGGGTAAGGTTGGTGATGGAAACTTTTATAAAAAACTGAATTTAGTGGGTAGAATAATGAAATCAAAAAGGCAGGTTAGAGATGTAGGGAAAAGAGAATGTAGTGTCTGAAGCTAAAGGAAGAGTCAAGACAAGCTACATAATTAGTAGGGCTTAGTGGAAAATGAGAATATGAGGTCCCTGTTAAAAACGTGTTAAGAATTTAAAAACAGAGACAAAAGAGTCCTAAACTGCATGCAGAGTCTTTCTAAGTATGGGACACTGTGTGACTGCACAGATTGCATGTCTCAGAGGCCAGTCCTGGGAAGAGCTCTTGGGACTTGGAATCAATATGGCAAAACACATTAGAGGATTGAGAAAGAAGAATGAGGGGAAAAAAATATATAATTAAATCCTTTTTTGCCTCTCTGATTTTGAAAGTAATATTCATTAAAGCATATTTGTAAAAGCATAAAAATATGTAAAAAGTGTCTATAATTTGACTTATTTATCAGTAACCTTTTATCTGATAACTTCTAACATTTTGGTAGTTTCTTTCCCACTTACCTTCTGAACAGACATACACATTAACATGCTTGTCGACACTTTGTATTAGTCACTCAGTCATGTCTGACTCTTTGCAACCCCATGGACTGTAGCCCACCAGGCTCCTCTGTCTATGAAATTCTCCAGGCAAGAATACTGCAGTGGGTTGCCAGTTCCTGTTTCAGAGGATCTTCCCAAACCATGCCAACACTTTAAATAACACAAATTGAGACCATATTCTATAATTTTGTTACTTAAAAAAGTTTAACATTCTATCATGGGAATTTTCTCATGTCTTTAAATATTCTTTGAGAAAATGATTATTAATAAAAAAGATTATGTGACTAGCTGGTCACTGGTGACCTTGGCGAGGTTAGATGCACATAAATGAGGAATAAATGTAAGTTGAAGTTGGAGGCATCAAGCATAGATACTTTTCCACTTGATGGTTGCAAGAAGACACAGGAAGAATGGTACCTCATGGAGACAGGATGGTTGAGGGAACTTTGTATGAGCGTGAGAGACCTGGATGTAATTGTTGGCTGAGAAAGGATGCTAGTGGAAGAGGTGGGTGTGATGATGAATAGAATACATTCTTGGAGGAGTTGGGAAAGGAATGGATACATGTAATGGACACAGCAGTACGGAAATGCCTTCCTCTAAAAAAGAATAGGATGGATGATACAAGCTGAAATTTTGAAGTGTGGAGAAGAGAAAGCTATTACATTTACATCATATAGAGCATTATTAATAAAATAGAAGATGATGAGGTAGGTAGACTTTGAGATTACTGATAACAATTTGATTCAGCATAAGTAATAAAGGCTTATTCAGAGAAATTCCACAATTGTGAATAGAAGTGCAGGCCCAGTCGAGGCCAGATTTTGGAATGAAAATCTGGAAGTGACTCAAGTTGGAAACTTTCTTCAGTAATATTCAGCAGCCTGATAGGAGTGTGGAGAAAGTGGATGACAGTTTGCTCAGAACTGGAGCTTGCCAAGGCCAGTGTTATGGGAAAAGGAAGCACAGAGGATTCTGGAGTACTTAATAGGGATTATATTAACTTGTTAATTATAAGAGTCACAGATGGCTAAAAAGGTAAAGAAAGAAAGAACTGAGGTAAGGGAGGAATGAACAGGTTGAAAGCTGTGATGAGGGTGACTGAGCACCATTTTCAGTAGATATGGAAAGGGAGGAAGGATACATAACAAAGAAGGGAAATCTCGACTTAAAATCTTGTAAGCTGAATAACAGATCCAAAGGTAAATGTGGGTGGGTGCTTCAGTGAAGGTGCAGAGGTGGTGTAAAAACACTGAGGCTGATGTGTGGAAAACACCATTCATATGGACATTGAGATGAACAAGGTTTTGCCATGAATCAGTTGAGAGAAGACTGCAAGCCAAAGGCTAAACTATCAAGAGATTTACTGGTGGGTCTAGAGGTTGGTGGAAAGCAGCAGCAAGGAGGGAACAAGGAGTCAACAGGAGAGGCATTGCTGAGAGCTGGTGGTAGAGGGATGGTGTGGCAGTGGCTGGAGGAGTTCAGAATATGTTGCTTCCTAAATTTATGTAATTCTGAGGAGTGGAGGACGGAGACACTGCTGGGGAGTTTTGATGTTGGTCAAGGTCACAAGAGGAATAATCCAAGAAAAGTCTGAGGATGTAGGTGAGCTAGTTCACAATCAATTCATTTTCACAGAGCACAATGCTGAGGATTGTCTTACATATCTGAACGTCTACAGGGAGTCTTGTATCCATATCTATTTCCAATCTCTAGCTTTACAATACCTCCACTATATCACCATTAAACACCCTTTTCATTTAATATTCTTCAAGTCTTTAAAGTCTCCCAAATTTTCACCTCATTGTTATGATGAGTGACAAGAAAGAATTTACCAGACAGGTTAAATGAATTGGCAAGAATAAAAGGGATAGTGTTGAACGTGGGAAAGAAAAAGATAATAATGACGGACACTGGTGATTACAATAAGGAACTCAAAACACACCTCAAGCTGGTGACAAGCATAGATGAGTCTAGAACTCTCACACTTTGTCTTTATTTCTCCCTTTGGGGTATCTATGGAATTTTGGCAATAAACTGAAAACAAGATTTTTCTTGTGCACTTAATAGTGTGTGTCTGCTGTCTTTGATGTTCAAGGGAAATCATTGCCTTTAATCATAAGAGTTGAAAGCCAGATATAACAAAGTAAGGAAACTGAATTTTCGAACAGTTGTTCATTTCAACCTGGTGCTTTCCATTTAAGCATGTGTTAGCCATCAATGTTTGAATTGCAGGTTAGCATCCTCTTTATATTTGTCTTTATTTTCTTACTCCAGGATACTTTTGAGTATGGGTTTATAAAAATTTTTCCAGCGGTGCTATGCAACCTAGGAACAAGAATAGAGAAATTATGTACAAGAGATAACAAGGGTTGGGAGTTTGTAAATGTATCGCCCTTTACTGTTTAAAGAACATTTAGAATTTTGGTTTGAATGAATTGTAAAATAAGAGCACTTTTTAACTGTATACCTTTTTTATTAGGTTATAAAGTCTATGCCATCAGATACAATATCTTGAAATTTAGAACTACTTAAAGAATATGTGGTATGAGAAATACCTATAAACTGAGGAATTCATAGTACATGTGTTTGCATAAGTACAGGGACCAGATACAGTTATTTGATAGGTTTTTCAATAAAATAGTAAACCATGGAGAACATAAACCAAAAAAAAAAAAAATCAAACTGTTCAAAGCATTTCATATTTTTTTACAGTGATGTCCAATGGGATCCACATAGCTGTTAATAAAAGGAAGATTTTAATCGGTGAGTTGCTAATCAGTTATCAAGCGTTTCTTGATGGATTATTATGTGATAGACATTGAGCTAGAAAAAAGTCTATTCCTATAGCCTTAGGAAGCATCACTAGGAACAAAACTAGTGGAGGATGAGCTATTTCAAATCCTAAAAGATGATGCTGTGAAAGTGCTGCATTCGATATACCAGCAAATTTGGAAAACTCAGCAGTGGCCACAGGATTAGAAAAGGTCCATTTTCATTCTCATCCCAAAGAAAGGCAATGCCAAAGAATGCTCAAACTACCGCACAATTGCACTCATCTCACACGCTAGTAAAGTAATGCTCAAAATTCTCCAAGCCAGGCCTCAGCAATACGTGAACCGTGAACTTCCAGATGTTCAAGCTGATTTTAGAAAAGGCAGAGGAACCAGAGATCAAATTGCCAACATCCACTGGATCATCGAAAAAGCAAGAGAATTCCAGAAAAACATCTATTTCTGCTTTATTGACTATGCCAAAGCCTTTGACTGTGTGGATCACAATAACTGTGAAAAATTCTGAAAGAGATGGGAATACCAGACCACCTGACCTGCCTCTTGAGAAACCTGTATGCAGGTCAGGAAGCAGCAGTTAGAACTGGACATGGAACAACAGACTGGTTCCAAATAGGAAAAGGAGTACATCAAGGCTGTATATTGTCACCCTGCTTATTTAACTTATAAGCAGAGTACATCATGAGAAACGCTGGGCTGGAAGAAACACAAGCTGGAATCAAGATTGCCAGGAGAAATATCAATAACCTCAGATATGCAGATGACACCACCCTTATGGCAGAAAGTGAAGAAGAACTAAAGAGCCTCTTGATGAAAGTGAAAGAGGAGAGCGAAAAAGTTAGCTTAAAGCTCAACGTTCAGAAAACTAAGATCATGGCATCTGGTCCCATCACTTCATGGCAAATAGATGGAGAAACAGTGGAAATGTTTCTGACTTTATTTTTCTGGGCTCCAAAATCACTGCAGATGGTGATTGTGGCCATGAAATTAAAAGACGCTTACTTCTTGGAAGGAAAGTTATGACCAACTTCAACAGCATATTAAAAAGCAGAGACATTACTTTGCCAACAAATGTCCATCTAGTCAAGGCTATGGTTTTTCCAGTGGTCATGTATGGATGTGAAAGTTGTACTATAAAGAAAGCTGAGCACCGAAAAATTGATGCTTTTGAAGTGTGGTGTTGGAGAAGACTCTTGAGAGTCCCTTGGACTGCAAGGAGATCCATCCAGTCCATCCTAAGGGTGATCAATCCTGGGTGTTCACTGGAAGGACTGATGTTGAAGCTGAAACTCCAATACTTTGGCCACCTGATGCGAAGAGCTGACTTATTTGAAAAGACCTTGATGCTGGGAAAGATGGAGGGCAGGAGGAGAAGGGGACGACAGAGGATGAGATGGCTGGATGGCATCACTGACTCAATGGACATGAGTCTGGGTAAACTACGGTAGTTGGTGATGGACAGGGAGGCCTGGCGTGCTGTGGTTCATAGGGGTCTCAAAGAGTTAGACACGACTGAGCACCTGAACTGAACTGATTCCTAGCAGAATTTACAGTTTAAGAGAGACAAAGCACATAGACACTTGAATCAAAAATTGAGGAAAGAAACTCATCAAAGACACTTAAAATATTAACTTGTTTTCTGATTGTGTTCCAAGTAATTGGAGCAACTGAGTTTGTCAGAGATTTCTGTTATATTTTGATTCTCTATTCCAAAAGGCCGAGTTTTACTGACTTTATCTTCCCATATTATTGCTATTATTATTGCTAATTTTAAAGTTGACCATTCTGACCTTCATTTATACATAACACTTGCCATGTTAGGAATCATGAAGTCACAGATTCTCTGAGCATCAATAGATTTGAGGCCACATAGTTCTGGAGATGAGGGCTCTGAATTTCAGAGAGGTGATGTGACTAGCAGTTAGTTGAAGAGACAAGACTTCTCTAGGGATCCAGAGCAGCACCTAAGGTTTTGGTCCCTATAACTAGTGCAGAGATGTGGCGAAGTTTACTTTTGTGACCATAGAAGAAAGAGAGGTATAGGGGAATTAAAGTCTACTTTTCAGGTAACTAGTGGAAGAAAACTAGAAATTGATGAGAAGAACTACCATCAAAAAGATACTAAGGGGACTGGAAGTCCTAGATCCTTGATTTGGTTACAGTTCCCAGGAAGGGACTTAAGCTAATGGAAGTCAAGAGAGTTATCAATATTTGTATTGAAATAAACACTATCAACTAAATGTTAAGGAAAAGGTACTAAAATCTTTGTCGTTTGGTATTTATTTTCTTTTCAGATCATCAGCTTTGAAATGTCTGTTCTGTATGTTAATTGCTTATGTATTTTAAAAAAGAGCTCTATCTTATCGTACCAAACAAGAAAGCACAGTTATTTCCATCTCAGGTAAACTGTACCTAAAGTATGGTTAGTAGACAGAAAACCAAGAGACATGATAGGGAGACTTGGGCAATACTTCTCTAGTTTGGTAAAATGAAAAAAGAAGACAAGATGATTTCTACTACTCAGGCCATAAAGACATCAATATCATCTTGTGGCTTCTTAATTTAATTGAAGGCACAGTTCATTAGGACACAAATAATCTCTTAAGTGATAGTAGAAATATTGAAAAAGAGCTATAATTTATGGAGCACCCACTATTTACCAGATTTGCCTCATTTGCTTCATATATATCTTTTTTAAATTAATTTTTTATTGAAGGATAATTGCTTTATAGAATTTTGCTGTTTTCTGTCAAACCTCAACATGAATCAGCCATAGGTATACTGAAACTTTTGAAACTTCCTCCCATCTCCTTCCCAATCCTACCCCTCTAGGTTGATACAGAGCCCCTGTTTGAGTTTCTTGAGCCACAGAACAAATTCCCGTTGGCTATCTATTTTACATATGGTAATGTAAGTTTCCATGCTACTCTTTCCATATATCTCACCCTCTCCTTATCTCTCCCCATGTTCATAAGTCTATTCTCTACGTCTGTTTCTCCATTGTTGCCCTGTAAATAAATTCTTCAGTACCATTTTCTAGATTCCATATATATGTGTTTGAATATGGCATTTATCTTTCCTTTTCTGATTTGCTTCACTCTGTCTAATAGGTTCTAGGTTCATCCATTTCATTAGAACTGACTCAAATGCATTCCTTTTTATGGCTGAGTAATATTCCATTGTGTATATATACCACAACTTCTTTATCCATTCATCTGTCGATGGACATCTAGGTTGCTTCCATGTTCTAGCTATTGTAAACAGTGCTGTAATGAACAATGGGATACATGTGTCTCTTTAAATTTTGGATTCCTCAGGGTATATGCCTAGGAGTGAGATTGCTGGGTCATATGGTAGTTTTATTCCTAGTTTTTTAAGGAATCTCCATATTGTCTTCCATAGTGGCTGTATCAATTTACATTCCCATCAACAGTGCGAAAGTGTTCCCTTTTCTCCACACCCTCTCCAGCATTTATTGTTTATAGACTTTTTGATGAGGGACATTCTGACTGGTGTGAGGTGATAGCTCACTGTAGTTTTGATTTGCATCTTTCTAATAATGAGCAATGTTGAACATCTTTTCATGTGTTTGTTAGCCATATGTATGTCTTCTTTGGAGAAATGTCTGTTTAGGTCTTTTTCCCACTTTTGGATTGAGTTGTTTATCTGGCATAGAGTTGTATGAGCTGCTTGTATATTTTGGAAATTAATCATTTGTCAGTTGTTTCATTTGCTATTATTTTCTCCCATTCTGAGGGTTGTCTTTTCACCTTGCTTATAGTTTCTTTTTCTGTGCAAAAGCTTTTAAGTTTAATCAGGTCCCACTTGTTTACTTTTGTTTTTATTTCTGTTACTCTAGGAGGTGGGTCATAGAGGATCTTGCTTTGATTTATGTCATTGAGTGTTGTGTTTTCCTCTAAGAGGTTTATACTTTTTGGTCTTACATTTATGTCTTTAATCCATTTTGAGTTTATCTTTGTGTATGGTGTTAGGAAGTGTTCTAATTTCATTCTTTTAGATGTAGCATCCAGTTTTCCCAGCACCTTTTACTGAAGAGGCTGTCTTTGCCTTATTGTATATTCTTGCCTCCTTTGTCAAAAATATGGTGCCCATAGGTGCATGGGTTTATTTCTGGGCTTTCTATCTTGTTCCATTGGTCTATATTTCTGTTTTTGTGCCAGTACCATACTGTCTTGATGACTGTAGCTTTGTAGTATAACCTGAAGTCAGGAAGCTTGATTCCTCTGGCTCCATTCTTCTTTCTCAAGACTGCTTTGGCTATTTGGGGTCTTTTGTGTTTCCATATGAATTGTGAAATTTTTGTTCTAGTTATGTGAAAAATGCCATTCATAATTTGATAGGGATTGCGTTAAATCTGTAGATTGCATTTGGTAGTATAGTCATTTTCACAATATTGATTCTTCCTACCCAGAAACATGGAATATCTCTCCATCTGTTTACGTTATCTTTGATTTCTTTCACTGGTGTCTTATAATTTTCTGTGTACAGTTCTTTTGTCTCTTTAGATAAGTTTATTCCTAGATATTTAATTTTTTTGTTGCAATGGTAAATGGGATTGATTCCTTAATTTCTTTTTCTGATTTTTCATTGGTAGTATATAGAAATGCAAGTAATTTCTGTGTATTGATTTTGTATCCTGCAACTTTGCTAAATTCACTGATTAGCTCTAGTAATTTTCTGATAATATCTTTAGGGTTTTCTATGTACAGTATCATGTCATCTGCAAACAGTGAGAACTTTACTTCTTTTCCAATCTGCATTCCTTTTATTTCTTTTTCTTATCTGATTGTTGTAGATAGGACTTCCAGAACTATGTTGCATAACAGTGGCAAAAGTGGACAGCCTTGTCTTGTTCCTGATCTTAGGGTGAATGCTTTCAGTTTTTCACCATTGAGAATAATGTTTTCTGTAGGCTTATCAAATATGGCCTTTACTATGTTGAGGTAGGTTCCTTCTCTGCCCACTTTTAGAAGAGTTTTAATCATAAATAGGTGCTGAATTTTGTCAAAGGCTTTTTCTGCATCTATTGAGATGATCATGTGGTTTTTATTTTTCAATTTGTTAATACGGTGTATCACATTGACTAATTTCTGTATATTGAAGAATCCTTGTATCCCTGGAATAAACCCAACTTGATCATGGTGTATGATGAGCTTTTTGATGTGTTGTTGAATTCTATTTGCTAAAATTTTGTTGAGTTTTGCATCAATGTTCACCAGTGATACTGGCCTGTAGTTTTCTGTTTTTGTGTTGTCTTTGTCTGGTTTTGGTATCAGGGTGATGGTGGCCTCATAGAATGAGTTTGGAAGGGGTCCTTCCCCTGCAATTTTTTGAAAAAGTTTTAGAAGATACACATTATCTCTTCACTAAATGTTTGATAGAATTCTCCTGTGAAGCCATCTGGTCCTGGGCTTTTGTGTTTTGGGAGATTTTGGATCATAGCTTCAGTTTCAGTGTTTGTAATTGAGTTGTTCATAATTTCTATTTCTTCCTGGTTCAGTCTTGGAAGATTGAACTTTTCTAAGAATCTGTTCATTTCTTACAGGGTATCTATTTTATTGCTACATAGTTGTTCATAATCAATGAACAGCAAGGTGGCAATAAATGTTCAGTGATCAATGCAAAGAAATAGAGGAAAACAACAGAATGGGAAAGACTAGAGATCTCTTCAAGAAAATTAGAGATACCAAGGGAACATTTCATGCAAAGATTGGCTTGATAAAGGACAGAAATGGTATGGACCTAACAAAAGCAGAAGATAGTAAGAAGAGGTGGCAAGAATATACAGAAGTACTGTACAAAAAAGATCTTCACGACCCAGATAATCACGATGGTGTGACCACTCACCTAGAGCCAGACATCCTAGAATGTGAAGTCAAGTGGGCCTTAGAAAGCATCACTACAAACAAAGCTAGTGGAGGTGATGGAATTCCAGTTGAGCTATTTCAAATCCTCAAAGATGATGCTGTGAAAGTGCTGCACTCGATATGCCAGCAAGTCTGGAAAACTCAGCAGTGGCCACAAGACTGGAAAAGGTCAGTTTTCATTCCCATCCCAAAGAAAGGCAATGCCAAAGAATGCTCAAACTACTGTACAATTGCACTCATCTCACACACTAGTAAAGTAATGCTCAAAATTCTCCAAGCCAGTCTTCAGCAATACGTGAACTGTGAACTTCCAGATGTTCAAGCTGGTTTTAGAAAAGGCAGAGGAACCAGAGATCAAATTGCCAACATCCGCTGGATCATCGAAAAACCAAGAGAGTTCCAGAAAAACATCTACTTCTGCCTTATTGACTATGCCAAAGCCTTTGACTGTGTGGATCACAATAAATTGTGAAAAATTCTGAAAGAGATGGTAATACCAGACCATCTGACCTGTCTCTTGAGAAACCTGTATGCAGGTCAGGAAGCAGCAGCTAGAACTGGACATGAAACAACAGACTGGTTCCAAATCAGGAAAGGAGTACATCAAGGCTGTATATTGTCACCCTGCTAATTTACCTTATATGCGGAGTACATAATGAGAAACTCTGGGCTGGAAGAAGCACAATCTGGAATCAAGATTGCCGGGAGAAATATCAATAACCTCAGATATGCAGATGACACCACCCTTATGTCAGAAAGTGAAGAAGAACCAAAGAGCCTCTTGATGAAAGTGAAAGAGAAGAGTGAAAAAGTTGGCTTAAAGCTCAACGTTCAGAAAACTAAGATCATGGCGTCTGGTCCCATCACTTCATGGCAAATAGATGAGGAAAACAGTGGAAACAGTGTCAGACTTTATTTTTTGGGGGCTCCAAAATCACTGCTGATGGTGATTGCAGCCATGAAATTAAAAGACGCTTACTCCTTGGAAGGAAGGTTATGGCCAATCTAGATAGAATATTAAAAAGCAGAGACAGTACTTTGCCAACAAAGGTCCGTCTAGTCAAGGTTATAGTTTTTCCAGTGGTCATGTATGGATGTGAGAGTTGGATGTTGAAGAAAGCTGAGCGCCGAAGAATTGGTGCTTTTGAAGTGTGGTGTTGGAGAAGACTCTTGAGAGTCCCTTGGACTGCAAGAAGATCCAACAAGTCCATCCTTAAGGAGATCAGTCCTGGGTGTTCATTGGAAGGACTGATGTTGAAGCTGAAACTCCAATACCTTGGCCACCTCATGCGAAGAGTTGACTCATTGGAAAAGACCCTAATGCTGGGTAGGATTGGTGGCAGGAGGAGAAGGGGATGACAGAGGATGAGATGGTTGGATGGCATCACCGACTCGATGGACATGGGTTTGGGTAAACTCCGGGAGTTGGTGATGGGCAGGGAGGCCTGGTGTGCTGCGATTCATGGGATCGCAAAGAGTAGGACACGACTGAGCGACAGAACTGTTCATAAATAGTCTCTTATAATCCTTTGTATTTCTGGATTGTCTGTTGTAATCTCTCCTTTTTCATTTCTAATTTTATTGATTTGATTCTTCTCTATTTTTTCTTAATGAGTCTGGCTATGGGCTTGTCAATTTTGTTTATCTTCTCAAAGAACCGGCTTTTAGTTTTATTAATCTTTACTATTGTTTCTTTCATTTCTTTTTCATTCATATCTGTTCAGATCTTTATGATTTCTTTCCTTCTACTACTTTTGGATTTTTTTCCTCCTTTTTCCAGTTGCTTTAGGTGTAAAGTTAGGTTGTCTATTCTATGTTTTTCTTGTTTCTTGAGGTAGGATTGTATTGCTATAAACTTCCCTCTTAGAACTGCTTTTGCTGCATCCCATAGGTTTTGCATTGTCATGTTTTCATTGTCATTTGTTTCTAGAAATTTTTTGATTTCCCTTTTGATTTCTTCACTAACCTGTTGGTTATTTAGGAATGTGTTGCTTAATCTCCATGTGTTTGTGTTTCTTACAGTTTTTTTCTTGTAATTGATATCTAGTCTCATAGCATTGTGGTCAGAGAAGATGGTTGATACAATGTCAATTTCAAACTTAATTTACTTAGGTTTGATTTGTGACCCAAGATGTGGTCTATCCTGGAGAATGTTCCATGTGCACTTGAGAAGAAGGTGTATTCTTCTGTGTTTGGATGGAATGTCCTGAAGATATCAATGAGATCCATCTCATCTACTGTATCATTTAAGACTTGTGTTTCGTTATTAATTTTCTGTTTTGATGATCTGTCCATTGGTGTGAGTGGGGTGTTAAAGTCTCCTACTATTATTGTGGTTCTGCCAATTGCTCCTTTTATGTCTGTTAGTGTTCATCTTATGTATTGAGGTGCTCCTATGTTGAGTGCACAGATATTTACAGTCGTTATGTCTTTCTTTTGGATTGATCCCTTGATCATTATGTAGTGTCCTTCCTTATCTCTTGTAATCTTTATTTTAAGGTCTATTTTGTCTGATATGAGGATTGCTACTCCAGCTTTCTTATGCTACCCATTTGCATGGAATATATTTTTCCATCCTCTGACTTTCAGTCTATATGTGTCTTGAGATCTGAAGTGGGTTTCTTGTAGACAGCATATATATGGGTCTTGTTTTTGTATCCATTCAGCCAGTCTATGTCTTTTGGTTGGCGCATTTAATCCATTTACATTTAAAGGAATTATTGATATATATATTCTTATTGCCATTTTCTAATTGTTTGGGGTTGATTTTGTAGATCTTTTTTCTTCTGTTGTATTTCTGGTCTATACACGTCCGTTTAACATTTGTTGTAAAGCTGGTTTGGTGGTACTGAATTCTCTTAACTTTTGCTTGCCTGAAAAGCTTTTTATTTCTCCATCAATTTTGAATGAGATCCTTGCTGGGTACAATAATCTTGGTTGTAGATTTTTCCCTTTCAGTACTTTAAATATATCCTGCCATTCCCTTCTGGCCTGCACAGCTTCTGCTGAAAGATCAGCTGTTAAGTGTATGGGGTTTCCATTGTATGTTACTTGTTGCGTCTCCCTTACTGCTTTTAATATTCTTTCTTTGTGTTTAGTCTTTGTTAGTTTGATTAGGTTATGTCTTGGCATGTTTATCCTTGGGTTTATCCTGTATGGGACTCTGTGCCTCTTGGACTTGAATGGCTATTTCCTTTTCCATGTTGGGGAAATTTTCAACTATAATCTCTTCAAAAATTTTCTCATACCCTTTCTTTTTCTCTTCTTCTGGGACCCCTATAATTTGAATGTTTGTGAGTTTGATATGGTCCCAGAGGTCGCTGAGACTGTCCTCAGCTCTTTTCATTCTTTTTACTTTATACTGCTCTTCAGAAGTTATTTCCACCATTTTATCTTCCAGCTCACTGATTCGTTCTTCTGCTTCAGATATTCTGCTATTTATTCCTTCTAGAGTATTTTTGATTTCAGTAATTGTGTTGTTTGTCTCTGTATGCTTATTCTTTAATTCTTCTAGGTCTTTGTTAATTGATTCTTGCATTTTCTCCATTTTGTTTTCAAGGTTTTTGATCATCTTTCTTATCATTATTCTGAATTCTTTTTCAGGTAATTTTCCAATTTCCTCTTTATTTATTTGGACTTCTGTGTTTCTAGTTTGTTCCTTCATTTGTGTAGTATTTCTCTGCCTTTTATTTATTTATTTTTCTTTAAGTTACTGTGTTTGAGGTCTCCTTTCCCCAGGCTTCAAGGAAAGTTGAATTCTTTCCTTGAAAAAGTTGAATTCTTTCTTCCTTTTGGTTTCTGCCCTCCTAAGTTTGGTCCAGTGGTTTGTGCAAGCCTTCTCTAGGGTGAGATTTGTGCTGAGATTTTTGTTTGTTTTTCCCTCTGATGGGCAAGGCTGAGTGAGGTGATACTCCCCTCTGCTGATGATTTTGTTTGTATTTTTGTTTTGTTTGTTGTTTAGATGAGGCGTCCTGCACAGGGTGCTACTGGTGGTTGGGTGATGCTGGGTCTTGTATTCAAGTGGTTTCCTTTGTGTGAGTTCTCACTATTTAATACTCCCTAGGGTTAGTTCTCTGGTAGTCTAGGGTCTTGGAGTCAGTGCTCCCACTCCAAAGGCTCAGGGTTTGATTTCTGGTCAGGAACAAATATTCCACAAGTGGTTTGTTATGGCATTAAGGGAGAGTAAAACAAATATCCTAAAATAAGAAGCCAAAGATGAACACCAGACAAATGGCAGTTACAAGATCAGGCAAATAATAATTAAAATAATGGAATATACACATATATACCCATGAGCAAAATCAAAACAGTCCAACAAAATTTAAGTACAGTAGATTGATCCAGCAAACAAAGGAAATCAAAAATTATATTTACCAGTTAAGAACAAAACTAACAAGCACAAACTGGAAAACCAAACTAAAGCAAGGTGCCAAGGAATAAAGCAATGAAAACAAAACTAACAAATATGTTGAGAGGAAAGGAAAGAAAGAAAAGAAAGAAACAATAGATATGCAAAGTTAAATAGAAGTAGATGAAGAAGATTTATATGCATTAATGATTAACTGCAAGGGGAAAAGAACAGTAGGGAAAGCAAACAAAGGAATAAATGTAGAAAAAATAATAATAGGTTTAAAAAATTAAAAATTAAAATTCAAAAAAGAGAAAAGAAAAGGAAAAAGAAAAACTCCCCAGAACTGCAAAAGCCCAGTGCAGAGGCAGAGATTTATGACAACAATAAAAAATGTGACTGAGGAAAAAGAAAAAAAAGCTCAAAAGCTTAATTGGATTTCTTAGTGCCAATAAAATTGACAACTACAATGGGGGGGGGGGCAGGAAGAAGAAAAAAAAAAGAAAGAAAAAATCCAAAAGAATCTACAGAGCAAGTCAAAAAAATAAGAATAATAAATGTTTTTCTTGAGTCTCTGCTGCCAGAGTCCTTTCCCACGCTGAGAATCACAGATCACCTTACCTTCCTAGGATGTCCTCTAACACTGTATTGATCTCTGTACCTGCTGTGGGGGCTGCTCAGATCCTAATCTGGTCCTGCTCCTGTGTTTTCTTGCCTCCAGTGTCCACAGCTATAAGAGCTAGTGCGTTTTCTTTTGTGGGAGCTCTCAATGGCCATTTATATATTCCATAGACACAGTCTGCTTAGTTGATCATGTGGATTTAATCTGCAACTTGTACAGCTGGTGGGAAGGTTTTGGGTCTTTTTCCTTAGCCACACCGCCTGTGTGTTTCAATTGTGGTTTTATTTCCACGTCTATATGTGGATCGTCCGCTGGAGTTTAGCTCCTGGGTCTTCCCTGGAGGGCTTGAGTTTGCCCCTGTGAGGGCCAGGTGTGGAGGGGGTGCAGCTGCTTGGGTCACTGGGATTCTGGCAGCACCAGGTACTCAGGAGGGTTGGCGGCTAGGGCAGCAGGAAATATAGTGCTCTAGAAGGGTATGGCAGCCAGTATTGGCCAATACGCTCCAGTATTCTTTCCTGGAGAACCCCCTCTCTGACAGAGCAGCCTGGCAAGCCACAATCTACAGGGTTGCAAAGAGTCGGACAAGACCGAAGCGACCCTGCGCGCATAAACACAAGACTGTTTTTTTTGTTTGTTTTTTGTTTGTTGGCTGTGGCAGCTCTGCCCCAGTGAGAATTGAGCGTGAAGGTGATGCAGCTGCTTGACTTGCAGGGTCCCTGGCGGCGCCAAGTGTTCAGGGACACAAACTGCCTCCACAGCAGGAGTTATGGCCGTATCAGAGTCTTTTTTCAAGTCTCTTGTAGCTGGGATCAGAAGATGTCTTTGTCCAGTCTTTGTAGCTCTGCCCATCCAGACACTTAAAGGGCTCCCTTGCCTGAGGTCCTTCTCTGTTGTTCAGCACATCAGGCACACAGAAGGGCCCCCCTGACTGGGGTCCTACTCTGTAGATCGGTGCATCAGGCACTTAAAGGGGCACCCTGCGTGGGGTCCTACTCTGTAGTTCAGTGCATCAGGCGTTTGATGGGGCAGCCAGCCTCGCTATTGTTCAGCTGCTGGCGCTGGTGTGTGGAGAGAGAGAGGCTGTGGTGATAGCTTCAGCCCCTATGCATGACTCAACGGTATCGCCTTGCTTTCATGGCTGCCTGGCTTTCTTCCACAGGCATTTCCCACCATGATATCCTTCCTCACATCTCCTCGATCTGTCTCTCCGCAGTCAACAGCAACCCTCACACTGGGATTGCTCCACAATCCCTAAACGCCAGCTCCCAGCCACTGCCCCTTCCAGGAGACCTGAGTTCCTGCCCAGCATATATACATATGGCTGTGGCAAGGACTGTCTGATTCTCATTCCATTCAGGCTGCCACAGATTAGCTGTTTTACGCTTAGCCTTAAATGTTTCTCCTCTGACGCAGACAGCTGCCCTGCTGTGGGGAGCAGACCTCTGCTTCAGTTTTCCCACCCACCGAAGGTAGGTCCAGTCCTACTAATAATTCTGTTATCCCCCCTAGTTCCTTTGTCCTACTAAGTTTTGCGTGGTTCTATATATTTTTTTTCTGCTGGTCAGGTCCTCCTGTCTGCTTTCAGCTGATATTTTGCATGTCCTTCTGTGTCTGAAGGTGTAGTCCTGATGTATCTGTGGAGAGAGATGTACTCCGTGTCCACCTACTCCTCTGCCATCTTGTTCTCCCTGCTCTTTTTTCAATAACAGACATCTCTCTGCTTCATATATATTATCTTTTATCTTCACACAAGTCACTTTGTAGGGTGCATATTGTTGCCATCATTTTGCATTCTGGTATCTTGGGGTCAGGAGCCTGCCATGATGTGTTCAAGGTCAAGCACCTAGTGGCTAAGCTCAGTGGGCTCCACTGTTAGTGGACTGGGCCAGTGCCCAGGGGGTCCTGGTGCTGCCCTCTGGGGAGTGAGGTTGGTCCCAAGGCTAGTGCTAGCCCATTGGTGGGTAGAAACAGTTCCCAGGGTCTCTGACTGCAGGACCCTGGGTAGCCCAGGGCTAGTGCTGCACACTGGTGAGTGGGGGCTGGGTCTTGGGCCCTCTGGTGGACAGGACTGGGACCTAGGATGGTGGTGGACTCAGTGGAGTCCTAAGGCAGCAGGCCTGCTGGTGTGTGGGGCTGTGCCTCTGCCTGGCTAGTTGCTTGGCCTTTCAGTACTGGTGCTGAAAGGCTGAGGGGCAGGGCCAGGTCCCAGTACTAATAAGCTAGAAGAAGGATTCCAAAATCACATCTACCAATATCACAGTCCTCTATCACAAGAGCCTTCTAGTTTTCCTGAAAGTAAGCCCTGCTGGCCTTCAAAGCCAGATGTTTTGGGGCCTCATTTTTCTGATGCAGGACCCCTGGGCTGGGAAGCCTGAGGTGGGTCTTAAGTCTCTTCTTGAGGAGAACCTCTGCAATTATAATTATCCTCCTGCTTGTGGGTTGCCCACCTGGGGCTATGAGTGTTGACTATACCATGTCTGTTCCTCCTACCATTTCATTGTGGTTCCTTCTTTAGTTATAGAAGATCTTTTCCTGTTAGTCTTCCAATTTTTCTCATCAGTAGTTGTTCAGGGTCTTCTCCAAAGAGTCGGCTCTTTGCATCAGGTGGCCAATGTGTTGGAACTTCAGTTTTAGTATCAGTCATTCCAATGAATATTCAGCATTGATTTCCTTTGGAATTGACTGGCTTGATATATTTCAAAGTATGTGCCATCAAATACACTGGAGCATGCTCTATGAGTTTACACAGAGAGCCTTTATACGTTTGTAAGGTATGTAAATATGAAGTTTTAGTTATTTAAAAATATATAAGAAAACAAAATTGCTCATCTGAGGGTTGATTCTCTTTAAAAATATAAATATGACCTTTGAGTTCTTGAGGTGGCTCTGGATTTACCATAGCAAGGAGATGGGGACCTTCTGGGTGAAGGTGGCTGCTGACGCTAGGGGAGAAGTTGTGGGAAGAAAGGTTTAATTTCTAATGAAATTTATTAATTAACCTAGAAAATATTTGCTAATATCTTACTAGGTGCCAGGCACTATTCCAGATACTCAGGGTACAGCAATGAACAAGACAGATCAAACACTCCACTTTCAAGGAGCTTATATTTAGATTAATTGATAAATTAATTTGCAGAAAAAAATGCAATGTCGGGTGAATTAATCTATTAGGTCCAGGCAAGGAGCTGGTCAAAGAGCTCTAAAATGGTTGCCAGGTAGAGACAAATAAGAAACGGACTGTGAGAGCAAGGGCTTGAATGGATTTTCCTCACTGCCAAGCAGTCCACAGTGAGGGGTTGCTGAGGCCCTCACATGGTCATGATGAGGGAGTTAGTGACTCATTTGCCTTCAACTGAAACCACACCAAGCCCCTGTGAAAGCTCACATGGTTTTTTGCTGGAGAGTTTAGGTAATTTTCTTAAAGTTCTACGAGCCTGTGGGTAGGGGGAAGAAAGGGGTATCTTGCCCATAGTATATCTCCATGGCTCTCCTGCTCTCTTGTTCCCGCAGGGACCAGAGTTCTCTGCTTAGGCCTGGGGGACCAGGAGGGCTGTCCCACAGGGGTAACCCTTTCTTAATAGTTCTCTCTTCTTTTCTTTCCACGATTTCTTTTCGTTTAACCCCTTTGCTGTTGATATTTTTCACCTGTGTGGTCTAAGTTGCTTCAGGTGTATCCGACTGTGACCCCATGGACTGTAGCCTGCCAGGCTCCTCTGTCCATGGATTTTCCAGGCAAGAATACTAGAGTGGGTTGCCATGCCCTCCTCCAGGGGATCTTCCTGACCCAGGGCTTGGACCCGTGTCTCTTTTGTCTCCTGCACTGCCAGGGGGGTTCTTTACCGCTAGCTCCACCTGGGAAGACAGTTTTCACCTAAGCCAACACTTTTTTCCTAGTACTCTCACTACAATAGTCAAATTTCTAGGCTCTTAGTTCTTTCTTATGAATTGCAAATTTTGTAGCCTCAGGCATTACTGATTGTTAATGCTTAGCATGATACTCTGACTTTATATTCTCTTAAATGAATAACTCTGGTTAACTGCTAACATAGTATTCTCTGATTCTGTGGCCCTGAGTTACATTGTAATGTGTTCTTATACTGGCTAAAGATAAATGATGCCTGGTTCTAATTGTTTCCCTATATCCCTTAGATTCACCCCCACCCTTAGAAAGATGAGAGGTGGTTCAGGCTCTGAGGGAGAAGGTGAGGGTGGGACCTTCTGGGAGAATAGCATTGAAACATGTATATTATCATATGTGAAACAGAACACCATTCCATGTTCGATGCATGAGACAAATGCTCAGGGCCGGGGCAATGGGATGACCCAGAGGGATGGGATGGGGAGGGAGGTGGGTGGGGGGTCCAGGAAGGGGAACACATGTAAACCCATGGCTGATTCATGTCAATGTGTGGCAAAAACTACTACAATATTGTAAAGTAATTAGCCCCCAACTAAAATAAATAAATTTATTTAAAAAAAAATTAAATAAGCAGGGTGACAATATATATATATATAAAAAAAAGAGAGGTGGTTCAGGTGATACCAGTACAGTAACTTTGTAATTAGACTAGACTCTGTTTCACTCCCTCTACCCTGCGGAGTTTCTGTTATGCACTAGAACCAATCATCTATCAGACTTCAGGACAAAGGATGGATGGAAAGGGACCAGTGGAAAAGATTATTTAGGAGGAGAGGTCTTGGGTCAGTAATTGTTCTCTTAAACCTTGTGGGTAGTTGCCACAGAAGTTAACTTTTAGTTTAGCTCTCTTAGGAAATATGCAGGTAGGAGTGGGGCAGGGAGTCACCTTTTCTTGAATACTTACTGTGTGCTCAGCATTGTCAAATGCCATTCATTTGTTATTTCACCTCATTCTCACAAAAGTCCAATGATATCTCATTTTATAGGGGAAACAGATGCTTAGAAACACCCAAGTCACACAGTCAGGATGTGGCAATATTTAAATTAGCTCTGGGCAACTCCAATGACAGTGGTCCCACCGCTAGTACTCTGGGGGTGTTTTCCAAAGGTAGATAACACCCAGGCAGTACTAGCAGTTCCTTTTGATGTCTGGACAACCCTCAAGTCATGTGGTGATGGCTGTTACTCCAACATTTCTCCAACTTGCTTTAAAAGTAAGGTTTTAAGCTCAAGTGCAGTTAGGGGATGTGTAGAAAAAGGATAATTTCCTTTGCTGATCTTAGCATAGAGATTAGACTTTGGCAGAGTTGTATGGTAAATTTCTTTTTTTTTTTCTCTTCATACTTTATTTTATGAATGTTTTAAATGAATATCTGTGTAGTTGCTAAGTCTTGTCCAACTCTTTGTGACCCCATGAACTGTAGCTTGCCAGGCTTCCCGTCCATGGGATTCTCCAGGCAAGAATACATCAACCTAACATTCAGAAAAAAGATAGAAGCATTTGGATTTTGAAAAAATATAATCTTAAAATGTTAGATTAGATTTTAAGCTGCTATGAGAAACCAAATTCTCTCATATACTACTAAATGGAGTTTTAAATTCATGACATTGACAAATGGAAATTTGACAATATATATTTAAAGTCATAAATATGAAATCTATTTGAAAGTACAATTCCTCTTCTATATATTAATTCTAAAGGAATACTGATATTGTATGGTAAATTTCTATCTTACTTTCTCTCCTTCTTCCTACCTCAGGCCAGCTTTCTTTCTCCTGTTTTGAAATTAAACCTTTAAAATACCTTTAGTAAGATAATTAATAAACAGATCCTAGGAGAAACAAGAATATAAGAGATGATAAAGAAAGCATGCAAAATTAAAGAGAAGAGAATAAATTCATCAATAAAATGATTGGGGTACTTGGATATTTAAAGCCAAAATGCACTTGAAACCTAACCTTATATAATACACACAGATAAATTAGAAATTTCTTGGAAAATTGAATATAAAATTTTAAACTATAAAATAGTGAAAGTATTAATTTCTACCTGTATTTTAGCTGAGGAAAGAAATTCTAAATACAAAAGCACTGAAAAAATTGAAAGGAAAAATATTTAGGTTTTACTGTATATTAAGATACAAACAACCAGAAAGGCAATTTAAGGGTAAATAACATGTTAGGAAAAATATGAGATAAATAGATGAAGAATTAAGAAGTTAAAGATGCTTCTGCTTTTATGAAAGAAATTCTAAAGCAAGGTTTTATTTATTTCTCATGTAACCATGTTTTAAGATATGGCTCATTATGTTATCTTGCTGAGATCTCTTTAGAGCTAATTGTCAACAACCCTTATAATTTTAAGTTGTGCAGATTTGATGTCATGACATATAGGTCCCATTGGAAGTTCTTGATAAGTGGGTTAAGTAGCACTGAGCTGTGAGTGAGTCCTGCGTCAAGTTGCTGGAAAACTAACCTAGCTGGGCATAGATCCTGAACCTAGGGGTTTTAGCCACTCAACTCTAAGTCAGTCACCTATCTGAACTGGCATCCAGCCCACACTTAATCAGAATTCATGGAGATTATGAAAGACACAATGTCTCATGAACTCTAGATACACTATAGTCATGGGGTTCTCCTGCTCTCTCATGAGTTGAATCTTCAAAAATGGAAATGAGCTCAGTCTCCTATGACTTGTTCTTAGAGCATACATGATGTCTTCTAGTGAGCTATCATTCCTCCCCCGCTTTTAAAAAATATTTATTTATTTGGCTGCATTAGGTCTGTGTTGTAGCACATGGGATCTTTCACTGTGGTGAGATTGCTGAAGCACATGAGCTCATTAGTTGTAGTGTGCAGGCTTAGTTGTCCCATGCCATGTAGGATCTTAGTTCCCTAATGGAACCCATGGCCCTTGCATTGGAAGATGGATTCACAACCTTGGGACCAACAGCAACGTCCCCATTTCCCCTTTATAAATTCACAAAGAAAGTGAAGTCGCTCAGTCACGTCCAACTCTTCTCGACTCCATGGACTGTAGCCTGCCATGCTCCTCTGTCCATGGGGTTTTCCAGGCAAGAATACTGGAGTGGGTTGCCATTTCCTTCTCCAGGAGATCTTCCCGACCCAGGGATTGAACCCGGGTCTCCCTCACTGCAGGCAGACTTTTTACTGTCTGAGCCACCAGGGGAGCCCATAAGTTCACAAACCATATGTTTAGTAATGTCTTTGATAATATTTTCATTATTTATCTAGAATTTGTAGCCGCCAACTTCATTCCTCTTTTGAAATGGAATTTAATTTGCTTTTCTTCACTTGTCTTCCCTAAGTGGCTCAGCTGGTAAAGAATCCATCTGCAATGTGGGAGACTTGGGTTTGACCCCTGGGTTGGGAAGATACCCTGGAGAAGGGAAAGGCTATCCACTCCAGTATTCTGGCCTAGAGAATTCCACGGACTGTATAGTCCAAGGGGTTGCAAAGAATCGGACAAAACCGAACGACTTTCACTTTCACTTAATTTGCTTTTCTTCACTTGTCTAGGACAATTCCCCTCTCTTCATTTTCTTTAAGTGTTTTAAGATTCTTACCCTTCCCATTCTTTCAAAAAAAAGGGAAGCGTAGGTGAATCACTAGTAAGTCTGAAGAACATTTTACCTGAGCTTGTGTGTTTCTGATGGGAATTATCATTTCAACAAAATGAGCTATTATGTGTGTTTGTGTATACTGGGGAAGGGGTTGGAGGAAGAAGGAAGGGCAGGAGAGGGGACTGATAGCTTGCTTTTATTCTTCTGTCTGTGTCTGAGGCCTGGAAAAGTGTTAGGGGAACAAAGCTACATGGACGGAACACAGGGAGGTAAAATTTTACTTGATGAGCTTACTGATTACTTTTTATTGTACTTCTGTTCTTGCCTGGGGAATCCCAGGGGTCGCAAGAGTCGGACACGACTGACACGACTTAGCAGCAGCAGCAGCAATTATTATTTGGGTTTCTCTGATTGCTCATTTGGTAAAAAATCTGCTTGGAATGCAGGAGACTCTGGTTCGATTCCTGGGTCGGGAAGATCCCCTGGAGAAGGGAAAGGCTACTCAATCCAGTATTCTGGGCCTGGAAAATTCCATGGACTGTATAGTCCATAGGGTTGCAAACAGTTGGGCATGTAACATGTTGAATTAATAATAGTTGAAAATGGGCACGTAATGGGGAATCTTAGAGAAGGAAAAAAAAAATCAAGAATCTGCTGCCTTCATAAACCTCTTTTCTACTTCAAATTCTTGAATATGTTGACTTCAAGATCGATTCAAACAGAACCAAATTAAACCAATAAACAGACAAACAACCCCCCTTCCAATAACCAATGATTATTTCAGACCACCAGTTAAATAAAATCTTGAATGTTTAAAACCTTTCCTTTGGACAAAAATCATTACAATTGAGGATACTTCTGCCAAAAATTGAGAATGCCATAAAATTTGGTAGCTGATGATGTAGCTTGCCCCTCAGTTAAACGTTTCATATTTAGATACACTTTAGGTATAGATACATTTAGATGATCTATGAGTGAAAAAGAGCTTAAAGTTTGCATCTTTTGAAATCCCACCACATTCTTTTTTGTTGTTGTTAATGGCAGTCAAGTACTATTTCATACACTTGTCATTGTAAGGGTTCTTCTAAACTGAGCTCTGGGGTTTGTTATTTCAGGCTTCCTGCTCAGCAAGCCCCAGGCCGCATGACAGTACTTCTGCTCTGTTTACCAATAGTGTGAGTCAGGGCTTGTGGTTGTGGCACAGACACCCCCACAGCAGCTTTATCCCCTCTGACTTAAGGGAAGGCACCAATGAACTGGAAGGGAAGCTGGAAGATCCAGTGGTCCTGAGACATCATCTCTGTATAGAAACCTTTGTCTAATGGAGTTTAGAAACTATAGGCTGAATTGTCCCTGTCTTAGTCTGAAAGAAGGTTCCTGTTCATGAAGTATTTCTTGTGTAAAATGACACACAATCATCCCTTCACAGCTGAACTTTGCTATTAGCCACTTAGCTGCTTTCTTTTTTAAACAAAAAATTTTTTATTGTGGTAAAAGTCACATAATGTAAATCATACTACTTTAACCATATTTAACTGTACAGTTCAGTGACACTAAGTACATTAACATTGTTGTGCAACTCTCACCATCATCCATCTCCTGAATTTGTCACTTTCTTAAACTGAAACTCTGTCCCATTGAACACTAGGTCCCCATTCTCTCTTCTCCTCACTCCCTGCCCCACCCCAGCCCTTGGCATCTGCCAACGTACTTTCTGACTTTGAATTTGACTATTCAAGGTATCTCGTGTAAATGGAATCAAACAGTGTTTGTCTGCACCTACTGTATAATGGAATGAATTTTTAAGGTTAACTTCACATATGTTCTACAAACAGATATACCTTCTTTTTTTCCTCCTTGTGCTATAAAGTAAGTTCTCATTAGTTATCTATTTTATACATAGTAGTGTATATATATGTCAATTCCAAACTCCCAATTTATCCCTCCCCCTTTCCCCTCTTGGTGTCCATATATTTGTTATCTACATCTGTGTCTCTATTCCAGCTTTGCAAATAGGCTCATCTGTACTACTAGCTGTGTTCTTTACCTACAATCTTCAACTCATTCAGCATATTTTATCAGGTTAATCTTTCCAAATCATAGTTTTGATTGTCAAGATGATGACTACTCCCAACCATTGCCCTGGACTGAATTTGCTTCCTCTCTGAAAAAGTGAAGAAAAAAAATCATATGCCCACTTTACAATCATTGAACAGTTTCTTAACTGAAAATACTTTATAGCTGAATACTATTTCTTGGTAAATAAAGCAGTTGCCTTTATAATAAGTCCTGGGATGAGAGATAGATACCAGAACAAATACAGAATTAACAAGGTAATTACAGATTTTATTGAGTTAAAATACTGAATTATTTCAGTATTGTCTAGTGTATGTCTTGAATTTTGGCATAGGAAGAATTTTCAGTATAATTCACAACATGTAGATTTATAAGCAAAGCAAGAATATACTTACAGCTAATGCTAAGTAAAGTTGTACTTTCTTCAATATTCCACAAAGTTATCCTGAGAGACCAATTTTTTAGAAAAATTAAAATTGGGAATTCCCTGGTAGTCCAGTGGTTAAGGCTGTGTGCTTCCAATGCAGGAGACACAGGTTTGATCCCTGCTTGGGGAACTAAGATCCCACATGCTGTGTGGCATGGCCAAAAAATAAAATAAAATTATTACAAAATCTATTCAGTTGTGACTTAGCTAGTGCTCACCAAATGTTCTATTTCCCTTCATTTCCTAGCTTCCTTTGGGGCTACCAATAGGCAGAATGTAGGAAAGACACATGTCTCTTTGTGGGCCAAGGCAAATTGGGATGTCACACATTTGAGTTAGTGTAGGTACTCTGTCAGCCAGTGTTTCTGAGACCGTGGGCAGGAGAGAATTCCACAGATAAATGCTGGGCATGGAACCTGAGTGAGAAATGAAATTTTTGAGATTAGAGAGTTAACATAAACTAACCACTCCTAACTAACACAACAGTTAAACAGTAAGTACCAAGTGTCAGGTACTCCTGTAATTGTATTTGAAACAAATGAAATATGAATTCCTTTCTCTTCCTTCTGTGGTTTTTTTCTGTTATGGGGACACCTGGCTCCTGTTGAGACATTTGAGGCATTCTGCTGTTTCATCTTAAAGTCTTGGTCTCAGTGTATTCTGAACTGAGGCTGAAGATGACCAAATGCTTCAGCACTATATGGCTGATGCTGGTCCATGGGGCAAGACTAGTGTTGAGGCTTCTGCCCTTCCCCTTGCTGCTATATCTTGTCATAGAAGCTGTCAGCTCTTGGCACTCAATCATGTGCATCAATAATCATGACTCTGTCTAGAGTGAAAATCACTGTGCCCTCTGAGTGCTTTCTAAAAAAAGTCTCTAATTTTAGCCTGACCCTCCAAAGTCAGAGACCTTCACCTCTCTTTCAAATCTTAGGTCTTACCACAAGACCATTCTAGTTTATTTGGATTTCCTAGACATGTTTGCCTTTTCTTACACCTTGTAGTCATGTCATTGCTTCTGTCTGTATATCTGTCACTCTCCCTTTCAAGTCCTACCTAGTCTTCAAGGTGCAACTCAAGTCTCACTTTGTTTTGATACCTTCTCTGAACCATGTGAAACTTTTTATAGATTCATAATCCCTTATCTTCAAGCCTTAAATTCAAGACACTCTGAAAACTGAAAGTTTTCAAATAACTCATTTGGCAGCAAAACCTAGACGGATCTGAAACAAATTGGAGACAAAACTTGAACTGCATTGACTTGTCTTTATTTATCTGTAGTTTTAATCTCAGATAATATATGTATATTCATATTCATATTCTGATTGTTAAATGCTATCCTAGGCCCTTCTGGGATAATATAAAATATTACATATTATATAATATATAATATTACCTGTCTAAAATCTAAAATAGTCTGAGTTCAGAAACTCATCTAACACCCAGGAGTTTTGAAATGAAATATGACTTGTTATTGTCCTTATGGAGAATTACTGTATATCTCTGTTTTTAAATTTTATGATCCATCTGAAGATTCTTTAATAAAACTAACCTCTGGCATAGATTGGGATTCTTGATAGCAAAAATATTCTTTATTAGTGTTTGGCTACAGATTTTCACAAGTCGTAAATTTAGTTGTACGAAATGTGCTTGCTCTGTTTTCTTATAACTAAATTTAGTTTTTACCTCAAGGCTCCATTTCCACTGGCAGAAAGCATCATTTAAATTAGCATCAATAAATTTAAATTAGTGATTGCTCAGTCAGTTAAGGTTTTGACCTGGTTAGTTCAGGGAAATAAGCCTGAGATTCCCACTCCGATCATGGGGTGCTCATTCAGTCACTTTCCATGATCCTCTTGGAGGCAGAGGAAGCTTGCAGATACTTCTCTTTGGCCCTTTAGGACCTAGATTTGCAGTCCCTCTCTCCCCAAACTGTTTAACTCTGCTGTGGCCAGACTATTTTGATGATGGGGAAAATGTATCGAAATCTGCACTAGGTAGGTTGTCTCCTCTATTGGTGTATGGGAAGTGAGGCCCAGCTTTCAGAATTCCCCAGACCTAATGGAACATTGGTCATTTTTTTCCTCCCCACCCTTAAGGGATAGGAATGGGGCCAAGCATTTGGAGTACTCATGGCTTCCCTGACTTCAGAAAGATTGTTAATTAATGGATTCAGTTAGTTCAGTTCAGTCACTCAGTTGTGTCCAGCTCTTTGTGACCCCATGGACTGCAGCATGCCAGGCCTCCCTGTCCATCACCAACTCCTGGACTTTACTCAAACTCATGCCCATTGAACAGTGATGCCATCCAACCATCTCATCCTCTGTTGTCCCCTTCTCCTCCCACCTTCAGTCTTTCCCAGCATCAGGGTCTTTTCCAATAAGTCAGCTCTTCGCATCAGATGGCCAGAGTATTGGAGTTTCAGCTTTAGCATCAGTCCTTCCAGTGAATATTCAGGACTGATTTCCTTTAGCATGGACTGGTTGGATTGCCTTGCAGTCCAAGGTACTCTCCAGTCCAACACCACAGTTCAAAGGCATCAATTCTTCGGCGCTTAGCTTTCTTTATAGTCCAATTCTCACATCCAAACATGACCGCTGGAAAAACCATAGCCTTGACTAGACAGACATTTGTTGACAAAGTGATGTCTCTGCTTTTTAATATGCTATCTAGGTTGGTCATAACTTTCCTTCCAAGGAGTAAGCATCTTTTAATTTCATAGCTGCAATCACCATCTGCAGTGATTTTGGAGCCCAGAAAAATAAAGTCAGCCACTGTTTCCACTGTTTCCCCACCTATTTGCCATGAAGTGATGGGACTGGATGCCATGAGCTTAGTTTTCTGAATGTTGAGTTTTAAGCCAGCTTTTTCACTCTCCTCTTTCACTTTCATCAAGAGGCTCTTTAGTTCTTCACTTTCTGCCATAAGGCTGGTATCATCTGCGTATATGAGGTTATTGATATTTCTCCCGGAAATCTTGATTCCAGATTGTGCTTCCTCCAGCCCAGCATTTCTCATGATGTACTCTGCTTATAAGTTAAATAAGCAGGGTGACAATATACAGCCTTGATGTACTCCTTTCCCTGTTTGGAACCAGTCTGTTGTTCCATGTCCAGTTCTAACTGTTGCTTCCTGACCTGCATACAGATCTCTCAAGAGGCAAGTCAGGTGGTCTGGTATTCCCATCTCTTGAAGAATTTTCCATAGTTTGTTGTGATCCACACAGTCAAGGGCTTTGGCATAGTCAATAAAGCAGAAGTAGATGTTTTTCTGGAACTCTCTTGCTTTTTCGATGATCCAGAGGATGTTGGCAATTTGATCTCTGGTTCCTCTGCCCTTTCTAAATCCAGCTTGAACATCTGGAAGTTCACGGTTCATGTATTGTTGAAGACTGGGTTAGAGAATTTTGAGCTTTACTTTACTAGAGTGTGAGATGAGTGCAATTGTGTGGTAGTTTGAGCATTCTTTGGCATTGCCTTTCTTTGGGATGGGAATGAAAACTGACATTTTCCAGTCCTGCGGCCACTGCTGAGTTTTCTAAATTTGCTGGCATATTGAGTGAAGCACTTTCACAGCATTATCTTTTAGGATTTGAAATAGCTCAACTGGAATTCCGTCACCTTCACTAGCTTTGTTCATAGTGACGTTTTTTAAGGCCCACTTGACTTCGCATTCCAGGATGTCTGGCTCTAGATGAATAATCACACCATCGTGGTTATCTGGGTCATGAAGATCTTTTTATATAGTTCTTCTGTGTATTCTTACCACCTCTTCTTAATATCTTCTGCTTCTGTTAGGTCCATACCATTTCTGTCCTTTATTGAGCCCATCTTTGCATGAAATGTTCCCTTGGTATCTCTAATTTTCTTGAAGAGATCTCTAGTCTTACCTATTCTATTGTTTTCCTCTATTTCTTTGCATTGATCACTGAGGAAGGCTTTCTTATCTCTCCTTATTATTCTTTGGAACTCTGCATTCAAATGGGTATATCTTTCCTGTTCTCATTTTCTTTTTGCTTCTCTTCTTTTCACAGCTATTTGTAAGGCCTTCTCAGACAACCATTTTGCTTTTTTGCAATTATTTTTCTTGAAAACGATTTTGATCACTACCTCCTGTACAATGTCATGAGCCTCTGTCCATAATTCTTCAGGCACTCTGTTTATCAGATCTAATCACTTGAATCTATTTCTCACTTCCCCTGTATAATTGTAAGGGATTTGATGTAGGTCATATCTGAATGGTGTAGTGGTTTTCCCTACTTTCTTCAATTTAAGTCTGAATTTGGCAATAAGGAGTTCATGATCTGAGCCACAGTCAGCTCCTGGTCTTGTTTTTGCTGACTGTTTAGAGCTTCTCCATCTTTGACTGCAAAGAATATAATCAATCTGCTTTTGGTTATAGTGTAACTGATATCTCAGTTCACCCACTCCTTATCTGTCAACTGGAACTTGTGCCAGCTTCCAAACTTGTTTCTGCTCCTTTACTGCCTCCTGATCTTATCTACTTCTAAAATGTCACCGGAGTGTTTTTTTCCCCTAAATAATGACTAGATAGTCTTACTGCTCTTAATTTTGTTAAAAGATTAAAAAAACCCACCTTTATTGGCTTTTCATTTTTACAGGTTATAATTAAAATTCTTTGCCTTGGCTCATAAGATCTTTCATGATTTCTAGCATCATACTGATAACTAACAATTATTATGTATCTCATGTGCTAGTCAGTATAATGGGACATTTCAGTTAGTCTCGTCTAACCTTCACAACAACTCTGTGAGGTTAGCAGTTCTATTTCCAGTTTTTTTAAAATGAGAAAGCTAAGCTTAGAGAGGTTAAATAGTCTTCCCAAAGATAATGAATAGCATACTCTCTTCTATCACTCATCTTTCCTATGCATGCTTATGGCTTCAAAGCACCCAAGTCCTGACTGGAAACAATGTTGGCATATACACTATTCCCTATTGGGCCTTTCTGTTTTCCCCATGCTGGGTCCTCTGCGTGGGAGGAGAAATGAAAAGAAATGAGAAGAAATCTTATTTGCTGGTCAGTCTTTAAGCCTTAAGATCCATATCATTGATTCCTTTCTCTGCTTAGCCATTTCATCTCTTAGAGGCACCATCCCTTTTGAACCAGCAATACTTTGTGATAGGCCACATTAGTAGATGGTGAATCCTAGGTGTGAAAAGTGTCCTTTAGCTTACCCTTCACTCAGGGACTATTGATTGCATGACAAGACAATTGTTTCAGAAAATGGAGGAAGAGTCAAATATAGAGAAACTTTAGATTACTGTGTTATTCCCACTGTAGACCACCTAATACCTGCTGTTATTTTTCCTTCTTAAAAAAATTTTTTTGGGGGATATATTGAGACCAATGTCCTTGTACAAGAAGGAGTTGGTACCCAGGGCTTCCCAGGTGGTGCTAATGGTAAAGAATCTACCTGCTAATGCTGGAGATGCAAGAGACACAAGTTTGATCCCTGGGTTGGGAAGATCTCCTGGAGTAGGAAATGGTAAACTGCTCCAGTATCCTTGCCTGGAAAATTCCATAGAAAGAGGAAGGGACCACAGAGAGTCGGACCCGACCAAGTGACTAAGCACAGGTGTGTTTTTTTTAATGAAAAAATGTTAATTGTGGTAAATTTCAATAATGGAAAATTACCATCTTAACCATTTTTAAGTGTATAGTTCAGTAGTGTATAGTATATTAACATTATTGTGCAATCAATCTCTAGGACCTTTACATCTTTCAAAACTGAAACTCAATCCCATTAAACAACTTCCTATTTTCCTTCCCCTCTAGACCTGACAACCACCATTCTTTTCCATGAGTCTGACTACTCTAGGTCCTTCATGTAAGTGAAACTATACACTGTGACTGGCTCATTTCACTTAGCATAATGTCCTCAAGGATAAGCTGATATCTCTGTAGTTCTGATTTGCATTTCTCTAATAATTAGTGATATTGA
This sequence comes from Giraffa tippelskirchi, assembly GCF_054371585.1. NCBI lineage: Eukaryota > Metazoa > Chordata > Mammalia > Artiodactyla > Giraffidae > Giraffa > Giraffa tippelskirchi. Next base: position 186,977,084 of record NC_137276.1, on the reverse strand, counting down.
GCACATTTCATGTGCTCCTTGGCTATCTGTGTGCCTTCTTTGGAGAAATGTTTATTTAGATCATCTGCCCATTTCTTGATTGGGTTGTTTGTTTTCTTGATATTGAATTGCATGAGCTGCTTGTATATTTTGGAGATTAATCCCTTGTCTGTTGCTTCATTGGCAAATATTTTTTCCTGTTCTGTGGGTTATCTTTTCGCTTTGCTTATGGTTACTTTTGCTGTGCAAAAGCTTTTAAGTTTAATTATGTCACATTTATTTATTTCCACTTTTATTTTCAAAAATCTAGAAGATGGAGCTAAAAAAGGTCTTGCTGCGATTTATGTTAGAGAATGTTCTGCCTGTGTTTTCCTCTGAGTTTTACAGTATCCAGTCTTATATGTAAATCGTCAATCGATTTTGAGTTTATTTTTGTGTGTGGTGTTAGGGAATGTTCTATTTTCATGTTTTTACATGTAGCTGTCTGATTTTCCCAGTACCACTTATTGAAGAGACTGTCTTTTCTCCATTATATTTTCTTGCCTCCTTTGTCATAGATGAGGTGACCATAGGTGCGTGGGTTTATTTCTGGACTTTCTATCTTGTTCCATCGATCTATATTTCTGTTTTTGTGCCAGTACCAATGTGGTCTTGATCACTGTAGCCTCAATGACTCAAGGTTGCATATATTCCACGACTTAAAATTATTATCCTCTGTCATTTAACTAAAAAAACCAACAAAACAAAATAAAAAACCAATGTCCATAGAAAAAGACACATGCAGAAAAAAAAAAAAAAAAGCTAAAATCTTTGTCCAATCTAGCAGTGCCTGTGAGAAACTAGGCAGTTTGGCCACAAAACCACAACCCATAAACTACCCTTCTCCTGGAGGCATCTTCTCTCAGGTGCAGTCACAGCGTCTAAGAGGAACTAAGCAGTTTCAAGGGTGTCAGCCTTAGAAATATGACTTTATAAGGTATTGTGCATGTCTGCATGCTGAGTCGTTTCAGCTGTGTCTGACTCTTTGTGACCCTGTGGACTGTAGCCCACCAGGCTCCTCTATCCATGGGATTCTCCAGGCAAGAATACTAGAGTAGGTTGCCATACCCTCCTCCAGGGGTCTTCCCAACCCAGGGATCGAACTGCATCTGCCTGCGTCTTCTGCATTGCAAGTGGATCCTTTACCAACTGGGGTAGGAGCCACCTGGGAAGCCCTTGTAAAGTATTAGCAATTACCAAATTTCCCAACTAAACCAGGAGCTTCTGGGGGACAGGGGTTGTTCCTGTAAATTTATGTATCTCCATAGTGCCGGGCATTGTGCAAGTCCTGTAATAATTCATCAGAAAAATGCATGTTGGATGCCTGCCATGTGTCAGTGAGTCAACCTGTGAATCACTGAAGATATAGCAGTGAATAAAATAGACAAACATCTCTACTGTTATGGACCATGGAGCAGGGTGGTGGGGACTGACTATAAGCACATAGGTGTGTGTGTAGTAGGTGTATATGTAACAGAGTTGGTATGTGTACTAATGCTATGGGGAAAAAAGCAGGAAAGGAGAATAGTAAGTGGCAAAAGGAAGGTGGTTGCAATTTCAACCTGGATTCAAGGAAGGCTCACTGAGATACGGCATTTGGCCAAACACCTAAAGAAAGGGAGCAAGGTATGCTGATTGCTCTCTCACAGAAGTGTGTTCTAGCTAGAGAGAACAGTGAGGGCAGAAAGCCTGAGTTGGAGTGGGACTTAAGTTTTGGAGAGTTGCAAGAAGACCAGTGTATCTAGATCAAAGTGGGTGGGAGGTAGGAGAAGTGGTCAAATGCAAGACAGAGAGCCAGACTGCAGAGGGCCTTATAGCCTTACAGTCCTTTGGTTGGGAAGTCTTTGGGAGGGAGACAATATGTGTTCCGAGCAGAAGACAGACAAGATCTGATTTACATTTGCGTGAATCACTTTGGCTCAGAGAAGGCAATGGCATCCCACTCTAGTACTCTTGCCTGGAGAATCCCATGGATGGAGGAGCCTGGTGGGCTGCAGTCCGTGGGGTCGCTAGGAGTCGGAGACGACTGAGCGACTTCACTTTCACTTTTCACTTTCATGCATTGGAGAAGGAAATGGCAACCCACTCCAGTGTTCTTGCCTGGAGAATCCCAGGGACGGCGGAGCCTGGTGGGCTGCTGTCTATGGGGTCGCACAGAGTCGGACACGACTGAAGTGACTTAGCAGCAGCAGCAGCAGAATCACTTTGGCTACTGTGCTGAGAATTGATTAGGGGCTAAGTGTGGAAGTAAACTCTCCCAAAAGGTATTTATTGGTTGAGGGAAGTGGAGTTTATGGTGTTTGGACCTGGGCATTATAGGAAGGGTGGGTCAGGCTGTCAGCCTTCACAAAATGGAATATGCAAATTCCAAAAATGCCAGGCCCCTAGCCAAACTGCTCATGGATGAGCTGGGTGAGGAGAGTACACTCCAGAGAGTGCATCCTGATGTCTGTGAGTGTGGGTCAGGAACTGCAGTGCAGTGCCTGCTGTCTGCTTTGGGGTTAAGGCAGTTAGTCTATTGGAGGCCTTGTGATTGAGTAACATGCCGAGGTTGGCAAAAGGGACAGCTGCCCACAGAGGAACTCTTTCATTCTGAGTGAATGGGTCAGACTCACATTTGAGAAATGTTTGCAGGACCTGGATCTGAGGGAATTTGAGCAAAATGTCAATGGGTTTTTGGCAGTGGCCACGGGTGTTGGCCACAACTGAATGGTTCCCAACAGAGAAATTCTTCTTTATTCTTTCATTAATACTAATGAAACTGACTCTGATGAAAGGAAATCACATGATGAGACCACAGCTGTTTCACTGAAAGTGCTACTCGCTTGAGTTGTAAAGCTGTTTATAACCTTTAACCTTGGGCCTATGCCTCAAGGAAATAAAGGAAATAACTAAAAAGTGATTTGTACAGACATGTCTTGAATTGAAAAGGGCATAAGACTCAGAGCAATTCAAGTGTTTAAGAATAAAGTAATAGCTAAACAAATAATAAAAAAAGTTATTACAAGAAAATGAAATGCTGCTGCAAAGTCACTAGAAATAAAAGCTCTGGGGGGTTCCTTTGATCACTGAAAAGTTCAAAAGAGATCGTTGAAGTGAATAATGCACCATACAGAATATTTGTACAGTTGTACCTATATCAAATATGTAAACTCCCAAAAAATAGATTTAGGGAAGCTAAAAAAGAGTTTATAAATAAATTTATGGAAATGAAAGTTGAGTTTAAACTCTTTGGTTTCTTTAATGTAAAATGATTAGAGTATAGACATAAATATACAAAATAAAGTCTCCAGAATTGAAGGGCATTCAGCATTGAAGGTACAGGATAAAGCTGCGGGACTTTTGTCCTCATACATTGTTTAAACTTTTATTGCCAGTTTAATGCCTTATCTTCCCTAATATGTTCCATTCATTATGTGCTCAGAAGACTGAGGAAGAAGTAGACAAAAGTGAGTGTCCTTGGTTGTTAGCCTCAAAAGTCCATCAGGACGAGGGGGAAAAAATCCTATGTTGCCTGTGTACTTGGTCAATGATGAGCCACCGATGGTCCAAAGGCCGTATATGGCTTGGTCACTCTCAGAACATCCTGCCACTTGATTTCAGGATGGAATATTAGAAAGCTGCCCCTATGTGGCTACTTTATAAACAAGTTGAGATATTTATAGTGTGGTGGTTAAAAGTAGTACCAAATTTTACCTGCAAAATTTCTCTGTTTAGCAAAGATAGTGATAAGGATATACATCTGTTTTTCCTCCAAGGGGTTCAATAAACTTGTAAAAAAATGTTTTTTATCCTGTAATATTTAAAATATAGACCACCATGGATGGTAGGAGTTATTGTTAATTTTATTCTTTAAGTATTCCTATACTGTTTGAATTTTTAAAAACAATGAACATATTATTTTTGTAACAAAAGGTAAATTTGTTCTATTTCAAAGAAAAAATATAATACCTAATCAATATTTTAATTTTTGTATTGGACTTTATAAAGATTAATAGATCAGACTAACATAACATTAAAAGTCTCTATGTAACAAGTCTCTATGTAACAAGCTTTTCTAAACAAGTTTAGAAAAGACAGAGGAACCAGAGATCAAATTCGTTTAATCATAGAGAAAGCAAAGGAATTCCAGAAAAACATCTACTTCGGCTTCATTGACTATGAGAAAGCCTTTGACTATATGGATCACAACAAACTGGAAAATTCTTAAAGAGGTGGGAATACCAGATCGCCTTACCTGTCTCCTTAGAAACCTGTGTGCGGTCAAAAAGCAACAGTTAGAACCTTACATAGAACAACTGACTTGTTCAAAATTGGGAAAGGAGTACATCAAGGTTGTATATTGTCACCCCAGTTTTTTAACTTGTATGCAGAGTACCTTATGTGAAATGCTGGGCTGGGTGAATCACAAGCTGGAATCAAGATTGCCAGGACAAATTTCAGCAACCTGAGATATGCAGATGATACCACTCTAATGGCAGAAAGTGAAGAGGAACTAAGGGGCTTCTTGACTGTGAAAGAGGAGAGTGAGAAAGTTGGTTTATTTATGGCTGATTCATGTTGAAGTTTGATAGAAAACAACAAAATTCTATAAAGCGATTATCCTTCAATTAAAAAGTAAATAAATAAAAAAATAATTCAACATTCAAAAAACTGAGATCATGGCATCTGATCCCATCACTTCATGGCAAATAGAGGGGGAAAAAGTAGAAGCAGTGACAGATTTTCTTTTCTTGGGCTTCAGAATCACTGTGGATGGTGATTGCAGGCATGAAACTAGAAGACTCTTGCTTCTTGGAAGGAAAACTTCAACAAACCTAGACAGCATATTAAAAAGCAAAGAGATCACTTTGCTGGGTAAAGGTTCATATAGTAAAAGCTATGGTTTTTCCAGTAGTCATGTATAGATGTGAGAGCTGAACCTTAAAAAAGGCTGAGTGCTGAAGAATTGATGCTTTTAAATTGTGGTGCTGGAGAAGACTCTTAAGAATTCCTTGGGCTGCAAGGAGGTCAAACCAGTCAATCCTAAAGGAAATCAACCCTGAATATTCATTGGAAGGCCTGACGGAGAAGCTGAAACTCCAATACTTTGGCCACCTGATACGAAGAGCTGACTCATTTGAAAAGACCCCGATGCTGGGAAAGATTGAAGGCAGGAGGAGAAGGGGATGACAGAAGATGAATGGATAAAGCAGATGTGGTATATTTATATAATGGAATACTACTCAGTCATAAAAAGGAATGAAATAATACCATTTGCAGCAACATAGATGGACCTAGAGATTATCATACTGAATGAAGTAAGTCAGAAAGAGAAAAACAGGTACCATATGATATCACTTATATGTGGAATCTAAAATACAACACAAATGAACTTACCTATGAAACAGAAAAAGATTCACAGAGGTAGAAAACAGACTTGTGGTTGCCAAAAAGGAAGGGGAATGAGAGAGGAATAGATTGGGAGTTTGGGATTAGCTGATGCAAACTATTATATATAGACTAAATAAAAAAAAGTCCTGCTGTAAAGTACAGGGAACTATATTCAATATCCTGTGATAAACCTAATGAAAAAGAATATGAAAAGAAAGTATACCTGTGTATAGCTGAATCACTTTGCTATACATCAGAAATGAATACAATATTGTTAAGTCAATTGTACTTCAAAAAGTAAATTTAAAAAATAGTTGACAAACTGTTAACTATCAGTTAACATCTGATACATAAAAATATTTTATAAGTCACCAAAAAATGATGAGAAAAGGTTTAGAGATATAAATAGACAATTTACTGTAACAGTAACTATAAACATGAGAAAAGGGCTAACCTTATTTGTGGTTCAGTAAATGCATAGTAGAAGAGTAGTTAGCTATTGGTTTTCATCCATTAGAAAGGTAAATTACTGTTAGCATTCATTGTTGGCTATAGTCAGAGACTATAGGCATTCTCCAACATTTCAGTCCATTTAGAAACTATAAACATTCTTATACTTTCCAAATTAATACATTCACTCATTTCCTGGAATTAAGGTTTTAAATGAGAATATCCTTTGACCCACATGTTATACTTCTGAGCTATTTCCTAAGGAGGCAACTGTAAGGTTATACATAAATTTTATGTTCAGATTGCTTGTTGTAGAATTGCTATATTATCTGTATAGCCATTAAAATTGTATGGAGAATTACAAAATCAAATGTGAAAGGATCCAGATTTGAGGGAGAATAGGAAGTTGTGGGTGTGGGGGACTTTGAGCAAACACTCCAAACCCAAAAGGTGTTGCTAATCTGGGTCCGAACTTACCTGTGGGACTATGCTCAGTGTTGCTAGGTCTTCCAATTTTTCAAGATAAGATCCAAATTTGAATTTTTACATATCATTTTCTGTATTTAAAAATGTGGGCCTCTTCATCAAAACTTTTTAAAGTTTTTATTGAATTTGTTACAATATTTGCTCTGTCTTTAATGTTTTGTTTTTTTGCCTGAAAGGCATGTGGAGTCTTAGTTCCCCAGCCAGGGATCAAACCCACATCCTCTGCATTGGAAGATGAAGTCTTAACCACTGGAACAACAGGGAAGCTCCAGTCAAAACTTTTAAAACACCACGTACACCAACATTGTATGGGAAAAACCCAGGCTTTTTAAACCCTTGATATATATCTACCTACTTAATATTTTTACTTCCAAAATTTGTATATGTACAGAATAGTGAAAATAACATATATGTCATGTTTAACGAATAATTTAAAAATCCTCAATCATGTTATTACCACCCACCTTTAGAAGCAGAACGTTAACAAAATCTGTGTGCTTTATAGCAATCACATTTGACTCATTTCCCTTCAACTCCCTTCTGGGTGGTTCTTTAGTGTTTGTTTACATATGCTTCATAAATGACTGCTGGGAAATACAGGAATGAGTGTTGCCTTTTGTCTGGGTCTCTCCACCAAAGTGCGGTCTGCCTCCCTACCCAAATTGATACATCAAGCTATGTTCATAGAGGTGTAAAAAAGTGATTAGTAATACTCAGTGCAACTGAACATGTACTCTGTATTAATCTCTTTAATTGCTTATGACAACCTTATAAAGGAGGTACTATTAGTACTTCCATTTTAGAAATGAGGCAATAGAAGCACAGAGAGGTCAAGCAATTTGCACAAAGTCACAAACCTAGTTAGTTGGGATGGATGCAAACTCAGTTCTGTTTGACTCCCCAGCCTGCACTTGTAGCAGTCTTCTTTCAGGTGATTTGAGAACCTTAAAGGCTCTTGCTGTAGGAATGGCAGGGGTTCAATTACTACCCTCCTTGGAGTAGCTTCTTGGACTTCCCCAGTCAGGATCTCTCTCCCCTCTGAACCTTCTCCCCAGATCACTCACTTGCTCCAAATATCTTCGTGATCCTTTTCATGAACACGTTTCGTCTTTTCTCTGTATTGTCAGCTTCTTGAAGCAGAGGTCAAGGCTTAAACTCTGGTAAGACCGATTATATCCAGCAAAATGCCTCCAGTAGTAATCTAGATACTGGTTATTTTCTCCCTTGCTTTTGTTTTCAAGTCTCACCTTTCATGCTACATTTGGTGTATTACTTATTCACTGCCATATAACAAACCAGTCCAAGTTTAGTGTCTTAAAATCACAGCCATTTTATCAGCTCATGATTCTACGGTCAACAGTTTGGTCTGGGATCCTCTGCTGATATCCCCTGGAATGACTTTTGCAGCTGCAGAGCTTTAAGCATCTGAATCAGGGCTGGATGATCTAACAGGACCTTGCTCGCAGTTGGAGCATGTGGTCAATCAGCTGATTGGGCTCTGGGAACTCAGCAGGACCAACTCTTCTCCACTGGCCTCTCACCTTCCAGTATAGGCTAGACATGACTCCTTCAAACTTCAGTTTCAGGGCTGTGTTCCAAGGGAACAAAGGCAGAAGCATTTACTTTTTCTATATTCTGTTGGATACAGCAAGTCAAAAACTATCCCAGATTCAATGATGGATGAAATTGATTCTTTATCTTTTTGTTTTGTTTTTTTTACATCTTTTGATACCCTTTACTCATATCTCCCCCACCCCTGCCTTTGGCTATCTTTAATCGTCTCTCTGTATCTGTATCTATGAGCTTTTTTTTTTTTTTAATGCCATATGTAAGAGAGATCATATGATATTTATCTTTCTCTGGCTTATTTCACTTAGCATAATGCCTTCAAGGTCCATCCATATTGTCACAAATGTTCAAAGGATTTATCTAAGCAGAAAAGTCACAACTATAAATATGAAAATTATGAAAGGTAAAATCTAATTTCCAGGCAATTACTAAACAATAACAAATACCTAGTATATTGATGTTGAAATTGTAGATTCAGGGAAAAATGCACTGAAAGGGACATCTGCCTTCCATACTGGTAAAAAGACCAACCTACTAAAAAGACATGACAATCTTTAATTGTTGTATACCTTAAACATGGCCTTAAATTATTAAGAAATAAAATATTGTAGAATTATAGTTGAAAACTCAAGATTACTATGCTTCCACAGTAAAGTGAGGTTGACTTTAATAACACCTCTCCACCCTGCCCACATAGCTCAATTGAAGATGAGCACAAGACTTGAATAGATATTTCTCCAAAGAAGACATACAAGTATTAAACAAGCACAAAAGAAGATGCTCCACATCACTAAAGCAAATCAAAGCCACACTGAGATATCACCCATTAGGATGGCTATATCAAAAAACCAGAAAATAACAAGTGTTGGTGAGAATTTGAAGATATTGGATCCCTTGTGCACTGTTAGTAAGAATGTAAATGGTGCAGCAACTATGGAAAATAGTATGGCAATTCCTCAAAAAATTAAATCTACCTTATGATTCCACCTGAAAGTATATACCCAAAAGAATTGAAAGCAGAAGCTCAAAGAGATATTCATACACCCATATTCATAGCAGCGTTATTAACAATAGATAATAGGTGGAAGTAACCAAGTGTCCATCCACAATGAATGTAGAAATAAAGCGTTAAATACACAAGCAATGGAATATTAATAGCTTTAAAAATGAAAGGAAATCGGGGACTTGCTAGAACATGGATGAACCTTGAGGGTATTATGCAAATAAAACAGGCCGTATACAAAAGGACAAATGTTGTGTGATTCCGCTTACTTGAGATACCTAGAGTAGTCAAACTCATAGACAGAAAACTATGATGGTTGTCGGATGCTGGGAGGAATCAGGTGTTACTGTTTACAGTTTTGTCAGATGAAAAGAGATCTATGAATGGATGGTGGTGATTGTAGGAGAACAAACAATGTGAACATATTTAATGGCCATTGATCGCACACCTAAAAATGGTTAAGTTGATATATTTTATGTGTGCTGTGCTTAGTTGCTCAGTTGTGTCTGACTCTTTGCAACCCCATGGACTGTAGCCCATCAGGCTCCTCTGTCCATGGGGATTCTCCAGGCAAGAATACTGGAGTGGGTTGCCATGCCCTCCTCCAGTGGATCTTCCTACCCCAGGTCTCCCTCATTGTAGGTGGGTTCTTTACTGTCTGAGCTACCAGGGAAGCTCAAGAATACTGGAATGGGTACCCTATCCCTTCTCCAGGGGAATTTCCTGGCCCAGGAATTGAACTGGGGTCTCCTGCATTGCAGGCAGATTCTTTACCAGCTGAGCTACCAGGGAAGCCCCATTTTATGTGTATTTTACCACAGTTAAAATGAAAAAAAAATATGTTGGAAGTACTTGGAGAATGATTTAATGAGGACCAGCAGGATGGAAAGAGACCAGCTGGAAAATTCTTCTGCAAATCAGGGAAGAGATAATGGTGGCTTTAATTCAGGTAGTTTAAGTAGGGTTGAAGTCAAAGGGAGGGATGGAGAAATAATTAGAAGGTAGGGACAAAAAGAATCAATGGTTGAACAGATGTGAATAGATAGGGAAAGACAAGCCACTTTGGATGTTTGGTTTCAGGCTTGACAACTGGGTGGAGGTTGGAGCCATTTCCTGACAGCCGGGAAGAGGGGTAAGATGGTGAACGTAGCTATGACAAAGAAAAGTGTAAGATGTTTGTGAGACACCAAAGTGAACAATATCTCTTGTTTTGACTGCTTCACACCCTCCTTGCTTCCACCACTAACACATACCCTTGACTTTATTTCTATGTATAATTACACCAAGAAATACTTTTATTCACTTCTGGGGTGTATTTGTGTTACTGCAACATAGCGCTTAGACGTAGATCCTGGAATGACTCAAGTGTGTGCTTTTTTCAAACAGGATCTATTTCCTTAAGGTCAGAGAATACTTAATGCAATTAAACAGGTTGTGTTCTCAATGGACACGGGAATCCCAGAGGCAGAACACTAACCAGAAGCTTGCATAGGCACAAGGCCAAGTTCATTTCATTCTCATTCACTCTAATGCATCCTTTCTAGAATTTTACTGATGGTGTAGGTAAGAAGATCCACAACTATCACTGCGAGCAGCCACCTGTTTGCTTTTGCTGTTTTCCTTCATGCACACAAAATATTTTTGTAAAAGTAACATAATGAGTCTCTAAATTTGGCTTGTTTATATTTAGGGATGACTTTGATGCTAACAGAGCATATTCAGGACATGATACTTAATGTAGAATGGTAGCAAACCTATCATGTTTTGATGTTATCCATTTGGTAGCAGGCATTGCAGATGATGATTTTCCAACATAAGTCCAAGTATAATGGTAGAAGCTAGGGTTCTGCATTTGAGCTCACAATCCTGGCAAGCTATGTGATCCTGGGCAGGTAATTTAACTACCCTAAACCTCAGTTTCTTCACCTTTAATTAAAAAGAGACAAAAACATCTGTTTTTTAGAATTATTGTAAAGATTAATAGATGCAAATGTACTTTTAGTGCTACCTAACATACAGTTGGCATTTAATCAGTTTCTCTCCCCTGGTGAACTGTTCTTTGATTAAATACAAGATTTCCTCAAGCTACCCCAAACTGAAGGTAAAAAAGGGACTACAGCAATAGCATAAATGTTCCCACCATTTGGGTGGAGAGTTTTAAATTCCCTTCAGAGAAATCTTCTCAAATATGTAGAGTCCCAGGACTCTCTCACAAAAGGTAATGAGCACAGTGTTTCTAGCTCACATTGGTTTGCCATATTCTCTGCTTTGATTGTACAGGATTGTTTGCTCCTGGACTGCTGTTTCTGGTGAAGCAGATGCAAAAGGTGCCAAGAACCTTCTGGTGCCTTTGGGCAGATGTTTGGAAATCCCCTCCTGTCACTGCCAGCTTCCACCTCCTGCCATGAAGGCTGGACATTATACAGTGCCAAAGCCATTCACAGGGCCCCTGTTACCACAGCTGCTTCCTTGGCATGCGGAAACCACTTCATGTTCCTCCCTGATGTGGGGAGACCTCTCTTCTGTCTTCATGTTAAGCTTCATTCTTCCTGTTTGTACATTTAGTCCCTGTCTTCTTGGGGATTCCATCATGAGTCCATGGGGCCTGGGTCGGAGAAAATTTGACTGACTGGAGTCATACTGAAAATCTGCCCTCTGTTCTAACACGGAAGCTTTATTATCAAGCCAAGCTTTTATGTAAGGGCTGCTCTTCCCTGAGGAAAGGTTATTTCCAATTTCTCCTGTAAGTCAGCATTCCTCTTACCACACCCCTTAGGGCCGTCTCAGTAGTCTTCCAGATCTTCTAGGGTGAATCTTGTTAGGCTCTGATCGAGAATCCTGCTACACTTTCACATGCAGCTAGGAGAAGTTTTGGAAGACTTTTCCTTTGAAAAGAAGGAGGGAAAAGAAAGAGCACTGTGAAATGATAGTGTTAAGTTAGGACAAGACAAGCTGCGGGCCTGAATTTGGGTAGCAATTGTGGAAAGAAAGGGGGCAGCTGCAAGAAGCTTCATGAAAGAACAGATGGATATAACCAGTGACAAGACTAATGAAAGAGGCCCTGATGGTTATCATGGATGATTCTGAGTTTTCTTGAAATTTCTTGGAAATCTTATTTGCCTGCAAAAACTGAAATTCCTTATCCTTAATGCAAATTTTCAGCATCCTGTGCTCCCCATCCCCTACCCTGCTCTGACTCCCATAAGTTCCCCAGTGTCTACGCTGGAGGCCCTTCTTCCTCTTCTGTTTGGAGCACCAGGCTTGTGAGCATGACGTTATAACTTGTCTGCTTACACAACATGTGATAGTGACATGGATATGCTGGCCTTCATGAACCTACTGGCCAACTGGTCTCCCAGGGCACTCTGTCAGTATTGTTTGTTCTCAGCAGGAGTTGGAAACAAGAGCTCTGGGATTCCTCTGGGACTGAAGATGGATGTCATTCTTAGCATTCAAATTTGCTCTGAATGAACATTCTTCACATGCTTGTGGTCAGGAGCAATTTAAGAGGTTTTGGGAACCAAAAAGTTGATTGGATTTCCCCCCTCCCCCCACTCTCTTCATAGCCTATATTTAGGCTTCAGCCTACTAGAAATCTTTTAAGAGGAGCATTTGGCACATGTTTGAAATATTAATCTGAACCTTAAGCAACTGAACAAGAGCAGGGACAGCTCTGGGCAACTCTCTGACTGGGTCTTCGGCAGCCCTGTGGTTGTTCCTTCTTTTTCATCAGTGACCTTGTGCTGGCCCCCAGCTCCTTGTATCTCTTCACAGGGAACTTCAAGAGACCAGCCTTCAAAATCCCTGTGGACAAGCCTTTCCTTCCCCAGGTCCATTATCAGATTGTCATATACCTAGAGCTGTGCAGATAAGAAGTGTGTGTTAGTTGCTCAGTCGTGTCTGACTCTTTGGTACCCCCTGGACTGTAGCCCACCAGGTTTCTCTGTCTATGAGATTCTCTGGGAAAGAATACTGAAGTGGATTACCATTCCCTTCTCCAGGGGATCTTCCCAGCCTAGGGATTGAACCCAGGTCTCCTGCATTGCAGGTAGATTCTTTATCATTTGAGCCACCAGGGAAGCCCATGGGTGGTTTAATAAGTAGCAGTGGTAGTAATAATAATAACAACAATAATAATAGGTAGAGTTTATTGAGTGCCTGGCATTGTGCTTTTCACATATCATCCCATCTAGTCCTTATACTCATTTTAGGAGACAAGTGTTACTGACCCACCTTACAAATGAGGAGATACTGAAATTCAAGAGTGTAAGTAAGTTTGCAAAGCTTATGTGACTTGTAAGTGCCAGAGATAGACTAGGACTGCAGCTCTCTCTCATAATATACACTCAGATAACAATATTTTTAATCTCTTTATTTCCAGGAGTGATTTCTGATGGGGATTTTGGGAATCAAAATAAGCTCTCAGAGGCTCTATCTCTGATACAGGCTTTATTCCAGTGGGGCTCTATTCTTTTAAGCTTGCTTTTAATTAAATAAGCTCTTTGCAAAACTCTCTTTAGCAGAGAAAGACCACATATCCTAGTTCAAATTGTTTATGAAGTCTCATAATCTGTATTTTTTCAGAATATGAGGGCATATGAATTGTTTATCTTTAAAAAATTTTAAACTTAAAAAAACAATAACTTCTTACAGCCTCTCCATAAGTTACTTAATGTATTTTTTTTAACAACAATGAAGGAAAAGCGGGATCTGCAAAAATGTTTGCTGTCTTTGGCATTTCCACTTCCTCTTTCTCAGTAATTCTGTGTGGCTGTCAAGCCCTCCATACCTGCCTGAGCAGAAGCCCTCTCTTACTGGGTTGGCCCCAAGCAAAATGGGAGAGTGACAGATGGTGGAGCACAGACACACTTAGTGCTCTCAGCTTCTTCCTCTCCAGTCTTTTCCCTGGCATTCTAGGCATTTTTTAAACAGTAAAATAAAATGCAAATAAGACAAAATTTCCTTTTCCCCTCAACCAAGAAGGGATCTTCAGACACATTTTTGTGTGATTTAAAGTAAATATGATTTTTAATTTCATGGTATTGGCATTTCAGTTATATTTTTAATCACAGAACAAAAGGTTTTTTGGTTAAAATTCCTTTAACCAAGGCAAGGAAGGAATTTTAGGTTCAAAAGATGTGGGGGTGATGGCATGGGGGACACAGAAGGAATGAATTTGGATAAGATGAGCATGATATACCTCCTGTTTTCCCTAAAGCAGAGAGGCTTCATGAGAAAAGACTTGAAGGTAGCCATTTCTTTACTTATTTTTCTCCCCCTTTGGTGGATTTTGGCAGGGCTGCTCTGTCAGATGATACTAAAGGCCGTTTTCCCCCACTCTGTGTTACAGGGAAAGAGACAGGTTTAAAGGAAACAGAGCTGTCCTCTGCTCCTGGCTTGTTGATCTGGGCAAGGTCCTTGCCACCTAGTGCCCTCCAGGGATGGAGGGACTAGTTCCTGCCTCAGTTCTGATGAGGGCTTAGAGAATGGATCAAAGTTTACCAAATACATTAATTGAACAAATGGAAACCCTTTTAATAAATACAAAATATTATTAAAACCAAGTGCTGGTTATGTGGAACGGTCTTGATCTGAAAGTCTCTTAAAATGGAATTATTGTTTTTCCTCTGATTATAAAAAACTTAAATGCAATGCAGAACAGGTTTTTCCTCCCGTCTCGCCCTACTCTCACTTCATAAAAGCAGCAGAGATCAGTGTCAAAGTGGCAGTGATAAACATACAATGTCTTGTTTGGTGTGCCACAAAAAACTCATAGTATTATACTGCCCAGCCTGTGGTTACTGCATTGGGAAGATCCTTCTTATGTTCTTGCCTGGTCAAGTAACCCTGCCTCCTAGTTTCTGGCTAAATTATGAATTTTTTAAAAATTGGAGTATAGTTGATTATAATATGACATGAGTTTCAGATGTATAACACAGTGATTTAATATTTTTATAGATTATACACCATTTAAAGTTATTACAAAATAATGACCATATTTCCCTGTGTTGTATAATATATTCTTGTTGCTTACTTATTTTACACATAGTAGCTTGTATCTCTTAATCCCCTACCCCTATCTTGTCCCTTCCTCTTCCTCTCCCTATTCATAGCTACTAGTTTGTACTCGATATCTGTGAGTCTGTTTCTGGTTTTTTTTTATACATTTGTTTGTTTTATTTATTAGATTCCACATATGAATGATAACATAGAGTATTTGTCTTTCATGACTTATTTTACTAAGCATAATACTCTCTAGGTTCATCCACATTGTTGTAAATGGCAGAATTTCATTCTTTTTTTATGGTTAGTATTCCATTTTATACATATATATATATATATATATATATATATACACACACACACACACAGAATATCTTTTTTATCCATTCATCTACTGATGGACTCTTGGGTTGCTTCCGTATCTTGGCTATTATAAAGAATGATGCTATGAACATTGGGATGCATATATCTTTTCAAAGTGGTGTTTCCACTTTTTTTTCAGTTATATTCCCAAGAGTGGAATTGCTAGACCATATAATAGTTCTATTTTTAGTTTTTTGAGAGCCTCTATACTGTTTTCCATAGTGGCTGCACCAATTTACATTTCCATCAACAAGGTACTAGGGTTCCCTTTTCTTCATTTCCTTGCTAACATTTGTTATTTGTAGACTTTTGGACGCTAGCCATTCTGACAGGTGTGGGGTGATATCTCATTGTAGTTTTGACTTGTATTTTCTGATGATTAGTGATGTTGAGCATCTTTTCATGTGCTTGTTGACCATCTGTATGTCTTCTTTGGGAAAATATCTATTCATGTCTTCTGCCCATTTTTAATTGGGTTATTTTATGATATTGAGTTCTATGAAGTGTTTATATATTTTGGATGTTAATCCTTTATCAGTCATTTCATTTTCAAATATTTCCTCCCATTCAGTAGGTTGTCTTTTCATTTTGTTGATGGCTTCCTTTGCTGTGCAAAACCTTTTACATTTAATTAGGTCCCATTCAATTATTTTTGCTTTTGTTTCTTTTGCCTCAGGAGACAGATCCAAAAAGATATTGCTATAATGTATGTCAGTGAGTGTCCTGTCCAAGTTTTTCTATAGGAATTTTATGGTTTCAGGACCTTAAGTCATTTTGAGCTTATTTTTATCTATGGTGTGTGTGAGTTTTATGCTGCCTTGAAGCTTCTCATCTCTTTGGACCATGTGAAAAGCAATCCCACGCCATTGTTGTTCTTTACATTCAATGAATTTATTGAGACCGTCATACAGAGGACTCTCTCAAACAGACCTATCATGATCTTACCCTTGTGTTCCGTGGTCACAGCCCACTGCTCATCACTCTTTTCCTTAAAATGCTCTCCTTCTCTTTGACCCAACAATATAAACTGACTTACAGCCTGATCATCCTATAGTGAGGCCCACTGTCGAGTCTTTCTTATTTTCACAGTTTCTAATCAGCTTTTCTGTCTCTTAAATGCTGCTGTTGCTGCTGCTAAATCGCTTCAGTCGTGTCCGACTCTGTGCGACCCCATAGACGGCAACCCACCAGGCTCCCCCATCCCTGGGATTCTCCAGGTAAGAACATTGGAGTGGGTTTCCATTTCCTTCTCCAATGTATGAAAGTGAAAAGGGAAAGTGAAGTCACTCAGTCGTTTCCGACTCTTAGCAACCCCATGGTCTGCAGCCTACCAGGCTCCTCCGTCCATGGGATTTTTCCAGGCAAGAGTACTGGAGTGGGGTGCCATAGGTCCCTCTTAAATGTGAATGAACTTTCAAAGATCCCTAGAGACTTGAGGAAAAACTTTCCATGAAATGAACTCACAGGAAGCAAAGACAGTGTAGGAAATAAAGAAAAAAGACCAGATTATCAGATAAGAAAAAAAAATCCATTAACAAGGAAAGGGGTCAATAAAAATAAATTTTAAGAGAATAAAATAGACCTCTAGAAAAAACTGACAGCAGAAATTAAACATTAAACTAAAGGCTTGATAAAAAAGTTGAATAAATGTCACAGACTGAATTGTGTCCCCCACCAAATCCATATGTTAAAAGCTAACCCCCCAGTACCTCAGAATGTGACAATATTTGGAGATAGGGCTTTAAAGAAGTGGGAAAAAAAAAAAAGAAGTGATTAAGTTACATGAGATTTTTAGAGTGTGCTCGAATTCAGTGGACTGATGTTCGTATAAGAAGAAATTAAAACACAGAGAGAGGCAGCAGGTGTGTGTGTGTACAGAGGGACAACTTGTGAAGAGCAGGAAGAGGGCTGATGTGTGTAGGCTGAGGAGATAGACCTCAGAAGAAACCACCTCCACGGGCAACTTGACCTTTGACTTCCAGGCTCCAGAATTGTGAGAAAATAAATTTCTATCCTTTAAACCGTCCATTCTGTGGCTCTTTGCTATGACAGCCCTAGCAAACTAATATAGTAAATTTCCCAGAAAATAGAATAACAGAAACCACAAAACCAAAATGAACAACTCAAAACAAGAAGATGGAAAATGTAGAACAAAAATAAATTAGACAAAGAATCCAAGTGGTTCAAGATCTCATAAGAGAAAACAGACAAATGTGAGAGAGAAAAGTATAGAAGAAATAATGTGAGAAAACAAGATTAAAAAGCTTTGCCAAGTGCCTAGCATAACAGTGAAAACAAACCACACACCAAATCACATTACTGTGAAACTTCAGAACAGTGGAAATAAAGCACAGAACTTAAAATCTCCCTGAAAGTATAAGAAAGAAAAAGAAAGGTCAAAAGTTGAGCAAATACAATTAAACAGAAACCAGAATGATATTGGATTTCTCAAAAAGAGAAAGTGAAAATTGCAGGTAAGTAACTGTAGACTTATTGTATTAACCAAATTTGTCTCTATGACTGTAACTTAAGAAACCTCAAGGAACTTTTCTATTAATATATAAGAATGGTTTGTTTTGTGTCTAACTCAAATTAAACACTATTACTCTTAGTAAGTTGTAGTGTATTCTACATCAGTGCTCAATAAAAGTTAAAGGAAAATAGAAGAATGAACTGTGATTTGTGTCAGTGGGTTTTGATGTCACCAAAGAATTATACCATTGTGCTGATCAGATGACATTTGGATAATATGATTCTGTTCTAAACCACAGAACTAAAGGGGACTTTTTCAGAAGACAGAGAATAGGAAAGCAAATTAAACTAGAGAGAAGTCATGTGAGAAAAAGGTAAAGGAACTTAGGATTTAAAAACTGAAAAAGGAATGCTTTAGTGATGCCAAAAATTTGATCTTCAAATAGTTAAAAGCCCGCGTATGGAAAAAAAAAAAGGTTAAACTGATTTAATGTGGACCAGAGCCAATGAGTCTTCTGGGAGGTCCATTTTGCTTCAGCAGAATGTATACTAGTTTTCTTTTGTTGTAACATATCACTATAAATTTAGGGGCTGTAGACACTGCAAATTTGTTATTTTTAAGTTCTAGAGGTCAGAAGTCTGAAATGGATCTTAATGGGACTTAAGTCAAGGCTTCAACAAGGGTGCACGGGAAAATCTGTTTCCATGCCTTTTCCAGTTTCTCAAGGCCACCATCGTTCCTTGGTTCCTGTCTTCTTTTTCTATCTTCAGATCTCCCAGTCTCCCTGACTCCGACTCTCTCATCTCCCTATTTATAAGGACCCTTATTGGTTCTATCTAGATAATCCAGGATAATCTACCTCAAAATCCTTAACTTAATTGATCTATACATTCTGCTTTGCCATAGGAGGTTATATATTCAGAAGTTTGGGTGATTGGGGTATAAAATCTTTGGGAGCCATTATTCTGCTCACCACAGTTGGTAAGAACTTTCTAATTGCCACTGTATTTTATTTATTTTTTTTGCTATTGTTCTTTTTTTTTTAATAACTTTATTTATTTTAGTTGAGGGCTAATTACTTTACGATATTGTAGTGGTTTTTGCCATACATTGACATGAATCAGCCATGGGTTTACACGTGTTCCCCATCCTGAACCCCCCTTCCACCTCCCTCCCCATCCCATCCCTCTGGGTCATCCCAGTGCACCAGCCCTGAGCATTTGTCTCATGCATTGAACCTGGAATGATGTTCTGTTTCACATATGATAATATACATGTTTCAATGCTATTCTCTCAGAATGTCCCACCCTCACCTTCTCCCTCAGAGTCCATAAGACTGTTCTATGCATCTGTGTCTCTTTTTCTGTCTCACATATAGGGTTATCGTTACCACCTTTCAAATTCCATATATATGCATTAGTATACTGTATTGGTGTTTTTCTTTCTGGCTTACTTCACTCTGTATAATGGGCTCCAGTTTCATCCATCTCATATTTTAGAGATGGTATGGGTTGTCGTGGGAACCAGTCAGTTTTACCTATTGCTATTTCTGGGAATGTTCAATCAGTAGAAATGCTGAGGGGGGATTTTGTGGGCAGTGGTGCTGAGTGACTCAGAGTTCCATAATCTTGAAATAAAGAAAACTACTCTCTTATTACGATTTAGAAAAATCTGAGAGTGCATGACACTAAGACACCTGGATGAAAAGAAAAATCAATTAATCTTTTTATATTTTATGATACTTGCATGGAATATGAAATTTTCACTCATATTTTAGAATTATGCATGCATGATCTAAAAGACAAATAAAAATAGTTTGATGTTCTATCATATAGAATCAATGAGTAGACTGGAATAATAAACAGTATTGCTTATTGGTTAGCTATAATTATTATAAAGCCTTTAAAAAATATGTTGCCTTACATTTTCTACTCATTGGTTCTATTCTGCTTTATGAAACTACATAGATTAAGTTCAACCCCTTTTACATAAGACAGCCCTTCTGATATATAAACTACCGCACAATTGCACTCATCTCACACGCTAGTAAAGTAATGCTCAAAATTCTCCAAGCCAGGCTTCAGCAGTACTTGAACCGTGAACTTCCAGATGTTCAAGCTGGTTTTAGAAAAGGCAGAGGAACCAGAGATCAAATTGCCAACATCCGTTGGATCATCGAAAAACCAAGAGAGTTCCAGAAAAACATCTATTTCTGCTTTATTGACTATGCCAAAGCCTTTGACTGTGTGGATCACAATAGACTGTGGAAAATTCTGAAAGAGATGGGAATACCAGACCATCTGACCTGTCTCTTGAGAAACCTGTATGCAGGTCAGGAAGCAACAGTTAGAACTGGACATGGAACAACAGACTGGTTCAAAATAGGAAAAGGAGTACGTCAAGGCTGTATATTGTCACCTTGCTTATTTAACTTGTATGCAGAGTACATCATGAGAAACTCTGGGCTGGAAGAAGCACAAGCTGGAATCAAGATTGCCGGGAGAAATATCAATAACCTCAGATGTGCAGATGACACCACACTTATGGCGGAAAGTGAAGAAGAACTAAAGAGCCTCTTGATGAAAGTGAAAGTGGAGAGGGAAAAAGTTGGCTTGGAGCTCAACATTCAGAAAACTAAGATCATGGCATCTGGTCCCATCACTTCATGGGAAATAGATGGGGAAACAGTGGAAACAGTGTCAGGCTTTATTTTTTTGGGCTCCAGAATCACTGTGGATGGTTATTACAGCCATGAAATTAAAAGACGCTTACTCCTTGGAAGGAAGATTATGACCAACCTAGATAGCATATTTAAAAGCAGAGACATTACTTTGCCAACAAAGGTCCATCTAGTCAAGGCTATGGTTTTTCCAGTGGTCATGTATGGATATGAGAGTTGGACGGTGAAGAAAGCTGAGCACCAAAGAATTGATGCTTTTAAACTGTGGTGTTGGAGAAGACTCTTGAGAGTCCCTTGGACTGCAATGAGATCCAACCAGTCCCTCCTAAAGGAGATCAGTCCTGGGTGTTCATTGGAAGGACTGATGTTGAAGCTGAAACTCCAATACTTTGGCCACCTCATGTGAAGAGTTGACTCATTGGAAAAGACCCTAATGCTGGGAAGGATTGGGGGCAGGAGGAGAAGGGGATGACAGAGGATGAAATGGTTGGATGGCATCACTGACTCGATGGACATGGGATTGGGTAAACTCCGGGAGTTGGTGATGGACAGGGAGGCCTGGCTTGCTGCGACTCATGGGATTGCAAAGAGTCAGACACGATGGAGCAACTGAACTGAACTGAACTGAACTGATATATAAGGGCTCCCATGTGGCTCAGTTGGTAAAGAATCTGCCTGCAATGCAGGAGACCTGGGTTTGATCCCTGGGTTGGGAAGATCCCCTGGAGAAAGGAAAGGCTACCTACTCCAGTATCCTGGCCTGGAGAATTCCATGGACTATACTAGTCCATATCTGGAGAAGGCAATGGCAACCCACTCCAGTACTTTTGCCTGGAAAATCCCATGGATGGAGGAGCCTGGCTGGCTGCAGTCCATGGGGTTGCTAAGAGTCGGACACGACTGAGCGACTTCACTTTCAATTTTCACTTGCATGCATTGGAGAAGGAAATCGCAACCCACTTCAGTGTTCTTGCCTGGAGAATTCCAGGGATGGGGGAGCCTGATGGGCTGCTATCTATGGAGTCGCACAGAGTCGGGCACGACTGAAGCGACATAGCAGCAGCAGCAGCAGTAGCAGCAGCATACTAGTCCATGGGATCACAAAGAGTCGGACATGACTGAGCAACTTTCACTTTCACTTCACTGATATATAAAGATGTCTCCCATATCTTCCAAGTCTAATCATCCACTTCTTTGGTTAGGCTATAGTGCCTTTATTTTGTATTAAATTCTGGACTTTAAATTAAATTGTCTTCTCAATTTAATCTCATTGGTTAAATAGGTTGGTTAAGTTGGTCAAATTTAATCTCTTTCATCCATTGTTCTGGCCAAGGCCAACAATGTATGTATATATTTAATAGATATTTAATTATTTATTAAATAATATATTTTATATATTTAACATCTATTTAAACTTATTTTATTCCAGTATAGTTGCTTTATGATATATTAATTTCTGCTGTAGAAAAGTGAATCAGTTATTCATATATATGCATTTTTTTTATATTCTTTTCCATTATGGTTTATCACAAGATATTGAATATATTTCACTGTACTATACACCAGGACCTGGTTGTTTATTCATTCTATATATAATGGTTTGAATCTGCCAATCCCAATCTCCCAATCCTCTCCTTTTCTACCAACCACAAATCTGTTGGCAACCACAAGTCTGTTCTGTATGTCTGTGAGTCTCTTTTGTAAATAGATTCATTTGTGTTGTATTTTAGATTCCACGTATAAGTGATATCATATGGTACTTGTTTTTCTCTTTCTGACTTCGTTAGTATGATAATCTCTAGGTCCATCCATGTTGCTGCAAATGGCAGTATTTCATTCTTTTTATGGCTGAGTGATATTCCATTGAGTGTGTATATATATATAAACACTTTGGTTGTTTCCATGTCTTGGCAGGGTTTCCCAGGTGGTGCTAGTGATAAAGAACCTGGCTGTCAAGGAGACCTAAGAGATGCGAGTTTGATCCCAGGTTGGGAAGATTCCCTGGACGAGAGCATGGCAACCTACTCCAGTATTTTTGCCTGGAAAATCCCATGGACAGAGGAGCCTGATGGGCTACAGTCCACAGGGTTGCAAAGAGTTGGATGTGACTGAAGTGACTTAGCATGCATACACTTATGTCTTGGCTATTGTGAATACTGCTGCAGTGAACATAGGAGTATAAATATGTCTTTGAATTAGAGTTTTTTCAAATATACGCCCAGGAGTGGGATTGCTGGATCATACGGTAACTCTGTTTTTAGTTTTTGAGGAAACTCCATACTGTTTTGCATAGTGGCTGTATCAACTTACATTTCCACCAACAGTGTAGGAGGGTTCCCTTTGCTTCACACCCTCTCTAGCATTTATTATTTGTAGACTTCTTAATGATGGCCATTCTGATCTATGTGAAGTGGTACCTCATTGTAGTTTTAATTTGCATTTCTCTAATAATTAACGATATTGAGCATCTTTTCATGTGCCTCTTGAAGGCCAGCAACATATTTCTTTAAAAATTATTTTTTCATAAGGGTTTTTTTGGGGGGGAGTACTATGAGAAAAACATTATTTTCATGACATTTGTAATTTAGTGAGGATCTTTATTTGTTGATATTAATTCGTGCCTTAGGTGGACGGTTATCTAAATGATGTTTGAGATAAATTGTTCAGTAAACTTCACTGAACATTACTAGGGTAAAGCACTTTGGAGACATATAAATAAGTGGTCTTTGCTTTCAAGGAGCTGGTCTGCTATTCTGTGACACTATGCTTTGCCTATTTGTCAGGTTGATCATGGAACCAATACAATTTGATGTAAATAATATACACAGGAGTCTTCTCTCCACTAAAGAAACTTAAGAGAGCTGAACTTTCTTGGTTATTATTTCTATATTACTCAAAAGAGAGGGGAATTAGAAAGCATTTTATTCTAGAAAATTTTGACCCTTCAAAATCAAATATTTCCTCCCTTACTATCCCTGGGGCTTCCCTGGTGGCTCAGAGGGTAAAGCGTCTGCCTGAAACGCGGGAGACCCGGGTTCCATCCCTGGGCCTGGAGACAGAAATGGCAACCCACTCCAGTACTGTTGCCTGGAGAATCCCATGGACAGAGGAGCCTGGTAGGCTACAGTCCACGGGGTCGCAAAGAGTCGGACATGACTGAGCAACTTCACTTTCACTTTCACTTACTATCCCTGAGACACAAGAGATGCCTAGAGGATCAAGATTAGACTAAGGCATAAGTAGATAGTCAGTCAATGGTGTGGTACATACTCAAATATATTTCTCACACTGGCCTGCTCCTGGCACTGGAAATTTTATTATTTGTGATTCATTCCTTTATGTACAGCATTGCCCACTCCCAGTGATCTCCTTTAGAATTCAGTTTGTCTTTCCACAGCAAATCTCTTCATGTGACCGAGTTTAATAAGGTAAATTTACTCTTTAAGTTTTAGAATTAAGCTGCATCAGATGATTGAGAAAGGTCTTGAATAGAAAATCTAAAAAAGGAAGTTGAAGGAGCTGAAAATTGCTAGCATCAACCTATTTTACAGATTTGCTCTGGCTAGGATTGTTTCCACTGTGAACTCCCTACTCCAAGAGGCATTTGAGTTTGTAACTGGAGATAATTGCTAAGTGAAGTTTGACGGTCCAGGAATTGGAAGTGAATTTGGCATTTTGAACACAAATGACCTTTAAACACGTTGTTCAGTCACCAAGTCATGTCTGACTCTTCACGACCCCATGGACTGCAAACATGAAAAGGTCTAAAAGATAGCATTTAGGTCAATTTTAGAACATAAATGCACCTATAAAGAAATAAACAGTGTATTACAATTGAGTTATGTCAGAAAAATTAGATAATTTAGACTCCAAACATTTACCTTTCTTCAGTTTTTATGTTTAGCTTAGGTAAATATAAGCGTATCATCCATATTACTCAGATGAGCCTTTCCTATTTATTTGGCATTTTTTTTCAGTAGGTAGAAATGGCACATTTGGTTTATTTTAGAAATGATAATTTTGTAAAGATAGCTTGTTTTTAAATGCAGCCTATTCAGACTCCAGATTATTTTTGTAGACTTTTTCTTTAGAAGCCATCATTTTGTTTACATAGCAAGCCATCATTTTGTTTACCTTCTTTCTCCTTCTCACTTTCCACCCCAACTTCCCGAATTTTCTCTGAAGTTTCCAATTCTTTTTTTCAATTATACAGAGTGATTTCTATCTTTCTACAAAGTTTTATCACCATCCAATGCCAAGGCCCATCAATTTTAGCATTATGTTCTATGTTGGCTTCTCAAAACATAAACAACTCTTCCCGTAAGAGGAATTCTTATATTAGCTGCTATGAAAACTAAAACAAACAAACAAAAAACTCCCAAACCAAACTCTTTTATTGTTGATATGAACAAACTTTGGCATCCACAGGAAATAGCAGATAATTTTACACTTATTTCATGATTATCTTCATCCACTAAAGACAATCATTACACTTTTTTTTAGCTTTAAGTCAGTGAATATATTATGCATATTTCATAGTTGACCTTTAAAAAATTTTCATTTTATTTTTGGCTTTTTCAGGTCTTAGCTGCGGCACATGGAATACCTGTAGCAACATGCGGGATCTTTTGTTGTGGTGTATGGGCTTCTCTCTTGGAGAAGGTGATGGCACCCCACTCCAGTAAGTTCTCTTGCCTGGAAAATCCCATGGACGGAGGAGCCTGGTAGGCTGCGGTCCATGGGGTCGCTAGGAGTTAGACACGACTGAGCGACTTCAGTTTCACTTTTCACTTTCACGCATTGGAGAAGGAAATGGCAACCCACTCCAGTGTTCTTGCCTGGAGAATCCCAGGGACAGAGGAACCTGGTGGGCTGCCATCTGTGGGGTCGCATAGAGTCGGGCATGACTGAGGCGACTTAGCAGCAGCAGCAGCAGCATGGGCTTCTCTCTAGTTGTAGCACGCAGGCTTGGCTGCCCTGCAGCATGTGAGATTTTAGTTCCCCAGAGATCAAACTTGTATCCCCTGCTTTGGATCACCAGGGAAGTCCCTATGGTTGATCTTTTAATCCAAATTTTTATTCAATTCCATTACTAGAGTTTGAGCAACATGGTCCATTTAAATATTTATAAACCAGTGGAATTGAACAATGAGTTTCATGAGGAAAAGAGTCACAGATTAAAAAATGAAAAAGTCAATATATTCTTTTATAAAAGTTGTGGTAAAATATATATAACATGAGACCTACCCTGTTAACGAATTTCTAAGTGTACAGTACAGTATTTTTAACTATAAGCACAACGTTGTACCGCAGCTCTCAAGAGCTCTTCATCTTACATAATTGAAGCCTATACTCATTGAACAGCAGCAATTCCCCATATTCCTCTCCCCTCACCCCCTGGCAATCATCATTCTACTTCCTGTGAGTTTAACTACTTTAGCTACATCATAGAAGTGAAACCATACAGTGTTTATCCTTCTGTGGCTCATGTATTTCACTTAGCATAATGTCCTCAAGCTGTAACCTTGTTGTCTTGTATGATGGGATTTAATTAGAAGTAAAATGATTTTTTACTAGCAGTTAAGAATTATGACTGTCTAGGAATGCATTGGACTTTCTTCCAGAGGAAGCTCTCAAGTAGGAATAAAGCTCAAACCAGGAATATATTTGCTGTTATTTTTGTTGTTCAGTCACTCAGTCACATTCTACTTTTTGCTACACCACAGACTGTAGCACACCAGGCTCTTCTGTCCTTCACTATCTCCTGGAGTTGGCTCAAATTCATGTCCATTGAGCCGGTGATGCTATCTAAGCATCTCATTCTCTGCTAGCTTTAAATGTCCCTCAATTAATTACTTAAAAAAAAACCCAAAAGTAATGAATTTGGAGGTGGCAATTTAGACAATGCAGAGTTGCATAAAGAATGTTTAGTAATTTCCTCTCTTCCCCTCCTATTCTCTGAGTTAACAAATATTAGCATTTTGGTGTGTATCTTCTAGACCTCCTTCTATATTTACATAAGGATGTACAATAAAATTGCATACACATGCAGGGTTTTTAATTTAAAAAATGAGATCATGAAAATATATCTCTCCACATTCCACTTACTAATATATTATTGGCATCTTTTTAGGTCAATATAGGTATGTGTCAGTCACTTTTTAAATAGTTGTGTCATCTTCCATATAACTGATATACCATAATTTATTAAAGCACTCACTTACTTATTGATAATGTATCAGGAGTCTCCTGACACGTCTCTTTGGACTACTGATTCCAGTCACAATTGAAGCAAATGCAGAATCACTTAAACTGACAGTTTGTTGCTTCAAGCATGTGCCTTGAGTCTTTCTGCCTCCCACCTCTGGGACTTCCCTAATGGCTGTGCTCTCACCTCCGACCTCCAGTGGACAGTCCTGTAAGTTATTCAGGTGGCAGAATCAAGGCCTTATGGCCCTCAGGGGTGATCACATTCCACTCTTATTTTGGTTTTCCCACTTTCTCTGTCTCACTGTCCCTGGCCTCTTATTCCTGTCACTGAATCACCTTCCAAATAAACTGTGGCTGCAAAAGTCCTTCTCTCAGAAGGCAGGTAAACAGGTGATTTTTACTGTTAAGAAACATTTTTAAAAAGTTGTATCAGTGCTTTTCCAAATTTCTAAGTGTTAGATTTTTAAACTAAATATGTCATCAAATTACATTTCCACAAGGCTGTCGCAAATTGCAGGCCTCTCAACAGTGTGCACTGATGCCCATTGATATACATGCTAACCAGCAGGGGTGTCATTACTCTGTGGTTTTCTCCACTCTGGTTTGAACAAAATGTTGTGTCACTTGGCTATAATTTTCTTTTCAGTGACTTTAGGGAGGTGAGCATCTTTCCGTGTTCTTAGAGATTTTTTACTTCAATCCATGCAATGAAAATAAATCCCCAATAGATTAAACATATAAATGATGAAACATAGTAAAAATATTCAAAAATAATTCAGGAGAAAGCTTGTTTAACTATGTATGAGAGAAGATATCAGGCATGAAGGAAAGACATTCTTAACCATAAATAAAGGTGGACAGATTTGACTACATTAAAATTGAGTTTTAAAATTTTTCAGTTGAGCAAATAATACTGAGAAAATTTAATAAAAAATCCAATTGTGAAAAGTTAAATGATGGATTGGCAAAAATATCCACAAAATATTTAACAGACACTATGAACTGATAAGGTCAAACTACCTTATAGAAAGACAGTCAATGAATAAAAAGAAAAGAGAAGAGGTATGGTGTCTTCCTTGCTTTTGCCAGTGTAATTTGTGTTATTTTTGAGTACACACACACACACACACACACACACACAGATGCCCATGAACCCAGAATGAATTTTTTCAAGAGAATTTGCCCAGACAGAATTTACTTTGACAGGGGAAATAAATCAACTGCTCTGGAATTTTAGGGCCATATCTGTATAATACAACAGGCGTTAGAAGTGATCTAATGTGTTTTACTTGGTCTTCCCTGATGGCTCAGATGGTTAAGACTCTGCCTGCAATGCTGGAGACACAGGTTTGATCCCTAAATCAGGAAGATCCCCTAGAGAGGGGAATAGCAACCTACTCCATATTTTTGCCTGGAGAATTTCATGAACAGAGGAGCCTGGTGGGCTATAGTCCATGGGATTGCAAAGAGTTGGACACGACCGAGTGATTCACACTTTAATATATTTTGCTCACCTTGACATGAGAAAAACTTCCTTGTATTATCTAGACTGCTACTTATACACCTAAATTCACTCAGCCAACATCATTCAGTGGATCACTACCAATATATTGGATAAGGCGATTTCTAGACCTTAACAGTTCACTTCTTTGTGTGCATAGTTCTCCCAATAATATCAGCCACCAGGTAGAATCCCTAAGGCACCACTGGTCTGCACCATTTATTTTGATATATTAAAAACATTAAAAATATCATTTTACATAGAGCATAAACTAGATAGATTGTAATACAGCAATGCCAGTTGCTTGATATTTCTATTTCTCCTCTACTTAATGCTCCATGGTGAAATAATAGTATTTCTTAATCTTTATTTGTATTGACTGAAATACCATGAATTATGACTCTCCTCCAAAGCTGATGAGTTATAAAGTCATAATTCTGTTCATACACAAATAAAATGCTTACCTGTATTTGGCCTTTGGACATGACTTCCATCAGGGAAGATCTTATGAGATATCAGATCCATGGGCTGTATCAGGTGTGCCAGATACACCTGATGACATGGTATTTCTAGATAGATTTCAAGTTTAAGATTTCAATAGACCTGTGAACTACAAAAGTTGGGGGCCATGTTTCCTTCTCCATTAAATTAATCACCATTTGCACCCTACTGGTAAAGAATCCGCCTGCCAATGCAGGAGATGTAAGAGATGTGGATTTGATCCCTGGATTGGGAAGATTCCCTGGAGAAGGAAATGGCAACCCACTCCAGTATCTTGCCTGAGAAATCCCATGGACAGAAAAGCCTGGCAGGTTACAGTCCATGGGATTGCAAAGAGTCGGACACGACCAAAGTGACTTAACATGGTACTTATTTTAAGTGTAACTAGAGAGACAAAAAAGTCTCCAAATGCAAGTGCTCGCTGGGAGAGGAGAGAAGAACTCGGTTCTTCTTTCTGTGGTTGCTACTGTTAAATTCCAGATGAAAATGGCTAGTGACATTAGACTGTAAAAAGTGACTTCAGATGGTGTGTTCAGAACCTGAGATAAACAAATCTGATACAGTTAATTGTATATTCAAACAATTGAATTTACTTTATTGGATTTTTGCCAGTTTGGAAGATACTTGTCAGTAAGGTTAGGTTCAAACTTAAGTTTCTTAAAATCAACCAATGCATATGTAAAAACAGTAAAGAAACTTCTCTCTAGGTCTGTCTACATAATTTATGTTTTGAGCATGAGGTTACATATATATTATTTGTAGCTGGTTGTATGACTCATTATTTACAAGGATTTAAGGTATTGTGTAGTTAATAGTTAACTGCCTGTGAAGTAGAGAAGGCTATTTTTATGGTCCTGACATGAAAGACCCCAGTACTGGTTTATCTGTGAGGCAGTTGTGGGAAAGTTATGAAGTGATCACAATTGACTTCTATTTCATCCATTGACGTCAAGACCATTTTATAGTTTGGTGTTTGGTGTATTTTTAGATTTTAAAGGCATGGCTGATGTATTTAGTAGCATTAATCTCTAACTAAAAGATTTATTGTTAACCTTTATCATTTGTTTTTAATAGAGAAGCAGCTATGGGATGGCAAAAGGCTTCCACTCCTCCAATCTTTTTACCTGGAAAGAGAAGTCATTAAGTATTTTACTCATATGCTATGGAGTAAGAGGACGTCCCTGATAGCTCAGTTGGTAAAGAATCCACCTGCAATTCAGGAGACCCCGGTTTGATCCCTGGGTTGGGAAGATCCCCTGGAGAAGGGAAACGCTACCCACTCCTGTATTCTGGCTTGGAGAATTCCATGGACAGTCCATGGGGTCACAAAGAAAGAGTTGGACACGACTCAACGACTTTCACTCACTCACTCATGGAGTAAGAGGTCTTTGGTAATTAATTTAGAAAGAAAATGTGACTGGGGACAAGAGCAGGAGATGTGGAGTCCTATTCAGCAAGTGCAGTTTACTGTATTGACATATATTCTTCAATTCTCTGTGTGTGGATCTATCGATATTCCATTCAAGGGCTGTCTTTCAAAGTTATCAGCTTAGAAAGTTTTATACTTACTCCAATGATGGAATCTTTGTTTATTAAATATTTATAATAGATTAGAATCTTAAAATATCAGTGTTTCTAATAATATTTGGTTTTTCTAATAATATTTGGCTTTAATTATGTAAGACAGTTTCTCACTTTATACATCCATATGTATCCAGCAGAGATTTGAAAAGACTGAAGACTGTTCTGTGATAAGTCTGCATGCTCCCACATTTTCATGCCATTTAATTTCATTCAACCTGTTAAGATACTTGATGGAAAGATCCATGAAGTGGGAATTCAAAGGTACTCCTATTTCTGACTCTACAATTTGATTTGTATGACCTTGGGTAAATCATCTAGCTCCTGATCCAGACGTAAAGAAAGAAATATGTAATGTTTGCCCCTGGGAAATGCTATGAATTTTTTTGATAGTCACACAGAAACAGTTTTCATGTGAAACTAGGTTACAGTATTTGTTTTCTCAAGAATTTGATATGGTTAGTCTCTTGTGAAATAGGTGGGAGGATAGTAATCAGCTGAAAATGATCTCCCTGAAATGGTATTTTCACTTTGTTCATTTTGAAGTTTCACAGCCATTTCTAAAACACAAGATAATAAAGATTTAACACTGTTACCACTGAAAAAACTTTAGGCTTGGAAGTAGAAAGAAGCCATATAGTGGGCTAGGCACCTTATTTTATAGTTTTAGGGACAAGTAAAGGTACTTCATTATAAACTTTTTTCTGTTTACTTTAGAGCAGTCTAGATTAAAGTTTGCCATACAAATTACTAGCATTTACAGGTTAATCCCTGATTAACCCTGCAATGACTTCTGATAAAAAATAATGATGAACATACAATAGACTGTTATTAATGGACAGACTTATGTAATAACTTTCTTATAGAGTCCAGCAAATCATATATTACTCAAAATTGACTGGTTTTATTTTAGTGAAAGGATAGTGCAATATTATATACCTTCATTTAATTATTTAATTTCTCTCAACTTTAGTCTTCCTATCAGAGAAATAGTTTATACAATACTTCTCATAACACACATATCCAATAACTTTTAAAGAAATGAATAATAGAAATGAGAAAGAAACCCAAATTCTATATGATAAAAGTATTAAAGCTGTTATTTACTGAGTGCTTATTTTGCAATAGTTTCTGTTCATCATTTTACCTGTATTATTTCATTTAAGCTGCTCAATAAATATATAGGTATCTGGTATTGTTATCACCCCAAGTTTGTAGATGAAGAAATAGGTTCGGAGAGATTAAGTAATTTACACAAGGTCACATAGCTGGTAAGTGGCAGAACAAGGTCAAAACCTAGACTGTATGATAGATAACCAACAAGGACCTAGTATATAGCACAGGGAACTATATGCAGTAATCTATAAGATAAAAAAATCTAAAAAAAAAATATATGCATGTATGTGTAACTTAATCACTTTGTGGTACACCTGAAACTAACAACAAAACATTGTGTCTCAACCATACTTCAATTTAAAAAAAAGAAAAACATGTTGTTTCCAAAAACAAAGACCCTAGACAGTATGGCTCCTGAGTATCCCTTTATGAAGTGAGTACATACTAAGAACTATATACAAAATAGTAGCTTATAAATAATGATTAAAGGGCAAAGTCAATCATTTCATTCACACTGAGCCAGATTTCCTCAGGGCTTTGATTCCTAGTGGTCAGAAAGCCCATTCTGCCAATGCCCTGGCCCAGCGTGGACTGAGCAAGCCAACTAACATTAGGGAGCCATCAGACCATAGCTGCCCCTTCTCACCTATTGGCCTGAGAAGCGCAAAGGTGATTGGGCCAGACCAGCTCTGACTGGAGCCCTCATGGCATATGTGACTAGCACGACTGGAGAACTGTTGTCTGCTCAATTGATGGGCTGTTATCCTATGGAGCCCAGGCTTCCTTTTGCTTCTGAAATGACTTTCTGGCAAGGTCTTCTGCCATCAATATTAGCAGTGAAGGCTGAAAACAGCTTAAAGGCCTAATAATCCATTTATAATCCTAAACCTGGATGTTGAAGAGGATAGATAATTGTGTCTGCTGTGTGGTAGAAAGGATTCTAAATTATGCTCCTCAGCATCCCTGTGAGCAACAGGCCCTGAGTCTCTCATTTCTGCCTCAACCGCTGAAACAACTCTTCTCTACTTAGTATCCACCTTGGGATTCTGTGTGAGATTTTGTATCATAAAGTATTTTCTGGAAAAATACATTTATAATTACTAATGTGACATGAAGGTCGTTTCATTTTTTCATTAGAGAGAAGATGCACATTCAGACCCAGGGGATACATTAATTATTGCATCCTTTCAAAGGTCCTTAAAAGGATGCAATTAATAAGACATTAAGATATGACACTTTTGTAGCTGACAGATCTTTATTCCTTTTTCTTGTTAGGATATTATGCCTTTTGTTTTATGCCTTTTTTTTTTCTTGCAAGGATAATAAGTCTAAGAAAGATTAGAAGACAAGGTATTTAGAATGTCTTTTTAAAAAATTCCTTTAGAGGAAAGGAAATCCTTTCATAAGATTGTATAAATGGTAAAACTCTGGCTCGTATTTCGGAAAAAGAATCATGCATGGAAAATCCCCATTTTAAAGGTCACTTTTAACTGAAACTGAAAGAAACAAATTCAGAGCATAAAACCAGAGAAAGAGATACAAGGTAATATTTTTTAAGTTGTAAAAATGTGATAGTTTTCCAAAGTGTTATCTCTGGGAAAGTTATGAAGTCATTTCCCAATTTTCTTAAATTATTTGATCATCTATCCAGAAAACAAAATTAAGCATTTGTTAAGAGTTTTGTGAGAATTCCTAGCCTTTCACAGAAGGAACCCCCTTTTTATTTTTAATTGGAGTTACTTTAAGGGGATTTTTTTTTTTTTTTACTGTTGAAGGAAATGTTCCGTTAATA
Source organism: Giraffa tippelskirchi (assembly GCF_054371585.1). Lineage (NCBI taxonomy): Eukaryota > Metazoa > Chordata > Mammalia > Artiodactyla > Giraffidae > Giraffa > Giraffa tippelskirchi. The sequence continues at coordinate 186,943,965 of NC_137276.1, read as the reverse complement.
TTTTACATCAAGTTTCCTTAAGAGTGGGTCATAGGGGTGGGGGTGGGGGGTCTAACACATTGTGTTAATGTCGGCTTTGAGTGCTTTCTCTGTAATTTGTCAGTAAAGGTTATTCTGTTTTCTGGGATCACAGAATGTCTGAAGAGATGATTTGTATGTTGTTGAAAGGTGGTTGTGATCTTAGAGTTGTCTCAGTGACAAAAGAGGTGTATTCTTGAGTTCTTTTCTCAGGAGGATGGAGTTTGGAGGTTTGTTTTCCTGCAGAGTAATTCTGATATCAGAATCATCTGCTGGCACTTGCACTTTTATATCCCTTATAATGCTTCAGGAGAAAACTTGAGAACCATGTTTCTTGGGCCATTTTGCTTGTAGGGTTCCAAATTGTCAGGACTCTGCCAATGAGGTATTTTCATATGGGATCTCAAATGAGGAAGATGGAAGGGGGCAGATACTTTTTTTGTCTGTCCCTTGGCCTTGGTGGGCTACTTAGCTGCCCAGAGCTGTGTGGTTGCCATTTTACCCATTTTGGAGCTGTGAGAAGCTGAGAAGTTGGCAGCAGCTACTTGCATGGTTGCAATTTTGGGCGACAGCAGCTTCCTTTTTTCGTTGTGGTCACAAACTTGACACTTACCACTTTGTTGATTATTGATTATTTCCTTTGCTGTGCAGAAGCTTTTTAGTTCAATACAATCCCACGTGTCTATTTTTAGATTTTGTTGCCTGTACTTTTGGCATCATATCCAAAACACCATTGCCTGACCAACATCCAGAAGATTTTCCCCTATGTTTTGTTCTAGTAATTTTAGAGTTTCAGGTCTCATGTTTAAGTACTTAATCCATTTTGGGTTGATTATTGTATGTGTTGTGTGGTAAAAGTCAAATATCATGCTTCTTCATGTGGCTATTTAGTTTCCCCAACCCGATTTATTGAAGAGTCTATTCTTTCTCCATTGTGGGTTCTTGAGACCCTTAGTAAAGGACACTAAAAAAAAAATAAAGTTAGTTATATGTCAAAGTCCCTAAATAACATAGATGCAGAAATCCTCAACAAAATATTAGCTAACTAAATTCAACAGCCACATTAAATGATCTTACAACATGATCAGATGAGATTTATCCCTGGGATTCAAGGATGGTTCAACCTACACAAATCAATAAATATGATACACCACATTCACAGAATAAAAATTATGATTATCTCAGTAGATGCATTTGAGCAAGTTCAACATCTTTTCATGGAAACAGCCCTCAGTAAATTATGTCTAGAAGGAATGTACCTCAATAAAATAAAGACCATATATGAAAAACCTACAGATTATATCATACTCAGTGGTGTAAAGCTGAAAGCTTTTGTCTAAGGTCAGAAACAAGAAAATGATGCCCACTCTCACCACTTCTACTCAGTATAAAGCTATAAGTCCTAGCCAGAGCAGTTAAGCAAGAAAAAAATCCAAATTGGAAAGGAAGAAGTAAAATTGTCTTTGTTTGCTGATGACTATCTTATATATAGAAAACCATGACAATTCTATCAAAAAAACTGTTTGAACTAATAATCTAATTCAATAAAATTAAAGGATACAAAATCAATATACAAAGTCAGTCGCATTTTTCTAAACTACAAGCAAACTATCTGAAAAAGAAATGGAATAAACAATCCCATTTATAGTAACATTTAAGCAATAAATACTCAGGAATGAATTTGGTCAAAAAGGTGAAAAATCTCTACACTGAAAACTATGAGACATTGATGCAAGAGATATTGAAGAAGACACAAATAAATAAAAGCTTATTCTGTGCTCATGAATTTAAAAAATGAATACTGTTAAAATGTACATACTATCCAATCCACAGACTCAATGCAATCTCTATCAAAATTTCATTTCAACAGCCACATTAAACGATCATACACCATGATCAAATGAAATTAGATATTTTTCATAGAAAAAGAAAAAATAATCCTAATCATATGGAACCACAAAAGACACAAACCAGCCAGAGTAATCTTGAGAGAGAAGAACAAAGCAGGAGGCATTAAACTTCCTGATTTCAAAATATTTTATAAGCCGTATTGTATTGGCATAAAAATAAACACATAGATCAGCGGAACAGAATCGAGAGCCCAGAAATAAATTTATGTATTTATAATCAACTCATCTTCCACAAGTTCTATATTCTTTATAAATGTAGTTCCTGAATACATTCTGAGACCTTATGTTATTCACAGATTGAATAAATGCGTATCTTGGCTTTTACAAGCTAAGTAAATTAAAAGTAGTCATTTGGAAGGGCATTGCTGGAGGAAAGTGAAAACAAAAAGTGCAAATGATCATATGCATGGTGAAGATAAATTGATCAAAGTAAATTAAATTACTTAAAAAATATCAGCCTGGGGGTAATTAGTGTGGGGATTCACAATTTTCATTCATTAAGAGTCACAAAGAACTTCACTGTATCACAAAACACCACTGTATCCCACTGTTCACAGTGGGAATTCTAAATAATCAAAAAAGTTAAAAATTTCTTCATGTTGTTCCATAGAAGTGTTCAGGGAAATATGTCATACAGTTTTGAAAATTTTCATTACAAAAAACTGCACAAATTGAGAAACAGTTTCTTTATATGATATACTTTCAAGTTTATGAAATGGATGTACACATCACACATTTCATTTTTAAAGGATGCCAACAGGCTAGCTATTGCTAGGTGTCACATTCTCAGGATAAATATTCAGTTCAGTTCAGTTGCTCAGTCGTGTCCGACTCTTTGTGACCCCATGAACCACAGCACACCAGGCCTCCCTGTCCATCACTAACTCCCTAAGTCCACCCAAACCCATGTCCATCGAGTCGGTGATGCCATCCAGCCATCTCATCCTCTGTCGTCTCCTTCTCCTCCTGCCCTCAATCTTTCCCAGCATCAGGGTCTTTTCAAATGAGTCAGCTCGTCGCATCAGGTGGCCAAAGTATTGGAGTTTCAGCTTCAACATCAGTCTTTCCAGTGAACACCCAGGAATGACCTCCTTTATGATGGACTGGTTGGATCTCCTTGCAGTCTAAGGGACTCTCAAGAGTCTTCTCCAACACCACACTTCAAAAGCATCAATTCTTCGGCGCTCAGCTTTCTTCACCGTCCAACTCTCACATCCATACATGACCACTGGAAAAACCATAGCCTTGACTAGACGGACCTTTGTTGGCAAAGCAATGTCTCTGCTTTTTAATATGCTATCTAGGTTGGTCATAACTTTCCTTCCAAGGAGTAAGCGTCTTTTAATTTCATGGCTGCAGTCACCATCTGCAGTGATTTTGGAACCCAGAAAAATAAAGCCTGACACTGTTTCCACTGTTTCCTCATCTACCTGCCATGAAGTGATGGGACCAGATGCCATGATCTTAGTTTTCAGAATGTTGAGTTTTAAGCCAACTTTTTCCCTCTCCACTTTCACTTTCATCAAGAGGTTCTTTAGTTCTTCTTCACTTTCTGCCATAGGGTGGTGTCATCTGCATATCTGAGGTTATTGATATTTCTCCCGGCATTCTTGATTCCAGCTTGTGCTTCCTCCAGCCCAGTGTTTCTCATGATGTACTCTGCATGCAAGCTAAATAAGCAGGGTGACAATATACAGCCTTGACGTACTCCTTTTCCTGTTTGGAACCGGTCTGTTGTTCCATGTCCAATTCTAACTGTTGCTTCCTGACCTGCATACAGGTTTCTCAAGAGGCAGGTCACGTGGTCTGGTATTCCCATCTCTTTCAGAACTTCCACAGTTTATTGTGATCCACACAGTCAAAGGCTTTGGCATAGTCAATAAAGCAGAAATAGATGTTTTTCTGGTACTCTCTTGCTTTTTCGATGATCCATTGGATGTTGGCAATTTGATCTCTGGTTCCTCTGCCTTTTCTAAAACCAGCTTGGAACATCTGGAAGTTCACTGTTCACGTATTGCTGAAGCCTGGCTTGGAGAATTTTAAGCATTACTTTACTAGCGTGAGATGAGTGCAATTGTGTGGTAGTTTGAGCATTCTTTGGCATTGCCTTTTTTTGGGATTGGAATGAAAACTACCCTTTTCTGGTCCTGTGGCCACTGCTGAGTCTTCCATATTTGCTGGCATATTGAATGCAGCACTTTCAAGCTTCATCTTTTAGGATTTGAAATAGCTCAACTGGGATTCCATCACCTCCACTAGCTTTGTTTGTAGTGATGCTTCCTAAGGCCCACTTGACTTCACATTCCAGGATGTCTGGCTCTAGGTGAGTGATCACATCATCGTGATTGTCTGGGTCATGAAAAACTTTTTTGTACAATTCTTCTGTGTATTCTTGCCACCTCTTCTTAATATCTTCTGCTTCTGTTAGGTCCCTTCCATTTCTGTCCTTTATTGAGCCCTACCATTTCTGTCCTTTATTGAGCCCATCTTTGCATGAGATGTTTCCTTGATATCTCTAATTTTCTTGAAAAGGTCTCTAGTCTTTCCTATTCTATTGCTTTCCTCTATTTCTTTGCATTGATCGCTGAGGAAGGCTTTCTTATCTCTCCTTGCTGTTCTTTGGAACTCTGCATTCAGATGGGAATATCTTTCCTTTTCTCCTTTGCTTTTTGCTTCTCTTCTCTTCCCAGCTATTTGTAAGGCCTCCTCAGACAGCCATTTTGCTTTTTTGCATTTCTTTTTCTTCAGGATAGTCTTGATTACTGTCTCCTGTACAATGTCACGAACCTCCATCCATAGTTCATCAGGTATTCTGTCTATCAGATCTTGTCCTTTAAATCTATTTCTCACTTCTACTGTATAGTCTTGGGGTTAAAAGGCAACTTTCTGTTAAGCTTTGTCTAGCATTGAATAATTACATAAAACAGTTCACAGTTTCAGCATCAAGTCATTTAAAGGTGAAACAGAGGCCCTGTGGCTAGCTGTACAGACCTGAGGTCCTAGAACCAAATCTCAATTGGAAGCTCAGCTCCACCAGGTATTAAGAGAGAAATCTTGGGGACCTCCCTTAACTCCTCCAAGGCTCAGTTTCCTCTGTTGTAAGTTGGGATAATAAAGCCTAAGAATTAGGTAGTTAATATGTATAAAATAGCATAGTGCCAGGCACTAACAAGTACCCATCTGTGATCATTTATTTATCTTATAGCTATGTAACATCATTATTATATTACACCTACTTAAAATTCTTTGTGTATTTTTCTGTGTTGAAAAACTTATTTTTGTTAAGGCAATTAATATGATCATGCTAGAGATGAGTGAGAATTTTCTGTGTTTTGATTGGTTTACCTCTGCTGTGGACTGACCATTCAAAACCAGGCATATTGGACATATTAGGCTGGAAGGGATAAAGAAGAAATATGGGGCAGATTAAAGGAATGTTGAGTTATAAACAGTTGGATATCAAGCAAAAGGAAACACAGAACTCCGGTATGGTCCTTTGGGCACTGAAAAGTAAGTAGGTCCAGTCAAGCAGGCAGAGACATAAGCAGAAAAGCAGCTGGCAGGTGAATATTGAAGTCAGGTGAATATCACCACTGAGGTTCCAGAAAACATGGTTATTCCTCAGCAACTAAGGTGAAGCAATCAACAAGAGCTGAATAAAGTATCAGGTCTCAGTAATGGGATAAGACAAAGCTCTTGTCCTTTTAGCAGACTAATGAATTGGAATTCAGAGAAGCAGGGGTAGAAACCCAACAAGATAGAATGGGCCAGCACTGCCAGAAGTGGTGCAGGATCAGTATCTGCATAAGTACTTGGGGTCTACTGCAAATTCATTGAGTGCCAGTTGTCTTCAGCTGCTCAGACTACTTTACCAAAATGCCATAGACTGGGTAACTTAAACCATAGACATTTCTCAAATTCTGGAGCTTGTGAAGTCCAAGATCAGGGTGTTAGCATGGTTAAATTCTTGTGAGGGCCTTTTTCTGTGGCTTGTAGAGGACTGCTTTCATTCTGTATCTTCACGTGGCAGAGAAAGAGCTCTGGGGTCTCTTTCTCTTCTTCTAAGGATTTTGATCCCATTGTGGATGGTATCCTCATGATCTCATCCAAACATACTTGTCTCTCAAAGGTGCCACCTTTAATACTGTCACACTTACAGTTTGGGCTTCACCATATGAATTTTGGAAGGACACAAATATTCAGTCCACAACAACAGTCTCAGGCAGTAACTTGTAGGTCTTCTGTGTTGCAAGGTTAGGCTCCTAAGTGACCTGTTTTTCTTGAATGTTAGGCTGTGTTAGTTACTTTTGCAAAAAATGGTAAAGGCAGGTAGGAGCTTATATCCAATAGAACATCTTCAAATTCTTAAATCATGTTACAACTGAATACTCTAGAGGTCACAATATGTTGCAGAGATATTCTTTTCATTTCTTTTTTAATTACTGAAATTGTTATGTTGTGATTCTTCATAATGGTTTTAGCTCAAAGGTATTTGAATGTAGTGGAAAGATTAACTGCATTTGAATTAAAAAATATATTAAGTATGACAGTATTACATGGGAAAATTAGTTTAGCTGTTTTTAACTTTGTTGTGAGAAGGACATCCACTGAAACCTAAGATATATGTTCGATGTTTGTAATTATTATGAGAAACTCAAGGGAAAGACAAGGGGAGTAAAGGGTTTTACACAACTAATGTTAAAAGTTTTGTTTTTAAAAGCACTTTTTTTCTGGGGAGAATTTTAGGGAGTTAAATTTTGCATATTTTTAGAGTTGGTAGGAGTTTAAAAAGTCACATTCTTAGGGATCTCAGTGAAATCACCACAAAGTTTCCCGATGGTACTTGTAAAATTCTTGTACTGTAACATTAAAGAAAGCTTTGCTGGAAGACCTCTTCCTAATCCCCTAATACCCTCTTCCTCTCTACTTAACACTTTATTTTAGAAACATTTACATTTGAGAAGGTAGAAAGAAAGTTTCCTAATACTGTATAAAATTACTTCCAAGTTTTGGTGAAAAGCATGGTTTTCTTTTCAAAGAAGAGAATAGTTTTACCATGTAGCTTATTTCTGGTAAAATTTTTGCTAAGATTTTTAAACCCTTTCCATGTCATTGCTTAATTTAACTAGAAAGCAAAGAAGATATTAATAAAAAAAGACATTATTTCTAAGCTTGTTGGCCTATTCAGGCTCAGAATGTAGGATTATCATAGTCCCATGAGCTTTCAGCTTCTCTGTGAATTACTCAAATTGAATTAAGATTAGAAGAAAGTGTGCTTTGAGAAGAAATGGAATTTCATTTAAAAGAAAGACCATTAAGGTTTTAGAGATTATAGAGAATACCTACACAGTGTGATGACATAGCTCTATAGTTGATGGTATTTGGGCTACAGTAAGACTTTTGAGAGATGTTTCATGCAAAATCAGTCAAGAGAGTCTCACAGAGAACCAAAATAGTCACTGACCACACAATGAATCAAGTCAAGCCATTAAATGTTTATTATTAGGCTATAGTCTTGAAAAACTGAGTTGGTGTAGTGAGTTTTTCTCTGGGCAATATTTTTGTAAAGACAGCAGGAATGTATAAATACAGAAGAATGTTTTGTTGTCCAGATATGGTAATGAAAGAGAGGATTAGAAAAAGAAAAATGAAAGCCAAATCAGTGGATTTCTAGATGCAGTTGGTAGGAGACACAACTTCTTTTGTGAAATCAGGAAATAAGCTAAATATGGCAAGAAAAGCATCAGGGGGGATGCCTGTTGGGTGGACTAGCCAGGGCAGTTGGGGCAGAGAGACAACAAACATTTTTATGTTGGTCACTGCATGGGTTGTGAAGCCAGGTGGTATGGTATTACTGTCATTGTCCCAACCAAGTGGCATAGATCTAGTGGAGAGAGGAGGGATATTTGTGGGGAGGGATTGGACGAGTAGTTCTCAGAATTGGCAGCATCATGAAATCTTCATGGGCTGCAAAAGTGAGGTCCAGTCAGTCGAAACAACACTTAGCCAAGAGATTCACCTCACTCTGATGTTATACTCCTGGAAGATCCCCTGGAGAAGGAAATGGCAACCCATTCCAGTACTCTTGCCTGGAGAATTCCATGGACAGAGGAGGCTGGCAGGCCACAGTTCATGGGTTGCAAAGAGTCAGACATGACTGAGTGACTAACACTGGATGTTATACCAGCTCAAAACAGAAACAGGAAAAAAGTAATTAAATCACACCATTTCCCAGTACTACTTGGAATTTCCCCAGAATTTCCATTCTAACCCCAAGCTATATTAGCTAAAGTAGGATTAAGTAAACAAAATACAGAAGATTTTGAAGTGCGAGAAGGGTAAACTGCTTTATGCACGTGTGTGCGCTCAGTTGCTAAGTCATGTCTGACTCTTTGCTATGCCATGGACTGTAGCCTGCCAGGTTCCTCTGTCCATAGGAATCCTCCAGGCAACAATACTGGAGTGGGTTGCCATTTCCTTCTCTAGGGGATCTTCCAGAACCAGGAATCAAACCTGTGTCTCCTGCATTGGCAGGTGGGTTCTTTACCACTGAGGCACCAGGGAAATCCCAAATTGCTGATTATACTCCATGAGAGCAAACACCATACTGTAGTATACATTTCTTTCTTGTTAAAAAAAAAAAGAGAGGGAAATTCTACAAAGAATGATTTTTACTGGATTAGTCTGATAAATAAAATAATATCAAGCAGTTTTTTAGGTCTGTATAGTCAAAACTATGGTTTTATCAGTAGTCCTGTATGGATGACCCATTCCAGTGTTCTTGCCTGGAGAATCCCATGGGTGGGGGAGCCTGGTGGGCTGCTGTCTATGGGGTCACACAGAGTCAGACACGACTGAAGCAACTTAGCAGCAGCAGCAGCAGCAGCAGCATGTACAGATGTGAGAGTTGGACCATAAAAAAGGCTGAGTACCAAAGAACTGATGCTTTCAAATTGTGGTGCTGGATAAGACTCTTGAGAGTCACTTGGACTGCAAGGAGATCAAACCAGTTAATCCTAAAGGAAATCAACCCTGAATATTCACTGGAAGGACAAATGCTTCCAGTGGCCACTTAATGCGAAGAGCCGATTCATTGGAAAAGACCGTGATGCTGGGAAAGATTGAGGCAGGAGGAGAAGGGGACGACAGAGGATGAAATGGTTGGATGGCATCATCAACTTAATGGACATGAGTTTGAGCAAGCTCTGGGAGATGATGAAGGACAGAGAAGCCTAGCGTGCTACCACCCATAGGGTCGCAAAGAGTCAGGTATGACTTAGCAACTGAACAACAACAAGCAGTTTTTTATATATTAGAAAAGTCTAGTAAAAACTTTCCCTGTAAAATTTCTCTCTTTTTTTAACAAAAAGGAAAAGAAGTATACTACAATATAGTGTTTGCTTTCATTGAGTATAATCAGTTCCATTTCATGTTAAATTCTTTAAAAAATCTGATTGTGCATACTGAAATATCAGTGTTTTTAGAACTTACTAATATTGTGGGGTACTCTTTTGGACACTAAAGATTTTATTGATACTTTTCGCTTTCTGGAGGGGCAAATATTATGGAAAGCCCAATGTGTGACCCTTCTGTGTGTAGTCATGATTTTGGGTGTGATATCATCAACCCATTCAACAAATATTTCTTGAGCATTTAAGATGTACCATAGACTGTGTTAAATTTTGAGGCTGCCCAAATGAATGGGTGTGAAATCCTTTGTAAAGTTGTCAGATGATCTCCAGACTTGAGATCAGTAGGCTTGTGGGATCACTGAGAACACTCAAGTACAGAAAGAGTTATACAAGCTTATAAGAAATATATTAGAGTACAACTTCAATATCAGGCAGGAAGTTCAAAATTTTAAATTTCATTTAATTTATATATTTTATAATGATGTTGACATTCCAGATTAGAAATGTCTAATATATTAATTTATCTGTGAATACAAATTAAATTTCATTTAATTTACATGTTTTATAATCATAGTGACATTCTAGATTAGAAGCTTCTATTCATTTAATCTGTGAATATATAGTAATTATGTATTTCTTTTGTCAGTTGACCGCTCTTCTACTTTTTGTCAGTTGACTGCTTTTCTAGATTCATCTCTACCTACAATTTCACCTTTTACCTGATCCTCTGGTTTCTCTTCTCTTAGCACTGCAATATGCTACTCATGACTGCTGCTGGGAAAATCTATCTAGAGCAGTGCTGTTCAATAGAAATACAATGTGAATCACATATGTAATTAGACTTTTTTAGTAGCCACCTTAAAAATAGTACAAAGAACACATTTGAAATTAATTTAAACAATATATTTTATTTAACCTGCCATATACCAAATGACTGGAAAATGTCAGTTTTCATTCCAATCCCAAAGAAAGGCGATGTCAAAGAATATTCAGACGACCGCACAGCTGCAATCATCTCACATGCTAGTAAAGTAATGCTTAAAATTCTCCAAGCTAGGCTTCAACAGTATAGGAACCAATAACTTCAAGATGTTCAAACTGGATTTAAAAAAAGCAAAGGAACCAGAGAGCAAATTGTCAACATCCATTGGATCAGAGAAAAAGCAAGAGAATTCCAGAAGAACATTTTCTTCTGCTTCATTGATTATGCTAAAGCCTTTGACTGTGTGAATCACAACAAACTGGAAAATTTTTCAAGAGATGGGAATATCAGACCACCTTGCCTGCCTCCTGAGAAACCTATATGCAGGTCAAGAAGCAACAGTGAGAACTGGACATGGAACAATGGACTGGTTCCAAATTGGGGAAGGAGTATGTCAAGGCTGTATATTGTCACCCTGCTTATTTAACTTATATGCAGAATGTGTGTGTTAGTTGCTCAGTCATGTCTGACTCTTTGCGATCCCATGGACTGTAGATCACCAGGCTTCTTTGTCCATGGGATTCTCCATGCAAGACTACTGGAGTGAGTTGCCATTTCCTTCTTCAAATATATGCAGAGTACATCATGTGAAATGCTGGGCTGGGTAAAGCACAAGCTGGAAATCAAAATTGCTGGAAGAAATATCAATAACCTCCAAAATGCAGATGACACCACCCTTATGGCAGAAAGTGAAGAGGAACTAAAGATCCTCCTGATGAAAGTGAAAGAGGAGAGTGAAAAATCTGGCTTAAAACTCAGCATTTGAAAAACGAAGATCATGGCATCTAATCGCATCACTTCATGGCAAATAGATGGGGGAACAATGGAAACAATGACAGACTTTATTTTCTTGCCCTCCCAAAATCACTGCAGATGGTGACTGCAGCCATGAAATTAAAGATGCTTGCTCCTTGGAAGAAAAGCTATGACAAATGTAAACAGCATATTAAAAAGCAGAGAAATTGCTCTGCCAACAAAGGTCCATATAGTCAAAGCTATGGTTTTTCCAGTAGTCATGTATGGATGTGGGAGTTGGACTATAAAGAAAGCTGAGCATTGAAGAATTGATGCTTTTGAACTATGGTGTTGGAGAAGACTCTTGAGAGTCCCTTGGACAGCAAGGAGATCAAACCAGTCAATCCGAAAGGAAATCAATCCTAAATATTCATCGGAAGGACTGATGCTGAAGCTGAAGCTCCAATACTTTGGCCGCCTGATGCAAAGAGCTGACTTGTTAGAAAAAATCCTGATGCTGGGAAAGATTGAAAGCGGGAGGAGAAGGGGATGACAGAGGATGAGATGGTTGGGTGGCATCACTGACTTGATGGACATGAGTTTGAGCAAGCTCCGGGAGTTGGTGATGGATAGGAAAGCCTGGCATGCTGCAGTCCATGGGGTCGCAAAGAGTTGGACATGACTGAGTGACTGAACTGTACTGAAGTGATCTCAAATGATATTATTTCAATATGTAATCAGTAAAATTGTACTAATGGGATATTTTACATTCCTATTTTTCTGGTACCAAGTCTGTGAAATCTGTCATATATTTTACACTTATAGCACATCTCAGTTTGGACCAGCCACATTTTAGGTGCTCAGTAGCCACATGTGGCTAGTCACTTTCCTATTGGACAGTGCAAGAGCTAAGTACATCTTTTCTACTCTTCCTGTTCCTGATGAAAATATGATGTTAAATTGTCATGCATTACAACTCCACCATGAACAATTTCTAGCTATCCATTAGCCTTATCTGTTTTCAGATCTTGTTCCTAGTAAAATGAATCTGCTTATTAGATCATTAAAATTACTTTCTCTTTGTTGTTTTTACCCCTTTCACAAACCCCTCATCTGCCAACCCATCAATTTTACCTGGTTCAAGATTTCAACCCACTTTCTCCCTCAGGAAGCCTTTACCAGATCTTGTTTTCTGCTTCCCTTTGTACTAAGATTGATAATCACATTACCAGTTGATATCTATATATAGATATAGTACCTACTTCATATCATTTCATGGTAAGCATTTTATGTTGTCAGCCAGAATATTTTGATTCTGTATAACCTCTCTTCACGATAGGTCAAAGTGAGTGTTCATTGATTGGCTGATGAAGATTTGGTAGGCTAAATTTTTTAGACGCATAAATAAAGTACTGAATCATATTTCTTATTCTGTGTAATTTCACAGGTACATTCATTCACTTACCAAATATTAATTGAGCACTTATTATGAGTTAAAGACTGTGTTATGCAGTGGCTCAATACATCATGCATCTTTCAGTGTCAACACTTGGTCTTCTGTGAGATTGAAATTTATTTTACTGTTTTTATACCCCCCGCTTTTTAGAATTATAGAGCTGGAAAGGATACAGAGACCATCTGGTGTTCACTCTCTGAAGTTTGCAAATTGTGGGAACTGAAGTCCATAGAATTTATATAATTAGATTGTTTATAGAGCTTATTGGTAGTGGATCTGGATCTAGAATTCAGGTCCTATTTTTTTCTCTGGTACATTATGTTTCCTCTATATTGTGGTCACATAAATTTACAAACCCTGTGTAACAAACCTAGATTTTATGGCAAACAACACAGCTAACACTATTGCATGTTGGAACAAATTTTCAAGTTGAAAACTTTCTTTTGTCTTAAGTATTTTACCTTCTTTTACTGTGGCAGATTTTTTTTTTTTTATAAATTTATTTATTTTAGTTGGGGGCTAATTACTTTACAATATTGTAATAGTTTTTTGCCATACATTGACATGAATCAGCCATGGGTTTACATGTGTTCCCCTTCCTGGACCCCCCACCCACCTCCCTCCCCATCCCATCCCTCTGGGTCATCCCATTGCCCCGGCCCTGAGCCCTTGTCTCATGCATCGAACATGGAATGGTGTTCTGTTTCACATATGATAATATACATGTTTCAATGCTATTCTCCCAGAACGTCCCACCCTCACCTTCTCCCTCAGAGTCCATAAAATTGTTCTATGCATCTGTGTCTCTTATTCTGTCTCGCATATGTGGCAGATTTTTAAAAGTCCTGCAGCTTTCACAATCAAATTTAAGTTTGTGGATTAGTGGCAGTTAGAAAGAAGACAACATGTTCCCAAAAGTTAATTATAAATTTTATTTTTCCAAGACTTTCTGCTTCCAGGCTTCTGGCTCATCAGTCAGTAAAACTGCAGCTGTGTCTGTCACCAACATGAAGGCCTGCAAGGAAATTTGTTAAATGATACTTCCGAAGATAAATTTCAGGTTAGCCTAGAGCCATACCTCAGATGGTAAAAATCCAGTTTCACAATATTGTCTTTAACTTTAACAAGTAACAGAATAAACAGAGTTTGTATTGACAGATGGAAGTGGTGTTATAATATTCTTTAATTAATATCTGAGTCTACATATATAGCAATGACATTTCTTAAACAGAAAATATATTTAACTTTTTCCTGTTGTGCGTGTTTTATAAAAATACTTTCCTTAGTTATGGTGCTTTTTCTTGGCTGTGTCACATGGCATGTGGGATCTTAGTTCCCCCACCAAGGATTGAACCCAAGCCCCTTGCAGTCAAAGTGTGGAGTCTTAACACTGAACTGTCAGGGAAGCCCTCAAGGTGCTATGTTTAAAGGTATTGTTGTAAAAAACAAACAAACAAACAAAAACCAAAACAGAACAAAAAAGGTATTGTTGTGGTAAAATATCTGCACAAAATATGTTTGTTAAATCATATTTTCAGGTGTCATCTTTGTTTTACTGCATTTGAATAATTTCAGGTGCTTATTCCTGGTGCTCACCTTAGACAGACTGGATTTTCATTTTTTTGTGGACTGCTATCAGTTAATGGATTTGCATTTTCAATACATTTTTTGGATGATTTTTATGCACATGAAGTTTTGGGAACCTCTGATTTGAGTACAGAGAAGAGTGTATATTTAAAAACATTTCTGTCCCTCAAGATACTGATGTTTTCCTTTCCATCTGTTTTCCCATGTTTTGTTGTGTGTTAGTTACTCAGTCGTGTCCAATTCTTTGTGACTCCATGGACTGTAACCTGCCAGACTTCTCTGTCCATTGAATCCTACAGGCAAGAAACTGGAGTGGGTAGCCATTCGCTTCTTCAGAGGATCTTCCTGACTCACAGATTGAATTTGGGTCACCTGCATTGTAGGCAGATTCTTTATGATCTGAGCCACCAGGGAAGCCCTCCATGTTTCATTGTTGTTCAGTCACTCAGTTATAACCGACTGTTTGCAACCCCATGGACTTTAGCACTCCAGGCTTCTTTGTCCTTCACTGTCTCCCAAAGCTTGCTCAAACCCATGTTCATTGAGTCGGCGATGCCATCCAATCATCTCATTCTCTGTCATCCCCTTCTCCTTCTGCCTTCAGTCTTACCCAGCATCAGGGTCTTTTCAAATGAGTCAGCTCTTTGCATCAGGTGGCCAAAGTATTGGAGATTCAGCTTAAGCATAGGTCCTTCCAGGAAATATTCAGGGTTGATATCCTAAAGGTTGATTGGTTTGACCTCCTTGCTATCCAAGGGACTCTCAAGAGTCTTCTCTAACACCACAGTTCAAAAGCATCAATTCCTCAACACTCAGCCTTCTTTGTGGTCCAACTCTCACATCCACACATGACTACTGGAAAAACCATAGGTTTGACTAGACGGACCTTTGTTGGCAAAGCAATGTCTCTGCTTTTTAATATGCTGTCTATGTTTGTCATGGCTTTTCTTCCAAGGAGCAAACATCTTTTAATTTCATGGCTGCAGTCACCATCTGCAGTGATTTGGGAGAGCAAGAAAATAAAGCTTGTCATTGTTTCCATTGTTTCCCCATCTATTTGCCATGAAGTGATTGGACTGGATGCCATGATCTTAGTTTTCTGAATGCTGACTTTGAAGCCAGCTTTTTCACTCTCCTCTTTCACTTTCATCAAGAGGTTCTTTAGTTCCTCTTCACTTTCTGCCATAAGGGTGGTGTCATCTGCATATTGGAGGTTATTGATATTTCTTCCAGCAATCTTGATTCCATCTTGTGCTTCACTAGCCCGGCATTTCGCATGATGTACTCTGCAGATAAGTTAAATAAGCAGGATGACAATATATAGCCTTGATGCACTCCTTTCCCAATTTGGAACCAGTCCGTTGCATGTCCAGTTCTCACTGTTGCTTCTTGACCTGCATACAGGTTTCTCAGGAGGCAGGCAAGATGGTCTGGTATTCCCATCTCTTGAAGAATTTTCCACAGTTTGTTGTGATCCACATAGTCAAAGGCTTTCAGTTCAGTTCAGTCACTCAGTCGTACCCAACTCTTTGTGACTCCATAGATTGCACCACACTAGGCTTCCCTGTCCATCACAAACTCCCAGAGCCTGCTCAAACTAATGTCCATCACGTTGGTGATGCCATCCAACCATCTCATCCTCTATCCTCCCCTTCTCCTCCCACCTTCAATCTTTCCCAGCATCACGGTCTTTTCCAATGAGTTTTCTTCACATCAGGTGGCCAAAGTATTGGAGTTTAAGCTTCAGCATCAGTCTTTCCAATGAATATTAAGGACTGATTTCCTTTAGGATTGACTGGTTGGATCTCCTTGCTGTCTATGGGATTCTCAAGAGTCTTCTCCAACACCACAGTTCCAAAGCATCAATTCTTCAGCGCTCGGCTGTCTTTATAGTCCAACTCTCACATCCAGACATGACTACTGGAAAAACCATAGCTTTGACTATATGGAGCTTTGTTGGCAAAGTAATGTCTCTGCTTTTTAATATGCTGTCCAGTTTGGTCATAGCTTTTCTTCCAAGGAGCAAGTGTCTTTTAATTTCTTGGTTTAAGTGTAGTCAATAAAGCAGAAGTAGATGTTTTTCTGGAACTCTTTCGCTTTTTCTATGATTTAGTGAATGGTGGCAATTTGCTCTCTGGTTCCTCTGCCTTTTCTAAATCCATCTTGAACATCTGCAATTTCTTGGTTCACATACTGTTGAAGCCGGGTGGAGATCTTGTGCATTACTTTGGTAGCATGTGAGATGAGTGCAATTGTGCGGCAGTTTGTATGTTTTTTTGCCACTGACTTTCTCTCTGATTGCCATGTTTTGTTACTAGAAATAAAATCACCTGCTATCCATTAAGTTGATTGCCATGACTAGGTATTCTGAATATTCTTACCGAATCGTTTGTTCAGTTAAATGGATACCTTTATTTAATTTTAATTCCAGTCAATTAAATAATCAATATGATATTTTCAAAGTATTTACCCAAGCAAGGCTCTTTGGAGAACAACCAAATGTGTTTCAGAACTGAGCCTCCATCATACTGTGCTCCATTATTTTACCATGTGGCTGTGTTCTGTGTCTATCCCCCTGCCTAAATGTGAATTCCATGATGGTTAGGCCCAAATCTAAATTATTTTTGTGTTGCCGGTCCCAGGACCATGCCTGGTGTGAAATAACTACTTATTTTTTTATCTGTATTTGGATTTTGAATGAACAGTTATGCCACTGAGATATGTTCCAGGAAGTAGGATAGAATGATTAAGTGGTTAAGTTTGAAAGCCAAGATGTGTTCAGATACCACAGGTAACTCTAGAGAAGTGTTCAGGGAAATATAGGTGGGTTTCAATTTATGTTTATTATTAGTATTTTATTTGAATGTAGTCAAAATATATTCTATTAAGTTTTATGTATTTTTCTGTATATTATCACATAGACACTTCCTAATACTATTAAAATTTTCTAAGTATAACATTTAATGGAATGAATATACATATTTTATGGGTTTCCCTGTTGGCTTAGATAGTAGAGCATCTGCCTGCAATGCAGGAGACCCAGGTTTGATCCCTAGGTTGGAAAGATCCCTTGGAGAAAGGAATGGCAACCCACTCCAGTATTCTTGCCTGGAAAATCTCATGGACAGAGGAGCCTAATGAAAACCTCTTCAGAACTGATTCTTTCAAAAGAATCAGTTATAACTTAATGACTAAACAACAACAACAAGGGTTCAAACATATGATTCAGATGAAATGGAAAAGGGAAAAATTCACCATGTGGATTCTATTAATGCTCTGCCTGCCCAGATCCCCTCTGGTGACTTTTATTACTGCTGAGTGCCCTCTCCCAGCTTTTGTGAACTTCTCTTCTTTTTTCCTTTATTGAGATATCTTTGACATATAAAAATTATATATTTTTAAGTTGTACAACTTGATGTTTTGATATATATATCCATTGTAAAGATTGCCACAATCCAAGTAATACATACATCACCTCTGCATAATTACCACTCTGAGAGTGTGTGTGTATGTGTGTGTGTGTGTGTGTGTGAGAAATATTACTTGCCACTCTCTTCAGACGACTGCCTTGGGGCTATGGGAGCCACTTTGCCACAGGCACAAGGAACCTGGAATTCTAGGGCATTCTCCATCAGAATCTCACCTCACTAGGTAGCTATTAGTTAATAACTGACTGCTTCCAAAATATGAAAGCTCAGCACATTTGCTTTGAGTAGGAAAAACTGTGGAGTATAATTTGCACTTCAGAATTCCCCTGCAGGATCAGGCTGAAACTGCCCATGGGAGACTTTACCTGAAAGTCACATCATGTTTGGCTTCTGCTCTACCCTTAGCTGCTTCCACAGAGCCTTTTCCAGTGTTTGCTGAGAGCACTTCTTCAATAAATTATTTGCAAGCAGATTCTTATTTCAGGGTCTGTATTTGGAGAGCTTCACCTAAGAAATCCTGTTATCAAGTGGCTTCAGGTTTTAGGCTTTCCTCCATTCTTTTATCACTTAACGTAGTTGAACTCATACTGCAACCACACAATCATCTACTTTTATTAGCAACTGAACAACAGCAATCTCATTAAATAATATTTCAACCATGTCATTAGTGACTTCACAATTTTCCACTGGTGTCTAGTTTAATATACATTTTTGGATTGCCAAATATTTTTGCTGTTGCTTTAACTTTATGAAAAGTTCTCTGATGACTAACTCAACGTTTTCCTTATTGTATTACCCTAGGATATAGTCACAAAATGTCTACAAACATTTTCATAATGTAAACTTTGCAAAAATTAGGCCAGTTTAAAAAGACACTATTAATGAATGAGTACACTAGCTTGACTACTACCTTGGCAATACTGAATAAGAACAGTTTAAGCATTAATTTCTTAGATATTATATGGCACTAAACATCGTATTGACAACAACAATTTATTAAGCACTTTTTTTGTGTTAGGATATAATCAGATGCTTTGCCAAGATTATTTTGTTCAATCCTGCAAACAAACATGTGAAATGATTATGATGATGAGGGAACCAAAACAGAGATATAAATACTTTGTGAGGCTCTTACAGCTGGTAGGTGGCCAAGCTAGGACTTGACATAAGGTTTGACTGTGAACCTGTGCTCTCCACCAGTTTTCTATCAGCGATATTGTTTAATTTGTATTTTTTTTTTTACTACTAGCTATGTTAAGCATTTCCTCCATTTATTTATTTTCAACTTGTATTTCTTCTTGTATGGATTATCTGATTGTGTCCTGCCAATTCATCTATTAGAATATTGATATATTTTCTCACCATTTTGCATAATATATGAACTATTATATACTATAGTTTGGGGCCCTCTGCAAATAATATTTGTTGAAAATATTCGGATCCATTTTATTTCTTAGGTTGTTTTTATTATAAACATAAAGTTCTTATTTTACTGTTTTTCTCTGTATAACTTCTTCAAATTAATTGAAACATCAAATATGATTGTTTCAAAGAGCTGATATGCTTTACTAATATTTAGAATTTTGATTTATAAAATGTTTACTTGTTTAATTCAAATTGTGTATATATGGTATATACTTTTAGTATATTGGCTATTTTGGAGACAAGAAGAATGAAACAACATATAAGGTAGTGTTTTAGCAAATGAACATGGAAGTTGGATGGAGTTGTGTGAGGGAAGGTACTGTGTGATTTTACATATAGGCATGGAATCTGGTTAGAAGGCTTTTCAATTAACCCACTCTTGATATGACAAGAGTCTGAAGTAGAGTGTTTGCAATGGAAGGAAAACAAGGAAACAGTAACACAGACTCACATAAGCTCTGTGGCTTCCCTTTTCTCTTTATGTCACACATTGAGTGTGAAACACTATCAGATGGAGAATACTGAAGAATTCCTAGTAATTTGGGGTTTTACAAACATAAACATTATTTTCTGGGAAAAAATATTGTAGTTACAATTCAGGTAAAAGCACATTTATTTTTTTAGACCAAATTGTGTGTCTTTAGAATTGATTTTACCTAAACAAGCTACTAATTATGAGATCATTGTCTACTGAGCCAGAAAAGCCATACTGGCATCTATCTACTGTGGATTTATGCATTTTTATGGATTTAATGTGATGGGGAAAAGATTATTGGAAGTAAATTATGCACTTCTGCTCTTTAGCTGTCATCTGTAGCTGGTTGCTTGTCTCTTGGTTTCTATGACTGTTCCAAAGGCAGTTCTTGTGGTGTTTGGAACAGAATACAACCCACAATTGACCTCACTTAAAACTAGTCTAACTAGTTAACCCAGTTACTTTTACAGTGTGAGTGACAAAGTTTTATAATATTTGAGGAATATAAGGAAATAGTTAATATAATAATGGCTAACATTTGAAGAGAACCTTACTGTTTACACATGCTTTCACAATATATTATTTAATCTTCATTATAGCATAAGAAAGAATTATCTTGAATCTAAAACCTATCTTCAGTTTCCATGCATTATACAATGCTGAAAGAACTGTTTTCAGTTAGTAGAAAGGAAGTCTTAGAGTTGTTCCTAACAAACATCAGGTATCAAGGGTTGTGGCGTGAAAGAAAGGAAAACATAAGCAAATGGATAAATAAGAGGAGAGGGGCAAATCTAAAAAGCATTTCTTAGAAATAAATTCCTCATAGTGAAGACTGGGTGTGTGAAGGAAGTTTCTTTCTTCTCTAGTTTGAGTCTACTGTTTGGAATGATTTGTAAATGTTCAAGCTTGATGGCTAGAAATTGGATAGTTGATATCCCCAAAGCACGTGAAACATTTTTAAGTAATGACTTTCCACTCATCAAGGTTGATGATAATGATGATGATGACAGTTAATGTTTACTCAGACTTACCGTGGATCACGTACTATGCTGACAGATTTACATGCAATATGTCATAATTCATACAATAATCTGATGAAACAATCTGTTTCCCCATTTTTAAACAAGGGAAAATGAAGCATAGAGAGCTTGATCAATAGTAAGTGACTGTGATGTGATTGGATACCTGACTGTGTACGTGCTAAGTCGCTTCAGTCATGTCTGACTCTTTGCAACCCTATGGACTGTAGCCCGCCAGGCTTTTCTGTTTATGGGGTTCTCCAGGCAGGAATCCTGGAGTGGGTTGCCTGCCATCCTCCAGGGGATCGTCCCAACCCTGGGATGGAGCCCTTGTCTTCGGTGTCTCTTGCATTTGCAGGTGGGTTCTTTACCACTAGAGCCACTCAAGCCCAGATACCTGATTACCTGACTCCAAAGTTTACATATTGAATGATTCTCCTCTTCTATAGGACAAATATTAGGGACACCCTAGAAGATTTGTCTGTTAAAAAATCTTGCTATTTAGCAGTATATTCTAATTGGGTGAACTGCTCAGGGAAGTTTGACACCAGTAGTCACTGGTTATTCTTGTTAGGGGAAGATCCTCTGGAGGAGGGTATGACAACCCACTCCAGTATTCTTGCCTGGAGAATCCTATGGACAGAGGAGCCTGGCAGGCTATAGTCCATAGGGTTGCAAAGAGTCAGAAATGGCTGAAGCAACTTAGCATGCATGCGCATTCTTGTTAATGGGTTTCCCCAAGCAACGTATAAAACCTACTGTTATACAGGCCACAGGGCTGAGCTCGCTTCTCCACCGGACCACTGACAAAATGCCTGGTGCCTTCGTGAGACAGCGGCATGGCCAAAGTGGGAGGGAGGGTGAGCCCCCACAGCACAGCTCTGTCATCTTAATGTTTGGCTTTGCTTTATTACTGATTTACTGATTATGCCTATTTTGTAGATAAGAAACCTGAGGCCCAGAGAGATTTGCCTGGTTTTAGTGAATGTTTATCCTTGTTGGCGAGCAGGAAACAATGTTTTGGACCTGAAGAGGTTTTCATTAAACATAAGTGGTGTGGAAGATAAAGATCTCAGATCTCCTTTTCTGGAAAGCTACTCTGGAAACTCCATAAACTGCAGAATATCCATCAGTCTAGATAATTTTCCATAGGAAGTAAAAGGCTTTCTATATTTGGTTGGGTTCTAAAAATACTAGGCTCTAATAGAGAAGAGATATTTCTCTGCTAAGAAAATAAATCTTTTTTTTTTCTTTTTTTCTCGGAATGCTAACTTCCTTGCTTCTTGCCTTTTCAGAAAATGTGAGTTCTCTCAGCAGCTAAGAGCACAGATCTGGTTGCTGATCAAGACTGAAGTGAGGCCTGAGAAAATGCAGAACTGAGGTAAAAAGTTCCAGGAAACACTGTAAATCCTGTCACGATGTTCTGTGGTATTTCAAATGCTTAGAAAAAGGTGAACCTGAGGTGAATATGAAAAAGGTAAAGGCTTAGTTTAGCCTGAGAAACATAAATGGAAAAGCAAAATGTGAATTTTTGTTTTTAATATAAAATAAGGATGGCTTTTTGCTTATGTTGAAAAGAGGAAACATTAGTTAATTTGAGTGTGGGGCACACTTTGGATAAAATCTAAATTTTTAAAATCATAATCCTTAAGGCTTTTAGTCATTTGGCCTCACAGACTCTGGTCATGGTGACCTTCTACACTTGTTTTGGCCTAAGGACCTTTTGCATCTGCCATTCCCTCTGCCTGTAAGGCCTCTCCTGTTGCTTTCGCTTGGAGGGTTCATCCTCATCATTCAGATCTCAGTTCAGTTGTCATCTCCTTAGAAAGCCTTTGCTGGATCATGCTATGCAGCCCTTGTGTTCCCCCTCACCACCATACTGTCTGCTCTTGGTTTTCCTCTCCTCTAGGATGCGTGGGAAGATGGTACTTTCCTGACACTCGTACAGGCAGGCAGACCTCTGGGGTAAGTTTTAGGCAATTTGATATAGTTAAAATGGATATGATGATTGAGTCTCATCAGCCATGGTGTTATCTCCGAGCAAAGCATGGAGCAGAGCCCCCCTGACATAGGTGTAAGAAAAAGCTCCAATTGTCTTGTTTTAGAATACCAAGATTTGGAGGGTTGTTTGTTATTGTAACATAACCACCCTCATTTGTCTGAAATATCATCCTTGTGTTTTATTTTCTTCAGAGCACTTGTCCCTCTTCAAAATGATCTCATTTATTTATTCTTAATCTCTCCTACTTCCAAACATTGCTAGATGTGTTCATTGCACACAACACACTAAAGGATTAAACTTCCATGTGGCTCCCCATCAAACCCAAACAATCTTAAACAGGTCTCTCAGAATAGCCCTTAGGCCCTCTGTTAACAGCTTTGACATGAATCTGGTGAACAAGAGAGGCCCATGAATGGCCCTTGGTGAGCTACCCAGTACCTTGATGCTCTCCCTGGAAAAATGCCCAGCCCATTTTTCCTAACAGAGGGAAGCTACTTAACTTATTCCAGAAAGACTCTAAGACTAGCAGAACCAAACGAATGGAAACTGTTTCCTATCCCTAGTGAGAGTCTCCTCCAAGCATGTGCTATAGGAAAGAAGAAGGTGTGTGTTTCCCTAGCCCACAGATTCTGTTCTCCCCCATCCTCACCCTATTAGCTGGATAGAACTGATATCCCTGTAGGCTGGGGGGATATGGTGATCCCAACAGGTGCGGGTCACCAGCCCTGCCTTGGATGTGTCGATTTGGTGTGTAAAGCTTTAAAGGAATGTCTCCATTTAGAAAACGAAGCTTCTGCTCTGCATCAGTAGTTTCCAAATTGTGATTGCTGAGGTGCTGTAAGAAGCAAAGAGATTACTGACTGCTATCCCCTCCTTTGTTTCCTCTTCAGCCAAAGCATCTCTTTTTACACAAATCTGCTTCATAGATTGAAGATTCTGTATAGTTGTTCATTTGAATATGAATTTGTTGCTTTAAAATGAATTGAAAAATAGGACTAGATATTTTCTAAATCTCTTTCTGTTTCCAACGTTCTAAAAATCTAGGACTTTGGTATGTTTAAGGTAGTGTGCTGGGCACAAGGTACAGTGAGGCACATGAAAATTGATGAAAACATCACCACTGACTTCCCAATTTGGCAGAAGAAAGAGACTCTTGCATAAATAATAGCAGAAAATGAATAAATGTCCGGGAAAGGATGGAGGAGAGGAGTGTGCCAAGTGCGGACTGTCTGTGAAAGTCACCGCCAAATGCAAGGCCTGCTCTTATAGGCCCTTCCCACCCCATCCCAGCAGCGTGCTTGATGATGGGGAATCTTCTCCAGGTCTTGACACAGGCTTTTATTGCTTCTAAATTGACTTTGGTACCCAGTTTGCCAGTACTCAGCTTCTTGCTTTGTTTTCTTATTCATCCCTGGGTCTTCTATCTGCTATATTCCATGCCTTTTAGCAATTTTATTTCCTATAAAAAATACTGATGGCACGTGGCTAACAATTTAAAAATATAATATCTCTCACTGATAAGAGATTTAGAGATGAAAAATATTGATAGTTAGATATATAGATTTGTGTCCCTGGTGCTACCTCTAATAACCTCTAATAACTCAGAGACAAACGTGTTATCATGTCTTATTTCGGAAGTGTCCTCTGATTATCCATGGTTCTGATAAAGGCTCTGCTACTATCTTTGGATTTGCAGCTGTTATTTTCACTCACCTTGGCTTTAGTTTTTTCTGTATATGAAGAGGTTAGGTCTTACTATCTTACTGTATTTTAGTCTTTCTCTTTTTTTGGTCATGCATTCATTTATTTAAGTTTCTAAATTTAACAAATATGAAATATACTCATGTGCCTTAAAATTCAAATTTTAATTTTTATTTCCATGGGGTCGCAGAGTCAGACATGACTAAGTGACTGAACTGAAAATTCAAATGCTACAAGCTTACACACAGTTAAGTTTCTCACTCCCATTCCTGCCTTCTGTTTGCCCAGTTCCCACCCTTACCCTACCCCATTTTTGTTGTTTTTTAGTCACTAAGTTGTCTCTAACTCTTTGCAGCCCCATGGACTACAGCACGCCAGGCTTCCCTGTCCTTCACTATCTCCTGAAGTTTGCTCAAACTCATGTCCATTGAGTCGGTGATGCCATCCAACCATCTCATCCTCTGTCATCCCCTTCTTCTCCTGCCTTCAATCTTTCCCCATAGGTAACTATTTTTATTACTTTTTATTAGATTTTCTAGATCTCCTTCCAGGAAATTTCCCTGTGAACATAAATACAAATATCTTACCCCTCCTTCCCCCATTGGTACAATTGAGGAGCACATTGTATACACTCTTGCTACACAAAAGCCTATCTTTTCTATTGATAGAATATGTCTTCTTTCTTTTGTTCAGCTGGTGAGCATTCCATTTTACTGGTATAGTTTAATTTATTTAGCTAGTCTCCTCAGTATAGTTGTATGTATTGCTTCTTATTTTTTGCTATTATAACTATGTTGTAATAAATATCCTTGTGCATGTGTCATTTTTAATGTATGCAAATATATCTGAGAAGAAATCCCTAGAAGTGGGATTGCTAGGTGAAAGGGTGTAAATTTGTAATTTTGATAGCTGTAGTCAAATAGCCCTCCATAGGCACTGTATTTACTGCATGACTCTTCCACTAAAAGTGTATGAAAGTGCCCATTTCCCCACAGCTTCACCATCAGAATGTGCTCTCACACTCTTGGATTTACCCTGTCTAGTAGGTGCAATATGGTATCTCAATGCAATTTTGATTTGCATTTTCCTTTTTATGATTCAGGTTAATCATCTTTTAAATGTTCAAGAACCATTTGTATTTTAAGATTCTGTTCTTAATCCTGAGATTTCTAATTGGCTTATGGCAAAAACAGTACTCCTCTGGTTTATCTAGAGTTTCATCAAGCCATGTCCCAGACTGTGGATGCTCTCTGTGTTCACTTCAGCCTTCTCATTGATTTTATACTTGGAAACAAGTATCTTATACTTAGCCTATTCTTCATTGTCTGTGTTCATCTTTTCTAAAAATATTTTTTATTGAAGTATAGTTGATTTATAATGTTGCATTATTTCTGCAAAATGACTCATATATATATATATTCTTTTTCATATGTTCTTCCACCACAGTTTATCACAGGATGTTGAATATATTTCCCTGTGCTATACAATAGGATGTTGTTATTTATCTGTTCTGCATATAATAGCTTGTATTTGCTAATCCCAAATTCTCAACACTTCCTTCCCCTACCCTCCTTTGTTCTTTTCTCTCTCTCTTTCTCAATTTGACCATGCCACATGGCATGTGGGACCTTAGTTCCCCAATCAGGGATCAAACCTGTGGCCTCTGAATTAGAAGCACAGAGTCTTAACCACTGGACCAAGGGAAGTCTCGTGTTCATCTCTTTTTAATTCTACATTGTGCACTCACCTGACTTTTGTATGGAAGAGTATGGCTCCTTGCTTTCCAGGAGTAACACTCCTATCCAAAGCAGCTGCTGAGACATTCACTAGGATTGCCTCATTGCTACATAATTCCCTATGGTCTTGTTAACCATAAAAAAGCAAATACAAGCAAAACAAACAAAATACCAAGAACTTTCTCTCCTTGTGTTCAAATCCAAGAAGGCTAGATATTCTCTCACTGAAGACAGAGTAATCAGTGTCATCAGTGTGTGGAATTTTCCTGTGGCTTTTGACCTGATAGACTATTGGCACATAGATACTGTGTGAAGGCATATTTACATCCTGATGCAAATGTATGGTGGGGATATAGAGGGACTTGGCAAAGAGAATATGTGAGAGATTTGGCAAATACAAATGCGTGCAGAAAGAGGTCATGAGCTATGGTGGTATCTGACCTCTAAGTTCTGAAGTAGATCCCTCTGTCAACTTTAAAGTATCTGGGTGATTTGGTATTGGATATGATATATAATATCCATTTCCTTTGTCAAAGGGCTTTCAAAGGCAAAGGACAGCACTTTCATTTTCTTGTATAATAAGCACACATCCACAGTATCAAGACAGTTACTAGCATAATGTAGATAATTTTGATGGGATAGATGCCATTTTTCCACTACTGCATAAGAACCTGGAATGTTAGGTCCATGAATCAAGGTAAATTGGAAGTGGTCAAACAGGAGATGGCAAGAGTGAACATTGATATTTTAGGAATCAGTGAACTGAAATGGACTGGAATGGGTGAATTTAATTCAGATGACCATTATATCTACTACTGTGGGCAAGAATCACTTAGAAGAAATGGAGTAGCCATCATAGTCAACAAAAGAGTCTGAAATGCAGTACTCGGATGCAGTCTCAAAAACAACAGAATGATCTCTGTTCGTTTCCAAGGCAAACCATTCAGTATCACAGTAATACAAGTCTATGCCCCAACCAGTAACGCTGAAGAAGCTGAAGTTGAATGGTTCTATGAAGATCTACAAGATCTTCTAGAACTAACACCCAAAAAAGATGTCCATTTCATTATAGGGGACTGGAATGCAAAAGTAGGAAGTCAGGACATACCTGGAGTAACAGCCAAATTTAGCCTTGGAGTACAAAATGAAGCAGGGCAAAGGCTAACAGAGTTTTGCCAAGAGAATGCACTGGTCATAGCAAACACTCTATTCCAACAACACAAAGGACGACTCTACACATGGACATCACCA
Organism: Giraffa tippelskirchi; assembly: GCF_054371585.1. Taxonomy (NCBI): domain Eukaryota; kingdom Metazoa; phylum Chordata; class Mammalia; order Artiodactyla; family Giraffidae; genus Giraffa; species Giraffa tippelskirchi. The sequence continues at coordinate 186,916,828 of NC_137276.1, read as the reverse complement.
GATGGTCAATACCAAAATCAGATTGGTTATATTCTTTGCAGCCAAAGATGGAGAAGCTCTATACAGTCAGCAAAAACAAAACCAGGAGCTGACTGTGGCTCAGATCATGAACTCCTTATTGCCAAATTCAGACTTAAATTGAAGAAAGTGGGGAAAACCACCAGATCATTCAGGTATGACCTAAATCAAATCCCTTATGATTATACAGTGGAAGTGACAAATAGATTCAAAGGATTAGATCTGATAGAATGCCTGAAGAACTATGGACAGAGGTTCCTGACATTGTACAGGACGCAGTGATCAAAGCCATTGCCAAGAAAAAGGAATTGCAAAAAGACAAAATGGTTGTCTGAGAAGGCCTTAGTGATAGCTGAGAAAAGAGAAGGGAAAGTCAAAGGAGAAAAGGAAAGATATACCCATTTGTATGCAGAGTTCTAAAGAATAGCAAGGAGAGATAAGAAAGCCTTCCTCAGTGATCAGTGCAAAGAAATAGAGGAAAACAATAGAATGGGAAAGACTAGAGATCTCTTCAAGAAAATTAGAGATACCAAAGGAACATTTCATGCAAAGATGGGCACAATAAAAGACAGAAATGGTAGGGACCTAACAGAAGCAGAAGATATTAAGAAGAGGTGGCAAAAATACACAGAGGAGCTATGCAAAAAAGATCTTCATGACCTAGGTAGGTGGTGTGATCACTCACCTAGAGCCAGACATCCTGATATGTGAAGTCAAGTGGGCCTTAGGAAACATCACTACGAACAAGGCTAGTGGAGGTGATGGAATTCCAGTTGAGTTATTTCAAATCCTAAAAGATGGTGCTGTGAAAGTGCTGCACTCAATATATCAGCAAATTTGGAAAACTCTGTAGTGGCCACAGGACTGGAAAAGGTCAGTTTTCATTCCAATCCCAAAGAAAGACAATGCCAAAGAATGCTCAAAGTACCACACAGTTGCAATCATCTCACACTTTAGGAAAGTAAAGTAATGCTCAAAATTCTCCAAGCCAGGCTTCCACAGTATGTGAACTGTGAACTTCCAGATGTTCAAGCTGGAACAAATTGTCAACATCGTTGATCATTGAAAAAGCCAGAGAGTTCCAGAAAAACATCTACTTCTGCTTTATTGACTATGCCAAAGCCTTTGACTGTGTGGATTACAACAAACTGTGGAAAATTCTTAAAGAGATGGAAATACCAGACCACATTACCTGCCTCCTGAGAAATCTGTATGCAGGTCAAGAAGCAACAGTGAGAACTGGACATGGAACAACAGCCTGGTTCCAAATTGGGACAGTCAAGGCTGTATATTGTCACCCTGCTTATTTAACTTATATGTAGAGTACATCATGCTAAATGTTGGGCTGGATGAAGCACAAGCTGGAATCAAGATTGCCGAGAGAAATATCAATAACCTTAGATATGCAGATGACACCACCCTTATGGCAGAAAGTGAAGAAGAGCTAAAAAAATGAAAGAGCTTAATGAAAGTGAAAGAGGAAAGTGAAAAAGTTAGCTTAAAACTCAACATTCAGAAAACTAAGATCATGGCCTGCAGTCCGATCACTTCATGGCAAATCAACGGGGAAACAACGGAAACAATGAGAGACTTTATTTTTCTGGGCTCCAAAATCACTGCAGATGGTGACTGCAGCCATGAAATTAAAAGACACTTGCTCCTTAGAAGGAACACTATGACCAACCTAGACAGCATATTAAAAAGCAGAGACATTAGTTTGCCAACAAATGTCTGTCTAGTCAAAGCTATTGTTTTTCCAGTAATCATGTATGGATGTGAGAGTTGGACTATAAAGAAAGCTGTGCACTGAAGAATTGATTCTTTTGAACTGTGGTGTTGGAGAAGACTCTTGAGAGTCCCTTGTACTGAAAGGAGATCCAGCAGTCCATCCTAAAGGAGATCAGTCCTGAATATTCACTGGAAGGACTGATGCTAAAGCTGAAACTCCAGTACTTTGGCCACCTGATCTGAAGAACGACTCACTAGAAAAGACCCTGATGCTGGGAAAGATTGAAGGTAGGAGGAGAAGGGGATGACAGAGGATGAGATGGTTGGATGGCATCACTGACTCAATGTACGTGAGTTTGAGTAAGCCCCGGGAGTTGGCGATGAACAGGGAGGCTTGGCGTTCTGCAGTCCATGGGGTTGGAAAGAGTCAGACATGACTGAGCAACTGAACTGAACTGATGCCATCCAGGGTTGGCTTCAGGGGTATGTGAACTGTTCATTTGCTTAGGGTCATGTGCTCAATAGGGCCCTATGCTTACTTTAATGCTGCTCTGCTTTAAGAAATCCTTAATTTTTACATAAAGGGATTGATCCCTCATTTTCGTTCTGACTGAACCCAAGAAATTATGTAATGGTTCTGATACAACCTGAGATTAGATTGCCTGGTGAATCAAGTTGCTTTGTAGAGCAAAATAAAATGGATTGGTGTTTACTCTTTGCCCATCCCTGCTTTAAAGATTTATAAATATTGCATTTAATAGGTAATGCCAAATATTCCCATTTTGTAGTGAGGGAAGCTGAGATTTAGTATTAAGTAAATTTTCCCAAGATAATGGAAAGAACTCATGTCAGAGTTGAATGTCCTGGATACACATTCAACTCTGCATCCTTCTCACTCTAATTACCTCCTAAGAGCCCAGTCTCCAAATGCCAACACATTGGGAGGTAGGGCTCCAACTTATGAATTTTGAGGGAACAAAAACATTCAGTCCATAACATCATCTGAGAGTTAACATAGCATACTGTAGATATGAGTGTACAACACACACAGACACACAGACATACATACAAATAGAAGGATCCATCACAGATCATGGATGGAATATTAATTAATCTTGTTATTTCCCATTTAAACTACTGTGTCAGTTTTTTTCTGATTAAGTGCATTTAATAGTAAGCAGAATGTTATTAATTAATTAAATAGTGTTTTATTTTCTCATGTAACAAGAAACCCAGAGATAAATGGTTGCTGGTGTTTGTTCAGTAGCTTGAAGCTGTTGGGGTTGAAGTCTTTATGATTCTCCTGCCTTTAGTTCATGGTTACAAGATGATGGCTGTAGCTGTTGGCCACATTTCAGGCACAAGAAATAAAAAATGAGAAGGAGCGAAAAGATGTATGCCGAAGAGTGTTTAACAGGTTTTTCTAGGAGCTCCACCCAATGACTTCAGCTTACATTTTATTGACCAGAACTATATTATAGTGGCTGCCATTACCTACTTGTAAGGAAAGCCAAGAAATACAGGTTTCCTCTGCTTCCTTAAAGTCGAGTGTTTATATGAAATGTTTTGTTAAGCTGAAATGGCACGAAGCAAATAAACAGTTACCTTAGGACACATCTTGCTAACGGATGCACAAAATTAGTGGGGACAAAGCACAGATGCTCACAGAGTTTAAATGATATGGTGGCTTGATGCTGAGATGTTGAGTGTAGTTCCCAGGGAAGGAGATTGGTGGGGCCACTCTCGCAGCTTGGGTGCTCTTTGTCTCTATAACAGCTGCTGCAAAACAAACACTCAATGCTATTTCACCTTTTGCCTTTTTTTTTTTTTTTAATAAAAGCAAAATCCTCTTGGGATATCTTTTGGTTAGTGAAAATATGTAGTAACATAGGTCTTTTGTAAAAGCAAAGTGGGGTAAACCAAACTTTTGAAAAGCCGGGGATACCTGTATAAGTTTTTTCGGGGAATATTAATATGCCCTCTAACATGTGGATTGTGTTAATAAGCAAGTAGAGAAATAGAGATAGTGAGTTGGAAGTCAACATTATGTAGCACAAGTCCATCCCAATAGCTGTAAAGCTATTGTGAATTTACAGACCCTCCTGCAATGGATAGATAGTCCTCTCACACAGCAGAGCTTTAGGAAATGCCTGCCACAAAAGGGATTTTTAAACAATATATCAAAAGGAAACCACATTTAAGGGATCAGAGAAGGCAGCATACTTTAGACACTGGAGTCTTTACTCAGGACAGCCACTAGTTTAATCCAGTTGCAACCTGCGGAAAGTTTTTTGTGGTTGGCAGACGTGCTGCCTCAAGTCTGCCTTTTGGCTCTCATAATGATTCCTGCTTCTGATTTCCTGTGGTTAGAGCACACTGTTTTCTTTCATTCAGAGACATCTTGTTCTTGTCTGAGTCACTACACCATTACTCATCTTCTGTTGGCTCCTTGTTGGGTTTTCCATAAGGTTATCCAAGGAGATGCAGAGACATGAAAATCACTGAGCTGCTATAGATCAAAAGTAGGGTGTTGAGATGCACTATTCATATTTCTTCCTTTCAATATTTCTTAGGATGTATTTCAGACCGAGCGAGGCAGACATCCTCTGATTAGCACCCATACCAATTGCTGCTTTAAGCTTGCCTTTTACTCCATAGGTTTCTATACTTAAGTTGGTCCAAGGAGTTGGTTTCATAGACTGTTACTGATGCAGGGAAACAGAATTGGAGTTTATTTTTTTACTTTATTTCAGTCTCAAATTTGTAAATTGGTGTGCAGTTGCTCCACTTTCTGCTATAAGAGAGATGAAAAGTAAAGTTACCTGTTTCTTTACTTTTTTTATTTTATTTTTATACAATTATTTGGGTCTTCCCCTTTTTATTTTGATTGGCAATTCCAGTTTTTATTTTTTATTTTTTGACTGTGTTGTGTGGCATGTGAAATCTTAGTTCCCTGACCAGGGATCAAGCCCACATGCCCTGAAGTGGAAGCGCAGAGTCTTAACTGTTGGAATGCCGGGGTATTCCTTACCTGCCTCTTTAAAAAGCTAGGGTTATAGATCACTGTTGTCACAACGCATAACATTAGTTATGCAGAGAGTGGAGCAAAAGCTAGGGACATTCAATGGGGGGCATCATAGTTAAGTTGGCTTCTCTTGTAGCTAGTTGGTAAAGAATCTGCCTGCAGTGCAGGAGACCCGGGTTTGATCCCTGGGTTGGGAAGATCCCCTGGAGAAGGAAATGGCAACCCACTCCAGTATGTTTTCCTGGAAAATCCCATGGACAGAGGAGCCTGGTGGGCTGAATCCATGGGGTCGCAAAGAGTTGGGCACAACTGAGCAACTAACACTGTAACACTATAGTTAAGTCAGGTGAAGGGATATGAGAGCAAAGAGAAGATTCATGCGAGAAACATGGCTTGGGTAGAAGGCACAGAGTATGGCTACTAATTGGAATGAGGAGAGGGAAAGGGAAGGCAGAAGAGAATCAAAGTTGATTCAGGCGTCAGGACTCTGAGGATGGAACTGCCACTGGGCTCAAGAAACTCAAAGTAGGATCTGTTTGGGAGTAATAGTAGGGACGATGTGCTCTGTGTTCTTCCATATATTAGTACTTTGTGGTGAAGGTAGAGGATGAAAGTATCACTAACTAGACTGGTATGGGTTATTAAAATGCTTAGCTGCAAATCTCTTCCCAATCACTTTGTGACAGCATTTGATTTGAATTTTGAATTTAGATCTATTGGGTAACATGCATAAAACCCATTATATATGAAAATGAGGTGAGAATTTGTATTTCATCACTATCCCATCTCTCCTGTGTGTGTTAGTCACTCAGTTGTGTCTGACTCTTTGCAACCCCATGGACTGTAGCCTGCCAGGCTCCTTTGTCCAAGGAATTCTCCAGGCAAGAATACTGGACTGGTAGCCATTCCCTTCTCCAGGGGATCTACCTGACCCAGGTATCAAACTCATGTCTCCTGCATTGCAGGTAAATTCTTTACTGCCTGAGCAATTTTCAGATACTATAAAAATTTGGGGTGGAAACTGAGGCACAACTGAACCCCCCACCTCACGCCTCCATTTGCCATTTCAAGGTCTAGCTGTACACCCTCCTGCTCTCTATCCCCAGTGGAATGAGCTGCATGTAGGCAGTCTTTTGCCAGGGGGAGGATTTCAGGAGCCCATCTGGTGGCCCATGTGTGGAGAGGCTTGCCAGGGTTAAGGGCTGTGGATGGTGGAGCAGGAGGAGGAGTGTTGTTGGAGGAGCAGCTGCTGTGTGTGTGCATGGGGGGATGGTCAGCACTGAATAAGGGACCCCAGCTGGGGTTCCATAATAATATCAGTGTGGGACAGGCAGAGACCTCTGCTGTCCAGATGGGGAAACTGAGGTGGAGGCTTCAGTTTCCAATCTTTGAGAAAGGAGGGGCCAGCCATCAGCTATTGAGGTTCATTCATCTTCCCCAGGAAGGCCCCATGGCCCCGGAGCTGCAGTGCCTTATCAGCAGTAACTCAGTGACACACAAGCAGGGCCAGCAGCTGGGTCCCCTGGCCACACAGACCCCCTCCACTCCTGCCACACTGAGGGGCACCCTCCTCCACCTTAGATGCTGGAAGAAGGAGTGCCCGGCCCAGGCACCTGCCTTCCCTTGCTCACATGCCTGAGAAAGTCTCATTTTTAGCACCTGGTCTCTTTTCCCTACCTGGAGGGGGAGCTCAGGGGACAGAGTGGGAAGAAAGCAGCCAAGGGGGACAGGGAGATGTGGAAGTAGGCCCCAGGGGACATCTGATCATTCTTTTCTCCCCACCCCAAGGGGGCCCAGACACAGAGAGTGGCCCTTACCACCGTGCAGCGTGGAGATGAAGAGGACGCTGTACTGGTCCTGAAGCTGGTAGTCCAGCAGTTCCCAGTCGGCATCATTAATCAGCACCAGAATCCCTGACTGCAGGGATCAACAGCTGTTGCCTTGGATGAACCGCTCTGGCCACTCTGCTCTTTTAGCAAATTCTTCTTGATCCAGACAAGGAGGTTCTGGATGTCCCAGGGTGCCTCCTGTCCAGGTAAGGTGACTTGATGCTTCTCCACACTGTTGAACAGGAGCTTCGCATTGCCTCCAAACTCAACCTCCACTGACAAGGGTGCTGCCATGTTGAGGAAGCTGAACTCACCAGAAACTCCCCATCTCTTCTAGTCTCTTCCATTTCCCTGAGCCTGAATGATCACATACTCCAAGGAAATTGAACTTTATGTGTTAAATACTTTTTTCCTTAAAAATTGTAAAATAATATTGTCTCTTTCAGGGGACATCTTTTTGTGTTTGCCAAATTGGTATCCAGCTTTCCTAACCCAGCATTTTCCAGCTGGCTTTGATCACATGGACAAATTGCTTGCTTGGATGGCAACCTACACACACTCTAACAACAGTCCTTTAATATACCCACTTTGTAGAGTGATTTCTATTGACGATTAATGAATTATCCCTGGATGATAAAGAGTGTTTAAAATAAATGAAGATATTTGACTCTTCTGATTGGCACCCATACAAATCACTACTTTAAGCTTATCTCTCTAGGTTTCCATATTTAAGTTGGTCCAAGGAGTTGTTTTTTCTGAGGCAGGGAAACAGAATTGAGTTTTATTTCTTTATTTCTTTCTTGTCTTTTGATAGGACTCTGTACATGGGCTGCATAGTGTGACAGCAGCTATATGCTTATCCCCATCACAACTGTGCACTTGGAATATAAAAAGGGCAACGTTAATATAAATTTCCATGTCCCATCATCCCTGCCAGATTAGGGCACATCAAAACAGCGTTCTATGTATCTTGAAAGACCTTTGACCTATTATATAGCTCAGCTAGCAAGAGTGTATGTTTTTTAGCTCAATCTTGGTTCCATTTTATGTTCAGATTCTTAGTTATTTCAACCTGTTTTTGTATTTTAGAGCTGTAGGCTCGTTTAAGTGATTTTTGGAAGAGGAAGTACTCGCATATGCATCAGTGAACCCTGGTATAGCTCCCAGAAGCTCTCTCAAGCCTGATTGTGCATGTAGAGTTGATGTAAGTAATAGAAATCTTTTTTGGTTTTGGTGAAGAAAGTATTTCTTTCATGTATTTTCTTAGCTATCACCAGCCAGTGGGTACACTCATTAGTCAAAAAACAAGAAACAAACCTAATATTGTTGAGCCCGTTTTATGTGCCAGAAACTCTTTCGAGCTTTTTACTTATTTAATCCTCTCAACGATTCTGTGAGTTAGGTCCTGCCATTATCCCTACTTAATAGATGTGAAAATTGAGACCCAGAGATGTTGGTGAGTTGTTTGCACAGTTAGTGTGGAACCTGAGTTTGAACCCAGGTCATTTGATTCCTGAGCTCACATGATTAACAAGAACATGATATTGTCTCATTAGAATATAATAATCACAGTTACACAGACCCTGGTCCCTTTGTTCTCATAAGAGCTTCAGTTCTTTGTAATGTGCCCAGAATATTTTTCACCATCAAGGACAGTATCACATGTGCTCCCAAACTACTTAGCTATTAAAGGGCATCACTTGCATGTCCTCCAAGCATTAATGGATCCTGGAATCCTTGGGAAGCCACTGCGCTGTGGCAAAGGGGAAAACACCTTTTCCTTGCTGTGTCATACTCTGGAAGTGAGGCCTCAAACCTGTGCTGAGGGCTTGCTGAATTTTAAACCCCCCTTTCAGATTTTTACTCAGTCTCCTTCCTCTCTCCAGGTCTCAAACATTAGTCCAACTGGGACTTATGAGAGTTAGTGCCGCCATGTTGGGTCCACACCACCCCATCCATCCCTTCATAAAACTCTTTGTGGTTAGTGGAGCTCATTATGAGTAACTCTTTCAACCTGGGTTTTCTCCTTAGAGACTTCTCAGTCACACAAAAATGGGCTTCTGTCAGCACATTCTTTAGTTTTCTAAACATAACTGGGCAAGTATGAATCCTGTAGTAGGCTTCTTGGAACTCTCAATTCCATCCCATGAACCACCACTGGTTCCCGCAAATTGGAGCCTTCCTTCTAAGAGTCCCATAGCTGCTGTGGGCTCCCTCCAGCCCAGAGGGGAAGGAGAAAATCAACCTGCTTTTCTTTTTTAAAATTGATTTCTTCTTTTACTTTTTATTATTTCTCTTTTTAAAATTCATTTTTATTTATTTTTTGGCCATGCAGCATGAGGGGTGTTAGTTCCCAGACGAGGGATCAAACTCATGCCTCCTGCAATGAAAGTGTGGATTCTTAACCACTGGACTGCCAGGGAAATCCTTCAAGCAGCTTTTCTGATTTGCACCTACTCAAGCTTGGGTCACGGGCTACACTCTAGACATCATAATTTTCTGGCAGGCTATAATGATAAGTCTGATTTGCCCATCTGCCCTAACCTGGTGGTGAAAACTTAAATACATGTGACTTGTTAAGCCTCAAGGCTTCCTCAGGCTGAAAGCAGAGCTTACTTTCATTCCCAACTATTTCACTTCTGTGGACAGATTTAAGATTTCTTGAACACATTCTCATCTGTATATTCTACAAAGGCATGAGTAACAGTTTTGCTATGATTCAGTCATTTTTTACATTTTCTTATAAAATCTAAGATGGATACTTGGCTTTTCACCTGTGTCACGAAGTAGCCTCACCAGGGGTGAGAATCTGGTGATGTTTCCTACCTCCCTGAAAGTTTGAGTTTCCACACAAACATTTCGCTGTGAACATCCTTGACAACCTATTTGATCTATGTGGGTCTCATCTGCATGTCAATTTGCTGCATCCTTGCCTCTTTTCTTCTTTGGTTATTTTATCATTATCAGAACTATAAGCATTCCCTTCTGCCTTTTGATGTGGATTTATATAGAAAGGTAGCTTACTCTACTCTATATTCCCTAACGACCTTTAGTATTAGAGGGCAGTGCCTCGATGCTTTCATGTACCAATGCCTTGGTGCACTTCAGTTTATTCTGTTCATCTCTTTGCTCACTTTCGTTTACTTCCCATCCCACCTAGCCCCACACCAGATAACCTGTGCAGAGTGGGCTGCTGTCTGTCTATGGCATGTCCTGCTTATTGGTCAATCACTAGGAAATTCTTCTGGGGGAGGGTAACTGCGATACCTTTGGGCTTTGATACCTTTTAGATTAATCCAGCCATGCCTGCCAAGAATCTTACAGCACTCTGAGGAAGCATATAATATTTTTACAAATTTAAAGCCCATAGAGGAGGGCTTAAAACTAAACTTCCAGGGCTTCTTGATTACTCTGGGAAAGAGTTTGCAATGTTTTGCAGTTGTTACTGACCGTTTTGAGTCAGTCCCCAACAAGGGTCCTTCTGCCCGGAGTCTTTCTAACTCATAGAAGGGGAGAGACCAAGTCTGATCCAGAAGCAAAGGAAAACTTATTCTTTGAACAGAGAATGTATAGATGTGAGCTCACACTCTAGAGCAGCGGTCTCCAATACTTTTGGCACCAGGGATTGATTTCGTGGAAGACAATTTTTCCATGGACCGAGTATGGGGGTGGGGGGGATGGTTTTAGGATGATTCAAGCGCATTACATTTATTGTGCACTTTATTTCTAATCTAATGCCATGGTTGATCTGAAAGGAGGTACCAGTTTAAGGTCTGGAGGTTGGGAACTCCTGCTCTAGAGCATGAACTCCCCTGATAGGTCATGGGCGGGACTGCTTTATAGAGATCTCTTCAGGGATGGGCGGAATTCTCAGGAGAAGGCCAAGGTGCAGCTCAGTGCTCAGCTCAGTGCTCTGCGCAGCGCCTCTGCACGCAGCCTACCGCCGCCGCCATCTTGAATCGCTGAGTGACGCGTAGTCCGTGGAGCCGAGGTGTCTGCGCAGCCTTTTCTCAGGGGGACCCCCTGGTATGAAGGGCCTCGTGAGGCACACTACACACTGCGCCCTGTGAGCAGGTGACCCTAGACTAAGCACAAAGAAAAAGAGAAAGAAAGGTTAGACTTCATTTTATTACCCAGATTCTGTTTTTATTTCTTGGTAATTTTTATTGGGCTTTGTCAGTGACACAAGCTTGGGCAGGTTATTAAAACCCATATAGATCGTCCCCTAGATAGGTCTGGATACACCCGTCCCTGTGTGTTTCAAAGGCCCCTGGAAGGTGGTTTCCATAACTCCCTCTCACTTCCTGGGGGTAGCACAGCCCTACATGCATCTCCTAGCATTGTTTGGCAAGTCATTTGGCAGTTTGTTGAGGAGGGACAAGCTCTGGTTGTAGAGGCAGTAACAGCGATGAATAGCAACTATTTTCAAAAGCACCCACCATGTACCAGACACTATCACTTTCTGTACATTATCTCATTTTATCTTCACATAATGAGGTAGGTATTTTCCACATTTTACATATGACTAAGATTAAGTAACCTATACAGGGTCATTCAATTTCCCAATGCCTCAGCAGGTGTGGTTTGTTTAACTTCCAACATGTTCGCGTCTACTCACAGAAACCTGGATGCTGGAGATGTGCAAACTACCCAGCAAGCATAGAAATTAATAATGATGTTATGCTGGTGTGCTCCAAAATGATACTCTGAATTTTGGTATCCTGCTGGGAAATAACATTTTGTCTCAAAAACCTAGTTTGAGTCTTTCACCAATTAAATAAGCTTTCTGGATTGCAGAGTATATGACTCTGTATGATTAGTTTCAGTTTATTGATTATGTGCATGTAGCAATAGAAATGCTTTAATTTTTGTGATAGTTCATGACTTTTAAGATATATTTCATTTTTTACATATTTAACATTCTCCTTTTCACATGCTCACTTCATCTTGCCTCTCTTTTTATTTGGTTCATGTTGATATACACAATGTGTCAAGTTCACCAGCTAAGGAAGTAAGTTGTTTTTCTTCTTCTTTTTCCTGCATACACTATGTGACAATAAATATACTTCAAAAATAGAAGCATAAAAGGGAAATTAATTAGAATATCTGTTTGTTTCCATGGCACCAATAAAGACTGGACCGTCCACGGATAAAGTAGGCTTTAACTTAAATCTTCTTCCCTTGAGAGATATCAGTTAAGGTCAACCATGCCTTCTCCACTAGAAATCAGATCCTGGGTGTTGCTACCTATTTAGAACATTTATGAAATCACATTCTCAGGACTGGCATGGTACTGTTGAGTGGCAGTTAATTCCACAACTAGGAAAGATCTCAATACTTTTCTTGACATAGGATATTAATCATATTTGCCCTCCATCAGAGATCAGTGTTTTTATCCTATCAGGAATCTGTGCCCGTCATTCTGAACAGCCAACTCTTGAAAGGTACAACAGGGCCTTTGTTCATACTTTTTTCTCTCCTGCAGAACATATAGTTCTTGGCACATAGTGAATAAGCGTTTCTCTTAACTTTTCCATTACAGTATTCTAAGGGTAATGTGAATCTGTATTTCTTGTCCATTGGTGAGGCCTGGGGGAAAATTTAGAAGCACTTCATGTCAAAAAGGACATTCCTCTATTTTATTTTTAAAATTTATGTGTATTTTGTATTTTAAAGAGTGACATAACCCTTAATTTTTTTAAAAAAAATTCAAATAAAATGAGTGCTTTTGAAAGATATTATGTTACACTGAGGCTTTTGGTGTCTACTGGCCTACCATTGTATATTCTCAGAGATACAATACTTTAGGTTTAAAAGCAGAAAGTATTTTTTAGTCATTTCAGGCTGCAATAACAAGGTAGAATAGATCAGGTGGTTTAAACAGTAAACATTTATTTCTTGTAGTTCTGGAGGCTGAGAAGTCCAAGATCAGAGTACTAGCATGATTGGGATCTAGTGAGAGTCTTATTCATGATTTCCTTATTGATAATGTACATTCTATGGTTTTGACACATGTGTAATGAAATGTATCCACGAGTATGCTGTCATGCAGTTTCTCTACCCTAAAAATCCTCTGTGCTTAGCCTACTCTTCCCTCCCTCTCCACTAAGCCCTGGCAACCCCTGATCTTTTTATTATTGCCACGGTTTTGCCTCTTTCAGAATGTTGTATAGTAGGAGTCATAGTATGTAGCCTTTTCAGATTGTCTTTTTACACTCAGTAATATACATTTCATATTCATCTATGTCTTTTCATGCCTTGATAACTCATCTCTTTTTAGTACTGAATTATATTCTGTTGTCTGGATGTACCACAGTTTATTCAGCCATTACCTATTAAAGAACATCTTGGTTGGTTCCACGTTTTGGCAGTGATGAATAAAGCTGCTTATAAACATTTGTGTGTAGGTTTTTGTGAGTTCAGTATAGTTTTTACTTGCCCTTTTTCCTTATGCTAAGTGGAAATCTGACCTCCTATCACTTATCTGTGTTGGTGACCTAATATACCATCTAGTCCCTCTTCTGTGCATGAAAACAACTATCTAGGAATTACTACAGTTTTTCATATTTTAAGCTAAAGAGCACCAATTTGGCTAACTTTTTCTGATGTTGTATAGGATACTAAATCCTATACAATATAAGTCTTATACAATGTAAGTCCTACACAATACTAGGAAATATTCAATTTCCTAGTTACCCATTCCCCCCCTTCCGCCCCCACCCAGGTAAGCTCCATTGTATGAAAAAAGGAAAACCAGTGAACTGATATGGCTGTATCACCCCAAGAGAACAGAGGGACCATTATGACTCTCCCTGTTTTGGGCAAAATATCCTGTTAATGTAATTTAAGTTTGTATCTACCCTTGTGGAAATTGTGCTACTAAATTCATTTAAAATTTTTATGTTCATTTTGACAAACTTATTGTTAGGTCAATCTTTGCAAAACTGTACTTTTTCCAGAGGACTTTAAGAACTTAAAAGCTGGACATTTTATGTGTGCCTAGTAAGCTTCTTCTTGTTAATATTGATCCACCATTCTAGCTTGTTGAATGTGTTTTCTTGCTTTAAAATATCGGTTCTGTAATCAAATGTATTATCCATTGCTCCTTATTCAAAATGTTGTCCTTATGCTAAAGAATCATCTATTCATGACAGGATTTTAAAAATCTTGAGTTAAAAGGTGAAAACAAAGATGTTACCTAACTCCTTACTGGAGATTAAATATTATTAGTGTTTTAGTATATCTCTGTCTAGTCTTCATCTCTATGTACATACATATATCCCTCTATGCATACACACAGTACATACACATTTATTGCAATACCAGATATGTGTGATGCATATGATAACATGGTATAGTTTTTCCTCACTTCATTCATCTTTTATTTGATATATTTTAAAAATACCGTTGAAGTATTGTAGGAAATACAGTGATGATCAATGCAAATTAATTGCTGTTTATTTAATTAGTCTCATGACTTGACACTTAGATTTCCCCCAGATATTTTGCTAGAAATAACACCATGTAGCTATAGCCTTGCAAACATCTGTGACTATTTCCTGAGGAAGTATACCTGTGACTCAAGAAGTAAGTAAAATTGTAACAGGTTTTGATATGTTTCAGTAAATTGTCCTCCAGAAAGTTGTGACATAATCTCTCTGTCATTTAGTTGTTTGAAAGCTTGGTAACTATTCTTTTTATTTGTCAGCAAATTATTGATGAAAAAGTTGCAAGAGAGGACCAATGACAAGATTTTGGAGAAAACTGGTAAATCATTCTTCCAAAATTATATTCAATAATCAGCAGTCTGTGAGGACAATTGTTTGCTCAGTTGTTTTATACCTTGTCCATATTTCTATGATTTTAATCAACTAGGGTTTCACAAGAAAGTTTGTTGGATTTTTTTGAAATTGATATAGTCTATATCTACATACTCGCTGTCTCCAACAGTATAACAATCCTATGAAATAATAGAAATTTTATTAGTTCAGTATAACATTCTCTGTAAATGATACTGGTTCCCAGTGCTCACTACTTCCTTTAATAGCACTGTCCAAAGGAACTTTGTGCAGTGATGAATATTACCTGTGCTGTTCAGTATGGTAGCCACTAGCCATATGTGTCTACTGAGCACTTAAAATGTGACTAGTGTGACTCAGGAATTGATTTTTATTTTTTAAAAATTTAAATAATTTAAATGATGAGATTTGACTAGTGATTATAGCCGATAGCACAGCTTTATAATATCTGGCAAACCATCTTTCTAATAAGTATTGTATAATTTGAGTCTAATATTAAACTGAGAAACTCACAGTTTTTGAATGAAGCTCACATTTCATTCACAGAACACTGATTTGCATTGGTCTCTCTCTCACTTTGTTCTTAATTGCAATTTTTTATTTTCCTACATCAACTCATAATTTTTTAAAGATTTCTGACAATGATTCCATGTCAATGATTAATATCATCAAGTTGTTTTCAGGTGCTGGAATATAACTGAATCTGGAATATAACTGATAACTAGTTCTTTCAACCTGGCTTTATTTCCTTTAACAAGATTTTTCTTATAATGTGAACATCATTCTCCTTGATGAAGATGTAAATAAAAAGAGAAGTTGAGTAATTTTTTTTCTACTTTTCATCTTTGACATTATTCTTATCTTTCATAAATAGCTGGCTTTCCCCTTATTTTTCTTAAAGTTGATGTAGCTAATAGAATCCTTTCTGTTGTCAACGACACTTTTGTTTCACAAGCCTAAAATATTTTGGTTATTAGTATTCTTGTTAGAATACTATTCTTTTATGTCCATCTACAATCATAAGGCTTTTATTTTCTCCTAGTTTTTTTTAATGTCATTTAATAATTTAAGTTCAACAGGAACATGTATATCCATATATATACTCCTTTAACTGTTTCTCTCTGCATCCCCTAGGAATCAGATTTGGTTATATTTTAACTCAGTTCACCCCATTCGATGGTGTTGACAGGCCTTTAACTGCTAGGCAGTGAGTCCAGACTGGAGATCATTAGGTGAATTAGATATGAGTGTTACCATCAGAAGACTTATATTCTACTAAGGTAAGCAAACTTGTATACTACAACCCATATACAGTAAATATAGCATATGCTTATTAAGAGTAATCACAGTGTTGTGTGGGAGCATAGCAGAGAGACAGGATTAATTTTGCTTGTAGAGCATGTAGAATGGGATAAGGAGGCTGTGAAAAATCAGAGAAGTCTGGAACAGAAGTGATGTTTGATCAAGAATGAGTAAGAGTTTGTGGGACAGAGAAGCTGGGTAATGTGATATCCTATTCATAAATGTGATCAGTTTGGTTAGTTTTTTGTGATTGTGGTTTTCATTCTGTCTGCCCTCTGATGGATAAGGATAAGAGTAACTGATGAGAGTGACTGACTGAGGGGGAAACTTGGTTTTGTTCTGATGGGTGGGGCCATGCTCAGTAAATCTTTAATCCAATTTTCTCTTGATGGGTGGGGCTGTGTTCCCTTCCTGTTGTTTGACCTGAGACCAAACTATGGTGGAAGTAATGAAGATAATGGCTACTTCCTTAAAAGGTCTCATGCAGCACTCAGTGCCCCTGACCCTGAAGCAGGCCACTGCTGACCCATGCCTCCACTGGAGACTTCTGGACACTCACTGGCAAGTCTGGGCCAGTCTCTTGTGAGGTCACTGCTCCTTTCTCCTGGATCCTGTTGTGCACATGTTTCTGTTTGTGCCCTTTATTTTCTTGGGCTCCAAAATCACTGCAGATGTTGACTGCAGCCATGAAATTAAAAGACTCTTGCTCCTTGGAAGAAAAGCTATGACAAAACTAGACAGCATATTAAAAAGCAGAGACATTACTTTGCCAACGAAAGTCCATCTAGTCAAAGCTATGGTTTTTCCAGTAGTCATGTACAAATGTGAGAGTTGAACTATAAAGAAAGCTGAACACCAAAGAATTGATGCTTTTGAACTGTGGTGTTGGAGAAGACTCTCGAGAGTCCCTTGGACTGCAAGGAGATCCAACCAGTCAATCCTAAAGGAAATCAGTCCTGAATATTCATTGGAAAGACTGATGTTGAAGCTGAAACTCCAACACTTTGGCCACTTGATGTGAAGAACTGACTCACTGGAAAAGATCCTGATGGTGAGAAAGATTGAAGACAGGAGAAGGGGACGACAGAGGACGAGATGGTTGGATGGCATCACCAACTCAATGGACATGAGTTTGAGTAAGCTTTGGGAGTTGGTGATGGACAGGGAAGCCTGGCATGCTGCAGCATGGGTTTGCAAAGAGTCGGACATGGCTGAGTGACTGAACTAACTAATTCATAAATTAAACATGAACAGAAGCTAGATAATATATACTTGGCTTCAATTAGTTCTGCAGCTGGAGTAGAGTACTTCTTGGGTGAATAAGCAGAGACGAGACTGAAGTTAGGGAACAGCTAAATGATGAGGGGTGGTGAATGTTTTCTCAGGGATTTGGATTTATTCCAAATGGAATCAACTTGAATGTTCTTGAACAGAGAAGGGAAATAGATTCTTTTAGAAGAACAATTCTGGCAACGTGAACACAGGATATGTTAGACTTTGGAAAACTTGTGGCAGGGAAGTCATTAGTCAAGAAGACGATGAACATACAACTAGTTCAATGCAGAGTAATACAAGGGGTTTCAATTGAGTGACATTTAGAAGGTAGAATTGATAGGATTCGGTGGCTGATTGAGTGTGGGGAAAGGGAAGAGGCAGGAAGATGATTCACAAGTTTCTCATATTTTTAATGTTTTTGTTTGAGTTCATTTTTTCTCTTGAATCACTTTCCCTTTAGGATCTCTGGATATGAGATCATGTCTATCTTTCCTCTGAACTTTTGGAAACTGTTTCCCAGTGGTGAATGAGTGTGTGCTGATTTTACAAAGTGTTCCAGACCTCCTGTCCTAGGAATTCCAAGATGTGCTCATCACATTTTAAAAACTTCTTTATTTTGAGATCATTTTGGATTTACAGAAGAGTTGCATATACAGTGAGTTCCCATATACTCTTTACCAGCCTGTGTTTGTTAACATCTTACATAATTATAGAACAATTACCAAAACTAAGTATTAAGTCTTAATTCAGTTACTATTAACTGAATTACAAAATTCATTTGGACTTCACTCATTTCTCCATAAATATCTTTTTTCTTTTTTTTTCTATTCCAGGATCCAAGCAAGGATCATACATTTCATTTAGTTGTCACGTTTCCTTAGTATCGTCCAATCTGTGACAACACCTTAGTTTTTCTTTATCTTTTATAACCCAGGTGATTCTGGAAAGTACTTTACTAGGGTTGTTAACTTTGATCAGTTAGCTAGGTTGGTGTCTCTTAGGATCTCCACTAAAAAGTTACTATTTTCCTCTTCTTATTACTCAGTATTTTCCGGGAGTTTCTTTGAGGACAGGCAAATATCCTTTTTTCACTTAAACTTTCACCCACTCACTTTAGTATCCTGAAGTGCACCTTACTTTCAGCAGTTATTACTGTGTTGTTCTACTTGTTATTTTCTATGTGTTAATTGAAATTTTTCCTTTTTTAAAAAAAAATAGCCTGATTTAAACCAAACTTAAGGAAATAAAATTGTGCTAATTTTTTCCAGCTTTATTAAAATATTATTGACAAATAACATATGTAGGTTTAATTTATACAATGTGGTAATTTAATATCCATATATGTTGCAAAATAATTATCACAATAATGTTAGTTTAGTTAATACCTATATTCCTCCCATAATAAGCATTTTTTTTGTGTGTGTGAAGGCATAACATTCAAGATTTATTCCCTTAACTTTTGAGTATGTAATACAGTATTGTTAAATATATTTGCCATTCTGTACCTTAGATTCCCCAGAATTTATTCATCTTATAGTTAGAAGTTTATATCCTTTGACATGTCCCCACCCTGCAAAACTCCATGCCTCTGGCAACCATCAATCTACTCTCTATTTTTATGAATTTGATTTTTTTAGACTCTATGTACATGGAATATCATAAGTGTTTGTCTTCATCTGTCTGATTTATTTCACTTAGAGTAATGCCCTCAAAATCCATCTGTGTTGTTACAAATGGCAAGGTATATGGCTGAATTATATAATCATATAACAAATACATACAAATGCATATAATATATAAATATAATATTTTCTCTATTCATTCATCCATCAATGGACACTTATATTGTTTCCATGTCTTGGATGTTGGGCAAAGTGCTGCAATGAACATGGGGGTGCAGATATCTTTTCTAGATATTGTTTTCATTTCCTTAGGCTATTAATCCAGAAGTGAGGTTCCTGGATCATATGGGAGTTCTATTTTTAATTTTTTGAAGAACACCTCATACTACTTTCCATAATGGCTGAAATAATTTGCATTCCCACCAACAGTGCATGAAGTTTTCCATTTCTCTACATTATCATTTGTTGTTTAGTCACTAAACTGTATTCAACTCTTTTTGACCCCATGGACTATAGCCCACCAGGCCCCTTGCCATGGGATTTTCCGGGCAAGAATACTAGAGTGGGTTGCCATTTCCTTCTCCAGAGGATCTTTCAGACCCAGGGATTGAACCCACATCTCCTGCACTGGCAGGTAGATTCTTTACCACTTAGCCACATTCTCATTAACATTTGTATTTCTTTGGTAATAGTCATTCTAGCAGATATGAGGTGATAGCTCATGTAATGCTTTCATAAGGAAAAAATGTCTCTTCTCTGTCATTGGTTTATGTAATTATTTATTTATAAAAGGATGGATTCATGGATGTTAATTTTATTATTAGGGTTATGAGTCTATATTCATTTTAGTTAATCTGTTGGTAAATATTTTTCAACTTTGGCTATTGGGTACTCTTTCAGGCTCTTCTGCCATCTTCACATGTTTGCATCCTTTATTTTTGAGTCCTTCCTTATTGTTCAGGACCATAAGATACTCTATGGTCTTCTGGTATTTTCTTTGCCTCAGCCATGAAATCAACCAGTTCTCCAAGGAGTGATTGTAGCATTTTAATGTTCCTGTCACTTCTGCTTCACTAACCAATTCTTCCTTTTTGATCAGAATTGATTCAAAAATACAGTGACAGATTAAGTGTTCTCTTTTGTGCTTCCTCAAATTTTTGAGAGAGAAAAATTTTATTAAGATATACTGAATTTGCATTCAACAAATAATTACACGAGCCCTCTCTATGTCAGTGCTGGGTTAGGTATGAGGGTGTGCTCTCCTCTGAGGGAGTATTTTTCTAGGCAGCTTGTCCCATATTTCAATACCATACACTGATAGAGCTCTTCTTTAAGCAACCTCAGGTTTGCTTTGTCATGCCTCTTCTGATGACACAGGAGTCCATTAACCTAAAATGCCCCTGACTCCCAATGTGTTGAGGTGTACTCAGGAGGTGTCTCATATGTGCTTACAAACAAGGCCAGTGAGTCATGTACAGTTACTATGAGGAAGCCTCTATTCCTTGTCTTGTTGCTTGAGTTTCCTTCCTCTGTTTTGAGTCAACAGAAACAATGTTTTCCCATTTAAATAACTTTTGGTTAGTGGCATAATTCCCTAATTATGTCTGGTTACATTCCTGAAGATGTAAGAATTAAAGAGGAGCAATAGTAAAAACTAGAAAAAAAAGAGGAAAGGGTAAGAAAAGTTAGTGATGTGATTTCTGGATATCCTAAGATTTAAGCATGTTTTCTTGAATTTTTTTCTCAGCACAAATGGAAAACAAGTATGTCTATTGAGTAAGCCAGACCTGAGAGAGAGAGCAAGGGAGTCCACTGATGCTGTGTACATGGGCCAGCATTCCTGGTCACAAAGCAGGCTGAAGGGTAGGCTTGCAGGGGCACATATGTAGTGTATGACAGGAGAGGGTCACGCAAGAAGGAAATGGTAGTATGATAGATTTCTGTACTATGCAGCCTGATGCTGAGAATTCAAGAATTACATAGTTGGTCATTAATTTCATACTTAAGCCATTCAGTTCAGTTCACTTGCTCAGTTGTGTCCGCCTCTTTGCCACCCTATGGACTGCAACACAGACTTCACTGTCCATCAGCAACTCCTGGAGCTTGCTTAAACTCATGTCCCTTGAGTCAGTGATGCCATCCAACCATCTCATGCTTTGTTGACCCCTTCTCCTGCTGCCTTCAATCTTTCCCAGCATCAGGGTCTTTTCAAATGAGTCAGTTCTTTGCATCAGATGGCCAAAGTATCGGAGCTTCAGCTTCAGCAACAGTCCTTCCAATGAATATTCAGAACTGATTTCCTTTAAGATGGACTGGTGTGATCTCCTTGCTGTCCAAAGGACTCTCAAGAGTCTTCTCCAACACCACAGTTCAAAAATGTCAGTTCTTCAGTGCTCAGGTTTCTTTATAGTCCAACTCTCACATCTGTAGATGACTACTGGAAAACCATAGCTTTGCCTATATAGACCTTTGTTGGCAAAGTAATGTCTCTGCTTTTTAATATGCTGTCCAGGTTGGTCATAGCTTTTCGTCCAAGGAGCAAGCGTCTTTTAATTTCATGGCTGCAGTCACCATCTGCAGTGAATTTGGAGACCAAGAAAATAAAGTCTGTCACTTTTTCCATTGTTTCCTCATCTATTTGCCATGAAATGATGGGACTGGATGACATGATCTTCATTTTATGAATGCTGAATTTTAAGCCAGCTTTTTCGCTCTCCTCTTTCACTTTCATCAAGAGGCTCTTTAGTTCCTCTTTGCTTTCTGCTATAAGGGTAGTGTCATCTGCATATCTGAGGTGATAGCTATTTCTCCCAGCAATCTTGATTCCAGCTTGTGCTTCCTCCAGCCCAGCATTTCTCATGATGTACTCTGCAGATAAGTTAAATAAGCAGGATGACAATATACAGCCTTGATGTACTCCTTTCCCTATTTGGAACCAGTCTCTTGTTTCATGTCCAGTTCTAACTGTTGCTTCTTAACCTGCATACAGATTTCTCAGGAGGCAGGTAATGTGGTCTGGTATTCCCATCTCTTTAAGAATTTTCTACAGTTTGTTGTGATCCACACAGTCAAAGGCTTTAGTGTAGTCAATAAAGCAGAAGTTGATATTTTTCTGGAATTCTCTTGCTTTTCCAGTGATCCAATGGATGCTGGCAATTTGATCTCTGGTTCCTCACCCTTTTCTAAATCCAGGTTGAACATCTGGAAGTTCTTAGTTCATGTACTGTCAAAGCCCATCTTGGAGAATTTTGAGGATTACTTTGCTAGCGTGTGAGATGAGTACAGTTTTGTGGTAGTTTGAACATTCTTTGGCATTTCCTTTCTTTGAGATTGGAATGAAAACTAATCTTTTCCAGTCCTGTGGCCACTGCTGAGTTTTCCAAATTTGCTGACATATTGAGTGCAGCACTTTCACAGCATCATCTTTTAGGACTTGAAATTGCTCAACTGGAATTCTATCACTTCCACTAGCTTTGTTCGTAGTGATGCTTCCCAAGGCCCACTTGACTTCTCATTCCAGGATGTCTGCCTCTAGGTGAGTGATCACACCATCATGATTATATGGGTCGTGAAGATCTTTTTTGTACAGTTCTTCTGTGTATTCTTGCCACCTCTTCTTAATATCTTCTGCTTCTGTCAGGTCCATACCATTTTTGTCCTTTATTGTGCCCATCTTTGCATGAAATATTCCCTTGGTATCTCTAGTTTTCTTGAAGAGATCTCTAGTCTTTCCTATTCTATTCTTTTCCTCTATTTCTTTGCATTGATCGCTGAGGAAGGCTTTCTTATCTCTCCTTGCTATCCTTTGGAACTCTGCGTTGAAATGGGTATATCTTTCCTCTTTTCCTTTGCCTTTTGCTTCTCTTCTTTCCACAGCTATTTGTAAGGCTTTCTCAGGCAACCAGTTTGCCTTTTTGCATTTCTTTCTTCTGGGGATGGCTTTTAATCACTGCTTCTTGTACAATGTCAGGAACCTTCATCCATAGTTCTTCAGGGACTCTATCAGATCTAGTTCCTTGAATCTATTTCTCACTTCCAATGTATGATCATAAGGGGTTTGATTTAGGTCATACCTGAATGATCTAGTGATTTTCCCTACTTTCTTCAATTTAAGTTTGAATTTGGCTGTGAGGAGTTCATGATCTGAGCCACGGTCAGCTCCTGGTCTTATTTTTGCTGACTCTATAAAGTAGCATTATTTTGGGGCCCTTTTTGTAGGCTATTTGAGCATAATCTATAATCCAACTATCTGATTCACATTTTCACCCAGAAGTTTTACTACTTCATATGTTTTCTATTGGTTTAATATTTTAAAGTATTCCCTTTTTATTTCTAATTTATACAAGTTATAGAGAATGAGGACCATGTCATAAGACAAAATGGGGATTCAGTTAACAAGTCCAGAAGGCAGGGAAAAACTAGCAGTCAATTGATCTAGAAATAAGGAGGGCTGAGGGGTGGAGGGTTTCTCAACCTTGTCATTGCTGACATTTTGGGCCAGGTAATTGTTTGTGGTTGGGGTTATCCTGTGCATTGTAGAATTTTTAGCAGCAGCTCTGGTTTCTACCAACCAGAAGCCATTGGAATTTTGAGCTCTTGCCTCCAAGTTGTGACCACCAAAAATGTTTCTAGAGATTGCCAAATAGTCCCTGGGAGCAAAATTACCTGCCATAGCTTAAAAGAAAGGAGACTTAAATGACACCGAAAAAAGAGAATTGTGTTTGCATCTTGATTTATATAAACTAAATATAAAAAATTATGAGACAGCTGGAAAAATACCAATAACTTGATATTTGATAGTAGTTAGGAATAATTGTTAAATTTGGAAGTGGGATAATAGTATTGTGATTATATTTTTTAAAGATTTTAAAATATGTTGTACCTTGAATGATATATATTGAGATATTTAAAATTAAACTGATATATCAATATCTTCTATTTACTTAAAAAATACAGTGAAATGAGTGGGTGAAAAAATGAGTGGTTGTTTAGATGATTGGAGATTGGCCAAGTGATGGGTCCCTGGGGTGGATTCATCATGCTATTTTATAACTTTTGTATGTGTTTCACATTTTCCATAATGAAATGTTTTTTTAGAGTGATAATAGTATAAAATGGTATTTAGACATTTTCAGATAACTACCAGAAAAAAAAAAAAAAAACACCCAGAAAAAACAGCTAAGAAATGAAAGTGGTAGTTTCTGGGGAGGGTTGTGATGAAATTAGAGTACTGCCTTTTTGTTAACCTTTTAGCTCTACTCCACTATTAAAGCTGTGTGCTACTAATTCTTTGACAAATAAGAAACAATATTAAAAAAAACCCTAAAATCCAAAATAAACACTGGAGAGATGCTATTGATTATTCTTTTTGTGAAGATGCAGTTCAATTTGGTTCTATAAAAATTCCTATGTCTAGAGATCAAGTTAAATGATACCACAAAAAATCAATCATCTGAATCTAGAATGTGGAACACTATGCATGGCTTATGACTTGCTTTTGATTCAGATCCAGTTACCTTCTTTTTCTCTTCTACCTCTTTTTTTTGTAACACATTAAGAGAACAAAAGCCTTCTGGGGAGGTGGATATTTACCTTTACTTCTTGCAGCTTGTGGTAAACAGATAAAGAAGACTTTTGTCCCAGGCATAGTTGCCAGTTCCTTGCCTCCTTCTTTACTTTCTTTTTTAAATGTCTTCTGGCCTAAGCTGCATTTGCCAGTTCAGTCTTTGTCAGAGCCCTTTGTTGGGGGAGAAGGGAACATTTGTCAACCTATTATTAAAGAATATTATATTATCTCTTATTTTGCTATTGATTGTCATTTGTATGATGCCTTGGCAAGAAGCCCAGAATGGGCAAAGACTAAATGGATTATGGTACCCAAACCCCACCCTGAGCTCTAAAAATTTTCATGGTTACAAGCAAAACAAACATCTTTTGACCTACTATCCCTACTCCGTGCCAGATGCATAATTATACTTCTTCTGTGGTGACACAGATTTCCCAGAACTCCTAGGAGACAAAATAACATAGTAACCCAAGGCTGTTATAGATGTGCAGGCCAGCACGATAAGGTGCTTTGAAATGTGCTCTAAAGGCTCTTGCACTGTGAGGTCTGTTCACCAAGGTTCCTGTTACCATGGTGCTCAAAGCCACACATTTTAGGGTCAACACTTTGTGTAAATTCATGAAATCTCTAGAAGCTTTCTAATAAGATGCAAACGTGTTACTTGGGAGAAACAATATGTCGACTCTGTGCATCCACAAATTGCCTAAATATGAATTAGTTTATCCAGTTATTTAAGTTTTGAGGAAGGTTTTCAAAGAAGGAATTACAAAACATAATGTTCTCACCTTCTCCCTCAGAGTCCAATGGGATGACCCAGAGGGATGGGATGGGGAGGGAGGTGGGAGGGGGGTTCAGGATGGGGAACACATGTAAACCCATGGCTGATTCACATCAATGTATGGCAAAAACCACTACAATATTGTAAAGTAATTAGCCCCCAACTAAAATAAATAAATTTATTAAAAAAGACACAAAAAACATAATGTTCTGTGGAGAACCATGAGAAAACTCAGAAAAGTTATGAGAGTAATAAAAGTAGAAGCAAGGAAAACATGAGGAAATGCTTGGGAAGCCATAACCTGGGTAGGAAGAATACTGGCCAAAGAGGGATCACAGAAGCTTTAAAAGTGGAGACTGACATTGTGCATTAAAACCTTCTGCAGTGATGAAAATGTTGTTTATCTGCACTATTCACTACAGTTGTTATTAGGTATATGTGATGACTGAGCACTTGAAATGTAGCCAGTGCAACAGAGGAACTGAATTTTGAATTTCATTTAATTTTAATTAAAATTTAGATAGCCTCATGTGACTTGTGGTCTTTGTATTGGAGAGGGATGTCTAGATGAAGGATATAGGGGATGGGGAAAAAATCATAGAAAGGCAATATGTGGGGGAGTCAAAGATACATTTAACTTAGTTCACACTTTGTATAGTATCACTTTAGTAGCAAGTACTTTACAAATTATAAGTTATATTTAGCAAATTAACATGTATCATGAAATTTTGTATAGATGATATAGATTGATTATAGTAAGCCATATTGATTAGATTTGTCCTAAGTGATCTTATTTTACTCATGAGCACAGCCAAATGAAGGAAAAGAGAACAGTCACTTAGAACTATCAGGAAAGGGAATTTTTTTTGCTTAATAGTCAATTTCAAACTTTTCTATATTTGTTCTTTTGAATAATGATTGTTTTTCTTCAGTGTCAATGCCAAATCAATGGCTTACAAGGACCATAGTCAAGTTCACTGAACCTCAACTAGGGTGGAGCCAAAGGACATTCTTCCCAACCCCCTCAGAAGTATTGCCACCCTTGGAACAATCAGTCAAACAAACAAACCCAACAACTCTCTTTTAAGGCTAGTTGGGTTTATTGGCATAGAAATAGAATTAGCCTCCTGGTATTACTGAGATGCATAATAAATTTTTTGATTGCTTTTTATCAAGGCTAAGCTGTTCAGAAAGTATTAATAAACTGGCACCAGAAAATTTCCCTAAATCACTTGGTGGCTATTGGGGGTGATGCATCCTAGATGAGAATGAAAATAATCTCTTTAAACACAGCATAAGCCAGGACAATCTTTCTGTTGTTCAGAAGATAGGATCCCCTTTGGAATCTTTAGAAGGTTTTCCTAATTAATGTGGCATTTCACAAGTCATCCCCATGCCAGATGATTTCTCTAGAGATAGAAGTTTGTCAGCTTCTCATTTCAAGCCATGTGAAAATTCCCTGCCCCCAAATTTCTGCCTGTTTCTAGAGTTTTAAAATTCTTGTGGTCACCCATGACTCTGAAATGCTGTTCCCTCTGAGCTAATTGACTTGGATCATGAATCATCTTGCCAATCTGGAGCTGGTATTTCTGTTCTGCAGTATGTTAAATCAAATGTGCGATTATTCCTTTACTCCTTTCCCACAGAATCCTACCATCACAAAGCATATGCATCAGAATTATTAAGATTTTATGTATAAATTATAACTTACAACTCTCTCTGAAAATTGTCTTGAGGTCAGTGGAGGTGGAGGATCCTTTCTTGTGATACATAAATAGCAGGGAGACCAAAGAACTGATGGTGGTCAACAGGGATAGGGTAGAAAAGTGGACCCATGGCCATAAGCCAGCTAACTTCAAAAAAAACTCTTTGAAAGGAATGAAGATATGTTTAAAAGGTGAACACAGGGATCTAACATTTTGCTGACATCTTTCTCTCATTATCAATATGTAAGTTGTCTTAACATGGAAGGGCTGATTTACTTATCAGCAGAAACCCAATGTTCCTTATAAAAAGAGCACTTTGGTTCAATGGTGACCTGTATGGAAAAAAGGAGAAGATGAAATGTTGTGAAAAAAGAAATAAAACTTAAATTTACTCATCCTTGTCAATTGTCTTCCTAAGTTGTTCTTATCACTATTATACTGTTCTCACAGGTTCACTGGGAGCTTTTTGGAGTTCTTGTGGAGTTCTACCCATTTTCAAACCCCAAGTCAGGAACAAATGGTCCAAATATCAATTCTATCTTTTCTACCTCTTTTGGCTTCTTTCATGGACAGCTCCTCCACCAGACTTGTTTAAAATTTTATCAAGGAGTTGCTTCAGAAAATTTATAATATAACAAGTACCTCAGGAAAGAAATCAAGGATGACACAAACAGGTGGAGAGAAACACCATGTTCCTGGATTGAAAGAATCAATATAGTGAAAATGACTCCACTACCCAAAGCAATCTATAGATTCAATGCAATCCCTATCAAACTACCAATGGTATTATTCACAGGATTAGAACAAATAATTTCACAATTTGTATAGAAACACAGAAACACCCTGAATAGACAAAGCGATTTTGAGAAAGAAAAATGAAACTGGAGGAATCAACTTTCCTGACTTCAGACTATACTACAAAGCTTCCATCATCAAGACAGTTTGGTACTGGCACAAAAACAGAAATATAGACCAATGGAACAAGATAGAAATCCCAGAGATAAATCCACACACTTATGGGCACATTATCTTTGACAAAGGAGGCAAAAATATGCAATGGAGAAAAAATGGTCAGCTATGTGTAAAAGAATGAAATTAGAACATTTCCTAACACCGTGCACAAGAATAAACTGAAAATGGATTAAAGACCTAAATGTAAGACCAGAAACTATAAAACTCTTAGAGGAAAACATAGGCAAAACTTTCTCTGGCATAAACCACAGCGTGATCCTCTATGCCCCACCTCCTAGAATAATGGAAATTAAAGTAAACAAATGGGACCTAAATAATCTTAAAAGTTTTTGCACAATGAAGGAAGCTATAAGCAAAGTGAAAAGACAAACCTCAGAATGGGAGAAATTAATAGCAAATGAAACAACTGACAAAGAATTAATCTCCAAAATATTCAAGTAGCCCATGCAGCTCAATACCAAAAAACAATTCAATCAAAAAATGTGTATACTTAAACAGATATTTCTCCAAAGAAGACATACAGATGGCTAATAAACATGTAAAGATAGCCAACATCGCTAATTATTAGAGAAATGCAAATAAAAACTATAATGAGATATCATCTCACACTGGTCAGAATGGCCATCATCAAAAAGTCTACAAACAATAAATGCTGACAAGGGTGTGGAGAAAAGGGAACTCTCTTACACTGTTAGTGGGAATGAAAATTGATACAGCCACTATGGAAAACAGTATGGAGATTCCTTAAAAAACTAGGAATAAAGCTACCATATGACCCAGCAATACCCACTACTGGGCATATGCCCTGAGGAAACCAGAATTGAAAGACACATGTACCCCAGTGTTCATTGCAGAACTGTTTACAACAGATAGGACAATCCAGATGTCCACTGACAGATGAATGGATAAGGCAGTTGTGGTACACATACACAATGGAATATTGCTCAGTTATAAAAAGGAACACATTTGAGTCAGCACTAATGAGGTGGATGAACCTAGAGCCTATTATACAGCATGAAGTAAGTCAGAAAAAGAAAGACAAATATGATATATTAACACATATATATGGAATCTAGGAAGATAGCATTGATGATCTACTTGTAGTGCAGCAAAAGAGACATAGACATTTTGGACACAGTTGGGGAAGGAGAGGGTGGGATAATATGAGAGGATAGCATTGAAACACATACATTACCATATGTAAAACAGCCAGTGGGAGTTTGGTTTACGACGCAGGGAACCCAAAGCCAGTGCTCTGTGACAACCTAAAGGAGTGTGATGGGGAGGGAGGTGGTAGGGAAGGTTCAAGAGGAAGGAGACATATGTATACTTAGCACTGATTCATGTTGATGTATGCCAAAACCTATCACAATATTGTAAAGTAATTATCCTCTAATTAAAAATAAAATATATTTAAAAAGTAATCACATTATCTTTATGGAAGGAATGGTCTAGAAAATTATTTTCAGAGCTTGTAACACCTTGAAAATGAAAGTGAAAGTCACTCATTCATGTCCAACTCTTTGTGACCCCATGGACTAGTCCATGGAATTCTTTAGGCCAGAATACTGGAGTGGGTAGCGTTTCCCAACTCAGGGATCGAAGCTAAGTTTCCCGCATTGCAGGTGGATTCTTTACCAGCTGTGCCACAAGCGAAGCCCACGAATACTGGAGTGGGTGGCCTATCCCTTCTCCAGCGGATCTTCCTGACCCAGGAATTGAACCAGGATCTCCTGCATTGCAGGCAGATTCTTTACCAACTGAGCTATCAGGGAAGCCCCTTGCAACTCCTTAGGGAAGACAAATGGAATAGGTTATTAAGGAATGATAATATATTCTTAGGATGTTCAGTAAGAAATTATGCAGAGGTTTTAGATGTGTTTATAACAAAAAGCTTAGAGTCTGGACTCAAGATTTCTGAAGTTTAAGCCTAGAAGTGTGAATGGATTATTAAATAATATTTTAGATAAAATTTATTTATGGTGAAATTCACAAATCCTAAGTGTAAAATTGAATGAATTTTGATGAATACATTTGTATAACTGCCATGCAAATTAAGATACAGAACATTTCTATCACCTACCCCTCCAAAATTCCTTATGCCTCCTTTCAGACAATCATCATTCTCCTTAGGCAACTATTATTCTGAGAAATATATTAATTTTGCATTGTATAAATGAAATAATAAAGAATGTGCCCCTTCATGTATGACTTCTTTCATTCAGCATAATGTTTTAAAAATTCATCCATGTTGTCACATGCATTATTATTTTGTTCTTTTTTCATATATCTTCATTTGTTTTACACTTCCTTTATTTTACAACAGCATTCTGCAGTTTTCAGCATACTAATTCTGTACATATTTTTAAAGATTTATACCTAATTGTTTATTTTTTTAATTAAAATTTTTTCATTGGAGTATGGTTGATTTACAATGTTGCGTTTTAGTTTCAGGTGTACAGCAAAGTGAATCAGTTGTCTATGTACATATAGACATAATGGCCTACATCATATAGGCCATTACAGAGTATTGAGTAGAATTCCCTGTACTATACAGTAGGTCCTAATTAGTTATCTATTGTATATATAGTAGAGTGTATATGCAAGTTCCAATCTCCCAATTCTCTCACCCTCCTTACCCTACTGGTAACCATAAATTTATTTTCTGTATCTGTGACTATTTCTTTCGTAAGTAAGGACATTGGTACCATTTTTATAAAATTTCACATATAAGTGACAACATATGATATTTGTCTTCCTCTGTCTGACTTCAGTTATTTTTATTTATTTTTTGGAGCTGTTTTTAATGGTGTTTTAAAAAATTTGTGTCAAATTATTTATTATTGCAATATAGAAATACTGTTAATATTTGAATTTTGAATTTGTTTCCTGAATTCTGCTAAATCAACTCATAAGTTCTAGAAGACCCCCTGTTTTAAAAAAAAATGCCTTCAAATTGTCTGTGTAGACAATCTTTTCATTTGCAAATAGAGACAGTTTTGTTTCTTTGTTTTCTAATCTGTATGTCTTTATTTCCTTTTCTTGTGTATTACACTGGCTGGAACATACTGTTCTTGTATGGATGTGGGAGTTGGACTATAAAGAAAGCTGAACGCCCCCGAAGAATTGATGCTTTTGAACAGTGGTATTGGAGAAGACTCTTGAGAGTCCCTTGAACTGCAGGGGAATTCAACCAGTCCAACCCAAAGGAAATCAGCCCTGAATATTCATTGGAAGGACTGATGTTGAAGCTGAAACTCCAATACTTTGGCCACCTGATGCAAAGAACTGACTCATTGGAAAAGACCGTGATGCTGGGAAAGTTGAAGGTGGGAAGAGAAGGGGACGACAGAGGATGAGATGGTTGGATGGCATCATCAATGCGATGGACATTAGTTTGGGTAAACTCCGGGAGTTGGTGATGGACAGGGAAGCCTGGCATGCTGCAGTCCATGGGTTTGCAAAGAGTTGGACATGACTGAGTGACTGAACTGAACTGGAGAAGAGTGGAGAGAGTACAGACCTTTTCCGTCCACCTGATCTTAGAGGAAAAGCATTCAGTCTTTTACCATTGAGTATGGTGTGAGATTTTTGTAGATGCATCCTTTCAAGTTAAAGAAGTTTCCCTCTATTCCAAATTTTCTGGAAGTTTTTATCATAAAAGACAATTGAATTTTGTCAAATGATTTTTCTATATTAATTGATATGATAATGTGGTTGTTTTTCTTTAACTTGTTAGAATGATGGATTACATTGATTGATTTTCAAATAGTGAATCCCCCTTACATTCTTAGGAGGAACCCCAATCAGTTCAGTCGCTCAGTCGTGTCCGACTCTTTGCGACCCCATGAATTGCAGCACGCCAGGCCTCCCTGTCCATCACCAACTCCCGGAGTTTACCCAAACCCATGTCCATCGAGTCGGTGATGCCATCCAACCATCTCAACCTCTGTCATCCCCTTCTCCTCCTGCCTCCAATCCTTCCCAACATTAAGGTCTTTTCCAATGAGTCAACTCTTCACATGAGGTGGCCAAAGTATTGGAGTTTCAGCTTCAACATCAGTCCTTCCAGTGAACACCCAGGACTGATCTCCTTTAGGATGGACTGGTTGGATCTCCTCACAGTCCAAGGGACTCTCAAGAGTCTTCTCCAACACCACAGTTCAAAAGCATCAATTCTGTGGCACTCAGCTTTCTTCACCGTCCAACTCTCACATCCATACATGACCACTGGAAAGGTAGTGGTATATTTGTCTTTTTATATTTTTGTTGGATTTAATTTGCTAATGTTTTGTTAAGGACTTTTGTGTTTAGGTCCATTAAGTATTTTGGTCTGTAATTTTCTTGTACTGCAAAGCAAGAGACCTGGGTTCGATCCCTGGGTCAAGAAGATTCCGTAGAGAAGGGAATGGCAGCCTACTTCAGTATCCCTGCCTGGAGAATTCCATGGACAGAGGAGCCTGATGTGCTGCAGTTCATGGGGTCACAAAGAGATACAACTGAGTGACTAAGCAAACACAGTAATAAATATTTCTCCAAACACTGCTTTGGCTATATCCTACAAATTTTAATATGTTGATTTTTCATCTTCATTCAGTTCAAAATATTTTCCAATTTCTCTCATAACTACCTCTTTGAGCCATAAATTATTTAGAATTATGGTGTTTCAGTTCAGTTCAATCGCTCAGTTGTGTCCGACTCTTTGTGACCCCATGAACCGCAGCGCAGCATGCCAGGCCTCTCTGTACATCACCAACTCCTGGAGTTTACCCAAACTCATGTCCATTGAGTTGGTGATGCCATCCAACCATCTCATCCTCTGTCATCCCCTTTTCCTTCTGCCCTCAATCTTTCCCAGCATCAGGGTCTTTTCAAATGAGTAAGCTCTTCGCATCAGGTGGCCAAAGTATGGAGTTTCATCTTCAACATCAGTCCTTCCAATGAACACCCAGGACTGATCTTCTTTAGGAGGGACTGGTTGGATCTCCTTGCAGTCCAAGGGACTCTCAAGAGTCTTCCCCAACACCACAGTTCAAAAGCATCAATTCTTCAGCGCTCAGCTTTCTTTATAGTCCAACTCTCACATCCATACATGACTACTGGCAAAACCATACCTTTGACAAGATGGACCTTTGTCGGCAAAGTAATATCTCTGCTTTATAATATGCTGTCTAGGTTTGTCATAGTTTTTCTTACAAGGAGCAAACGTCTTTTAATTTCATGGCTGCAATCACCATCTGCAGTGATTTTGGAGCCCCGAAAAATAAAGTCAGCCACTGTATCCACTGTTTCTCCATCTATTTGCCATGAAGTGATAGGCCCGGATGCTATGATCTTAGTTTTCTGAACGTTGAGTGTTAAGCCAACTTTTTCACTGTCCTCTTTCATTTTCATAAGAGGCTCTTTAGTTCTTCGGTTTCTGCCACAAGGGTGATGTCATCTGCATATCTGAGTTTATTGATATTTCTCCCGGCAACCTGGATTCCAGCTTGTGCTTCTTCCAGCCCAGCGTTTCTCATGATGTACTCTGCATATAAGTTAAATAAGCAGGGTGACAATATACAGCCTTGATGTACTCCTTTTCCTGTTTGGAACCAGTCTGTTGTTCCATGTCCAGTTCTAACTGTTGCTTCCTGACCTGCATGCAGGTTTCTCAAGAGGCAGGTCAGGTGGTCTGGTATTCCCATCTCTTTCAGAATTTTCCACATTTTATTGTGATCCACACAGTCAAAGGTTTGGCATAGTCAATCAACAGAAGTAGATGTTTTTCTGGAACTCTCTTGCTTTTTCAATGATCCAACGGATGTTGGCAATTTGATCTTTGGTTCCTCTGCCTTTTCTAAAACCAGCTTGAACATATGAAAGCTTTCAGTTCACGTACTGTCAAAGCCTTGCTTGGAGAATTTTGAGCGTTACTTTGCTAGTGTGAGAGATGAGTGCAATTTTGTGGTAGTTTGATCATTCTTTGGCATTGCCTTTCTGTGAGATTGGAGTGAAATACCAGATATTTAGAGATATCCTAGTTATCTTCCTGTTATTGAATTCTAGTTTCATCCCATTATGATCAGGGAACATATTTTGTATGGTTTCATTACAAAAATTTGTTTTTTTTGACCTAGAATATGGTCTATCTTGAGGTATGTTTCGTCTGTATTTGAGAAGAATGTGTATTCTGTCTTTTGGTGGAATTTTTTAAATGTTAATTAACTCCATTTATTTAATAATATTGTTTTTTTCTTTGATGTTTTTGCTAAATTTAAAAAACTTACTTGCTCTATTGACTATTGAATGAGAACATTAAAGTCTCAAACTATAATTAGAAATTTGTTTTTAATTCTTTCAAATTTTATCTTGTTTTATAGGCCTTATTGTTCGATAATTCATGTTTAAGATTGTTATATTCTTAGTGAATTAACCCTTGAATCATGAACCCTTGAATCATTATCAGTTGTCTTTCTTTATCCCTGGTAACTTTTCCTTGCTATATGCTTTCTTTCTTTTTGGTATGAATAGCCATCCCTATCTTATTTTGGTTAATACTTGCATGCTATACCTTTTTTTATTCTTTTACTTCTGATTTGCCTATATGATTACGTTTATAGTGGATTTGCTGTAAAATATAGTTGTGTCTTTTTTTTGGTACATTTTGAAAGCTACATTTTAAAAGTGGTGTATTTACAGCATTTACTTTTAATATAATTATCTATGCTTAGATTTATGCATGTTTAAAGCAATATGTCTACTGCTTTATTATTTTTTCTGTTGTTTTTCTCTGAGTTTTGTTCCTCCGTTTCACTTTCCTCTTTTCTTGTGTGATATTTGAATGTTTTCTTAGTATTCACTTTTAATTTATCTTTTGAGTTTTTAGGGCTTCCCAGGTGGTGCTCGGAGAAGGCAATGGCACCCCACTCCAGTACTCTTGCCTGGAAAATCCCATGGACAGAGGGGCCTGGTGGGCTACAGTCCCTGGGGTCACTAAGAGTCGGACAGGACTGAGCGACTTCACTTTCACTTTTTCCTTTCATGCACTGGAGAAGGAAATGGCAACCCACTCCAGTATTCTTGCCTGGAGAATCCCAGGGACGGCGGAGCCTGGTGGGCTGCCATCTATGGGGTCGCACAGAGTCGGACACGACTGAAGCGACGTCGCAGCAGGTGGTGCTAGTGGTAAAGAACCCGCCTGCCAGTGTGGGTAGACATAAGAGACACAGGGTGGATCCCTGGGTCAGAAAGATCCCCTGAAGGAGGGCACGGCAACCCACTCTAGTATTCTTGCCTGGAGAATCCCCATGGATGGAGGAGCCTGGTAGGCTACAGAGTCCATAGGGTCCCCGAGTCAGACACGACTGAAGTGACTTAGCACATTGAGTTTTTAGCTATCCCTCTGTGTGTGTTTTTGTGTTATTTTCATGGTTGCTCTAGAAATTATAATACATTTATACTTAACTTGTGGAGAAAGCAATGGCAACCCACTCCAGTACTCTTGCCTGGAAAATCTCATGGACGGAGGACTCTGGTGGGCTGCAGTCCATGGGGTCGCTATAAGTCGGACACGACTGAGCAACTTCACTTTCACTTTTCACTTTCATGCATTGGAGAAGGAAATGGCAACCCACTCCAGTGTTCCTGCCTGGAGAACCTCAGGGATGGGGGAGCCTGGTGGGCTGCCATCTATGGGGTCGCACAGAGTTGGACATGACTGAAGCGACTTAGCAGCAACAGCATACTTAACCTGTACAGTCTACTTAAAATTAATATTTTATCACCTCACATGGTATATGTAGAAATCTTACCACATATAGAACTCTTAATGTTACAATTTTCATATGCATTATATTGGCATATATTGAGACCCCATGGGACAATGTTATAATTTTTGCTTTTACCTATCATAATTAGTTAAAGAACTTAGCAGAAAAATAGTGTCATATTTATTCAGATAGCTATGACTTCTGTTGATCTTCCTTCACTTTCAAAGCTTCAAGCTTCCCTTTTTTTCTACAGATCTTCCTTTAGCATTTCTTTCAGAGTAAGTCTGCTGCTGACAGATTCTTTTAGTTTTTCTTCACCTGGTAATGTTTCAATTGTTTTCTTCATTTTTCAGGGCAGGATCCAGGGTAAGAGTCCTGGATGTAGGACTCTTAATTGATATCTCTTTTATTTCAGCACATTAAAAATTATGCCCTTCAGACATTCATGGTTTCTCATGAGAAATCTGTGGCATTTCAAATTGTTGTTCCTATCTATTCTTGCCTGAAGAATTATGTAATGCATTGTTAATGTAGTGCATTGCTTTTTTCTGGCTGCTTTTGAGAAATTTTTGTTTTGTTTTGTTTTTACTTTTCAGAAGTCTGGTGATGATGTGTCTGGGCATAAATTTCATTTAGTTTATCCTGTTTGGGGATTCATTGAGCTTAATTCTGTAAGTTTATGTCTTTTTCCAAATTTAGCAAGTTTTCAGCCATTATTTATTCAAATGTTTTTCTCTATGCCTATTTTTTCCCTTTTCTTTTGAGTTTTAAATAGCATAAATGTTAGATCTTTTGATATTGTCCTGTAGCCCCTTAAAGTTATGCTTATTTTTAAAAATCTTGTTTTTCTCTTTTTTATTCATATTAGATAATTTCTATTTAGATCCTCTTCAAGTTTATTAAGACTTTCTTCTATCACCTCCACTTTTCTACTGAACTTATTCAGTAAATTTTTAAAATTTTATTATTATATTTTTTAATTCTAAAATTTCCATTTGGTTTTTCAATATTTTTTTTTACATTTTCTAGTTGTATACTAAGATTTTCATCCCCATATTTCTGTTTGTTTCTTAAATACTTTACTTCTGGAGCATTGTAATAATAGCTGCTTTATAACTGTTATCTGAAAATTTCAACATCCATATCATCTTTGGGTTAGCATTTGGCATTGCCTTTCCTTTTCAAGATGTTCAGATTTTCCTAGCATTTTGTGTATCAAGTAATTTGGGAATGTATCCTGTATATTTTGAATGTTCTGTTATGTGACACTAGGTCCTGTTTAAATAGCATGGAAATTTTTTTTTTTTCTTTTAACAGGACATCAACCCGGCTAAGTTTAGGTTCTACTCACCTTCTGTGAACGATGACTACAAGTCAGGTTAGTTTTCAGTCTGTAGAGTGCTTTTCTGATTGTTCCTGTGTAAGCATCATCAGTGGCTAGTCTGGGATCTGGTCAGTGATCTGCCTGGTCATTTATCAGAGCCTTTGATATGCTTTTTGAGGTTAGATCTGTGAAGTTACAGCTTTAAAGTGAGCCTAAGCATTCACACAAAACTATATGGGATCATTTTCTCTAGCTCCATTCTCTCTATAATGTACCTGATACTTTCTGGCTCCTAGTATCCAACCTTCCTCCCATTTCTCTGTCAATAAATCTAGGGCTTTAGTCTCCTCACTCTCTTGTACATTTCCCATAATTGCCTCTGCCCTGGGGTTAAGCAGTGGCTACATAAAGAGAAACAAGCAATAAGATTCCTTGTACATTCTTGACTCCACTAAGAATCAGGCCATCTAGCCAGAGAGAAGGGTTACCCTCTTTTCTGCCCAACCACTGCTGTCATCATCACCACCACCATTGTGGAACTGCCTGGGAACTGGGGTGATTTACTTAGCAATTTACTTGTCTGCTAGAAAAACAAATCAACATGCTTCAGAGGATGATAATAGAATCCAGAGTCTCCATAGTGTATCATTCACTGTGTCTGGTTATAATAACAGAGTAGGCCTGCTAGAAAAACAAATCAACATGCTTCAGAGGAAGATAATAGAATCCAGAATCACTATGAGGTATCATTCACTATATCTAGTTATAACAACATTGCAAGAAATTAAATTACTGGATGATAAACTGAAATTTGACTTTAAGTTTGGTAGATAGAAGACTGGTTTTTAGTTTTGTTTGGGTGAAGTATGTGGGGAGCCCAAGATGTTTATCAAGCCTGTACTCAAGACTTTAAACCTTTCTTCCTTAGAGAGTACAGCATATCACATCCCTGCTAACTTCTTTTAGCCTTCTAGTTGTTATTTTTCACTGGGTCCTTGGGGCCAAACTCTGTACTCTGATAGCTAATACCAACAAGCCTGTAAGTCTCTGCTTGAATTCTTGGTGAACCATGCAGACTGGGGAATATCCTTAGTGGAAATGTCTTATATACAGAGATTATACACAGTAAAATCCCTCTTTCACTTTCTTCCTTCTTCTAGTCACTCTGCAGTGACTTTGAAGAGTTGTTTCTTATATCCTGTCCCACAGTTTATGATTGTTATCTATGGGATGGCTTCTTTGCTACAAGCTACTCTGCAAATACCAGAATCAGAACTGCTAAGTATATTTATTCATTCGTTTACCTACCACCTTGGTTTATGTTAATATTTTGCCATATTTATTTTCATTTTCTTTTTGAAAATAAAATCTTATAGAATTGAAAGCCATTTGTATCACCTTCCAAATCCTGTTCTCTTATCTTCTTTCCCAGAGACAGCTGATAGTTGATTGGTGAAGAGACTCCTTGTTCATGTTTCTATATACTTACTGCTTATTTGTATAAATATATTTACATAAAGTATTTCAAATATTCTACAACATTAAACATTTTTTCCAGATCTATCCATATTGTATATCTAATTTATTCATTCAAACTACCAGGTTACTGTTTTAAAGCTGTTAGTGGTTTTCTCTGTTGCACTAAGGGTAGAGGCATAATTTATCTTTTAGTCAATATTGTGTTTTTTTTGTTTTTTTTTTAATAAATTTATTTATTTTAGTTGGGGGCTAATTACTTTACAATATTGTAATAGTTTTTGCCAAACATTGACATGAATCAGCCATGGGTTTACATGTGTTCCCCTTCCTGGACCCCCCACCCACCTCCCTCCCCATCCCATCCTTCTGGATCATCCCATTGCCCTGGCCCTGAGCCCTTGTCACATGCATCGAACATGGAATGGTATTCTGTTTCACATATGATAATATACATGTTTCAGTGCTATTCTCCCAGAACGTCCCACCCTCACCTTCTCCCTCAGAGTCCATAAAATTGTTCCATGCATCTTTGTCTCTTATTCTGTCTCGCATATAGGGTTATCATTACCATCTTTCAAATTCCATATATATGCATTAGTATACTGTATTGTTGTTTTTCTTTCTGGCTTACTTCACTCTGTATAATGGGCTCCAGTTTCATCCATCTCAGTAGAACCGATTCAAATGTATTTTTTTTAATGGCTGAGTAATATTCCATTGTGTTTATGTACCACAGCTTCCTTATCCATTCGTCTGCTGATGGACATCTAGGTTGCTTCCATGTCCTGGCTATTATAAACAGTGCTGCGATGAACATTGGGGTACACGCGTCTCTTTCAATTCTGGTTTCCTTGGTGTATATGCCCAGCAGCGGGATTGCTGGGTCATATGGCAGTTCTATTCCCAGTTTTTTAAGGAATCTCCACACTGTTCTCCATAATATTGTGTTTTAATTTTTGAAAAAAAACTTAAACAACACTTCAAGTTATGCATAGTTAAACCCAAAATGCCAGTCTGTAATGGAAAGTTAGGGACAAGGAAAAGCTCAGCTGTTCTGTAACAGGAAACCTTGACTCTGTTGTGGGCAGAGTGCTGTTTCTGCAGATTTTATGATTTAATGATGATTAAGTGGGGAGCAATAGAAACTAAGGGCTTCTTTGGGATACTTCAGCCTATGAGAGGTAATGTGGACCTAGCAGATGTCAGCAAGCCACAACACTAAAGAGGGAGAAGCCCAGGTGAGAGCCTTCCACTGAAGAGATATGACCAGTTGTTTCTAGAAGGAGAAATAGCTGATATATATTCCTAAGCTTTTCAGTTCATGTCTGACTCTTTGCAACCCCATGCACTGCAGCACTCCAGGCTTCCCTGTCCATCACCAACTCCCAGAGCTTGCTCAAACTCATGTCCATCGAGGCAGTGATGCCATTCAACCATCTCATCCTCTGTCGTCCCCTTGTCCAACTGCCTTCAGTCTTTCCCAGCATTAGGGTCTTTTCAAATGAGTCAGCTCTTTGCATCAGGTGGCCAAAGTATTGGAGTTTCAGCTTCAGCATCAGTCCCTCCAATGAATATACAAGACTGATTTCCTTTTGGATGGACTGGTTAGACCTCCTTGCTGTCCAAGGAACTCTCAAGAGTCTTCTCCAATACCATAGTTCAAAAGAATCAATTCTTCAGCACTCAGTTTTCTTTAGAGTCCAGCTCTCACATCCATACATGACTACTGGAAAAACCATAGCTTTGACAAGATGGACCTTGGTCAGCAAAGTAATATCTCTGCTTTTTAACATGCTGTCCAGGTTTGTCATAGTTTTTCTTCCAAAGAATAAGCGTCTTTTAATTTCATGGCTGCAGTCGCCATCTGCAGTGATTTTGGAGATCAAGAAAATAAAGTCTGTCAATGTTTCCATTGTTTCCCCATCTATTTGCCAAGAAGTGATTGAACTGGATGCCATGATCTTTTGTTTTTTGAATGTTGAACTTTAAGCCAGCTTCTTCACACTCCTCTTTCACTTTCATCAAAAGGCTCTTTAGTTCCTCTTTGCTTTCTGCCACAAGAGTGACGTCATCTGCATATCTGAGGTTATTGATATTTCTCCCAGCAATCTTCATTCCAGCTTGTGCTTCATCCAGCCCAGCATTTCACATGATGTACTCTGTATATAAATTAAATAAGCAGGGTGACAATATATAGCCTCGATGTACTCCTTTCCCTATTTGGAACCAGTCTGTTGTTCCATGTCCAGTTCTAACTGTTGCTTCCTGACCTGCATGCAGATTTCTCAGGAGGCAGGTAAGGTGGTCTGGTATTCTTACCTCTTGAAGAATTTTCCACAGTTTGTTGTGATCCATGCAGTCAAAGGCTTTGGCATAGTCAATAAAGCAGAAGTAGATGTTTTTCTGGAACTCTCTGGCTTTTTCGATGATCCAATAGATGTTGGCAATATGATCTCTGATTCCTCTGCTTTTTCTAAATCCAGCTTGAACATATGGAAGCTCTTGGTTCATGTACTGTTGAAGCCTTGCTTGGAGAATTTTGAGCATTACTTTGGTAGTGTGAGAGATGAGTACAATTGTGCGGTAGTTTGAGCATTCTTTGGCATTGCCTTTCTTTGGGATTGGAATGAAAACTGACCTTTTCCAGTCCTGTGGCCACTGCAGAGTTTTCCAAATTTGCTGATATATTGAGTGCAGCACTTTCACAGCATCATCTTTTAGGATTTGAAATAGCTCAGCTGGAATTCCGTCACTTCCACTAGCTTTGTTCGTAGTGATGCTTTCTAAGCCCACTTGACTTTGCATTCCAGGATGTCTGGCTCTAGGTGAATGATCACATCATCATGGTTATCTGGTCATTAAGACCTTTTTTGTATAATTCTTCTGTGTATTCTTGCCACCTCTTCTTCCTGTCTTCTGCTTCTGTTAGGTCCATACCATTTCTGTTCTATATTGTCCTTTATTTTAAGCTTTTAGTTTGACTTTTAATTTCCCTTTTTAATGTTCTAATCTTCAGTAAAGAAGCCTGGACACTTGAGAGGTGTAGCAACAGAGATTCCTGGAGCATCTGCCTGAATTGACAATGAATATATAATAACCCGCTCAGCTTTCCTGATGTCTCAGATGATAAAGAATCTGCCTGCAGTGCAGAGACCTAGGTTTGATCCATGGGTCAGGAAAATCCCCTGGAGAAAGGAATGGCAACCCACTCCCATATTCTTGCCTGGAGAATCCCATGGACAGAAGAGCCTGGTGGGTTACAGTCCATGGGGTCACAAAGAGTCAGACACGACTTAGCGACTTACAAATATGCACGCACACACACACACACACGTGCGCACACACGTAATAGCCCACACAGATTTGTGGAATGTATATGAGCAGTCATTGGGACCTTTAAAAATACTTAGAAGGTCATCTGAAAGACTGGCTATTATGCTGTGCAAATAGAGTGGGAGAATTTGATTATTGTTTTTTGGAAAGTAAAGGGAGGGCCTCTGAAAACTGGAGTCCTTGTAGTGTACTTAATAAAAGGACAAAAAAATCTGATTTACCCCAGGAATACAAAACAACCATCTCCAACATTATTAATCTCATCATTTGACTTCAGGCAATCTCAGAATGCTCAATGCAATACTTGAATTACAGCAGGTGTTTCCACAAGTGAATTTTTTATAAAGTCATGAAATTAACAATACTTTACTCTCTAAATGGGTTCAAGTTCTGGGTAGAGGTAACGAGTCCATATTTAATAGTTACTTAGGAGCAACTACAAATCACAAATTGCCTAAAAAATTATGATTCAGCTGGAGGAAGAAAATGTTTAATTTTCAAATAGCTTTTAAATTAAAAAATACATTTTTAGTTAAGTGAACTACAAGAACTTCATGGTGAACCCTACAGCAATGTTTTTCTACCAAATGCTTCTTATTGTATACATTTTCAAGCATTAATGTTCACATTTTTTTTTCAGGCTGCACTAAATGAATACTCCTAGATGAGTCTTAGAGCCCAGCAGTTTTATGTCTGAGAAAGAACTAAAAAAAAAGTCCCCTCTCATAATAGTATTTTTCATTTTTTTATTTGAAATGAGTTCCTTTTTATTATATGAATTTTAAAATCACTGGTCTCTTTTTTCATCTGATTTCTAAGGTATTCATGGTAATTGAACCAGGTCATCATTTACAAATGTTTCTAAAAATTGAATTTTTCCTCAAAGAAGAGATAAATATTTCTTCTCAAATGATAATATTATTTATATTTACAGTTACTCATAGAAAATCAGGCTATAAATCCCATTGAAGGGTTGGTTATTGATCAGTAGAATTTTGGAAAACAGCTTTTTATTACTATTTTTATGTCTTAAGGACTTCATCATTTAAACTGCACTTTAAATATTTCTCACAACATAGATTGAACTAATTGGAAGCTTATGTTGCCTAAAATTTAGAATTTAGCAGCTCTCTTACAGTTTATATCGTTAGCTATGGCCAATTGGCTTAAAGCTTTAACTTACAAGCAATAACTGTGACGTTTCTTGCTATGTTCTGGAGGAAATTTCAGTGTTTGTTTTTTTTTTTCTGTTAGAAGGTGTAAGTTGATGATCTGTAAGTTATTCTACAGTAATGCTCATTGTCCTTGAAGTCTTGAGTTCTGGAGGAAAAGCATTATGAGAACGTAGAAACAGAATATATAAAAGCCCTCAGATAGCCAGAAGCTTTGTGTGCTTGGGGACTAGCAAGGAGATCAGTAGAAGTGGGATGAATAAAGGAGAGAGAAGTCACAGATGAAATAGGATGTAGGTGGGTCCAGATTACACTCAGCCTCACAGGCTGCAGGAGTTCTATATTTATGAATATGGAATTATGTGCAAGATATGTTTTAGTGAAAAAACATTGTTTTGAACAGCATGAATAAAAAGATACCCTTTGTATAAAACTCTATGTTCATTTCCATATATGTCTAAAATCAGAGAAAAATTGAGGTGTACATATTCAGTTCAGTTCAATTCAGTCGCTCAGTCATGTCTGACTCTTTGCAACCCCATGAGCTGCAGCATACCAGGCCTCCCTGTCCATCATTAACTCCTGGAGCCTACCCAAACTCATATCCATTGAGTCGGTAATGCCATCCAACTGTCTCATCCTCTGTCGTCCCCTTCTCCTCCTGCCTTCAATCTTTCCCAGCGTCAGGGTCTTTTCAAATGAGTCAGTTCTTCGCATCAGGTGGCCAAAGTATTGAAGTTTCAGCTTCAGCATCAGTCCTTCCAATGAACACCCAGGGCCGATCTCCGTTAAGATGGACTGGTTGGATCTCCTTGCAATCCAAGGGACTCTCAAGAGTCTTCTCCAACACCACAGTTCAAAAGCATCAATTCTTCTGCACTCAGCTTTCTTTATAGTCCAACTCTCACATCCGTACATGACTACTGGAAAAACCATAGCCTTGAAGAGACGGACCTTTGTTGGCAAAGTAATGTCTTTGCTTTTTAATATGCTGAGTAGGTTGGTCATAACTTTCCTTCCAAGGAGTAAGCGTCTTTTAATTTCATGGCTGCAATCACCATCTGCAGTGATTGTGGAGCCCCCCCAAAATAAAGTCAGCCACTGTTTCCACTGTTTCCCCATATGCATGTTCAGTGAAATGCTAATACTGGAAATCTCTAGATGCTGAACCTTAGGAGATAGTCATCCTCCTGTTTGTATTTTTCTGTATTGCTTTGTTTACAAAAACCAACAGATACATACCAAATGTACATTCATGAAAATTAGGCTAGAATTTTTTTGAGTAAGATTTGAAACTAAGACAACATTGACATTATTGTGACTTCCAAACTCTTGCAAAGTAGGGAAAAAAGGGATTTATAAGGAAGGGTTTGTTGAATTTCATTAACAAATATAGAAATAAAGTGACCTATATACTTTTGGGGGGTTTCACTGAATATGGAAGATAGAAAAAAAGTCTCCCAAAATCCAGAATACACAGAATACATATAATCAACAAAACCTCCCTTATTATGTAACTGTTAAAAACAAGACAGTAGGCTCAAAATGGAGTCACTTACCCTAAACCCCACGTCACCAAACGGACAGCTGGTTTCAGTTTCATCCTCTCCCAGAAATGGAATCTTAAACCAGTCAATCAAGAATCACCTGGTGTGCACTCATGAGGCAATCTTCCTGATAGACCCCTGCCACCCCCCCCACAAAAGGAAATGATTGTGCCACAACCAATCCATGCTTTTGCTTGTTCCTGGTCCCTTCTGCCTGTAAAGATCTTTCATACAGCTCCTCAGAGCTGTATCTGCTAGAGGAGATGCTGCCTAGTTCATACATTTCTGAATAAAGCCAATAAGATCTTTAAAATTTGCTTGGTTGAATTTTGTCTTTTAACAATGCCAAAATAATTTTCCATATACAATTTGCAAAGTGTAAAATAAATGATAAAACATTCCAGAAAAAGAATAACTAAAGGAAGGAGGTGGCAAAGTAAATAGGACAAATAATATTTAAACTACACATTAATTCAATTACTCATTCTTTCAATACAGATTTTAACATAATCTGTGCTAAATAAACAAGGGTTGTGTGCGAGAAGTCTAGTTGGATTAAATTCTCAAGGGTGTAAGAATAAACAGTGACCACAAAGGGAAGCAGACCTGGCAGAAAGATAGCACAGAGACCGCTTGCTGTCTTCATAACAGCATGGGAAGACTCTATCAGGGTTTCAGTATTCTAGCAAAAAATACATTAACAAATCTTCCGTGGATCTACATCTCCTGTTAAAGTCTTTG
The DNA here is from genome assembly GCF_054371585.1 of Giraffa tippelskirchi. Taxonomy (NCBI): domain Eukaryota; kingdom Metazoa; phylum Chordata; class Mammalia; order Artiodactyla; family Giraffidae; genus Giraffa; species Giraffa tippelskirchi. The sequence continues at coordinate 186,871,861 of NC_137276.1, read as the reverse complement.
CCTTGTTCTATGCTCTCCTTTTTATTTCTCCACATTTATCTGTGGTTCCTATCCTCATACAGAAATTTCTGTGGTATCCACGGAGCTATGGGACAGAGGATTCACTTGAACCAGCTTTGTGTCTGACATGTAACAAACACAGGTCAAATAGTTCCATGGAAAGCCACTAGGAGAATGGTGTTATTCCAGTGTTGGACTACTTCCATAGATAATCTGAGAACTTGATTTTTTTTTCTGCCTATAAAAATAGCTTGGGTTCCATACCATATATGGAGAACAAGCTTTTCTGTCTCTATTCAATTAAGCAAATGCCTGTCTCTTGGCAAGGAAAGAAGAAACGCATTAATCATTTCCAGTTCATCCTTATCGGGGTGTTTACTTCTAAAAGACAAAGATTTGTTTTATACCTTTTTTTTATTATGGCCTCCAGGTTTTCTTCTCAATATGGATGATTCTAAAAAACTCCAAAAGAGCTTATTTGTAGATACATATTGTTTAGAAAAGTAGCATGGGTGAATAGCATGAGTATGCTTTAATAATGATTACAGATAACTTACTGTTTGCTCAGGTCTGTCATAATCTAGAAACTAGATTTGTTATAATAAATCAAGTTTGATGGTGGGTTTTTGAGGTCTCTGGCTGCTTTTAAGACCCTCCAAAATTTCCATTTCTCCAAATGTACTAGATTGTTGTCATAGTTGGATTTTATTTCTGACCTTGTTGAAATCCACCCTCTGTTCTTCAATCATAGCTCTGTTGCTCCATCTGGTAGGATTGCACCTAACTTTTGTCCTCCTAAACTCTATGGGCTTAGATTTAACTCTCAATTCTTTCCCAGTAGCTGCTACAGTTGGCTTGGCAATCATCACCAACATAGTTCCTCTTAGACTTTGATTCAGCAATTGTATAAGTAGAGCTGAAGCTGGCACCCAGACTACGGTGTAATGATCCAGGTCGAGGCTGCATTGGGCTGCATGGAAGAGAGGTAAAACAGAGAAAGAAAGCAGAGAGATGAAAACCCACGAGTCTATGTCTTTAGACATATTGTCATTTTGTCTGGGCTGTACTGATCACCAGTGACTTTCTGCAAACCTACCTCTCTGTCCACCCCAGGATCAAGATGAAACAGCACTTTTCCATCAAAAGCCACAGGTGTTGGCTGAGTATGCCTTTTTCCTAGTTAGTCCTGACTACTACTAGTTTAGAATCTTTAAAGGGACTGTGATGTTTGAAATTTTTAGGACTTAGAACTTGCAGATTCACTTTTTAAGTTAAAAAAATGTAAAAATTAAAAATAATTTTATTGAAATTAGTGCTTTGTCAGTTTGTAGTATACTAAATAATAATTTGACCTATGAAAATATTATAAAATGATCATGACTTCTAATAACCATATAACTTTATATAAAGCTATTATACTAGTGATCATATACCTTACACTGTACATTGCATTCCTATGGCTTATTTACTATACAGCTGGAGGCTGGTACCTCTTAGTCTTCTACACCTATTTTTGCCCACCCTCCCTCATCCTCTTCTCTTCTGGCAACCACTTGTTTATTGTCTGTATCTATGAATCTATTTTTGTTTTTGTTTTGTTTGTTTTTAATTCCATATATGTGTAGAAGTTTTCTTTTTCTGACTTAATATTATTTCACTTAGCAAAATATCCTCTAAATTGTCCATGGTATCACAAATGGCAAGATTTTTCTTTTTTATGGTGAGTAGTATTCCATTTGGTGAAGGAAATGGCAACCGACTCCAGTATTCTTGCCTGGAAAGTACCAGGGACGGGCGAGCCTGGTGGGCTGCCGTCTATGGGGTCGCATGGAGTCGGACACGACTGAAGCAACTTAGCAGCAGCAGCAGGATTCCATTGTGTGAGTGTGTACACACCATATCTTCTTTATTTATTTGTCTATTAATGGATATTTAAATTTCTCCCATATCTTGACTATTATAAATAATGCTGCAATAAATACAGGAGTGCATATATCCTTTCAAATTGGTGATTTTGTTTTCTTCAGGTAGATACCCAAAAGTGAAATTGCTAGATCATATGACAGCCCTATTTTTAATTTTTGAAGAGCTTCATACTGTTTTTCATGTGGCTGCACCAATTTACAAACCTATCAACAGTGCAAGAGGGTTCCATTTTCTCTGCATTCTTGGCAACATTTGTTATTTGTTGTTCTTTTGAAAACAGCCATTCTGACAGGTGTGAGGTATTATCTCATTGCAGTTTTGATTTGTATTTTCTGGATGCTTGATGTTGAGCATCTTTTCATGTGTCTGTCAGCCATCTTTGTGTTTTCTTTGGAAAAATGTCTATTCAGGTCCTCTGCCCATTTTTTTAAATAGGTTCTTTGTTTTTTCTTTGATGTTGAATTATATGAGTTATTTGTATATTTTTGATGTTAATCTCCTTAGTGATATATCATTTATAAATATATTCTTCCATTTAATTGGCTTCCTTTTCAGTTTGTTGATAATTCCTTGGCTGTGCAAAAGCTTTTTAGTTTGCTGTAGTCCCATTTATTTACTTTTGCTTTTGTTTCCCTTGCCTAGGGAATACAAATCCAAAAAATCATGCTAAGATCAATGTCAAAGAGTGTACTTCCTGTTTCATTCTGGGTTTTTTATAGTTTCAGGTTTTATATTTAAGTCTTTAATCCATTTTGAGTTTACTTTTGTATGTGGTGTGAGAAAGTAGTCCAGCTTGATTCTTTTGCATCTAGCTTTCTAGTTTCCCAGTACCATTTATTGAAGAGGCTGTCTTCCCCATTGTACAAGCCAATAGACCATGTAAATGTAGGTTTATTTCTGAGCTCTCTATTCTGTTCCATTAATCTGTGTGTCTGTTTTGTGCCAGTATCACATTGTTTTGGTTACTGTAGCTTTGTATTATAGTCTGAAATCAGAGCATGTGATTCTTTCAGCACTGTTCTTTATCAAGATTTTTTAGGCTATTTGGGGTCTTTTGTGTTTCCAGTCAAATTTTAGAATTATTTGTTCTAGTTCTGTGAAAAAATGCCATAAGTATTTTGATAGGTATTGTACTGAATTTGTAGATTGCCTTGGAGAATATAATTTTAACAATAATAATTCTTTCAATCCATAAACATGGTATATCTTTCCAGTTGTTTGTGTCATCTTTAATTTCTTTCATCGGTGTCTTGTAGTTTTCCAAGTACAGTTCTTTTACGTCCTTATGTTGGTTTATTCCTAAGGTTTTTTTTTTTTTGATGTGATGGTAAATGGAATTGTTTCCTTAATTTGTCTTCCTGATAGTTTGTTTTTAGCATATAAAAATGCAACAGATTTCTGTATATTAATTTTGTATCCTGTAACTTTACTGAGTGCATTAATGAGCTCTAGTAGTTCCTTGATGCCTTGTTAGTATGATGTCATCTGCAAACAGTGACAGTTTTACTTCTTTTCCAATTTGGATTCTTTTTCTTTCTTTCTTCTTTTGTCTGATTTCCATGGCTAGGACTTCCAGTAGTATATTGAATAAGAATGGTGAGAGTGTCTTGTTCCTGACATTAGAGGAATTACTTTCAGTTTTTCACTGTTGAGTATGATGTTAGCCATGTGCTTGTCATATATGGCCTTTATTATTGAAAGTTGCTTGTTCCTTGGAAGAATAGCTTTGTCAAACCTAGACAGTGTTTAAAAAGCAGAGGACATCACTTTGCTGACAGAGGTCTGTATAGTCAAAGCTACGATTTTTCCAGTAGTCATGTATGGATGTGAGGGTTGGGCCATAAAGAAGGCTGAGCTCTAAAGAATTGATGCTTTTGAACTGTGGTGTTGAAGGAGACTCTTGAGAGTCCCTTGGCAGCAAGGAGATTCAACCAGTCCATCCTAAAGGAAATCAACTCTGAATATTCACTGGAAGGACTGATGTTGAAGCTGAAACTCCAATACTTTGGCCATCTGATGCAAAGACCTGACTCATTGGAAAAGACCCTGATGCTGGGGAAAATTGAGGGCAAGAGGAGATGGGAGTGACAGAGGAGGAGATGGTTGGATGGCATCATTGACTCAGTGGACATGAGTTTGAGGAAACTCAAGGAGATAGTGATGGACTGAGAAGCCTGGTGTGCTGCAGTTCATGGGGTTGCAAAGAGTCAGACATGACTTAGTGACTGAACAACAACAGTGTTGAGGTATATTTCCTCTATACACACTTTGTTGAGAGTTTTTATCATAAATGGATGTTGAATTTTGTCAAAAGCTTTTTCTGCATCTATTGAGATGACCATGTGATTTTTTTATTCTTCATTTTGTCAATATGGTATATATCACATTGACTAATTTGAAAATACTGAACCATCCTTGCATCTCTAGGATAATTCCATTTGATTCTTTTAATGTATTGTTGATTTTGGTTTGCTAATATTTTGTTGAGGATTTTTGTATATATATTCATCAATAATATTGGCCTGTAAGTTTGAATTCCAGTATTTTGGTCATCTGATGCAAACAATTGACTCACTGGATAAGTCCTTGATGCTGGGAAAGATTGAGGGCAGAAGGAGAAGTGGGTGTCAGAGGATGAGATGGCTGGATGGCATCACCAGTGCAATGGACATGAACTTGGGCAAACTTTGGGAGATGATGAGGGATAGAGAGGCCTGATGTGTTGCAGTCCATGCAGCCACAAAGAGTCAGACACCACTAGGTGACTGAACAACAACAAAAAAACAATTTTCTTTTTTGTGATTTCCTTGTGTTCTTTTTATTATTTTTACTCAGTGTAAACTAAATAAATGTTCTTTGAGTATATAACTATGGCCTTTGAGATGGCTAAGAAAGATTTGTTTTACTCTAATTGAGGAAACTTAGAGAAAAAAAGTAATTTACCTATGAATTCATTTCCAGGTTTTGCAGAATCAGGGCTAGATCATAGTAAGTTTCCTGGACAGGCAGCCTGCTTCTTTGCTGCACAGTACTAAACATTCTTACCCTGAGGCAGCACAGAGGACATCTCTTTCCTTATCAGTTTCTTAGTTCCTGGATTCAATGTTTTTACAGCAGGAAGAAAATAGCTGCCCAGAATCCACAGTCCAAAGTGATGCTGGAAAAATAGATCTCTCTTATTTCTTTGAATGAAAGGGAGATATTCCTTGTCTTGCTCACACACAATTTTATTGGCATTTATACTTGTTTACACCAGTGCAAAAAATGTTTCATTCATGTCTTGTAGTATGTTGATAGCAATGTGTGTGTGTGTGTGTGTTTGTGTGTTTGTATGTGTACTTGGATGTATTTTCAGGTCATACCCATCAATATATTTTTGGAACACTAGTTTCACAAGATAATTTCTGAACACAGCCCTTTTTTATGACGTTTCCCTTCCTATAGGTTCATAGTATTATTATCATATTAAAGAGACTAGAAAGTCCCAAAGTGAAGAAAGAGTTGAACTTTGTTTGACCCAGAATTTCTCCAACTTCACTTGACCATGAAGTCCTTTGTTCAGGTGAAAAGTGAAAGTGTTAGTCGCTCAGTCATGTCCCACTCTTTGCAACCTCATGGACTGTAGCCTGTCAGGCTCCTCTGTTCATGGAATTTTCCAGGCAAGAATACTGGAATGGGTAGTCATTCCCTTCTCCAGGGGATCTTCCTGATCCAGGAATCAAACCTGGGTCTCCCATATTGCAGGCAGATTCTTTACTTGTCTGAGCCACCATTAATATCTCAGTTTTATAAGTAAACATATTAGGAAATACTAAGTTATATATTTTTCTCTGAAGCATTTTGCTATCTACAATAGCCAGAGATATACAGAGGCACATGAAAATATAGGCTAATACCAGTTTCAAAGTTTTTGTTGGTTCCTTTAAGCTTACCTCAGTCAATTCCAATTCTTAAAGCTTTGATCTGCTAAAGCACTATTAGGTCACCAAACTGTAAAATCCTTTCTATGCAAGTAGCCAACAATAAAGGAGCTTGTTAAGACTTCAAAAAGTTTAGTTTTTTTTTTTTTTAACTGGAATGTTTTTTTTTCTGAAGTAAGTTCTATTAGGCAAATTCTATTTCTGTTAAGCAAATCAATAAATTTATTTTATTCAAGCCAGTCCTATTAGGCAAATCAATCCAATTACTTCTACCAACTTCTACTGTTCGATTGGTAAAGTTGATACCAAAAATGTATAGATTTGGGGGGAAATACATGCTCATCCCAGGAAAGAAACAGAAGTGAAGAAATATGTTCCTCAGATATGTGAGGATTCCAATCTTTGATGGCATTTGTTGCAAAAGGCAGCAAGTAACATTTAATATGATAAAGACTTTTGATTCCTTAGATTATTCATTGAGTAGAAATTTGGGGCTATTTTGATTAAATCTAAGGGAAAAAGTTCTAAATTTCTTAGGCACTTGCCTACTGTTAGAAAAAAAGGTAGAGAAAGATACAGAGTTATTAACTTCTGCAAAAGACACTATTTGATTAATAGTTCAGAGCTAAATTTTAATTAAGGCCAGATCTTCCAGATAATTAAGTGCTCACCTAGATTATTACCAGGATATCTTACCAGGAAAGTTATTAACCTATAGACTAGACTATTTCTGATCCTCCTTCCCACCATCTTTCCTCCTCTCCTTTTTAAAGTATAACTTATTTTTTTTTAAAAAATTACTATGACTTCAAGAAACAGCAAACAAACAAACACCAAAGAACAGGTTTACTAGGATGCCTGAAATATTGATTAAAGACACAATGTAAATAACTGTAGTTTATTTGAAGTTAAAACCACAGATATCTTTTCCAGGCTGCACATGTATAGTTTTCTGACTTACTTAAAAGAGAACATCCCATAGCAGTGATTTGGAATAGTGTGTATTAAATCAAATGGCACAGACTGGTGATCTAGATAATAAAAATTCCCTTTCATACCCTTGTTTGTCATTTCAGGCAAACATCTAGTTTGAGGATCAGCTATATGAGGATAACTATTACCTTAAAAGATTATTTTTCTTTTATAACTTCCAGTGTAGAAATGGTTTAGTACACAAGACTATAGAGGATAGTGTAATGAACTTCTAATACTGGTCAGTCAGCTCAATAATTATCAACATTTTCCCAATTTTGTTATTTTTCTCCATTCTTCCTCTTTACTCTTCAGTATTTCAAAGCAAATCCCAGAAATCATGTCATTTTTCATCATGCATCTCTAACTGATAAGCCTTTTATATTTCACAATAATTATGCCATTACTCAATCTGACAAATCTGAGAATGATTCCTTAATATCATCTAATATTGAGTCCATATAATATCCTCTATGAGCCTCCCAATTTTACCCTCTAACTCTAGGTCATCTGTAACCTTACTAGGACTCTCATCTCTGGGAAAGAGTAGATCAATAAAGGGAACAAGTGGAAAGCATCTTTGCTCTTTTTTCAGTCCAAAGTACCAACTTAAATCCACTCTTTCCAGATTTCCCTAATTCTGAATTCTGCTGCTACCACTTAGAGCAGTGTTTCAATGTCTAAGAATTAGGAGCAAAGACAGGCTGCTATTTTTATGATAAGCTAGAGATGAAATTCTAGAATTTATCCTGTCTGGAATCTCTTTTCCAAACCCTTTGGGAGGCACATGATCAGGAAGTGGATTTAGCTGTTGGTTAAGAAGCAGAATTTCCTCATAGGGAGTAAGGTGTTTTCATTAAATAATATGTCTGTTTATATTTTCAAGTAATCTATAGTATCCTTGGTGGTAGTGGGTCAGTCATTCATATCTTCAGTGAACTTTTATTTAGTGCCAATAGTGGGTAAGGCATCATTTAGTAAGGAAAATATAGGATATAAAACAAAAAGCACACTACAGAAGATAAAGTACAGTGGGAACTCAGAAGCAAACTTTTTTAACTTGGGTGGTTTACAGAAAATAGGAGCATTTGAATAGAACCTTAACAGACTTCTAGAATTTGAGCAATTTGAAAAGGAAGAAAGGCCATTTTGGGTGGAGGAAAGAGAGTGAGCAAAGGCACAAAGGTAGGAAAAGTAAAATATGTGCAACAAGTAAGATCAATCTGGTGAACATGAGACTCTTCAGTCCAAACATCACAAAATATCGTGACTAGCCATGCAGCTAGGTGTAGATATTACATAATCACTCAGTAAGCAGAGATTCCAGTAACTGCTATCAGTCACTGCTGCCAGGAACTACTAATCAGGCAGCATGTTTAGAATGTCAAGACGATGACTGTTAATATGTGACCAACCAAGAAACCCGGTGCCTGGTACAGGCATCTGGCCCAGTGTGATATAATAATTAATCCAACTGGGTAATATTTTACCTTCAAAATCAACCCAGTGGTTGGGTCAATAGGCAAACACTGTTACTGTTTGTTTGTGAAGAATATTTTGGCAACTTCAAGAGGCTTGAGGGGAACAGGCTCAACACATGAAGCTTCTTTTGCTGTAGGGTGGGATGTTCCTTAAAACATTCATGTGGCAATATCATATATTTTTTTGCTTTCTAAACGCAAAATGCTAAAACTATATCATTAACATAGAAATAAAAAAATCTTGTTGACCTCAACCTCAAGCTTACAATTAATGTATATTTCAGCTAAAGAATGAATTCAAATGATGGTAGCTTTGCTGATTTAAGTTTTCTTTGCTGCATTCAGCACTGAGCTAAAATGTCCTAGATCAGAGAATGATTCCAAGTCAAACTAGTTCAGTGTCCAAGTCCAGGCTATGTGCTTTATGGGCCCTGAGAAAAAGGCTTTTCTTTTATTCCTCAACATTAGCTAGAAATGCATTTTCAGCTAACATTTGTCATGTGTTTATTATGTACACGGCACTGTGTCAGGTACATCATAAGCATTACCCGTTTTAATCTTCAAAACAACCCTATGACAGAGGTTAATATACTGATCTCCGTTCAGAGATGAGGAAGCTGGGGATTGGGGAGGATTAGTAATTTATACCCAGTCACATAGCTAATAAGAGGGGCAGGGCTGATTTTGAGTCCTGCTGATCTGTTATAGCAGGCCATGGGCATCTGAGAAGGGACAGAGGCCTGTGTGTTGTGATGAGAAGCAGGCAAGAAGAGGCTGTCACTTTCCTCTGCCCTTCTGTCCCTTCAGTTTCTACGCTGCTCTTCTTCCTCCTTCCTCATTTTTTGCTATTTTTCAAAATCACAACTCCTCTATTTCCGTGTTCCTTGTATGTAAATCTTTTTGTTTTTTGTTTATATATTAATCTATTTCTCATTTCACTCACAGATTTATCTCTTAGGTAGCAGGCTTTGTTTGCTAGGAAATTACAAGGAGAGCTAGTAAGTGAATGAATGAGTGGATACAGTACAATGAAATGAATGGAGTACAGTTGCTTTGAGGGCATAAAGAAGGAAAAATATAAAAATTTGAGGCCTGGGAGATTATGCTTGAATTGTGTCTTGAAGGAAGAGAAATTAAATGAAGAAGCAGGAAGAGCTGTCCAGGCAGGCACACTAGCATTTGTATAGTCACTGAGTTGGGGCAATAGCCAAACATAACTAGAATCTGATGGTCATATGGGATGGTGGAATAAACGCAGAGTGTTTCCTGGGAGTGTTGAGAGATGAAGCTAGAGAGAAAGGCAGGGGCAAGGCCGTAAAATTCTTCAGTGCTAAATTAAGGAATTTGACTATTAACTTGAAAGTTACAGGAAATTGTTGAAAGGATTTAAATTACGGAAATACATGATTTTGTATTTTAAAAATAGCATTCTGATAATCATCGTTTGCATAGCCAGTTCCCATGCCTCGAAAAGGAGGCCCTAAGTTTGCACCAAAATTGTACATTACCGGCCTTGAGAGATTTCAAAGCCTTCATCATCCTGTGATCTTCCCTTATAGAACGAGTTTTCCACCCTACTTCCTGATTCAGAAGTCTTGCTTAAGTGGGTATAAGGCACCCTACATAAATTGGTCCTTAGAGGTGAAATTTATTGTTGTAACCATGAGAGCCTGCTTGCTAGGCACAAGATGCTCAGGTGTTACAGAGACATGCAGATCCCACTTCCTCTCAGAAATCTCCCCACCTACATTCTCATGTCTCTGTAGGTTCTGGGCCACTGAATTACCATAGTCGTCTTTTTTTTTTTTTCCCCTCTGCTGTTACTCTTGAAATCTGGGGCAGTTCAGGTGAACACCTCTACAGAGAGTAAATTCACTGAAGCAAATGGGAGGTGTGATGTTGCAGCAGAAGCAACAGATGGCATCAAACAAGTTGCATCCAACAGACAATATGAGTGCCTTTAGCCAAGATGCAACTTCAAGCAGCTTAGAGCAATGGTGGTCAAATGTTTTTGCTCACATACCCCTTAAAATACTTGGGTAAAACTAGGTACCTCATCATATATTAGCAGCTGATAACTACATTTTTAAACTGTATGTCTTAGTAGTTGCAAATGTAATTTCTAGTGTGTTATCTCTACTGACATTTTAAACATTTATAGTTTTAACAGTCTATTTTAAAATAAATTCAGATGCATTCAAAAGCACTATATCTTTGTACTCCCCTCTCCACATTTTATATGTTTGATGTCATAATTTACATCTTTTATATTGTGCATTGATAAATTATTAGAGTTTCAGTCAATATTTTTTTTAACTTATGCTAGAGTGTTAAGTCGGAGAAGGCAATGTCAACCCATTCCAATACTCTTGCCTGGAAAATCCCATGGACGGAGGAGCCTGGTGGGCTGCAGTCCATGGGGTCGCGAAGAGTCGGACACGACTGAGCGACTTCACTTTCACTTTTCACTGTCATGCATTGGAGAAGGAAATGGCAACCCACTCCAGTGTTCTTGCCTGGAGAATCCCAGAGACGGGGGAGCCTGGTGGGCTGCCGTCTATTGGGTCGCACAGAGTTGGACACGACTTGAAGCGATGCAGCAGCAGCAGCAGCAGCAGAGTGTTAAGTGATTTACCCATTACCATGACAGTCTTTGAGTATTCTGAATTTATGTATTAATTTTTACTTTCACCATAGAATTTTATACTTTCATGTATTTTCGTCTTCAGCTTGAAGAACTCCCTCTAACATTTCTTATAAGCCAGGTCTAGTGGTATGGAACTCCTTCAGCTTTTGCTTGTTTTGAAAACTCTTTATTTCTCTTTCAGTTCTTAAGAACAGTTTTGCCAGTTTCAGTATTCTTTGTTGGCAGGTTTTTTCTATTACCACTTTGAGTATATTGTGCCACTCCTTAATGGACTGTAAAGTTCAACTGAAAAGTCTGATGATAGATTTGTGGGTGTTCCCTTGAACTTAAATTATTTTTCTCCTGTTGCTTTTAAGATTCTCTCCTTGTCTTTAACTTTAGACAGTTCAATTATGGTGTATCTTGGTGTGGATCTCTTTCGATTCATCTTTTTTGGAACTCTTGGGTTTCCTGGATCTGGCTGCTTGTTTCTTTCCCCAGGTTAAGAAAGTTTGGGGCCATATTTCTTTGAATAAGCTTTCTGCACCTTTCTATCTCTCTTCTTCCAGGAAAAGAGTATATTGATCCAGTTGATGTCCCATAGATGTTGTCCCATAGGTCCTTTAAGATATCTTAATTCTTTTTTTTTTTTTTTTTTTTGCTTCTTTGACTAGAACAATTCCACTGCCCTATCTTTGAACTCATTGACTCCCTTCCCCACTGACCTGGTCTGCTATTTGAATCCTTTTATATTGAGTTTTTTAGTTCAGCTATTGCATTCTTTAGCTCTAGGATATCTTTTAGTGCATTTTAATATTTTCTATTTACTGCAATTCTTACTTTGTTCATTGATGCTCTTCCCTGATAAGTATCTTTATGACCATGTCAATGACTTTTCTCTGCTGCATTAAGATTGATTTCTAGAGATTTATCTTGTTCTTTTTGCTTAGAACATATTCCTTTGTTTCTTTATTCACTCTGACTCTCTGTGTTAGTTTCTATACATTAGGTAGAACAGCCACCTCTCCCAGTCTTGTAGGAGATTAACTTCATCAACTAGCCCATATTGAACTCCTGTTGTTTCTCAAGCCTTTGTGTTGGTCCAAGCTTCCATCTTTGGTCTTAGCAACTCTGAGTAGTAGTGTATGTGTGGGTCCAGTCACTCAGTCTTGTCCATTTCTTTGCAATCCCATGGACTGTGTCTGCCAGGCTCCTCTGTCTATGGAATTTTCCAGGCAAGAATACTGGAGTGAATTGCCATTTCCTACTCCAGGGGATCTTCCCAACTCAGGAATCAAACCCAAGTTTCTTACATCTCCTAGACTGGCCAGCAGATTCTTTACCACTGGGAAGCCCCTCTGAGTGGTAGAGGGTGTACTAAGACCCATTAGGGTCCCACAGAGGAGAGTTAACAGTTAACATCTCAATGTAAGCTGATTAGAAACCAAATCCTCAGGCAGCAGCTGGGAAACTGGGAAATGGGCATTTCTGCATGTTCCCTCTGCAATGAGTTTGAGTGTATTATTGCTGGGGATGCATGTGTTTAAAGACTGCTTTTGTTTGCTGTAATCCTGTGGAACTCATGAATGCAAGGCCTATTGGCTATCAGAGCGAGGTAATTTGAGAGCCAGTCCCTACACTGCAAGCTGTAAAAATTGGGGTGCTAGAAACGTGTACAAACTCCTTATAGGGAGGTTTCAGTGACTTGCTTTTCTTGTTGAAGTGAGCAGGAAGGAGAAGGTGGGGAAAGTGCCCACTGGCTCTTTTGGACTCCGGATAAGATCATAATTAGCACCAAAGTATGTGCTAATTAGAAGCTGGACTCTCAAGTTGTAACTTGTAAAATATGCAGTCAAACCCCTTGCAGTGAAAGACTAGGAATTGGGCATTTTTGCTGCCTCTTTTGTGCTGAGCCCTGTGGGGATAGCTTTGGTGAGTGCTGGCATGCCCACTGGGCTTCCAAGAACTGCATGTTAGTTTGTTACAATCCTGTGGGACTCATGAATACAAGCCCCTATTAGAGCTAGGGAATCTAGGGGCCTGTTTTTCTGGTGGCAGCTGCAAACGCTGGGGCACCAGGCTTGTACAAGTTTCTTCTAGAGATGCTAGTGACCTGGTTTTCTTGTTGGGAGAAGGCAGTGGAAGTGTCCACTGAATCCCCTGGCTCCATGAAATAACAGCCAGCTTCCAGAATCATGTTAATTAGAAGTCAGACCCTCAGGCAGCAGCTTGTCAAGTATACAGTCAAACCATTTCAGGGAAAGACTAGAATGCCCCTAGAGATAGGCATTTTTTTTTTTTCTTTCCTTTTGCATTGAGCCCTTAGGGAGATACCTACTTTGATGCTTGCCCTTTAGGAACTGCTCCTTTGCTCTAGTCCTGTGAATTTTGTAAACTCCAGCCCCATTGTCTTTCAGGAGCTAAGAAGTGCTTTGAGGATCATCTCTCATGTGGTAGTAATAAAAGTCAGAGGACTAGATGTGTGGTATAAACCCTTTGCTCTTCAGTACAAGTTAAGAATTGAGTCTTCCTTTCCAATTGTATGGCACTATTCTGGGAGTGGGCTTTGTGGTGAGAGCGTGTCTCTGCCCTTCTTATGTATTTCAATTTCTTATGTAGTTCAATTTTTTCTTTTGCTTAGTGTGCGGGAGTCACTTAGCTAGTAACTGGCTTTCTTTCAGGGAGATAGATACTGCTTATATAGCTGTACATTCAGTGCATCTGTGAGAGTAGGGATATTTAGGAGCCTAACATGTCACCATTATTGATCCCTCCCTCTGTCTGATATTATTTTGTTAACTTCTTGAACTTATATTTCTGTTTAATTTTTCCTTCCTAGATTTATGCAAGTATATTGTCTTATTTTTGAAAGTCTCAATTACCTTATCACACTTTTTCTTAAAATATATATATTTTATTGAAGTATAGTTGACTTATGATGTTTTAGGCATACAGCAAGGTGATTCTGTTACACAAATACACATATACTATTTTTGAAATCATTTTTCATCATCAGTTATTACAAGATAGGGACTATAGTTCCCTATGCTATACAGTAAACCTTTGTTGCTTGTTGCATATCTATTTTTCAAGTAGAAATTTAGCATTCTATTCATACTAATCAAACAAGTGCAATCAAAATGTCATAAATTTTTAGGTAGGCAAAAATTCATAAATTTTCTAGAATATATATATTATACATATTATATATATGTATATAAAAGCTTTTCTACTGCACTTGATAAAGGCTTGAGAAAGAACATCAAAAAAAAAAAAAGAAAGGAGAGATGGAGAAATTGGAGAACACAAACTAAATGAAATGGGAGCACTGATTATGAAATTCAAAAAGTGAAACTAGACAAAAGTAAGAGATCATCAAATAGTCCAGTTCAGTTCAGTTCCGTTGCTCAGTCGTGTCCGACTCTGCAACCCCATGGACTGCAACATGCCAGGCCTGCCTGTCCATCACCAACTCACAGAGTTTACTCAAGATCAAGTCCATTGAGTCAGTGATGCCATCCAAATGTCTCATCCTCTGTTGTTCCCTTCTTGGCCCGCCTTCAAACTTTCCTTAGGATAAGGGTCTTTTCAAACGAGTCAGTTCTTCGCATCAGGTGGCCAACATATTGGAGTTTCAAATAGTCCAGTTTTTAAACATGACTTCTCATTAGAAACATATCTGGAGCTCTGGAGATAAAAAGCAAAACCTAAGCCTTTGTATTTTTCAAAGAATTTCAAGATAATTCTTACATGCATATGGATTTTCAAAAAAGATTACAGGTTTTTCTATTAGATCCTAGTTTGGTGATATATAGAGTTCTATTATTTTTCTGTTGACCAATCATGATACAATGGTATTAAGTAATTAGTTATATAATCATAATAGTTAAAAAAAATGGTTATCAGTTTTACAATCAATAGCCAGACAAAAAATAAAAGATAATTACAATTGCAAGCCATAATGGGAACAATATAAAATAATTACATACAATTTGGGAGGGGGGGTCAAGTAGAGTGATGTGGTAAGTGATGTGCATACATGCACATGTTTATATCCATCCAGCCAGTCTTTGTCTTTTGGTTGGTGCTTTAATCCATTTACATTTAAGTAATTATGCATATGCACAATCCTATTACCACTTTCTTAATAGTTTTGGGTTTATTTTCTGTAGGTCTTTCCCTTCTCTTGTGTTTCTTGCTTAGAGAAGTTCCTTTAGCATTTGTTGTAAAGCTAATTTGGTGGTGCTGAATTCTCTTAACTTTTGCTTGTCTGGATAGCTTTTGATTTCTCCATCAAATCTGAAGGAGAGTCTTGCTGGGTAGAGTATTCTTTGTTATAAGTTCTTCCCTTTCATTACTTTAAATGTATCATGCCTTTCCCTTCTGGCTTGTAGAGTTTCTGTTGAGAAATCAGCTGATAGCCTGATGGGAGTTTTCCTGTATGCTATTTATTGTTTTTCCCTTGTTGCTTTTAATATTTTATCTGTCTTTAATTTTTGTCAGTTTGATTTACTGTGTGTCTTGGTGTGTTTCTCCTTGGGTTGCTTTTGCCTGGGACTCTCTATGATTCCCGGACTTGGTTGATTGTTACCTTTCCCATGTTAGGGAAGTTTTCAGCTATTATTTCTTCAAATGTTTTCTCAGGTCCTTTCTGTCTCTTCTTCTGGGACCCGTATAATGCGAATGTTGGTGCATTTAATGTTGCCCCAGAGGTCTCTTAGGCTGTCTTCATTTCTTTTCATTCTTTTTTCTATATTCTATTCTGTGGCACTGATTTCCACCATTCTGTCCTCCAGGTCATTTATCTGTTCTTCTGCCTCAGTTATTCTGCTGTTGATTCCTTCTAGTGTATTATTCATCTCTGTTTGTTTGTTCTTTAGTTCTTCTGGTCTTTGGTAAATATTTCTTGCATCTTCTCAATATTTGGCTCCATTATTATTTTTTTCTTGCCTCCATTCTTTCCCAAGATCCTGGATCATCTTCACTGTCATTATTCTGAATTCTTTTTCTGGAAGGTTGCCTTAATTTAGTTGTTCTTCTGAGGTTTTATATCATCCCTTCATCTGGGACTTTCTGCTTTTTCATTGTGATTAACTTTCTGTAATATGGTTTTTGTTTTAGCCGCTGTGAGACTGTGCTTCTTCTAGAGCTTCTTCTGTCTGCCCTCTGATGGCTAAGGCTAAGAGACTTGTGTAGGCTTCTTGGTGGGAGGAACTGGCAATGGGAAAAACTGGGTCTTGCTCTGTTGTGTAGGGCCTTGCTCAGTAAAGCTTTAATCCAATTATCTGCTGATGGGTGGGGTTGCACTCCCTCCCTGGTATTTATTTGGCCTAAGGCAACCCAGCCCTGGCATCTCTGGGATCTATGGTAGGTTTAATGGTGAACTCCAAGAGGGTTTATGCCAAGGGGAAACTTCCAGTGACCCCGTCCCTGTGGTGAGCCACAGGAGGCCCTCCAACACTAGCAGGTAGTTTTGATTCAGTATCTTGTAGGGTCACTGCTCCTCTCCTCTGGGTCTTGGTGCACACAAAATTTTGTTTGTGCCCTCCAAGACTGGAGTCTCTGTTGCCCCCAGCCCTTTGGAAGCCCTATAATCAAATCCCACTGGCCCTCAAGGCCAGATTCCCTGGGGATTCCCAGGCAATTTATTGAATCCCCAGGCTGGGAAACCTGATGTGGGATTCAGAATCTTTACAACAGTGGGAGAACTTCTTTGGTATTATTGTTCTCCAGTCCGTGGATCACCCACCTGGTGGTTATAGGATTTGATTTTATCCTGATTGTACCCCTCCTACTATCTTGCTGTGGCTTCTTGTTTGTCTTTGGGGTATTGTTTTTTGGTGGGTTCTGGCATCCTCCTGTCAATGGTTGTTCAACAACTAGTGGCAATGTTGGTGCTCTTGCAGGAGGAGATGAGCCCATGTCCTTCTACTCTGCCATCTTGAACCAGAAGCACACTTTTATGTCACAAAAATAAATACTGGTCCAGTTTGTTTATTTTTGTTTTTATTTCTATTACTCTAGGAAATGGATCAAAATAGATACTGCTATGATTTATGTCAGAGGGTTTTTACCTATGTTTTCCTTTAAGATTTTTATAGTGTCTGGACTCACATTTAGGTCTTTAATCAATTTGGAACTTATTTTTGTGTATGGTATGAAAGAATGTTCTAATTTCTCTTCTTTTTACATGTAGTTGTCCACTTTTCCCAACACCATTTATTGAAGAGGCTGTTTCCCACCCCCCACCCCCAACCCCATTGTATAGTCTTGCCTCCTTTGACATATATTAATTGACCATAGGTGCATGGACTTATTTATGGGGTTTCTATTCTGTTACGTTGATTTGTATTTCTATTTTTTTGTGTCAGTACCATACTGTTTTGATGACTTCATCCTTGCAGTATAGTCTGAAGTCAGGGAGACTAATTCCTCCAGCTCTGTTTTTTTCCCCTCAAGATTGCTTTGGTTATTTGGGGTCTTTTTTGTCTCTATACAAATTTTAAGATTTTTTATTTGTTCTAGTTCTGTGAAAAATGCCATTGTTAATTTGATAGGAATTGCATTGAACCTATAGATTGCTTTGCATAGTATAGTCATTTTCATAATATTGTTTCTTCCAACCCAAGAACATGGTATATCTTTCCATTTGTTTGTGTTTTCTTTGATTTCTTTCATTAGCATCTTATAGTTTTTGGAGTACAGGTCTTTTGTCTCCTTACGGAGATTTACTCCTAGACATTTTATTATTTTTAATGTGATGGTAAATGGAATTGTTTCTTTAATTTCTCTTTCTGATCTTCCATTGTTAGTGTATAGAAATGCAACAGATTTCTGTATGTTAATTTTGTATTCTGCCACTTTACCAAATTCACAGACAAGCTGTAGTAGTTTTCTGGTACCATCTTTAGGATTTTCTGTGTGTAGTATCATGTCATCTGTAAACAGTGACGGTTTTATTTTTTCTTTTCATATTTGGATTCCTTTTATTTCTTTTTCTTCTCTGATTGCCATGGCTAGGACTTCTAAAACAAGAGTGGACATCCTTGTCTTGTTCCTGATCTTAGAGGAAATGCTTTCAGCTTTTTACCATTGAATGTGATGTTAGCTGTAGGTTTGTTGTATATAGCTTTTATTATATTTAGGTTATGTTCCTTCTATGCCCACTTTCTGGATATTTTTTATCATAAGTGTGTGTTGAATTTTATCAGAAGATTTTTCTGCATCTATTGGGATGATCACATGGTTTTTATTCTTGAATTTGTTAATGTTATGTATCACATTGATTGATTTTCAGGTATTGAAAAATCCTTGTATCTCTGGGATAAATCCCACTTGATCATGGTGTTTGATCCTTTTAATGTATTGGGCTGGAGGGGGTATTAAGAGAAGGGAACACTCCTATACTGTTGGTGGGAATATAAATTGGTACAGCCACTATGGAAAATAGTATGGAGATTCCTTAAAATAATTAAAAATAGAGCTACCATATGATCCTGCAATCCCAGTCCTGGGTATATATCCAGAGAAAAATTTGGTTCAAAAGGATACATGCACCCCAACATTCATTGCAGCACTGTTTACAAATTGTCAAGACATGGAAGTAGCATAAATGCCCATTGATAGAGGAATGGATAAAGAAGATGTAATCCATATATACAATTAAATATTACTCAGCCATTAAAAAATGAAATGATGCACTTGTAGCAACATAGATGGGCCTAGAGATTGTCATACTGAGTAAAGTAAGTCAGGGAAAGAGAAGTACCTTAGGATATCACTTATATGAGGAATCTAAAAAGAAATGATACAAAGAACTTATTTTCAAAACAGAAACAGACTTACAGACTTAGAGATGGATTTATGGTTGCTAGTGGGAAGGAATATTTAGGGAGTTTGGGATTGACATGTAGACACTGTCATATTTAAAGTGGATAACCAACAAGGACCTACTGTAGAGCACAGGGAACTCTGCTCAATATTATGTAACAACCTAAATGGAAAAAGAATTTGAAAAAGAATAGATACATGTGTATGTATAACTGAATCACTTTGCTGTATACCTGAAGTTATCACATTGTTAATTAGCTATACTCCAATCTGAAATAAAAGTTGAAAAATATATTAATATACATAAATTATTTTAAAAGTTTCTTGTGACTATAGGACCTAAATGCAAAAAGTGAATAGCATACTAATGATCAAAATGAAAATAATTTGAAACACAATAATTTAACCTAATAAATCTCTCATGGAGCTATTTATTTTTTGCCTAAAAGTTGGTTTACATGGTTGAACAACATGAAGGAAGGCATAGAGGAACCACAGACAACAGAAGCATGAGCTGGTGGTGGCAAGGTGACCGGAACATCCAGCCTGCTAAGGGAGGGAGGGACTGAGGTAATAGGGATATCATAGTCAGATTATTAAGGCCCCTGGGAAGCAGTTAGAGAAAGTTTACAGTCAATTCTAATTATGTGTGGCAAGTATGTTGTATAAAGTCATCACGAACACTGGATTAGTAAATACCGAACTGTTTGTCTTAGGGGAAATACAATGTTATTCCTGTGAGCCTCGGTTTAAAACATTTTCTTCCTTTTTTGATGTTTGTTTCTATTTAAAGACTTCAAATTTAACACATATCACTGATTAATTAACATTAGATTTATAGCCAACAGCATTATTGCTCATGCCAGTACAGGGATTACCTAGTACACATATTTTCTCCATAAGGTACATCACAACTTTCTTAGGCTTAGGAACAGTGGACAAGACTTTAGCACTATACTTAGGGGCCGTTGTAAACAACAAAATCAACAACAAACACCACATAAATATAAAAAACATGAAACTAAATAGACTATAAAGGGAAAATTTTTTTATAGTCTAAGAGCTGAAACAAGAAGGCAGAGCATCACCTTGTTCAAAATCAGTTGGGAATAGGTACACTGAGTGATCCACATTTTTCACTACTTTGCGCATGTTCATGAATGATCTTGAATGTGCCCTCGTATTGATTGTGGGATTACAAATCAATTTTAGCAAGTAGGAAAGTTTGACAATGTTTGACAAGTTTGAGTAATGACAAATTATATATTGGTGAGGTATGCTGTAACCAGCCATTAATGAGATAGAGCAGAGGAATGACACAATGAGTAATATTTAGGAAGCTTACTCAGTCATTCACTCTTTGTGAATTAGACATTAAAGGAGCCTCACTGTGTTAGAGGTTGCATAAGGTGCTTGGAGTACAAATGAACAAACAAAGTGGTTGGTCTTAAGGAACAGAAATCTAAGCCAAAGTAGCATACAGGGGAAACCTGGGAGAAAAAGCTGGAACAATCAGAAGTCTTGTTGGCACACTTATTCTTTAGGTGCTGAGGACCAGGTTTTGCAAAGTAGCCATGGGAGCACAGGCAAACATAAAGAGAGTATTAAAGGTTTTCATTTTTGCTTTAATAGTAGTAGAGTAAGAGAGACTGTCAATTGATTCTAAACTTTAGGCTGAGGAAAGGTGTTCTAAGTACATGTGCTTGTGTTCCTGCAAAATTGTCTTTCTCCTATTGGTGGGAATGTAAATTGGTACAGCCACTACAGAGAACAGTACAGAGATTTCTCTAAAAAGCTAGGAATAAAACTACCATGTGACCCAGAAATCCCTCTATTGGGCACATATCCTGAGAAAATCATAACTAAAAAAGACACATGTACCCCCATGTGCATTGAAGCACTATTTACAATAGCCAGGACATAGAAGCAACCTAGATGTCTGCTGACGGATGAATGGATAAAGAAGCTCTGATACATATATACAATGGCCTGTTACTCAGCTATAAAAAGACATAAATTTGAATCAGTTCTAGTGAGGTAGATGAACCAAGAACCTGTTATACAAAGTGAAGTAAGTCAGAAAGAGAAAAGCAAAAACAAAATATCATATACTAACACGTATATATGAAGTCTGGAAAAGTGATACTGATGAACCTATTTGTAGGACAGGAATAGAGACTCAGACATAGAGAACAGACTTCTGGATACAGCAGGGTCAAGAGAGGGTGAGATGAATTGAGAGAGTAGCATTGAAATGTATATATGTTACCATATGTAAAATAGATAGCTAATGGAAGTTGGTGTATAACACAGGGAGCTCAACCAGGTGCTCTGTGACAACCTAGAGGGCTGTGATGGGGTGGGAGGTGGGAGGGAGACTTAAGAGGGAGGGGACATATGTATACCTATGGCTGATTCATGTTGATGTATGGCAGAAACCAACACAATACTGTAAAGCAATTATCCTCCAATTAAAAATAAAATTGTCTTTCTCAAAATAGGAAGCTTGCAGATGGAAATTGGTTCCCACTTTCCCCAGGACAGTTGTTTACCTCAATTATTATTAAGCCCAGAATGACTAAAACTGCTTTCTTTAAAATTAACAATGGTGGTGGTTTAGTCACTAAGTCATGTCCGACTCTTGCAACCCCACGTACTGTAATCTGCCAGGCTCCTCTGTCTTTCGGATTTTCCAGGCAAGAATACTGAAGTGGGTTACCATTTCCTTTTCCAGGGTATCTTCCCAACCCAGGAATCGAACCCTGGTCTCCTGCATCGCACGCAGATTCTTTACCAACTGAGCTACAAGGGAAACAAAACCAAAAGACTAGATTTATCCTGCAGGCAGAACACATAAGTTTTCCAAAGTCTAGAGATGTTGTTGATTTCTTTTTGGACAAGTTCTGAAAAATTCACTAACAAACTTCTGTTGACTTCATGTATTCACATTGAACATGTATAGTAATATATTATATTGGTCAGCAGCAAAGGACTTCACTGTTAACCTTCCTTTGGTATATGCACAGTTACCTTAATTATTTGTTTTCTATTTTCTAATGTTTTTTGAAAATAGGTTTTTTTGTCTTTAGAGCAAGAAGTATTTCATGATTAGTTTTATTAATTAACAACATCTTACTTATTCTGCTTGGGAAGAACTTGATGGTTCTTCTGGGTCTGTTACTATTTTGCTGATTCACTGTACCCCAAAGAGCTTCTCCTCTTCTTGAGTGGGGTCATAGATCAGATGGGTATTAATTTTGAATCAAGTAAATTAATCAAATAATGATCCCCTCCTTGAGTGTCAGGCATTGTGCTAGGCCTGGGGATGAGAAAGATAGAAAAGTTTATGTCTTAAAAAGAGCTCACATTTGTCAAAGGCCTAAGGTATTCTCCAGACATTAAACTTCCACTTAATGTTTTATCCTGCAGTTGCTTACCTATCAACACTAATAAAAGGTAGAGCAAGAAGAAGCAACTTCAGTCTTCTTTTAAGAGATGTCTATTCCTTTGACCATTTTTAATGTTTATTTTCTTTCGAGTTTTGTGAGATCCTTACATATTTTAGACATTTTTCATCTCTTATCAGATATGTGGTTTTCTCCCATTCCACAAGTTGCTTTTTCATTTTGTTGATCATTTCCTTTGCTGTGCAGAAGCTTTTTAGTTTGATGTTTCCCTTGTCTATTTTTACTTTTGTAACCTATGCTTTTAGTGTCACACCCATGAAGTCACTGCCAAGACCAATGTCATGAACTTTAAACATGTTTTATTTTAGAAGTTTAAGAGTTTCAGGCATTACATTTAAGTTTATAAACCAACTTTGATTTTGATTTTTGTGCATGATGTAAGATAAAGGTCCAACTTCATTTTTTTTGCATATGGATTTCCACTTTCCCAACACCATTATTTGAAAAGGCTATCCTTTTCCCATTGCATGTTCTGACTAACAGACTGAAATTACAATCACAGACAACTAGCCAATCTGATCACATGGACCACAGCCTTGTCTAACTCAGTTAAACTAAGCCATGCCATATGGGGCCACCCAAGATGGGCGGGTCATGGTAGAGAGGTCTGAAAGAATGTGGTCCACTGGAGAAGGGAATGGCAAACCACTTCAGTATTCTTGCCTTGAGAACCCCATGAACAGTATGAAAAGGCAAAAAGATAGGACACTGAAAGATGAACTCCCCAGGTTAGTAGGTGCCCAATATGCTACTGGAGATCAGTAGAGAAATAACTCCAGAAAGAATGAAGGGATGGAGCCAAAACAAAAACAACACCCAGTTGTGAATGGGACTGGTGATAGAAGCAAGGTTCGATGCTGTAAAGAGCAATATTGCATAGGAACCTGGAATGTTAGGTCCATGAATCAAGGCAAATGGAAGTGGTCAAACAGGAGATGACAAGATTGAACATCGACATTCTAGGAATCAGCGAACTAAGATGGACTGGAATGGGTGAATTTAACTCAGATGACTATTATATCTACTACTGTGGGCAGGAATCCCTTAGAAGAAATGGAGTAGCCATCATGGTCAACTAAAGAGTCCAAAATACAGTACTTGGATGCAATCTCAAAAACGACAGAATGATCTCTGTTCGTTTCCAAGGCAAACATTCAATATCACGGTAATCCAGGTCTATGCCCCAACCAGTAACGCTGAAGAAGCTGAAGTTGAACAGTTCTATGAAGACCTACAAGACCTTTTAGAATTAACCACTCAAAAAAGATGTCCTTTTCATTATAGGGGACTGGAAGGCAAAAGTAGGAAGTCAAGAAACACCTGGAGAAACAGGCAAATTTGGCCTTGGAGTACAGAATGAAGCAGGGCAAAGGCTAATAGAGATCTGTCAAGAGAATGCACTGGTCATAGCAAACACCCTCTTCCAACAACACAACAGAAGACTCTACACATGGACATCACCAGATGGTTGACACCAAAATCAGATTGATTATATTCTTTGCAGCCAAAGGTAGAGCAGCTCTATACAGTCAGCAAAAACAAGACCAGGAGCTGACTGTGGCTCAGATCATGAACTCCTTATTGCCAAATTCAGGCTGAAATTGAAGAAAGTGGAGAAAACCATTAGACCATTCAGGTATGACCTAAATCAAATCCCTTATGACTACACAGTGGAAGTGAAAAACAGATTTAAGGGACTAGATCTGATAGACAGATTGCCTGAAGAACTATGGATGGAGGTTCGTGACATTGCATGGGAGACAGGGAACAAAACCATCCCAAGAAAAAAGAAATGGAAAAAAACAAAATCGCTGTCTGAGGAGGCCTTACCAATAGCTGTGAAAAGAAGGGAAGTGAAAAGCAAAGGAGAAAAGGAGAGATATTCCCATTTGAATGCAGAGTTCCAAAGAATAGCAAGGAGAGATAAGAAAGCCTTCCTCAGTGATCATGCAAAGAAATAGAGGAAAACAATAGAATGGGAAAGACTAGAGATCTCTGCAGGAAAATTAGAGATACCAAGGGCACATTTCATGCAAAGATGGGCTCAATAAAGGGCAGAAAGGGCAGGGACCTAACAGAAGCAGAAGATATTAAGAAGAGGTGGCAAGAATACACAGAAGAACTGTACAAAAAAGATCTTCATGACCCAGATAATGATGATGGTGTGATCACCCACCTAGAGCCAGACATCCTGGAATGTGAAGTCAAGTGGGCCTTAGGAAGCATCACTAAGAACAAAGCTAGTGGAAGTGACGGAATTCCAGCTGAGCTATTTCAAATCCTAAAAGATGATGCTGTGAAAGTGCTGCACTCAATATGCCAGCAAATTTGGAAAACTTAGCAGTGGCCACAAGACTGGAAAAGGTCAGTTTTCATTCCAATTCCAAAGAAAGGCAATGTCAAAGAATGCTCAAACTACTGCACAATTGTACTCATCTCACATGCTTAAAATTCTCCAAGGCAAGCTTCAGCAGTACTTGAACCGTGAACTTCCAGATGTTCAAGCTGGTTTTAGAAAAGGCAGAGGAACCAGAGATCAAATGGCCAACATCCACTGGATCATCGAAAAAGCAAGAGTTCCAGAAAAACATCTATTACTGCTTCATTGACTATGCCAAAGCCTTTGACTGTGTGGCTCACAATAAACTGTGGAAAATTCTTCAAGAGATGGGAATACAAGACCACCCGACCTGCCTCTTGAGAAACCTGCATGCAGGTCAGAAAGCAGCAGTTAGAACTGGACATGGAACAACAGACTGGTTCCAAAAAGGAAAAGAAGTACATCAAGGCTGTATATTGTCACCCTGCTTATTTAACTTATATGTAGAGTACATCATGAGTAATGCTGGGCTGGATGAAGCACAAGCTGGAATCAAGATTGCTGGGAGAAATATCAATAACCTCAGATATGCAGATGACACCACCCTTATGGCAGAAAGTAAAGAAGAACTGAAGAGCCTCTTGATGAAAGTGAAAGGGGAGAGTGAAAAAGTTGAGTTGAAGCTCAACATTCAGATAACTAAGATCATGGCATCCAGTCCCATCACTTCATGGCAAATACATGGGGAAACAGTAGAAACAGTGGCTGACTTTATTTTTCTGGGCTCCAAAATCTCTGCAGAGGGTGATTGCAGGCATGAAATTAAAAGACACTTACTCCTTGGAAGGAAAGTTATGACCAACCTAGACAGCATATTAAAAAGCAGAGACATTACTTTGCCGATAAAGGTCGGTCTAGTCAAGTCTATGATTTTTCTAGTGGTCATGTATAGATGTGAGAGTTGGACTGTAAAGAAAGCTGAGCGCTGAAGAATTGATGCTTTTGAAGTGTGGTGTTGGAGAAGACTCTTGAGAGTCCCTTGGACTGCAAGAAGAATCAACTGGTGCATCCTAAAGCAGGTCAGTCCTGGGTGTTCATTGGAAGGACTGATGTTGAAGCTGAAACTCCTATACTTTGGCCACCTGATGCGAAGAACTGACTCATTTGAAAAGACCCTGATGCTGGGAAAGATTGAGGGCAGGAGGAGAAGGTGATGACAGAGGATGAGATGGTTGGATGGCATCACCGACTCGATGAACATGGGTTTGGGTGGACCTCAGGAGTTGTTGTCGTGGAGAAGGAAATGGCAACCCACTCCAGTATTCTTGCCTCGAGAATCCCAGGGATGGCAGAGCCTGGTGGGCTGCTGTCTGTGGGGTCTCACAGAGTCGGACACAACTGAAGCGACTTAGCAGCAGCAGCAGCAGCAGCAGGAGGTTTTGATGGACAGGGAGGCCTGGCATGCTGCGGTTCATGGCGTCGCAAAGAGTCAGACATGTCTGAGCGACTGAACTGAACTGAACTGAACTGTCAAAGATCAGCTGGCTATATATGTTTCGATTTATTTCTTGGCTCTCTATTCTGTTCCTTATATCTATATATTTGTCTTTATGCCAGTGTTATACTGTTTTCTTTGCAGTATCTTTGTAATATATTTTGAATTTAAGAAGTGTGATGCCTCCAGCTTTGTTCTTCTTTTTAAAGATTCATTTGGTTATTTGTGGTCCTTTGTGATTACATATGAATTTTGAAATCATTTTTTCTATTTATGAAAAAAATGCCAAATGAATGTAACAGAAATCAAACCCACAGTGAGATATTACCTCACACCTGTCAGGATGGGTATTATGAAAAAAAACAAAGACAACGTGTGTTGGCAAGGATGTGAAGAAATTGTAAACCAGGAATGCTGTTGGTAGGAATGCAAAATGATATGGATGCTATGGAAAATAGGTTGTTCAAAAATAAAAATACTGTATGATCTAGCAATAACCGGTCTTGATATTTATCCAAAGTAAATGAAATTAGGATCTCAAGTGATATTAGCACCTGAATGTTCATTTCAGCACTATTTGCAATGGAAAAACTGAATTTCCATCAATGGATGAATGGATAAAGAAAATATGGTATCTGCATCCAGTGGAGTATTATTCAGCAATAAAAAAGGAAATTTTGCAATATGCAAACATGGATGATCTTAAGGACATTATGCTAAGTGAAATAAGCCAGTCACAGAAAGAAAAATATGGCATGATTCCACTTTTATGAGGTATTTAAAAGAGTCAAATTCTTAGAATCAAAGACTAATGGTGATTTCCAGGGTCTAGGTGGAGAAAGAAATGGGAGTTATTAATCAACAAGCACAAAGTTTCAGTTAAGCAAGAAGAATATATTTTAGAAATGCAGTGCACAACATTTTACCTAGTCAGCAGTACTATCTTGTACACTTAAAAATGTGATAAGAAGGTAGATTTCATGTTAAGCATTCTTACCACAATAAAATGCAATTTGAAAAAAAGAGGAGAAAAAGCATCTAGCCTCCTCAGCCAAGCCTCTGCTTTCAGATGTCCCTAGAAATCTCTTACACTCACTGTGCAGCAAATAATTTCAGACAATCCTTTACAAGGAGACAGAAGATAGAAATCAAGTTCTAGAGGAAATGTGACTCAGAACAAATATCTTTCCTAAGAAACTTTTCCCACTTCTCATTTTTTATTCCTTCTTCAAAATGTCTAGGCAATTGAAACACTTCGATTCTCCATACCATGGACATTTTCTTATTAGGCAATTCACAGCAAGCTCAATGCATTGAAAGGTAACATAAGTTCACCCGCACAAGTGTAACTATAATAAAACACTTTTGGTTGGCTTCTCTTGAAAGTTGTCACCCAGAAAAGAGTTTGATTAGAGAGTGTTCTATGTAGTATTTTACCTGCCGATACATGTTCACAGTTTTCCTCTCTTTATCTAGCTAGTGATTAAATTCTCATACCCTGCCTTGGTTTTTAATACTAGACAACATGGTCTTTGTTTTCATAAATACCTGTACCTATATGGATTATTTTTGGAAGGTCACATAATACCAATGTGTCTGAGGCAGTATTTCTTGCAGAGAAGTTTAAACTAAAAGAAACCTGTTCAAGCGGAGAATTCTGTAAATGCAATATTGTGGGAGTTGTTGAGAAAGGGGAATAAAAGGCTGTTTTAACTGTATCTCTTCATATAGTTGTTGAAAACAATATGAAATCATTTGGTCCTATCTACAGAAGGTGGTGAGGCTTGTCTGCAGCAGGAAAGGGAAGGTAGTGGTCTATGGGTGTGGTGTGTCGGGAAAAAGGGCCAACGACTCTAATTATGAGTCTTTCTAGCCTTAAAATCCCACCTTTCCAGTCCTAAGAGGATAATATTAGAAAATTCATTTATACTTGTAGGACTAGTTAAAACAGAAATTGTGCTAATAGTAATTATCTTATAGGATTATTGCATATGTTAAATGAGATGATCTATGTACAGTACATTGCAAATATATATATATATGCTAGCTACTGTTATTATTATAATTATCATATGCACCTGAAGTCCTTACACTTCCCATCGGGGTTTGAAGAATTTTCTGGTCAAACTTCACTTCCTTTTAAGTGATGACTTCTTTAAAAACAGATTTACTGAGATGGATGAAACTGGAGCCCATTATACAGAGTGAAGTAAGCCAGAAAGAAAAACAACAATACAGTATACTAATGCATATATATGGAATTTGAAAGATGGTAATGATAACCCTATATGCGAGACAGAATAAGAGACACAGATGCATGGAACAATTTTATGGACTCTGAGGGAGAAGGTGAGGGTGGGACGTTCTGGGAGAATAGCATTGAAACATGTATATTATCATATGTGAAACAGAACACCATTCCATGTTCGATGCATGTGACAAGGGCTCAGGGCCGGGGCAATGGGATGATCCAGAAGGATGGGATGGGGAGGGAGGTGGGCGGGGGGCCCAGGAAGGGGAACACATGTAAACCCATGGCTGATTCATGTCAATGTATGACAAAAACTATTACAATATTGTAAAGTAATTAGCCCCCAACTAAAATAAATAAATTTATTAAAAAAAAAACCAAAACAGATTTATTGAGATATAATTAATATTCAAAAACCACACATTTAATATCTAAATTTGATGGGTTTGGACATATGTATACATGTGTGAAACAGAAGCATCTGATACTTTGACTGAATCCCTTGCCATTGGGATAAGTCACTTGTCAAACTATCACAGGGGGCAGCTGTATTCAGCTGAGTGCTGTGGGTGCCCTGTATTTGTCACTCTTGACTAAATGGGACAAGTCACTGTGGAGTAATTTGAAACCTAGTAACTAGTATCCCATTTCTAAGAGATATTTTGGTTAACAAACCCCTTTCTAAGATGTAAGTAAGCTGGGCTTTCTTTTTCTCATCCAGAGTTGATAGCCAAGATTAGATAAAGCATGAGGATGTGTTCATGCCTGGAGTGGGCAGGAAAGGGAATCTTGGGCTTGGAGCTGATGATGCAAGACTGACTCTGTTGCGAGGGATGGCCTTGTGGAGTGCCAAGCTCCAGGCGCCTCCAGGACCAGGTTGAGCATGATGGAGGTAGGAGGGTGTGGGAGAGTACTTTGCCGAGGGCGGGTGAATGGTTGATGTGTCACTAAAATTCCCAGCAGGCTGCCTGTAGCTCTCTGGCTGTGCAGCATGTTGCCAATGCCTGAGGAGAGATGTCAGAGCTAGTTTGGAAGACTGCAAATTAAAAATGATTTACAGTTTTGGCCAGCTCAGTCTCTTCTGACCCAGCTTGTATAGTTATTCCAGTTCAGCCCAGTATCTTTCCTCTCAGTCTTGGCTTCCCCTGGGAGGCGAAGTTAAAAAGGGAAAGAAAATAGAAGATGCGGAAAAAGAAAGAGCAGAGTAGTAGTCCTTTATATGGAAGCAACCTAAATGTCCATCAACAGAGGAATGGATAGAGATGTTCATTCACTCTTAGTGCAAAGAGAAGCTTTCTCTGTCTCCATCATCCTATGATGCTCCCTTTCTCAGCCCTTCTCCCTTTACCCATCCTCTTACCACTTCTGAATGGGAATTCCCCATAAGAAAGGGGTTTTGTTGCTCAGTGGTGTCCAACTCTTTGCAGCCCCATGAACTGTAGCCCACCAGGCTCCTCTGTCCATGGAATTCTCCAGACAAGAATAGTGGAGTGGGCTGCTCTTTCCTCCTCCAGGGTATCTTCCTGACCCAGGGATCAAACCCAGGTCTCCTGCATTGCAGGCAAATTCGTTACCATCTGAGCTACCAGGCCTTCCCAGGTGGCACAGTGGTAAAGAATCTACCTGCTAATGCAGGAGACACAAGAAATGGGGGTTTGATCCCTGGATTGGGAAGATCTCCTGGAGAAGGAAATGGCAACCCACTCCAGTGTTCTTGCCTGGAAAATCCTGTGGGCAGAGAAGCCTGGTGGGCTACAGTTCATGGGGTCACAAAGAGTCAGACATGACTGAGTGCAGCACAGAACAAGGGCTTTTGTCTGTCTTATTCACTGTTAAACCCTCAGTGCTTAGAACAGTCCATAGCACCCAGTGAGCTTTCTATAAATCACTTATTTTTAAATTAATAAATGGATAAATTTAAACTTAGGGGAATATTAAAGATGTTGCATGATGGAGTAAGGATCTAAAGAGATCTGTTGAAACTATAAGCAGAATCTACTAGGTAAAATTTAAAAAGGAAAAATGGGAAACCCTGCCATGGGTTCAAAGTTCAACTATAAAATATCCTCAGATGAGGAAATATAACTTGGTGGTATCTAATGTGAAAAATTTAGTTGACAGTAAGTACAACATAAATTAGCAGTGTGCTATGATTATGATAGAAATTTAAAATGACCACAAGTCCCATTAATTAAGATATGATATCTAGAATAGAGAAAGTGATAGTGCTTGTCTTCTTTATGTTGGTCAGCTGGTATTGGAGTACCAATGTTCTATTCTGTATGCTGTACTTAATATTAATAAATGAGGTATGTAAATAAGAATGTGTTTAATGGAGACTAGCCAGGGAAGTAAGGGGATTTGGAATGGGAGGGATAATTGATAATACTGAGGATGTTTTTAGTCAGCCTAAGAAAGGGTTCAATGAGCTTTAGTCTTCCTGTATCTGAGGGGCTGTTCTGTGAAGAGGTACAAGATTTGCTTCCTGTGGTAGCAGGGCCTAAAACTAGGGCAACTGGGCTGAAGTTTCAGAAAGACAGATTTTATCTTACTGCAAATAAGGATTTCTAAATTTGTCTGATCTCTATGGAGTCTTGCAGGGAAGTGAATCTTCTGTATTTGGAGATATTCAAACAGTCTGCACAAAGATTGCATGAAGACTTGAGTGCCTGTTTGAACCTGAGGATCGATGGGATATCTTCATTAGAGATAAGCAGTGCGAGCAGGTGAAACAGCCAGGAGGGGTGAGATACTTCACTGATATCAGGGCCAGCCAGACACTGGAATTCCTTCCACGAATCACATAGCTTAAAAGCAATTTAAAAGTGTTCTAATTTATCTGGTCTGGCTCTGTGACACCTGATTAATGTAACTCAAATCATCTGGAATTTGTATGTGGGCTTAATCATTTATTGAGGACCGCTTATTGCACACTAGATCTATACTAAGTAATTGCTAGGGATTGAGACAGAATAATGGATAAGATTCAGTCTCTGTCCTTAAGAATCCTAGGTATCATGCTCATAGGGCCTCTGCACTACTTCAGCTTGGAGGCTTCATTCTCAGATTTCGTTGAGCATTTGATTCACTTCCTTATATAATCTTTATGCTAATTAGTTCTCCAGACAGACATTTCCTAAAGGGAAGGGGTTATTTCTTTTTGTCCTTGAATGTTCACAGAATTTCAAAGCACAGTGGTTGATATAAGAGTATGTGTTTAATAAATGCTTATACAGGAATCCCTCCTTAATCATAAAACTCCTAGAAAATATAGATGGTAAGCTCCTCGATATAGGTCTTAGTGACGCTTTTTAAAATCTGAACCAAAAGAAAAAGCAACAAAAGCAAAAATAAGGGGGACTACACCAAACTAAAAAACTTTTGCTTAGCAAAGGGAACTGTCAATAAAACTAAACAGCAGCCTACTGAATGGGAGAAAATATTTGCAAATGATATATCTGACAAAAGGCTAATATCCAAAATATATAAAGAACTCATACAACTCAGTCAAAGTACTCAAACAATTCAATTAAAAATGGACAGAAGATCTGAAAAGACATTCCTCCAAAGAAGACATTCATGTGGTCAACAGGTACATGAAAAGATGCTCAACATCATTAATTATCAGGGAAATGCAAACCCATGAAATATCGCCTACATATATTAGAACATATTTTCAAAAAGACAACAAATAGGAAGTGTTGGTGAAGATGTGGAGAAAAAGGAGCCCTTGCGCATTGTTGATGGAAACACAGATTGAAGTAGCCACTATGGAAAACATTCTGGTGATTCCTTAAAAAATAAAAAAATAGAGCTACCATATGATCCAGGAATCTTACTTCTTGGTATTTATCCAAAGAAAGCAAAAACACTAACTTGAAGACTTACTATCAATAATTCCCCTTTATTGGAAGGGGATATGTTCCAAGACCCCAGTGGGTACCTGAAATATTGGACAGTATCAAATCCTATGTATACTACATTTTCCCCTCTATACATACATACCAATGATAAACTTTAACTTATAAATTAGGTACAGTAAGATATTAATGACTAATAAAATAGAAAAATTATAACAATATGCTGTAATAAAAGTTATATGAATATGGTCTCTTAAAATATCTTATTACACAAATTTAATGTTTTTTTCCATGTTAATGAAGCATTTATCATATACTGTGGCTGTAACTTTTGCAGTTTGAAGTGTACAAGCAAATGTAGCACGGATTTCTTTTCCTTCTTCACAATTTCATGGATAGAAGACTTGTTCTTATCATAGATCCTCACAACCTCAGCGCATGATTTTTTTCTATCTTTAGTAAGTCAAGAACTTTCACCTTTTCACTTAAAGGAAGCACTTTGTGGCTGCTCTTTGGCATATCTGAATTGCTAGTATCCCGACTCTTCTGCTTTGGGGCCATTATTAAGTAAAATAAGAGTTACTAGAAGACAAGTACTGTGACACTATGGCAGTCTATCCAATAACCAAGGTGGCTACTAAGTAACTAAAAGGAGGATACATTGGATAGAGGGATGATTTACATCCCAGACTATATGGCATGGGACTGTGTGAGATTTCATCATGCTATTTATAATGGTGCACAACTTAAAGCTTCTAAACTGTTCATTTCTGGAATTTTTCAGTTAATATTTTTGGACTGTGGTTGACTACAGGTTACTGAAACTGTGGGAAGCAAAACCATGGATAAGGGGGGATTACTTTATAAACATAATAGTGCTCTGCAAGTGAGTTGAGAACCAGAAGAAATCCTAAGAAAGACCAGTGGAGGTACAGTGGCTTAAGAACTGGAGGAATAATTAAGAAGTCTCCTCTTAGGCCTTGAGGATGGGAGCAGGAGTGGATTGGAGGTGATTGTGGGAGCTGACAAAGCCTGATTGGTTCAAAGATGACCGTGTCTGGGGAACAAAGCCATGAGACAGGCCATTACAAAGAAGTTGGTCTTTACTCAGGGGTCTCCCCAGCATCAGGAATCAAGTACATCATTCAGTACCCAATAGCACACACACGGGAATGAGTTAAAGACGCACTAGAATTCCAGGGTTTGAGCCATCTACAGGGAGAAGGAGGAGGTAGTTTCAGAGCAGTCTGAGGCTCAGTGCTAAGGTAGGAAGGCTCTCTTCTTAATGCAAGGGATGGGATGAGGCTCAGAGGATCAGGTTAGAACATAAGAAGAGTACTTATATCCACTGTCAGAGAGCACAGGCTAATTCTAATGAGCAGTGTTTGGAAAAAGCTGAACTCCTAAAATTAAAAAAAAATTTTTTTTCATTCTTTTTCAAATTCTTTTATTTAGCTTATTACAGACTTTTGAGCAGAGTTCCCTGTGCCATACAGTAGGTCCTTGTTGTTTATCTGTTTTCAATATAGCAGTGTGTACATGTCAATCCCAAACTCCTAGTCTATCCCTCCTGCCCACCCGTCTCCCCTGGTAACCACAAGTTCATTCTCCAAGTCTGTGAGTTTGTTTCTGCTTTGTAGATAAGTTCATTTGTATCATTTTAAAAGAGTCCACATGAAAGTTATACCATATACTATTTGTCTTTTGCTGTCTGATTTATTTCACTTAGTATGATAATCTTCAAGTCTATCATGTTACTGCAAATGGTATTATTTCATTCTTTTTTATAGATGAATAATATTCCATTGTATATATGTACCACATCTTCTTTATTCATTCGTATGTTGATGGACATTTAGGTTGTTTCCATGACTTGGCTATTGTGAACAGCGCTGCAATGAACATTAGGGCAAACGTATTCTTTTAAAGCAAGTTTTTTTTCTGGATATATGCCCAAGAGTAGGATTCCTGGATCATATGGTAGCTCTACTTTTAGTTTTTTAAGGAACCTCCATACTGTTCTCCATAGTGAATCTACCAATTAACATTTCCACCAACAATGTAGGAGGGGTCCTTTTTCTCCACATCCTCTCAGCATTTATTGTTTGTAGATTGTTTGATGAAGGCCATTCTGACTGGTGTGAGGTGATATCTCATTGTAGTTTTGATTTTCATTTCTTTAAAAATTAGTGATGCTGAGCATCTTTTCCTGTGCCTTCTTAGCCATCTGTATGTCTTCTTTGAAGAAATATTTGTTTAGATCTTCTGCCCATTTTTTGATTGGGTTGTTTTTAAGGTATTGAGCCACATGAACTGTTTGTAAATTTTGAAGACTAATCTTTTGTTGGTCACATAATTTACAAATATTTTCTCCCAAACTGTGTGTTGTCTTTTAATTTTGTTTATGGCTTTCTTTGCTGTGCAAAAGCTTTAGATAAGTCCCATTTGTTTATTTTTGCTTTGATTTCCTCTAGTGTGGGAGATAGATCAAAAAAGATAAAGTGATTCATTCATGTCAAAGTGTGTTCTGCTTTGTTTTCCTCTATAGTATAGTATAGTATAGTATAGTATAGTATAGTGTAGTATACTTTAGGTCTTTAATCCATTTGATTTTATTCTTGTGCATGGTGTTAGTGTCCTGATTTCATTTTATTACATTTAGCTGTTCAGTTTTCCCAGCACTATCAATTGAAGAGACTGCCTTTCCTCCATTATATAGTCTTGTCTCTTTTGCTATAGATTAATTGATCATAGGTGCATGGTTTTTTTTCCTGGGCTTTCAATCTGTTTTATAGATCTGTATTTCTGTTTTTGTGCTAGTACTATACTGTTTTGATGTCTATAGTTTGTAGTATAGTCTAAAGTCAGGGAGCCTTATTCCTCCAGTTCCATTTTTCTTTCTCAAGATTGCTTTGGCTGTTTGGGATCTTTTGTGTCTATGTGCTGCGCTGTAGCCTGCCAGGCTCCTCTGTTCATGGGGATTCTCTAGGCAAGAATACTGGAGTAGGTTGCCATGCCCTCCCCCCAGGGGATCTTCCCAAACTGAGGATCAAACCTAGGTCTCCTGCATTGCAGGCAGATTCTTTACCATCTGAGCCATCAGGGAAGCCCAAGAATACTGGAGTGGGTAGCCTATCCCTTCTCCAGGGGATCTTCCCAACCCAGGAATTGAACCAGGGTCTCCTGCATTGCTTGTGGATTCTTTACCAGCTGAGCTACCAGAGAAGCCCTTTGTGTGTCTACACAAATGTTAAGATATTTTGTTTTAGTTATGTGAAAAATGCCGTTGTTCATTTGATAGAGATTTCATTGAATCTGAAGATTGCCTTGGGTAATATAGTAATTTTGACAATATTGATTTTTTCAATCCATGAACATGGTGTATTTTTTCATTTGTTTGTGTCATCCTTGATTTCTTTCATTAACATCTTTATGGCTTTTGGAGTACAGGTCTTTTGTCTCCTTAGGGAAGTTTAGTCCTAGGTATTTATTCTTTTTGATATGATAGTAAATGGAATTGTTTCTTTAATTTCTCTTTCTGATTTTTCACTGTTAGTGTATAGAAATGCAACAGAATTCTGTGTATTAATGTTGTATCTTGCCACTTTACCAAATTCACTGATAAGCTGCAGTAGTTTTCTGGTAGTGTCTTTAGGATTATCTATGTGTAGTATCATGTCATCTGCAAACAGTGACAGCTTGATGTCTTCTCCAATTTGGGTTCTTTTTATTTATTTTTCTTCTCTGATTGCCATGGCTAGGACTTCCAAAACTATGTTGAATAAAAGTGGCAAGAGTGGACATCTTTGCCTTGTTTCTGATATTAGAGGAAATATTTTCAGCTTTTCACAGTTGAGTATGATGTTAGCTGTAGGTTTATCATATATGACCTTTATTATGTTAGGTTACGTTCCTTCTATCCCCACTTTCTGGATAGTTTTTATCATAAATGTGTGCTGAACTTTTTCAAGAGCTTTTTCTGTATCTTTTGAGATGATCACATGGTTTTTATTCTTCATTTTGTTAATGTGGTGTATCACACTGATTGATTTGCATTACTAAAAATCCTTGTATCCCTAGGATAAATCCCACCTGATCATGGTGTATAACCATTCATTTTATTGCTGGATTTGGAT
Organism: Giraffa tippelskirchi; assembly: GCF_054371585.1. Taxonomy (NCBI): domain Eukaryota; kingdom Metazoa; phylum Chordata; class Mammalia; order Artiodactyla; family Giraffidae; genus Giraffa; species Giraffa tippelskirchi. The sequence continues at coordinate 186,835,577 of NC_137276.1, read as the reverse complement.
TGCTAGTATTTTGTTCAGTATTTTTGCATCTATGTTCATCAGTGTTAGTGGCCTGTAATTTTCTTTTTTTGTAGTATCTTTGTCTGGCAAAATGAGTTTGGGAGAATTCCTTCCTCTGCAGTTTTGTTTTGCAATAGTTTCAGAAGGATAGGTGTTAACTCTTTACATGTTTGATAGAATTCACCTGTGAAGCCATCTAGTCCTAAACTTTTGCTTGTAGGGCTTTTTAAATCACACTTTCAATGTCAGTACTTGTGATTGATCCGTTTTCCTTTTTAAATTTTTAAAAATTAATTTAAAAATTATTTTATATTTTTGGTTGTACTGGGTCTTCACTGCTGCACACAGGCTTTTTCTAGTTGCAGAGAGTGGGGGCTACTCTCTAGTTGTGGTTTGTGGACTTTTCATTGCGGAGCATGGGCTCTAGGTGCATGGGTTTTAGTAGCTGCAGCACACAAGTTCAGTAGTTGCAGCTTGCTGGCTCTATGGCACCGGCTCAGTAGTTGTAGCATATGGAATTAGTTGCTCCGTGGAATGTGGAATCCTCATGGGCCAGGGATTGAACACATTTCCCCTGCAATGACAGGTAGATTCCTATCCACTGTACAACCAGGGAAGTCCAGTTGGCCTGTTTCTGGTTTGTTTGTTTGTTTTTCCGTTTCAGTCTTGATAGACTGTACACTTTTAAGAATTTGACCTTTTGTCCAAGTTGTCCATTTTACTGGCATAATTGCTTATTGTAGCCTCTTATGATTCTTTGTATTTCTGTGGTTTCCATTGTAACTTCTCCATTTTCATTTCTAATTTTATTGATTTGAGTTCTCCCCCTTTTTTCTTGAAGAGTCTGGCTAAGGGTTTATCAATTTTGTTTAACTTTTCAAAAAATGAGTTGGAAAAAACTGAACTCTTTGCCCAGGTCTTTTCTTGGGGCAAGAGAATGTTTGATTTGGTCTAGCAGCCAAAAGAGAGGCTTGTGGTGAGTAGAAGGAACCAGGGCTGGGTGCCAAGCTGAGCTGGCTAGGTTGATGCAGGTAGACATTATTTCATTTGAACAAACAATATACACTTTGTATCTTAATCCATTTTTACATTTTGAATTTTGTTTTCTTTTCTTATGGTTTCTCAGTAAAAATTCTTTTGCAAAAGTCCACACTTATTGAGTCTTTTCATAAAAGTCTGGAGTTAAGAGCACACACAATGGACTTTGGAGAAAAACTTCTAAGACTGTTTGCTTTGTGCTTACTATCTGCGTATCTTTGAGCAAATGTCTTTACTTTCCTAATCTTCCCTGTTCATGTTGTAAAGTACATTGTGAGGATTAAGTGAGATAATTTCCATAAAACTCATTACATACTATTTGAGTTCAGTCAGTGTTATCTGTGTGTTTATTAATGTTATCTAGGTGAGGAGGCAAGATGGCACTGTGAGGGTTTTCTGTCTCCTAGCTTTAAGGGAGATATCTTTGTATTTGAGAAAGAAGAGATGTGTTCTGCTTTGGGCATGTTGAATTTATAAAGTCACTGGGAAATCTGGGTTGAATTATAGCTCTAAGTCTAGAGTTCAGAGAGGGACAAAGCAGAAGATTTGAATTTATGTGTCAAAATGCAGAGATGGTCATTCAAAGAGAATGCCCAAGAAGAGTGTTTGAGATAAAGAGGAGAAGCTATGTTTCTAAGATGTCTGTCTTTCATATTCAAGGATTATCAGAAGAAATAGACTGTGAAGGGGATCAGAGTGAGCAGCCAGAAATAAATAAAAAAGCAGGATAGAGAAAGGTTGGGGAAGTAAAAGGAGGCAGGTTTAACTATGGAAGGAGTTGTCAAGGAAGATAAGTCATGAGCCAGAATTAGAAGTGGCCATGAAATCTGGCAATTATTATATCACTTATTTCCTTGGTCAGGGCAGGCAATGGAGCAGTGGTGACAAAACCAAACTGCTGTTGGTTGAAAAATAAAAGGACATATTAAAAAAAAAATCAGATTATAAATCGTGTACCTAGTCTGACCCATGTTTACTTAAAACAATAAAAAGAAATTTAAGAAAATTTTACATTGGTGATGGTCATTAAAGCATAATAATTTCTTTGGTAATACCAATTGTTAATTGTTTTTAAAGAGTGAAAGTTCAAGCTTTCCCCTGTTTTTTTTTTCCTCATTTGCTTCTCATTCTATCTATTTGTCTTTTATTCTTTTCCATTATATCTTATTACCTGATATTGAACATAGTTCCCTGTGCTATATAGTAGGATGATTTTTTAATCTTTTTTACACATAGTAACTTGCATTGCTAGTCCCAAACTCCTAATTTATATCTCTTCCCTACCTACTTTCCCCTTTGGTAGCCATGACTTTGTTTTCTATATCTATGAGTCTGTTTCTATTATATATATATATATATATATATATATATATATATATATATATATATATATAAAATATTGACTGATTCACATTGTTGTATGGTGAAACCAATACAACATTGTAAAGCAATTATCCTCCAATTAAAAAAAATAGAAACAGATTCTCCTTTGTTTCTTTTTCATTTATTTCTGCCCTAATTTTTATGATTTCTTTCCTTCTACTAACTCTGGGGTTCTTCATTTCTTTCTTTTCTAGTTGCTTTAGGTGTAGAGTTAGGTTATTTATTTGATTTTTCTTTTGTTTCTTGAAGTAAGCTTGTATTGCTATGGACCTTCCCCTTAGCACTGCTTTTACTGAGTCCCATAGCTTTTGGGTTGTTGTGTTTTAATTTTTATTCATTTATATGCATATTTTGATTTCTTTTTTGATTTCTTCTGTGGTTTGTTGGTTATTTAGAAGTGTGTTGTTTAGCCTCCATATGTTGGTATTTTTAATCGTTTTTTTTCCTGTAGTGGACATCTAACTGGATTTTGATCAGAAAATATGCTTGGAATTATTTCATTTATTTTGAATTTACCAAGGCTAGATTTATGGCCCAGGATGTGATCTATCCTGGAGAAGGTTCCTTGTGTGCTTGAGAAAAAGGTGAAATTCATTGTTTTGTGGGTGAAATGTCCTATAGATATCAATTAGGTCTAATGATCCATTGAATCATTTAAAGTTTGTGTTTCCTTGCTAATTTTCTTTTTAGTTGGTCTATCAATAGGTGTGAGTGGGGTATTAATGTCTCCCACTATTATTGTGTTACTGTTAATTTCCCTTATCATACATGTTAGCATTTGCCTTATGTATTGTGGTGCTCCTATGTTGGGTGCATATATATTTATAATTGTTATATCTTCTTCTTGGATTGATCCTTTGATCATTATGTAGTATCCTTCTTTGTCTCTTTTCACAGCCTTTATTTCAAAGTCTATTTTATCTGATATGAATATTGCTATTCCTGCTTTCTTTTGGTCTCCATTTGTGTGAAATATCTTTTTACAGCCCTTCACTTTCAGTCTATATGTGTCCCTTGTTTTGAGATGTATCTCTCATAGACAGCATATATAGGGGTCTTGTTTTTGTATCCATTCAGCCAGTCTTTGTCTTTTGATTGGGGCATTCAACCCATTTATATTTAAGGTAATTATTGATAAGCATGATCCCATTTGCCATTTACTTTGTTGTTTTTGCTTTCAAGTTTATACACCTTTTCTGTGTTTCCTGTCTAGAGAAGATCCTTTGGCATTTGTTGAAGAGCTGGTTTGGTGGTGCTGAATTCTCTCAGCTTTTGCTTGTCTGTAAAGCTTTTGATTTCTCCTTCATGTTTGAATGAGATCCTTGCTGGGTACAGTAATCTGGGCTGTAGATTATTTTCTTTCATCACTTTAAGTATGTCCTGCCATTCCCTTCTAGCCTGAAGAGTTTCTATTGAAAGATCAGCTGTTATCCTTATGGGAATCCCCTTGTGTGTTATTTGTTGTTTTCCCCTTGCTGCTTTTAATATTTGTTCTTTGTGTTTGATCTTTGTTAATTTGATTAATATGTGTCTTGGGGTGTTTTGCCTTGGGTTTATCCTGTTTGGGACTCTCTGAACTTCCTGAACCTGGGTAGCTATTTCCTTCCCCATTTTAGGGAAATTTTCAACTATTATCTCCTCAAGTATTTTCTCATGGCCTTTCTTTTTGTCTTCTTCTCCTGGGACTCTTATGATTCGAGTGTTGGGGTGTTTGACATTGTCCCAGAGGTCTCAGAGGTTGTCCTCAATTCTTTTTTCTTTTTTCCTCTCTGCTTCATTTATTTCTACCATTCTATCTTCCACCTGACTTATCTTCTGCCTCAGTTATTCTACTGTTGGTTCCCTCCAGAGTGTTTTTGATCTCAGTTATTGCATTATTCATTATTGATTGACTCTTTTTTTATTTCTTCTGGGTCCTTGTTAAAAATTTCTTGCATCTTCTCAATCGTTGTCTCCAGACTATTTATCTGTAACTCCATTTTGTTTTCAAGATTTGGATCATTTTTGCTATCATTATTCTGAATTCTTTTTCAGGTAGACTTCCTATCTCCTCCTCTTTTATTTGGTTTGGTGGGCTTTTATCATGTTCCTTTACCTACTGAATATTTCTCTGCCTTTTCATCTTGTTTAGATTGCTGTGTTTGGGGTGGCTTTTCTGTATGCTGGAAGTCTGTGGTTCCTCTTTATTGTGGAGGTTCCTCCCTGTGGGTGGGGTTGGACAAGTGGCTTGTCAAGGTTTCCTGGTTAGGGAAGCTTGTGTCGGTGTTCTGGTGGATGGAGCTGGATCTCTTCTCTCTGGAGTGCAATGAAGTGTCCAGTAGTGAGTTTTGAGGTGTCTATGGGTTTGGTGTGACTTTGGGCAGCCTGTATATTAATGCTCAAGGCCATGTTCCTGTGTTGCTGGAGATTTTAAATCTTTTTTTCTTTTTTCCTCTCTGCTTCATTTATTTCTACCATTCTATCTTCCACCTCACTTATCTTATCTTCTGCCTCAGTTACTCTACTGTTGGTTCATGGTATTTCTTGCTCTGGAACTTGTTGGCTTTTGGGTGGAGCTTGGTTTCAGTGTAGGTATGGAAGCTTTTGGATGAGCCCTTGTTGATTAATGTTCCCTGGAGTCAGTTTTCTGGTGCTCTCAGGCTTTGGATTTAAGCCTTCTGCCTTTGGTATTCAGGCTTATTCTTACAGTAGCCTCAAGACTTCTCCATCCATACAGAACCGATAATAAAACATCTAGGTTAATGGAGAAAAGATTCTCCACAGTGAGGGACACCCAGAGAGGTTCGCAGAGTTACATGGAGAAGAGAAGAGGGAGGAGGGAGACAGAGGTGACCAGGAGGAGAAGAGGGGGAATCAAAAAGGGAGAGAGCAATCTAGCCAATAATCAAATCCCTATGTGCTCCCCACAGCTTGGAACACATAGACAGGTTCACGGAGTTAAATAGAGAAGAGGGAGGAAGGAGACAGAGGGGACCAGAGGGGAAAAGGGGGAGTCAAAAGGAGGGAGACAGATTAGCCAGTAATCAGTTCCCAGAGTGTTCTCCACAGCCCGGAAAGAGATTCAGAGTTGGGTAGAGAAGAGAAGGGGGAGGGAGGAGACAGAGGTGACCTGGGGGAGAAAAAGGAGAGTCAAAAGGGGGAGAGAGCAATCAAGAGAGTAATCACAGACCTAAGTAAAAATTGGTACTGAAGATTGGATTCTTAAAAGTACAAAATTGATAACAAATACTAAAAAGCAAAGATTAAAAATCTAGAGTAGAGGTTAGACTCCCAAAAATACAATATTAAAAAAACTAAGCAAAATCACAAAAATTATACATAATATATATGAAAGTTGAGCATTCTTTGGTACTGCCTTTCTTTGGGATTGGAATGAAAACTGACTTTTTCCAGTCCTGTGGCCACTGCTGGTGTTTTCAAAATTCGCTGACATATTGAGTGCAGCACTTTCACAGCATCATCTTTTAGGATTTGAAAAAGCTTAACTGGAATTCCATCACCTCCACTAGCCTTGTTAATAGTGATGCTTCCTAAGGCCCACTTGACTTCACACTCCAGGATGTCTGGCTCTAGGTGAGTGTAAGTGATCACACCATTGTGATTATCTGAGTTGTGAGGATCTTTTTTGTACAGTTCTTCTGTGTATTCTTGTACCTCTTCTTAATATCTTCTGCTTCTGTTAGGTCCATACCATTTCTGTCCTTTATTAAGCCCGTCTTTGCATGAAATGTTCCCTTGGTATCTCTAATTTTCTTGAAGAGATCTCTAGTCTTTCCCATTCTATTTTTTTCCTCTGTTTCTTTGCATTGATCACTGAGGAAGGCTTTTTTTAATCTCTCCTTGCTATTCTTTGGAACTCTGCATTCAAATGGGTATATCTTTCCTTTTCTCCTTTGCTTTTCACTTCCCTTCTTTTCACAGCTATTTGTAAGGCCTCCTCAGACAGCCATTTTGCTTTTTTGCATTTCTTTTTCTTGGGGATGATCTTGATCCCTGTCTCCTGTACAGTGTCACAAACCTCATCCACAGTTCATCAGGCAGGCAGTCGTTCAGATCTAGTCCCTTAAATCTATTTCTTACTTCCACTGTATAGTCATAAGGGATTTCATTTATGTTATACCTGAACCGTCTAGTGGTTTTCTTCACTTTCTTCAATTTAAGTCTGAATTTGGCAATAAGGAGTTCATGATCTGAGCCACAGTCAGTTCCCAGTCTTGTTTTTGCTGACTGTATAGAGCTTCTCTATCTTTGGCTACAAAGAATATAATCAATCTGATTTCAATGTTGACCATCTGGTGATGTCCATGTGTAGAGTATTCTCTTGTGTTGTTGGAAGAGGGTGCTTGCTATGATCAGTGCATTCTCTTGGCAGAACTTTATTAGCCTTTGCCCTGCTTCATTCTGTACTCCCAGGGCAATTTTGCCTGTCACTCCAGGTGTTTCTTGACTTCCTACTTTTGCATTCCAGTCCCCTGTAATGAAAAGGACATCTTTTTCAGGTGTTAGTTCTAGAAGATCTTGTAGGTCTTCATAGAACCGTTCACCTTCAGCTTCTTCAGTGTTACTGGTCAGGATATAGACTTGGATTACTGTGATATTGAATGGTTGCCTTGGAAATGAACAGAGATCATTCTGTCGTTTTTGAGATTACGTCCAAGTACTGCAAACTACTGCACAATTGCACTCATCTCACACGCTAGTAAAGTAATACTCAACATTCTCTAAACAATGATTCAGCAATATGTGAACTGTGAATTCCCAGATGTTCAAGCTAGTTTTAGAAAAGGCAGAGGCACCAGAGATCAAATTGTCAACATCTGCTAGATCATCAAAAAAGCAAGAGAGTTCCAGAAAAACATCTATTTCTGTTTATTGACTACGCCAAAGCCTTTGACTGTGTGGATCACAATAAAATGTGGAAAATTCTGAAGGAGATGGGAATACCAGGCCACCTGACCTGCCTCTTGAGAAACCCGTATGCAGGTCAGGAAGCAACAGTTAGAACTGAACATGGAACAACAGACTGGTTCCAAACAGGAAAAGGAGTACGTCAAGGCTGTATATTGTCACCCTGCTTATTTAACATATGCAGAGTACATCATGAGAAACGCTGGGCTGGAGGAAGCACAAGCTGGAATCAAGATTGCCGGGAGAAATATCAGTAACCTCAAATATGCAGATGACACCACCGTTATGGCACTAAGTGAAGAAGTACTAAAGAGTCTCTTGATGAAAGTGAAAGAGGAAAGTGAAAAAGTTGGCTTAAAGCTCAACATTCAGAAAACTAAGATCCTAGCATCTGGTCCCATCACCTCATGGCAAATAGAAGAGGAAACAGTGGCAACAATGGCTGACTTTATTTTTTTTTGACTCCAAAATCACTGCAGAGGGTGATTGTATCCATGAAATTAGAAGACACTTACTCCTTGGAAGGAAAGTTATGACCAAACTAGACAGCATATTAAAATGCAGACATTCCTTTGTCAACAAAGGTCCGTCTAGCCAAAGCTATGGTTTTTCCAGTAGTCATGTATGGATGTGAGAGTTGGACCTTATGAAAGCTGAGCACCAAAGACTTGATGCTTTTGAACTGTGGTGTTGGATAAGGCTCTTGAGAGTCCTTGGACTGCAAGGAGATCCAGCCTGTCCATCCTAAAGGACATCAGTCCTGGGTGTTTATTGGAAGGACTCATGTTGAAGCTGAAATTCCAATACTTTGGCCACCTTATGCAAAAAGCTGACTTATTAGTAAAGACCCTGATGCTTGGAAAGATTGAAGGCAGGAGGAGAAGGGGATGACAGTGGATGAGATGGTTGGATGGCATCACCGACTCAGTGGACGTTGGTTTGGGTAGACTCCTGCTGTTGGTGATGGATAGGGAGGCCTCGCGTTCTGCAGTTGATGGGGTTGCAAAGAGTCAGACACAACTGAGCCCCTGAACTGAACTGAACTGATATGAAATTTTCTTTAAAAATTGAGTCTTTTTTTTGCAAGTTAATAGTAGGTTATAAAAATGAAAATTAAAGGACTAATAAAGGACTTAAAATAAAAAATATTTAAGGAAGTGAAAAAATGATAATAGTAAAATATATCTAGGAATTTCTCTGGAGCTGTTGCAGGCAGTGTTGGGTCAGTTCAGTTTCAGATAGTTCCTGTTCCAGCTCATACTTCTTCTCAAGGTCTATAGGCCCCTGTCAATGTAGTCAGTGATAACTACAGGGTTTTAATCTGTTGCACCTGTCACTTCCAAAGTCGTTCCCTGTGTTTATTTTGGCTTCTTCTGTTTGCAAGTCTCTTCAGTGTCTAATTTCTGCCCTGAAACAAGGGGGCGAAAGTGATCACTTATTTAGGCTCACTTGTTCAGTTGTGCTGTGGGGAGAGAGGAACACTGCAAACAAATATCACTGGCATGTGTGGGGAGTGCTCGCATTGTCTGGGCCACACTGGGTTTGCCCCTGCTCACAGCGTGTATGCTTTCCTGGTCTACACTACTCAGGTTCCAGGTTGCTCTGCAGGGGAACAGTCTACAGCGGGCCCTATGTTGTGTGTATTTCCCAGGTCCAAGCTGCTCAGGTTCAGGTTCTCAGGTATTTCAAAAAGGCACAGATTTGGTTGGGCCTGCGTTTTGTGCCCTTCCCGGATCCGAGCAGCTCAGGCGACCAGGTGCTTGGCGAGCTCACTCTCCCCAGGTGTGCGATGTGTCTTATCACCTCTCCAGTCCCAGCCCCTCGGTTTCCTGGGTGCACAGTGGGAGCGCAGTCTCAGGTGTGCCGTGTGTCTCCTCTGGGGAGCTGATCTCTGGCTGCGACCCTCCTGGTGGATATCAACCGTCCAGGATCCCAGGAAGACTTGGTTAGCAACTGGGAGCCTGCTTGTACTTTGGCAGAGGATGCCATCTCTGAGGCCGAGATTGCCCCTTTCCGGCTCTGGCTGTTGCATTGACTGCCTCTGGCGGGGGATGGGCCCGTCCACAGCCAGCTAGCTCTCCTCTGGTATTCGCTCAGTCCTTTGTTCTGTGAGCGGGCCAGCAGTGCCTTAGGTTAGAGCTTTTCATGGGAAAGTTTTCTCTCTCTCTCTTTTTTTTTGTCCTCTCTCTCTGGCTATCTCACAGTTTGGGTTGCTAGCTCATGTAAGCTCCCTCAGATTATCCTCAGGGCATTCAGGCCCGATCCTTACCCTAAGCATGCAACCCGCGCCTCCCTGTTCAGCCCCCGCTTGCTGGCTGTGGATGTAATCTATGGGTTTTATTTATTTATTTATTTTTCCTCCCCGTTATGTTGCCCTCTGAGATTTCAAAACTCCCCACAGACCCACTGGTGAGACGGTTTCCTGGTGTTTGGAAACTTCTCCTCTTTCACAACTCCCTCCCCTGAATGGGTCTCCATCCCTAACTCTTTTGTCTGTCTTTTTATCTCTTATATTTTGTCCTACCTCCTTTAGAATGGGCTGCCTTTCTGGGTGCCTGGTGACCTCCGCCAGTGTTCAGAAGTTGTTTTGTGGAATTTGCTCAGCGTTCAAATGATCTTTCGATGAATTTGTGGGGGAGACAGTGGTCTACCTGTCCTATTTCTCCACCATCTTAGGACCACTCCCTATCTGTAGACTTTTTAATGATGGGTATTCTGAAGTATCACAGATACTTCATTGTAATTTTAATGTGCAACTTTCTAATGATTAGTAAGTTTGAACATCTTTTCATATGATATGGGCTATTTGTATTTGATTATTATTTTTAATTCTGCACTGTTTCTGCCAGCTTCTCACTTTCAGACCTTGCTCCCAGTTTCCGATCTGCATTAAACTCCAGGGCTGAACTCTGTTTTCTGTGGCTGATTTTCGGTGCTCTCCAAAGACTGAGCAATTAATTACACAGCCCTGGATTTTCCTCCTGCAGCTTGTTTTGTAGCAGTATTCCACCTCTACCCATCCAGCTTGAACCCTGGGGCACAAATCCCGGCAGAAGTGTGCGTTCTTGCCAGCTGCTTGGGGGGCTGGTACAAGGGTACTGTATTTAGGAGTTATGTGATGGAGACAGATGTTTCTAAGGAAGCTTAACTGATTAGCCCAATGAAGCCTTAACAAAATTGGAGCCTGCTATGATTACTATAGGAAACACGTTCCCACAAAATCACTTCCTACTTTTCCATGCTGAGTCATGTCCTGCTTCTTTCATATTCTCAAGTCAGATAATAGCTATTGTCAGTGACACAAAAACATTTCACTAATTAGAGAGTTTTACACTCTTAAAGACAAGGTTTATTTTTAAGTTCAATTCTAAGAGAAGAGGCAAGCCCTAAGTTTTGGGGACTAAATCTTTCCATTCACTTCAAGCCTTCACAGCACCCCCACTGCTCTGTGTGAATTAGGGCAAATTCCAAACTTTTCTTTGCCTTAGTTTCCTCATTTGTGAAAGAGAATTATGATGACAAACTTACCATTTCTTGTGAGAAATTCATGTGATAATGGCACAGAGGGTTTACATAGCTGATTTCTTTTTTGTAAGCTTTCTTCAACTCAACTTCATTTTACTTCCAGAAAATACCTTATCTTTTTCCTAATTGAGAAGGAAATATCTAAAAAAATACAGTCATTCAGTTGAATTGTAATTTCCATCTCAAAATGTTCCTTTATGTCCGGTCTTTCTCTGCCTCTTTTGAGCTCGGTCTGCCACCTTCTTTCAGAACTTGATTCTGTAAGTGTGATGTTTTTGAAATATTAACCAGTGCTGTTGTTTTTCCCTCAGATACTTTCTTTTCCATCTTTCTTTCTTCCTTGCCTCCATAAAAATAACAAGCCCATACTCACTGTCTCAAGAGTGGGAGAAAGGTCTGAGACTTCTGTTTTCCTCTTAAGAATTAAAGGAAGAGAGAGACTTAGATCGAGGTGGCTTGAATAGTAAGGACTGTAACTTCCCACTGTTTACCTCCCTCACCACTAAGGATTCCTTGGATTGTCAGAATACAGAAGGATAAGGAAAGGCAGGAAAGCTGGGGAGTTTCTAAGGAAAGTCGTACGTCCTGCTCCGGGTCAAGTCCAGGGCTTTGGCAATAGCTCCAGAAAACCTGTGTGACCTGAGAGCAGAAAGGGCCTATAACTCACTTCTCTTTAGAGCTCTGGGTAGATAGTGAGACAGTAGAGAAAAATGGCTCTGTGGTATTATTCTAGCCAGATGGGACACCTCATAGAGTGTCTCACGCTATTGTGAATTGTGGTGAGGGTAGTAGCCAATGAGGCCTTTGCATTAATGAATGGTGCAGAAGGGACAGTGCAGACAGAAATCAAAGGATATGTTTCCAGGTTCCCAGATGGACTAGCCACCACAGACAAGATGTAATCATGGATGGGTCAGCAGGCGCCATTGTGGGGAGATGCCTTAGAGGTTGGAATTAAGTGCTCTTTCAATTCTCTATCCCTACTGCAAACACACAAGACATATAGACACAAAGACACACACATGTCAGCCTTGCCTGTGTACGTCAACCATGTACATATACATGCATACCCTAGCACTAGGTAAGATTCCAGAATTTAGATGAAAAAAAAAAAAACTCAGGGAAAATTAGATTACATTTCTATTACTTCAGTGAACTGGAGAATCAGAGAGATTGGATTCTGGAAAAAATAAATTGTGTTTCTTACACATCAGGCTTTGTAGACTAAGATATATATCTGCCATAATTTATTAACTATCCTTTCTTTCTATTTATTTCTCCTTTACCTTCTTTCTTTTTACTGAGATATAATTGACATATTGCAAATGATCACCACAATAACCATCTGTCACCATACATAGTTACAAAATATAAAAATTAAAAAAATTTTTTTTTGTTTCTTAAAAATGGAGGTATAGTTGATTTACAGTATTATGTTAGTTTTAGGTATACAACGTAGCGATTCAAAATATTTATAGGTTATACTCCTTTTTTAGTTTTAAGAAAATATTGACAATTTATTCTTGTAGTTTATTTACTTTATACATACTAGTTCATACCTCTTAATCGTCTACCCCATCTTGTCCATCCCCACTGCCTTCTCTCCATTAGTAACCACTAGTTTGTTCTTTATAACAGTAAGTCTGTTTTCCCCCTTATTTCTTTCTTCCTTCTTCCCTTTCTTCCTTTCTTTCTTTCTCTCTTCCTTCCTTCCTTCTGTTCTCTCCTTTCCTTCCTCCTTCCTTCCTTCCCTCCCTCCTTCGTTCTTTTCCCTCTCTCCCTCCCTCCTTTCTTCTCTTTTCTCATTTTGCATTATCCATCTCTGTCATTTTCCATAGCTTCTTTCCTCTTGGTTTATGTACACACTCAGGACTTTTCTAACACTGATGCCAAAAAATTGTAAAACCCAGGACCTATACCTTATTAATACTGTCTGTTTGGAGCCCACCAGACTTCAGATAATTTCATTATTCTCTTAGCTCCTGTTTGTGTCAGTTGGTATAGAAAATACTAGACTCCCAGGTCCCATTTCATCTGCCACTTAAGTTCTCATAAAGTTTGACAAATTTCCAATATTGTACTATGTCCAATTCCTCCCCAACTCCTGCACTTCTATTGGACCTTTTGGAACTCATGAGACATCATAGTGAAAAATTTAAGGCATCAGCTGTTTGAATTCTTGAGTCCTTATGTTTTATTTCTTTAAAAAAATTTTTTTATTAATTTATTTATTTTAGTTGGAGGCTAATTACTTTACAATATTGTAGTGGTTTTTGCCATATATTGATATGAGTCAGCCATGGGTTTACATGTGTTCCCCATCCTGAACCCCCTTCCCACCTCCTTCCCCATCCCATCCCTCTGGGTCATCCCATTCCACCAGCCCTGAGCACTTGTCTCATGCATTGAACCTGCACTGGCGTTCTATTTCACATTTGATAATATACAGGTTTCAATGCTATTCTCTCAGATTGTTCCACCCTCACCTTCTCCCACAGAGTCCAAAAGACTGTTCTATGCATCTGTGTCTCTTTTTCTGTCTCGCATATAGAGTTATCGTTACCATCTTTCTAAATTCTATATATATGTGTTACTATGCTGTATTGGTGTTTTTCTTTCTGGCTTACTTCACTCTGTATAATGGGCTCCAGTTTCATCCACCTCATTAGAACTGATTCAAATGCATTCTTTTTAATGGCTGAGTAATATTCCATTGTGTATACGTACCACAGCTTCCTTATCCATTCGTCTGCTGATGGACATCTAGGTTGCTCCCATGTACTGGCTATTATAAACAGTGCTGTTATGAACATTGGAGTACACGTGTCTCTTTCAATTCTGGTTTACTTGGTGTGTATGCCCAGCAGTGGGATTTCTGGGTCATATGGCAGTTCTATTTCCAGTTTTTTAAAGAATCTCCATACTGTTCTCCATAGTGGCTGTACTAGTTTGCATTCTCACCAACAGTGTAAGAGGGTTCCCTTTTCTCCACACCCTCTCCAGCATTTATTGTTTGTAGACTTTTGGATAGCAGCCATTCTGATTTGTGTGAAATGGTACCTCATTGTGGTTTTGATTTGCATTTCTCTGATAATGAGTGATGTTGAGCATCTTTTCATGTGTTTGTTAGCCATCTGTATGTCTTCTTTGGAGAAATGTCTGTTTAGTTCTTTGGCGCACTTTTTGATTGGGTCGTTTATTTTTCTGGAATTCAGCTGCAGGAGTTGCTTGTATATTTTTGAAATTAATTCTGTGTCTGTTGCTTCGTTTGCTATTATTTTCTCTCATTCTGAAGGCTGTCTTTTCATCTTGCTTATAGTTTCCTTTGTTGTGCAGAAGCTTTTAAGTTTAATTAGATCCCATTTGTTTATTTTTGCTTTTATTTCCAATATTCTGGGAGGTGGGTCATAGAGGATCCTGCTGTGATTTATGTCGGAGAGTGTTTTGCCTATGTTTTCCTCTAGGAGTTTTATAGTTTCTGGTCTTATGTTTAGATCTTTAATCCATTTTGAATTTATTTTTGTGTATGTCCTTATGTTTTCAAGTCCATGTTCCAGTCCTCCCCTCCCATGCCCTGTATTACAGAGGGCAGCTCCTCAAAACTCCCCTGTTAGCTGTCTGCCATCTAGATTCAGCCAATAGAAAGCATTGATGTCACATTAAAGGGTGACAGGAAAGGAGAGGCCGGGCATCCTTCTTATTCTCTCCCTTTCAGTCTCCAGCAGTGGCTACAGTTTCTCTTTGGCTCTTACTCCTTTTGGATGACTTTCCTCTGTGGTCCTAGCTCTCACCAATTCCAGTTCCTGCCAGGTGGTTCAGTTCCTGGGCTCTGGTACCATCACCTCCTCCTCTGGGCTCCCCAGCCAAATCAGTGACAGGCATACTCTTGCCAATCTCTGAGTTTCTTTACTATACCTTCAGCTGTTCCAAGGACTTTTATAACCAGGTCTTTGTGGACAGGGGTGTGGTGGTGGGGGGAAGGAGAGGGTGAGACAAACTGAGAGAGAGGAATTGGAACATATATATTACCATATGTAAAATTAGATAGCCAGTGGAAATTTGCTGTATTATGCAAGGAATTCAAATCTAGTGCTCTGTGACACCTAGAAGGGTGGGATAGAGTAGGAGGTGAGAGGTGGGAGAGGGAGGAGACATACATATACCTATGGCTGATTGAAGCACAAGCTGGAATTAAGTATGCAGGGAGAAATATCAAAAACCTCAGATATGCAGATGACACCACCCTTATGGCAGAAAGTGAAGAAGAACTAAAGAGACTCTTGATGAAAGTGAAAGAGGAGAGTGAAAAAGTTGGCTTAAAACTCGACATTTAGAAAACTAAGATCATGGAATCTGGTCCCATCACTTCATGGAAAATAGATGGGGAAACAGTGGAAACAGTGGCAGACTTTATTTTGAGGGGCTCCAAAATCACTGCAGATGGTGACTGCAGCCATGAAATTAAAAGATGCTTGCTCCTTGGAAGAAAAGTTACGACCAACCTAGACAGCATATTAAAAAACAGAGGCATTACATTGCCAACAAAGGTCCATCTAGTCAAAGCTATGGTTTTTCCAGTAGTCATGTACGATGTGAGAGTTGGACTATAAAGATAGCTGAGCACTGAAGAATTGATGCTTTTGAAGTGTGGCGTTGGAGAAGACTCTTGAGAGTCCCTTGGACTGCAGGGAGATCCAATCAGTCCATCCTAAAGCAAATCAGTCCTGAATATTCATTGGAAGGACTGATGCTGAAGCTGAAACTCCAATACTTTGGCCACCTGATGCAAAGAACTGACTCATTTGAAAAGACCCTGATGCTGTGAAAGATTGAAGGTGGGAGAAGGGGACAACAAAGGATGAGATGGCTGGATTGCATCACCGACTTGATGGACATGAGTTTGAGTAAACTCTGGGAGTTGTATGGTCAGGGAGGCCTGACGTGCTGCAGTCCATGGGGTCACAAAGAGTTGGACTTGACTGAGTGACTGAACTGAACTAATTCATGTTGACATATGGGAGAAACGAACACAATATTGTAAAGCAATTATCCTCCAATTAAAAAATAAATTCAAATAAAAAATAATATTAGCTATAATGAAAAAGAAAAAAAAAGTGCTACCTTGTGTGGGTTTTCTTCTGATCCAATCCCTAAAATACACTTTTTTTCACCTTTCTGCTCTAACTGAAACCAAGATCTGCTTCTGAGGATCCTATTTCCTCAGCAGTACTTCCAATTTGGGACAGCTTTTATATCCTATTGAATCTAGATGTAAGTCAAGTATCTGCTTGTTTCTTACTGCCATTTTCATACTATTCTTCTTCCGTTCTCTGTAAGCCATTTCAACTTTGAATCTCATTTGAATCTCAATCTCATTTAGACTATGTCATCTACTCTCCTTCATCTTATCCTCCTTGGGTCATTCATCTATGGATGATATTAGCTACCGGCTCTTTGTTATTCTCTTCAGTATGATTCCTGCCTTAATTCTTGGGTATATGAACACTCATGTAAATGACCCCTCCAACATTCTGCTTTTTCCACTTCTGAAACGTCTCTCTGCTGATAATATCACCTTCTACTCTACCTTACCTATCCATTTTCTTGGTGATATTCTGGGCCTTATTATTTTCCATAACTACAACTCCCTTAAAGTCTTTAGTTCAAACATATCCCAGCCTCTGATCACTCACTTTAGTGACCTGTATTTCCAGGTCACACTCTCTAGTACTCAAATTTCATCAGTCCCTCCATCCCAGCATGTTTTTCAGTTTATTGATTCTTCTGCCTTTTCTGTGCTTATTACTCTCCATGCCTTTATTTCTCTCTTTATCTAGATCTAATTCGATGTCAGTTATTACTTACTCCCATGTATACAGCTTCAAATATCTCAAACTGCTCTCTTGCTTTATTGTACTTACTTGTCAAAACTCCATCCCTGATTAAAACCAGTTTTCTGTCTGCTCCACACCCGAATCTGAGCAGGTGCATACATCTGGGCAGAAATATAGCTTTGTGGGTTTTTTTTCCCCTCAGATTGCTTTAGCAATTTGGGGTCTTTTGTGGTTCCATATAAGTTTTAGCAATTTGTGCCAAATGTCATGGATGTTTTGACAGGAGTTGCATTAAATCTGTGGCCAAAACCTTCAACTACTATTATTTACCACTTCACTTGTATGTACAAGCTGTCCATGAAGGCTGACACTGAGACCAAGTTAGCCTGAATGCAGAGGCACCACCATGCCAGAGGCTTGGATTACTAACTCCAAATCTGGACATGAAGAGAATTCTATTTAGAGATCAAGGACTATTATGTATATCGAATGTCTATTTTGTGCTTCCAAGTGTCAGGAATAGTTAATAAAATATGATTCCCACCTCAAAACGTGTATCATGTGACTATTTCATCTGTGAACTGGGCACATGACAGTTTTGCTTCTTCAGTCAGCATATTTTATGAACACCTGGTCAATCTCTTTAGGATTAGTAAGCCACAAGCGCACTCCTTTTTGTCTAAACCACTAAATTAATTCCTACCATATGTTAGCTACTCATAAAAATACCACCAGAAGCTAAATAAGAATATAAATATTTGATTCCTTTAAAGATTCATTTCCAAGTTTTCTGAATAAACTGTATGGTTAATAAAGAAAATAAAAGGAGCACAAGATGGCGAAGGAGTAGGTGGACGTAGAGTACATCTCTCTCCACGGATACATCAGGAGTACACCTTCAGACACAGAAGGGCATGCAGAACGCCAGCTGAGAGCAGACAGGAGTACCTAACCAGTGGAAAAGAATATATAGAACCACACAAATCTCGGTAGCATGAAGGAACCAGGGGGAAAAACAGGAGTGTTAGAACTGGACCTGCCCTTGGTGGGTGGGGGAACTGAAGCAGGGGTCCGATCCCCACATCAGGGCAGTTTTCTGAGTCAGAGGGGAAACATTTAAGGCTGAGAGTGAAACAGCTGATCTGTGGCCTAAATGGAATGAGAATCAGCTAGTCCTTGCCACAGCCATACGTACCCCAGACAGGGATGAGGGTCCCTTGGAAGGCGTAGCAGCCTAGAGCTGGAGTTTGGGGAGTGTGGAGCAACGCCAGGGTGAGGGCTGCTGTTGACTGTGGAGAGATGGATCGAGGGAAGGTGAGGGAGGAGATTGTGATGGGAATTTCCTGTGGAGGAAAGCTGGGCAGCCATGGAGGCAAGACGATACTGCTGAGTCATGCGTAGTTGTTGGAGCCATCACCATAGCCTCTCTCTCCCCACACACCAACGATGGCAGCTGAACAATAGAGAGGCTGGTCCATCAAATGCCTGATGCACTGAACTACAAAGCAGGAACCTACCCAGGGTGCTCCTTTAAGTGCCTGACATGCTGATCTACAGAGTAGGACCCCAGCCAAGGGGGCCCCTCTATGTGACTGACACAATAAACAACAGAGAAGGATTCCAGGCAAAGAAGCCCTCTAAGTGTCTGAACAGGCGGAGCAATGGAGAAAGACCGGCCAAAGAGGGCTTCTGATTGCCAGCTACAAGAGGCTTGAAAAAATACTCTGATAGGGCCATAACTCCTGTGGCGAAGGCAGTCCGTGTCCCTGCACACTTGGCACTGCCAGGATCCCCACAAGCCAAGCAGCTGCGCCACCTTCACACTCAACTCTCACTGGGGAAGAGCTGCCACATGCAAAAAAAGTCTTATGTCTATGTGTGCAAGATCGCTGCGGTAGTGTCCCACTCTTTGTGACCCTGTAGACTGCGGCCTACCAGGCTTCTCTGTCAGGGAGGGGGTTTCTCCAGGCAATAATAGTGGAGCATTATTGGCCAATACTAGTTGCCATACCCTTCTAGAGCACTATATTTCCTGCTGCTCTAGCTGCCAACTCCCCTGAGTACCTGGTGTTGCCAGAACCCCTGGAATCCAAGCAGCTGCACCACCTCTGAAGGAGGGAACAGACAGAACAGGATCCATCTTGAAAGCAGGACTCTATCTTAGGCCGGACTGTGAACGTTGGGCTACATGCATAGTCACCCTCCCAATGGACTCTGAACTCTGCGCCAGGTGTCTATGGAAACAGCATACCAATGGAAAACCAGACCCCCCAGATGCAAGAGCCTCAGGACTTGTACCTAGACTCTCTGTCACCTAAAATAATACTCTAATTACCTCTGTAACAGAATGGAGTCATAAATATTATGCTTATTGGGGTATGACCACAGGCCTATTGACAATTGTACACTGTTAACTACCTAGGCTTAAGGCACATGAATCATGGATTAACTGTGATTTTATCTCTCTTTTCCTTTGTCCAGATTACTTTCAGGGAATTTGGGGAGGTGGGTTTGAGCATGTACACTTAGGGTATATAAGGTTTTCCCAAAAACTGGTCAGGGTCCTTGGCTAAGAGGAGACTCTGCCTTGGGCCCGTGGGTGTAATAAACTGAACTCCACTACTTGCGATGTCCTTCTGAGTGAGTTTGTTTCCTGGAACGCATGGCTATAACACTTCCACACATGGCCCTCACAGGGGCAAGCCCAAGTCCTCCAGGGAAGCCTCAGGAGCAAGCCCCAGTGGATGACCCCCATGTAGAGGTGGAAATAAAACCACAGTTGAAACCCAGGGGCAGTGTAGCTAAGGAAGAAGACCCAAAACCTTCTCACCAGCTGTACAAGCTGCAGATTAAATCCACACGATCAATTAGGCAGACTCTGTGTCTTTGGAATATATAAAGGATCATTGAGAGCTCCCACAAAAGAAAACGCACTAGTTCTGATAGCTATGGACATTGGAAGCAAGAACACATAGGAGTAGGACCAGATTAGTATCTGAGCTGCCCCACAGCAGGACCAGGGATCAGCACAGTGTTGGAGGACATCCTGGGGAGGTGAGGTGGACTGTGACTCTCAACGAGAGAAAGGACTCTGACAGCAGTGATTGAAGAAAAACATTATTCTTATGTTTTGACTAGATCTGCAGATTCTTTTGGACTTTTTTTCTTTTGTTTTCCTTACCCCCCCCCGCCCCACCCCATTGAAGTTGTTGATTTTATTAGTACTATGAAATCTAATTAAGCTTTGGAGGGTTTTTTTTTTCGTTCTTAGTCACATTTTTTATTGCTGTTATAAACCTCTACCTCTACACTGAGCTTTTACAGTTCTGTGGAGTTTTCCTTTTTTTTTCTCTTTTCTCTTTTTTTAATTATAATTTTTTAAACCTACTATTATTTTTCTACATTTATTCTTTTGTTTGCTTTTCCTGTTCTTTTCTCTTTGCAGTTAATCTTTAATGTATCTTTAACTTTATCTATCTCTATTTAACTTTGCATATCTATTCTTTCTTTTCTTTCTCTCCTTTCCTCTCAACATATTTGTTAGTTTTATTTTCATTGCTTTATGCCCCAGTTGGCACCTTGCTTTAGTTTTGTTTTCTAGTTTTTGCTTTACTTGGTTTTGTTCTGGTAGATATAATTTTTGGTTTCCTTTGTTCACTGGGTTTATCTATTTTACTTTTTTGTTGTTGGAGTGTTTTGATTTTGCTAATGAGTGTATATGTATATGTGTATATTCAGTCATGCTTTTTATTATTGCTATAAATATCTGTCTCTACATTGGGCTTTTGCAGTTCTGTGGAGTTTTCCTTTTTTTCCTTCCTTTTTTATTTCTTCTTCCATTTTTTCGTTTCTCTTTCTTATAATTTTAATTTTTAACCTTTAAAAAACCTATTATATTTTTCTACATTTTTTCCTTCATTTTCCTTTCCTACTGTACTTTTCCCTTTGCAGTTAATCTTTAATGTATATAAATCTTCATCTACCTCTATTTAACTTTGCATCCTTTCTATCTTTTCTTTCTTTCCTTTCTTTTCAACATATTTGTTAGTTTTGTTTTCATTGCTTTATTCCCCACTTGGCACCTCACCTTAGTTTTGTTTTCCAGTTTGTGCTGTAGTTTTGTTCTTAACTGGTAAGTATAATTTTGATTTCCTTTGTTCACAGAGTCAATCTACCGTACTTTATTTTTGTTGGACTGTTTTGACTTTGCTCATGGGTGTATATGTATATGTGTATATTCCATTATTTTAATATTATTTGTCTGATCTTGTAACTGCCACTTGTCTGGGGTTCATCTTTCATTTCTCATTTTTGGATATTTGTTTTAATCTCACTTAATGCCATAACAAACCACTTGTGGAATCTTCGTTCCTGACCAGAGATCAAGCCCTGAGCCTTAGGAGTGGGAGCACTGACTCCAAGACCGTATACTACCAGAGAACTAACCCTAGGGAGTAGCAAGTAGTGAGAATTCACACAAAGGAAACCACTTGAATACAAGACCCAGCATCACCCAACCATCAGTAGCACCCTGTGCAGGACACCTCATCTAAACAACAAACAAAACAAAAATAGAAATCCAATCATGAGCAGACAGGATTACCACCTCACTCAGCCTTGCCCATCAGGGGGGAAACAAAGAAAAACTCAGCACAAATCTCACCCTATAGGAAGCTTACACAAACCACTGGACCAACCTTAGGATGGCAGAAACCAAAAGGAAGAAAGAATTCAACCTTGAGGCCTGGGAAAAGGAGACCTCAAACAAAAAATTTTAAAAAATAATAATGAAAAGGCAGAGAAATGCTACATAGATGAAGGAACAAGCTAGAAACACAGAAGTCCAAATAAATGAAGAGGAAATAGGCAAACTGCCTGAAAAAGAATTCAGAATAATTATTGTAAAAATAATCAAAAACCTTGAAAACAAAATGGAGGAAATGCAAGAAACAGTTAACAAAGACTAGAAGAATTAAAGAATAAACATACAGAGACAAACAACACAGTTACTGAAATTAAAAATACTCTAGAAGGAATCAATAGCAGAATATCTGAAGCAGAAGAATGAATCAGTGATCTGAAAGACAAAATGGTAGAAATTCTGAAGAGCAGAATAAAGTAAAGTAAAAAGAATAAAAAGAACTGAGGATAGTCCCAGAGACCTCTGGGACAGTATCAAACCCACCAACATTCAAATTATAGGGGTCCCAGAAGAAGAAGAGAAAAAGAAAGGGTATGAGAAAAATTTTGAAGAGGTTATAGTTGAAAATTTCCCCAATATGGAAAAGGAAATAGTCAATCAAGTCCATGAGGCACAATGAGTCCCATACAGGATAAGCCCAAGGAGAAACAGGATAAGCCAAGACATATACTAATCAAACTAACAAAGACTAAATGCAAAGAAAGAATGTTAAAAGCAGCAAGGGAGAAGCAATAAGTAACATACAAGGAAAACCCCATACACTTTAACAGCTGATCTTTCAGCAGAAACTCTGCAGGCCAGAAGGGAATGGCAGGATATATTTAAAGTATTGAAAGGGGAAAATCTACAACCAAGGTTACTGTACCCAGCAAGGATCTCATTCAAAATTGATGGAGAAATAAAAAACTTTTCAGAGGGACAAAAGTTAAGATAATTTAGTACCACCAAACCAGATTTACAACTAATATTAAGGGGACTTATATAGTTAAGAAATACAAGAGAAGAAAAAAGATCTACAAAATCAATCACAAACAATTAAGAAAATGGCACTAGGACATATATATCAGTAATTATTTTAAATGTAAATGGATTAAATGCTCCAACGAAGAGATACAGACTGGCTAAATGGATACAAAAACAAGACCCATATATATGTTGCCTGCAAGAAACCCATTTCAGACCCTCAAGATACATATAGACTGAAAGCGAGAGGATGGAAAAATATATTTCAGGCAAATGGGAAGCAAAAGAAAGCTGGAGTAACAATCCTCGTATCAGACAAAATAGACCTTAAAATAAAGAAGATTACAAGAGATAAAGAAGGACACTACTTAATGATCAAGGGATCAATCCAAGAGGAAAACATAAGAATTGTAAATATCTATGCACCCAACATAGGAGCATGTCAATACATAAAGACAAACACTAACAGACATAAAAGGAGAATTGACAGTAACACAATAATAGTAGGAGACTTTAACACCCCACTCACACACAGATCATCAAAACAGAAAATTAATATAAGGAAACACAAGTCTTAAATGGTACATCAGATAAGATGGACCTCATTGATTTCTTCAGGACATTTCATCCAAATGCAGAAGAATATACATTCTCAAGTGCACACGGAACATTCTCCAAGATAGACCACATCTTGGGTCACATATCAAACCTCAGTAAATTTAAGAAAATTGAAATTGTAGCAAGCATCTTCTCTGACCACAACAGTATGAGACTAGATAACAATTACAAGAAAAAAATTGTAAGAAACACAAACACATGGAAATTAAACAACATGTTTCTAAATAAACAA
Organism: Giraffa tippelskirchi; assembly: GCF_054371585.1. NCBI lineage: Eukaryota > Metazoa > Chordata > Mammalia > Artiodactyla > Giraffidae > Giraffa > Giraffa tippelskirchi. Next base: position 186,812,374 of record NC_137276.1, on the reverse strand, counting down.
CAGGTTACTGAAGAACTCAAAAGGGATATCAAAAGGGAAATCAAAAAGAATATCATTCTAGAAACTAATGACAATGAAAACATGACACTCAAAACCAATGGGATGCAGCAAAAGCAGTTGTAAGAGGGAATTTTATAGCAATACAATCCTACCTCAAGAAACAAGAAAAACATAGAATAGAAGCCTAACTTTACCCTAAAACAACAGTAAAAGAAAAACAAAAAAAACCAAAACTAGTAAAAGGAAAGATATCATAAAGATCCAAGCAAAAAGAAATGAAAGAAGCAGTAGTAAAGATTAATAAAACTAAAAGCTGGTTCTTTGAGAAAATAAACAAAATTGACAAGACTTTAGCCAGACTCATCAAGAAATAAAAGAGAGTAGAAATCAGATCAACAAAATTAGAAATGAAAAAGGAGGGGTTAAAACAGACAATGAAGAAATAAAAGGATTATAACAGACTGTTATGAACAACTATATAGCAATAAAATGGATAACCTGGAAGAAATGGACAGATTCTTAGAAAAGTTCAATCTTCCAAGACTGAACCAGGAAGAAAAGAAATTATGAACAACCCAATTACAAGCACTGAGATTGAAGCTGTGATCCAAAATCTCCCCCCCAAAAAAGCCCAGGACCAGATGGCTTCACAGGAGAATTCTATCAAACATTTAGAGAAGGGCTAATGCTTATCCTCCTAAAACTCTCAAAATTTGCAGAGGAAGGAACACTTCCCAACTCATCCTATGAGGCCACCATAACCCTGATACCAAAGCCAGAGAAAGACAACATCAAAAAAGAAAACTACAGGCCAATATCATTGATGAACTTAGATTCAAAAATCCTCAACAAAATTTTAGCAAACAAAATTCAGCAACACGTCAAAGACCTCATACACCATGATCAAGTTGGGTTTATTCTAGGAATGCGAAGATTCTTCAGTGTACACAAATCAGTCAATGTGATATACCATATTAACAAATTGAAAGATAAAAACCACATGATCATCTCAATAGGTGCAGAAAAAGCCTTTGACAGAATTCAGCACTCATTTATGATTAAAACTCTTCCAAAAATGTGTATAGAAGGAACCTACCTCAACATAGTAAAGGCCATATATGATAAGCCTACAGCAAACATTATCCTCAATGGAGAAAAAGTGAAAGCATTCCCCCTAAGATCAGGAACAAGACAAGGGTGTCCACTTTCACCACTGTTATTCAACATGGTTCTGGAAGCCCTAGCTACAGCAATCAGAGAAGAAAAAGAAATAAAAGGAATCCAGATTGGAAAAGAAGAAGTAAAGCTCTCACTGTTTGCAGGTGACATGATACTGTACATAGATAACCCTAAAGATAGTATCAGAAAATTACCAGAGCTAAACATTGGGTTTAGCAAAGTTGCAGGTTACAAAATCAATACACAGAAATCACTTGCATTTCTATATACAAACAATAAAAAATCAGAAAAAGAAATTAAGGGATAAATCCCATTTACCATTGCAACAAAAATATCTAGGAATAAACTTACCTAAGGAGATGAAAGAACTGTACACAGAAAATTATAAGACATTAATGAAAGAAATCAAAGACGACATAAACAGATGGAAAGATATTCCATGTTCCTGGGTAGGAAGAATCAATATTGTGAAAATGACAATCTACAGATTCAATGTGATCCCGATCAAATTACCAATGTCATTTTTCGCAGAACTAGAACAAAAAACTTCACAGTTCGTATGGAAACACAAAAGACCCTGAGTAGCCAAAACAGTCCTGAGAAGGAAGAAGAGCTGGAGGAATCAAGCTTCTTGACTTCAGGTTATATTACAAAGCTACAGTCATCAAGACAGTATGGCACTGGCACAAAATCAGAAATATAGGCCCATGGAACAAGATAGAAAGCCCAGAAATAAGCCCAAGCACCTATGGGTACCTTATTTTTGACAAAAGAGGCAATAATATACAATAAGTAAAGACAGCTTCTTCAATAAATGGTGCTGGGAAAACTGGACAGCTATATGTAAAAGAATGAAATTAGAACACTTCCTAACACCATACACAAAGATAAACTCAAAATGGATTAAAGACCTAAATGTAAGACCAGAAACTATAAAACTCTTAGAGGAAAATATGGGCAGAACACTCGATGACGTAAATTAAAGCAAGATCCTCTATGACTCACCTCCTAGAGTAATGGAAATAAAAATGTAAACAAGTGGGACCTGATTAAACTTAAAAGCTTTTGCACAGCAAAGGAAACTATAAGCAAGGTGAAAAGACAACCCTCAGAATGGGAGAAAATAATAGCAAATGAAACAACTGACAAAGGATTAATTTCCAAAATATACAAGCAGCTCATGCAACTCAATACAAGAAAAACAAACAACCCAATCCAAAAGTGAGGAAAAGACCTAAGCAGTCATTTCTCCAAAGAAGACATATAGATGACTAACAAACACATGAAAAGATGCTCAACATAGCTCATTATTAGAGAAATGCCAATCAAAACTACAATGAGATATCACCTCACACTGGTCAGAATGGCCTTCATCAAAACGTCTACAAACAATAAATGCTGGAGAGGGTGTGGAGAAAAGGGGACACTCTTGCACTGTTGGTGGGAATGCAAATTGATACAGCCACTATGGAAGACGGTATGGAGATTCCTTGAAACACTAGAAATAAAACCACCATATGACCCAGCAATCCCACTCCTAGGCATTTACCCTGAGGAAACCAAAATTTAAAAAAAAAATATGTATCCCATTGTTCATTGTGGCACTATTTACAATAGCTAGAACATGGAAGCAAGATATCCATCAACAGATGAATGAATTAAGTAGTTGTGGTACATATACACAATGGAACATTACTCAACCATAAAAAGGAATGCTTTTGAGTCAGTTCTGATGAGGTGGATGAATCTAGAATCTATTATACAGAGTGAACTGAGTCAGAAAGAGAAAGATAAATATCGTATTCTAATGCATATGTACAGAATCTAGAATAATGGTACTGAAGAATTTATTTGCAGGGCAGCAATGGACAAACAGACATAGAGAACAGACTTATGGACATGGGGAGAGGGGAGGAGAGGGTGAGATGTATGGAAGGAGTAACATGGAAACTTACATTACCATATGTAAATAAATAGCCAATGGGAACTTGCTGTATGGCTCGGGAAACTCAAACAGGGGCTCTGTATCAATCTAGAGGAGTGGAATGGGGTGGGAGATGGGAGGGAGGTTCAAAAGGGAGGGGATGGGGGATGTATGTATACATATGGCTGATTCATGTTGAGGTTTGACAGAAAACAACAAAATTCTGTAAAGCAAATATCCTTCAATAAAAAATAAATATAAAAAAAGAAAGTAAAATACTTAGCTCTGCCATCTACTAGATAAATATATTTATGAGAAAAGTAATATTGTATATGTACATGCTTGTTATATGTATGTATTTATATATTTTAATCTTGAGCATGTCACTTTGCTTTTGTATATCAACTATAAAATGGGGATACAAATGTTCTACCACACCCAGAGTTTCATGAAATTCAAAACGCATCTGCTAGTTTGATATTTAAAATAGTCATGGGAAACATACATTCCAGAGAAAACAACCTCAACTCTTTTTTTGTTCAGTAAAAAAATGGAAATAATGTCTGCCAGTGAAACCCAAAGATGATGGCTTGAAGGCACTGTTGGACATTATCAAGTTATGCATCTAATCTAGCAATCTAATAAATTACAATAAACCTAATGATAATTTAAAAAAAGCAAGTCAGTCAGAGCACTTTACTCAAGACCCTATAGTAATTTCAGTTCAGCCAGAGTAAAATCAGGATCTTTCCAATGGCCTCAGGAGTCCCTAGGACTTTTTTCTGCCCAACTCTTTATTACATTACTGACCTTAGACGTTGCTCCAACCATCTGGCCTCCTAGATGATTCCCCTTAAACTAAGTAAATTTATACTTTAGGTACATATACTTTTCACTGGCTCTTCCCTTTGCCTGGAATTTCCTTCCAAATGAGTACCTTACCTTCTTAAAGTCCTTGCTCAAATCTTACTTTCATAATGAGGCCAGTTGGACTAATGGATTTAAAAATTACAATGTCCTCAGCACTCGGGTCACTCTCTCACCCTGTTCTTTTTCTTTTTTACCCCTATGGAACTCGTCACCTCTTAACATTCTGTATAATTTATTTTTTGTCTGTTTGTTGTCTATCCAAATAGTACATGAGTTCCATAAGGGTGGACTTTTATGTCTCCAGTAAAAAGAAATGTTCCTGGAACATAACAGTTACTCAATGATGATGACTAAAAGAAAAATGTGAATGTTGGCACATAATCCTGGAATAACGTCTAATAACTCAGAGAAAAGGAAGGTCTTCTGATATCTTGGGTGCAAAAGTATATTCTCTCAGGATGGAAAAATTTCACTTCTCAAATAGGTGAAGTGAATCATTGCTATAAGTAGTGAAGTAAGTGACAGAACTTGGAGTCTCTGGCCTGTACTAGTTCCTGCAGCAACTCTGGGTACCTGTAGATCTCAGTTGAGCCCCTTAGAATGTGGTCTAGTCAAGGACTTAGCCAGAAACATCTCCCCACCTTGTGCCTGGGAACTTGGTAAGAATGAAAATTTCCCTTGCCTGAGGGTGGGGCCTATGAATCTTCATTTTAATTTAGCATCTTTGTAATTATCTTAAACAAGAGCCACAGTTAAAGGGGAAAACTGGCCTAATTTATGTATACATCAAGGGCATTAGTTTTCACAGGAAATTCATGTCCAGTCAGGGTTTTAAAGACATGTTTCATGGTTGCTCCATTCGCACAAGGAGGTGGAATAGGCTTCCTTGGCAGTGGGGAATGTTGAGGGACTGACTGCTTAATTCTTTTGATCTTGAAATGAAAAGAGTAATTTACCATAAAAGCAAATTTATTCGGCAATATCAGAGGATTGCAATTCAGGACACGCAAATTATGGTGACCACAGGCAAGTCCAAAGCCTAGAAGAGAAGGGCTCGCTTTTATAGAGGAAAAAAGGAATTTGGGAAGAATTGTTTCAAGGAACCCAAGGTGGTAAATGGCTCTCAACGGCTGAACTGTTGCTGGGGAAGGAGAAATTCTTTCTTCTTCAGGCATCTTCCTTTTCAGGGATCTGAGTAGTTAGTGAAAGCTCCTCATTTGTGACTCTATTTTAAATGTTTCCTTTATTTATTTTCATAACTCCCAGTTTCTAGGAGGCTCTCTTCAAACCATTTAAGACAGATGGATTTCAAAAAGCAATTAATTCTCAACATGAATTCATTTCTGGGCATTCCATGGCTGAGTTTCTGCATCTTGTCAAAAGAATTTCTGAGGGAAAATGGAGCGATTTAGAACAGATGACTCAGTGACAGGAGTTATTTTGGCCATGAGAAGTATCTTTAGACCCTGATTCTAAGCCAGTCAGGCACATTGCTTTTCTGAGAACACCCAAGTTTTTTCATGCCTTCTTATTGCACTTCCTGCAACCTCCATATCCAAATTCTTACCCTGGGCCAATGTCTCAGTTAGCTGGCAAAGATTACGTTAGACATTTCCTGCTCTACACTCAAGTTGTGTCTTTAGTGTCTGTCTGGCTTTGTTATCTTTCCCCCCCATCTTTGTTTTAAAGAAAAAAAGTCATGCAAATATTCTGGAACTATAATCTAATCTGCAGCACTTTACTTTCTTTAATAGGATCCTAAAAGAATTCATTAACTCAGTCACAACATCCGTGAACTTTTTCTCATTGTGAATCTTCTATTTCTTCTCTCTTCTTCTCCTCATTCTGTTTCTTCTCATCTCTTTCTTCCTCCTTTGCACTTTCTTGAGTAGATAACTTTTTATTTCCAATGTTCTCTCTTGATTTGGGCCTTCTTTTCTCTTGAGCACTTAAGACTCCTAGGATGTTGGAAGCAGCAGGTCCTTAGAGATCATCTGCTTCAAGACTCATCTTTAAGGTAAAGATGCTGAAGCCCAGGCAGGTAACAAGATTTGCCCAGAGTTCACAGAGTTCACAGAACAGGAGCCCTGTCCTCTGATCCCCAGGTCAGTTCCCCTCCACAGTGGGCTCTCTTTTCTTCTCTTTCTCTAAGGTAGACTTTTCAGCTGCTAGCTCAGGAGCCACATTTAACCCATGGGCAACTTTTGTTTGGCCTGAATATAAGTAAAAAGAAATCATTTGTCATTATTTAAAAATGGAGGATTTCAGAAAAGATCTGGAGGTGGACAGACCATGATTCCTGGAGCTGAGAGCCCCAGTTCAAACCCCAGTTAGACTTCTTACTAAGTGGGCATGGAAGAGTTAGAGGAATATAGAGGAATAAATGGCAATATGTGTAAAGTGCACACAACAGTGTCTGGTACTTGGCAAGTGCTGCATGTGTCTGTTGTCAGCTACCTCTTATGTTTATGGTCATGCTGTTGTGAAGCTTGCTTAGAACCGAGAAGCCTAACCCATGTGTGTACCCTTCCTGTCCTCTATGTGCAGCTCCCTCGCACACCTGTGTGTCTTCCAAGCACCAAATCTCTGACTCTGAGTTTTCTATCAGAAGTTCTAGAAATAGTGAAATTTTACAAGCTCACTCTTATCTAGAGGGACAGTCTGTCTGGAGTTTTTTTTAAGTATGAAATAACAATATTAAAGAAGGAGAAATGCAGTTGTGTTACTTCAGATATGTAGAATAATGCTGTGATCAGGGCTTGCTGAGCTGGGCTTTTGATGCTCGGGTAGTGTGTTTCAAACTTCAGAGATAGACTCATTAGTGGAAAGGGAAACTAGTTGAGGAAGGTGTGACTAGAATTTTAAAAATGGGATAAAGTAGATGTGTTTCATTTTGCTCTACATTATCAGGACAAAATTGTTTTATGGAATCCTCTTCAATTGCATATTTATGTGTGTTATTGGGATAGGATGAAACATGCATTTCTTCCTGTGAGTCTTCATCTAGAAGTTAGACAAACTTTCTAATTTTTAGATAATCTTGTATTTTAAAAAGATTAAAATAAAAATCTTGTATTTTAATAAATTTTAAATATTATATTTAATTTATAATTTAAAATATATTTAAGATTGAAATAAAATCTTGTATTTTAATAATTATATAGGAATAATTCTTAATTGGCAGTACTGATGGATTTAATAGGATACACCTAAATTCCTCTCTTTTGAGAAGATTTGTTATACTATTTATTTGCTTAACAAACCACTTTGTCACAAGTTCAGGGAAAATTCCATTAGCAAAGGATTGTGTAAGAGGCTTGTCATCCAGCAGATTTGTGGAGGTGATCTAATCATAACATATTCTCAAAAATAATAATAACCTTGAATAATAAATCTTTTTTCTGGTTCTTATCCATGAACATGAGGAAAGTTTGAGACTACACATAGCTTATGTTGTCAGTATAGAGGAGAGGATTTAGCTGTTAACAATTCTTTATTCTCCTATCCTGTGCAATTTCCTCATGCCATTTCAATCAATGTGTACCAAGGCCCATATTCTGGCTACCTGGCAACAGACACTGTAAACATATTTTATGAGCTGAACTTTCAAGACATCCTCTATTCTTCTTTGTGGCTCCAAGGCTTGATTTCACTTTTATAAACACAAGGAAGGAGGTCCTCAAGAACTGTTTAAGGTTGAACATGAGGCTACTTTATTTTTTTTTTTTTCTTTTTTTTTCATGAGGCTACTTTAAACTTTCACCCTCCAACTTGAATTCTTGGAGGTAGTTTATCTGATAAAGTAGCCAATTATCCCCCTAAATATATACTTATTTCATATAGATGTACTACCATACTGATACATCATATGCATTATAAAACACATACAAGAGTAGAAGTAAAAAGGGATAAGATGAAATAAATCAACTTTCAAATAATTTTTAAATGATAACAAAATCTTGCCAATAATAATATTTGTTATATTGAATATCTTTGTTATTTTAAAACAATGTGATATTGAGAATTGAAGTTCTAGTTTTAAGTATAGTTCATTTTAGCACTTAGTTTTAGTGGCATAATGTTGTAGGTGGAAAAGATACCTCACACTGATATACAGACCCTAATGAAGAAGTATGTCATTAGCTGCTATTGCTTTTTGTGATACTTTTTAATCTCAATGCATCAATTATGCTAAAGTTTTATTAAAATTCAGCTTGTAATATCTATCTTCCCTTATGACAATCAGTTACTGTTTTAAAATTCATCAAAATGGATTCAATATATACTGAAGTATTTCATTTGGAAGATTTTTATTTGGGTTAAATAATTCTGTTCCTAAATTTTTAAAGTGTGCAGATATGAAAGTTGTTATAGATGATAAACATCATTTATATCAACACAAACCCATAATGCTGAAGATATTTCTTAGTATCCACTTTCAGAATATTTTTTCTATAATCTTTATTGAAAATCAGCTACTGCCTTACTCAGACAGGTTTTGTTTGCTTATTCATTTTAAAAATTAATCATTAAGAACAAGTCAGCAAATTTGGATCCTTTGTGTTTGTGAAAGAAAAAATGGGTATCTTATCAGTAAGTTCGATACCTTTTTAGTACTTTGCCATGAAATAATCAGGGAATTTTAAGCACTTTAAACGATTCTCATCATTACTCTCCATCTCATTACAAAGTATTGCAGAGATCTTGTTTTTATAAAATCAGTTGCATTAATGACATTGTGTAGTACTTTGTGCACTTCCGTTTCATTTTCTTTGCTGTAATTGCTTGTCTTTTAATGATAGAGTACAGAAATTTCGTTTGATTTGCTCTCTCCAAAGCTTACTCCAATAATTTAAATTGTTATTATTTTTATTACATTCAAAGCTTTCAATCGATCAAGAGTTAGCTTAAATGATTTTCATTCATACATCAGAGAAGTAATTTACTAAGTAGAATAAATCTTTGCATATCCTTTTAGTTTAGTTGTTCACAAGGAAATCAGTGCTACATAAATGTTGCTATTGGAAAAAAACTAGAGTATATAATAAGTATAGACATGTGAAAAATATATATTTTCATCCAATTGTATAGTAAACCTCCCATACTGGGTCATACTTATTTCTTTAAATATGCAATATGTTTATATTTTCCAACAGTATTTTCTGACAAAAAAATGTATTTTAATTTGTAGCCATATTATTTCTCGTATTTTGTCAGCTGTTTTTACTGTAGGAAGACAATCTTTACTAACGGTACATAGTTTTTCTTTTTGTGTTTAAGTAGGGAATTTAGTATATATTATTATTTAGTGAAATATTATAAAGGCCTGGGTTAAGTATTGCATGGTATTTTGAACCACTAGTAAAAAATGTTTGACATTTGTCATCATGTTCCACATGATTAGTGTGTGTCTTAGTAATTATGATGGCTTTCAAACTATCATTAACTAATGTTTCAAGGTACAGTATCTACTTATGGCAAGGTAAATCTTTAATGACGGTTAATATAAATGTATATTTCACAGACGCTTCTTGATAATTTGAATTATTTGGGGCAAATTCTTGTTAGGTTAAATCGGTGACGACTTACTTGGAATAAAAGTAAAAAGTGTGACATTGTCTTATTGCCTTAAATTACTTGAGGCAAATGGTCTTCCCAGGTGGCACAGTGGTAAAGAATCTGCCTGCCAATGCAGGAGGTACAAAAGATATGGGTTTGATCCCTGGGTTGGGAAGATCCCCTGGCAACTCACTCCAGTATTCTAGCCTGGAAAATGTGAGGCAAGCCATTCAAAATTTTTTCTATTACTTTATTATGGAATTTTGCAAATAAATAAAAAAGAAAAGAGTATAATGAACCTGATATGCCTTTCACCTAGTTTTAGTAATTATCACTGCATGGTATATCTTATTTCCCCTATATATATCTTCCTACTCACATCACCTCAGATTATTGTAAATCAATTCTCAGACAATGTATCCTTTTACCTGTGTATATTTCAGTATATACTTCCAAAAATGATTATAAAGTTAAACACATTAAAATTAATGATACTTTAAAATATTATTAAATATTTAGTGTTCAAATTTCTGCTATTGCTTTATAACTTCATTTTTATTTTTGAGATTAAAGTAATACGTTGAGGATACATTTTGGGAGTAGATGCTGCAGTACTTTCTCTTTGACTGGTTTAATGTGGCAGAAAAGAGAGAGAAAGTTTGAAGGTAAAAATTTTCTGGGTGAGTGAGGGTATTGTATGCTGACATGAGGAGAAATGTAGAGGTGGTGAGAGTGAGAAAATGAAGATTTCAGTTTAAGATGTGTGGAAATATCAAGATGGAAATAACAAGTTGACATTTGGATGAATAAACCCAGAACTCATAAAGGAGGCATGACTGAGATACAGACATTTGGGGATATATGTGGCAGAGATAATATTTAAAACCATGAGAATAAGAGACAAAACAAGGTAAGACTGTAGCATAAGAGAGCTCAGAACTAAGATTGGCCAATTCTAACTCCTTAAAGAGAATGAGAAGGTCTATGCAGAAAAATCAAGGCTGTGTGCAGAGGAAACCCTGAGAGAGATGGTTCAGGAAAGCAATAGGGGTCAACAGTGTTGGGTGCTGCAGGTATATTTTATGAAATGAGAATGAAAAGTCCCTCAGTTATTCTTGCTCCTCCACTTGCATAATTTCTACTGCTGAGAGTCACTTAACATACCTGAGTCTCAATTTAACCATCTGAAATATGGTGCTTATGAAAGATGGTGTTGGATGGTCGGGGTAAGGGGTGTTGGTCAGGAAGTGCTAGGCATTTCATCCAGCACTGCAAGTGGGTTAGTGTGAGGAAAAGGTGATATAGACAATTTTGTCTGTTTGTGTTTAGTTGCCAAGTCATGTCCAATTCCTTTGGGACCCCCTGGACTATAGCCCACCATGCTCCTCTGTCCATGGGATTTCCCAAACAAGAATACTAGAGTGGGTTGCCATTTCCTTCTCCAGGGGATCTTCCCAGCTGAGGGATCAAACCCTCATTTCCTGCATTGCAGGTGGATTCTTTACTGCTGAGCCACTGGGTTCTACCAACTCTATAAATCTGTGAGGTGTGAGAACATTGTACCTTATGGGACAGACAAAGGGATTTTCTGAGTCACTCTGTAAATTACTAGGTAAATATAAAGTGACATTTCTGTTTCTGAGACAATAAATGTCAAAGAGAATTTTTTCTGTGCACTGGTTGTGGCAGATTTAAGGCAGATGCAACAATGATGTTGATTTCACATAGAATAATCTGTAGACAAGACTGTCAAGGCTGTGATCCCACGTGTTAATGCATCAGCATCTTAGGAGTTTCGAGGTCCCTAAGGCTTTAAGATTTGTTTGCCTCTAGTGTTATTAAAGTTATAGCCACTAGGAAATTCTGTCTTATCTTCATATCACAGAGCTATCTAGAAATAATGAATACTCTGAAACCCCCATTTTCAGTTCAGGACCCTGGACTTCCATCCCTCACTGTGACTCTCAGAACCTCCCACCCCTGTCCCTATCATTTATTGTCAAATAGAGGTGGTAGAGGAAAGAGGAGGATGATCCCCATTCTGCAGGTCCTTGCCCTGGAGATGGTGCTGAGGCTCCAGCTGCATTTTGGCATCTTGTGCAGGAAGAAATCAAATCCTCAAGCAGTGAGCCCATGTGTTAGGGAAGCAAACCCACAGCACTTGGGATCAGGAACTCAGTTAGTGTGTTTCTCATGTGCAGGAACCTGATCTTGAGTCCTCACATAAAACCTCATATGCAGTAAATGCTCAATAAGTGCTGTTAAAAAAAAAAGAAGAAGAAGAAGAAGAATGCCTTGCCCATTCAGGCTGCATGCATTTTGGGGGAGGCAAGGCCAGCCTTTGTCATTAGCCTATGATGTCAGTTCCATGGGATGATTTTGAAGTTGCTGTCAATCACCCTGTCCCCCCAGTTATTACGCTTCTGGATGATTGCAATTCTGCTTTTGGAATTCCACCAATAAAAAGTCTTGTTCTCTGACAAAATGCAAATGTGCCCAGGAGAGCAAAATTTCATCATCAGATTCATATATCTTACTGAATTTGAGTTTTTTGGATCTCTCCTGAGAGGAGAGTTTGACTAAGGATATTGAGAAGAGAGAGAGTAGAAGTGATGAAGGCACAGGGGAATGGCAGCTACAAAATATCTGAGTTTACAGACACCACAATTGTGCCTAGAACTTGTCCTGATTGGTAGCTTCACAAGGCAGCTATCCAAGGATAATGTGTATTCACTATTACTCTTTTTTTTCCCACTCATTCCTTTATACTTCAATAGGAATACAGGCAATGGGTCCAGTGCCACATACACAGGCAGTCACGTATTCTTAACACAGTCATACCTAGATGCACAAAGAGGACGGGAAATATTTTTAGTCTTGCAGCCCCACTTCCTTGCAATTGATTGATTAGCACAGTAACATGAGCAAGCACTAAGCCCCCGGCTTCAGGTGACACATTCAATTAATGACATTCAGGCATGTAAAGACAGATAAGCATTCTGGTACCAGGCAATTGCAAATTACAGACTAATGAATGCAATTTTGTTTTCACAGATTTTCCCATTTTACTCTATAACACTGGGATCAACATTCATTAGCTCAGAAGTATCTAGGTTCAGGCATGCTGGCAAGGAGTCAATATAAGGTAAGCTTCTGCATTTGCCAATATGTATGCCAGATTAGATGGAATTGCTAAGCTTAATCTGACCTCTAGTGGCATTTGGTAATAATGAGCACACTTGAAATATACCTAGAAGCTTTGCTGTGGGAATCCTGCCATGTTTTATTTTAAAACTGGAAGAAACCTTAGAGATGATCTGCTTGGCAAGTGTCCCACCCACTGCTACATTCTGCAGGTGAGCAGACTGAGGTCTAGAAATGTTGAGTGATTTGACTGAAAGGTTGAAGAGCTAACTGATGGTAAAGACACTAATGATAGAATCCAGGCTTTTATATTCCATGCAAATATGACACTGTCATCAAAGAAAAATCAATATGAAAATATGTTTAAATGTTGATAAAGATAAACTGAGATATATAAACTTAATGGCTTTCTGAATACTGTGAGTCAGAATCATCAAGGCACTTTCAGCTCAATATCTGAATATTTTAGTTGAAAGCATGTGGAAACTCAGTCAAAATTACTGACTGAAGTTAAAACATTCTTTTTTTTTTATGTTTGATACATTGATTCTAATAGTATTTGTCTTTTTTAAATTAATTAATTTTAATTGGAAGCTAATTACTTTACAATATTGTAGTGGTTTTTGCCATACATTGACACAAATCAGCCATGGTTGTACATGTGTTCCCCATCCTGAACCCCACTCCCACCTCCCTCCCCATCCCATCCCTCAGGGTCATCCCAGTGCACCAGCCCTGAGCACCCTGTCTCATGCGTTGAACCTGGACTGGTGATCTCTTTCACATAAGATAATATACACATTTCAATGCTATTCTCTCAAATCCTCCCACCCTTGCCTTCTTCCAGAGTCCAAAAGACTGTTCTATGCATCTGTGTCTCTTTTGTTTTCTCGCATATAGGGTCATTGTTACCATCTTTCTAAATTCCATATACATGCGTTAGTATACCATATTGGTGTCTTTCTTTCTGACTTACTTCACTGTGTATAATAGGCTCCAGTTTCATCCACCTCATTAGAACTGATTCAAATGCATTATTTTTAATGGCTGAGTAATATTCCATTGTGTATATGTATCACAGCTTTCTTATCCATTTATCTGCTGATGGACATCTAGATTGCTTCCATGTCCTGGCTATTGTAAACAGTGCTGCGATGAACATTGGGGTACACGTGTCTCTTTCAATTCTGTATGTGTGTGTATGCCCAGCAGTGGGATTGCTGGGTCATATGACAGTTCTATTTCCAGTTTTTTAAGGAATCTCCACACCGTTCTCCATAGTGGCTGTACTAGTTTGCATTCCCACCAACAGTGTAAGAAAGTTCCCTTTTCTCCACACCCTCTCCAGCATTTATTGTTTGTAGACATTTTGATAGCAGCCATTCTGACTGGCATGAGATAGTACCTCACTGTGGTTTTGATTTGCATTTCTCTGATAATGAGTGAAAAACATTCTTTGTAAAAGAAAAAAAAAAAGATTTATTTGGCTGCCTCGGGTCTTAGTTGTGGCACTTAGGATCCTCATTGCCTCAAGTGGGATCTTTCACTGCAGTGAATAAACTCTCTAGCTGTGGCCTGCATCAGCTTAAGTTGTTCAGTGGCATGTGAGATCTTAGTCCCTGACCAGGGATCAAACCCGTGTCCCCTGCATTGCAAAGCAGATTCTTAACCACTGTACCATCAGGAAGCCTATTCCTAATGGGGAATTTCTGTTTTTTGGTTTTTTTTTTCTCCATGAATCTACTCTTTAGAACTATCATGACAATAATCAATACATGGAGTAGTTGTGGTGATTTAATTAGAGGAACATTTGTTCATTTGACTCAATACTCAATTCCAGATTTGGGGAATGTTCAAATTGGGACAAGATATGAGTCTTTGTGTACTTAGTTCCAGTCTTCAATAAAATTGCAGGCAGTGTAAAGTAGGGAAAAAGAACGCAGGTTTCAAGTTTGAGCAGACCTGAGTAGAATTCTGGCTAATCTCTGTATTAATTTCTATTGCTGCTGTAACACATCACCACAAACTGAATGGCTGAAAAAACACAAATGTAATCTGTATCTCTGGAGGTTAGACTTTCAAGGTGAGTCTCAAGGGGCAGCAAGGTGTGAGCAGGGCTGGTTCCTTCTGGAAGCTTCAAGGGAGAATTTGTTTCTCACCTCTTCTACTTCTTGGGGCTGTTGGCATCCCTTGGCTCCTACCTATATAGCACCCCAGTCTCTTGTTTCCGTGGTTGGTCATATCACCTTCCCTTTAGTAGCCAAATTTCCCTCTTATAAAGACACATGTGATTGCATTTAGAGGACACCCAGATAATCTAGTACTTTTGCCTGGAAAATCCCATGGACGGAGGAGCCTGGCAGGCTTCAGTCCATGAGGTCGCTAAGAGTCGGATACGACTGAGCGACTTCACTTTCACTTTTCACTTTTGTGCATTGGAGAAGGAAATGGCAACCCACTCCAGTGTTCTTGCCTGGAGAATCCCAGGGACAGGGGAGCCCGGTGGGCTGCCGTCTATGGGGTCGCACAGAGTCGGACACGACTGAAGCGACTTAGCAGCAGCAGCAGCAGCAGATAATCTAGGATAATCTTCCCAACTCACTATTCTTAATTTAATCATACCTGCAATGTCCCTTTTGCCGTATTACCCTCACAGGTTTTAGGGATTAGGGCATGGGCATCTTTTGGAACCATTATTCACCTGCCACAATCTCTTACCAGCTGTGTGTTCTTGGTCTGATCATCTTGACCTCCTTCTTATGATTGGTTGTGAGGGTTAAAATAGAGGATGGATGATGTATCTAGCAGGCTGCCTGGTACTCAATAGATGCTCAGCAGTATTCCCTCAGAGAAGGCAATGGCACCCCACTCCAGTACTCTTGCCTGGAAAATCCCATGGATGGGGGAGCCTGGTAGGCTGCAGTCCATGGGTCGCGAAGAGTCGGACTTGACTGAGCGACTTCACTTTCACTTTTCACTTTCATGCATTGGAGAAGGAAATGGCAACCCGCTCCAGTGTTCTTGCCTGGAGAATCCCAGGGATGGCGGAGCCTGGTGGGCTGCCGTCTATGGGGTCGCATAGAGTTGGACACGACTGAAGCGACTTAGCAGCAGCAGCAGCAGCAGCAGCAGTATTCCCTATTTGTACCTTCATTTAGTCAATAAATAAAATTTCTAACAGTATACTATGCATATAAAAGAGGAGATGAATTCAGTGTTGTCCAAGATCTGTTTCCAGAAGTGAGATTACCATCACTAATAGTGGGCATCACCAGTCCTCAAAATGCAGTGTTTCTCAGTCCAGCGTTTCCCAGGTAATGGGCTCCTCTCTCCAGCCTCCTGAATTATGCATTTTGCATTCTGATTTTGGAAACTTGGTTGCTTTCTTCATCTCATTGCCAGGCTCCTAGTTTGTATAGATAAAAACTTCATCACTGGTAATCAAATTAACTGTATTTTAAAATGATTATGTCCTGTGGCAATCAATTACACAATTCTAGCAGATGGCATATAAAGTGTGTGCTGAATGGAATGATCACTATATTCAAGTCTACCCAGTTTTACAGTTTCTACTTAGCCATGGGCTTGGTCTACCTGAGAGAGACACTTAAAAAAAATGTACTATTGTATTTGGCTCTATATGTATTGCTTTCCTCCTCTTCTTCTTTTTTTTTTTTTTTTTTATTATTCCTCTTCGGTATGACTTAAAGAGGACAGCTGTAGTAGAACTCAGTTTCCTTTATTGGAAATGACTCATTGATAGTCATTCTGAAAGCCTTACTCTGGAACTCTTCCTTGGTGATGCCATAAATTACAGATTATGACTGGGCTGTCACCAAGCTGAGTAGTCTTCTTGGGTAGCATAGGGTTCACAATTTTAAAGTTTCATGTCTTCAAATGGGCAAACAGTCTATAGGCTTCCCATTGATAATACCACCACTTTGTAGGATACCACATATATAGGGTTCCAGACATTTCTGTGACCCACCAGGTCGTGAAGGCATTTCTCCATGGCAGGAACAG
This sequence comes from Giraffa tippelskirchi, assembly GCF_054371585.1. Lineage (NCBI taxonomy): Eukaryota > Metazoa > Chordata > Mammalia > Artiodactyla > Giraffidae > Giraffa > Giraffa tippelskirchi. The sequence goes on along the minus strand of NC_137276.1, from coordinate 186,795,675 downwards.
ACATATGAAAAAGAAAGTGAGGAAAGAAATGCCTTTCAAAGATGCCCCCTGCCTCCTCTATTCAAAACACTATTTCTTATCTTGAAGTCCTATGGACACTGCTACGTATGGCTATCTTTACCCTATGATGACCCTTTCTTTTTCAGTGTTGCTTACTTGCATTAGAGTTGTTGTCCACTGGTTCTGAAAATAACTGGTTTGTGGCTGTAGCCAAGTTACACAAAATGCATAGATCCTATACATAGGAGAGAACTGAAATAATCTGCAAAAAATATGTTAACATTCTGTGATTCTATGCTTTAATGATTTTGTCAGAGGAAAAGGTTAACTTTTTGCCAATAAAAAATCCATAATAAATCTTGAGAAGGAGGAATGGTTTGGATGTGCAGGTGGAATGACCTTGAGAGAGAGAAGAGGAAGTCAGAGCAGCTCATAGAATCTGTACTGGTGACTCTGGCCCGAAATAAACTCATTGGGCCCTATCTCCTGTTTTTGTTTTGCTCTGAGCTATTTTCCATCTTTATCAGAAGGTCATTAAGAGTTCCTCAGCTCAAAAATTCTTAGTTTCTCTGTTACAGCATCTCTGCTTGACTTCTAGGCAAGTTAGATCCCAGAGAGCACATTTATTTGTTAGCAACAGCTTCTGTTTCTTCTGTCAGTTCTTTGTGCTCTATTTTTTGTGTGCTGCATTGCAGCAGAAATTCCTGGCAACAACAAAATATTCTAAAGGTAGAGTTTTCAATAGGAAACACTGTAAACACAAAAGCATCAGTCATTGCTAAATCAACAACTTCAGAGTGTGCAGCTCTAGCCCCACACTTCTAAAGATACATTAAGGTATTGGCTTTTCCATAGTTCTGTGGATGCTCTGCCCCATGAGAGGTAGAAGTATTTTCCAGCCACAACAGCCTGAAAAGATTTGCAGTTACAGACTTGGGAAAAAGACTGCGCAGATTGTAGACTACAGGGAAGGCTGAGCTGCAGTTGACTCTTCATCCACGAGATGGGGGTAGAGGAGTGCAGAAAAGTATCCTTGGGTTGTTTATCAGGTTGACTGTGCAGAAATGAAGAGGGAAGCTTATCTGTCATTAGGTAACGTGACAGGTTTTATCACAGACAGAATGCATGAAACGCATATCTTTGAACACTGGTCGAAAATACTGGCTTGAGGTCTAAGATTCTTGTAAGATCTTTTGTTCAGTTCACTCATTCAGTTGTGTCTGACTCTTTGTGATCCCATGGACTGAAGCATGCCAGGCCTCCCTGTCCATCAACAACTCCCAGAGCTTACCCAAACCCATGTCCATCAAGTCGGTGATGCCATCCAACCATCTCATCCTCTGTCGTCCCCTTCTCCTCCCACCCTCAATCTTTCCCAGCATCAGAGTCTTTTCCAATGAGTCATTTCTTAACAACAGGTGGCCAAAGTATTGGAGTTTCAGCTTCAGCATTAGTCCTTCCAATGAATATTCAGTACTGATTTCCTTTAGGATTGACTTGATTGATCTCCTTGCAGTCCAAGGGACTCTAAAGAGTCTCCTCCAACACCACAGTTCAGAAGCATCAATCCTTTAGTGCTCAGCTTTCTTTATAGTCCAACTCTCACATACCATACATGACTACTGGAAAAACTGTAGCTTTGACTAGATAGACCTTTGTTGGCAAAGTAGTGTCTCTGCTTTTTAATATGCTCTCTAGGTTGGTCATAGCTTTTCTTCCAAGGAGCAAGCGTCTTTTAATTTCATGGCTGCAGTCACCATCTGCAGTGATTTTGGAGCCCCCCCCCCCCGAAAAGTCTGTCCCTGTTTCCATTGTTTCCCCGTCTATTTGCCATGAAGTGATGGGACCAGATACCATGATCTTAGTTTTCTGAATGTTGAGTTTTAAGCCAATTTTTTCACTCTCCTCTTTCACTTTCATCAAGAGACTCTTTAGTTCTTCTTCGCTTTCTGCTGTAAGGTTGGTGTCATCTGCATATCTGAGTTTATTGATACTTCTCCCAGAAACCTTGATTCCGGTTTGTGCTTCATCTAGCCCAGCATTTCGCATAATGCATTCTTCACATAAGTTAAATAAGCAGAGTGCCAATATACAGCCTTGACATACTCCTTTCCCTATTTGGAACCAGTCTGTTGTTCCATGTCCAGTTCTAATTGTTGCTTCTTGACCTGCATACAGATTTCTCAGGAGGCCGGTCAGGTGGTCTGGTATTCCCATCTCTTTCAGAATTTTCCACCGTTTATTGTGATTCACACAGTCAAAGGCTTTGGCATAGTCAGTAAAGCAAAAGTAGATGTTTTTTCTGGAACTCTTTTGCTTTTTCAATGATCCAACAGATGTTGGCAATTTGATCTCTTGTTCCCCTTCCTTTTCTAAATCCAGCTTGAACGTTTGGAAGTTCATGGTTCATGTACTGTTGAAGCTTGGCTTGGAGGATTTTGAGAATTACTTTGCTAGTGTGTGAGATGAGTACAATTGTTCTATGAAGACCTATAAGACCTTCTAGAACTAATACCCCCAAAAGATGTCATTTTCATTATAGGGGACTGGAATGCAAAAGTGGGAAGTAAAGATACACCTGGAGTAACAGGCAAATTTTGCCTTGGAGCACAGAATGAAGCAGGGCAAAGGCTAACAGAGTTTTGCCAAGAGAACACACTGGCCATTGCAAACACTCTCTTCAACAACACAAGAGAAGACTACACATGGACATCACCAGATGGTCGACACTGAAATCAGATTGATTATATTCTTTGCAGCCAAAGATGGAGAAGCTCTATACAGTCAGCAAAAACAAGACCGGGAGCTGACTGAGGCTCTGATCATGAACTCCTTATTGCTAAATTCACACTTAAATTGAAGAAAGTAGGGAAAACCACCAGACCATTCAGGTATGATCTAAATCAAATCCCTTACAATTTTACAGTGGAAGTGAGAAATAGATTCAAGTGATTAGATCTGATAGACAGAGTGCCTGAGGAACTATGGATGAGGTTCATGACATTGTACAGGAGGCAGGGCTCATGAACATCCCCAAGAAAAAGAAACACAAAAAGGTAAAATGGTTGTCTGAGGAGGCCTTACAAATAGCTGAGAAAAGCAGAGAAGTGAAAGGCAAAGGAGATAAGGAAACATATACCCATTTGAATGCAGAGTTCCAAAGAATAGCAAGGAGAGATAAGAAAGTGATCAATGCAAAAAAGTAGAGGAAAACAATAGAATGGGAAAGACTAGAGATCTCTTCAAGAAAATTAGAGATACCAAAGGAACATTTCATGCAAAATGGGCTCAATAAAGGACAGAAATTGTAGGGCCCTAACAGAAGCAGAAGATATTAGAAAGAGGTGGCAAGAATATACAGAAGAACTATACAAAAATATCTTCATGACCCAGATAACCACAGTGGTGTGATCACTCACCTAGAGCCAGACATCCTGGAATGTGAAGTCAAGTGGGCCTTAGGAAGCATCATTAAGAACAAAGCTAGTAGAAGTGGTAGAATTCCGGCTGAGCTATTTCAAATCCTAAAAGATGATGCTGTGAAAGTGCTGCACTCAATATGTCAGCAAATTTGGAAACTAAGCTGTGGCCACAGGACTGGAAAAGGTCAGTTTTCATTTCAATTCCAAAGAAAGGAAATGCCAAAGAATGTTCAAACTACTGCATAATTGCACTCATCTCACACGCTCACAAAGATTTTTTGATTTTATGCAAAAATTATTTTCCTCTGTCATCCTCAAATAGCAGTCCCCATCTTTGCCTGATTTGGGCATTTTTTCAGTATTTTTGCAGCTGGAACTACTAAAGGCCTTTGCTTTCAGCCCATGCCAGCCCCAAATCCCAAGGAACTCCCCGCAGCAGGAGGTGTAGCAGTTGCCTCTGTGTAGGTGCCTTTCATCAGCAGAGTTGTGGTCATACATGGAAAGCTTCTGGTTTCTCAGGGGGTATTAATTTCTGCCTCTTACTAAGAGTCTCATGGTTAAGAAATTTATAGAACAAGAAAATGATTTAGATGCTGATTCGGGGCTTCCCAGGTGGCACCAGTGGTAAAGGACTCACCTACCAATGCAGGAGACTGAAGAGACACAGGTCCCACCCCTAGGTTGGGAAGATCTCCTGGAGGAGGGCACAGCAACCCATTTCAGTATTCTCACCTGAAGAATACCATGGACAGGTGGGAGTACAATCCATAGGGTCACAGAGTTAAACAGGAGTGAATGGTTTAAGACACGTGCACAGGCAACAAATAACAGTGATATTGGAATATTGACCAAGACTAAATTCACCCACAACTGGTAAGATACTTGAGCGCTAACTAGTATCCCAACTTTCTTTTTCTTTCAACTAGTATTCCTTCCTTTCTTCCATTTATCTCCTCTGTCCTGCTCATTCTCCCCAACTTCCTCTCTATTTATGTCTCCCCCACCCTTTCTGTTTCTCTCCATCTCTCCCTTTCTTTCTCTTCTTTATGGTGCAGAAGATCTTGGATCTGCAACCTAAAGGGTACCCTTCCAGCTTTGGATTCTCTCACTCTGTTTTCTCTCTGCCTTCACTTTGTTTTGGATTTTACTTGGCCCTGTATTGAACTCCTCCTCTGATGGACACCTTGGTACCCAATCCTCTGTCCTCTGTCTGGAGGCTACAGTCCTATAAACACAAATAGCCCACTTAAATAAAACTAATACTGTCAGTCTTGTTCCTATGCCTATGCCCCTAGAATGTATCTCCTAATGTGTAGATATTGTCTGGGTCACACCTGAAACTTTTAATGAAATGGAGGGCCAAATAAATAACCCTGGGAGTGGGAAGGAAAGGAAAGGAGGCAGGCAGAATGTGAGACATAGTGCGATTGTTTCAAAAAAGATAATATTTTGCCACAAAAGAAGAAAACTACAGGCCAATATCACTGATGAACATAGATGCAAAAATCCTTAATAAAATTCTAGCAAACAGAATCCAACATCATATTAAAAAGATCATACATCATGACCAAGTGGGCTTTATCCCAGGAATGCAAGGTTTCTTTAACATCTGCAAATCAATCAACCACATTAACAAATTGAAAGATAAAAACCATATGATTATCTCAATAGATGAAGAAAAAGCCTTTGACAAAATACAACATCCATTTATGATAAAAACCCTCCAGAAAGCAGGAATAGAAGGAACATACCTCAACATAATAAAAGCTATATATGACAAACCCACAGCAAACATTATCCTCAATGGTGAAAAATTGAAAGCATTTCCCCTAAAGTCAGGAACAAGGCAAGGATGCCCACTTTCACCACTACTATTCAACATAGTTTTGGAAGTTTTGGCCACAGCAATCAGAGCAGAAAAAGAAATAAAGGAATACAGATAGGAAAAGAAGAAGTAAAACTCTCACTGTTTGCAGATGACGTGATCCTCTACTTAGAAAACCCTAAAGATTCTACCAGAAAATTACTAGAGCTAATCAATGAATATAGTAAAGTTGCAGGATATAAAATTAACACACAGAAATCCCTTGCATTCCTATACACCAATAATGGGAAAACAGAAAGAGAAATTAAGGAAAAATACCATTCACCATTGCAACAAAAAGAATAAAATACTTAAGACTATATCTACCTAAAGAAACAAAAGACTTATATATAGAAAACTATAAAACACTGATGAAAGAAATCAAAGAGGACACAAACAGATGGAGAAATATACCGTGTTCATGGATTGGAAGAATTAATATAGTGAAAATGAGTATACTACCCAAAGCTATCTATAGATTCAATGCAATCCCTATCAAGCTACCAACGGTATTTTTCACAGAACTAGAACAAGTCATTTCACAATTTGTATGGAAATATAAGAAACCTCGAATAGCCAAAGTAATCTTGAGAAAGAAGAATGGAACTGGAGGAATCAACCTGCCTGACTTCAGGCTCTACTACAAAGCCACAGTCATCAAGACAGTATGGTACTGGCACAAAGATAGAAATATAGATCAATGGAAGAAAATAGAAAGCCCTGAGATAAATCCACGCACCTATGGACACCTTATCTTCGACAAAGGAGGCAAGAATATACAATGGAGAAAAGACAATCTCTTTAACAAGTGGTTCTGGGAAAACTGGTCAACCACTTGTAAAAGAATGAAATTAGAACACTTTCTAACACCATACACAAAAATAAACTCAAAATGGATTAAAGATCTAAACGTAAGACCAGAAACTATAAAACTCCTAGAGGAAAACATAGGCAAAACACTCTCCGACATAAATCACAGCAGGATCCTCCATGACCCACCTCCCAGAATATTGGAAATAAAAGCAAAAATAAACAAATGGGACCTAATTAAAATTAAAAGCTTTTGCACAACAAAGGAAACTATAAGCAAGGTGAAAAGACAGCCTTCAGAATGGGAGAAAATAATAGCAAACGAAGCAACAGACAAACAATTAATCTCAAAAATATACAAGCAACTCCTGCAGCTGAATTCCAGAAAAATAAACGACCCAATCAAAAAATGGGCCAAAGAACTAAACAGACATTTCTCCGAAGAAGAAATACAGATGGCTAACAAACACATGAAAAGATGCTCAACATCACTCATTATTAGAGAAATGCAAATCAAGACCACAATGAGGTACCATTTCACACCAGTCAGAATGGCTGCTATCCAAAAGTCTACAAGCAATAAATGCTGGAGAGGGTGTGGAGAAAAGGGAACCCTCTTACACTGTTGGTGGGAATGCAAACTAGTACAGCCACTATGGAGAACAGTATGGAGATTCCTTAAAAAACTGGGAATAGAACTGCCATATGACCCAGCAATCCCACTGCTGGGCATACACACTGAGGAAACCAGAATTGAAAGAGACGCGTGTACCCCAATGTTCATCGCAGCACTGTTTACAATAGCCAGGACATGGAAGGAACCTAGATGTCCATCAGCAGACAAATGGATAAGGAAGCTGTGGTACATATACACAATGAAATATTACTCAGCCATTAAAAAGAATACATTTGAATCAGTTCTATTGAGATGGATGAAACTGGAGCCCATTATACAGAGTGAAGTAAGCCAGAGAGAAAAACACCAATACAGTATACTAATGCATATATATGGAATTTGAAAGATGGTAACGATAACCCTATATGCGAGACAGAATAAGAGACACAGATGCATAGAACAGTTTTATGGACTCTGAGGGAGAAGGTGAGGATGGGACGTTCTGGGAGAATAGCATTGAAACATGTATATTATCATATGTGAAACAGAACACCATTCCAGGTTCGATGCATGAGACAAATGCTCAGGGCTGGGGCAGTGGGATGACCCAGAGGGATGGGATGGGGAGGGAGGTGGGAGGGGGGGTTCAGGATGGGGAACACATGTAAACCCATGGCTGATTCATGTCAATGTGTGGCAAAAACCACTACAGTATTGTAAAGTAATTAGCCCCCAACTAAAATAAATAAATTTATATATAAAAAAAGATAATATTTTGGTGCCTCCTATTTTATTTTAAAAATGTGTATGAATTACATGTTAGACTTATATGCATTCTTTTTTGTTTTAATATATTGAAGTGTATTTCGTTACCTTGTCGTTGTGCAAAATTGCTCTAGGAAGGTTCATCCTGTTTATCCTTTGACTCTGAGTCCTTCCAGCCAAACCAGTGGTTACTCCTCACATTTGAATTTTTCAGTTAAGCTTAGATAGGAGCAGTGGTAAAGATGATAGGTTTTGGAGTCGGACTGAACTAGGTTTATCCCAGCTCCTCCAGCTTACTGGTTGTGTATCCATAGGTACAAGCAGGCCTCTCTCAGCCTCATTTCCCCCATCCATGAAAAGGAATAATTGTGACCACATAGAATTGTTGTGAAGGTTAAATGATACAATGTGCACAGAAGGATAGAAAGTATATAAAGCACTTAGTATGGTACCAATACAGAGCAAGCTAATAAACATTACCAGTGTTAGGAACAAGTCATTTGGATATTACACTGAACCATCCATGTGTTCTCATTTGCTGCATGTAAACAATCTGGTCTTTTCAATGGTACCAAGTCAAACATGGCTTTCTACAATGTAAAGGAAAGCTAGAAAATACCAGAGTTGCTTTAGTGTTGTTCCTTGTGGTTTGTACTTCTCTCAGTTATTGTTTACTCAGTCAGATGTGTCCGACTCTTTGCAGCCCCATGGACTGCAGCACGCCAGGCTTCCCTGTCCTTCACCATCTCCTGGAGCTTGCTCAAACTCATGTCTATTGAGTCGGTGATGCCATCCAACCATCTCATTCTGTCATCCCCTTCTCCTCCTGCCTTCAATCTTTCCCAGCAGGTTTTTTTTTTCTAATGAGTCAGCTCTTTGCATTAGGTGGCCAAAGTATTGAGTTTCAGCTTCAGCATGAGTCCTTCCAATGAATATTCAGGATTGATTTCCTTTAGGACTGACTGGTTATCTCCTTGCAGTCTAAGGGACTCCAAGAGTCTTCTCCAATACCACAGTTCAAAAGAATCAATTCTTCAGCGCTCAGTCTTTTTTATGGTCCAACTCTTACAACCACACAGGACTACTGGAAAAACCAGAGTTTTGCCTATATGGACTTTTGTTGGCAAAATAATATCTCTGCTTTTTAATACACCATCTAGGTTTGTCATAGCTTTTCTTCCAAGGGGCTAGTGTCTTTTAATTTCATGGCTACAGTCACTATCTTCAGTGATTTTGGAGCCCAAGAAAATAAAGTCTGCCACTGTTTCCATTGTTTCCCCATCTATTTGTCATGAAGTGATAGGACTGGATGCCATGATTTCAGTTTTTTGAATATTGAGGTTTAAGCCAGATTTTTCACTCTCCTCTTTCACTTTCATCAGGAGGCTCTTCAGTTCCTCTTTGTTTTCTGCCATAAGGGTGGTATCATCTGCATATCTGAGGTTAATGATATTTTTCCCTACAATCTTGATTCTAGCTTGTGTTTCATCTAGCTCAGCATTCCACATGATGTATTCTGCATAGAAGTTAAATGAGCAGGGTGATAATATACAGCCTTGATGTACTCCTTTCCCAATTTTGAACCAGTCCATTGTTCAATGTCTGACTTCTCTCAGTAATACAACCTATATAAATAAAAAATTGTCATTTTGGAGTATGCAATGAAAGTGGAGTGAGAACAGGGATTATTTTTAACTCCCATAGCTTAACTTCTTGGTTCTGCAGTGATCAGGAGACCTGAAATTTGGCAGCTAGTTGATGCCAAAAGCTTTTAAGGAACCTGGGCAAGATCCCATTTCAAGAAACCCAGAAGAGGAATAGTTGGCTCTGGCTACAGAACTCAGTTTTAAAGTTTGGTTTCTAACCTCCTGTAGTGACTAAATTCCCTTTATCACCCTGTGCTTCCACACAAAGCAGTGTTATAAGCCAAATAAGATTCAGGGGCCAGCTTATACTTCATGTTAGCATAATAGATTTTGGAAGAGTATCTGTGAAATGGTCATCTTAAATGATCTCTTGAATGAAGCTTATAATATAGGAGAAGTAGGGAAATGTGTTTCAGTTGCAACCTGGTTCCAGTTTGTGCTGCACTGAGTAGAAAGATGCTGCCTACATCACACACAAGTTACCACCTAGGCACCTACTAACTTTAAGGCATTGCCTTAGATTCTCTAAAGTATAAAGAAATGGAACACCCTGGCCTGGCAGTAAAATACTTTACATATGAGTGGGAGAACAGCATATACTCCTGCAACACCAAAGAGGAGAGTGAAAAAGTTGGCTTAAAACTCAACATTCAGAAAACTAAGATCATGGCATCCAGTCCCATCACTTCATGGCAGATAGATGGGGAAACCCTGGAAACAGTGGCTGACTTTATTTTTCTGGGCTCCAAAATCACTGCAGATGGTGATTGCAGCCATGAAATTAAAAGATGCTTACTCCTTGGAAGGAAAGTTATGACCAACCTAGACAGCATATTAAAAAGCAGAGACATTACTTTGTCAACAAAGGTCCATCTAGTCAAAGCTATGGTTTTTCCAGTGGTCATGTATGGATGTGAGAGTTAGACTATAAAGAAAGCTGAGCACCAAAGAATTGATGCTTTTGAACTGTGGTGTTGGAGAAGACTCTCTAGAGTCCCTTGGACTGAAAGGAGATCCAACCAGTACATCGTAAAGGAGATCAGACCTGGGTGTTCATTGGAAGGACTGATGTTGAAGCTGAAACTCCAATACTTTGGCCACCTCATGCGAAGAGCTGACTCATTGGAAAAGACCCCGATGCTGGGAAAGATTGAGGGCAGGAGGAGAAGGGGACGACAGAGGATGAGATGGTTGGATGGCATCACCGACTTGATGGACATGGGTTTGAGTGGACTCTGGGAGTTGTTGATGGACAGGGAGGCCTGTCGTGCTGCGGTTCATGGGGTCGCAAAGAGTCAGACACGACTGAGCGACTGAACTGAATGTACACTCTCTTCACACAAGGAATCTCTTAAGCAATTAATTCAACACACAAAGTATATACAGGGTCCAAAGCATGTGTGTGGATTTGATTAAACAAGATATGTCTCTTGCACTTAACAATCTCATCTTCTAGTTGGAGGGAGGCACATAGAGATAACTGGGATACAACTTCTAAGAGAAGGTGCTAGCTCTGCCTGATTGGGTCAGGGGAAGCCCTAATCTGAGTGCCTGAATGGAATCATGTCTTTGGAAGGCATGTGGTTGTTGCCAGCAGAATGGCTTGGCATAATTCTGGTGCTGCTGAGGATTGGCCCTGGAAATAGAAAGGAAAAGATGACTGATAAAGCCATTTTAGGTGGCTCAGTGGTAAAGAATCTGCCTACAATTCAGGAGATACAAGAGAAGCAAGTTCAATCCCTGGGTTGGAAAGATCCTGTGGAAGGAAATGGCAACCCATTCCAGTATTCTTGCCTGAAGAATTCCATGGACAGAGGAGACTGGTGGGCTACAGTCCATGGGGTTGCAAAAGAGTTGGACACACCTGGTGACTAAATAGCAACAAATTTCACTTTAAAATCTGAAGGAAGGCTTGTAGGTCTCTGTGACTTACTGGGTGAAGAATTTGGGGAGAAGGAAAGGATCATGATGATTCCAAGGGATGAGCAGGGTATGCAAAAAAATGGTGGTGTATCCCATGGCCACAAAAGGAGAACAAAAGAGTGCTCAACTAGTAATGGCTTTGAGAATAATACATGTTTAGAGTTTACAGCAGAGAAGGAAATGGCAACCCACTCCAGTACTCTTGCCTGGAAAATCCCATGGAAGGAGGAGCCTGGTAGGCTACAGTCCATGGGGTGGCTAAGGGTCAGACACGACTGAGTGAATTCACTTTCACTTTTCATTTTCATGCATCGGAGAAGGAAATGGCAACCCACTCCAGTGTTCTTGCCTGGAGAATCCCAGGGATGGGGGAGCCTGGTGGGCTACCGTCTACGGGGTTGCACAGAGTTGGACATGACTGAATCGACTTAACAACAGCAGCAGCAGAGTTTACAGGTAAACTCTGAGACATAATTCCTAAATATATATTAAGAAATATATTAATATCCAAGGCTGTTAGATTTGCATTAATATATCTTTACTTTCAATATCCAGTGACAATGTCTAGCATATTTAAATTTTTAAAATTCAAGTGTGCTTGGGAAAGGTGATCAGAATATGTTAGAAAGCAAGTTAGATTGAATTAAAGATATTTTGCAACATATACTAACAGAGATATAAATCAAGGAGATGTGGAAATGCTAATTGAATGGACTGAGAAAAGTGAAAAATAGAGTAATGCTCCCCAGAAGTTCTTTGTGATAGAAATCATTAATTTCCCCAAATTTTCTTGACCTTATTATTTAAAAGTCTCTCAAATCTGTTTTCTTGCCTTTAATCATATTTTTCTGCTATAATTCTAGTTTTCTTTCTTCATCTTCTAGGTTAATAGGAAATTTCTAACTTTGCTCTTTGCTTTCAGTCTCTATCCCAGTCCATTTTCCTCACTGTTACCAGAGTGATCATTCTAAAGGGCACAAAGCCATATCACACCCTTTGTTTAAACTCATCCATGGTCCCTTTCCCTGGTGGCTCAGATGGTAAAGCATCTGCCTACAATGCGGGAGACCTGGGTTCAATCCCTGGGTCGGGAAGATCTCCTGGAGAAGGAAATGGCAACCCACTCCAGTATTCTCACCTGGAAAATCCCATGGTTGGAGGAACCTGGTAGGCTACAGTCTATGAGGTTGCAAATAGTCGGACATGACTGAGCGACTTCGCACATGGTCCCTTTCTTCTACAGCATTTTATCACTCTTTTAGATTCTAATGTCTGTACTTTTGCAGCTGACTTGGGTCCTAGGTAGTTATATACACATTGATCTCCTCACTAAGTTGTGTACTTTTTGAGGCCAGGGAAAATGTCTCATTTACTTTTGTATTTCCTGAGTCTAGTGCCGTATCTTTCTTATACTAGACTATCAATAAACATGAATTTGTTATGCACTTCACTGTGTCCTCACAAAATTCATATGTTGAAGATCTAACCTCTAATGTGACTGTATCTAGAGACAGGATATTTAAGGAGGTAATTAAGTTAAGTGAGTCATATTGGTGGGGCCCTAGTCTGATGTGATTAGTGTCCATATAAGTGCAGAGATAAAGAACTTTCTCTTTTCATGCACTCACAGAGAGAAAAGGCCATGTGAGGACATGAAAAAACTGTTGTTTGCAAGTGGAGGAATTTCACAAGTTACCAACCTTGGTGGCAGCTTGATTGTGGACATCCAGACTCCAGAAATGTGAGAAAATACATTTCTGTTATTTAAGCCCCCTGACTGTGGTATATTGTTAAGGCAGCTTGGCTGACTAGGGGAGACATGAGGTGTTTTCTCTAGAAGCCACTGCCATGAAAGGTCACTATCAGTTCCTCTAGGGTATTTGGTGATGCAGATCATCTCAAAGTTTGTGTGACAAAAACAGAGCAACAGGAAAGTGAATCTTTGGCTGTGATCTAGATCCTGATATTAATGATTTGTTCTTCAATAAGCATCTAAGAGAACATTCAGGAATTGTAAACAAATGTACTCACATTTGTTACAAATTGTAAACAAATTGTTCTTGATTTGCTAAGTCAGGTCCAACTCTTTGCTATTCCATGGACTGCAACATGCCAGGCTTCTCTGTCCATCACTTTCTCCCTGAGTTTCCTCAAATTCGTGTCCACTGAGTCAGTGATTCCATCCAACCACCTCATCCTCTTTCGCCCCCTTCTCCTCTGGCCCTCAGTTTTTCCCAGCATCAGGGTCTTTTCTAATGAGTCATCTCTTTGCATCAGGTGGCCAAAATATTGGAGCTTCAGGTTCAGCATTAGTCCTTCCAATGAATATTCAGGGTTGATTTCTTTTAGGATTGACTGGTTTGATCTCCTTGCAGTCCAAAGGACTCTCAAGAGTCTTCTCCAGCTCCACAGTATGAAAGCATCAATTCTTTGGCACTCAGCCTTTTTTATGGTCCAACTCTCACACCCATACTTGACTACTGGAAAAACCATAGCTTTGACTATATGGACCTTTGTCGGCATAGTGGGGTCTCTGCTCTTTAAAACATGGTCTAGGTCTGACATAGGTATTCTTCCAAGGAGCAGGAATCTTTTAATTTATCTGTAAGAAGGGCTTTTAAAATTTCTTCTGTGATCCTACTTTTCATATACAAACTGCTGGGATGTGATGATGACCCAAGGGAAGTTAATATTTTGTTAGAGGAAAGAGGAAAAGGATTGTTGGGAATCTGAGAATGTGTCTATATGTGTCAGGACTCATAGGGTTTTATAGGCTCATGAATCAAGCCTGTGGCACCCTGATTTTGATTTAAGATTATACACTGGGGAGCAGATTTTGTTTTGAACTTTGCTTAAACTTTCCTGAGCAAAGAGATCCTTCAGATATGCACTGTGAGTTTCCCTACATGGCAGCACAGGACACTCGGGGGGTTGGATGTTCCGCATAATTTACTGTGTGCTTCGAATGGACACACATCACTGCCCTCTGCACAGCACAACAGTATTTAGATAGGTGCTGCTGGCAATCTGGCCTTCTGTTCTCTGGTTGCTGCTCCATATTCATTCTGAGAATTAAGATAGAGAGAAAATCAGAGAATTATGATGAAAAAAATAAGAATAAGCTGTCTCACAAACAGTCAGTCTTCAAACCAAAAGTTAATGGGAAGTTTCAAAGCTGAGTCTTACTTTTGCAGTGGCCATAAGTTTTTAACTTCTGCTGTGTATTTCCTCATCTAATTTATTTCATCTATTTGGTCAAATTGTACATGTATGTTTGTGATGGAGCTCTCCACTACAATGATGTTGGTGAGGTTACTCTATTATGAGAATAATACTTATTTAGATTTGCATGATGTATAATTTTGAGTGTTTTCCCATCTTCTATTTGAATTGATTTATACATTGGTAATCAGGTTTCAAGTTAATACAAGATCAAGGATTGTTTTATATCATTCATCGTCTAGTGCTACACAGCCCGGCACTCTCCATATTTATTCACTAATGGTTTATTCAATAATTATGGTAGAATTTAGAGAAATAAAAGTTCTGAGCATGTTTCTGTTAGAAGACCAAACGTATTCCAAATATACATTTTTATAAACATCTGAGCTGAAAGGAACTGAGATAGTTAAGAAAGCACATGGTTCATACTGGTTATTTTATGATTGTGTTATCTGTTTAATTTTGCTTAAAAATTTGTCTTTGGTTGAGTTTCATCTCTCTTAAAGTGACTGAATATCATGTAACACCAGGGTGTTTGACCTTTTGTCAATTAGAAATTCTCAGAAAATTAGAACATTTATAATTACTTCATGTGATATATAATTGGGAAGTTTGGACAAAAACAAAAATTAGTATTAAATACTTTTTGTGGTTTACATTTAACCTAAATTGAAAGCTGTTTTCTTAGATAGGATTGTTCAGAGGACACCATCATCATAACTTAGCTCATCCTTGAAAGTGCAAAATATCTTATTTTTCCATAATTTTCCATATTATCTGTGAAAGGAAAAGTATGGGAAAAAATAGAAGAGTATACTATGAATTAGTTTTCTATTTACTGTTAAAATACTTTTCTGTATTTTAATGCTTGTGACTGACTCTGAAAATGGAAAATAAAACAACTGTGTTGGTTTATTTTATCAGCCATTAAATATATTTCGTTGCCCGGAATTTGGTTTAATGCTAGTGGGAAGAAAAGCTACCACGAGTTAATTAAATTCTATATATAAATAAATTAACAATTTGATTAATGTCATTAACAAGAACGTGTCTATGGTGTTACAGCAGTTTATGAGCTCTTCTGTCATCTGTACTTCCTGTCTCCTACCTGTATTATAAAACTATTTGAAGAGAGGAGGGGAAAAAAAATCAGTGATTGCTGCTCGGTTACACTTCAGTTACCTTCCTGCTCAGTTACACTTCAAGCTCAATGAGACCATGAAAGAAGCCTGAAATAGCTTAGTTTGGGTAGAAGGCAACCTTAAAGGTGTGGCTCTCACGCCAGCGCCAGGGAAGAGCAGGGTGAGACTGCTTCTGTCAGGCAACGGCCACCAGGTGGCGGTGTACCTCAAGGAATCGAGGGAAGATGGCTCTACTGGAGCAGAGCTGCCAGAAGTCTAACTGAGCACTATCTGCTTTAAGCCAGAGACAGAAATGAAGATCTGAAAGTGTTCAAATATGTCAAATCTTGCAGAAAACCTTGGAAAGACAGTCTCTTGCCAGTTGCAGACGCTTGATTGCTGAGCCTGAATCTTGGATGTTTCTGAATGGACCACTGATGAGATTGTGGATCTCCTGAAGGCAGCTGCAGCCCACCATGTGCTTGAGGCTCCTTGTGGGGCTCTGTGGGGCCTCAGCTTCCTTTCTTCCTAATCTGCTCTCTCTCTCCTGAGGTGATCCCATTGACTCCGTGGGTTTCAGTCTCATCTACACCCCTGATGGTGACCCCCGGATATAACTGCTGGCCACTCAGACACCCACCTTTTATACTATATCTCACAGACATGGTTAATTCCATCTTAACTTAAATACCTGGATTTCTGCAACATTCTCCTTTTACAGTGTTTGCCAGTTTACCATTTAACCAGTCCTGAAACCCAGAAATCTGGGATCATTTTAAAACTCCTCTCTCTTCCTCACTCTTGATATCCATTCAGTCTTAGGGCCTGTTGATTCTCTTTATGTCCAAATGTTTCGTTAATTAGCTCACTTTTACTGTGCCTTCATCCCAGCCCTTGATCCTGTGCAGAACTTCAGACATAATTTCTGTGAATGCATTTTTGCTCCCTTCCTATCTGTTCTCTGCAGCCTGAGTGACCTCCACTTTTTCTCTTCTGCTTGTCTCTGCCCCTCTCCACTCAGTCTCTGGGAGCCCGTCACACTGATTCTCTTTCAATTCTTTGTTCTTCCCAACTTCAAAGCCTTGGGCCATGGCATTACCACTGCTTGGAATGCCATTCCTCTCTTCTTTTTCTAACTAGCATTTTATCTTTCAAACCTCACCTCAAACATCACTTGCTAAGGAGATCTTCCCTAACCCAGCAGACAAGTTCAGACCTTCCTCTTGGATCATTTGCTGCCTCCCTTGTGTTGTCTGTGTCACACTTGTAATAATAACTTGTTCACTATTTCCTGCTAGACTATCAATTCCTTGAGAAAAGAGACCATGACTGTCTTATCCATCACTGTATCTCCTGTGCCTTGCACAGGGCCTGGTAGAGAGATATCTTTTGATTCACATTTGTAAGATGAATGACCTCATGAGAATTAATGAGCTAACAGACATAACATAATTCTTTTTATGGTGACCATTTTGATGGAGTATTTTGGGTATGTAGGGATGGAGTGGGCATGCTTTAAGAATTTACCATGAAGGGTGGATGTGGGGCATGGTTAGAAAACTCAAACTATGTTTCTCCTGGAGTGATCTTCCTATAGTGTTCTAGGAAGTCTCACTAGCTCCTGATGCTGGGGTTGGGGAGTGGAAACAGAGGGAAGACACTCTTGAGAGTAAATGTATGGCTGGCTCACAATTTTATCTTACTGGGCTTAAGTTGGTTGTGTTAAGAATAGTAATATGATGCTTTTCTTGTAAGTGGCCTGAGGTGACCTCTAAAAATGATTCACCATTCACTTAACCTAGAAAACCCCACAAAATCATACAAATCAATAGGTTCTTCATGTTCACATTAAAAACACTCGTGAAACTGCCCAGGCCATTAAGGATGGTGCCTATCTAAAAAGCCACCAAGCATCTGAAGGATTTGCTCAAATTCATAACTCAATGGACATGCATTTGAGCAGACTTGAGGAGATAGTGGCGGAGAGAGGAGCCTGTTGAAGTCCATGGTGTCACAAGAGAATCAGATGTGATTTAGTGACTGAACAATGACAACATCTGAAGGATGTCACTTTTCATTCCATCCTTACAATGGTGGAGTTGGTAGGTGTGCCCAGGCCAAACAGTGGCATTGGGTGCAGAGTTAGTGGTGCAAAAAGAGTGCTGAATTTTACTTCACATGCTCAAAAATACAGAGAGTAATGCTGAACCTAGAGGCTTAGATGTAGATTCTTTGGTCATTGAGCACATCCAGGTAGACAAAGACCCTAAGATGCAGCCCAGGACTAACAGAGCTCATGGTCGGATCAACCTGTACATGAGCTCTCCCTGCCACATTGAGATGATCCTTACTGAAAAAGAGAAGGTTGTTCCTAAACCAGAAGAGGTTGCACAGAAGAAAAAGATATCCCAGAAGAAGCTGAAGAGACAAAAACTTATGGCCTGGAAATAAATGCCACAAAAAGTGCAAATCAAATTAAAAAATATAGTAATACGAAGTAAAAAAAAAAATAGTAATATGATAAAGAAAGGCCCTTTGGCCCTTTTCCTGCAAGAATTTAGGGGTGGAACATACTTTATTTGGACAACCTGGAGTAGCACCTTCTAATAGAACTGTCTGTGATAGTGGAAATAATTTATATATGCATATCCACTATGATAGTCATTACTCACATGTGACTTTTGAACTCTTGAAATATCGTAAATGCTAATTAGAAACTGCATTTTTTATCCTGTTTGATATAAATTAATTTATACTTCAATTTAAACTTCAACTAATTTTATTTAAATTTAAGTATGGCTGATGTCGGCTGTGCTGGACTGAATTAGGTAGGTCAAGAGTACCTGGGTTGTGCTGAGACTGAAGATGGCTAAGTGCACCGAATGTTTTGTATTGGAGCACCTTGCATTACAAAGAAGCTGACATGCTTTTATTTATACTGATGCTTCCTTTCTAATAAGCATGTAAAATCAAATATTTCCAGAGAAAAAGTAAGTTGCGGATATTTTCTCAATAGGAATATGTAAAGGGCTGTTTTATAAGCCTGGATTCCTCTCATTCTTAGAGTGTGCTGTCATCTTATAATTCAATGTAATGGCTGTCATTTCCCATCAGATAAAAAGAGATGCCTCAAACCTACTCCAGAAGTCACTGTCACAGTGTACTGGGATTGGGATATCATCCTGCCTTCTGGGATACCAAATAGTAAGTCCTCAGAACAAAGCAGCAGCTGTGTGCCTTCTGGAATCCCATTGTGCCCTGTTAGTGTTGATAAAAATAACCCCTTGATTATTTTGTGGCATGTTTTGTGACATCAAAGCACCCTACAAAATTGAATTCATGTTTCCAACACTTGTTCAAGTTCACTCAGTTGTTAGAACAGTACTTAATCTTTCTCATGCAGAGAATACGTGGAAAGTACATAACTTTTTCTTATGTACATGCAAGAAATACAAGCCTGTGTTTATGTGGTACGCCAGGGTAAGTGGACAGGCTGTGCATGACTGGAAACAGCTGGCTCAGTGACTTTGAAGAATTCAGGCTCTGCCCACCTCTGCCAAGAGCTGAGGAAACTGCTGACTCAGCACAGCTATAAGGCTTTTGTCTCACTGGAATTGGGAAGCTCTGGTGATTTGGTGCTCACCAGGTCTAGGACAGTGCTTCATAAAATTTAATGTGTATGTGAGTCACCTGGATATCTTGTTAGAGTGCAGATTTTGATTCAGTAGATGGGCAACTGGGCCTGAGATCGTGCATTTCTAACATGCTCCCAAGAGATGCTAATATTGCTGGTCCACTGACCGTATTTTAAGTTGTTAGGTACACAGATTTGATTTACAGTTTGGTCAGTTTTGCATTAAAATGTCTTTCTCCATCACTAAAAAGCTTATTGTTACTTTCTACCAACCTTGATATTATACTATCAGACCAGGTAAGAGTGGATGAAAACACTGGCACAAGCTCTTTTCTGGGGCTGGGAAAATAGCTGGTGGTCATGTGTTTGTATTATCAGTGGAAAACTGTATCAGATTAGAGTACAGCTCAGAAGCAGGCAAACACGGGATTCATTAGCTTCATAGTTCTAAGTCAATCCACTTTTAAGCCCAAATAAATGACTTTTTTAAACAAGGTGGAGTAACTGTGGAAATAACTGGACTAGGTAGGGATTGGGAGACCTACGTCCTGGATCTAATTCTCCTCTGACTGATGAATTCAGTATAGGGAAGGCATGACATTTCTTTGAGCCTCAAATTTCATCTTTCAAGCATGATCCATGCTGACTACGGAGATGCAAACTCTTTTACTTTTCTCCCTCAGGCAGGTATTTGTAATGTCGCATATGTGTGTGATGAGCTGCCAGCTACTTAGTAGCAGCCAGCTGGGCTGTGATGAGAGAGTGACTACTTTGTAGAAAAAAGAAACAATTTAAAAAATAACAGTAACACTAGATTTGTGCTTCAGGTTTTGTAGCTTCACTTACTTAAATTCCAATCTGTTAATTCCACAGGTATAAGGGCAGTTGGTCAGGTACAGAGTGGGTAATGTACAAATTCTTGGTGATAGTGATAATGATGGTAGTGGATAATGATGATAATGATAGTGATAATAAGTGTTCTGTGATTGTAGCCTGCAGTTGGGCACATAGTAGGTGCACAGTATGGAGAAGGAAATGGCAACACATTCCAGTATTCTTGCCTGGAGAATCCCATGGACAGAGGAGCCTGGCTGGCTACAGTCCATGGGGTCGCAAGAGTCGGACACGACTTGGCAACTAAACTGCCAACCACCACCAGGTACACAGTAAACAGTAGTCAGTGGACAAATGGGTCAGATGAATGGTGACTGTGGAGTCTCTGAAGAGTCTTCTTCCAAGATGAGCTCCATCAGCAGAAAAGTTGCATCATCTCTCTCTGTGATCTTATAATATTCATACAGCAACACGCTCATCTTCCAGGCTTTCTCTTCTTCACCTCTCAGCACTTGTAAATTTACAAAAATGCTCCTTTGAGTTTCATGTGCTGATGAGAAAGGTCTGTGTCCTCACAACCACATTCACATGAAAAACAGGCCTTGGTTTTTCCGGAATGTCAGGCTTTTCTTCGGTTCTCAGCAGGATCAGTGAAATTATGACCTTAAACCGTTTAACTTTCTAGTTAATAATAATCTTGTTAGTGCTTATACAATGAAACAAACCAGAGAAAAATCAAGGTTCAGCCATACATTTGCACAGATAAATGTGAACATTTGAGTCAGTGCACACTTGTGTACATTTTAACAAAGAGAAGTGGAAACAGAGATAATCAATGAGGCATTAAGTGTGAACTGTTCAGTCTCCATAATCTCAGATTTAAAAATACATTATAGGTAATTCCCATGAGAAATTTCACTCTCTAGTTTTCTCTCTCTTCCCAACCCTCTCCCTTTAAATAATAGAAGATGATTATTTTGGTAATTGATGTAAGTAAAATTAATTGAAACATTTTCTGTTTTAGCAGCTAAAGTAATGCTGCATTTTATCTTTTCCATTTGTCTCTACATGTATGAAACCTTGTTATAACTGACATTAGGATGCTCTAGATTTGAAGTAGCTGCTAGATTCTAGTCAATACTTATTCTCTGATAAATTTCTCAGATAATACAAAGCCAATTAATCCTAGCCTGATTAGCTTTTGACAGAAATTTCTTTTAAAGATAACACAGTTCAAATTTATATAGCTCCTTCCCTAAAGGAATTCAGACTGATCCTCCTTTTCTTATGAAATAACCTAATTGCTTTATCATTTCTTAAAACCCATTCCTTCACTTGCCTTCCCTAGATCAGTTTACAGCTATATGTCAACTAGGGCAACTGAATCAGAAACACGGTCCCTTCCCGCTAAGTCACCTAAGTAGAAACATGGAAGGAATTCTTTCTAATTCTTTTCCCTTAGGTCCCGTATGAAGTTCATTTGCTCAAACCTCAAACATCGCTCTCAAAAATCTCCCTTTCCCCTCTATTTCTTCATTCACTTCCTTAAGTCAAGTCTTCCTAATTTTTCTCCTGGTTCGTGGTTGACCTCCAATCAGGCACCCCACCCCTCTTTCTCATCGCTTCAGCCCAGTGTGCATACTGCGACAAGAGTAAATGTAAAACACATGTGGGATAATGCCCCTAATGGCAGGGTCCCCCAGGTCCATGCTTGTGGACATACAGGTCCTTTCTCCACTGGCTCTTTCTAACCTTGTCAGTCTCCATTTGATATCCCCCTCAGTCCTTCCCTTTGCTTGTATCCCAGGTTCTAATTGCTTTGGGCAGATTTCTCAAATGCCATGTGTCCCTTTATTTGTCGTGCATTTTCATCTTGTTCTTTCTGCTTTACTTTTTTTTTTTTTAAATCTACATGTCATCCTCCTAATGACTCCTCAAGATCCATTTCACAGGTCACCTTCTTCCTGGGACTTTATATCACTCCCTCCCTTTCCATCTTTCTCAGCATAATTAATTCCTTTTTATCTGTATTCCCAAGGGATCATATCCATAGTCCTATTACAGCGCTTATCATGAAATTAAATTTATGAATGTATGTGTCTGCTTTAAGAGTTTAAAATCTCTGAGGGTGAGGATCTGTTTTATTCATCTTTGTATCTCCTGTTCTTGGCACTTAATAAAATTCTCTATAGTTGTGTGTTGAATTGGATGTGTCAAACCTTGCTGGGTTTTTTTTTTTCCTCCTCTTTAAAATGTGAGGCAGAAACTGCCCCCTCTGCATTACTGAAGGGAAAATTCTTGCCCCCAAGCCACAAGCAGCTTAGGCAGTGGCCTCGGGAGGAGTAGACTGTGGGTGGTAAGTGGTGCTGAGAAATTGACCTTGGTGCTAAGGCTAGTGGCTGCTCTGTCCCCTCTCCTGAGGTTATCTGTGTTGTCTCCCATCCCATTTGCCTATGAGCTTCTTGAGGGCAAGAATCATGCCTCTTTTTTGTTTGTGTCCCCAGATCCTAGCAGCAATGGTTTTCCATTGTTGCTGTAACAAATCACCACAAACTTAGCCGCTTAAAACAGCACAAATTTATTATCTTATAGTTCTAGAGACCAGAAGTCTGAAATTAAGCTAACTAGGCTACAGTCAGGTGTTGGCAGGGTTGAGTTCCTTTTGGGACGCTTAAGGGAAGACTCCACTTTCTTCTCTTTTCCAGATTCCAAAGGCTTCCCACATTCCTTGGCTTGTGGTTTCCTTCCATCTTCAAAGCCAGCAGGGGCTGGATGAGTCTTTCTTACATTGCATCACTCTGACACACTCTCTTCTGCCTCTCTTTCCCATTTGTAAGAATCCTTGTGATTAAATTGGACCTACCCAGATAATTCAGGATAATCTTTCCATCTCCAGGTCAGCTGATTCACAAACTTAATTGCATCTGCAATCTAAATTCTGCTTTGACGTTTAACCAAACATATTCATAGATTCTGGAAATTAGGACCTGGGCATATTTTTTGCTGTGTGTACGTGTATCCATGTGGCATTATTCTGCCCACCACACTAGCATAGCATCTGACTTATGTTAGGAGATAAATTTGCAGAATGAATGGACAGGGTCTCTTGTGAGTATGAGTGGCTTTAAGTCTCAGGGCTGTTAGAACAATTGTGAAAGCAGTGGTGATTGGCAGGTGGTGAGGAAGAAATTCCCTGGTAAGAATGGAGGGCTTCAGCTGTAGAGCTTCATGGTTGATTTCACTGTTAGGGGCCATTAGGGCAAATGGACTGTAAGGTGACCCCCAGAAAATCCAACCTCCTGGTGTTCACAGATTTGTTCCATGTTCCACCTTTTACTGTGGGTAGGACCAATGACTTGCTTCTAAGCAATAGAATCTGGCAAGATGATGAGATATCACTCTCATGATTAGATGTGATTGACTGTAAAGGTAAAGGTGATTTATTGTTATTCCTGTAATTATCTTACATTATATGACTTTGGTCTTGGTAGATTGGGGCTGGAGACTTTTCTTGTGGGCCTGATGAAGTAAATAGCCATGTTGGAGAAGTCCATATGGCAGGTAGCCTCCAGGACCTGAGGGTGACCTCCTGCCAATACCTAGTAAAAAGCCAGGGCCCTTGGTAGTACAGTCAAGAGGAAATGAACCTGTCAACAGCTTGAATTAATTTGGACACAGATTCTTTCTCAGTTGAGATTCCAGATGGGAACGCAGCCCAGCCAACACCTTAATTTCAGCCTATAAACCCGGACCTCAAACCCAGTTAAGCTGCACTGACTCCTGAGTTACAGAAACTTTGAAATAATAAGGACTGTGTTTTAAGCTGCTAAATTTGTTTTAATTTGTAAACAGAACAAGAAAACTCTTGCAGGCCATTTGGGAATCATGTGAGAGATGGAGATGGATCTTTTCTGCCCATGCTTGTGGGGAAAAGAGCCCCTGACTGTAGGTTTACCTCCACTTTACAACTGAATAAAGATGAGAAAGAACAAGTTGTTACTCATTGCTCTTTATCCAATGGCCAGTAAGAAATATAGGAAGAGAGCCTGTTATTCTGACTTATGCTGAGCTTCCTCCCAGGCCTTCCAGAGGCCATGACTTGGAATTGGAGTTCATAGCAGGTGACTTTGCTTCATGTACCCTCATAACAGTATTCTGAAAGAAGACTTTTGGGCTTTTGTTTTCTTTAAGACAGAATCACAGAGAGAGGTACCACTTATCTAAAATCATGGTAAAGATTCAGGTTGATTTCTGGGCATGAATGAGTAACACTCATTAAGCTTAGTGGTTAAGTTCTTAAAAGTTGTGCTCACTGAATGTACTGTTTAACATCCCTGTCCTGTAGCTATAAAGCATAGTCAAAACTCAGCTTGGATTTTCAAAAAAAACTTGATGAGGCTATTTTAAATTCATCAATAGCATTTGATGAATTTAAATGACCAATTTTTATATGTGTGTATTACTTTAATATCTCCTCCCTATCACTCACTCTCCTCATCTCATAGATGGGATTATTGAGTTCGAAAAGATTAAGTGAGTTGTTCCACCTGCTTACACAGCTAATTCTCACTAGAATCCAGTTCCCAAGCTTAGAGTTTCATATTGTTTTCACATATAAACTCTAGAATCAGAATTTTTGAAAGGTGGTAACAGTCTTATAGCTAAGTCCATATTCCTGCTTTAAACAGAACCAGATATGCCTAAAACATTCCAGACATGTAATGATCTTTCTTTACAAAAAATTCCAGTGTAGGTGATAGGATTCTTTGGTGCCTCAGCTTAAATTTCAATTGATATCTGCTGACACTTTGAGTAATAATTATCTTTATCTTTCTTGGTTAGATATAGATTATAGTCAGAAATGTGGTGCCATTTTTCACAGATCTATGGACTCTTATTTTGGACTAAGGGACCAGGGACAAGTGGGTTTGGAGTCACATCATTTTCGCCCTGGGTTGGGGCACCAAATATGGATTTGGAGCAGAGGTCAAAGGGGGGCATTTGTGGGTTGAGCATCAAGACAGGTTTGATATGGGCTTCCTCGGTTCCCTGGTGGCTCAGATGGTAAAGAATCTACTTGCAATGTGAAAGACTTGGGTTTCATCCCTGGA
Organism: Giraffa tippelskirchi; assembly: GCF_054371585.1. Taxonomy (NCBI): domain Eukaryota; kingdom Metazoa; phylum Chordata; class Mammalia; order Artiodactyla; family Giraffidae; genus Giraffa; species Giraffa tippelskirchi. Next base: position 186,770,707 of record NC_137276.1, on the reverse strand, counting down.
ACAGGAAGATCCCCTGGAAAAGGAAATGGCAACCCACTCCAGTATTCTTGCCTGAAGAATTCCATGGACAGAGGAGCCTGGCGGGCTACAGTCCATGGGGTTGCAAAGAGTTGGACACAACTGAATGACTAACACTTTCATTTTCTTCTGTGACAGCATGAAGAGCGTAAGTGTGGTACGTGGATTAAAAGCAACTAGGTTTCTTGATGCTGGCTTGGAAGGGGATGAGGTTCTGGCATAACCTCCTTCCAGAGCTAAACAGGGCATCACAGAATGTTAGAACTGGAAGGCACTTTGGAGTTTATCTTGTTCAATCTGACATTAATGGACTCAGAAAGATGACTTGCCCAAGAACATATAACAAATTAGTTCAGGCTTAGAACTTGGAACCTCCCAAGTGTCATAACTTTTATTTGTTTTTATTTTATACATTTACTACTTCTATGTTTTTTATCCACCCCACTCAGTTATTGACACAACACATACACATATGCACATGCATGCACACATACATACATCTTTCCCTACCAAATTACTGGAGTCGGTGGTGGTGCTGATAGTCAAGGTCCAAATACACAAAAATGTTTTGAATGCTTCTCATGGAAGTAGCATGATAAAGTAGAGAGATACCTGAATTTGGAGTTAGAAGACCAGGATTTGCCTTCACATTCTCACAAACCCATAAATATAGGGGAAGCAGCTTTTTTGAGTCTTGGTTTTTTTCATCTGTAAAATGCAGATAGAGAGTTAAAGGTGAAAACAGTGGATATTCTCAGAGTGAGGCTAGGGCAATGGGGTCCAGTGATAGTATTGCTGGGAGTTTGGTTACCGTGAGAACTGCCTTGAGAGAGCTTTGTATACTCCAGTGCTACACAAATGTGTAATATTACTCCCATGTACTGGACACTATGGTGGATATAGGACAAATGTTGCTTGAGATATAGCACTTACCTCCAGTAAAGTTATACTAAAGTTATAACCTTAGGATAAAAGAGGGAAGCATATGCTGAATGACCAATGAAGAGTGAGGGCAAATACTTAGAAATGAGATGATTATGAAAGGGGGCGATTGAGGGAGACTATCAGGAGTTATGACTTGGGCTGGGTCATGAAGGAAAGTAGCAGACTGGAGGGGGCCATTTTAGCAGGTAGAACATATTGAGCCAACACATGGAAAAGCTCAAGGAGTGGTGAATATACGAAAGAGGAAATATGTAGAATAATATTTACAAGAGTAGGATTAAGCCATGGTGGATATTTATATCTAAGCCTTCTTTTTGTTATGCAGGCAATAGGGAGCCATGTGTGACTCTGGAGCAGGATTAACTTGTCCAGAGTGTTGGTTTAGGAATGTCTCTTTTGCAGGAGTGTACATTGGTTAATAGTAGAGGGCGTTGGCAGAGAACTGCTTATGCTTTTCTCTGCCTCAGCACTTCAGGGGCATTTGTTCTGCTGAATTTTGATTATGACTCCTAAAAAAGGTTGATATTATACCAGGCTCCACTTGGAAATGATTTCTGAAATGCCTCCTGCCCCCACTCCTGCATAGGTCTGAGAGTCTTGCTCCTTACTAAGCTGCACAAAACCACAAGGATGATTGCTTTGTCGTAGTTTGGGGCCAAATGACTTGACTGACTAGTAATCACATCACAGATGACTGACAACAAAAAGATCTTCTTTTTTTTCCAAAGTACAAGGAAAGGAGACAGAATCAGAAATCCTCATAACAGAAAAGAGACCTATTAAGATTATCAACTCCACTCCTAACAGAGTAGAATTTTTTTACTTCTCTGAATGTTTGTTGTGTTTTATATCCTCTCTGTATGAGCAATGGCTATTTTACCACTTCTGGTGAAAGATTTTTCAATAGGTTAATTGTTTCACTTACTACTATTGACATTTTTCTGATTTTTAACCAAAATATCCATATAATAAAAAACTTGGTAATATTCCTGATGCCCATTATGGAAGGAGCATTATTTGAATAATATGGAAATAATGTTTTCATATTAGGTGCTTATATCTATAATCGTAAAATCTATAATCAATGAGAATACATTGTTTATATTTTGAACTTTTTTCTTTCCAAAGCAGACTAGTCACTAATCCAGGGTCAAATTAGGAGAAAAAGAATTAGTGTGCTTCCAATCACTGACATGATGAACAAATATGAAAGTAATGAAGAAAGAGAAGAATCATTTAGTGAGATTTTACTTTTGTTCAAGTCCAAAAAGGAGAAGACAGATTGCTTCATTCACTTTCTGTAAAATTAAAGATGATTTTGAGTTGGAGAACACTGCTCTGTGATTGATGCAATACGCTTCCTTCCCCTTAGAAATCATCAAGGCCTTTGGCTTAGATTTAAGTAATGACACTTTCAAAGACAAGGAGATTTAAAAATCAGAAAAAATTTTGAAAGGCATTCAAACTCTATACTTCTCTTTGTTCTACATCAACTGTTCATCAGATTGATCATCGTCTCTAGTACTTTCTCATTCATCAACATAGAAGCCTAAGTGTGTGTTATTTGCCTGATCTGAAAAATGAGGTTGACACTGCCAATATTCATTTTAGTGATGTTAGGGAAAAAAACGATTAGATGGTAATGAAGTTCTTATAGTTTCAAAGTGCTCTACATATTATTAATAACAGAAATTAATTCACATTACTCTATTTCTGATACACGCTTTGTCAACTGGAGAATACTTCTAAATGTTAAGAAATGAAGACTCAGAGAGGAGGGGTTATTTTTACTATTATGACTGTTTATTATTCTTTTCTGATGTTTGCATAGCCTTGGACAAGTCACTGAACTTCTCTTACCACACTGTATACCTGGACCTTTCATGAGGAGTGTGCAAGTATAAACCCCCAATTCTGGTGTGCTTACCTCCACAAACCCTAAATACCTGCCTCACAGCATTCCTTTACCAGTAAAACATGAAATAGAACATATTAAAAAATCACTTTATTACACTATTTGTGCCATGAGCTGGCATCTCTGATGGGTGCCCCATACCCATACCCCTCTCAGACATAGAGAGAGGGACAGTATGTTGTGTCTCCACATGCTTACACTGTTTTGCTGATCTTGGCCTTGAGACTGGCGTTCCAGACCCACTAGGCCACCAGTAGCACCATAGGGCTGTCCATTGTGATTCAAGACATTCGTGATCCTTAGGAAACTCTTTTGTGGCTGTCTGTGGCCTTGGCTTTGACATCAAGCAGCAGGGTATGGTGGTAGCAGCCAGGGAGTGAAGATTTTGAGCACTCCAGATCTGCTGAAAGAGTAAACCCACAGCTCGAGGAAATTTCTATCATGAGCTTCACCTTTACCACAAAGTTGTTGTGAAAAGCCAAAGAGTAACGATAGGCCAAAAGTCTTTAAAATTATTAACTGCTATGGTGAGGTAACATTGAGTGTCTGTTTTCAACAGCAACCTTTGATTTTCCTTTTTTAATTCATTCAATTTTTCAGTGAAGCAAAAACAACCTTTGTAACTCAGTGAATGTACCAATATCTCTTGCTCCAGCCCTCCAGGAGATGACTTTGATATCCTCATACAGATAATTCCAGGCTAGTGCAGGGAGAAGCTCAGGGCAGTATTTGCAATGAAGAGAATTAAAAAATGTACCAGATCTGTAAACCATCATAATGGAAATCAAAGAAGAACCTTGGATTCTAGGGAGAAATGGTAAAATACTCATTTTACCAAACTAAATATACAGCTTTGGGGTATCCCAATTTGGAAAACTTTTTCTGAGCTTCATAATCCTTTTGTTTCACTTCTTAGTAATAAAGAGAGAAATCAATTTGCCATAAACAATTCCAAGGGCAAGAGAAAGCATGAATAGAATTTCAAAGTTGTTTTGTTTTGGGTGTGATGGTGGGAACTTTTTAGAGACATTCTGAGAAAATCAAGTGGCTTGCAAAAAACTGACTAGTCTCACGTTAACAGTTTGGAGAGCAGAGATGGAAGCTCCATCATATAAATGCTGGGAACCAAATTGATTGAGAATAAACTAGGGCTATTGTTTTTCCAGGTCAGAAATTTATTTTCATATGAAGTGTTGGATCAAATCAGAGGAGCAAAATCCTTAAGAACAACATTTTAAACTTCAAAACAAAGCAAAATCCAAAGCATGCTCAAAGATACTATTTTCTATGGTGATCTGAGAAGGTGATGTACTATATTTAAAAGTTTTTATTGGTATATTTATTTCATATTTTTCAATTGCTCTGTAGCCTCTGGCTCCTAAGCACCTATTGAAAAATATTTTTAACCTGTACTAGTAACTGGGCTATCTTGCCTGTCATATGTCTCCTATAAATAAGGCCACGTACCTGACTGGAATATTAGAGCTGGCTGTTAACATATCTTAAGACTGATGTTGAAGAGTAGGATGTGGAGACTTATAAAGCCCTTTGTAAAGACTGAAACATTAAAAAGAAACACTTGTCACCATCAGCTGGTCACAAATATGCTTCTTTAGCATATCTTTTGACCCGCTGACCATCTGCCAAAATTTCTTTTTTCTTGACCCAGGCCAATTCCTGAAATTCCACATCATGTAAGAAAAGAAGAGTTAAGATTATGAGTTCCCCAAGATTTTCTCCAGTATTTATTTTCCTTATTGAGGTCTCTTTTATCTAAAAAATTTACAGATAATCACACAAGTAGAAACAAGAAAAGACAAAGTGAGATGAGTGATAGATCTTATAAGAGATTAGCACAGACCCTTCCTTCCCACTCATTCAAACTCAAGTTTTCTTTCAAGGCTGTCCTATTCAACCTTCTCTGGACAGCTTTTCTGAGATCACTCAAGAATCCCTTTAACTTTTCCTTCTCTGAATTTCTACCCTATTAATAATCTACCCCACACTAGTAGGATCTGTTTGAGTCATATACTTTCTAATCTTTCATAGATATATATTGAAAGTGAAAGTGAAAGTGAAGTCGCTCAGTCGTGTCTGACTCTTTGCGAACCCGTGGACTGTAGCCTACCAGGCTCCTCCATCCATGGGATTCTCCAGGCAAGAATACTGGAGAGGGTTGCCATTTCCTTCTCCAGGGGATCTTCCCGACCCAGGAATCGAACCCAGGTCTCCCACATTGCAGGCAGATGCTTTAACCTCTGAGCCACCAGGGAAGCCCAGATATGTATTAAGTAGTCATATATCTCAACTCGGAATTATAAACTCTGTGAGGGCAAGGACATCTTATATTTCTTTTCTCGGCTAGTATGTTAGGCACATAGTATATGCACTTGGATGCTGATAAAGACTGCAGAAGCAGAGAAAGTCACTGAGTGATGGGGCCATTTAATACAAATTAAATATCACTCCCAGGTGGCTCAGTGGGTAAAAAATCCTCTTGCAGTGCAGGAGATTCAGGTTCGATCCCTGGGTCGGGAAGCTCCCCAGAGGAGGGAATGACAACCCACTCCAGTATTTTTGCCTGGAGAATCCCATGGACAGAGGACTCTGGTGGGCTACAGTCAATAGGGTCGCAAAGAGTCAGACACAATCGAAGTGACTGATCACGCAAATACCACAGCACCATGAACATAAAGGGAACAGTTTTCAGATTCTAATAGAATCCCTGTCCTTTCAGCTTTAACTGTATTTCCTCTTGCTGATAAGTAGCCCATTACTGGGCGAGACATGATTCTCCCATTTAAAAGCAACTGTTTTGAATCAAGGAAAACAAAAATAAATTCTGGAAAGGGAATGAGCAATAGTAGCAGGCTCAACATCCTTTTGTTAGGGGATTAAAGCATTAATCATCCTATTATCTGCTATTTTGAGCTTTGCTAAAGTTGCTGGAGGTTGATAGGAATTAGTTTCAATTAAAGAACTTTAGAACTTTCCTTCTTACATCACCCACTGTTTTGGATTAAAAGAAGATGATGATGATAACATGGTCCTGATAGTCTAATTGTGGTTTCTTTCCACTTTTGCTAAGAAATTGTAGAAAAGGTCACTTTGGATTTAAAAAATTAAGAGCTTCATTGTCAGAAAGTATTACTAATGCATATAATTATGGTTTTAGATTGTCTAAAGAGACTTTATTTTAATACTCACTATTCAATTGCTTTAGTGACATTTGCTAATAACCCAAAGAAGTTACCTACTGTGATGGTGAGTTTTGAGTTGTAAAGTTTAGCATTTTGACATGCAATGGCAGCAATGTGTATAATGCACATAAAGAGAGCAAGAATCAATAAACATGTCAATTTAAAAATGTTAAAAACCTGAAATATTCCTCAATAACTCCATTAGGAAAGACAAAATGTAATGGACAGTAGGAGTTATTTCTTGACAGACTGCCCAATAGCTTCTGTGGCAAAATTGCCACAATTCACACCTAAAAAATTAGGAGAATCCTGGCAGATTGAGGTTGACAGGTAAACTAATTCTGCAAAATAGTAAACATGGCTGGGTTAATTGCTGTAGCTTCACTATCTTTCAGAGTTGTGTTTTCTTACTTGGTGCACTGATTAAAAAATAAAAATTTCAGTATTTTTCCAGTCTTTAGAGAACTACCTGGTATGATTAAGAAAATATTGGATAATTATTCAGTCTCTGATATTTTTCAATTATTCCTCAAGCATCCTTTCTGGACGGTGAGATGAAAAGCTCGGTGTCTTACTACCAGATGTTAGGTTTTTTGTGCATACTATTAAAACACTTGGTGTCCAGTTTATTTTGTTATTTGGAGAAAGAAGAAAGATGACTCAGTTTAGAAGTTTCCATCTACCTCAGTACGGGGCTTTGGCTCAAAGACAGTGGTCTCAAGACTACTACCAAATTGAATCCATTTATTGCGCAAATTGGGATTTTATGAATACACATTGAAAAAGTTGCTTTATTGTTTTCCTCATGAAAGTAACAAATATTCATTATAGAAAACTTGATTTGAAGAGGAAAACTAAATTACTAAAAAATCTCTTCATAGGAAAAAAACTATTGATATTTTAATTTTATTTTTTTAACTTTTTCTGTGCAAAGACTTATTTTATATGCAGTTGTCCATCCATATGTTCCATTTTGGACATTTTTTTTTTTTTAGCTGAACATTCTGACCTAAGAATGTCTCATGTTAATTCAAATTACAGCTATTAATGAGTATGAGAATTCTTTTGAGTGGATGTTTCCTGACTTACTTAGCCATTATCATATTGCTGAATATTAAAATTTTTCAATCAAAATATTTTTCACTTTTCAAGTGAAAAGTTTACAATTTTTCACTATTTTAGTAGAACTGAAACAGAAATCTCTGTGAATGTGGCTTTTTCTGGTATTTGGAGTGCTTTTCTATGGTTGATTTGTTAGTGTAGAGTTTTTAGTCAAAGGGTATGATCATATAATGAGATGGTAAAATGGAGGCTTTGCCTGAGGTAACATGGTACAAGATAACAGAGGAGCTATCACACAAGAAGCTAAAGTTTAAGGAGATTATTAAAAGCCAGTTACATTTATCTTAATTCTCCTATAACATCAAAAAGTATAAAAAGATCATGATTTGAATTTTAGAGGGGATTTTAGGTGCAAGTTCTTCATTTGTTGTGAGTCTCCCTTCTTCCCCTCCAAGGAAATGAATGTGGTGTGCCTGCAGTTTCCGCACCTCACATAATTTAGTAATACCTCTATGGATTTGAAGGACTTCCCTGGTGGCTCAGATGGTAAAGCGTCTGCCTACAACGCGGGAGACCCAGGTTCGATGCCTGGGTTGGGAAGATCCTCTGGAGAAGGAAATGGCACCCCACTCCAGTACTCTTGCCTGGAAAATCCCATGGACGGAGGAGCGTGGTAGGCTACAGTCCATGGGGTCGCAAAGAGTTGACCACGACTGAGCGACTTCACTTTCACTTCACTATGGATTTGAATGACATGTTAGGCCAATTTCTGACTTACACCTGAGAAATCTGAGAGGTGAGTGACTGTCTGACTAAATGCTGTAACAAGGGTACACAGGAGAAATTGTCAAAATGGGAGAATTTGAACTCCCAACGTTTGTCCAGGAAAAGATCTGTGAAAATTTCTCAGGAGCCACATGTTGGCAGGTTCCATAAGAGAAAACCAACATAGCTTCATCTTCATTCTGTCCATCAAATGCTATTTGATATTGCAGCAGATTTTTGAATCCTGGAAATATGTGACAAGGCTAACAAAAAGACACATTTGGTAGTGCTGAGGATACTGTGGGTCTCTGAATACTTATGAAAGACAAAGGAGAAAAAGGGAAAACAGATACGGTGGCATTAAGAAGCAAACATTGAAAAATTTAGTTGAGTTTTGAGTTTGAGTGTTGAGTTTCAGGTAGCTGTGAGACATCCAGATGGAAGTGCCTGGAAGGTGGTGGGGTGCACAGGATGGAACTCAGAGAGACATTGGCTAGAAATGTGGATATTTAGAATGTTGAAAGCCTGAGACAATCTAAAGAGGGTGTAGAATAAAGTGAAAAGAAGGTCAAAGGCAGAATCCTGGCTTACAACAGCCTGGAAAAGATGAGAAACTAGCAAAAGAGACTGAGAAAGGAAAAAAAGGTAGATCCAAGGAGATCCAGGACTGAGCATTGTCATCAAATCTAGTTTGGGAAAGAATTCCAAGTGGGTTGTGGTCAATAAGGAGGCCAAATAAGTTGGATTTTGTCGGGAGCCGTGATAGGCATTACTGACAAAATGGAGGCTCGGCCCCAACCCCCTCTCCTCATCCCGCAGGTACGGTCCCGGGATGAAGGAGTTAGGTCTTGTGATTCTGACTTGTCCTTTCCTTCCTCCGGTTGAGTTGGCTGGAAAGAATGTTATAATCCATAAAGTTAACTATTGACATTTGTTCAAGGATCTTTACCAAGAACGCTCCAGGATGAGCACATAGGCTGCAGCTTGAGACCATGGGAAACATTGTATCTGAAACCTGCCTGTAAGGGGAATGTTTATGGCAAAAGAAGTTTGCTGAGTTTAGGGATTAGGAATAATTAAGAATAGTTAGAAGCTTAAAGTTTAAGGTATGTTGTAGTGTTGGCATATTTTACTATAGCTTGTGGAAACTAGGAATTTTAGAGATACTAATAGCTAAAAGCCTTTTTAGGAGATGATGAGCTTAAGTTACTAGGGGATAACAGGATTTAAAGAGATAAGAAATAAACTGAGGAATGTAATATACAGCCCAGAGACAAACTTGAGTTACAATGTTATCACAAGGACACTTAAGCGGGAACTCTGAAGGACAACAATGATTTATGGAGACAGTAAATATGGGTGAGGGGAAACTGAAGATGTCATACCTCTGACCTAACACTTTTGTAAAAGTATAAAAGAAAACCTGATGCTTAAAATAAACATGCAGCCCAGTGCTTTGAGCGAGAGACTGCATCATTTTCTCCGCCGAGATGCAGTCTAAATGAGTGAGAGGCTGCATCATTCGCCGACCCCGTTCATCCTTTCAGGGTGATTCTCTGGCTGCCAGAGCTGAACTCCGGCCGGATTTTAAGATTAAATTGTTTGGGGGAATTCTCTGGCAGCCCAGTGGTTACCACTCCATACTTTCATTGCCATGGATTCAGGATTCAATCCCTAGTTGGGGAACGAAGACCCCATAAGCTGTGCCAAATGGCCCAAAAGCAAAACAAAAAGATTAAATTGTTTGGGGCAAATAGTGGGACACTGGTGATTGTATCTGGCTTATTCTTAGTATAATGATGAGGGCAGAGGCCCAACTGCAATGGATTGAATAGTGAATGGGTGGAGAAAGGGAGTCTAAGTAAAGACCATCCTTTCTAGCATCTTGATTGTGAAAGAAAAGGGAGATGTATTCTAGTGAGAGAAAGGCTTAAAAGATCAAGCAAAAGGCTTGAACACATGTATCAGTCATAGGAAAGGTGTGAGTGGAGTGCAGAAACAAAATAGAGGAGAGAGAAGGATTAACAAATTGGTCAAGATACTAGAGAAAACAAAGTGAGTTTAGATTAAGAGTCTCCAGGCCTTCTGAGTTGGAAGCTTAAACAAATTAAGGAACATAAAGCAAGGAATGCTGTGCGTGCATGCTAAGTTGCTTCGGTCATGTCTGACTCTTTGTGACCCCATAAACCCTAGCCCGCCAGGCTACTATGTCCATTCTCCAGGCAAGAATACTGAAGTGGGTTGCCATTTCTTCCTCCAGGGGATCTTCCCAACCCAAGGATCAAACTCCCATCTCTTAGGTCTCCTGCATTGGCAGGTGGGTTCTTTACCACTGGTGCCATCTATGCAACCCTGCAAAAGAATGATGTCATTCTTTAGCACTGATATGGGACATCCTCTAGTATATACTGTGAATGCAAAAACAAGGTAAATATTCTATTTAATATCCTGCCAGGGCTATGACAAATGGTCATGTGAATTGTGTACTAATATGTGAATGACATGCCTCTGGATCTGCATTGCATGGTTTTTTAGGTGACATCCCTCTAGTGTGAGAGACAGTGCTTCACATTACCTTTGCTTTTTAAGATTCTTCATATTCTTTTGTTCTGATCAATATTCACAAGAGTCAACTTTTGATCATTTAACTTCCCACTTATATGTTTATTCAAGGATATTCAACAATCAGACTGGTGGATCAGAGACTCTGCTCTGCTTGATAACTGTTTTTAAATTGAACATTAATAAAGTGGTCTTCTGATGATAATTTGGTTCTTCATGTCACTTGATCACAAAAAGAGACTGTGTTGGCATGCTGACATGAGTGTTTCTGCCTGATGTTTGGGCCTCTCTTAAATGAATATATCATCATTCTGGTGTATAATAGTGGTTGGTGAGAAGTTGATTAATGAGAACTTCATTAACCCCTCTGAGTTAGACCTACTTCAGTACACTAACAAAACAATAGATCTCCCCCTGTTTTGCAAGTTAGAGGCCAGTTTCTTGACTGTGGTGAATTTATTAAGCTCAGTTTTATTTGTTCAGGTGACTTCCCTGGTGGCTCAGATGGTAAAGTGTCTGCCTACAGTGCAGGAGACCTGGGTTCAATCCCTGGGTTGGGAAGATCTCCTAGAGAAGGAAATGGCAACCCACTCCAGTATTCTTGCCTGGAAAATCCCATGGATGGAGGAGCCTGGTAGGCTACAGTCCATGGGATCACAAAGAGTCAGACATGACTGAGCAGCTTCACAACTGTTCAGGTTCATTTCAGGCAGTCATCTGACCTGTTCCTGTTGATGGTGTTAAAGATAAAATTATTCATGGTACTTGTTGAAGATGGTAGGAAAGGCTATTCAAGATGGCACTACTGAAGTAGGTGTAGGGACCACTGCAATGGGGTTTGCAGTTGGGGAGAGAGAGAGATTAGGTTTAACCCCAAATACAGCATGAGTAAGTGGGACTTTATAGCCAAGCAGGAGGGTTAATGAATGAAAATTCACTAAGAGAAAACATCAGGAGTAAAGGGGGATTCTTGCTGAAGGCAGGCCAGGGTGATCAGACATCACATGGAAAACGATCAGATACTAAGGGTATTTAGTTACTGAGAATGGGACATTCTGGCTTGAACTGACTTAGCAGGATTTTTGCTAAAATTGAACAAGGCAGAGACAAACGTAAGACCCAAAGTCAGGGCTTAGGCGAAAAAGACTTCAGAATAGCTGGAGTGCATTTGGTCAAGGAGAGAATCTTTGTTGTCACATTCCTATATGTATCCTTTTCTTCTCAAACGATGGTCTCAGTCTACTGGTCTCAGTCTACTCGGTAAAGAGGAAAAGTCATGTGCTTTGGGGAGTGTAAGAGAGAGGAGGGGTGTGAATGTGTGGGATGGGGAGAAGAACTGAATTGGTCATGAAAAGGATTACTGAGACTTGTTAAGGATGCAGCTAAGTTGTCCCAGTAAGCTAAAAACTGTTTCAATTTTTAAGTTTCACATCCCAGGAACTCTTTCAGTTTGAGACAAGCCAGAACCATTGGTCACTGTAGATATCACTGATATTGGAGACAGAAAATCTATAGGGAAAGGAATCTGTCAGTTCAGTTCAGTCGCTCAGTCGTGTCCGACTCTCTGCGACCCCATGAATTGCAGCACGCCAGGCCTCTCTGTCCATCACCAACTCCCGGAGTCTACCCAAACCCATGTTCATCGAGTCGGTGATGCCATCCAACCATCTCATCCTCTGTCGTCCCCTTCTCCTCCCGCCCCCAATCCTACCCAGCATTAGGGTCTTTTCCAATGAGTCAACCCTTCGCATGAGGTGGCCAAAGTATTGGAGCTTCAGCTTCAACATCAGACCTTCCAATGAACACCCAGAATTGATCTCTTTTAGGATGGATTGATTGGATCTCCTTGCAGTCCAAGAAACTCTCAAGAGTCTTCTCCAACACCACAGTTCAAAAGCATCAATTCTGCGGCGCTCAGCTTTCTTCACCGTCCAACTCTCACATCCATACATGACCACTGGAAAAACCATAGTCTTGACTAGACGGACTTTTGTTGGCAAAGTAATATCTCTGCTTTTAAACATGCTATCTAGGTTGGCCATAAAGTAATATCTCTGCTTTTAAACATGCTATCTAGGTTGGCCATAACCTTCCTTCCAAGTAGTAAGCGTCTTTTAATTTCATGGCTGCAGTCACCATCAGCAGTGATTCTGGAGCCCAAAAAAGTAAAGTCTGACACTGTTTCCACTGTTTCCCCATCTATTTCCCATGGAGTGATGGGACCAGATGCCATGATCTTAGTTTTCTGAATGTTGAGCTTTAAGCCAACTTTTTCACTCTCCTCCTTCACCTTCATCAAGAGGCTCTTTAGTTCTTCTTCAGTTTCTGCCATAAGGGTGGTGTCATCCGCATATCTGAAGTTATTGATATTTCTCCCGGCAATCTTGATTCCAGCTTGTGTTTCTTCCAGCCCAGCCTCTCTCATGATGTACTCTGCATATAAGTTAAATAAGCAGGGTGACAATATACAGCCTTAACGTGCTCCTTTTCCTATTTGGAACCAGTCTGTTGTTCCATGTCCAGTTCGAACTGTTGCTTCCTGACCTGCATTCAGGTTTCTCAAGAGACAGGTCAGATGGTCTGGTATTCCCATCTCTTTCAGAATTTTCCACAGTTTATTGTGATCCACACAGTCAAAGGCTTTGGCATAGTCAATAAAGCAGAAATAGATGTTTTTCTGGAACTCTCTTGCTTTTTCGATGATCCAGCGGATATTGGCAATTTGATCTCTGGTTCCTCTGCCTTTTCTAAAACCAGCTTGAACATCTGGAAGTTCACGGTTCACATACTGCTGAAGCCTGGCTTGGAGAATTTTGAGCATTACTTTACTAGCATGTGAGATGAGTGCAATTGTGCGGTAGTTTGAGCATTCTTTGGCATTGCCTTTCTTTGGGATTGGAACGAAGACTGACCTCTTCCAGTCCTGTGGCCACTGCTGAGTTTTCCAAATTTGCTGGCATATCGAGTGCAGCACTTTCACAGCATCACCTTTGAGGATTTGAAATAGCTCAACTGGAATTCCATCACCTCCACTAGCTTTGTTCGTAGTGATGCTTTCTAAGGCCCACTTGACTTCACATTCCAAGATGTCTGGCTCTAGGTGAGTGATCACACCATCGTGATTATCTGTGTCGTGAAGATCTTTTTTGTACAGTTCTTCTGTGTATTCTTGCCACCTCTTCTTAATATCTTCTGCTTCTGTTAGGTCCATACCATTTCTGTCCTTTATTGAGCCTATCTTTGCATGAAATGTTCCCTTGGTATCTCTAATTTTCTTGAAGAGGTCTCTAGTCTTTCCCAATCTGTTGTTTTCCTCTATTTGTTTGCACTGATCGCTGAGGAAGGCTTTCTTATCTCTCCTTGCTCCCTGTCTCCTGTACAATGTCACGAACCTCTGAAGGAATCTGTAGGATTCAATAATTTTTCCTAGAGGATTTCAGCAGCCAAGGAGTAGAGCTAGGAGTATGGGTGTTTGGATTGATCCCATATAACAGGGAGGTTGTTGAAAAAAAGATGACTGGTAGGGGATGTTGAGAGAGTTGAAATGATCCAGAGAAGACAGAGTGGGAGGTGAGGCTAGGTTGGTCCCATCTCAGAGTAACAACTTGAGTCTGCATCTCCTGGGTCTGGTTTCCTGTCCAGATTCCTGGACTTATTTCTTATTTCTCAGTGAATTAAAGTGTGAAATAATTCTCTGATAAGAGAATTAGACACACAAGAGCAGAGGACCCTTCAGTAAAGAACACCAAACAGGTGGTCCTCCTCAATCAACCTTTAAGGTTCTATAGAATCATGGAAAGTTAGAACTTGAAGGAACCTAACATTTTTCTGGTCCAGTTAATCCCCTGGACATCTTAAAGTGGTGTTTCCATTACAAATGAGTAAGTAAAGATTGTTTGACATTTTCTCTCTAATTGTGAGAGTGACTGAAACAATCACTGAAAGAAAAGTTCAGTTTGGTTAAGAAAACAGAAATAACCACAACTGTTAGCCAGGTTATTGCAGATGTCTTAACAATATTGCTTTAATACATAATATTTTGCTCTATGACTAACAAAATATCAGACAGGATAAGAATTAGATTGGTTCTATGCTGTGCAGACAGATTCATGCCAGTTACATGGCTGCTGATAAAAGGATGTAAAGAACAAACTCATTGTTCAATATTGAATAATCTTGTGATTAGTGTGTCTAAAATAGCAGTGTGATTTGTTAATAAATTCAGTTCAGAGGCAGTTGCTAAGTGTCTATTATTGTGTGTCAATACTTAGATGTCATAGGACAGAAATCAACAATTCACTTGACCTGCATGGGTTTGACAAGTGTGGTAGGCAGAATAATGTATCCCCACCCCCAAGCCCATTGTCCTGTCTTAATCTCAGGAATCTGTGAATATATTGTTATATGCCATTATTATCTGGCAAGAGGCAATTAAGGTTTCAGATGGAATTAAGTTTGCTAATCAGCTGACTTTAAAATAGTGATGAGATTATACTGAATTACCTGGGTGGGTCCATTGTAATCACAAGGCATCTTAAAAGATGGAAGAGGGAGGCAGAAAAGTTAGTGTCAAAATGATGCAATATGAGGGAATTACTGGTGGTTCAGTGGTTAAGAATCCACTTTCCTGTAAAGGGGACATGGGTTCAGCCCTTGGTTGGGGAACTAAGATCCTACATGCCACGGGGCAACTAAGACTGTGTGCCACAACTAGAGAAAGCCCATGCACACCAACAAAGACCCAGTGCAATCAAAATTTTTTTTAAAAAGGTGCAATATTAGAAAGCCATTGCTGGCTTTGAAGATGGAAGGTGAACAGTAGCCAAGGAATGCAGAAAGACTGTAGAAGCTGGAAGAGACAGGAGAACAGATTCTTTTCTACAGCCTTCAGAAAGGAATACAGCCTTCTGACACCTTGTTTTTTAACCCAGTGAGACCCATTTTAGACTTCTGACCTCTAGAACCATGAGATAACAAGTTTGTGTTGTTTTAAGCCACTAAGCTTGCGGTGATTTGTTGTATCAGCAATAGGCAAATAGCATAGAGAAGTGAAGGGGTGTCAGGAGACAACATGGAGTGGTGGCAGGTGGAAATCTGGAGAGTGCCTGCCCAACACATAGCTCCTGTTCAGTACCAGCCAATATTTCTCAGAGGGAATAAAAGTTCACAGTTTTCAAATTTTTCAATTTTTCCAAATAAGGTGAAAATATAGATTTCTGTGTGAAAGTTATTATTTTTATTTAATTATTTGAAATTAATTCAAATAACAAAAACGAGTTGTGCATGTACAGAAATAGACCTGTATGAAGATAGTCATCACAGTATTGTTGGTGTAGCAAAGATTGGAAACAAATTAAATGTCTATCATGTATAAGTAAATTTGTTTAAATATATATGGGCTTCCCTGATAGCTCAGTTGGTAAAGAATCTGCCTGCAATGCAGGAGACCTGAGTTTGACTTCTGGGTCAGGAAGATCCCCTGGAGAAGGGAAAGGCTATTCACTCCAGTATTCTGGCCTGGAGAATTCCATGGACTGTATAGTCCATGAGGTCACAAAAATGTTTTATATAGGTTTAAATATATATGATGAGAAACACACACTTCAGTTAAGGCAATGAACTGTATACTCTAAACATGTGAAGTAAAGATGTAAAACAGAAAAAAAAAAAAGATGTAAAACAGAATGAGGTATGTAGCATGACATCTCATTTATTAGTACAAATATATAGCCATAAAATTAATATATGTAGTTTAGGGATACTTATACATATAAATAAAGAGAGTAATGTGATCAGGGATGTGTGTGGACTGGTGATGATCATGTGCTGTGAACTAAGATTGTCAACCCCCAGCTTTGATTGCTCACTATGTAGGCCAGACCAGAGAAGATTGTGAGTTGAGTTGGATCCTGGGTTTCCACGGGAACTACAAAGGTAACAAGGACATAAATCATCCCTTCAAGTCTTATGGAAAACTGGGGCAGAAAGTTGTGAAAAATGAAGCTTAAAAAAATCCATTTATAAAAAACTGAACATGAATTCATTCATTTATTTATTCAACATTCACTGAAATATTTATTAAGCACCTGCTGTGCTCCCAGCAGTTTGTTGCATTGCAATATATCTGTGTAGCACAAGATTTGGTTGTAAGAAATAATAAGAGCTACGTTTAATTTGGTTTCTAAATTCCACCCTGCCTCCACCCTAAGATTAGGTACAGTAATTGTGACTTGGAAGTTAGACTTCCTGAGTAAGTCTTAGATCTGTCTTACATTCCTCTTGACAGAAAGGGCATTATTCCTGTTCTAACACCACATAAGATTGTTGTGAGAAAATAAGCAGGAAAGCGCTTGTGAAGTAGGAGGCATTCCACAGATGGAAGACAACTTTACTGGGCTTCATTTCCACTTTTGGCATGGTTCTTCCCCGTACCTCCACTTCTTTTCTAACTTGCCTCTGCCTGCATCTGGTCAGTGCCATCATTGCTGGTTCCCAGTTCACTGGGAACACAGGAACTCAGAGTCACACAGCATTCCACTTCAGTCTGGCTTGCAATTTAAGCAAGGCAGGATATTCCTAAAACACTTCCTTTATCACTGTCATAAACTCACAAAGGAAGGGATTTAGAGGTCTTCTTCAATCTTGTGTACTTTGCAGGAATCCCAGAGGGCTCACCTTGGAAACCTCTTCTTTGTATCTGTTGCCAGCCTTTCCATTAAATTTTTCTAAATTGCCTGCTGTGGTGAGGATGTGGTCATAGTTTCCCTTTGTTCTAGACAATTCCTTTATCCAACTTTCACCAGTTGAAACAATCTTCTCCCCTACAGGTGGTTAAAAAGATTAATTTGTGGGAAAGATTTTCCTGGAATAGAAGTGTTCATGCTGTGATGTTTCCTAGAGAAAAATTTATTCCTGATAATAGGTCTCAGAAAGTCTGCCTAATTCCCACTGATACACATCTGTTCAATAAAAAGACATGTCTTTGAAATCAGTGGGATTTTAGAACAGCTCATCAAAGGAAGTATAAAGATCAGGTTGGGGCAAATTTCCACATTGGAACTAAATACCTCTATCAGAATAATAGAACAATCCACATGTTGAGATTTATTAACACTTATTGACAATTTAAAACTAAAAGCTTCTGATGAAATGAAACATTGACCTGAAATTTATGGAGAGATGGCTCTGTTTTATAGTTGGAGTTCTTGAGTATTTTTGGTGTCAAAACAATGCATGATTATAAGGGGATGTTAGCTATAAACTGAAGCTACTTCCTAGAGGGAATATGTTTTGCAATAACTCCCATTCAGCTGAAGTTCTCTGCAAACCAAGGAAGAGTTGAATTCCTCATATTTACTTTTTATTGTTTGAAAATTGCTATTGCATTGCAAGTGTTATAGATGTTTGGGAAAGAAGAATGAGGCATTATTAGAAATATATCCCTGGGGCATAATTTAGCATCACTAGTAGGAGATGGAAGAAATGGCTTCAAACTGAAAAAGCAATGTCTGAGAAATATTATCAGTAACAAGCTACTAAAACTAAATGCTGTCCTGATTAGAATCAGTGGGAGTTTGGCAACATAAAAAGGCATTATAAGAATCTGTGGAAAGAGGAAAAGAGAAAGTAGCCTTATTGGTAAAGTAGGTTGTACTGTGGTAAAGAAAACATTCCAAATAATATTAAAAGGTGGAGAAAGTATTAACAGTCCTCTTGCAGAGTTGTTACACATCAGTGTGCTTTTTTTTTTTTAAAGGACTCAAAGTGTTTTGCAAAGTGTAAATATGCTTCATGGTCTTCTGAGGTATTCTACATATGGTTATATTATAAAGACAAATACAATGACTGAAAATTTGACTCACCTACAGGCATAGAAAGTTGAAAGGGAAGTTAGGACTTGAATCCAAGTATTACCCTCATCATGGAAACTCTTTAATTGGCACATGTGATATTTGAAATGTTTTTTGTATAAACTGAAAATTCACAAAACATTTTAATTGTATTCTTAATAGTCTTCCTGTGTTTGTTCTGACAATATAAATTATTTTTCTCTCAAAATAATTGGAAGGAAAAAGAAATTAGTTTAAGTAACTAGAGTAATAAAACATTATTTGATCTTTGACACCATACCTTTTGGAATTGGGTTAATTAAAAAGTAAGACTGTAAGACACCGATGAAAGAAATCAATGACACAAACAGAGAGGTATATACCAAGTTCTCAGACAGGAAGAATGAATTCTGTCAAAATGACTATACTAATCAAAGCAATCTACAGATTCAATGCAATCCCTATAAAATTACCAATGGCATTTTTCATAAAACTAAAACAAAAAATTTCACAATTTGTGTGGAAACACAAAAGACCCCGAATAGCCAAAATAATCTTGAGAAAGAAAAATGGAGCTGGTGGAATAAATCTCTCTGATTTCAAATTATACTAGAAAGCTACAGTCATCAAAACAGTATGGTACTGGCACAAAAACAGAAATAGAGACCAATAGAACAAGATAGAAAGCCCAGAGATAAACCTACACACATATGGGCAACTTATCTTTGATAAAGGAGGCAAGAATATACAGTGGAAAAAAAGAGACCCTCTTCAGTAAGTGTTGCTGGGAAACCTGGACAGCTGCATGTGAAAGAATGAAATTAGAACATTTCCAAACACCATACACAAAAATAAACTCAAAATGGATTAAAGACTTAAATGTAAGGCCAGAAACTATAAAGTTCTTAGTGGAAAACATAGGCAGTACACTCTTTGACATAAATTGCAGGAAGATTCTCTCTGACCCCTAGATTAATGGAAATAAAAATAAAAATAAACAACTGTGACCTAATAAAACTTTAAAGTTTTTGCACAGGAAAGGAAACTATCAGTTCAGTTCAGTTCAGTTCAGTCTCTCAGTTGTGTCTAACTCTTTGCGACCCCATGGATAGCAGCATGCCAGGCTTCCCTGTCCATCACCACCTCCCAGAGCTTACTCAAACTCATGTCCACCGAGTAGGTGATGCCATCCAACCATCTCATCCTCTGTTGTCCCCTTCTCCTCCCACCTTCAATCTTTCCCAGTATCAGGGTCTTTTCAAATGAGTCAGTTCTTCACATCAGGTGGCCAAAGTATTGGAGTTTCAGCTTCAACATCTGTCCTTCCAATGAATATTCAGGACTGATCTCCTTTAGGATGGACTGGTTGGATCTCCTTGCAGTCCAAGGGACTCTCAAGAGTCTTCTCCAACACCACAGTACAAAAACATAAATTCTTCAGTGCTCAGCTTTCTTTATAGTCCAACTCTTACATCCATACATGACTACTGGAAAAACCATAGCTTTGACTAGATGGACCTTTGTTGGCAAAATAATGTCTCTGCTTTTTAATATATTGTCTAGGTTTGTCATAGCTTTTCTTCCATAGCACAGGTGTCTTTTAATTTCGTGGCTTCAGTGATTTTGGAGCTCAAAAACTAAAGTCTGTCACTGTTTCCATTGTTTCCCCATTTATTTGCCATGAAGTGATGAGACAGGATGCCATTATCTTGATTTTTTGAATGTTGAGTTTTAAGCCAACTTTTTCACTCTCCTCTTTTACTTTCATCAAGAGGCTCTTTAGTACTTCTTCGCTTTCTGCCACAAGAGTGGAGTCATTCTGTGTATCTGAGGTTATTGATATTTCTCCTGGCAATCTTGATTTCAGCATGTGCTTCATCCAGCTCAGCATTTCACATGATGTACTCTGCATATAAGTTAAATAAGCAAGGTGACAATATACAGCCTCGATGTACTCCTTTCCCAATTTGAACTAATCTGTTTTTCCATGTCCAGTTCTAACTGTTGCTTCTTGACCTTCATACAGGAAACTATAAATAAGATTAGAAGAAAATCCTCAGAATGGGTGAATATAATTATAAACAAAGCAACTGACAAAGGGTTAATCTCCAAAATATAAAAGTACCTCATACAGCTCAATATCAGAAACAAACAACCCAATAAAAAAAATGGACAGAAGACCTAAACAGGCATTTCTCCAAAGAAGACATACAGGTGGCCAACAAACACATGAAGAGATGCTCAACATCACTCATTATTAGAGAAATATAAATCAAAACTACAATGAGGAATCACCTCACATCAGTCAGAATCTATCTATCTTGGCTATCATCAAAAAATCTACAAATGATAAATGCTGGAGAGGATGTAGAGAAAAAGGAACCCCCCTGCATTGATGGTGGCAATGTAAACTGATACAGCCATTATGGAAAACAGTATGGAGATTCCTTTAAAAATGAAGAATAAAACTACCATAATACCCAGCAATCACACTACTGGGCATATGTTCTGAAAACCACAATTCTAAAAGACACATGTACCCCAATGTTCATTGCAGCAATGTTTACAATAGCCAGTACATGGAAGCAAACTAGATGTCCCTAAACAGATGAGTGGATGTTGTGGTACATTTATGCAATGGGATTTTACTCAGCCATAAAAAGGAACAAGTTTAAGTCAGTTGTAATTAGGTGGATGAACCTAGAGCCTCTCATACAGAGTGAAATAAGTCAGAAAGAGAAAAACAAGTATTGCATACTAACTCACATAAATGAAATTTAGATAAATGGTACTGATAATCCAGTAGAGAACAGACTGGTGGACACAGTAGGGAAAGTTGAGGATAGGACGAATTGAAAAAGTAGCATTGACATATATACACCATCATGTGGGAAGTTGCTAAATAACACAGGGAGCCCAGCCTGGTGCTCTGTCATGACCTACAAGGGTGAGCCGGGGTAGGGGAGGCAGCTCAGGAGGGAGGGATATATATACAATTATGACTCATTTGCATTGTTGTATGGCAGAAACAACACAGAATTATGAAGTGATTTTCCACCAATTAAAATACAAATGAAATTTTAAAAAATCTTTCTCTGAATCCTGTTCCCATGGCCTGGAGTTTAAATATTAACTCTTTCAATTAATATGCTTTTAAATGCTTCTATAATATCATTTTCCTGTGTGTATACACAATGCTGTATATTATACAGCACATAAACTGTATATCAGAATCAGAATCCTTCTGATTATGAGTTGAATGAGTAATGCATACTGCTTTATATATTACCTTTTCTACTTGTCTGAATATCTTGTGTATCCTATCTTTCCAAATCAGTGCGTTAGACTTACCTTTTTTTCAAGGATGGCACACCATTCTATTTTGTGATTTAGAGCAAGTCTTTAGCCAACCTCTATTAATACACATTTAAGTTTTCCTCCTTACTTAGAAGAAGAACTAAAGAGCCTCTTGATGAAAGTGAAAGAGGAGAGTGAAAAAGTTGGCTTAAAGCTCAACATTCAGAAAACTAAGATCATGGCATCCAGTCCCATCACTTAATGGCAAATAGATGGGGAAACAGTAGAAACAGTGACAGACTTTATTTTTTTGGGCTTCAAAATCACTGCAGATGGTGACTGCAGCCATGAAATTAAAAGATGCTTACTTCTTGGGAGAAAAGTTATGACCAACCTAGACAGCATATTAAAAAGCAGAGACATTACTTTGCCAACAAAGGTCCGTCTAGTCAAGGCCATGGTTTTTCCAATAGTCATGTATGGATGTGGAGTTGGACTATAAAGAAAGCTGAGTGTCAAAGAATTGAAGTTTTTGAACTGTGGTACTGGAGAAGACTCGAGAGTCCCTTGGACTGCAAGGAGATCCAACCAGTCCATCCTAAAGGAAATCAGTTCTGAATATTCATTGGAAGGACTGATGCTGAAGCTGAAACTCCAATACTTTGGCCACCTGATGCGAAGAATTGACTCATTTGAAAAGACCCTGATGCTGGGAAAGATTGAAGGCAGGAGGAGAAGAGGATGACAGAGGATGAGATGGTTGGATGGCATCACCGACTCAATGGACATGAGTTTGAATAAGCTCTAGGAGTTGGTGGTGGACAGGGAGGCCTGGCATGCTGCAGTCCATGGGGTCACAAAGAGTCAGACATGACTGAGCAACTGAACTGAACTGAAGTTTTCCTCCTGTGTGTATGTTTATGTGTGTGTGTGTGTGTGTGCATGCCTGCTAAAACAAACAATGCTACAGTTCATCTCCTTTTATATACATTTGCACACTCATGCAAGTATATCTGGAGGGAAAAGATCTTTCATGTAGAATGTTTTTGCCAAACGAAGAGCATGGATATATTAAATTTTACCAGATATTTCCAAATTGTCCTTAAGAGGATGTATCAGTGTCTTCTCTCTAAAAGGGTGGGAAAAGAACTGCTTAAGTCCCTCAATGGAGTTGTAAATTCCATTGTATGCTGTTTCTTCAGTTGTGTCCAACTCTTTGCAACCCTATGGACTCTAGCCCGCAAGCCTCCTCTGTTCATGGGATTCTCCAGGCAAGAATACTGGAGTGGGTTGCCTTGCCCTCCTCAAGGAATCTTCCTGACCCAGGGATCAAACCCACATCTCTTCTGTCTCCTGCATTGTCAGTGAGGTTCTTTACCAGGGCTTCACTGGTGGCTCAGACAGTAAAGAATCTGCCTGCAATGCAGGAGATCCAGTTTCAATCCCTGGGTTGGGAGGATCCCCTGGAAAAGGGAATGGCTACCCACTCCATTTTCTTGCCTGGAGAATTCCATGAACAGAGGAGCCTGGCAGACTATAGTTCATGGGGTCGCAAGGAGTCTGACATGACTGACTGACTAAATTACTACACTATCTGATAGCAAACAATAGTATCCCATTGCTGTATTTGTATACCTTTAATCAAGAATGAGATTGAGGATCTTTCTCTGTGTTTGTTTTCCATTTAAGTTCTTTTTTTTCTGAAATGTTAGTTCATGTCTTTGTGACTAATTTTCTCATAGATTGCTTATCTTTCTTTACTGATTTGTCAGAACTTTTTTATATATTAAGGAAATGATTCATCATTCTCTCACATAGTCTGAAAATACTTTTGGTTTTTCTTTGCATTTTGACTTTTCAGTGATTATTTTTGCACACTGAATGTTATATACCAACATTTATCAAATTCTTCTTTTAGAGTTTCTGGAGTTTTGTTTGATGCATAGAAAGGTTTTTCTCATTCTATGTTTATAAAAATATTCACTCACATTTTATTTTAGTTATTTTACATTTTAATACTTTTTAAATCTTTGAAGCATCTAGAATGTATTTTGTAGAAAAGAATGAGACAGGAAACTATTTTAATTCTTTTTGGTAAATGGCTAGTGTGTCATAGCTTACTTATTGAATAATCTATTATTTCCTTAGTGAAGTAATTTCATGTTAAAATGAATTAATCAGTTTCAATTAAAAATGAAATAATCAGTATATTTAGCTTTTTTTTATGCTATCCATTTTGTCTCTTTCCTCTGTATAAATTTTTCTATACTAATACTGAATAATTTTCAATGGCAGTTGCTTTAAAGCATGTTAACTACCTAGTGGGGCTAGTTTCCCCTCATTGCTCTTTTTTCATGTAATTTTCCTAGCTAAACCAGTGTGTTCATTTTTCTAGATGATCTTGATCATTATTAAGAGACATTGCAAACAAATCAATAGGTTTACATTGATTTCATAGATTAATTTGAGGGAGAATTGACGTCAAATTTTCTTCTTATTAGTCTTGTAAGGTTCTTAATAAGTTTATTTTATTTTTATTTTTTCTTCCCTTTTTACTATTGTTAATGTGGTATTTTGTCCTACTATGTTTTGAATTTTTTATTGTATTTGAAAATTAGGTTGATCTACAATATGGTACACATATGATTAGCTTGGCCTGCAGTATTATATTTATGTGTAGAAATTACCTATCTATCTATTCTCTATATTGTGCTTTTGTAGCTGTGTTATTCATTGTAATAAGAGTTTTAAAATTTCCCTTCTTTTTCATGCTCTGGAATATTTAGCCTCAGAACTATGTTTTTTGAAGGTTTGATAAAATTCATACCATCTGGACTATAATTTTATCCACATTTCAAATGTATTGCATAGTACAGACAATATATCCTCCTGTAATTCAATTTATTTTCTGTGTTTATGTCCTAAAATTTTATGCTTGTTTTTAAACATCTTGATTAGTCTACCTACTTAAATTTTTTTCTTTTATCTGATCTTTGAAGGAATCAGCTCTTCCATATATTTCCTTGCCTAATCTATCTTTTGCCTATTGAATTTTTATTGTTTTCTTTCTTTAATTTTAAAATTTCTTGGTTCTTTTTCTAACTTTATGGTTGAGTTAGTTTTTACTTTACCTTGCTTAGAAATATATTCTAGACTATTATTGTTCTATTAGAGCTTTGCTATTTCTGTGTTTAATTTGTTTCAGTGTATAGGGCATTTATAGTTGTTACTTTCCAAATATATTACAATCTTAACTTTTGATTTTTAATATTTTCAAGTGGCTGGACTTTTCTTTTTGTTTCATTTGTTACTTAACTGTTAGTTTTCTTGTATTCAGTTCAGTTCAGTCGCTCAGTTGTGTCCGACTCTTTGCAACCCCATGAATTGAAGGCCAGGCCTCTCTGTTCATCACCAATTTCTCTCTGTCCATCACCAACTCCTGGAGTTTACCCAAACCCATGTCCATCGAGTCAGTGATGCCATCAAACCATCTCATCCTCTGTCATCCCCTTCTCCTCCTGCCCCCAATCCTTCCCAGCATTAGGGTCTTTTCCAATGAGTCAGCTCTTCGCATGAGGTGACCAAAGTATTGGAGTTTCAGTTTCAACATCAGCCCTTCCAATGAACACCCAGGACTGATCTCCTTTAGGATGGACTGATTGGATCTCCTTGTAGTCCAAGGGACTCTCAAGAGTCTTCTCCAACACCACAGTTCACAAACATCAATTCTTCGGCGCTCAGCTTTCTTCACCGTCCAACTCTCACATCCATACATGACCACTGGAAAAACCATACCCTTGACTAGATGGACTTTTGTTGGCAAAGTAATGTCTCTGCTTTTAAATATGCTATCTAGGTTGGCCATAACCTTCCTTCCAAGGAGTAAGTGTCTTTTAATTTCATGGCTGCAATCACCATCAGCAGAGATTTTGGAGCCCCCCAAAATAAAGTCTGACACTGTTTCCACTGTTTCCCTATCTATTTGCCATGAGGTGATGGGACCAGATGCCATGATCTTAGTTTTCTGAACGTTGAGCTTTAAAGCCAACTTTTTCACTCTCCTCTTTCACTTTCATCAAGAGGCTCTTTAGTTCTTCACTTTCTGCCATAAGGGTGGTGTCATCTGCATATCTGAGGTTATTGATATTTCTCCTGGCAATCTTGATTCCAGCTTGTGTTTCTTCCAGCCCAGCCTCTCTCATGATGTACTCTGCATATAAGTTAAATAAGCAGGGTGACAATATACAGCCTTGACGTACTCCTTTTCCTATTTGGAACCAGTCTGTTGTTCCATGTCCAGTTCGAACTGTTGCTTCCTGACCTGCATTCAGGTTTCTCAAGAGACAGGTCAGATGGTCTGGTATTCCCATCTCTTTCAGAATTTTCCACAGTTTATTGTGATCCACACAGTCAAAGGCTTTGGCATAGTCAATAAAGCAGAAATAGATGTTTTTCTGGTACTCTCTTGCTTTTTCAATTATCCAGCAGATATTAGCAATTTGATCTCTGGTTCCTCTGCCTTTTCTAAAACCAGCTTGAACATCTGGAAGTTCACGGCTCACGTATTGCTGAAGCCTGGCTTGGAGAATTTTGAGCATTACTTTACTAGCATGTGAGATGAGTGCAATTGTGCGGTAGTTTGAGCATTCTTTGGCATTGTCTTTCTTTGGGATTGGAACGAAAATTGACCTTTTCCAGTCCTGTGGCCACTGCTGAGTTTTCCAAATTTGCTGGCATATTGAGTGCAGCACTTTCACAGCATCATCTTTCAGGATTTGAAATAGCTCAACTGGAATTCCATCACCTCCACTAGCTTTGTTCGTAGTGATGCTTCCTAAGGCCCACTTGACTTCACATTCCAGGATGTCTGGCTCTAGGTGAGTGATCACACCATCGTGATTATCTGGGTCGTGAAGATCTTTTGTTTATGGCCAGTGAATGGTTTCTGTATTATTTACACTTTGTGTAAGGTATTGTGATTTCTTCTGTGGCAAAATATGTAATCAGTTTTTGTACACGTTCCATGAGCTTAAAAAAAACATGTGTTCTGTTTTTGGGAAATACAGAAATCAGCAAATCCTTCATTCACTCAATAAGTAATATGTAAATGCATAATTATTAATTTTAGATATAAGTATTTATATGTCCAGATTCCATCCAAAGCACTAGGGATGGTAGAGTGAGTAAGACAAAGTAAATTTTTGAGTAGTGTTTGAGGAGATTTTGTTCTAGTAAAGGAGACAGAAAGTAATCAAGCAAATACATACAGATGCATTTTCATTTCTGACAGATGCTTTGAAAAAAGTCAGTCATGTAAGGAGGTAGGGAATGACTAGCCTGTGGAGATGAGAGAGCACCATGCTAGAGGGTCCTTGGCAAAGGCCTTCTGGAGTGGTGACATTTGAGCAGGGACTTGTGTGAAGTAAGTGAGGGGGCAGTTATTCATGAGAGAGGAGCATGCCTGGCAGAGAAATAGAACTGGAGGTGAGAAGACTTGGGTGTTTGGGGAGAGCAATACGAAGGTCCATCTGAGCAGCATGGAATGAGTGAAGAGGACCATGGCAGGAGGCAGGTCAGAGAGACAGGAAGGAATCACAATAATGAATTTGGAAAGACAATGGAGATTTTTGAAACAAGTAGAGATACAATCTTTTTCATGTTTTTAAAATGCAGTTATCTATTAAGCCTGTTATATTATAATATTTAAATATTTTATGTATCTTTATTTATTATACTTTTATCTACTTGGTTTGTCAGAGATTCAGAAAGTTGGGTAAATATTTCTCCTACTGTGCTTCTTTCTATTTCCAACTTGTATGTCATGTTTTATTTATGTGATTTGATGCTAAGTTAGCTAAGGATAAAAGTTCAAGTACTTTGCTTTGGATTCATTTTAAAGATCTCTTCCTTTTCATGTGTAATGATTTTCCCCTTGAATTCACCCATTATGAGTCAATATTGCAGAAATAGCTTCATTTTTGTTTGAATTTTCTTGGTAAGTCTTTGCTTATCCCTTTTTAAAAAACATTCTGTCATGTTTAAAAATTTTTTTAATTGATTTTTTATTGGAGTTTAGTTGCTTTACACTTCCCTGACAGCTCAGTTGGTGAAGAATCTGCCTGGAATGCAGGATACCCCGGTTTAATTTCTGGATTAGGAAGATCCACTGGAGAAGGGATAGGCCACCCACTCCAGTATTCTTGGGCTTCCCTTGTGGCTCAGTTGGTAAAGAATCTGTCTGCAATGCAGGAGACCTGAGTTCAATCCCTGGGTTGGGAAGATCCCCTGGAGAAGGGAAAGGCTACCCACTCCAGAATTCTGGCCTGGAGAATTCCATGGACTGTATCGTCCATGGGGTTGCAAAGAGTCGGACACGACTGAGCAACTTTCACTTTCACTTAGTTGCTTTACAATGTTGTGTTAGTTTCTGCTGCATAGCAAGGTGAATCAATTGTACCTATATATATATATCCCCTCTTTGTCACCGAAGAGCATTGAATAGAGTTCCTTGTGCTATACAATAGGTTCTCACTAGTTATCTATTTTACACATAGTAGTGTATATATGCCAACCCCAATCTCCCAGTTTATACCACTCTCCTCTTATCCTCCCCCCTTGGTGTCCATATATTTGTTCTCTTTGCAAATAAGTTCATCTATACCATTTTTCTAGATTCCACATATATGTGTTAATATACAACATTTGTTTTTCTCTTTCTGATTTACTTTATGCTATATGACAGTCTCTAGGCCCATCCACATCTCTGCAAATGGCACAATTTCTTTCCCTTTTATGGCCAAGTAATAGTCCATTGTTCAGTTCAGTTCAGTTTCTCAGTCGCGTCCGACTCTTTGTGACCCCATGAATCGCAGCACGCCAGGCCTCCCTGTCCATCACCAACTCCCAGAGTTTACCCAAACCCATTTCTATCGAGTCGGTGATGCCATCCAACCATCTCATCCTCTGCCGTCCCCTTCTCCTCCTGCCCCCAATCCTTCCCAGCATTAGGGTCTTTTCCAATGAGTCAACTCTTCCCATGTGGTGGCCAAAGTATTGGAGCTTCAGCTTCAACATCAGTCCTTCCAATAAACAACCAGGACTGATCTCCTTTAGGATGGACTGGTTGGATCTCCTTGCAGTCCAAGGGACTCCAAGAGTCTTCTCCAACACCACAGTTCAAAAGCATCAATTCTGCGGCGCTCAGCTTTCTTCACCGTCCAACTCTCACATCCATACATGACCACCAGAAGAACCATAGCCTTGACTAGACGGACCTTTGTTGGCTAAGTAATGTCTCTGCTTTTAAATATGCTATCTAGGTTGGCCATAACCTTCCTTCCAAGGAGTAAGCATCTTTTAATTTCATGGCTGCAATCACCATCAGCAGTGATTTTGGAGTCCCAAAAAATAAAGTCTGACACTGTTTCCACTGTTTCCCCATCTATTTCCCATGAGGTGATGGGACCAGATGCCATGATCTTAGTTTTCTGAACGTTGAGCTTTAAGCCAACTTTTTCACTCTCCTCCTTCACCTTCATCAAGAGGCTTTTTAGTTCTTCTTCAGTTTCTGCCATAAGGGTGGTGTCATCTGCATATCTGAGGTTATTGATATTTCTCCCGGCAATCTTGATTCCAGCTTGTATTTCTTCCAGCCCAGCATTTCTCATGATAAGTTAAATAAGCATATAAGTTAAATAAGCAGGGTGACAATATACAGCCTTGACATACTCCTTTTCCTAATAGTCTATTGTATATATGTGCAAATATTCTGTTGTGTATATGTGCCACATCTTCTTTATCCATTCCTCTGTTGGTGGACATTTAGGTTGCTTCCATGGCCTGGCTATAATAAATAGGGCTGCAGTGAACATTGGGATGCATGTATCTTTTGTAATTATGGTTTTCTCTGGGTATATGGCCAGGAGTAGGGTTGTTGAGTCATATGGTAGTTTTACTTTTAGTTTTCTAAGGAACCTCCATATTGTTCTCTGAAGTGGCTGCATCAAATTACATTTCCACCAACAGTGTAACAGGGTTCCCTTTTATTCACACCCTCTCCAGTATTTATTGCTTACAGATTTTTTGATGATAGCCATCCATTCTGGCTGGTGTGAGGTGATACCTCATTGTATTTTTGATTTACATGTTTTCTAACAATTAGTGATGTTGAGCATCTTTTCATGTGCCTCTTGGCTATCTGTATGTCTTCTTTGGAGAAATGTCTATTCAGGTCTTTTGCCTATTTCTTTTTTTTTTTTTCTGATATTGAGCTGTATAAGCTGTTTGTATATTTGGAAATTAACCCTTTGTCAGTTGCCGCATTTGCAAATATTTTCTCCCATTCTTTTTTTTTTTGTCGTATTTATGATTTCCTTTGCTCTGCAAAAGCTTTTAAGTTTAATTAGGTTCCATTTGTTTATTTTTATCTTAATTTTCATTACTGTAGATGAGTGAAAAAACATCTTGCTGCGATTTATATCAAATAGTGTCCTGCTTATGTTTTCCTTTGAGTTTCATAGTGTTTGGCCTTATTTTAAGTCTTTAATCCCTTTTGAGTTCTGAGTCATGCTTTATCAACATCATACAGTCAAAGAGTTAGATTTTAAAATTTAATCTATTTTTCCTTATTAAAAATTTTATAGTTTGTGTGTAAGTGTTTGGTGGTTAATTCTCCAAATTTGCATATATACTTAAGTCAATTTCTTGATTTTTAGATGGTTTGTATTGAATTGCCACTGTGAAATTTGTATAAATTGACATACTTCCTTGTCACATCCTTACTTAATAATCTACTTTATTTAATAATATTTACTTTGTATTCTATAATTCTAATTCTCTGTCATTTAGACACATCCAATTTCTTTATTACACAATAAATCTCCTGAGATATTTATTTTAATTAATTTTTGTTTTTACTAAATTTTTTTAAAAAATTATAGAAATTAAAAAAATAATTTTTAAAAACAGTTCTCAGAATTTATATCTATTATATTCTTGATTCTCTCATAAGGTTTGACTTATAATAAACCTTGGCTACATATGCAATTTTGGAGTCCAATTTATTTCTAATAAAAGTTTGTAGACATTGTTGAGGAAAATTGGAAAAAGTTTTCCTCTGTTACATTTTCTTCAATATTAACATAAGTACCATGATCCCCCATGTGTCTCTTCCTGATCTATCACCTCTAATGACATGCATCTTTTATCTTCTTAATCCAATTCTTTTTGACTGTATTTTCAAAACCGTCTTCTAATTTTAGGTGCTTTTTATGTGGTTTTTATTTCTATAATGATTTTATTTCATTTTTTGCTTCCATTTATCATCTGTCAAATTATTTTATTGTCTCTCCTTTGGTTTCTTTGTCTTCTTTGAGCTTTTATTTTTCCCTTAGAGTTCAAGTTAACTTTATATGGGATTTATTTTCTTTGAAATTTTCTTCTGTAGGTTTCTTTGAAATGCCTCTTCTGATGTTTAATTTTCAACTAATTTTGCTGCTTCTATTCTTTTCTAACTTTCCTGTAATACCATAGTTTAGACCATGTGCTGGTTCTGTTGTTCTTCTTTTTAAAAAATATTTATTTCTTTATTTGGTGTGCCAGGTCTTAGTTGTGGCATGCAGGATATTTTAGTTGTGGCATGTGGGATCTAGTTCCCTTACCAGGAATTGAATATGGGTCCCCTGCATTGGGACTGAAGAGTCTTAGCCACTGGACCACCAGGGAAGTCCCTATTTTTCCTTTTATATTGATGTTTCTTGGGCCTGGGCCATCTACTTGCCCAACAGTAGTATGAGGAGGGGTGGGAGGAATGACCTAATCTTGCAATGCAGTCTCACACACTTTTTTTTTTCTAAATTATATTTATTTATTTTTTAATTTATTTTTTATTGAAGGACAATTGCTTTATAGGATTTTGTTGTTTTCTGTCAAACCTCAACATGAATCAGCCATAAGTATACATATGCCCGCTCCCTTTTGAACCTCCCTCCCATCTCCCTTCCCATCCCACTCCTCTGGGTTGATACAGAGCCCCTGTTTGTGTTTCCTGGGCCAGACAGCAAATTCCTGTTGGCTATCTAATTTACATATGGTAATGCAAGTTTTTGTGTTACTCTTTCCATGCATCTCACCCTCTCCCCATGTCCATAAATCTATTCTCTATATCTGTTTCTCTATCGTTGCCTTATAAATAAATTCTTCAGTACCATTTTTCTAGATTCCATATACATGCTTTAGCACACAATATTTATCTTTCTCTTTCTGACTCACTTCACACTGTATAATAGGTTCTAGGTTCATCCACCTCATTAGAACTGACTCAAAGGTGTTCCTTTTTATGGCTGAGTAATAGTCCATTGTGTATACGTACCACAACTTCTTTATCTATTCATCTGTCAATGGACATATTGATATTGTCACAGAGGTCTCTGAGACTATCCTCAGTTCTTTTCTTTCTTTTTAGTTTATTCTGCTCTTCAGAAATTATTTCTACCATTTTACCTTCCAGCTCACTGATTCATTCTTCTGCTTCAGATATTCTGCTATTGATTCCTTCTAGAGTATTTTTAATTTCAGTAATTGTGTTGTTCATCTCTGTATGCTTATTATTTAATTCTTCTAGGTCTTTGTTAATTGTTTCTTGCATTTTCTCCATTTTGTTTTCAAGATTTTTGATCATCTTTGCTATCATTATTCTGAATTCTTTTTCAGGTAGTTTGCTTATTTCCTCTTCATTTATTTGGACTTCTGTGTTTCTAGTTTGTTCCTTCATTTGTGTAGTATTTCTCTGCTTTTTCATTATTTTTTTTAACTTATTGTGTTTGAGGTCTCCTTTTCCCAAGCTTCAAGGAAAGTTGAATTTGTTCCTTGAAGAAGGTTGAATTCTTTCTTCCTTTTGGTTTCTGCCTTCCTAAGGTTGGTCCAGTGGTTTGTGTAAGCTTCCTATAGGGTGAGACTTGTGCCGAGTTTTTGTTTGAGTATTTGTTTTTCCTCTGATGGACAAGGCTGAGTGAGGTGGTAATCCTATCTGCTCATGATTGGGTTTGTATTTTTGTTTTGTTTGTTGTTTAGATGAGGCATCCTGCACATGGTGCTACTGGTGGTTGGGTGATGCTGAGTCTTGTATTTGAGTGGTTTCCTTTGTGTGCTCACCATTTGATATCCCCTAGGCTTAGTTTTCTGGTAGTCTAGGGTCTTGGAGTCAGTGC
Source organism: Giraffa tippelskirchi (assembly GCF_054371585.1). Lineage (NCBI taxonomy): Eukaryota > Metazoa > Chordata > Mammalia > Artiodactyla > Giraffidae > Giraffa > Giraffa tippelskirchi. The sequence goes on along the minus strand of NC_137276.1, from coordinate 186,737,907 downwards.
CTCCACTCCAAAGTCTCAAGGCTTGATCTCTGATCAGGAAGAAAGGTTCCATAAGTGGTTTGTTATGGCATTGAGTGAGACTAAAAGAAATATCTAAAAACAAGAAACCAAAGATGAACACTAGACAAATGGCAGTTAGAAAATCAGGCAAATAATAGTTAAAGTAATGGAATATACACATATACAAATACACCCATGAGCAAAGTCAAAGCAGTCCATCAAAAATAAAGTACAGTTGAATGACCTGGTGAACAAAAGAAATGAAAAATTATACTCACCAGTTAAGAACAAAATTAACTAAAGCACAAACTGGAAAACAAAACTGAAGCAAGTTGCCAAGTGGCGAATAAAGCAATGAAAACAAAACTAACAAATATGTTGAGAGGAAAGGAAAGAAAGAAAAGAAAGAAAGAGTAGATATGCAAAGTTAAATAGAGGTAGATGAAGAAGATTTATATACATTAAAGATTAACTGCAAGGGGAAAAGAACAGTAGGAAAGGCAAACAAAGGAACAAATGTAGAAAAACTATAATAGGTTTAGAAAAATTAAAAATTAAGATTATAAAAAAGAGAAAAGAAAAGAAAACAGAAGAAGAAAGAGAAAAGGAAAACTCCACAGAACTGCAACAGCCCAACGTAGAGGCAGAGATTTATAACAAAAATAAAATGTGTGACTGAATATGCACATATACACCCATAAGCAAAATCAAAACAGTCCAACAAAAATAAAATACAATAGATTGACACAGTGAACAAAGAAAACCAAAAATTATATCTACCAGAACAAAACTAAGTAAATCACAAACTGGAAAACAAAACTAAAGCAAGGTGCCAGTTGGGGAATAAAGCAATGAAAATATAACAAACAAATATGTTGAGAGGAAAGGAGAGAAAGAAAAGAAAGAAAGAATAGGTATGCAAATTTAAATAGGGGTAGATAAAGAAGATTTATATACATTAAAGATTAACTGCAAAGGGAAAAGAACAGTAGGAAAAGCAAACAAAAGAATAAATGTAGAAAAATAATAATAGGTTTAAAAAATTAAATATTAAGATTTAAAAAAGAGAAAAGAAGGAAAATAAAAGGAAAACTCCACAGAACTGCAAAAGCCCAACGTAGAGGCAGTTTATAACAACAATAAAAAATGTGGTTGAGGGGGAAAAAAGCTCAAAAGCGTAATTAGATTTCATAGTGCCAATAAAATTGACAACTACAACAGAAGGGGAAGAAAAAGGAAAAAAAAAATCCAATGATCCAAAAGAATCTACAGAACAAGTCTAAATATAAGAATAATTGTTTTCTTGAGTCACTGCTGTCTGAGTCCTTTCTCTCGCTGGGAGTCACAGTCCACCTTACTGTTAGTTCTTGCCTCCCATGTCTACAGCTATCAGAACTAGTGCATTTTCTTTTGTGGGACCTCTCAATGACCCTTTATATATTCCAAAGACACACAGTCTGCCTAGTTGATCCTGTAGACTTAATCTACAGCATGTACAGCTGGTGGGAAGGTTTTGGGTCTTCTTCCTTAGCCACACTGCCCCTGGGTTTCAATTGTGGTTTTATTTCCACCTCTACATGTGGGTTGTCCACTAGGGTTTGCTCCTGAGGCTGCCCTGGAGGACTTGGGTTTGCCCCTGTGAGAGCCAGGTGTGGAAGCGGTGCAGCTGCTTGGGTCACAGGGGTTCTGGTAGCACCAGGTATTTAGGGGAGTTGGCAGCTAGGGCAGCAGGAAATATAGTGCTCTAGAAGGGTGTGGCAACCAGTATTGGCCAATTCGCTCCAGTATTCTTGCCTGGAGAAACCCCCTCCCTGACAGAGAAGCCTGTCTACTGGGTCGTAAAGAGTCAGACACGACCAACGCGACCCTGCACGCAGAGACTTTTTTTGCCTGTGGCAGCTCTGCCCTGGTGAGAATTGAGCGTGAAGGTTGCGCAGTTACTTGGCTTATGGGGACCATGGTGGCACCAAGTGTGCAGGGACACGGACTGCCTCCACTGGAGGAGTTATAGCCCTATCAGAGTCTTTTTTTGAGCCTCTTGTAGCTGGCGATCTGAAGGCCTCTTTGGCTAGTCTTTCAGCTCCTCCCATTCAGGCACTTAGAGGCTTCCCTTGCCTGGGGTCCTTCTCTGTAGATTGGCGTGTCAGGCGTGTAAAGGAGCACCTTGGGTGGGGTTCTACTCTGTAGTTTAGTATAATTGGCCAGCCTTTCTATTGTTCAGCTGTGGATGCTGGCGTGTGGGGGAAGAGACACTATGGTGATGGCTCCACCCCCTATGTGTTACTAAGCTGTATCGCCTTGCTTCCATGGCTGCCTGGCTTTCCTCCATAGGCATTTCCCCCCACAATCTCCTCCCTCACCTCCCCTCAATCCATCTCTCCGCAGTCAACAGCAGCCCTCGCCCTGGGATTGCTCCATAATCCCTAAATTCCAGCTCCCAGTCGCTGCACCTTCCAGGGGACCAGCGTTCCTGTCCGGGTATATATGGCTGCGGCAAAGACTGTCTGATTCTCATTCTATTTAGGCTGCCACAGGTCAGCTATTTCACTCTCAGCCTTAAATGTTTCTCCTCTGACTCAGACAATTGCCCTGATGTGGGGATCGGACCCCTGCTTCAGTTCCCCCACCTGCTGAGGGCAGGTCCATTCCTACTAACGCTTCTATTTTTCCCCCTAGTTCCTTCATCCTACCAAGTTTTGCATGATTGTATATATTCTTTTCCACTGGTCAGGTACTCCTGTCTGCTCTCACCTGGTGTTTTGCATGCACTTCTGTTCCTGAAGGTGTATTCCTGATGTCGGTGGAGAGAGATGTACTCCATGTCCACCTACTCCTCTGCCATCTTGTTCTTCTCCACTTTTTTTTTTAACCAAAACCCCTCTATCATCATCCCTCTGATTCATGTCTCCCCTTAATTTGTTTATTTCTCTTTTGGGGGACAATCAAGTGGTCCTTGGGGGGAGCGGTGCAAGGATGGTTGGAATGTCAAAACTCTTCCACGGACAATCTAGCATGTATTTAATGCACATTTAGCTCCCTCCAGCAGTAGAATTGCAATTGCCATTTACCCTCTCTGCTGTTTTATGTTGAACTGCTTCCCAGTTATGAGGCACTACTATTGTTTTGGCAGATATTCTTTCTAGTTTATGATTCAGATTTGTGCATTCCCAGTTTCATTAGAGATGATGTTTCTTCTTCACATTTTGCTGCTTTCATTGTGCTTTGAGGAAGACTATTAAACAAAAAAACATTTATACCACTACCTTTAATTAGAAATCCCCATGCCAGTGGGGGATTTTTTTTTTTTGATTTTAAAGAAATCTAATCACAAATGATTTTTAAGGGACCCACGGTGACTAAATTCTGTGAAAAATTTATCAAAATATAAATCCACTAAGGCATCACCAAAATTTTCACTTAGAACTCAAGGGGTTTCTAGCTAGCAATAGTGTTCATTCAAGTTCATATTCCCAAAATATTATTATTATTGAGCCATTAACTCACAAAATGTTGGTTGGAATGTGTAAAACCAAAGATTGGGATAAGACTGCAAGTTTTAACTTTAGTCTAGTTAGTTTCAACATTGTTTAGTAGAAAATGAGGGAGTCATTGACATCTTTACAAGGGAAGTCATTTGATTGTAACTCTGGCTTCCCCAGTGGCTCAAATGGTAAAAAATTTGTCTGCAATGCAGGAGACCTAGCTTCTATCCCTGTGTCAGGAAGATCCCCTGGAGAAGGAAATGGCACCCGACTCCAGTATTCTTGTCTGGAGAATTCCATGGACAGGGGAGCCTAGTAGGCTACACTCCATACGATTACAAAGTGTCAGATACAACTGAGCGACTAAAACTTTCACTTTCACTTTTACTGTTCAAGAAAGATGGATTGAAGAGAGAAGAGAAGAAAAATTAGCAGAGAGGAGACTGATTAAGGGGCTCCTGCAATCATATTTTTGGAATTTGTATCATGTTTTTCACTGACTACATCAGATTTACCAATCCTGAAATAGAGAATAAAAAGAGCAAAATATTACCTATATTTGGCAAACCCTCTAGTGTAAATGACATTTGTCACAGTTCCCCTGCTTGTCCATTACTAAAATACTACAAGTTCCAATTTTTACTCAGAACAATTGATGGCTACCTGAAATGCATATAATACTCTGGACCAAGATGATGACATAGGAAGCCCCTAAATTCCCTTCCTCCCACTTACACACTGAATTTGTGGTTATACATGGAGCAGTTCCTTCAAAGAGGAATCCAGAAACTAGTTGAGTGACTCCTACACATGGGGAGACTAAGAGAATAGCCACATTGAAATAGGTAGGAGAGACTGAGACATATTCTTGCCATAATTCCTACCCCCATCAGAGCACCATATAGTTAAGAGAGAACCCCTAACTCCCAAATTATCCATGAGGAGTGAAGGCTTTGAACCACTAATATACAGCCCAGACTTTTAAGGCTTCCACACCTAGGGAATAAGTCTCCCAAATCACCTAGTTCTGAAATCCAGTGGGGCTTATGTTCATGAGTCCTACAGGATTATAGCAAACATAGAAGTAGTTTTTAACAGGTTTGCAGACACTAAATGCAGCCATACCTTCCTTGGCTCAGTGCAGGGAGCAGGCAAAAACAAAAAAGGCCAATTTTCTATTGCCAGTATGCCAATGTATATTGTGGATACACAATATAAAGGATGTAACTTGTGACATTGAGAATGTAAAATGTGGGAGAAGGAAATGTAAAAATGTAGAGCTTTTGTATGCACTTGAAGTTGAGTTGTTACCAGCTTAAAACAGACTGTTATATGTGTAAGATGTTTCATGTAAGCCTCACGGTAACCACAAAGCAAAACCTATAGTAGACACACAAAAGATAGAGGAGTCAAAGTATCAAATGATTTTAGATCATCTGATGATCTAAAAATAATCAAATCACAAGGAAGAGATAAAGAGAGGAAGAAACAAAGGGACTGCAAAATAATCAGAAAACACTTAACAAAATGGCAATATTCAGTCAAAACCTATCAGTAATTACCTTAAATAAAAATGGATAAGATTCTCCAATTAAAAGATAGAGTGGCTGATTGGATAAAAGAACAAGACCCAATTTTATGTTGCCTGAAAGAATATCACTTCAGCATTATGGACGCACGGCCTGAAACAGAAGGGATGGAATGAGATTTCCCATGTAAATGTAAACAAAACAAAACCAGGAATAGCTATTTCTGTATCAGGTAAAATAGAGTTAAAACAAAGACAGTAACTGGAGATAATATTTCTGGCTTTGAAGATGAAGAAAAGGACTCATAAGCCAAGGAGTGTGAGTGGCATCTAGAAGCTGTAAAGGGCAAGGAAATGGATTCTTTCCTAGAGCTTCCAGAAAGGAATGATACCCTACAGACTCAATTTTATTCCAGTGAAACCCATATTAGAGCTGTTGGATGATAAATTTGTGTTGTTTTCAGTTCAGTTCAGTCTCTCATTCGTGTCCAACTCTTTGCGACCCCATGAACTGCAGCACACCAGGCCTCCCTGTCCATCACCAAATCCTGGAGTTTACCCAAACTCATGTCCATTGAGTCGGTGATGCCATCCAACTATCTCATCCTCTGTCATCCCCTTCTCCTCCTGCCCTCAATCTTCCTCAGCATGAGGGTCTTTTCAAATGAGTCAACTCTTCACATCAGGTAGCCAAAGTGTTGGAGTTTCAGCTTCAACATCAGTTTTTCTAAGGAACACCCTGGACTGATTTCCTTTAGGATGGACCGGTTGGATCTCCTTGCAGTCCAAGGGACTCTCAAGAGTCTTCTCCAATACCACAGTTCAAAAGCATCAATTCTTCTGCGTTCAGCTTTCTTTACAGTCCAACTCTCACATCCATACATGACTACTGGAAAAACCATAGTCTTGACTAGACGGACCTTTGTTGGCAAAGTCATGTCTCTGCTTTTTAATATGCTGTCTAGGTTGGTCATAACTTTCCTTCCAAGGAGTGCTGCTGCTGCTAAGTCGCTTCAGTCGTGTCCGACTCTGTGTGACCCCATAGATGGCAGCCCACCAGGCTCCCCCGTCCCTGGGATTCTCCAGGCAAGAACAGTGGAGTGGGTTGCCATTTCCTTCTCCAGTGCATGAAAGTGAAAAGTGAAAGTGAAGTCGCTCAGTCGTGTCCAACTCAGCGACCCCATGGAGTGCAGACAACCAGGCTCCTCCGTCCATGGGATTTTCCAAGCAAGAGTACCGGAGTGGGTTGCCATTGCCTTCTCCACCTTCCAAGGAGTCTTTTCATTTCATTGCTGCCATCACCATCTGCAGTGATTTTGGAGCCCCCAAAATAAAGTCAGCCACTGTTTCCACTGTTGTTTTAAGCCACTATATTATAATAATTTGTAATGACCTAGACACCTACTGGAATAAAACTATACCTATAAGAACTATGTGCTTAGTTGCTCAGTCGTGTCCGACTCTTTGTGACCCCATGGACTGTAGGCTCCTCTGTTAATAGGGATTCTCCAGGCAAGAATACTGGAGTGGGTTACCATGCCCTTCTCCAATGGATCTTCCTAACCCAGGGATCAAACCCAGGTGTCCTGCATTGCACTCAGGTTCTTGGCTGTCTGAGTCACCCGGGGAAGCCCAATAGGGATTATACCTATAGGAATATATATATGAATTATAGCACAAAATATGTCACTGCCCATATTTTGCCAATTCAATGTTGACAATTTGAGGCAAAATATGGAAAATACTGTAGAGACAATGACAAAAGCCCTCTAAAAGTTGAGAGCAAAAGAAGGACAAAAAGGACTTCAAGAAGTAGGGGACATTTGATCTGGGTTTTTGAGGTTTAATACAATTTCAAGAAGTAGACATGGGGAAGACAAATTCTAAGCAGAAGAAATAACAAATAACAAAAGTAAGCAAGTGTGGAAATATATGCTATGTTGGAATAGAGATAGTATTATGGTATGGTTGATTTGTTTAATATTGCTAAAATATTTTACTGTTAAATGTTTTTTTGAATTAAAAATTTATAAAGTATTCAGAATGCAGTGATATAGAGAAGCTTAGGCTGGAACCAGATTGTAAAAGGTTTTGAATATTAGACAAAGTCCATTATTTTTATCTAACACATTAAAAATAATAAATTGATATATTAAAAACCTGTTGCTTTTTAAGAAAGAGGTAGAGCCTTAGTCAACAATTACTTTAGAAAGGAAAACTGGCTGAGGAAGAAAGGGAAGAAAGATTAATTGGCAGGAGAATAGTTAGAAGGGCACTGAGCCTATCTAGATGAGGTTCTCTATCTTGTGGACCTTCGGGCATTTGTGAAATTCAAGGCCAATGTGCTTAACTTAAAATTATATTTACCAGCAATGTAATTAACTTGAAACATATTACTTCAGTTAGCCTGAATGCTGAAATAATTTTGATCTTCAGAGCCAGCTTGATTTTCTTGGTTGTACAGGAGGAGAGCCTCTTATATTTTCTACCTTCCTTGGTTTGGCTGTAATCCTGCTCAGTACTCTACCATGATCTCTGAGATCATTCTGCTTCTATTCTTATGATGTCCATTACCTGTATCGTTAGATGCTGCCTGCCTCAGCTGTGGGCAACTTGTACTTCAAGGCTCTTGAAAACTTGTAAATTTCTCCAGAAGAAGTAAAAATAATTTCCTTGAGTTTATTTTTTCTCTCTGTGCTTTTCTTCTTACCAACTGTCTCCTGCTTTTTTTCCTATCTCTTGTGTTCTGTGAAGCACTTCCCTCTTCAACCATTCCATAGACTCCTTTGTTTAGGTCACGTCTCACAAGGAAAACCTTCAGCTTTATTTTTATGGTGTCATTCTAGATGGGAAACATTTCAGAGGAGGTAGGTTTTGTGACAAGGGATTGATTGGGTTAGGATGAGAAGGAATGTGAGGATAAAGATAGTTGGAATATTTCACCTGGGTGCCTGGGAGAATGTGATTCATTAACAGATAATGAAAATTAAGGAGGGAACTGATTTAGCTGGCCAAGGTTTGATTTTAGAACATGTTGAATGTGAGACTGTAAATGCCTCATTTTAGTGAAGCTGAATAGCAGACATTTGGAAATGGCAGTGTGGCCTGGTAGAAATAATGATTCTATGGTAAAAATTGCTGGCAGATGTAAAGGAGGATAATTTTAGAAGTGAAAATATGTGAGGTGAGACATGGTGAAGAAGAGGAGGGCCAAAGAAAGAAACAGATCATGGGCAGGTTGCTTTGTTATCCTTGACAGTCTTTTTTTCTTCTATTGGTAAGAAGTTTGGCTGTTTCACTGAGGATGTCTTCTGGCCAATTTAAAGCAACTAGAAGTCAGTGTTCTTGCTCTTGGACCCACTGCTCTTGTCATTTTGCCTAGGATATGGGGATCTGACAAATTGATTCTCTAGTGGCCTATCTCATTCAGTGCCATTTTGCCACTAAAATTAAAAGTCTGCAACCTGATCTGCATGTTCTGGTAAACATTCTGCCTATACCTAGCAAAGTCTCTTGAAGTTAATCCTGAGAGGGAATATCTGAATACTCTTTTCCCTTTTGACTCTATGGCAATAAGCAGTAATTAAAATGCAGTCTTTTGAATGGAAAAAAATGATCTGCACCCATGTTGGTATGTTCTGGGAATACTTCAATGCCTCCAAATCACTTTTGCTCTAATATATTTCTTTATACTAATGGCTAGCTCAGTTGCACCCATGTGAAAAGTTTTTAATTTTGTTAAATTTATGCTTGAAGCTGTTGGAAATTAGAGCTTTGCAGGGGTTCCTTCCCTCCTTTCATTGTAATTCTCATGTGAATTTCTCCCCTGCAAAGTTATGCAGCTCTCCATCTGGCCATATTCATAAGCTATCTTTCTCATAGAACTTTGATGAAATGCATCAGCTTCTTTGGAATCAGATTAGCATCTTGATCTGAGAGCTTTCCAGGCTCTTTCTGCTGACAAGAGTTGAAAACCTCATAAATAAAAATACTGCTTTGTTTGCCTCTATGTTGTGATGGACTCTGTGGAAGAGAAAGACAATTAGATTTAAACATCTTTTCATTTGATGTTACAGATACTCTCTTCTTCCGTGACTTGACATTAATGCCATCTCTTCTAGTGTTATCTACCATGAAGATTGTGTAATGGCCCAGGAAAGTTAAATAGCACCCTTCAAACTAGCACTCGCTTCTTCTAACTACTCTAGAAATCTTCTCAATGGAAGATGTGGATTCTTTGTGTGTCTTTATCAATTACTATCATTCTAATTAAGGTAATGCTGAATTAATTTGTTTTCTCCTCAGAATTTTCATGTCCAAAAAATAGTCAATAATAATTGATCATCTGTTTTGAATAAAACACCATAATAAAGTCTACATATGTTAGACTGTAATTAGATACTCTATGTCTCTTGTTAGCATAGGTTAATAATTTGTAGATGACATTTAAGCACGTAAGGCAATTCTGGGACACATAATTCAGACTTAGGTTCTGCTTAACTCGAGATACAATTGAATAAAATTGAGATGAAACTCAATTTGACTTTAGCATCATGTTGTTTGTGATTTTCCTACTTTTGTATTAAAATGATTTGGGGGAAGGTGAGCTTATTACTATTATTAATATATCTATGGTAAAGTTATTGATTATAATAATTTATATTTTTTGAGAATAAAGTGGTTAGGGTCTGGAAGAGTACTCTGACTGTAAGATTTGGAGAAATATCAGTCAGGACATCAGCATTGTGGCAGCATGAGATGTTCATTTCAATCTACAATCAATAAAATGTCTATAACTCACCAAAAGTTCTGCTGCCAAACATATTAGGATGCTGGAAAATTCCACTTATCCATATATCTAAAGCTGGGTGTATTGAAGCAAATGGAGGAGGAAAAACTGGGGGGACAGTGAAGATAGTGACTGTGATAGTGCACCCCTAGCCACAGCAGCTGAGCCTGCCAGCTCAGAGAACCCAGGATCAGGAGAAGAAGCTATGCACATAATCTGGATTCCTGGCCACAGCAGTGTCCATGGCCACAGAGAAGTGGACAGCAGCATCATGGCCTATGACCCTATCCATCCAGCTGTGGAAGCACCTGTGTCTCTGGCCCACCAATCTGCAGTAGCGGCACCTGTGAACCTGACAAGGCCAGAGGTAGCAGAGACACCCTTGTCTTCCCCCCTTTTCACCTGTGGTGTCAGAGGCTGCAACACCAGTCAAGGTGGAAGCGCCAGCCATCCCTGTGTTCCAGACAGCCATGCCAGCAACAGCTGTGACATCAGCAGCAGCAAGGCACTGGAGACCCAAGAGGCATAAGCAACAGCAACAGGGGCACTGGGCAATACTTCTGGCAGAGGTGGTAGATGATAAAAAGTGCTGATCTTAAATATAACCAGAGTCAGCTCAGGTTGGGGCTTCCCAGGTGGCACTAGTGGTAAAGAACCTGCCTGCCAATGCAGGAGACGTAAGAGATGTGGGTTCTATCCCTGAGTTGGGAAGATCCCCTGGAAAGGGGAATGGCAACTCACTCCAATATTCTTGCCTGGAGAATTCCATGGACAGAAGAGCCTGGTGGGCTACAGTCCATAGGGTCGCAAAGAGTCAGAGACGACTAAAGTGACTTATCACAGAACAGCACAGCTCGGGTAAGAGAAAGCAAAAATTTGTGCTATAGCACAATGTACTGAAAAACAAAAGAAAGACCTTTAATTACTAATGGTGAATTGTCAGAATCAAGTAAAAAAAGCTTTGCCTAAAGGAGAAATGTGTTTGTTACCTCAGATGCACAGGTAGAGGAACAACCATCAAGCACATGAAGAAACATGGTATCATGGTATCACAAAAAGAAGATGTTATAACTCCATAAACTGAACTTAAAGTCATGGAATATTTTGACTGAATTAACAGAGAATTCAGAAGAGCTGTCATGAATAAACTCAGTGAGCTACAAAAGAACTCAGAAAGGAAATTCAGTGAGCTTAGGAATAAAGATAATGAATAGAAAAAATACTTTACCAAAGAGATTGAAGCTATATAAAAAGAACCAAACTGAGATCTTGGAGCTGAAGAACTCGGTAAATGAGTTGAAGAACTCATTCAGGAACATAGAAGACAGAGATAGTGAGCTCAAAGATAGAAATATAGAGATACAGTTAGAAGAGGAAAGAGAACTACGATATAAAAAATTGAGGAGATTCTGTGAGAACTATATGACTTCATTAGGAAGCTCAACATAAGAATAATTGGTATTACAAGTGGAGAAGAGAGAAGCAAGCAGAGAATTTACTTAAATAATAGCTGAGAATGTTCCAAACCTGGGGAAAGAACTGGATATATAAGTCCATGAAGCTTAGAGAACACCTGATTACCTCAACACAAAAAGACTTTATCAAAGACACATGATACTAGAACTGTCAAAAGTGAGTGACAAAGAATTTTAAAGATAGCAAGGGAAAAAGGACAGTGACCTACAAAGGAACCCTCACTAGGATATCAGCAGATATCTCACCAGAAACCCTATAGGCCAGGATAGAGTCCAATGATCTATTAAAAATATTGAAAGATAATGTTCAGCAAGAATACTCTATCCAGCAAAGGTATTATCATATCTGGAGGAGAAATAAATGCTTTCTCAGACAAACAAAAGCTGAGGGAGTTCATCACCACTAGACCTGCCTTATAAGAAATGTTGAAAGGAGCTCTCCTACCTGAAATGAAAAGGAAAAAGTAATTAAATTCTATATCAGAATAGGCTGTTAAATACTTAATTATAGCATACAGGTTAAAGGCAAAGAAGTCAGTAAGAATAACTGTAGCAACTTCAGTTTGGTTATAAACTCACAAAATAAAAAGGACTAATTTGAGCCAAAAAAAACATAAAAGGGGAAGAGGTCAGAGCTTGTATAGGCAAAAGAAAATAAAATGCTATCAGTAGGAAAAGGACTATTTTATTTATGAGAATTTATATACAAACTTCATGATAATCACAAAACATAAATCTAGAGCAGAGATACAAAACATAAAAAAAAAAAAAAAATGGAACTGAGCAAACATCTTAGAAAACCACCAAACTAAAATGGCAGGTAGAAACATAAGAAAAAGAAAAATGGAGGTATAGAGCAACCAGAAAACAGAAGATAAAATGGCAGTACTAAGTCTCATTTATCAACAGTTGCTCCAAGTGTAGATGGATTGAACTCATCAATCAAAAGCCACATAATTACTGGCTGGATTAAGAAAACAAACAAGACCCAATGTTATTCTATCTCTGGGAGACTCAGTTCTGAAGTTCAAATATAGGATCAAAGAAAAGGAATAAAAGATTATACTCCAAGCAAACGGCAGCCAGAAGAAAGTATGATGTAGCCATACTTATGTCAGACCATCAAGCCAAAAATGGTAACAGGAGATAAAAATAGATACTATATTATGATAAATGGGTGAATTTATCAAGAAAACATAACACTCAGTAATATATGTGTACCTAATATAGGAGCACCAAAATATATAAAGCAGTTATTAACAGATCTAAAGGGGAAAACTGACAGCAACACAATGATAGCAGGGGTTTTAACAATCCACTTATGTCAATGAATAGATCACCCAAACAGAAAGCTTGTTTCAACAAGGAAACACTGGCCAAAAATAAAATACTAGACCAGATAAGGATTTACAAAGAGCATTCCATTCAAATGCAGCTTAATAATGCATTCTTCTCAAGTGTGCATGGAACATTCTTAAACAGAGACCTAATGTTGGAACACAAAATGTCTCAACAAATTTAAGAAGAGTGAAGTACTGAATAATATCAAGAATAATATCAAGCATCTTTTTCCGACCACAATGAAATTAGAAATCAACTACAAGAAGAAAGCTGAAAAAACCACAAATAGGTAAAGACTAAACAACATGCTGGGCTATGCTTAGTTGTTCAATTGTGTCCAACTCTTTGTGACTCTATGGATTTTAGCCCGCCAGGGGCAAGAATACTGGAGTGGGTTGCCATGCCCTCCTCCAGGAGATCTTCCCAACCCAGAGATTGAACCCAGGACTCCTGCATTGCAGGCAGATTCTTTACTATCTGAGCCACCAGGGAAGCCCAAGAATACTGGAGTGTGTTTCCATGCCCTCTCCCAGAGGATCTTCCTGACCCAGGAATCGAACCAGGGTCTCCTGCATTGCAGGCGGATTGTCTACCAGCTGAGCACCAGGGAAGCCCTAAACAATAAGCTAATGAACAACTATTGAGCCAGTGCAGAAATTAAAGAAGAAATCCATAAATACCTGACAAGTGAAAATGAAAATACAACACACAAAAATCTATGGAATGCAGCAAAAGCCATTCTAAAAGGGGAGTTTATAACAATACAGACCTACCTTGAGAAAGAAGAAAAAAATCTCAAAAAACCTAATACACCTAAAGAAACTAGAAAAAAAGAACAAACAAAGCCCAAAGTTAGTAGAAAAAAGAAAAAATAAACATCGAAGTAGGGATAAATGAAACAGAGACTAAAAGACAATAGAAGAAGAGCAATGAAACCAAGAACTGGTTCTCTGAAAAAATAAACAACATTGAAAAGCCTTTAGCTTGACCAAGAAAAAAATAACAGAAGACTCAGGTAAATAAAATCAAAACCAAAAGAAGAAAAAATTACAGTGCAAGCCACAGAAATACAAAAGATTATAAGATAATACTGTGAACAGCTATACACCATCAAATTGAACAACCTAGAAGAAATGGACAAATTCTTAGAATCATACCACCTTCTAAGACTGAATTATGAGAAACAGAAAATCTTAATAGACTGATAATTTGTAACGAAATTAAAACATTAATCAAAAACTTCCCCCAAACCAAATGGCCAAAATTAGATGGGTTGGCAGGAAAATTCTAATGAACATTCAAAGAATAATTAACACCTGTCCTCAAACTCTTCCAAAAGCCTGAAGAGAAGGGAATACTTCCTAATATATTTTACAAAGCCAGCATTCATACTGATACCAAAAGCAGACAAAAACAACACAAAATAGATAATTACAGGCCAATGTCTCTGATGAACATAGATGCAAAAAATCCTTAACAAAATATTAGCAAACAATACAATAATACATCAAAAGGATCATAAACCATGATCCAACTGGACCTATTCCATGGATGCAAGGATGATGGTTCAATAGCCACAAATCAATCAACATGATACACCATATTAATAAAACAAAAAATAAAAATCACACAAACATCTCAATAGATGCATTAAAAGCATTTGACAAGATTTAACAGCCATTTATGATAAAACTCAATAAAATGGGTATAGAAGGAATGTACCTCAATGTAAGAAGATAATATATGACAACTCACAGCTAACATCACACTCAATGGTTAAAAAGCTGAAAGCTTTTCCTCTAGGATCAGGAGCAAGACAAGGATGCCCACTATCCCTACTTTTATTCAACATGGTATTGGAATTCTTAGCCACAGAAATCAGATAAGAAAAAGAAATAAAAGGCAACTAAATTAGAAGAAAAGTAGTAAAACTGTCCCTCTTTGCCAATAACAGTACTATATATAGAAAACCATAAGTGCTGCACCAAAAAACTATTAGAACTAATAAGCAAATTCAGTGAAGTTTTAGGTTATAAGATTAATACACAGAAATTTGTTGCATTTACATACAGTACTAAAGAGCTATCAAAAAGAGAAGTCAAGAAAACAATTCATTTAAAAATTGCATCAAAAATAAAAAAAATACCTAGGAATAAATTTAACCAAGGAAGTGAAAGACCTGTACACTGAAAACTTACATTGTTGAAAGAAATTGAAGAAGAGACAAAGAAATGGAAAGATTTTCTGTGCTCATGGCTTGGAAGAATTAATATTGTTAAAATGTTCATATCACCTAAAGCAATCTGCAGATTCAGTGTAATCCCTATCAAAATTCCAGGAACATTTTTCACAGAAATAAGACAAAAAAACCCTAAAATTTGTATGGAGCCACATAAGACCCCAAAGAGAAAAAAGAACAAAGGTAAAGGTATCACACTCCCTGATTTCAAATTATTCTAAAAAGTTATAGTAATCAATACGACCTGGCATTGGCAAAAAAAAAAAAAAAAAATAGACACTGAAATCAATGGAACAGAGTTGAGATCCCAGAAATAAACCCATATAAATATGGGCAATTAATTTATAACAGAGGAGCAAAGCACATACAATAGGGAAATGATAGTCTCTTCAATAGATAGCGTTGAGGAAATCTAGACAGCCATATGCAAAAGAATGAAACTAAAGCACTCTCTCACACCAGGCACAAAAATCAACTCAAAATTGATTAAAAACTTGAAACAATAAAATTCCTAGAAGGAAACATAGGCTGTATGCTCTCTGACATTTTACCAATATCTTTTTCGTTGTCTTCTCAGTCACGGGAAACAAAAGGGAAAATAAACAAATGGGACTACATGAAACTAAAAAAACTTCTGCACAAAGGAACCTAAAAAAAACTTCTGCACAAAGGAACCTATCAACAAAACGAAAAGTCAGCCTACTGAATGGGGGAGTATACTTGCAAATGGTATATTTGGTAAAGACTGATATCCAAAATATGTGAATAACTCATATAACTCAATAACAAAATGACAATTTGATTAAAAAAAACTGGCACAGGGTTTGAATACAAATGAACAACAGACACATGAAAAGATGATCAATATCACTAAAATTAGGAAAATTCAAATAAAAACCATAATAAGATATCATCTTATGCATGTTAGAACGGCTATTAATAAAATAGCAAGAAATTGCAAGTACTGGAGAGGGTATAGACAAGGAAACCCTCATATACTGTTGGTGGGAATGTAAATGTAAATTGGTACAGCAATTATGGTACACAGTATGGAGATTCCTCCCAAAATTAAGAATAGAACTATCACATGATTCAGCTATTTCACTTCTGGGTCTTACCTGAAGAATATGAAAACACTAATTTGAAAAGATATATGCATCCCTAAGCTTATTGCAGCAATATTTACAATAGCCAAGATACGAAAACAACCTAAGTGTGTATCAGTGGATGAATGGATAAAGAAGATATATGTTATAACCAATGTTACCTCAATTAAAAAAGTGTCTCTGAAGTAAAAAAGTTGAAGAGATTTAGGGAAAGAAGAGTATGTAGTCTCAAAAACAAAAATCTGAAGGACAACACAAAGAAAACAAGCAGATGTTGGCTGGAGTGTAGTTCCTTGATCTGTTGAAAAAATATCTATAATTGAGTGATGAGGATGAATATGACTACTAATAATCAGACTCATTCAAGAAAGAGCTGATGGAGAGACATGTGGAAAGGCTAGAAAAAATAATTTTGTGTAATTTGAGGCATATTCAAATGTCTCAGGATAACTTGGAATTTTAAAGCTTTTCTGAAAATAGAATTTTAAATATGATATTTGTCTCATTTACATTCTTGAGGCAGGTATCTTACAAGCTACTTTCTACCTTTAAATAACTCCAATTTATCTTCATACACTTTGAAAACATTTTAAAAATCAATTTTCGCAGAAAATAGTTTATTTTATTTTCTGAAGTGTGGAGAAATTTATAACTCATTGCCGTTACATATGCTACTGCTGCTGCTAAGTCGCTTCAGTCGTTTCCTACTCTGTGTGACCCGATAGAGGGCAGCCCACAAGGCTCCGCAGTCCCTGGGATCCTCCAGGCAAGAACACTGGAGTGGGTTGCCATTGCCTTCTCTGACCTCTATATATGAGGACTTCCTAAAGTCAAACTCTACTTTGGGGGAAAGCAATTGCCTAAGAAAATGGTTAAAATTTTAGGCCAGTTTTGATCAGCAATGTATGCTTGAGTTATGCTGCCTAGTGATAGAAAACCAAGAGTAAGTTTTCTTAAAATACCAGCTATGATTTCAGAAAACTGTCAGGCTCCTCATGGTTTTATTATGGGAAAGGATCCTAATTGCAACAGAAATAAAAAATAGACAGGAGCCATATGGAACTTTACCCGTTTGCTGCCAAGAAATTGTCTTCCATTTTAAAAGCCAAAAACATCCAAGATGTATAGAGGAAAATAATTCTTTGTATATGCAATGATGCATTTGACTGAACAGCATTGATTAGAAAGATGGAATGAGATGTTTGTTTTTAAGAAATTATTTAATATGCTTGTTGTGAATTGAATTATCCCAAATGAATTTCCTGATCACAGAATTTTCATTTACTTTCAGTTAGCTTTAGATTTCCATTCATAAGCACACTTTAAATTAGCCCTTTACTTGTTAACTTCTACAGGATTTTGTGTATGGGGTAGAAGAGGAGTTTTTGTTTACACTGGAGAAAAGAGGATGATTTTATACTTTTTAAGATATATAAAGCATATATGAAATTAAGATGAAATAACTTGGCCCAGGTAACTTATGTTGGTTTGAAATCACACCATAAAACTGAATATTAGAATCAAATGAATTTGAATCTTATTAAATTGCATATGCCAATTTCTGACATGGAAATTATAGATTGAGGAACAAATGGGTCATAGCTCCATGTGAGATGGTGGTGTTCATAGTGTACTAGACCTAAAAGAAGGGAATCTCTGGGAAGGAGGGCTGAGCTTTATCTCTGAGGAGGGTACATCTTTTTATGCTAGAAAATGGAGGCTGAGGAAGAAGTCATGGAGCAAATGTACAGTTTTCTTCAGAAAACAGAAGACCTGAATAACTATGGTCTGACTTAGTTCATATATCTGTTTGTTTTACGTGGTTGATGTGTTTTTATTTGTATTGAGGTATCATATACCTGTAGAAAAGTCCACTTGTCATAATCACAAGTAAGTTTGGAGGTTGCTGTATGAAAGGAGCATGGGTCTGTAGAGAAGTTAGAGAAGGTCTCAGTGAAGGGAAATCTTTGCCTGCTTTTAAGAAATAGAACTAAATGACTTATAAATGCATAGTAGAGAAAAAAGAAACATAGCTTTAATTATACCTGGTGAACTATACATTTTGCTTGAAAGCTAAAATTGTGGTTGCAGTTATCCCTGCTGCTCTGGTCCTTTTTTAATAAATAATTTATTTGGCTGCATCTGATCTTAGTTGCAGCACACACCATCTTTGATCTTTGTTGTAGCACGTGCAATCTTTAGTTGTGGCATGGGAACACTTAGGTATGGTAGGTGGAGTCTAGTTCCCTGAGCAGGGATGGAACCTGGCCCCTCTGCACTGGGAGTGCAGACTCTTAGACACTGGACAATCAAGGAAGTCCCTTCTGATGTCACTCTGACTTTCAAAGGGTTTGGGGATTTATCACACTCATTTTTATGGTATTTTTCTTCTCTGTAGTGAGTGGTCCTTGTTTTTCTTCCTTTTATCAAACAGATTAAGGATGCACCCACTCATCTCTCTCTTCATTCTTTCTTTAGAACCTAATAAAGGGCCTCAGTCTTTGTTTCTTATAAAGGCCCTTGTGCAAAACTCTTTTATTTAGGCATTCCTGGAGACTCAAATGATAAAGACTCTGCCTGCGATGCAGGAGATTGTGTTCGATCCCTGGGTAGGGAAAATACCCTTGAGAAGCAAATGGTTACCCACTCCAGTACTCTTGTCTGGAGAATTCCATGGACAGAGGAGCCTGGTGGCTATAATCCACAGGATGGCAGAGTCCGACACGACTGAACAACTATTGCTTCAGTTTCTCATGACTTCTCAGAGATAGTTAGTCTTATGTTACCTTGAAAAATGGGCTTCCCTGGTGGCTCAGACAGTAAAGAATCTTCCTGGAATGTGGGAAACCTAGGTTCGATTCCTGAGTCAGAAAGCTCCCCTAGAGAAGGAAATGGCTACCTACTTCAGTATTCTTGCCTGGAGAATCCCATGGACAGAGGAGCCTGGTGGGATACAGTTCATGGGGTCACAAGGAGTCGGACATGACTGAGTGACTAACACACACACCCCTCCTTGAACAATGCTGTTTAATTCAGCATCCTAAACCATCTCTTGCAGCAACAGTTGCAGATGATCCCACATGGTATGGAACACCTGTATGGTCTCTTACCTTAGGATGAGTTCCCTGCCCATCAGGTGAGAGCTTCTAGGAGTGAACATGGGGTAGATTAGCTCTCTTTGGTGCCCTGGGGAAGATCTTCTGCTCCACCCATGGAAGAAAGAAATGCTAAAAATGCTTGAGGGATAGGTTTGCTGAACTGACTTTTTCCAAGTCTCCTTTTCTCTCTGTTCTCCAGTTAGTGGATCTATAAGAATGAATGTGTATGTTTGTGTGAGTGACTCACACATCCTAATATAGAACTTTATAGAAATGAATTTCAGTGTTTTTTTTTTTTTTTAACACAAGACCACATCAAAGAAAGAGAAACACTCTTGAGCTGTTGACAGGCTTTCACCACTTATTATGTGACAAAGGAAATGTCAGTAACTTAAAAGAAATTTTAAGATCAATGTGTCTGAGCTTTTCTAATTTTAAAATTCTTTACAAAATCTTGTCAAAAAGATTATGTAATGGTAACAAGGAGGCTGAAACTTCTCCGGGCAATGGAAACTTTCTTTGTTTCCTTTGAGAGCAAAAGATATAAAAGTGGAGCCTTATTCTGGGGAGACACCCCCACCCCCACCCCAGCGCGGGTGTCAGTGTCTGTTAGTTATGTGCAGATATTGCTTTTTAGGAGCTACTGCTCTTACTTACAGGGAAACAAAGACTTGGTTACAGCCATGTATTTGCAAGAGCCATGGTGAAATAATTGGTGAGGCAAAGGTGATAAATAAACCAACTGTTGGAGTAGTTCAGTCCTAAATAGGCTTTCTGCTGAGGTGACCTGAAGTTGCCCTAATTCTTCCTTTGTTCCAGCTGTATAGATTGGCTTAGAAATGTTGTAGAAGGTTGACATGTCAGACTGTGACTTTATTCTGTCCCTGGAATAACCAAGGATATTTTAGAAAATCAATTTGCTGTCTCCAGGAGGGCTCCACTGAAGTACAGGAACATAGTCTTTTGGGGAAAAATTCCTGTGAAGATGGACATGGTTTCATTTTTGTTTCATTAGCTCTTACTGCAGAGAAGATGATGGATAAACTTAGTTATTTGCTGCTTCTCTTGTTAAGGATTTTATCCATTTCTTTTCAATGTAGAAGAATATGGGAGCCTAAATGTGATTACTGAGATTTGTCATTTTCAGAAGCTCAGGGATCTCCCTGAAATAAACTAAAGGCATCTGCTTTCAACACTCATGTCTATAAAACCACAAGTGAGAGGGAAATGTGTGAACTTTCAAACCCCAGACATTGCTGCATTTAAAAAGAATTATTGCTATGACTATTGAAATATTTTCCTCCTAAGTCTCTGTTTATGCTTTGTGCATGTATATGTGTTTGCTCTGGTGTATTTCACCTATTCAAGAATTCTGAATTCAAGAATTTTGCATGTGATTAATGTAAAATGAAAAACTTAGCCAAATATCCTAACACACACATTATTTATAGAAATTAAAGTATATATACTCCCATTTTTATGAAAATTTTTTACCTTAAAGCAATTTTATGAAAAATCCATCTTTTTGTCTGCTTTGTTGTTCTAAGTCTGCCTTATAAAAATTATGACTTTTTTAAAAAGATGTGACACTCTTAAAACAAAATGAGGTAAAGTAAAATTCAGAAGTACCCAAAGTTTCTTTTCATTTTATTAAGCAGTGTCTGTGGTGAAAGTTTTCCTGGAATGAGTCTGAAGAGAGCAGTTCTATAGGATGCTAGTGATGTCTCTTAACTTTCTTTGGCCTTTGTTTCCTCTCTTACAGAGCTGGAGACATAGGAACAATCTCTATGGTCCCTCCCCCGTCAGCCCCTTCAGCCCCAAACACTGTATTTCGCTTTCTCTGCTATGCACACAACACTAGCCAACATTCCTTTGGGAAGGATACTTGCAGTGTGTAGCTCTGGTTTCAAATAGTATTCAAGAGAGAGAAAACTGTGAGATGGCAGATCCAGCATTTTCAAATTTTAAAGCTCAACTGAGAAGAAAAGAATTCATCCAGAGAAGTATATAAGCTCCATTTGACTAAATCTGCGCACTTTCCACACACTTCCATTAGGGAAGGGGTGGACCCATCTCTAATGGTCGCAGTTGACAGTGTTGATTGTACAATATTTTGACTTGCGCTTCAGAGTTCCCTCATCATCTCCATCTATGTCCATGGGTAGCTCTTGAAGTACAGCAGCTGTGCCATCTGTTTCAAATATTATTTCAGCCCTCACTGTTTTGGGATAAATTTCATAAAGTGTATTGCACACACACACATTTAATTGAACAAACGAGAAGCCTTTCCAGTCTAAAAAAGCTTCCTAAATGACAAGAAGTGTCCAATTTCCATTCAAATGGTTACTCCGGGGCTTTAAAATGGGTGAATTCATCTAACAGAGGCTGGTGGTGTATTTTGAGGCAGATGGCTTGATTCTGTGAAGAAAAAAATTAAGTGGATTTTACTATCAATCTTATTTTTTTTTTTGGCAAAAGACTGACATAATAAAGATGTGTATTACTGAGAATGCTTTTTAATAATGATTCTACCTTATGTTTTCCCCCAAGAATATGGTTAACTGACTAGGAAAATCTATTTAGAGATTTTATGTTTATCTATAATGATCAGCTTAGGAAAAAAAAAGAAGCCCACTAAAAAACTGCTGAAATACAAAAGGAAAATAATGCTCTACAACTTTCTAAAGGAGTCCAAGAGGAAAGGAATGCTCAAGTTAATCTGCTTGTTCTCTTGCTAAATAGTTGGGAAATCAGTAAGTTGACTACTTTGAAGGAAGACGAAGGGATTTCATTTCATGCGGGAATATCTTTAGAGGAGTATCTTCAGCAGGTGTTTCAGGATGTCCTGTCTGAGGCACTTGATATATTTAATATCAGCAGTTTTAGAGATGAGTCACTGAAATTGTTATGTGTACTCTCAAATTTAGACTCATGTCAGCACATGTCAAAATTATGTCAAAAGTTCTGTGTTCTAAAGGTGGTGTCAAGTCTTGCTTGCTTTATGAACATTATAGTTTCTTCCTACCAAATCTACTTGGCTTTTCTTCCATTAGTAATTTGCAGAATTGACTGAGTTCTTGGTTAGTTCTTGATTGATTTTAACTAATCACGTGTCTCATCCCTCTTGGAAATGATTGGTCAGCAGCTTTGGCCTAAGCCAATCAACCCTTTGCTTTCTTTGGAATCAATTTTTAGCTTAGGGCTAAGCATATGACTTAAGTTGTCCCAATCAGTCTGAAAGAAAAAGCATTTCTCTGATAACTTGGAAAAGGTGCTTTCTTCCTTCTGGTAGACATGGATAGAAAAGCATGTAGCTATTATTGCTACTGACAACTTCTTGGAAACATAAAGAAAGCTGACCTTAGGATGAAGTGAACAGCACAGATAGTAGCATGAAATGTAGGAAGAGCTTTGATAACTTGTGAGACTTTGAGTCCATTGCTCTAAAGTCCACTGTGCCTCTGGACTTCCCTAGTGTTAGCCACCGCTCATGGTTAGAAGTTTTTATTGTTCACAACCATTGGAGTGAGTCTTTTTTTAAGTGTAAAGGTTTTGTGTTTTCTTTTTCAATTGTGTGTAACATAGGCAAAATTATGTCAATGAAATTTTATTTTAAGGAATTGCACGTGTTGTGAATCCTTCCACAGCCAATCACGTTAGCTCCTCCAAACTTTGAGTCATAATCCTCGACAGATCTTTATAAAATGACTTGCTTAATCTACCATTGCCATGTCTGTCCACAATTCTTTTAGCTGGGTTTCTTTGATCTCTACTTGGATGTGGAACTACTTAAAACATTCCCCCCCTGTAACCTTTCAGATCTAATTTCTTCCAGCAATGTATACTTTAGATGCATGTTTAGGGTCAGAGGAGATAGACATGGCTGGTTCTCAACTGCAGACACATAAGTTGAAATCATATTCATGCCTAAGCTATCACATCCTACAGTAGTACAGATCATTGGGATATGCCAATTCGTTAGGTAAAATTTTTGACTATTAGGTATATCATAGTATTACCTGCTCTGCCTTGTGGTTCTTTACCATAGATCTAACACATACTTTTGTGAGTAAAGAGAACCACATATTTAGGCTATGAAGTGTTTCCAATGATGTGGATCTTCAAAAAAGCCTCCCTGCTTAGACTTAACTGGTGTAAGGCTTTTTGATACTTGCAGCTAAAAGCATACCAACAGATGCTGAGGATGTGGCTCAGTCATGTGTCAGGAGACTGTTTCTCAGTCATAGGTGGTGGATCTTATTTCCCTACTCTGATCATACTGTGTTGTTTTTGATGTGAAGTCCATTAGCTGGAGGCAAATAATACTATGAAAATTTATTTACTTAATGTGGGTTTAGGAGTTACTATGTAGTAGACCCTTAAACTACCACATAATCTTTGAAGGTGGTTATTTACTCACTAACCTGGTGGTTCTCAAATAGTCCCCCAAGACTTGACTTCTGGTTTCATCCCAAACATGCTTAGAAACTGTTACTGCTTTCCTCACAGTAAGAAGAAAATCTGAACAAATAGGAAATCAATAACTCTTCTTAGACCCATAGAGAATTGAGGTGACAGGGCAAATTGCCACCTAGAAAACTTGAGAGACAAGTGAATACAGAGAATCACAGCTCACCAGGAGCACAAGCCTGCTGAAACCAATTATGGCAGGAACATTTACACAGTAATTACTAAACTTCTAGAGGCTGATTGTGGACAAGTTTGAAAGTTAAAAACTCCCAGGGACCCACTCTTAGGGGGAACCCTCACACTTCTATGACATTTACCTGTAGGAACCCCACCAAGTTCTCACAGTGAAGATCAGAGAAAATCTCCTTTGCGTTTTGGGAAGAGCAAAAGTCACAGTTTAGAAATGTGCCCAGAGTGTCCTCCAAACAAAAGGCTTACCCCCCAGGAAAATAGCTTTTTCAGAGTGTCATCTAACATGGAATGGGGCAGTTAGATAGAGAGCTGGATACCACCCCCCACCCACCCATAGCCTTTCTGTCTCACATAAAAGTAGCAAAAAGATTAAGAAACACTTCTGAAAGTCACAGTTTAGGGGTTCAGGCTCATTAAAAATGGAGTGTTAGCCAAAAGGTATAGAATACTTCCTTCCCAGAACCTTAGCACCACATCAGTCGGGCTCCCGTATAGTAACAGTAAATTACAACCGAAAGAGCTGAAAGACACTGACTCTCTCTGAAGAGGAGATTCTAGGGAAACTCAAAAGAAAACAGGGGAGAAAAAGTAAGTTCACTAGAGAAACCCTCTGACACTTATAGGCAGCCATAGCAGACATTATGTGCAGCCTGAATCCTAGTCAGGTGAGCCTAAAACCTCACACTAAAGGCCCCAGTTCCCATTACCCAATACATCATGTTCAGCTTTTGATAAGAAATCACAAGGCATGCCAAAAGGCACAAAACAGAACATCCTCTTTCCCACAAGTAAAACAGACCAAAGAGTTAAAACAAGCATCAGAACCAGACTCAGAAATTTGGAATTGAAGTGCAGTCCCATGAGGAGCAGCTGTTTCCCATGTTAGAACCCACCTAAATGTGTTGGATCAGAAACTATGGGTAGAGGACCCCAGCAGCCTGTTCTTTAATCAGCCCTCCAGGGGACTGTGCTTGAAGACCACTGCAGGAAACATATCAAGCAGATGTGGAATTTGTAAACTCTTGTGTTTCTTCAGATTCTCAGAAATAGAATAGTAAAATTTTTGCTATGCTAATAGCAAGGTGATTCAAAACATAAAGAATCCACTAAAGACATTGTTTATAACTTTGACTTCCGGTTTTGCCAAGTGATGATGTTGCTAATGAATTGTTTTGGATGACTATGCAGTTTATAGTTCCCCCAGCTGTGTGTTTTTGTGATACTTACTACCTGATCTGGGAGCCTTACTGCCAGTGGATAACCAGGCAGAGAGTGTTTAAATCTGGATAAAGGGTACAGGATCTTGGGGGAATTTTCAGGGCAGGATTATCACACCCTGTGGCCTCAGAAGCTTTATATACCTATGGTTAGTTTTTTTATGAGGAGGGTTTAGGAAAAAGGAGAGGGTGTTAACATGTGTCCTTCTAAAGGAGGATTATGCCTTTATCTAGTTCTGGCTAATTCAGTGCTCAACTGCCCTCTGGCCTGATCAGAGTTCTGCAGTCCCTTGAGAGTCAGTTGTTAAGCCTAATGTTGATCACTTTGAACTTCCCTGAGACTCTGATGTCAAAAGGTCTGCTTTTAGGTTTTTGATCACAGTTTTTCGTCTTAGGTCACCTCTTATGTGGTTATATATTGCTGCATTCCTGCTCACATACTGGGAGTCTGTCTCTTCTTGGTGCCTGCTGTTAAGTGATGATAAATGTTTTCAGTCTAGCCCAAAAAGAATCATAACTTGCTATTACTTGTTGAGGCCTCCTATTTTAACATTGGAGAAAAGTAAAGTCCTACAGAGGTATGGTAATGTTACTTCATTCATGTGTGTAAAAATACTTACTGAGCACCTACTATGTGCCAGGCACTGTTTAATAATGTCAATAATAATGACAAAAACCTGATTAGAATAAAGACGTTATAATCCCTATGCATTACAAATAGCTGAAAAAGAAGAGAAGCCAAAGGCAAAGAAGAAAAGGAAAGATATATCCATCTGAATGCAGAGTTCCAAAGAATAGCAAGGAGAGATAAGAAAGCCTACCTCAGTGATCAGTGCAAAGAAATAGAGGAAAACAACAGAGTGGGAAAGACTAGAGATCTCTTCAAGAAAATTAGAGATACCAAGGGAACATTTCATGCAAAGATGGGCACAATAAAGGACAGAAATTGTATGGACCTAACAGAAGCAGAAGATATCAAGAAGAGGTGGCAAGAATACATAGAAGAACTATTCGAAAAAGATCTTAATACCCAGATAACCATGATGGTGTTATCACTCACCTAGAGCCAGACATCCTGCAGTGCAAGGTCGAGTGGGCCTTAGGAAACATCACACGAACAAAATTAGAGGAGGTGATGAAATTCCAGCTGAACTATTTCAAATCCTAAAAGATAATGCTGTTAAAGTGATGCACTCAATATGGCAGCAAATTTGAAAAACTTAGCAGTGGCCACAGGACTGGAAAAGCTCAGTTTTCAATTCAGTCGAACTCTCACATCCATACCTGATTACTGGAAAAATCATAGCTTGACTAGACGAACCTTTGTTGGCAACCTTTGTTGGTCTCTGCTTTTTAACATGCTGTCTAGGTTGGTCATAACTTTTCTTCCAAGGGGCAAACCTCTTTTAATTTCATGGCTGAAGTCATGATCTGCAGTGATTTTGGAGCCTCCAAAAATAATGTCTGCCATTGTTTCCACTGTTTTCTATCTATTTGCTATGAAGTGATGGGACCGGATGCCATGATCTTAGTTTTCTGAATGTTGAGTTTTAAGCCAACTTTTTCACTCTCCTCTTCCATTTTCATCAAGAGGCTCTTTAGTTCTTCTTCACTTTCTGCCATAAAGGTGATGTCATCTGCATATCTGAGGTTATTGATATTTCTCCCAGCAATCCTGATTCCAGCTTGGGCTTCATTCAGCCCAGCGTTTCTCCTGATGTACTCTGCATATAAGTTAAATAAGCAGGGTGACTGTGTGCAGGTCAAAAAGCACCAGTTAAAGCCAGACATGGAACAAGAAACTGGTTCCACATTGGTAAAGGAGTACATCAAGGCTGTATGTTGTCACCCTGCTTGTTTAATTATGTATGGTAGATCATGTTAAATGCCAGCCTGGATGAAGCACAAGCTGGAATCAAGATTGCTAGGCGAAATATCAGTAATCTCAGATATGCAGATGGCACCACCCTTATGAGAGAAAGCAAAGAGGAACTAAAGAGCCTCTTGATGAAAGTGAAAAAGGAGAGTGAAAAAGCTGGCTTAAAACTCAACATTCAAAAAACAGGTCATGACATCCAGTCCCATCACTTCATGGTAAATAGATGGGAAAACAATGGAAGCAGTGACAGATTTTATTTTCTTGGGCTCCAAAATCACTACAGAAGGTGACTGCATGAAATTAAAAGATGCTTGCCTCTTGGAAGAAGAGTTATGGCAAACCTAGACAACGTATTAAAAAGCAGAGACATTACATTGCCAACAAAGGTCCATATAGTCAAAGCTATGGTTTTTCCAGTAGTCATGTATGGACATGAAACTTGTACCATAAGAAAGCTGAGCACCAAAGAATTGATGCCTTTGAACTGTGGTGTTGGAGAAGACTCCTGAGAGTCCTTGTACTGTAAAGGGATCAAACCAGTAAATCCTAAAGGATATCAGTCCTGAATATTCATTGGAAGGACTGAAGGTGAAGCTGAAACTCCAATACTTTGGCCACCTGCTGTGAAAAACTGACTCAGTGGAAAAGACCCTGATTCTTGGAAAGATTGAAGGCAGGAGGAGAAGGGGACAACAGAGGATGAGATGGTTGGATGGCATCACTGACTCAGTGGACATGAGTTTGAACAAGCTCCAGGAGGTGGTAAAGGACCGGAAAACTTAGCATGCTGTAGTCCACGGGGTTGCAAAGAGTTGGACATGACTGAGTGACTGAACAACAACAACAACGATTAAAATAGTATCTTAGGAGAGATTTGATGGACACTATGTTTTAAAACTAGAACAGACCACTCAGAAAAGCTAAAAGTATAAGAGAGAATTTATAGAAATTGAAAAACTCCTACATGATTGTTAAATAAATGTGAGAGTGCAACTGATGATGCAAAATGCAGTATTCTCATTTCCCCAAACCTTCTTCATATTTATGCACTAGACAAGTCTCTCTGGGGCAAATATTTATTCTGGAAAGTGCCACTTGGATAGACAAAATTTACTTATTACCCAGGTGAAAAAGGACAATACAAGCTTCTTTGGCTTAAAAAAATGTTGCTGTTAATCTGACTTTGGATTGCTGAGTTGATTACTGGAGAGGAGATAGGAATTTTTCCTAAGGAAGAAAGAATTACCTAGGAGGAAAGCTCAACTCTTTCCCTTTTGAGGCTCAATCTTGTTAGCACCACTCTGACAGACCAGGTCTTTGAAAAGTCCAGTGGCATAAATGTCTCCAATGTCCCCAGGGAGGAACTCACTGTGGGAGAAGGTAGAATTGAACAAGTGAGCAAAGTGAAAGATTAAAGTGGAAGATTGACTTGGGGAGACTTGGATATGGGATATAATTCAGTGAAAACCAGAAATACATATAAACCCAACCATCTTGGCAAATTGGTTATGAAAGCAAGTAATCATTAAACTTGAATGTGAGCTGACTTATATTCTTGGAATTTAAGTCTAGTGTATCAGTGAAGCTTGTGCAGGGAACTGTCCCTCTGCAGGCATAACTGCAGGGATGGACAAGGTGAAAGAATGGTTTTCAAAAGTGTTTTTGTGTGTCAGTGACAGAAGTAATAGTATTAGCAGACTCACCACAGTTAAGTTTTCTCTGGCAGCTGATTGTCAAAAGGACTAAGACATTGGACTGCAGCAAACTCTAGATTCTCATGAAATTTAGGGAGAAGGGCTACCTCAAGAAAGGGTTAGTTAAGTGCCAGCTAAAGAGAAACTGAAAAAAAAGTAACTAAATTCATACCCCCCAATGCTGAAGTAAGTCAAACAAATTACCTAAAAATCTCAATTAAAAAGAAAAATAAACTTGAATAGTAGAATAGAAATGGTTGAATTTCAAATCAGTTCTATGCATGATCAACCCAAGAAGTTTTCTCAGAATGTGGTACAAAAAGAGATAAAAATTGAGGAATAAACTTGGAAGAAAGGATGTCTTTTAAACAAAGCATGTTTTAAAAAGACAGAAAATGAAAATTGTTGGCAAGAATGTATAGAAACTGGTATCCTTGCACATTGCTGGTGGGAATGTTAAATGGTGGAGCTGCTATGAAAAAAAGTATGGCAATTCCTCAAAAAAAAGTAAACTTAGAATTACCTTCTGATCTAGAGATTCCATTTCTGGGTATATATTCAAAAGCAATGAAAGCGAAAACTTGAACAGATAGTTGTATACTCATGTTCATGGCAATATTAGTTACAATTAACACAGTATACACAATCCACACATCCACTGATGGATAAACAAAATGTGGCATATATATATAGAATATTATTAAGTCTTAAAAAGTAATGAAATTCTGACATATTATGCAATGTGGATGAACTTGAGGATATTAAGTGAAATAAGCCCGTTACAGAGGATAAATACTACATGATTCCACTTATATTATGTGCCCATAGTAGTCAAATGCATAGAGATGAAAAGTAGAATGGTGCTTGCCAGGGGCTAGGGGTATGGGATAGTGGGGTATTAGTGTTAAATGGGTACAGAGTTTGAGCTAGGGAAGGAAAAAAATCTAGAGATGGATGATGGTGTTGGCTGAAGGAAGCACAAAGGAGAGAGACACTGCAGAGGGATGAAGAATGTGGGGCTATGTCTGATTCCTGATGTCACCACTTGTTAGCTCTGTGCCTGAGGGCAAGTCACTTAATCTCTCTGTACTTAAATCACTTAATCTCTTAGTTTCCTTATCTGTAAAATATGGATAATAATAGTAACTGCCTCATGGGAATTGTTCGAGGATTTTATTATTAATGAGAATAGTATACAGAAATAATATAAGTCTATGGTCTGATTTGGCTTCCCTTGTAGCTCAGTTGGTAAAGAATCTGCATGCAATGTAGGAGACCTGGGTTCAATTCCTGGGTTGGGAAGATTCCCTGGAGAAGGAAATGGCAACCCACTCCAGTATTCTTGCCTGGAGAATCCCATGGTCTAATTTGGAAACATGTATTAAAATTTAAAATGTATTTACTCTTTGATACTGTCCATGGGGTTCTCCAGGCAAGAATGCTGAAGCGGTTTGCCATATCCTTCTCCAGTGGATCATGTTTTGTCAGAACTCTCCTCCATGACCTGTCCGTCTTGGGTGGCCCTACATGGCATGACTCACAGTTTCATTGAGTTAGACAAGGCTGTGGTCCATGTGATCAGATTGGTTAGTTTTCTGTGACTGTGGTTTTATGGTCTGTCTGCCCTCTGATGGAGGAGAATAAGAGGCTTATGGAAGCTTCCTGATGGGAGAGACTGACTGAGGGGGAAACTGGGTCTTGTTCTGATGGGAGGGGCTGTGCTCAGTAAATCTTTAAACCAATTTTCTGTTGAAGGGTGAGGCTGTGTTCCCTCCCTGTTATTTGACCCGAGGCCAAACTATTGTGGAGGTAAGGAAGGTAATGGTGACCTCCTTAAAAAGGCCCCATGCATTCACTGCTACACTAAGTGCCCCCAACCCTGCAGCAGGCCACCACTGACCCACGCCTCCGCCAGAGATTCCTGGACACTCACGGGCAAGTCTGGGTCAGTCTCTTGTGGGGTCACTGCTCCTTTCTCCTGGGTCCTGGTGTGCACAAGCTTCTGTTTATGCCCTCCTGGAGTCTGTTTTTCCAGTCCTGTGTAAGTTATGGTGGCTCTATGTTGGGTAAAGGCGACCTCCTCCAGGAGGGCTTATGCCATACCCAGGTCTACTGCACCCAGAGCCCCTGCCCCCACAGCAGGCCACTGCTGACCCGTACCTCCTCAGGAGACACCCAAACACGTTCTGTCACAGTCTCTATGGGGTCCCTGGGTCCTGGTGCAAATTATGTTTGATCAAAGAGTTGGACATGACTGAGCAACTGAACTGAACTGAACTGTACTCTTTGATAAGGCAGTTCCACTTTCCTGCAGAGTCAATATTCAATAAAAACTGGGTGGCTAGTTAAAAAAAAAGGACATAGAGTACAGAAAAACAATAAAGCCAAAAAAAACAAAAAGAAACCAGCACCTTGGAGAATGAGTGGAGCTATGGAGAAAGACTGGCCAAAGAGGCCAGCTACAGGAGACTCAAAAAAAGAAAGATAGGGCCATAACTCCTGCGGTGGAGGCAGATCGTGTCCCTGCACACTTAGCGCCACCAGGGTCCCCACAAGCCAAGCAGCTGTGCCACCTTCACACTCAACTCTCACTGGAGCAAAGGTGCCACAGGCACAAAAATTCTTATATCTATGTGCGCAGGGTCACTTCAGTCATGTCTGACGCTTTGCGACCCTGTGGACTGTGGCAGGCCAGGCTTCTCTGTCAAGGAGGGGGGTTCTCCAGGCAAGAATACTGGACTGTATTGGCCAGTACCAGTTGCCATACCCTTCGACAGCCCTATATTTCCTGCTGCCCTAGCTGCCAACTCCTCTGAGTACCTGGTGCTACCAGAACCCCTGTGACCCAAGCAGCTGCACCACTTCCACACCTGGCCTTCACAGGGACAAACCCAAGTCCTCCAGGGCAGCCTCAGGGGCAAACCCTAGTGGATGACTCACATGTAGAGGTGGAAATAAAACCACAATTGAAACCCAGGGGCAGTGTGGCTAAGGAAGAAGACCCAAAACCTTCCCACCAGCTGTACAAGCTGTACAAGCAGATTAAATCCACATGATCAACTAGGCGGACTGTGTGTCTTTGGAATATATAAAGGGTCATTGAGAGCTCCCACAAAAGAAAACACACTAGTTGTGATAACTGTGGACATAGGAGGCAAGAACACACAGAAGTCGGACCAGATTAGAATCTGAGGTGCCTCCACAGCATGTCCAGAGATCAGCACAGTGTTGGAGGTCATCCCTGGGAGGTAAAGTAGATTGTGACTCCCAGCAAAGGAAAGGACTTTGACAGCAGTGACTCAAGAAAAGCATTTATTATTCTTATGTTTAGACTTGTTGGATTTTTTTTTTTCCTTTTTCTTCTCCCTCTGTTGTAGTTGTCAATTTTATTGGCACTATGAAATCAAATTAAGCTTTTGAGCTTTTTTTTCCTTCAACCACATTTTTTATTGTTGTTATAAACCTCTGCCTCTACATTGGGCTTTTTTGTAGTTCTATGGAATTTTCCTTTTTTTTCCTCTCTCTCTCTTTTCTCTTTTCTTACTTTTAATTTTTTAAATCTATTATTATTTTTTCTACATTTTTTCCTTTGTTTGCTTTTCCTACTGTTCTTCTCCCCTTGCAGTTAATCTTTAACATATATAAATTTTTTTATCTATTTCTATTTAACTTTGCATATCTAGTCTTTCTTTCTTTTCTTTCTCTCCCTTCCTCTCAACATATTTGTTAGTCTTATTTTCATTGCTTTATTCCCTAATTGGCATCTTGCTTTAGTTTTGTTTTCCAGTTTGTGCTTTACTTAGTTGTTTTCTGGTAGATATAATTTTTGGTTTTCTTTGTTCGCTGTGTCAATCTATTGTATTTTATTTTTGTTGGACTGTTTTGATTTTGCTTAGGGGTGTACATGTATATGTGTATATTCAGTCACACTTTTTATTGTTGTTATAAACCCCTGCCACTACATTGGGCTGTTGCAGTTCTGTGGAGTTTTCCTAATTTCCTTTTTTCTTTCTTCTTCCATTTTTTTTCTTTCTATAATTGTAATTTTTAATTTTTCTAAACCTATTATATTTTTCTACATTTATTCCTTTGTTTGCCCTTCCTACTGTTCTTTTCCCCTTGTGGTTAATCTTTAATGCATATAAATCTTCATCTACCTCTATTTAACTTTGCATATCTATTCTTTCTTTCTTTTCCTCTCAACATATTTGTTAGTTTTATCTAAACAACAAACAAAACAAATATACAAACCTATCATCAGCAGATAGGATTACCACCTCACTCAGCCTTGCCCATCAGAGGAAAAACAAACAAACAAACAGAAACTCAGCACAAGTCTCACCCTATAGGAAGCTTACACAAACCACTGGACCAACCTTAGGAGGGCAGAAACCAAAAGGAAGAGAGTTCAATCTTCTTCAAGGAAAGAATTCAACTTCCCTTGAAGCCTGGGAAAAGGAGACCTCAAACACAATACGTTAAAAAAAAATAATGAAAAGGCTGAGAAATACTACACAAATGATGGAAAAAACTTGAAACACAGAAGTCCAAATAAATGAAGAGGAAATAGGCAAACTGCCTGAAAAAGAATTCAAAATAATTATAGTAAAGATGATCAAAAACCTTGAAAACAAAATGGAGGAAATGCAAGAATCAATTAACAAAGACCTAGAAGAATTAAAGAATAAACATACAGAGACAAACAACACAGTTACTGAAATTAAAAATACTCTAGAAGGAATCAATAGCGGAATATCTGAAGCAGAAGAATGCATCAGTGAGCTGGAAGGTAAAATGGTAGAAACAATTTTTGAAGAGCAGAATAAAGTAAAAAGAATGAAAAGAACAGAGGATAGTCTCAGAGACCTCTGGGACAGTATCAAATGTACCAACATTTGAATTATAGGGGTCCCAGAAGAAGAAGAGAAAAAGAAAGGGTATGAGAAAATTTTTGAAGAGATTATGGTTGAAAGTTTCCCCAACATGGAAAAGGAAAGAGTCAATCAAGTCCAAAAGACACAAAGAGTCCCATCCAGGATAAACCCAAGGAGAAACACACCAAGACATATACTAATCAAACTAACAAAAACTAAGCACAAAGAAAGAAAATTAAAAGGAGCAAGGGAGAAGCAACAAATAACATAACAGGGAAACCCCATATGCTTAACAGCTGATCTTTCAGTAGAAACTCTGCAGGCCAGAAGATAATTGCAGGATATAGTTAAAGTACTGAAAAGGAGAAATCTACAACTAAGATTTCTGTACCCAGCAAGGATCTCATTCAAAATTGATGGGGAAATAAAAAGCTTTTCAGACAAGCAAAAGTTAAGAGTATTCATTACCACCAAACCAGCTTTACAACAAATGTTGAAGGGACTTATATAGTCAAGAAATACAAGAGAAGAAAAAAGATCTACAAAATCAACCCCAAGCAATTAAGAAAATGGCAATAGGAATGTATATGTTAATAATTCCTTTAAATGTAAATGGATTAAATGTTCCAACCAAAAGACACAGACTGGCTGAATGGATACAAAAACAAGACCCATATATATGCTGTCTACAAGAAACCCACTTCAGACCTCAAAACACATATAGACTGAAAGTTAGATGATGGAAAAATATATTCCATGAAAATGGAAAGAAAAAGAAAGCTGGAGTAGCAATCCTCATATCACAAGAAATAGACCTTAAAATAAAGAATATTACAAGAGATAAGGAAGTACACTTCATAATGATCAAGGGATCAGTCCAAATTAAGACATAACAATTGTAAATATGCACCCAACATAGGAACGCATCAATATATAAGACAAACACTAACAGACATAAAAGGAGAAATTGACAGTAACACAATAATGGTAGGAGATTTTAACACCCCACTCACACTAATGGACAGATCATCAAAACAGAAAATTAAAAAAAAGAAAACACAAATCTTAAATTATACATTAGATGAGATGAATCTCATTGATATCTTCAGGACATTCCATCCAAATGCAGAAAAATACACCTTCTTCTCAAGTGCATATGGAGCATTTTCCAGGAGAGAAAATGTTACGTCACATATTGGGTCACATCTTGTGTCATAAATCAAACCTCAGTAAATTTGAGAAAATTGAAATTATATCAAGCATCTTCTCTGACCACAATGCTATGACACTAGAAAACAATTACAAGAAAAAAATTGTAAGAAACACAAACACATGGTGATTAAACAAAGACTTCTAAATAACCAACAAGTTACTGAAGAAACCAAAAGGGAAATCAGAAAATTTCTAGGAACAAATGACACTGAAAACACAACTCAAAACCTATGGGATGCAGCAAAAGCAGTTCTAAGAGGGAAGTTTATAGCAATAGAATCCTACCAAAGAAACAAGAATAACATCAAATAGACAACCTAACTTTACACCTAAAACAACTTCTTTTCCAAAGAACAAAAAACCCCAAAATTAGTAGCAGGAAAGAAATCATAAAGATCCAAGCAGAAATAAATGAAAAAGAAATGAAAGAAACAACAGTAAAGATGAATAAAACTGAAAGCTGTTTCTTTGAGAAGATAAACAAAATTAACAAATCTTTAGGCAGACTTATCAAGAAAAAAGAGAGAAGAATCAAATCAACAAAATTAGAAATGAAAAAGAAGAGGTTACAACAGACAATGCAGAAATACAAAAGATTATAAGTGACTATTTATGAACAACTACATGGCAGTAAAATGGATAACCTGGAAGAAATGGACAGATTCTTAGAAAAGTTCAGTCTTCCAAGACTGAACCAGGAAGAAATAGAAATTATGAACAACCCAATTACAAGAACTGAAATTGAAGCTGTGATAAAAAATCTCCCTAAAAACGAAAGCTCATGACTTGATGACTTCAAAGGAGAATTCTATCAAACATTTAGAGAGGAACTAATGCTTATCCTTCGAAAAGTCTTTCAAAAAATTGCAGAGGAAGGAACACTCCCAAACTCATCCTACAAGGCCACCATCACCCTGATACCAAGACCAGACAAAGACAACACCAAAAAAGAAAACTACATGCCAATATCACTGATGAACATAGACACAAAAATCCTCAACAAAATTTTAGCAAACAGAATTCAGCAACACATCAAAAAGCTCATACACCATGATCAAGTTGGGTTTATCCCAGGAATGGAAGGATTTTTCAATATACACAAATCAGTCAATGTGATATACCATATTAACAAATTGAAAGATAAAAACCACATGATCATCTCAATAGATGCAGAAAAAACCTTTGACAGAATTCAGCACACATTTATGATTAAAACTCTTCCAAAAATGTGCATAGAAGGAACCTGCCTCAACATATTGAAGACCATATATTATAAGCTTACAGCAAACATTATTCTCAATGGTGAAAAACTGAAAGCATTCCCCCTAAGATCAGGAACAAGACAAAGGTGTCTACTTTCACCACTACTATTCAACATACTTCTGGAAGTCCTCGCTACAGCAATCAGAGAAGAAAAAGAAATAAAAGGTATGCAGGTCAGAAAAGAAGTAGTAAAGCACTCACTGTTTGCAGATGATATGATACTGTCCACAGAAAACCATAAAGATAGTATCAGAAAATTACTAGAGCTAATCAGCGAATTTAGCAAAGTTGCAGGATACAAAATCAATACACAGAAATCACTTGCATTTCTATATACTATCAATGAAAATCAGAGAGATTAAGGAATCAATCCCATTCACCATTGCATCAAAAATAATTAAATATCTAGGAATAAACCGACCTAAAGAGACAAAAGAACTGTACACAGAAAATTATAAGACACTAATGAAAGAAATGAAAGATGACAAACAGATGGAGAGATATTCCATGTTCCTGGATAGGAAGAATCAATATTGTGAAAAACTATACTACCAAACACAATCTACAGATTCCCTATCAAATTCAGTTTAGTTCAGTCACTCAACTGTGTCTGACTCTTTGCCCCATGGACTGCAGCACACCAGGCTTCCCTGTCCATCACTAACTCCCAGAGCTTACTCAAATTCATGTAAATTGAGTCGGAGATACCATCCAACCATCTCATCCTCTGTCGTCCCCCTCTCCTGCCTTAAATTTTTCCCAGCATCAGGGTCTTTTCCAGTGAGTCAGTTCTTGGCATGAGGTGACCAAAATATTGGAGCTTCAGCTTCAGCATCAGTCCTTCCAATGAATATTCAGGACTCATTTCCTTTAGGATTGACTGGTTGGATCTCCTTGCAGTCCAAGGGACTCTCAAGAGTCTTATACAACACCACAGTTCAAAAGCATCAATTCTTTGGCATTCAGCTTTCTTTAGAGTCTGACTCTCACATCCATTTATGACTACTGGAAAAACCATAGCTTTGACTAGATGGACGTTTGTTGGTAAAGTAATGTCTCTGCTTTTTACTATGGTGTCTAGTTTGGTCATAGCTTTTCTTCCAAGGAGCAAGTGGCTTTTAATTACATGGCTGCAGTTGCCATCTGCAGTGGTTTTCAACCCCCCCCAAATAAACTTATTAAATTACCAATGGCACTTTTCACAGAACTAGAACAAAAAATTTCACAATTCATATGGAAACACAAAAGACCCTGAGTAACCAAAGCAGTCTTTAGAAAGAAGAATGGAGCTGGAGGAATCAACCTTCCTGACTTCAGATTATACTACAAAGCTACAGTCATCAAGACAGTATGGTACTGGCACAAAAACAGAAATATAGACCAATGGAACAAGATTAATAAATAATTAATGCCAGAAATAAATCCATGCACCTATGAGTACCTTATTTTTGACAAAGGAGGCAAGTATATTCCTTGGGACAAAGAGATCCTCTTCAATAAATGGTTCTGGGAAAACTGGACAGCCACAAGTAAAAGAATGAAATTAAAACACTTCCTAACACCATACACAAAGATAAACTCAAAATGGATTAAAGACCTAAATGTAAGACCAGAAACTATAAAACACTTAGAGGAAAACCTAGGCAGAACACTCGATGACATAAATCAAAGCAAGATCCTCTATGACCCATCTGCAGAATAATGGAAATAAACACAAAAGTAAAGAAGTGGGACTCAATTAAACTTAAAAGCTTTTCCACAGCAAAGGAAACTATAAGCAAGATGAAAAGACAACCTTCAGAATGGGAGAAAATAATAGCAAATGAAACAACTGACAAAGGATTGATTTCCAAAATATACAAGCAGCTCATACAACTCAATGCCAGAAAAGCAAACAACCCAATGAAAAATTGGGGAAAAGACCTAAACAGACATTTCTCCAAAGAAGACTTACATATGGCTAACAAACACATGAAAAGATGCTCAACATTGCTCATTATTAGAGAGATGCCAATCAAAACTACAATGAGATATCACCTCACCCCAGTCAGAACTGGCCCCCATCAAAAAGTCTACAAACAATAAATGCTGGAGAGAGTGTGGAGAAAAAGGGACATTCTTGCACTATTGGTGGGAATGTAAATTGATACAGCCACTGTGGAAGACAGTATGGAGATTCCTTAAAAAACTAGGAATAAAACCACCATATGACCCAGCAATCCCACTCCTAGGCATATGCACTGAAGAAATCAAAATTGAAAAAGACTCATGTATCCCATTGTTCATTGCAGCACTATTTACAATAGCTAGAACATGGAAGCAACCTAGATGTCCATTGACAAATGAATGGATAAAGAAGTTGTGGTACACATACACAATGTTCAGTTCAGTTCAGTTCAGTTCAGTCACTCAGTCATGTTTGACTCTTTGCGACCCCATGGACTTTAGCACCCCAGGCTTCCCTATCCATCACCAACTCCCGGAGTTTACTCATACTCATGTTGATTGAGTCGGTGATGCCATCCAATCATCTCATCCTCTGTCATCCCCTTCTCCTCCCGCCTTCAATCTTTCCCAGCATCAAGGTCTTTTCAAATGAGCCAGTTCTTCGCATCAGCCATCAGGTGGCCAAAGTATTGGAATATTACTCAGCCATCAAAAGGAACACATTTGAGTCAGTTCTAATGAGGTAGATGAACCTAGAACCTATTATACAGAGTGAAGTAAGTCAGAAAGAGAAAAATAAATATCATATTCTAACACATATATATATGGAATCTAGAAAAATGGTACTGAAGAATTTATTTACAGGGAGAAATGGAGAAACAGACATAGAGAATAGATTTATGGACATGGGGAGAAGGGAGGAGAGGGTGAGATGTATGGAAAGAGTAACATGGAAACTTACATTACCATATGTAAAATAGATAGCCAATGGGAATTTGCTGTATGGTTCAGGAAACTCAAATAGGAACTCTGTATCAACCTAGAGGGGTGGGATGGGAAGGGAGGTGGGAGGGAGGTTCAAAATGGAAGGGATATATGTATACCTATGGCTGATTCATGTTGAATTTTGACAGAAAACAACACATTTCTGTAAAGCAATTATCCTTCAATAAAAAGTAAATTGATTAAAAAAACCACCTTGGACTATCAGGTCAAATTTATGAAACACTTAAAGAAAGACAAAGTCTTATAATGTTTTAGAGATTAAAAAGGTGAACTACTAGGGGAGGAAAATCATAACGATACTAATTTTTTGTAAAACTTAATGCTAGAAAACATGGAACAATATTTATAAAATCCTAAGGGATATAAATTTTAGACTCTCCACTAAACAAGTTATTATTCAAGTGTTAGGCAAAATAAAGACTTTTCAAACACGGGAAGTTGAACTTCTTTGGGAAAATAAGTTACTACAGGATGTTCTCTAGCAAAATGAGAAAGAAATAATAGAGAAGACACATGAGTGTTGAATAAAGTAATGAATATGACATCAATAAGTCTAAATAGTCATGAACTGATCACAAAAAGTAGGTTTGAGTTTAGTGTAGTTGTAAGGCAGAGTTCCTAAAACAGAAGCATAAAACATAAGAGTTATGTATTAGTGTAAGTCATTTGAGAGATTCCTTATTTTTAACTTACTTTGTTTAAGGACACATCTCAAGGTTGATGTATTTTAAAAATACAAGCCAAGGACAACTAATTTAAGTGAAAATTAAGCTAGAAAGGGAAAATTGGTTGTATAATTAGTACAAATATAGTAATCACAACCCCAATAATATATAGTGAGACAATATGCTACTATTAATGGTTAATTTTATTTGAGGATTTATTGCATGCTAGATACTCTGCCAGGTGGGTACTTTTATCATCACCATTTATATTAATAGATGAGTAAACTGAGGACAGAGATATTAAGTAATTTACCCAGAGTCATCAGCTGGCAAGGGGCAAAGCCAGGCAATCTCACTTCACAGCCATGCTATTAATCACTACCCTAAATATTGTGTCCTTGACACATTATTGGAATATAAATTTTTCAAAAATGACCCCATAAAAGAGAAAACCCAATACTCTTTTTAAATACAGTTTGCAGGCATTTTTCCAATCTGTGTCAGATAGATTTCTTATATCCTGTACACTGTGTAGTATCAGCAACCCATTGCTACAAACTTCTGTGGAACAAACCACCTTATATGTGACCACAAGAATGAACCTTGAGGACATTATGCTAAGTGAAATAAGACAGTCACAGAAAGGATATTGCATAATTCCATTTATATGAGGTATTTAAAAATAGTCAAATACATAAAATCAAAGAATGGAATGGTGGTTACAAGGGGCTGAAGGGAGATACAAATAGGAAGTTACTAATCAATGGGCATAAAGTTTCAATTAAACAAAATGAATAAGTTCTAGAAATCTATCATGCAATTTTGCACATATAGCTAACAATAATATATTGTACACTTAAAAA
Source organism: Giraffa tippelskirchi (assembly GCF_054371585.1). Classification (NCBI taxonomy): domain Eukaryota; kingdom Metazoa; phylum Chordata; class Mammalia; order Artiodactyla; family Giraffidae; genus Giraffa; species Giraffa tippelskirchi. The sequence continues at coordinate 186,697,568 of NC_137276.1, read as the reverse complement.
TTTCTTAAGAGGGTAGGTCTCATTTTAAGTGTTCTTACCATAATAAGAACCTCTTGATGAAAGTGAAAGAGGAGATCGAAAAAGTTGGCTTAAAACTCAACATTCAGAAAACTAGGATCATGGCATCTGGTCCCATCACTTCATGGCAAGTAGATGGGGAAACAGTGGAAACAGTGGCAGACTTTATGTTTTCGGGCTCCAAAATCACTGCAGATCGTGACTGCAGCCATGAAATTAAAAGACGCTTGCTCCTTGAAAGAAAAACTATGACCAACCTAGACAGCATATTAAAAAACAGAGGCATTACTTTGCCAACAAAGGTCCATCTAGTCAAAGCTATGGTTTTTCCAGTAGTCATGTATGGATGTGAGAGTTGGACTATAAAGAAAGCTGAGTGCTGAAGAATTCATGCTTTTGAACTGTGGTGTTGAAGAAGACTCTTGAGAGTCCCTTGGACTGCAAGGAGATCCAACTAGTCTATCCTAAAGGAGATCAGTCCTGGGTGTTCATTGGAAGGACTGATGTTGAAGCTGAAACTCCAATACTTTAGCCACCTGATGTGAAGAACTGACTCATTTGAAAAGACCCTGATGCTGCAAAAAATTGAAGGTGAGAGGAGAAGGGGACAACAGAAGATGAGATGGCTGGGTGGCATCACCGACTCAATGGACATGAGTTTGAGTAAGCTCCAGGAGTTGGTGATAGACACGGAGGCCTGGCCTGCTGCAGCCCATGAGGTCACAAAGAGTTGGACATGGCTGAGCAACTGAACTGAACTTAATTGAACCACAATAATATAAAAAATAAAACAGACAAACCTAGTGGCTTGAAACGACCATCATTCGCTCTCATGTATATGGGTCACCTGAGGCTCTGCTCTAGGCTTGGTCCAACAAGGGTGGGTAGGCTTAGTTCTACATGTCTTTCATCCTCTCTTTGTGAAAACAGGATACCTTGGACATGTCCTTTTCATTGCTTGGCAGAGACACAGGAGACATATGTGCTTTTCATTGCACAGAGGCTGATTTATAAGCAAACACAAATATGCCCACAAGTTCAAGTTCTTTTCAAACCTTTGGTCCCATCATGCCTGTTAACATTCCACTGACCAACTCACATAGCCAAACAAGAGACAGGAAAGTCATATGGCAAAGGATGTGAACATAGGAAGGATAATGAAGTAGGTCTACCAATGCTACATGACCTCACTGATCAACCTTTTTTGTTAGTTGGGTGGAAAATCCTATAAATGAAACATATGAGGATTTGCAAGACAAACAGCGTGTTGAGAACAGTGTAGATATTACAGTCACTAGCACCCACATGGCACAAAGAATATAAAACACTTTGCACTTAAAATACTGGGTGAAATAATAAATTATTTTTCACTTGTTCAAAGAGAGCCCTCCTTAACCATAATGATCCTGTAAGGATGGGATGCTTGGATCCTCCTAGTTTAGTATTGAGACTACCTTCCTTGTAACAACTAGGGGAGGAAGGTGATGAGAGGAGAAGAGTTAAAATATTTAAAAAAATACACCTATACCTACCCCTCTATTATCTCTGTACCTGTCTCTATCTATAGAAGTATATTTGCCTTAGATATATTTTATGAGTATCTCCTATCTTGTGTTAGTAAAAAATAAAAATGATGAGTGCCTAATGGTGAATGAGATACATTTTTTTTTCATTCTAGGTAGGTGTGAAGAAATTGAGAAGAAATTTTACAAGTAGTGGAAAAAACATTTGATGGAATACTCTAGAAATTGGCTTTTTGCTCTCAATCTGCCACTAGTAAAAGATAAAATCTTGAACAAATTCCTTAACTTCTCTGAGTGACAATTTGCTTATCATTAAAATTGGTCTGGAGGATCTCTAAGATTATCTTCAACCCTAAGGACTTAAGAAGGAAATTTAAAAAGTGGAAATATGACCACAGTATAGATGGAAATTCATTGAAATGCATTTTGTAAAATTAGGAACAGTGGCTGATTTATAAGAAGCAATAACATACTGTCTAAAATGATTAATTATAATTGAGCAGTTACTATTGATATAAAGATGGATAGATATCATGAATAAAATTGTAAAGCTCATTCCCAATTCATGTTCTTTTTCGAACAAAGAGGAGAAGCAAGGTGTTTCAGTATCAGATAAATTATGACTAGAAGAAAACTAAAGGTTGTAAAGCTTATACTAGGTTATAATTCATTTACTAATCTCTGATTCAAAGTGACATACTGAAGTAAAAAAATAAAACATATCATAGTGGCCCTGCCCTAAGAAATATTGTTTCCAGTTGGCAACACTTCTTGTATTGTGTTATGGAAGAGCCTAGTTACCATTTGTTCTATTGACCCAAAATGTTATGGCTGTGTTCCAAACATCTCTACCTTCCTTGAAGTAGTTATAAATACAAAATCCACTAATGTGTATGAATATACGTTATAGATTAGGTTTACATATACAAACTGATTCACTTTACCAACTAGGAGTACCAATATATCACATTTTCTTTAGTTTGACAGGTAATTATTCAAGCAATAACATATCCTTATTAGTGGGACATGCATATTCCATTTGAATGCTCCTCCTTCCTTACTCTTCAAGTTGGTCAGGTGCTTTTCTCAGTCCAAAGACTGTCAATGATATTTCAAAGATAATTGCAAATTTACATAGACTTTCTACTTATAATTTCTCATGGGTATCATTATTGAACACTGGTCCTATCCACTTCCATAGTTTTTCCTCACTTGATGGTAATTCCTTTCTAGTCTAAGTTCCTACATTGACTTCCCTACCTACATTTTTTCCCCTCTAGCATGAACTTGGCCTTTCTTTTATTTTTTAAATTAATTTTTATTGGAATATAGTTGATTTACACTGTAATATTAGTTTCTGATGTATGGCAAAGTGAATCAGTTATACATATACACATATCTACTCTTTTTTAGATTCTTTTGCCATATAGGCCATTACAGAATATTGAGTAGAGTTCCCTGTGCTGTACAGTAGATACATATTGCTTTATCTGTTTTATATATAGTAGTGTATGTATGTCAAACTGAATCTCCCAATTTTACCCCCTTTTCCTCTTGGTAACCATAAATTTGTTTTCTACATCTGTGACACTGTGTTTTGTACACAAGTTTATTTGTACCATTTTTTTTATATCCTACATATAAATGATATCATATGACATTTGTTTTTCTCTTTCTACCTTTCTTCACTTAGTATGACAGTCTCGAGGTCCATCCATATTGCTGCAAATGGCATATTTCATTCTTTCCTATGGCTGAGTAATATTCCATCATATATATGGACCATATCATCTTTATCCATTCAAATGTTGATGGACATTTGTGTTGCTTCCATATCTTGGCAATTGTAATAGAGCTTCACTGAACACTGGAGTTTATGTGTCTCTTTGAATTATGGTTTTCACCAGATATATGCCCAGGAGTCTGACTGCTAGATCATGTAATAGCTCTATTTTTAGTTTTTTAAGGAACCTCCATACTATTCTCCATAGTGGCACCACCAATTTACATTCACACCAACAGTATAGGAGGGTTCTCTTTTCTCCACACCCTCTTCAGCATTTACTGTTTGTAGATTTTGACTACACTACATTCTTGGGTTCAACGTATTAAGACTGAGTTCTGGAGCCATGTAACCTAGATTTGAATTTTGCCTTTGCTTCTTTTTGGCTGTGTGACTTGAGCCAAGGTATCTAACTTTTCCTCATCTAACTTTTTTTCCTTATCTATAAAATAAAGATAACAATACAATTTATCCCACATAGTTGTTGTGAAAATTACGTGAGACAATACATAACAAGCAGAGTGCCTGGCACCTACAAGATTTGTATTAATAAAAAATATATGCTCCTGCTACCAATATGACTACTACTACTATTAGTACTATAGTAATTATTTCTAAAAGTGTAACAATACTGCCAGATTGCTATAATGCAGAACTTTATGGTCCCATTATTTTCCTTTTGGAAGGAACCTGGGTATCTATGCAAAGTAGATGACCTGAACAGACAATTTGCAAATATGTGAAAATGTTATACAACACAGTTATCAATTTATTACCTCTTAACGGATTGGATTGTCTACACATTTCTCTTACACAACTAGCATAATATTAAGCCTTGTCAGTAGGAAAAAATACCACCAGACAGACATTATTAGAGTAAAGGATCTTCTCTTACTGAGTCTAGTGTACTGAGCTTTGTTTTATTTTTTTTTAATGACTTAATTCTACATATCTTAGTAATTTAGCATAGGACATATTTAGAACCAAAATTTAATATCTTATAATTAGAAAACATAAATGCTACTAGTAATCTACACTTGAAGCCCTGTTTACTCATTTGTATTCTAACTATAATAAGCAGATATTGAGGGTAGTTGATATTAATCATCAAAATTTATTGATTGGAGATAAATATCATCTAAAAGTAATCCAAGTCTATTCCCCAACCAGTAATGCTGAGGAAGATGAAGTTGAATGGTTCTATGAAGACCTACAAGACCTTCTAGAACTAACACTCAAAAAAGATGTCCTTTTCATTATAGGGGACTGGAATGCAAAAGTAGGAAGTCAAGAGCTATCTGGAGTAACAGGTAAATTTGGCCTTGGAGTACAGAATGAAGCAAGGCAAAGGCTAATAAGTATTGCCAAGAGAATGCACTGATCATAACAAACAACCTCTTCCAACAACAAAAGGGAAGATTCTACACATGTACATCACCAGATGGTCAATATGGAAATCAGATTGATTATATTCTTTGCAGTCAAAGATGGAGAAGTTCTATACAATCAGTAAAAACAAGACCAGGAGCTGACTGTGCCACAGATCATGAGCTCCTTATTGCCAAATTCAGACTGAAATTGAAGAAAATAGGGGAAACCACTAGACCATTCAGGTATGACCTAAATCAAATCCCTTATGATTATACAGTGAAAGTGAGAAATAGATTTAAGGGACTAGATCTGAAAGACAGAATGCCTGAAGAACTATGGACAAGGTTTGTGACATTGTACAGGAGACAGGGATCAAGACCATCCCCAAGGAAAAGAAATACAAAAAGGCAAAATGGCTGTCTGAGAGGCCTTACAAATAGCTGTGAATAGAAGAGAAGTGAAAGGCAAAGGAGAAAAGGAAAGATATACCCATATGAACGTAGAGTTCCAAAGAATACCAAGGAGAGATAAGAAAGCCTTCCTCAGTAATCAGTGCAAAGAAATAGAGGAAAACAACAGAATGAGAAAGACTAGAGATCTTTTCAAGAAAATTAGAGATACCAAGGGAATATTTCATGCAAATATGGTCTCAATAAAGGACAGAAATGGTATGTACCTAGTAGAAGCAGAATATATTAAGAAGGGGTGGCAGGAATACAGAGAAGAACTATACAAAAAAGATCTTCATGACCTAGATAATCACGATGGTGTGCTCACCAACCTAAAGCCAGATATTCTGGAATGCGAAGTCAAGTGGGCCTTAGGAAGTATCACTATGAACAAAGCTAGTGGAGATAACGGAATTCCAGTTGAGCTATTTCAAATCCTAAAAGATGATGCTGTGAAAGTGCTGCACTCAGTATGTCAGCAAATTTGGAAAACTCAGCAGTGGCCACAGGACTGTAGAAGGTCAGTTTTCATTCCAATCCCAAACAAAGGCAATGCCAAAGAATGTTCAAACTACCACACAATTGAACTTATCTCACATGCTCAAAATTATCCAAGCCAGGCTTCAACAGTATGTGAACCATGAACTTCCAGATGTTCAAGCTGGATTTAGGAAAGGCAGAGGAACCAGAGATCAAATTGCCAACATCCATTGGATCATTGAAAAAGCAAGAGAGTTCCAGAAAATCATCTACTTCTGCTCTATTGACTATGCCAAAGTGTTTGACTATGTGTACCATGACAAACTCTGGAAAATTCTTGAAGAGATGGAAATACCAGACCACCTGACCTGCCTCTTGAGAAACCTATATGCAGGTCAGGAAGCAACAGTGAGAACTGGACATGGAACAACAGACTGGTTCCAAATAGGAAAAGGAGTACATCAAGGCTGTATACTGTCACCCTGCCTATTTAACTTATATGCAGAGTACATCATGAGAAATGCTGGGCTGGATGAAGCACAAGCTAGAATCAAGATTGCTGGGAGAAATATCAATAACCTCAGATATGAAGATGACACTGTCTTTATGGAAGAAAGCAAGAAGAACTAAAGAGCCTCTTGATGAAAGTGAAAGAGGAGAGTGAAAAAGTTGGCTTAAAACTCAACATTCAGAAAACTAAGATCATGGCATCTGGTCCCATCACTTTATGGCAAATAGATGGGGAAACAGTGACAGACTTTATTTTTGGGGGCACCAAAATCACTGCAGATAGTGATTGCAGGCTTGAAATTAAAAGATGCTTGCTCCTTGGAAGAAAAGTTATGACCAAACTAGACAACATATTAAAAAGTAGAGACATTACTTTGCCAACAAATGTCCATCTAGTCAAAGCTATGGTTTTTCCAGTAGTCACGTATGAATGTGAGAGTTGGACTATAAAGAAAGTTGAGCACCGAAGCATTGATGGTTTTGAACTGTGGTGTTGAAGATGACTCTTGAGAGTCTCTTGGACTGCAAGGAAATCCAACTAGTCCATCCTAAAAGAAGTCAGTCCTGAATATTCATTGGAGGGACTGATGCTGAAGCTGACACTCCAATACTTTGGCCACCCGATGTGAAGAACTGACTCACTTGAAAAGACCCTAATTCTGGGAAAGATTGAAGGTGGGAGAAGGGGATGACAGAAGATGAGATGGCTAGATAGCATCACTGACACAAGGGACATGAGTTTGAGTAAACTCCAGGAGTTGGTGATGGACAGGGAGACCTGGCATGCTGCAGTCCCTGGGGTCACAAAGAGTCAGACACGACTGAGCCACTGAACTGAACTGACTGAACTAAAAATAATGTGAAGGTCAATAGACTCTCACGAGACCATTGATCTTGCATGATGGCCAAAAGATTATCAATATTACTATTATTGCTCCCTATATGCTATCAAATTTTCTTTTTTAAAAAAATAACTTATTTATTTTAATAGGAGGCTAATTACTTTACAATATTGTGGTTGTTTTTGCCATACATTGAGCTGAATCAACCATGGGTGTACATGTGTCCCCACCGTCCTGAACCCCTCTCCCACCTCCCTTCCAATTCCATCATTCTGGATTGTAAAAGGTAGTTTTCACGAACTAAAAAGTTCATCGTGAAGAAGGATGAGGAGACTATTTAGAACCTCTTATCATTATGACCATGGAGGCTAAACAATAGCAGAGTCTAGTGGAACATCACAATTTCTTTCCTGAAACAACTTAGCTAGTTTATTTTTATTTTGGTAACCAAATTTTGGGGTAGATTGTGCTTGAACTAGGCTAATGAAAGCCTGAAGAAAGAAGTGGAAAGGGAATCGATGGGTACAAAAATCTACATAGCAGGACAGAACTGGAAAGAGGAGCAGACTTGAAAAAACAAGAAACCTCCTAAACATTTGTTAGGTAGTTAGAATAGGAAACAGGAGTCCAGAATGGCGGTGGCTGAAAGACAAGGAAGGGAAAAGCCTGCGAAAATAGAACAAAGGAAGGTTCGAGGACCGGAGTGAGGACCTCAGGTAGAACAAACAGCACTCCTGCCTAGCCCAATTTACATAGGACAGGCCCAGGAGGAGGGAAAAACATATAAAAAGAGGAGTCAAAGGGCCTGGGGTCTCTCTTTCTACCCTGCGCTCGCCCTCTCTTCTCTTCGCTTCTTTGGGTTGGCATGCCCTCATGCCTTGAGGATGTATTCTTCTGCTATTTTCTAAATAAAATTGAGCTGTAACACTGAGCTGTAACACTAATCTAAGAGCTATAACATGGGGTGTTTGAGACCTGAGAGCTATAACATGGTCTGTCCAAGACCTGAGAGCTATAACACGGTCTCTCTGAGAGCTATGATGCACCGAGGGCTCTAACGTCCATCGCTTCAAATTTTTGTTAAGACTAGACAGAACCGAGGAGATTACACTCCCCTGACACATTCATTTAGATTTCACTTTCAAGAACCTATTCTACATAGCTCTGTTATGTATGGTTCTAGTGCAGTTAGCAGAGTAATGTCAGAGTGGAAGAAGCAGAAACAACAGATACTGTAACTAAAACAAATTTATATTTTTATAATAGAGAATAAATTGATACATGTGAATGAAAATAAGATTTTGATAGCTAGGCCAAATTCTGTTTTAGAGACCATGACTTATATTAAAGCAGGACTGACTACTGGTTAGAGATGATCAAGAACCATCAGCACTATATCATTAACAAGAAGGACCCAGGCGAGTTTAAAAGAAATTATTGGATCTCTCCTTCAGTCCTCCTACTGAACTTCTGCTGAGTTGACTAAGAACTCCCAGTCCCCAATATTGGAAAAAATGCTTTGTTTGATTGGGATGGTGATGTTTCCAAAGTGTGTGGTTCTAATTGTAAGTTTTCTAATTGTAAGTTAAAGAGATGCTGATAAGATACTTTAGAGTGGCTTGGTCTATTTGGCAGTAACTGGAAAATCATTAATTATTTCCACAGATTAATATTAAAATAATTGTGGATATAAATTGGTTTTATATATAAATATCTATCTCTATATCTTTATTTGTATATATTTAGTTTTACCAAGCCTATGGGGATTATTACAAATATATAAATGTCTTATAATTCAATAAGAAAATACTTAATCCCAAGAGAATAAAAGACAAATACATTTACAGTTAATTCATAAAAGAAGAAATACAAATTCCAATATATGTATTAAAAGTTTACTTCAGCAATAATCAAATAGATGTTAATGAGAATTAATGTGATTTTTAAGGAAAGTTCCAAATTTTAAGAATACAAATGATTATCTATTGTTAGTAAGAATTTCTGGAAAATTAGCTTTTTCATATAATCTTATAAGTGAAATCTTTACCAAAGGTTAAAAACCCTAAACAAAACTACTGATCATGCAATCTGTTTTTAAGGATTTTCCTAAGTAAATACTGAGAAATATATTTTAAGTACAAAATGGTTTACTGTGGCATTATTTAAAAGTGGGAAAAAAAACTAAATGCATAAATGTCTAGCAATTGTTGGGAGAGACAGTCTGCCATGGGTCCCAATCAGCACCTTCAAATGAGGATTAGGTCTTCAACCTATGAGTTCTGTGGGGGAGATACATTCAGCCCATAGCAAATGCTAAGCTGCCACTAAAAGTTATGTTCTCAAAAAATTATCAATATATGAAAATTCTCATTAGATATTGATTAGAGAACAAATAAATAACAGTACAATTTGATAGATTTTTAAAAGAGTATATACAGACTTGTAGAAAGTTCTAGAGTGTGTGTACAAAAGAATGAATCTAAGATCATCTTAGAAATGATTGCATCATTTCTTAGTTTAGTGGTTATCAAAGCATCACATGTAGGGCTCTTAAAACACAGCATACTTAGTGACACCCCCACAGATTCTGATTCAGTGGATCTGGAATAGGGCCCCCAAATTCGTGGTTCTAACAAGTTCCTTGGTGATGTTCCTGCTTGTCAGAAAGCCACACTCTGAAAGTCCACTGTCTTGATCTATGTGATGGGTTAACGCAGTAGTTTTGAGCATGGACTCTGGAGCCAGCTTCCCCGGGTTTGTAACTGATTCCGTCACTTCCTAGTTAAGTGTCTTTAAGCAAGTTTTGAAATTCTCTGCGCCTCATTTTCTCATCTGGGAAGTGGTAACTAGTAACTCACAAATAGATTAGAAAAATCTTAGTACAATATACTTGTAAGTACTCTTAAACTTTTGCTTGTCTAGAAATTATATGTGTTAATACAAAGAATTTTACTCTTTACTCTACGAAGTTCCTTTGTGCTGCGCCTATGTACCACTGTAGCAAAAAGAGTAGGAGATTTTACAATCAGGTAAACTGCTTATTGTCACCAACAAGCTTTAGTTTCCTCATCTATAAAATGGGGGATCTAATTTTTTTCTGCATTACTTTTGGAAGGATTAAATGCAATCACATGAATAAAACAGCTGCCAAGAAACCTAAGTCAATTAATATTGTCTTACTTCCCATACCAGTTCTGACTAAGCATCTCTCATTAACCTAATAAAAATTAATGACTGGTTATTAAATTCTTCTTAGCGTTTTAGGCTTTCAGTTCAGTTCAGTTCAGTCGCTCAGTTGTGTCCAACACTTTGCGACCCCATGAACTGTAGCACGCCAGGCCTCCCTGTCCATCACCAACTCCCTGAGTCCACCCAAACCCATGTCCATGGAGTTGGTGATGCCATCCATCCATCTCATCCTCCGTCATCCCCTTCTTCTCCTGCCCTCAATCTTTCCCAGCATCAGGGTCTTTTCCAATGAGTCAGCTCGTCACATCAGGTGGCCAAAGTATTGGAGCTTCAGCTTCAACATCAGCCCTTCCAATGAACACCCAGGACTGATCTCCTTTAGGATGGACTGGTTGGATCTCCTTGCAGTCCAAGGGACCCTCAAGAGTCTTCTCCAACACCACAGTTCAAAAGCATCAATTCTTCAGCGCTCAGCTTTCTTTACAGACCAACTCTCACATCTTGACTAGATGGACCTGTGTTGGCAAAGTAATGTCTCTGCTTTTTAATATGCTGTCCAGGTTGGTCGTAACTTTCCTTCCAAGGAGTAAGCATCTTTTAATTTCATGGCTGCAATCACCATCTGCAGTGATCTTGGAGCCCAGAAAAATAAAGTCAGCCACTGTTTCCACTGTTTCCCCATCTATCTGCCATAGGAATACATCATTTCACAGGACCTAAAAAACCCTGCTTTCTTGAGGCTTACATATATTGGGGAGAAATTTAAAGAAAAGAGAGAGTGTTTCAATGGAAAAGCAACATCAATAGTAAGTAAGTATGATTTTCCTGCTATTCTGCTACTAATTTAATATTTATTGTTGAGCCAATCATTTATCTGTGGCTCATTAGTAAAGTGAGAATACTGGGAAATATGTTTCTAAGATCCTTTAAACTCTAACATCCCATCTAAAACTGCTAAAGCTTTATAAATTAGGTATTGAAAATCTGTGGCTTTGAGGGCCAGCTAGGTAACAAATGTGTGTAAAATGGGTGGTTAACTATAGAGGGTGCTGGAGACAGTATAATTTGATATATTTTGAAGAGTGTATACAGATTTGGATAAAATTCTAGGAGTGTATATACAAAATGATGAGTCTAAGATCATCCTAAAAATGATTGCATCATTTTTTAGTTCAGTGGTTCTCAAACTGTAGCATCTCTCAGCATCATGTGTATGGCTGTTTGGAGAATTCATGTATTCCTAAAGATACTTACATTAAAATTGTTTTTAAAACATTTACTTGTCAAATAACATGTATTGATAGGCCGGATTCTGCAACCTATGGTCTAAGTCTTTGCTTTATTCCTAGAATTCCGTGGTAATTCCTAACATGTACATTTCTGTGTACTTGTCACTACTCAGAATGTCTCACTCTTTATGGGAGTATTTTTGCTGATTGTTGTCTGTGCAATGCCCTTTTATCTTGTGTTTCCTATTGTCTGTTCTACAGTTTTAGGTAGAATCAAGTAAATATAATAAAAAATAAATTTAGAGAGTTGATATCAAATATTTCCCTCTTCCTTAAATAGCAGAGTTTTATAGGAATGTATTTGATAATGTTTTCAACTTTTATCCTTGTAGTGCTTTCAAAGCTAAAGTCTGTGTAACAAGCAATTGATTTCTGTTCTCTAAAATGGCACTGTCCAACAGAAGATGTCCTATTATTGGAAGTGTTCTTTTTTTGTGCTGTCTGATACGATCACTTTGCCACATGTAGTACAGAACACTAAAATATGGCTTGTATGACTGAGGACTAAGAATTTAATTTAAATAGCCATATGTGGCTGCTGCTGCTGCTGCTGCTAAGTTGCTTCAGTTGTGTCCGATTCTGTGCGACCCCGTAGACGGCAGCCCACCAGGCTCCCCCGTCCCTGGGATTCTCCAGGCAAGAACACTGGAGTGGGTTGCCATTTTCTTCTCCAACGCAGGAAAGTGAAAAGTGGGAGTGAAGTCGCTCAGTCGTGTCCGACTCTTAGCGACCCCATAGACTGCAGCCCACCAGGCTCCTCTGTCCATGGGATTTTCCAGGCAAGAGTACTGGAGTGGGGTGCCAGTGGCTCCTATGTTGGATAGTACAACTCTAGAAAATAGATTTATTTTTAAAACTGAATAAACCTCTGGCTCCCACAAAATCCCTCATAAACTTCTCATTTTATTTCATGTATTCATTTCATTTTAAAGAATATTATGAAGATTAGACTTCTTTTTCTTCAAGATAAACAGATAAGCAAGCTTCAGCTTAGGGAAGAAGGGCTTTTGTGAAAGCTCAATATTTCAGACCAAGGTGTCCATTTATCTTCAGTAATACCTTGCTTTGAAATGTTGTTGCTGTTACCATTAAATGAAGTCTCAGTTTCCATGCTTTGGAAATAGTACTGATGAACATTAGCCATGTGTGCATGGTGCACACAGCTTTAAGCAAACAACACATGCACTGAGGTCTGTGCTTAACAGCTCTGCCTCAGGATTCCTACAGATTCCCTGAGTGTTCTTTTAAGAGAGGAACAGATGCAGCTTTCCATATAATACAATCAGCAAAGTTCAGAGGATGTAGATTCATATTTCTTTCACAATATTGTGTACATTGGTGGTACTTAAACCAGACTTCTCAACAGCTAGCATCTCTTGTTTTTTAAAAAATTAGTTTCTATTTTGGGTGTTTGTGATCAGGAACTATTGAGTTTTCACATGAGTGAATTTCTTTCATTGTCTGTAATCCTTTTTAGTGTAGTGCTTTAAGGTATACTAGTATTTCTATTTTAAAAATTAATTTTCAGAAGTTTCTATCTTTATGAAGAAAACCATTTTTTTTCCTTATTTCTTTGAAAACAAGATAGTGATTTTAAATTAAAATAAACTCTTGGGCTCACAGTATTGTCTTTCTTTTGTAAGTAGTATCATGAACCACCATGGATAAAAGTATGAGAAAAAATGTCTATGTATGTACATATAACTTTTTATATATATAGTGCAACACTGTCTCCACCTACAAACACACCAATTGTACCCCATTAGAAGGTGCAAAAATGTACAGAAGGTATCTGTACATTTTTATGCATGTGTAAATATATAATGCAGACTTGTAGTTTTATTTTGTAGATGATTGAACAAAACACTTTAAATGACAGAAAACCAAACCTAACTAAAATTTATTCAGTCTTAGTATATATTTTCATAGATGTAATACATTTAAGTTCTCCATACAGTGCTGAAGTCCCCTCGACGATAGGTGTGATGTATATTTTTAATATATCTCTTGGATATTTCCAATGATAGGGGGCTCACTACTTTACCAGGTAGCCTATCGATTATCAGCTAGCTGTTGTTTTTAGAAAAAATGTCAATATGAGTTGCATCTCCCTCCTTATATCATCCATTTGTTGGTTCTATTTTTGACCATTTTAACACGTGTATTGAAAATATATATAAAGGATCAAAAAAAAACTATGTCCATGTGGAAAAACAAACATGTCAAACAAAAATCTGTAGAAAGTTCTAGAATTTTTAATGACTAAAATGTCAGTAGACCATATAAACTAAGATTATACCTTGCATTAGGTAAAATACCATTAATGAAGATCTTAATTTGCAACATGAATAAAATGGAGAATGGTTATCAAATTTTCATAATAATTTTCCATCTATATAAGGATTCAGCATAGAATTTTTCTAAATAATGAGTTGTAGTGCACAAAAATGTAAATCAGCTTTTAAAAACTCAATTCTTGTTCAATTTCCCATATCTATAAAAAGTGATTAATTTACTTTATATCAGAAGCCAGGCTGTTGATGTCTATGAAGCACTATCAAATTACATCTTTAATGGATATCAGTGAAAAAGAATGACTTCTCATTCTGTGTTGGAACTTGAAGCAAAAAAAACTTTTCAGAAAGGCACTCTTAATTAAAGTGATGCAATGATAGCTGACATCTGTATCAAAATTAGTATTTTTAAAATCTATGCCAAAATCATTTATGTGCATTGCTTTGACTTTTTGTTTTTGTTTTTAAAGATTCTTAGAGATACTATGTATCTTAAAGATCTGGAAAATATCTGAATGAGCAAATACCTATGGTGCTTTTCACTTACATTATATATGTATTTCATCTTAAAGGTGCTTCCTGCTAGGGGGAAATTTTTTTGCAACCTTGCTTAAAAACAGTACTATACACTAAGAAACTATTATAAATAATAAAAATGTGCATCAAGATTAAAAATACAAGAACAATATATATAAAAATCAATTGTGCTTCAATACAATGGCACTGAACAAACCGAAAATGAAATTAAGGAAATAAATCCATTTACGAAGTTTTCAAAAAGAATAAAATACTTATGAATTAATTTAACAAAAGGAATGTAAAATTTATATACTGAAAACAACAAAACTTTGTTCAAAAAATTTGAAAAGATCTAAGTAAATGCAAAGAAAGTTATATTCCATTGTATGGATATATCATATTTTATTTATTTAGTAATATTTATCAGTTGATAGACATTGGGTTGTTTTCACTTGTTGGTATTATATATGATGCTTGTATAAACAGACATGTATAAGTTTCAGTGTAGACACATATTTTAATTAATTTGTAGTATATAATGAATTTGTTTCCTTAGGAAATGCAAATTGAAACCATAATGAGATATCACTTCATACAGAGTTGTTGTTGTTCAGTCACTCAGTCGTGTCTGACTCTTTGTGACCCAGTGGACTGCGGCACTCCAGGCTTCCCTGTCCTTCACCATCTCCCAGAGCTTGCTCAAACTCATGTCCATTAAGTTGTTGATGCCATCCAACCAACTCATCCTCTGTTGTCCCCAATAGGGTTGTTAAAGTCAAAAACACATACAGTAGCAAATGTTGTCTAAGATGTGAAGAAACTGGATCCTTCATTTATTGCTGGAAGTATTGTCAAATGGTGTAGCCACTTTGGGAAACAGTTTGGCAGTTCCTTAAAATGTTAATTGTAGAGTTAATATATTTCCCAGAAATTCCTCTCCTAGGTATATTCCCAGTAGCCAATATTTTTCAGTCAATGGTTCTCATGATTCAAGTGTTGTATCAAATTAAGCATGTCACTTACAAATTTTTCAGTATTTACAGTAGACATAAAAACAACATTAAATCTGCCTGTATGGAAAACTGTCACTGAATAAAAATAACAAAAGTGGGAAAAATTAAAATAATCTATGAATTTTTTTTATGTTCCATGTTAGTAGATTTATTTAGCTAACAGCATGCGTGTATGCATGCTGAGTCGCTTCAGTTATGTCTGACTTTTTTGCGGCCCTATAGCCTGCCAGACTTCTCTGTCCATGATGTATAGCTATAACTATACACTTCCTGAAATAATAAGGGTTTTTTTTTAATGTGTTGGTAAAGATGTAGAACAATTGGAAACTGCATTTATTACTTGTAGGTGTATAACAATTGGAAACTGCATTTATTACTTGTAGGTGTATAAGAAAGTATTATTTTGGAAAATATTTTGTCAGATTTCTTGTAAAATGAAGCACACACTTAACATATGGCCCTCAAATCCCATTCCTAGGTGTTTAACCAAGAAAAAATATAACATATGCCCAGCTAATGATTTGCATGATGGTAATCATGACAGTTTGAATCATAATGACCTCAAACCAAAAGCACTCAAATGTCAACAGGTAAATGTCTAAACAAATCATAGTGTAGTTACACAATTGAATGACATTCAACGATAAAAAGAACAAAGTAATGATACTTGCAACAGTATAAATGAATCTCAAAAAAGTCAAGCTGGGCAAAAGAATTTAAACACAAATGACTATATACTGTATAATTCTTTTGATATTAAATTTTAGAATAGAAAAAACTAAAAAAAAAAAGCTAGAGTCAATAGCTAGAGTCAACAGAAAGCCCCAGTGCTTTCCTGGGGCTAGGAAGTTGACTTCTAAGATTAATAGCAAATGGTTTGGGATGATGAAGATTTTTTTATATTTTCGTTATGAGCATAATGGTTACCTAAGTGTGCATATTTGTCAGAATTCATTATCAATACAATTAAAAAGGGTGATTGTTATCATATTTAAATTTTACTTTAATAGAATTGATTTAAAATAAGGTCAAATGTTTCTTTGATTCAATAATAGGGATGAAATTATTAAACCATGATTGGAACTAACTGATTTTCTGCTTGTGGCATATGGATAACACTCATATATATAATTGACATCATTGAACTATTTATAAAGTTTTACAGTTCAGGGAACCAGCTCAGTAGCAGCTGTCATTTCACCTGTTTATAAAAATAAGTAAAATTAATTTATTGGTCATCTGTTGGTCATCTGTATGATTTATTGGAAACATATTCAGGTCCTCTATTTTGTAATTGGGTTGTTTATTTGTTTGATTTTGAGTTGTAAGAGTTCATTTTATATTTTGAATATTGATATACCTTTGTCAGGTGTATCATTTGCAAATATTTTCTCCCATTCATTTAGCAGCCTTTCTTGTATTGTTGATAGTTTTCTTGGTTTTTGCAAAAACTTTTTTGTTTGATGTAGTACCATTTATTTATTTTTGCTTCTGGTTCCTTTGTCTAGGGAAGACAAATCCAAAAAAATATTGCTAAGAGCTATATCAAAGAGTGCACTTCCTCTGGTTTCAGATATTACATTTAAGTCTTTAATCCATTTTAAGATTTTCTTATATATAGTATGAGAAAGTGGTCCAATTTTATTCTTTTTCATGTATGTAGCTGTCTAGTTTTCCCAACCTGTTTATTAAAGAAAGTGTCTTTTTCCCATTGTAAATTCTTACCTTCTTTGCCATAGATTAATCGACCCTGTACGTGTGGGTTCATTTCTGGGCTCTCTGTTCTGTTCCATCGATCTGTGTATCTGGTTTTGTGCCAGTACTATATTGTTTTGATTACTGTAACTTTGCAGAATAGTTTAAAATCAGGGAGCATGATTCCTCTAGTTTTGTTCTTCTTTCTTAATATTGTTTTGGTTATTCAGGTTCAGGCCTTCCCTGGTGGCTCAAAAGGTAAAGCATTTGCCTGCAATGTGGGAGACCTGGGTTCGATCCCTGGCTTGGGAAGATCCCCTGGAGAAGGAAATGGCAACCCTCTCTAGTACTCTTGCCTGGAAAATCCCATGCATGGAGGAGCCTGGTAGGCTACAGTCCATGGGGTCGCAAAGAGTTGGACACAACTGAGAGACTTCACTTTATTCAGGTTCTTTTGTGTTTCCTTATTTACTATTATTTGTTATAGTTCTACCATTGGTATTTTGATGAGGATTGCATTGAATCTGTAGATTACCCTGGCTAGTATTGTCATTTTAACAATATTCTTCCAATTCATAAGCACATGAATCTTTCTATCTGTGTTCTCTTCAGTTTTTTCATGGGTGCCTTATAGTTTTCTAAGTATAAGTGTTTCTTAGTTAGATTTATTCCCAGGTATTTTATTATTTGTGATGTGGTTGTGAATAGGATTATTTTCTTAATTTCTCTTTTTATAGTTCATTGTTAGAATATAGAAACTCAACAAACTTCTGTATATTAATTTTGTAGCCTGTAATTTTACTGAATTAATTGATGAGTTCTAGTAGTTTTTTTGGTTGTGTCTTTAGGATTCTCTTCGTATAGTATTATGACATCTGCAGTGACAGCTTTTACTTCTTTCTTTCCAATTTGGATTCCTTTTATTTCTTTTTTCTTTTTTTGTCTGATTGTTATAGCTAAGACTTCTAGAACCATGTTGAATAAAAACTGAAACTGTGGGCATCTTTGTCTTGTTCCTGATCTTAGAGGAAATGCTTTCACCTTTTCAACACTGAGTATGATGTTAGCTATTGCTTGTCATTTGTGGCCTTTATTCTGTTAAGGTATAATCCCTTTATACCCATTTTGTTGAGAGTTTTAATCATAAATAAATGTTGGATTTTGTCAAAAGCTTTTTCTGCATGTATCAAGATAATCATATGGGGACCACACTTGGTAAAAACTTCTTAAAGTTTTTAAACTTTAAAATTCTCCATAATTTTATCTTTGAAACTATGTTTTGTAAGTGAAGTCTAAAGGGATAATGCAGCATGGGGATAAGGAGAGGTGTAACAAATAACAAAAGGAGATTAAAGAAAATAAAAACAATGCATTTCTAAGCAGAATATTCTGATATAGTTTTCTTCCCAATCATGACTTCTAGTGGCTTTGTCTTCATAGACTGAGGCATAGTTCAAAGGATGTTTTAAAATTATGTTACTGCTGGTTTCCCCAAATTTATGTGTCCTCACTATTTTGTTGGCATGACTGTTCTAAGGTTTGTAAAGCAATGCTTCATATATTTTATGCCACCCATCATTTACTTTATACAAGTGTTGCCATGTTGAAAACAAGCTGACCATTTTTTCAGAGAAAAATGTCTATTCCTAGACATTTTTATGAAAATAACTAAGATCATGGCACCTGGCTATGGTAAACCTAAACAGTATGTTGAAAGACAGAGACATTACTCTGCTGACAAAGGTCCGTATAGTCAAGGCTATGGTCTTCCCAGTGATCACATACGGTTGTGAGAGCTAGATTGTAAAGAAGACAAAGTGCCAAAGAGTTGATGACTTCAAACTGTGGTGCTGTGGAAGACTCCTGAAAGTCCCTTGGACAGCAAGGAGATAAAACCAGTCAATCTTAAGGGAAATCCACCCTGAATACTCATTGGAAGGACTGATGCTGAAGCTAAAGATCCAGGATTTTGATGCGAACAGCTGACTCATTGGAAAAGTCCCTGGTGCTTGGAAATATTGAAGGCAGAAGGACAAGAGTGTGTCAGAGGATGAGATGGCTGGATGGCATTACCCTTGCAATGGCCATGAACTTGGGCAAACTCTGGAAGATGATGAGGGACAGGGAGGCCTGTCATGCTAAAGTCCATGGGGTCGCAAAGAATCAGACACCACTGGTTGACTGAAAAACAACAGACACTTTTAAATCAAAATTTATGATTTTAAATTATAAAAAAACATTTATTATAGAAATGAAAGCACAAATATATCAAACAAAAGTTGAAAAGTCATATTATTACCCTTTTTTTACCCCATAATTCTGCTTCCTAGAAGGAATCACAAATAATGGTTCAGTATCTGTCCCATGTACATCTCATCTGGTTCCATGACTGGATTTTGTGTTCTCAAGAATATATAGCTACTATCCTTCCATATCAGTATATTTACTTGAGAGTAAAAGATTTAATACATTAACAGTGTATTTTATGTATGCATTACAATTTTTAAACCCAACCCCAAATTGACTATTTCTAAACTTTCAAAGTGAAATTTTTAAAATGTAAATAACCTGCAATGAACATATTTTTTACATTTATCACTATAATAAACTTTAATGACATAAAATAGCATAAAGGACATGAGGATCTGAAATGGATATATTTTGTTGTGAATTATTAGGTATATTATGACAGCCATCCACCCTTATGTGCAGCCTATCAGGAATAACATCTCTTCTTATCTACTAGTTGAGAATTACTGCTTCAGGCTAATCACCAGATCTGAAAACAAAGGTTCTGTTGAATTGTTCTTAATGCTAAGGATGCTAATGATCATGATAATCATGATTTTACTTGGTTTGTTGCAAATTAAAAGTTGGCCCCTGCTTTTCCCTTTCTTGCATTGATGCCTCCGGGACAAAAGATCAGAGTCTGCAGACTTAACAATAGTCAATGACCAGTAGGAAGAGCTTAGTTTTCTGTGCCTAAGGCTTCATAACTTTTACTAAGAAGTAAGATCATAAGGATTGAAGCCAAAAGGTGTTCTTCCTTATAACTCCTGTACAGCTTCAGATTCTGCACACGTTGAAGCTCTCATTAAGGCACTGTTGTGATGTTTGCCTAGAAGGAGAGGGTTGACAGTTATTTTGATTAACCAGAGTTGACAGTTTGGACTTTGGCTTTTGTGATGGTGTTGCTTTAACACACAGTACAGTATCTTTCAGATGTTACCTGCATTCACTCATTTGTAGACGACAGGTCTAACCATAGCTCTGCATTTCCTTTGACCATCAACCTAACTTCTCTTTTCCTGTCTAGTACTGAGTCATTATCTCTGGTCTTACTTGGTATCAAGGGACCCAAGGAGACTTTTGTTCTGTGTAGGTAGTCAGGATGCCTTTTCTGATATCAGTTTGAAATCTCAATATCTTTGCAAGCTTTCCGCACTCCCCTACACATCAATCTGGATGAGAGATTCTGTCTTCTTTCCTATTGTACTGAGGGATTCTGTCTTCTTTCTGATTTTATTTTTAGGTTCTCTCTAGAGAACATGATCAGTTCAAATAAAAACAAAACCAGATTTAGGTAAGGAGAGATTTTATTGCTAGAAGGAAGAAAGAGGATACTGCAATAAGGAAGGTAGATTATTGCAACAGGGAGAATGTTTAAACTCTAAGCTCTGCAAGCATCTCAAAGATTAGTCAGATTTAGTCAGATAAGGCTTTGTTTTTAGAAGAAGGAGTAAACAATGCTAGAAAGAATAAGACTGGTGAAATGGGATGAGGGAGGGTTGCTGTGAAAAGACAGGAGATTAGAGAATGTTTTTACCCTGAAGTTAGCATATTCTCAGAAGGAGCTATTAAGAAGGAGTTCTATGATAGCTCAGGAGAGGGTAGATCAAAGGCCAATGACTGGAGGATGAAGATTTATTTATTTATTTATTTTAAAACGTTGTTTTACTGAAGTATAGTTGATTTACAGTGTTTCGTTAATTTGTGCTGCACAGAAAAATGATTCAGTTTTACATATGTCGACTTAAAAATACTCACAACCTTAAAGTTAAGTTATGTTTTAATCTGTGGGAAGTTTTAGGACTTCAAGCTTGGGAGACAGCATCTCAAGTAACCCTGAGAGAACTGCTCCAAGGAGGTTAGGGAAAGATTCAGTTTATATAGAAGATTTGCAACAAAAGGCAGGTAATCTTAAAATCAAAATATTATTGTTAATTAAAGAAAATCATTAACCTCAGGCATGCAGATGACACCACTCTAATGGCAGAAAGCAAAGAGGAACTAAAGAGCCTTTTGATGAGGGTAAAAGAAGAGAGTGATTCATGTCAATGTATGGCAAAAACTATTACAATATTGTAAAGTAATTAGCCCCCAACTAAAATAAATAAATTTATAAAAAAAAAAAAAGCAAACACACACAAAAAAGAAAATATTTAAAATTCTACAATAAAGTACCTTTAAAAGTAAAAAAAAAAAGAAAAAAAGAAGAGAGTGAAAAAGCTGGCTTAAAACTCAATATTTGAAAAACTAAGATCAAGGCCTCTGGTCCCATCACTTCATAGCAAATAGAAGGGGAAAAAGTAGAAACAGCAGCAGATTTTCTTTTCTTGGGCTCTAAAATCACTGCAAACAGTGACTGCAGCCATGAAATTAGAAGATCCTTGCTTCTTAGAAAGAATGCTATGACAAACCTAGATAGCATATTAAAAAGCAAAGGCATCACTTTGCCATCTAGTCAAAGCTATGGTTTTTCCAGTAGTCAAGTATGGATGTGAGTTTTGGACCATAAAGAAAGCTGAGCACCAAAAAATTCATGCTTTTGAACTGTGGTATTGAAGAAGACTCTTAAGAGTCCTTTGGACAGCAAGGAGATCAAACCAGTCAATCTTAAAGGAAATCAACCCTGAATATTCATTGGAAGGACTGATGCTAAAGCTGAAGCACCAATAGTTTGGCCACCTGATGTGAAGAATTGACTCCATTGGAAAAGACCCTGATGCTGGGAAATATAGAAGGCAGGAGGATTAGGGGTTGACAGAGGATGAGATGGTTTGGATGGCATCACTGACTCCATGGACATGAGTTTGTCCGAGCTCTGGGAATTGGTGATGGACAGGGAAGCCTGGCGTGCTGCAGTCCATGGGGTTGTAAAGAGTCAGACATGACTGAGTGACTGAGCTGAACTGAATAGCTGAGTAGTATTCCATTGTATACACATACAACATCTTTTTGCTTTTCATTTGTGTGTGTGCGTGTGTGTGTACAATATCTTTATCCACTCATCTGTTGATGGGCTTTTAAGTTGCTGCAATGTCTTGGCTATTGTGAATAGTGCCACTATGAACATATGGGTGCATATATCGTTTTGAATTATAGTTTTATCTGGATATATGCCTAGGAATGAGATTGCTGGATCATATAGCCACTCTGTTTTTAGGTTTTCTTTGACTGAACTGTGTGGCATGAAAGATGTTACTTCTCCAACCAGGAACTGAACCCACACCCTGTGCAGTGGACACAAGGACTCTTAACCACTGGACCACCAGGGAAGTCCCTATTTTTAGTTTTTTAAGAAACCTTCATACTGTTCTCCATAATGGCTGTACCAATTTATATTCCCACCAACAGCATAGAGGGCTTCCCTGGTGGCTCAGACGGTTAAGAATGTGCCTGCAATTCAGGAGACACTGGTTTGATCCCTCGGTCAGGAAGATTCCCCTGGAGAAGGGAATGGCAACCCACTCCAGTATTCTTGCCTAGAAAATCCCATGTACAGAGGACTCTGGCAGACCACAGTCTGTGGGTATCAGACATGACAGAGTGACTGAGCATGCATGCACGCACAACAGTGTAGGAGGGTTATTTTTCTCTACAGACTCTCCAGCATCTGTTATTTATAGATTTTTCTTTAAAAGACTTTTTTTTTTATGTGGACCATTTTTAAAGTCTTCATTCAATTTGCTATAACATTGCTTCTATTTGATGTTTTGGCTTTTTGACTGCAAGGCATGTGGGATCTCAGGTCCTGGACCAGTGACTGAACTCTTCCCCTTGCACTGGAAGTCAAAGTCCTAACCACTGGACCACCGAGGAAGACTCTATAGATTTTTAAATGATGGCCATTCTAACAGTGTGAGGTGGTACCATATTGTAGTTTTGATTTGCATTTCTCTAATAATTAGTGAAACTGAACATCTTTTCATGTGCCTGTTGGCCATCTGTATATCATCTTTGGAGAAACATCTATTTAGGTCTTCTGCCCATTTTGACTGGGTTGTTTGTTTTTGTTATTGAGTTGCATGAGCTGTTTGTATATTTTGGAAATTCAGCCCTTGTTAATCATATCATTTGCAAATATTTTTTCCCAGTCCATAGGTTGTCTTTTTGGTTTGTTTAAGGTTTCATTTGCTGTACAAATCTTGTAAGTTTGATTAGGTCCCATTTGTTTATTTTTGCTTTTACTTTTATTACCTTGGGAGACTGACCTAAGAAAACATCGGTATGATTTATGTCAGAGATTGTTTTGCTTATGCGCTCTTCTGAAAGTTTTGTGGTGTCATGTCTTGTATTTTACTCTTTAAGCCATTTTGAGTTTATCTTTGGGTCTGGTGTGAAGGTTTGTTCTAACTTCACTGATTCATATGCAATCTGTTCAGCTTTTCCAACACCACTTGTTGAAGAGGCAATCTTTTTTCTATTGTATATTCTTGTGGAGGATGAAAATTTAATCAATATTTGGTTAACAAGCATTTTGTTCTGAATTATCAGTGGGAATAGTCAGCTAGTTATTTATGATGCAAAGAATGGGAATTTGAAGGGTCTGTGTTTTGTCTTGTTATAGGTAGGTGAGAAGGCCATCTGTGAGCCAGATATAAGCCATATCAGGATGCGTGTTACTTTGCAATAAGACATTTTCTGGAACAGTAAAGGTGGAAGAATTTTTTTAACTCTTACTGTTTTCCAAGACCACGGGACTTAGACAAAATTCGGCATTATCATCAGCTATCCTCATTACTTGTTCCTAGTCTAACTTTTCAGAAATGTGCTTTTTGAGTCCTCATGCCTGTATTTTATACACAGGGTTTGTCTTCATCTCTCTCAGCTCTGTCTGGCATAAGTTTTTTCCATTAAAATGTCTATTGCTATTATTTAAAAATATTTTAACTTATAATCCATTTATATAAGAATATGGAAGAATAAAATTAAAATATGAAAAAATATCTTGTGTTATTGTTCTGCATGGTAAACATTTTCATTAAACAAAGCATGCATTTTATTGGTTCCCTGAACTCCAATGTTATTGCTCAGTTGTTGAGTCATGTCTGACACTTTGCAACCCCGGGGTCTGCAGCGTGCCAGTCTTCCCTGTCCTTTACCATGTCCCAGAGCTTCCTTAAACTCACGAACAATGAGTTGGTGAGGCCATCCACCATCTTATCCTCTGTTGTCCCCTTCTCCTCCTGTCTTCAGTCTTTCCCAGCATCAGAGTCTTTTCTAATGGGTTGGCTCGTTGCATCAGTTCAGTTCAGTTCAGTTGCTCAGTTGTGTCCGACTCTTTGCGACCCCATGAATTGCAGCACTCCAGGCCTCCCTGCCCATCACCAACTCCCTGAGTCCACCCAAACCCATGTCCATCGAGTCAGTGATACCATCCAACTATCTCATCCTCTGTCGTCCCCTTCTCTTCCTGCCCCCAATCCTACCCAGCATTAGGGTCTTTTCCAATGAGTCAACTCTTCGCATGAGGTGGCCAAAGGATTAGAGTTTCAGCTTCAACATCAGTCCTTCCAATGAACACCCAGGACTGATCTCCTTTAGGATGGATCGGTTGGATCTCCTTGCAGTCCAAGGGACTCTCAAGAGATTTCTCCAACACCACAGTTCAAAAGCATCAATTCTGCGGCACTCAGCTTTCTTCACCATCCAACTCTCACATCCATATATGACCACTGGAAAAACCATAGCCTTGACAAGATGGACTTTTGTTGGCAAAGTAATGTCTCTGCTTTTAAATATGCTATCTAGGTTGGCCATAACCTTCCTTCCAAGGAGTAAGCATCTTTTAATTTCATGGCTGCAATCACCATCAACAGTGATTTTGGAGCCCCAAAAAGTAAAGTCTGACACTGTTTCCACTGTTTCCCCATCTATTTGCATGAAGTGATGGGACCAGATGCCATGATCTTAGTTTTCTGAACGTTAAGCTTTAAGCCAACTTTTTCACTCTCCTCTTTCACTTTCATCAAGAGGCTCTTTAGTTCATCTTCCCTTTCTGCCATAAGGGTGGTGTCACTGCATATCTGAGGTTATTGATATTTCTCCTGGCAATCTTGATTCCAGCTTGTGTTTCTTCCAGCCCAGCCTTTCTCATGATGTACTCTGCACATAAGTTAAATAAACAGGGTGACAATATACAGGCTTGACGTACTCCTTTTCCTATTTGGAACCAGTCTGTTGTTCCATGTCCAGTTCTAACTGTTGCTTCCTGACCTGCATACAGGTTTCTCAAGAGACAGGTCAGATGGTCTGGTATTCCCATCTCTTTCAGAATTGTGCACAGTTTATTGTGATCCACACAGTCAAAGGCTTTGGCATAGTCAATAAAGCAGAAATAGATGTTTTTCTGGAACTCTCTTGCTTTTTCGATGATCCAGTGGATATTGGCAATTTGATCTCTGGTTCCTCTGCCTTTTCTAAAACCACTTGAACATCTGGAAGTTCACGGTTCATGTATTGCTGAAGCCTGGCTTGGAGAATTTTGAGCATTACTTTACTAGCGTGTGAGATGAGTGCAATTGTATGGTAGTTTGAGCATTCTTTGGCATTGCCTTTCTTTGGGATTGGAATGAAAACTGACCTTTTCCAGTCCTGTGACCACTGCTGAGTTTTCCAAATTTTCTGGCATATCAAGTGCAGCACTTTCACAGCATCATCTTTCAGGATTTGAAATAGCTCAACTGGAATTCCATCACCTCCACTAGCTTTGTTTGTAGTGATGCTTTCTAAGGCCCACTTGACTTCCCATTTCTGGATGTTTGGCTCTAGGTGAGTGATCACACCATCATGATTATGTGGGTCATGAAGATCTTTTTTTTTTTTTTTCCCAAAGAAGAAATGGAGTAGCCATCTTGGTCCACAAAAGAGTCCAAAATGCAGTACTTGGATGCAGTCTCAAAAACGACAGAATGATCTTTGTTCGTTTCCAAGGCAAACCATTCAATATCACAGTAATCCAAGTCTGTGCCCTCACCAGTAACACCAAAGAAGCTGAAGTTGAACGGTTCTATGAAGACCAACAAAACCTTCTAAAACTGTTGAATGGTTCTTTGAAGACCTACAAGACCTTCTAGAACTAACACCCATAAAAGATGTCCTTTTCATTATAGGGGACTGGAATGCAAAAGTAGGAAGTCAGGAAACACCTGGCGTAATAGGCAAATTTGGCCTTGGAGTACAGAATGAAGCAGGGAAAAGGCTAATAGAGTTTTGCCAAGAGAACGCACTGGTCATAGCAAACACCCTCTTCCAACAACACAAGAGAAGACTACACGTGGACATCACCAAATGGTCAACACCAAAATCAGATTGATTATATTCTTTGCAGCCAAAGATGGAGAAGCTCTATACAGTCAGCAAAAAGAAGACCAGGAGCAGATTGTGGCTCAGATCATGAACTGCTTATTGCCAAATTCAGACTGCAATTGCAAATATAGTCCATTCAGGTGTGACCTAGATCAAATCCCTTATGAGTATACAGTGGAAGTGACAAATGGATTTAAGGGACTAGATCTGATAGACAGAGTGCCTGATGAACTATGGATAGAGGTTCGTGACATTGTACAGGAGACAGGGATCAAGACCATCCCCATGGAAAAGAAATGCAAAAAAGCAAAATGGCTGTCTAAGGAGGCCTTACAGATAGCTGGGAAGAGAAGAGAAGCGAAAAGCAAAGGAGAAAAGGAAAGATATTCCCATCTGAATGCAGAGTTCCGAAGAATAGCAAGGAGAGATAAGAAAGACTTCCTCAGTGATCAATGCAAAGAAATAGAGGAAAACAACAGATTGGGAAAGACTAGAGATCTCTTCAAGAAAATTAGAGATACCAAGGGAACATTTCATGCAAAGATGGGCTCGATAAAGGACAGAAATGGTATGGACCTAACAGAAGCAGAAGATATTAAGAAGAGGTGGCAAGAATACACAGAAGAACTGTACAAAAAAGATCTTCACGACCCAGATAATCACGATGGTGTGATCACTCACCTAGAGCCAGACCTCCTGGAATGTGAAGTCAAGTGGACCTTAGAAAGCATCACTACGAACAAATCTAGTGGAGGTGATAGAATTCCAGTTGAGCTATTTCAAATCCTGAAAGATGATGCTGTGGAAGTGCTCTTTGCATCAGGTGATCAAAATATTGGAACTTCAGCTTCAGTCCTTCCAATGAATATTCAGGACTGACTTCCTTTAGGTTTGACTATTTTGATCTCGATGCTATCCAAGGGACTCTCAAAAGTCTTCGCCAACACCACAGTTCAAAAGTATCAATTCTTCGGCACTCAACCTTCTTTATGGTCCAACTCTTACATCCATATATGACTACTGGGAAAACCATAGCTTTGAATATATGGACCTTTGTTGACAAAGTAATGTCTCTGCTTTTTCATATGCTGTCTACGTTGTCACAGCTTTTCTTCCAAGGAGCAAGCATCTTTTAATTTCATGGCTGCTGTCACCATGTGCAGTGAAGCTCTATGAGTAACTCTAAATAAAAGCTCATCTGCATCCTATGAGGTTATCAGGACTTTTCCTTCCTCCATGTTTAGACTCTGCTTGCCTTTGCATCGGCTTCTTTTTACCAAAGGATGAAAATGTTGGCCACTGTCAGTCCAAACCTGCAGTCCACCTGATGAAAACTGCATATTTTTTTCCAGTTAAATTCTGAGCCTTGATCTCATTATCCCCAATTGAACCATGGTTTGAACCCAGATAATCACGATGGTGTAATCACTCATCTAGAGCCAGACATCCTGGAATGCGAAGTCAAGTGGGCCTTAAGAAGAATAACTATGAACAAAGCTAGTGGAGGTGATGAAATTCCAATTGAGCTATTTCAAATCCTAAAAGATGATGCTGTGAAAGTGCCGCACTCAGTATGCCAGCAAATTTGGAAAACTCAGCAGTGGCCACAGGACTGGAAAATGTCCCGTTTTCATTCCAATGGTGAAGAAAGGCAATGTCAAGGACTGCTCAAACTACCGCACAATTGCACTCATCTCACACACTAGGAAGGTAATGCTCAAAATTCTCCAATCAAGGTTCAACAGTATGTGAATCATGAACTTCCAG
Organism: Giraffa tippelskirchi; assembly: GCF_054371585.1. Classification (NCBI taxonomy): domain Eukaryota; kingdom Metazoa; phylum Chordata; class Mammalia; order Artiodactyla; family Giraffidae; genus Giraffa; species Giraffa tippelskirchi. The sequence goes on along the minus strand of NC_137276.1, from coordinate 186,669,235 downwards.
ATGTTCATCTGGATTTAGAAAAGGCAGAGGAGCCAGAGATCAAATTGCCAGCATCTATTGGATCATCAAAAAAGCCAGAGAGTTCCAGAAAAACATCTACTTCTGCTTTATTGACTATGCCAAAGCCTTTAACTGTGGATCACAACCAACTGGAAAATTCTGAAAGAGATGGGAATACCAGACCCCTGACCTGCTTCTTGAGAAACCTGTATGCAAGTCAGGAAGCAACAGTTAGAACTGGCATTGAACAACAGACTGCTTTCAAATTGGGAAAGGGGTATGTCAAGGCTATATATTGTCTCCCTGCTTATTTAACTTATATGCAGAGTACATCATGAGAAACACTGGGCTGGATGAAGCACAAGGTGGAATCAAGATTGCTGGTAGAAATATCAATAATCTCAGATATGCAGATGACACCACCTTTATGGCAGAAAGTGAAGAAGAACTAAAGAGCCTCTTGATGAAAGTGAAAGAGGAGAGTGAAAAGGTTGGCTTAAAACTCAGCATTCAGAAATGGCATCTGGTCCCATTCCTTCATGGCAAATACAAGGGGAAACAATGGAAAAAGTGCCAGATATTATTTTTGGAGGGGGCTCCAAAATCATTGCAGATGGTGATTGCAGCCATGAAATTAAAAAGACGCTTCCTCTTTGGAAGAAAAGCAATGACCAACCTAGACAGCATTTTAAAAATCAGAGACATTACTTTGCCAACAAAGGTCTGTCTAGTCAAAGCTATGGTTTTTCCAGTAGTCATGTATGGACGTGAGAGTTGGACCATAAAGAAAGCTGATTGCTAAAGAATTGATGCTTTTGGACTGTGGTGTTTGAGGAGACTCTTGAGTGTCCCTTGGACCTCAAGGAGATCCAAGCAGTCCATCCTAAAGGAGATCAGTCCTGAGTATTCATTGGAAAGACTGATGTTGAGGCTGAAACTCCAATATTTTGGCCACCTGATGAAAAGAACTAACTCATTTGAAAAGACTCTGATGCTGGGAAAGATTGAAGGTAGGTGGAGAAGGAGATGACCGAGGATGAGATGGTTGGATGACATTACCGTCTCAATGGGCATGAGGTTGAGTAAACTCTGTGAATTAGTGATGGACAGGGAGGCCTGGCATGCTGCAGTCCATGGGGTTGCAAAGAGTTGGACATGACTGAGTGACTGAACTGAACTGAACTTGAACCCTGAACCAGATATTGTTAATCTGACTGTTCATGTCATTACCTAGAGCTGAGGCGGGCTTCCATGGAGCCATATCCACTGAGAGTTTGATGGTTGGCTCTACCAAGTTACACCAAGTGGGAATAAGAAGGGCAAAAAGATATCTTTTAAATACATGTATGATTAAATTAAAGTTTTAAATACATACATTTTTGGGGAAAATGAATACTTTTTATAAAATGTAATATGTTTTTATGATGATACAGGCTGTATTAAAAGAGTTACAGTGAAAAGTGACCCTGTTTATTTATTTCCGTACTTTAGATTCACTCTCCAGAGACATTTTTACTTTCACTTGTTTGCTCTAGTAAAAGATACACCTGTATCCTTTATTAGTGAGAGAATCAATTCCTAGGCAGGTTGATAAAAATCTTGGGTCCCTGAGGGGGAGAGAGGAGTCTGGGGTTCTAGAAGAGGAGAAAGGGATCTAGAATTCTCAAGGAGGAGAAAAGGACAAACATCTTTTTTCTCTACATTTCTTAATCTTAGTCACAGGAAAGTTTTTTTCTTTAAGCCTGGAACTGATGATTGCACAACAAACAACTCAGTTTAAACTCTATACTAAGGATTATATAATAACAATGTGGCCTGCTTGAGGACAGTTTCTCTTTCCTGAAAACCTTCTGGCTAATCCTGTTATCTTAAAATGTAAATTATGGGAGTGGGTCTAGTAGGATCTTTACAACCTTGAGACATTCTTTTAATTTACTGTAGTAACTAATTAAAAATGTATATAACTCCCTTGCTAGCCTAGCGAGGGGGGCATTCTCCATCCCCCTTCTGATGTCTATGTCAGAAGCTTTCTCTGTCTCCTTTCACATTAATAAAACTCTACTATACAAAAGTTGTTGAGTGATCAAGCCTGGTCCCTGGTCCTGAAGTTAAATCTTCTTCAGAGATCACGAATCCAACACAGTTCACAGTAAGCTGTCACAATAATGTAAGCATTTCTTTACTTACCAATCTAAATAGTTTCTATTAATTCTCAGGTAGCCTAGCACTACATAGTCCTCTATCCTGCTCATGTGATGTACTGCTATTTTTTGTGAAGTTGATAAATAGCATATATTATTATGTTATATAACTATTTTAATTGAAAGTAAATACCATTGTAACATTTCTTTTTATGTATGTTTTTTTGTTGCTAGAGTTCACAATCACTTTTTATTTTTTCTTTTACCTTACAATCTGCCTTTCTTCACAGGCTCACTATGAAGCCTGTGTTTTCTCAAATTGTCATTTTATCGGGTAGTATTTCATGTCAGCCGCATTTTCCCATGATCTTGGAGTCCTCTCCTGCCCTTTTACAATCTGCACCATTGAACTCTGTATGTGCTGAACACTTCTCTCTCTCTTTTTTTTTCCTGTGTTGGATCCATGATTTCCTTGTCTTTCTTGGTTTATTTTCTCCTATTACAGAACATGCATTTCAAGCGGCTTCCTGAAAAAAAATTGGGCAGGAGGTATATTTTTTGAGTCTAAAAATGCTTTCATTCTACTCTTTTATGTGATTAATAGTTTGAGTAGATGTGGAGGTCTAGGCTCTACATCATTTTCCCTTATAACTGTGAAGGCATTGCTTCAAAGAGTTGGCTTTCCAATACAGTGTTACTGTTGACACTTCATTTTCCCGCTGATTCCTTGTTAATGGTCTGGTTTTTCTCTGCATTCCTTTAAGAATCTTTTTATATTTGTTCGTCTCATGTTTTGTTTAAATTTGCCTCGTTTTGTGCTCATTTTCACTCGTTTGCAGAGTCCTTGATAGGTCCTTCAGTTGTAAATATTGTTTCTGTAATAACTTACTCTCTTTCTCTTTTTTTAAAATCTTCTCTCCCTGAAAATCTTATTAATTATATATTGTGCTTCATGGTTGGGCTTCCCAGGTGGTGTTAGTGGTAAGAAACCTGCCTGCCGATGCAGGAGACATAAGAGATGTGGGTTTGGTCCCTGGGTTGGAAAGATTCCCTGGAGGAGGGCATGGCAACCCACTCCAGTATTCTTGCCTGGAGAATTCCATGGACAGAAGAGCCTATTGGGCTACAGTCCATAGGGTTGCAAAGAGTTTGAAGTGACTTAGCATGTATGCAGGCTTTCTGGTTAATCATTTATGTCTCTAATCAGAAAAGATAGCTTGTATCTCCTTTTCTTATTGTTTAATTTCAAAGAGGCTTTTTGAATTATATGGTCACCTCACTCATGAATTTATAATTTGGGTGGTGACATTTTTTATTTAGAATAAATTGTCTAACTTTTCCATAATATTCATATTTATGATTGTCTTATCTGTCTGAAGATATTAATATTAAAGATTTATATATTTTATTTTATTTTGTTCCCTGAATCAACTCTTTGTCTGTTTCCTTGGAGTCATCTTTCCCTATTGGTTTATTTCAGTCTCTTTTTTTAGATAAAGCAGATTTTTCCTCAAAAGCTTGGTAATTTTTGATTATCTGTTCATATTTACAAATGAAACAAATAAGAGCTAATATTGGTCCACTGTAGGTGGATTAGATTTTCCCCAGCAGTGTCACTTCAGAGGACTGAGCAGCACTCTGACTGTTGCCCTGTGGGACTCTGAGGGGCTCTGCATCTCTTAGGATGTCTCTGGGGCTTTTCAATTTCTTTAGGGAGAAACCTATTTGGTTCATTGCCTGGTAGAAGTTTTGCTGGTCAATTTTGACCATTAGTTGTCAGATCAATTCTTTTTATATACAAACTCTGAATTTATCTCTCACTTTTCAGTCTCAATTCTTACATTTGCCTTCCTAAGAACTTGTCATTTCTGAGTGGTGAACCTCCTGGGGTTCTGCAGGGAAAGTGGTTTTCCCTCACCTGTGTGCTCTTCCGAGAGCACTCCACACCATACTTCCTCTGTCCCTCTTCCTTAGCTTTGCTCCTCCACCTACTCCTCATGCTTCTTGGAGTCTCTTCTCTACTGACATTTCTCCCCAACTCCATTCTCTTAATTTTTATATTTATACATTTTTAAAATTACCATACCTTAATTTACTGGGGGTTTGGGGAAAGAAATAAGATAGTGATGGTCAGTCTTGAATCAGATGTGTCCCATTGTGATTCTAAACACAAATTTTTGGTTTTCAAAGCTTTGTTCTTGGGCATCAACAATCTACCTTGTCTAGTTGAAAACCTGATCATCACAATGTTGTTTGAAATATTCACTCAGCCAGTTTCAAAGAAAAGCTTCCATTTCCCTGTCTGTAAAATGCTTTATGATTGTCATAAGGATTAAAGAGAATAACATCATAAAATATTGCACAGTGCCTGGCACATAGTGAAAGCACTCAATAAACTTTATTATTACTTAAATAAAATAAAGCATCTATTCAGAAATTCACAGCAAAAATTTGTAAATGAAAGCTGTTATCTAGTCACTTTACTTAAAATGCATGTAAAATTGCACACTTTATATTTCATATTGATATCATTTGACAGTCTGTGTGGACATTCCCCAAATTTATACCAGTCTGTAGCCTGAGATATTTTGCTGCTCACATTCTCATTATACTGTTCTCATTCTGTAAAAGGCAATGTATTGGGAGTGAGATGTCTTTTACCAGAGTAAATAATTTTTCTTATACCCTTTAAGTTAAGTGATTTGGATATGTTCAACATCTTTTCATTTAAGCTTCTTTTCATTTAAGCTTCCTGGAGTAGTTGGGTCAAAAAAGCCATTTTTAAAGTTCTCTATCACTAGAATTTCCTATTTCTCTAATTCTAAATAAGAGAATATTTAGCCTGAATTCTACAGATCAGTCAATAGTTGTGCCAATGTCTGGCACACAGTGGATATTCAAAAATTTTTCTGAGTAGAAATAATTGGAATTTAAATTTATATTCACTCATTCAGTCAGTAAACAAATGTTTACAGGGTACTTCCAAGTGCCAGGCACAACTCTAGTTTGGGGATGAAGCATTGACTAGACAGAGCATGAGGCTCTGTCCTCAAGCAGCATATATTCTAGTAGGAAAAGACAGATGATAAAAAAGTAGGGAAGTATGTATTCAAGATAATTGTGATATGTCCTATAAGAAGACTAAACAAGATAAGAAAACTTTGGTGGATGGTGGTGCTGTTTTAGATGGAATGCTCAGAAAAGGTATCTCTTATGAGGTAATATATGAGCTGAGCCTGCAGGAAGACCAGAAGTCTGCTAAAAGTAGAGCTAAGAGAGAAAGTTCTAGGTACAGGAAATAGTGCAAAGGTCTTGAGACAGAAATATTTAGAGTACTGAGAAATTGAATGGAGCTTTCTGAAGTCTAGTAATTGGAGAGGTTGGAATTGTAGACAGGAGACAGAGTAGGAGAATCTTCTAAACCAAAGTAAGGATTTTTGGATTTAATTCTATGTTTAATGTGACTCATTTGGAGCTTTTTAAAGTGTGCAATGATATGAGCTAATTTATAATGAAAGAAATTGTAACTGTTTACTGTTTATCAAAAATGGACTTGACCACTCTATTTACATTACAACTTACTCTTTCTTGCACGTCCTATTGCCTTTGTTTGCTTTATTTTTTTCCTTAGTACTCATCAGAGTCTAACATACTTTATATATTTACTCTTAATTATTGTGTGCTGTTCCCACTAGAATGCAAGTTCTATAAGGATTGGGGTTTTTGTCATTTTTGTATCTTTATCAGATGGAAAAGTTCCTAGTACATAGTATATCTTAATATTGTTGGATTAATCAGTGCGGTTTTTGGAGGAGGGGTGAAATAGGGCTTAAGTAGAGTAGTAAGGTCAGAAAGAAATTACAATAAGAGTTGTACATATATACTATATATATAGTAGTCCAGACAAAAGTGATAAAAATGGAAATGGAGAGATATGGAAAGATTAAAACTTTATTTTGGAGATATAATTGATGATAGTTGCTACTGGGTTGAATATGGGAAAAGTCGGGCAAACGGGCACTCAAGATTGAGTTCCTAGAGTTTTATCTAGCAACTACATAAGATTATGGTATCATTTTCTAAAATGGGAAAGTTAAAGGGAGAAGCATGTTTTGGGGAAGATGTTAGTGGGAACCGAGATGTTCAGTCAATAGCCAAGTGGAAATGTCAAGTACACAATTGGCTATATATCTCTGGTACTCACATGAAAGGTCTTTCAAAGATACAAATTTGGTAGTCATTAGCATAAAGATTTGGCTTCCCTGGTAGCTCAGCTGGTCAAGAATCCATCTGCAATGCAGGAGACCCTGATTCGATTCCTAGGTTGGGAAGATTCCCTGGAGAAGAGACAGGTTACCCACTTCAGTATTCTTGGTCTTCCCTGCTGGCTCAGACGGTAAAGAATCCACCTGCAATGCAGGAGATCTGGATTTGGTCCCTGGGTTGGGCAGATCCTCTGGAGGAGGGCATAGCAACACACTCCCATATTCTTGCCTGGGAGAATCCCCATGGGACAGAGGAGCCTGGTGGGCTACAGTCCATAGGGTTGCAAAGAATCAGACATGACTGAATGAAGCACAGCACAGCATAAAGATAGCACATAAATTACAAATGTTGATAAGAATACATAGAACAAGGGTATAGACTGAGAAAGGTAGAGATTTCAGGACCAATAAGTGAGTCACTAATATTTAGTGGTAAAATCATCAAAGGTGATGGAGAAGGATGCTGAGATAGAGTGAGACTGTACAGAACTATGGAAGGATAACATGGAAGGTGAGTCAAGAAAGGCATGAACAGCTTTGTTGAATGCACCTGAAGGGCAATAAGATGAAGACATAGAAGTATCCATTGGTTCTTGATAACAGCAAGTGAATTATTGTGCTTGAAATGAAGGCCAGATTAGAAAAGGTTGAAAGTGAATCAGATCTATTCCCAGTTTTTTAAGGAATCTCCACACTGTTCTCCATAGTGGCTGTACTAGTTTGCATTCCCACCAACAGTGTAAGAGGGTTCCCTTTTCTCCACACCCTCTCCAGCATTTATTGCTTGTAGACTTTTGGATAGCAGCCATTCTGACTGGTGTGAAATGATACCTCATTGTGGTTTTGATTTGCATTTCTCTAATAATGAATGATGTTGAGCATCTTTTCATGTGTTTGTTAGCCATCTGTATGTCTTCTTTGGAGAAATGTCTGTTTAGTTCTTTGGCCCATTTTTTGATTGGGTCGTTTATTTTTCTGGAATTCAGCTGCAGAAGTTGCTTGTATATTTTTGAGATTAATTGTTTGTCTGTTGCTTCATTTGCTATTATTTTCTCCCATTCTGAAGGCTGTCTTTTCACCTTGTTTATAGTTTCCTTTGTTGTGCAAAAGCTTTTAAGTTTAATTAGGTCCCATTTGTTTATTTTTGCTTTTATTTCCAATAATCTGGGAGGTGGGTCATGGAGGATCCTGCTGTGATTTATGTCGGAGAGTGTTTTGCCTATGTTTTCCTCTAGGAGTTTTATAGTTTCTGGTCTTACGTTTAGATCTTTAATCCATTTTGAGTTTATTTTTGTGTACGGTGTTAGGAAGTGTTCTAGTTTCATTCTTTTACAAGTGGTTGACCAGTTTGACCCAGCAATCCCACTGCTGGGCATATACACCGAGGAAACCAGAATTGAAAGAGACGCGTGTACCCCAATGTTCATCGCAGCACTGTTTACAATAGCCAGGACATGGAAGCAACCTAGATGTCCATCAGCAGATGAATGGATAAGGAAGCTGTGGTACATATACACAATGGAATATTACTCAGCCATTAAAAAAAATACATTTGAATCGGTTCTACTGAGATGGATGAAACTGGAGCCCATTATACAGAGTGAAGTAAGCCAGAAAGAAAAACAACAATACAGTATACTAATGCATATATACGGAATTTGAAAGATGGTAACGATAACCCTATATGCGAGACAGAATAAGAGACACAGATGCATGGAACAATTTTATGGACTCTGAGGGAGAAGGTGAGGGTGGGACGTTCTGGGAGAATGGCATTGAGACATGTGTATTGTCATATGTGAAACAGAACACCATTCCATGTTCGATGCATGTGACAAGGGCTCAGGGCCGGGGCAATGGGATGATCCAGAAGGATGGGATGGGGAGGGAGGTGGGTGGGGGGTCCGGGAAGGGGAACACATGTAAACCCATGGCTGATTCATGTCAATGTATGGCAAAAACTATTACAATATTGTAAAGTAATTAGCCCCCAACTAAAATAAATAAATTTATAAAAAAAAAAAAAAAAAAAAAAAGAAAGTGAATCAGAAATGAGGAAAGAAACATCTGTCACTGTGAATAGGAACAATAAGTAAAGGGGATATATTAATCCAGGAAAGAGAAAGGACAACCATGGGAGTAAATTTTTCAGCTGCTAGTGGATTATAGGGTTGGTGCCATACTGACTTAAACAATAATTCTTTTGAAGAGATGATGTTTTTATGTGTTCCATTGACTAAAGCTATTTAGTTGCATTAGTTTTCAAAGCATCTTCAACTTTAATGGTTCCAGTGTCAGAAGGTGACTTGTCTCTACTGACAAAATGGACTGATGTACTTATCTGAATTTCAGGTACTGTGATTTACTGTCACAATGGAAGTTTGTCTAGAATCTTAGATCTTGGCACTTGCCAATGACTCTTCAAGCCTCTATTTATCTGATCTGTGAAATAATACTCACTACTTCAGAGTTGTAGTAAGTAGTGGGCATGAAGCAATATATTGTCTTATGAACTGATGTATTATTTATGTATGTACCAAAAGATAAATGGGCGTTTGCTGAAATATGTATGTGTGTTAGTCACTCAGATGTGTCTGACTCTTTGAGACCCCATGAACTGTAGCCTGCCAGGCTCCTCTGTCCATAGAATTTTCTAGGCAAGAATATTGGAGTGGGTAGCCATTCCCTTCTCCAGGGGAATCTTTCTGACTCAGGGATTGAACCCGGGTCTCCTGCACTGCAGGCAGATTCTTTACCATCTGAGCCACTGGAGAAGACAGAATTGGTCAATTCCCAACTGGTCAAAGACAGTGCTGGATAATAAATGCCTTGAAGGAAGAAATTACATTTTACCTTAGTACACAGCAGTGAACTTAGCTCAGAGGTAGTGATCAGTATGCAGTGATGCTTGCCAGGAAGCAACAGTTAGAACTGGACATGAAACAGCAGACTGGTTCCAAATAGGAAAAGGAGTACATCAAGGCTGTATATTGTCACCCTGCTTATTTAACTTATATGCAGAGTACATCATGAGAAACGCTGGGCTGGAGGAATCACAAGCTGGAATCAAGATTGCTGGCAGATATATCAATAACTTCAGATATGCAGATGACACCAGCCTTATGGCAGAAAGTGAAGAAGAAGTAAAGAGCCTCTTGATGAAAGTGAAAGAGGAGAGTGAAAAACTTGGCTTAAAGCTCAACGTTCAGAAAACTAAGATCATGGCATCTGGTCCCATCACTTCATGGCAAATAGATAGGGAAACAGTGGAAACAGTGGCTGACTTTATTTTTTGGGGCTCCAAAATCACTGCAGATGGTGACTGCAGCCATGAAATTAAAAGATGCTTACTCCTTGGAAGAAAAGTTATGACCAACCTCGACAGCATATTAAAAAGCAGAGACATTACTTTGCCAACAAAGGTCTGTCTAATCAACGCTATAGTTTTTCCAGTGGTCATGTATGGATGTGAGACTTGGACTGTGAAGAAAGCTGAGCACCGAAGAGTTGATGCTTTTGAACTGTGGTGTTGGAGAAGACTCTTGAGAGTCCCTTGAACTGCAAGGAGATCCAACCAGTCCATCCTAAAGGAGATCAGTCTTGGGTGTTCATTGGAAGGACTGATGTTGAAGCTGAAACTCCAATACTTTGGCCACTTGATGCAAAGAGCTGACCCTTAGAAAAGACCCCGATGCTGGGAAAGATTGAGGGCAGGAGGAGAAGGGGACGACAGAGGATGAGATGGCTGGATGGCGTCACCGACTCAATGGACATGGGTTTGGGTGGACTCTGGGAGTTGGTGATGGACAGGCCTGGCGTGCTGCAGTTCATGGGGTTGCAAAGAGTCGGAAACGACTGAGTGACTGAACTGAACTGAACTGAGTGATCAGTGTATGTCTATCAAATTAATTTTTTCTGAAAAAGAAGAAGAAACACAAAGCAACTTCCTACAAATTGTAAAATAAGACAGAATTAGGTGATGGACAGGGAGGCCTGGCATGCTGCGATCCATGGGGTTGCAAAGAGTTGGACACGATTGAGCGACTGAACTGAACTGACATTAATTCTGGCTTTGTTGCTCTGCCCTTGGTACAGTGGAATGTGGAATAGTTTCTTTATAAAGGATCCATTTGGCACTTGAATTAAAACAGCTGCTTGGAAACACCCATGTATAGATCTTTCACATCTGTCTTAAGTCATACTAAAACAAGTCTGTGTTTTAGCTTCAAATTTCCTTAACTGTTTCATTATTATTCATCCTTGACTAGACAGAATAATTTATTGTAATTTTACCTATAATCCATGTTTTGATATCAGCATTTCATTTTGGTCCTGAAAGTTTGTTTAAAAAGGCTTTTGAGTTTGATTCCTATATGTTTTAATCTTTTATCACATGTTCTAAATGGCCCACTGTGTTTATGAGGATTTCTTAAAGTCTAAGCAGTAAAACTATCATGGAGTTCTAGAAAACCAGACCCAAAAATGTGATTCCCATTGCCTCAATTTGTTGGACTTAGACCTGAAAAAAATAAAGACTTTGTGTACTCATCTGTGTGCTCATTTTGTCACTAATTCTCCTGTCTTATACCTGCTGCTGTGCTCTCTGCATGATTTCTCCTGTTTAAAGTCTTGGGATAGTTAAAGATTTCAAAATGGAAGATTCAGTATATGTGCCTTCCTCAGTCTGCAAGGACAGGTTTGTAGTTTCACTGTGTCCTGAACAGGGACATGCATGGACCCCTATCAACAAATTAAACTTTAGATTAGATTAGTTTATATTTAAGACAAAATATATTTTCATTTGAATTGAAACAATTGAAGTTAATGAGGTGAAAAAATATTTAAGTTCAGCATTTATCTTTTTGCGTCTATTAAAATCAGGACTTAAAAAAAATGCCATGTTCGCTAAGAACAAGAAAAAGAATATTTACTGCTTTTTAGGGAATATTGACATATGTGAAAAAAAATTATTACAGAATTTAGTGCAGTTAAATTATGTATTAAAAGATGAAAATATAAATCCTGGATCTATATCAAACCCTGGTGTCAGATCACTGGGGGCCATTAGGTTGGAATTGGTTTTCAAAGAATATTGCATCCATGGGATGGGGAGTGGCTATCTTTTAATGGGTCACATTTATGAGGCTGTATAGAAATTGGCAATATATACTGTTTAATTTCACTCCTGAGGATAAACCCTAAGTAAAAAATCTGAATCACCTATCCAACCTCCAAAAACCACCACAACTAACAAATTGTGGACAAAATTTGTTAATAAAACAGTTAACAATTTTGAGGAAAAACCACAAATTCCTGAAATTTAAGAAACATTTAAAGTAGCATTAATTTAACATTAAAAAAAAAAAACCTGGAAATAATGTCAGTAGTCAAAAAAAGGGAAGCGTTAGATGAAATATTATATCATCACTAAGAGAATATATAATGAGATATTTGTAATAAGCTAGAGGAAAAACTTGTGCTGCAGTATTAGATATAAAAAAAAGTACAGTTTTTATATTTGAAAGAGCTTAGCTGACATACACAGACAAAATAGATCAGAAGGAAACTGACCAACATTTATCAGTGATTATATCTGGTGATTTTAATTTTTTTTTTCCTTTTAGTTTTATATGCTTGGTTTTTGAAAGGTGAGCAAGTGTTATTTTTACCATCAGAAAAAGTGAAATAAAGTTTTGTGTAAACATCTCAGGTTAGCAGTGATGATTTATCCTCTCATAGTGGTTGCTTGTGATAGCCTCTTGATGTAGAGTCTTCCTGTCTGAAAGTATTTCTTGTGTTCTTTAGACCCTTTGATCCAATTCACTTTGGAAGCAGCATGATCTTGTAAACCAGGGTTTGCAGCTTTCTTAGATGAATGATTTTTGGATGCGATTTAAAAAAAAAAATCAGTTGTGAATTTTGTAAAATGTTATTTTCCCTTTGTATCTAGAAATATATTTGTGCTAAAGGTTTAACCACAAGCCAAGTATGAAGTAATTTCGTTTGGTGGTTACTAAACTATTGATAAATGTCTGATATTATTAAGGTTGAATTTGCTTTTCAGTTTCATTCTGAATATGACCTAAAGTTTTTGGAAAAGTGAACTTCATCTTTGGCTGAGATTGAGACCATGTACTATATGGCAAAATTGTAGTATAGCTCAACTATTGTCAAAAAGGATTTGGTACAGAATTACTGAATATATTACTGAATGGCCTCCTGGAAAGTCCTACTTTGTATACTTACCTAATAATTTTTATTATATAATAATCACTATTTCATTCCCCAGGCTTTGGGACATTTATTCATTCATGTATCAACAAGCATGTAATCACTATTATGTGAGATGCTATCGCAGACACTAGATCTAATATCTCAATATATTTAGGTATATTATTATTCTAATCCATTAGGTTAAAAAAAAGCAGAATACAAGTGAAATATATAATTTGATTATATATATATCTGCAAATATATTTGGCTATTTGAAGGCAGTGATATTTTTCCCTAGCTCCTATAATAGTCCCTGATAAATAGTAAATGTTCAAATAAATGTTTGTTAAATAGATGAGTAAGTGAGTGGACTGATACAGAGCTCTAAAAGGCATAAGGATGACCAGAAGGAGATATTTTGTGAAAAGGCCTGAAACTGGGATATAGGCATGGTGAATTTGAAAGATAGTCACTACTCAACATTCTTTGGCATTGCCCTTCTTTGGAATTGGAATCAAAATGTGGCCACTGCTGAGTTTTCCAAATTTGTTGACATATTGAATACAACACTTTCCATGTTCTTATGCAATATTGTTCTTTACAGCATCAGACTTTACTTTCACCACTAGGACACATCCAAAACTGAGCATTGTTTCCACTTTGGCTCAGTCATTTCATTCTTTCTGGAGATATTAGAAATTGCTCTCCACTCTTCCCCAGTAGCATATTGGGTACCTTCTGACTTGGAGTGCTCATCTTCCATTGTCGTATCTTTTTGCCTTTTCATACTGTTCAGGGGATACTCACAGCAAGAATACTAGAGTGGGTTGTCATTTCCTCTTCCAGTGGACCATGTTTTGTCAGAACTTTCCCCAATGACCCATCTGTCTTGGATGGCATGGCTTGTCTACGAGGCCTGACTCATAGCTTCATTGAGTTATGCAAGCTCCTTTGCCGTGACAAGGCTGTGATCCACGACTGCCAGGAGAAATATCAACAACCTTAGATATGCAGATGATACCACTCTAATGGCACAAAGTGAAGAGGAACTAAAGAGCCTCTTGAGGGTGAAAGAGGAGAGTGAAAAAGCTAGCTTGAAACTCAACATTAAAAAAAACTACGATCATGGCATCCAGTCCTATCACTTCATGACAAATAGAAGGGGAAAAAGTGGAAACAGTGATAGATTTGGGAGCTTCCCAGGTGGTGCAGCAGTAAAAAATCCTCCTGCCAATCCAGGAGATGCAAGAGATGTGGGTTTGATTCCTGGGTCAGGGAGATCCCCTGGAGAATGTAATGACAACCCACTCCAGTATTCTTACCAGGAAAATTCCATGGACAGAGGAACTTGAGGGGCTACATTCCATTGGGTTGCAAAGAGTTGGACATGACTTAGCAACTGAACAACAACAATAGTCACCACTGACTTGTGTCTAATTCCCAAGGAAAATGGACATCAGGTCCACCTCTGTCTCTGCAGTCGTGGTTTCTTTTCTCTTTTGCTCTCACTCAGGTCACTGCTCCTTCAGATCTCCTGTACTCCACACATTACAGAAGTTACTCTCTGCTAGTGGGGAGAATTCATTCCATAAGCTTATACACAAACTTGATACAAAAGTATGCTACTGCTCTTGGTCCCTTCAGAAGCTTAATGTGAAAACTAGTCTTTCCATTTATGCTTGCTCTCCATTTTCTCTGGAAATGAGACATAGCTGATTCTTTTTTTTTTTAATTAGGACTTAAGTTCCTAGACTGGAAGACATAGAAACCTTTGATTAATCAAAATCAATGGTATCCTGCTATCCCACTGTCTGGTATTTACACAGGAGAAATGAAATCACATGTCCACAGAAAAAAATTGTAAAAGAATAGTCACAGCAACTTTATTCATAATAGCCAAATGTGAAACAATCCAAATGTCTTGCAAGAGAAGAATGGAAAGATAATTTGAGGCATATTCATACATTAGAATATTACACAGCAGCAAAAAGAGATGAACTACTGATACATGCAACAGTAATACGTTTCTAAAAACTGTATGCCAAGCAAAAAGTCAAACACTTACGTATATCTGAAAGTGAAAGTGCTAGTAGTTCAGTCGTGTCTGACTCTGTGACCCCATGGACTGTAGCCCACCAGGCTCCTCTGTCCATGGAATTCTCCAGGCAAAAATACTGGCATTGGTTGCCATTTCTTTCTCCGGGGGATCTTCCTGACCCAGGGATTGAACCGAGGTCTCCTGCATTACAGGCAGATTCTTTACCTTTTGAGCCACCAGGTAGATATACAATACTTGACATAAAATTATTCCGTTTATATGAAAGTCAGGAACAGATAAAGCTAATGTTTGGCTTCCCAGGTGGCTTAGTGGTAAAGAATCTATCTGCCAATGCAGGAGACACGGGTTTGATCCCTGGTTTGGGAAGATACCCTGGAGAGGGAAATGGCAACCCATCCAGTATACTTGACTGGGAAATCCCATGGACAAAGGATCCCATGGACAGGTGGACTATAGTCCATTGAGTCACAAAAGTGTCGGACATGACTTAGTGATTAAACAATAACACGGTGACAGAAATTGAAAAGTGATTGCTTGAGGGTGGAAAGAGAGGAAAGAAGTGGAAAAGGACGGAGGGATATTTCAGGGGTGATGAAAGTGTTTTACATCTTGTTTGGGGTGGTATAGGTGCATACACAGTAAAGAATCCGCCTGCAATGCATGAGACCCAGGTTCGATCCCTTGGTGGGGAAGATCCCCTGGAGAAAGGAATGGCTACCCACTCCAGTATGCTTCCCTGGAAAATCCCATTAACAGAGGAGCCTGGCAGGCTACAGTCCATGGGGTCACAAAGAGTAGGACACGACTGAGCGACTAAACACGCACACAGATAGGTTCATACAATTTTCAAAACTTGCCAAAATAAACACTTAAGGTCTGTGTATTTTATTTTATGTAAATTATATTTTAATTTTAAGAAATAAGGAAAAAAGGTAAATTGAGAATTAAAAATAAGGCAGTCAACCCAAGTAATAAGTATTTACTAAGTATTTCTATCTTAGCCACCGTTGAAAGACCCAGCACTGTGAACATGAATAAGAAAGAGTACCTACCTCCTGTGATGAAATTACAGTCTAAGGAGAACAGGTGTGGAAAAACAGACATTAACAAATATTGCATTCACAAAAACTTTTCAGAGGCATGTTTTCAGAATATACCTAGGCATGAACTATATTGTATTTAAGAGTTACATAATAATCATTTCAAGTAAAGACTATTGTATGAAAAATATTCTGTTGTCCAAACCATGTGGTTGTGCTGTGGTAGGCAGCCTCCAACATGGCTTCCAGTTGTATTCCTGCCCTTGTGAGTCCCCTTCCACAATGCATTTGTTTTGGTTTTGTTCTCTGTGACCAGTAGCATATGGCAGAAATGAAGTTAAGCCATTTCCAAGATTAGGGGTATAAAAGACTGAGGATTCTGTCCATAGAGGGTTCCTCTCTCTCTCTCACCTGCTCTCTCTTTCTCATCAATTGATTTGGGACAGGTCATCTGACATGTTGTGAAAATAATCAGGCAGCCACAGAGAGGCCCGTGTAGGGAGAAATGGAGACCTGTGGCCAACAGTCACTAAGGGAGTGGGGCCTTCCTACCACCACATGACTTAGCTTGAAAACATATCCTTCCCTAATGAGGTCTTCAGATGAAACTGCAACCCTGGCTGCCTCCTTGACCTCCTGGGAGACTGTGAGTTGGACCACTGAGCTAAGCTACTCCTGAATTCCTGACCCACACACATTATAAAATAATAAACATCTATTGTTTTAAGCTGCTAAATTTTGTTATACAGAAATAAATAACCAATATATACAAGTACTCTAAACTGCAAAAGACAGTTTCTGAGTTTATGGGTTAGTGAATCATTCCTGATTGTAAACTGATTACCTGAATTTTTCAGTTTCACTATAGTACTAATTAATGACTGAGAATGAAGACTTCTGAAAACTTTGTACAGTTTAAGTCCTAATTTTTATCCATAGAATAGTTCACTTACTCAAAAAACCTAGCCCTTTGAATGAAAACTCATGGTATATATCAATCTAGCTTCCAAACTAAAACATGCAAATTCATAATTTAATAAAAATTAATTGTCTCTCAAGTATGAAATGTCAGTTTTATATATTGAATTTATTAAGGGAAAAGCAAATAAAGATTAGAATGAATTCAAATTAATATTCACAAGTACTCCACTTTGAACTTCAAAATATATAATACAGTTCTAAGTTATTATAGCTTAGAGAGTACACTTAATTAAAAAAAATTGCAGGGATGATTTAGGCAAGAGAAAATGAAATTTTAGAGTAATTGAGATTATTGTTCTGCCACGTTGAGGTGACCAGCCTTTACTCCTTGAATATTTAGATGCAAAAATTATACCACCCATGACAGATATTATTAACTTAGTCTAAACTCATTTCCTACATTAAGAAAACAGATCTTGGTTACTGTCACTGGAAGGGTGTGATGTATCTTGAAGCATGAGGAGACCCCTTTCCCCCTCTAGCCAAGCAGAAGCTAAAGGGCAGATCCTTGCCCAACCATACCAAGGCTTCTCCTAGGGTTATGGTAGCTATAGGAAAGGTTGTAAATACTTGACTGGCAATGGAATCATTGATTAATTCTGGGAGGCCATAAAGGGGCTATAGACAGCTACTAAGTTAATGTGAAATTTAGTCTTATTCCTCATTTGATTTCAGGCCAGTGATTCTTCAACACGGGTATGCTTCCAAGTTGCATGGAGGATTTATTAAAACACAGATTGTTTATTCTCATTCCTAGAGATTCAGACTTGGTAATTCCAGCATGTGGCATAGAAGTTAGTTCCCTGATGATTCTCTTGCTACTTTATGCATCGCATTTTGAGAACCACTCACAGGTTGTATTATTTGTGTTTTTCTTTGGAAGAGCTGTGTGTGAGGTGGAGGTTGGAGAGAAAGGACACCTGGTTATTTGGACGTTTACTGGATACTCCAATATTTATTTAGATAGGGCCTTGAAAGTGTGTTTTAGCCAATAAAATATGGGTATATTCTTATATGCCACCTCTACAGCCCTTATATGTCCCCTGTGATCTTTCATGTTCTTTTTGGGCAACTGAATGCAAAGGATTAACTGGAGGCTTTGTGGAAAACTTTCATGCTTTCTTTTGAGAAAGACTATTGGATCAAAACTGCTCATAGTGTGTCATGTGACTACCAAAGTCATGAATCTGGCTTGGGCAACAGATCTGCATCATCATATAGAAGTAGTCATATGAGATCATCAAGTTCAAGCATGTCCTGAAGCAGCATATGTAAGCAGCAGGAGCAGGTGGATCAGATGTTCAACTCTTTCTCTTGCTGTGTTGCTGCCTGTCCCTCACTCCATGCCTGTGGCATCATGGGGCATTTCCTATGACTAGTTGACAGAGAAAAAAATTTGACCTTGTCTATAGCTCTGTCTGCATACGATGCTGACACAACTAAGAGTCAACTGTTTTAGCACTAATGTCTCCTGAGCACTGTGGGCAAGACTTAGAACACTTTTCTTTACTTTCCTAAAAGATGGATTGTTGTTGTTGTTTAGTCACTAAATCGTGTCTGACTCTTTGCTACCCCATGGACTATAGCCCACCGAGCTCCTCTGTCCTTCATTATCTCTCAGAGTTTGCTCAAATTCATGTCCATTGAGTCAGTGATGCTATCTAAACATATTATCCTCTGCCGCCTCCTTCTACTAATAATCAAAAGTGTATATCCAGCATGATCACAGGGCAATTAGTTAATAATTTGATTTGATGGTCAGAAACTTAGAAATTATAAAATTAGAGGATTAGTGACAAAAAGATCTGGGGAAAAATATGTGAATAGGACTCTTGGATGGGATGTTTTTGTTAATGGGGACTGTTACGATTAATTTTATGTATCAAACACATTGGGCCATCCTGTGTGTGTCTGTGAGAGTTTCTGGAAGAGACTAACATTTAAATTAGTAAAATGAGATAAGTAGGTTGTTCTCCCCAATTTGAGTAGGCCTCATTCGACCCATTGGAAGCCTGAGTAGAACAGATAGTAGAGTAAGGGAGAAATTGTTCTCTCTGTCTCAATGCTTTCCAGCTGGGACATTGTCTCCTGCACTTGGACTATGACTTATGACACTGGCTCTCCTGGCTTCTCAGGCTCTGGGACTTGGAGTTGAACTTTACCACCAGCTTTCCTCGGTCACCAGTTTGCAGACATCAGATAGTGGGACTTAGCTTCCATAATCTTGTGAGCCAATTCCTTCTATCTTCTATCTATTTGTCCGTCTGTCTGTCTGTCTATCTATCTATCTATCTGTCTATCTATCTATCTATCTATGTATCCTGTTGATTCTGTTTCCATTGGTTCTGCTTCTCCAGAGAACCCAGAATAACACAAGGACTTAGAGAATATTTATGTCACATGTAAGTGCTCACCAAAGGGAAACCCTGCAGGTGGGGATTTTGGTTATCAGGTAGCAAGATGACCTGCCCATGGATGTCAGTCTTTTTCTCTAGCTAGCCTGTGCTTGCTCTGTGGGTTAATGAACAAAAAGACTATGGCTGCAAAGTTATTATTCATGGGCTCAAAATTATGGACTTAATTTTACCAAAACTGAATTGGCAATCATCACTGCTGAATATCTAGCTTGCCAATAACAAGGTCCATTTTTGAAATTCTAATAATGCACCATTGCTTGTGGAGACTAGCCAGCCAGCAGGTAGCATATTAATCACAATGGGTCTCTTCCATCATGGAGGGAGCAGCAATTTATCTTCGTGAAAAAAGACACTATTTTTCTTGCCTTCAGTGCTTCTTCCATTGCTGTCATCCAGGACTAACTGACTGCCTCGAGGTATCCCCCAATAGTCTTACTCTTGACTAGCAAAGATATTGTACAATAAAAAATAGAAGCAATGGGCTTAAACTCATATAGGGGGTGGGACACTGGTTTTTATCATGTATTCCTTCACCTCCAAATACAGATGGCCTAATAGAACAGTGGAATGGCCTATTAGATATACAGTTGCAAAGATGCCTGGGGAAAAAATCTGTATGGATTTGAGGAACTGTCATACAATGCAATGTATACTTTGAACCAATGACCATGAAGTGAAGTGAAGTGAAAGTCACTCAGTTGTGTCTGACTCTTTGTGACCCCATGTACTATAATGTCCATGGAATTCTCCAGATCAGAATACTGGAGTGGGTAGCCTTTCCCTTCTTTCAGAGATCTTCCCAACCCAGGGATCGAACACAGGTCTCCTGCATTGAAGGTGGATTCTTTACCAGCTGAGCCACAAGGGAAGCCCAAGAATACTGGAGTGGGTAGCCTATCCCTTCTCCAGAGGATCTTTCCAAACAAGGAATTGAACCAGGGTCTCGTACATTGCAGGCAGATTCTTGACAAACTGAGATATAAGGGAAATACACCAATGACCATATGCAATGTTATTTCTTCCATTGCCAGAACACTGGAATCCAGAAACCAAGGGATTTAAGTAGAAGGCATTTATTTACTCTTACCCTATGTGATCCTCTCACAAAATTTATACACCCCCCCACCCCCGCATCTTTTGGTTCTGCTGGTATAAAAATCTTATTTCCCAAGAAAGGAATGATCACAGTAGGAAACTAAGAAAGGGTTCAATCTAATTGGAAGCTGAGATTGTGATTTGGTGCCTTTAGCTGCCTCAGATCACTAAACCAACAAGCAAATAAAGGAGATGCTCTCCTGACTAGGGTGTCTGATCCTGGTTATAAAGTGAAAACAGGTTGCTACTACACAATTGTAGTAAGTAAGAGTAGAGCCCGTGAGATTCTGGGTCCTTTTGGGTATCTTTTGGTACTTCCATGGCCTGTGGTAAAAAACTAATGAATGGATGGCTATAGTAACTTAAGTCAAGGCCAAAAAATGCAAGAGAAAGATAATCTTTGAGTACATAGAATCGGATACCTAGGTTTGTATATAAAATAAAGGGAATGGATTAGATGCTCACTAAGTTCACTTTCACCTTTAAGACTCTGCATCTCTGTAATCCCCAAGCAGACCTTTTCGCTCC
This sequence comes from Giraffa tippelskirchi, assembly GCF_054371585.1. Lineage (NCBI taxonomy): Eukaryota > Metazoa > Chordata > Mammalia > Artiodactyla > Giraffidae > Giraffa > Giraffa tippelskirchi. The sequence goes on along the minus strand of NC_137276.1, from coordinate 186,648,496 downwards.
TGACTCCATTTCATTGTCATTACTCAAGGCATCAGGGTAACCAGGATGTATTTCTTCTTTTGAAATTCTATCTTGTTTCTTTTACTTCTCTTGACTCTAATAATGGGAATGTCAGATGTAACAATACAAGGTAAATTATATAGGAAATGTATTACAATGGATGAGGATCTTGAGTGTTAAGATTTGAAGTAGATTACATATCAAGTTATCGCTGTACTATTTTACCATTTGAATTGACTTTGTTTAGTAACTAATCTCTTAACAGGCTTGTTACTCTAATATTCTTACCAGGTTGATTAAATCACTCATTTAACAATCATGTTTAGGCTACTCAGTCTTTGCTTGCTGGTTCTCAGACTAACTCAATATTTAGTAAGTCAAATCTGTTTTCTTGTTACCTAAATTCTAACTTAGTAGTTTCTAAGAGACTTCCTCAATATCTACCAAATAAAATCTCTTTGCAAGACTAATAATGATCTGCTGCTGCTGCTGCTAAGTGCTTCAGTCGTGTCTGACTCTGTGCGACACCATAGACGGCAGCCCACCAGGCTCTGCCGTCCCTGTACACAAAAAGTATGTATTTCCCTTTTCCATGTCTTTTCTGGTTGACTTCCTCTCTTGATGAGGGTGAAAGAGGAGAGTTAAAAATCTGGCTGAAATTCAATATTCAACATATGAAGATCATGGCATCTGGTCCCATCACTTCATGGCAAATAGAAGGGTAAAAAGTGGAAACAGTGACAGATTTTCTGTTTGGTGGCTCCAAACAGAAGCAGAATGACTGCAGAATGAAATTAAGACACTTGCTCCTTGGAAGGAAAGCTATGACAAACCTAGACAGTGTATTATTAATAAGAGGAGAAAAAACAGAGACATCACTCTGCTGACAAAAATCCATATAGTCAAAGCTATAGTTTTTCCAGTAGTCATGTATGGATATAAGAGTTGTATCATAAAGAAGGTTGAGTGCCAAAGAATTGATGCTTTTGAACAGTGGTGTTGGAGAAAACTCTTGAGAGTCCTTTGGACTGCAAGGAGATCAAAAGTAAATTCTAAAGAAAGTCAACTCTAAATACTCATTGGAAGGACTGATGCTGAAACTGAAGCTCCAATACTTTGGCCACCTGATGCAAAGAGCCTACTTATTGGAAAACATCCTGATGCTGGGAAAGACTAAGGGCAAGAAGAGAAAGAAGAAACAGAGTGTGATGGTTGGATGGCATTACTGACACAATGGACATGAGTTTGAGCAAATTTGGGGAGATAATGAGGGACAGGGAAGCCTGGTGTGCTGCAGTCTGTGGGGTTGCAAAGAGTTGGACACAACTTAAAGACTGAACAACAACAGCTATAACCTGCCCCAACCATACTGTCCTTTTCTATTGAGTTCCTTTTTCTCTCAGAGCTTTTGTATTTCCCTCCATCTTGATCCTAGTGTTTGAGGAGCTGAGCTTCTTTCTCACTTATTTTATGTCTGGTGACATAATCCAGGAGTCCCAACATAACCCAATCTAGTAATGAAAATAATTGTGTTTCTAAAATTAAATTTATATTATGACTATTTTGTGGGCTTCTCAGATGGCACTAGTGGTAAAGAATCTGCCTGCCAATGCAGGAGACATAAGAGACAGGGGTTCGATCCCTGGGTTGGGAAGATTCCCTGGAGGAGGGCATGGCAACCCACTCCAGTAGTTCTGCCTGGAGAATCCCATGGACAGAGGAGCCTGAGGGGGTTACAGTCCATAGGGTCACAAAGAGTCGGACATGACTGAAGTGACTTAGCACGCATGCATGACTAGTTGGTCTGGACCAAAAGTGAATTATATGGTAAAGAATTCAGAGAATGTTACAGCTGGAAAAGATAAGAGGAGTCCAATTTAGTCTGAGCTGCTCATTTCATAGATGACAGTAATGAGATCTTCAGAACTACTTAGTGCCATATTAGGAACTGGTATCTTAACAGCTCAATTTTGGTTCAGCACAAATTCCCTAACATCATGTTGCTGCTCTGATATTACTTTTAGGATATAAATAATAATGTTGGTAATTTTAAGATCTCAAATTTTACTCAATAATTCTTCATATAGAAATAGTATATTACAGCTGTTAAACAACTTAACTTGATAAGGAATACCTATACATAAAAGGCAATTATATGTTCATTTCAAAATCCACCCCCCCGCCTTTTTTAAAGAGTTTGTACTATATTTTCCTTTTCCCTGAACAACTGTCAAGATTGTTCCAAGAGACAAAAATAGAAGATTATTTTTTAATTTTAGGAAGGTGAAGTCATTTTTGTCTTTAATTTCTTTCTTACAGATTTTATTTTACTCCTTGAAAAAAATATTCATCCATTTTGTAAGATGTCCTAGAAAGTTACAGTGACTCAATGATATTTTCTGAATATGGCCCATTATTGTGTCACTCTCCATTCAGGCAAATTTCAAATTTACAGATTAAATTACATGAGGGACAGTTATTGTAACTATATATTAGATTATATTTCTTTGGTTTTGATATCTTAGGCAGCAACCCTACTAATGAATGGAGTTTGCCCTGCAGTCTATTGGCAGCTATGTATAAAGGTCGGTTAAACCTAATGCTGAGGGCTTTCAGTAATAGGTAAAGTTTCCAAAATCTTTTGATTACTCTGGGGGTATGAACAAAAGCCATATCTGGACATGAAGTGAAAAATTGAAACAATTTGTATATCTTAATAATTCAAAAAAATGTTTGAACGTTTACCTCAGTTACTTTGAATCTGCAAGAAAATGTGTTTTTATGTCTAAATTACTATGAAAACTGCCACAGTGTTTTATTCCAATTTATATGTCCAGATATAGCTTTTGGGTAATAATAATTGTGGCAGCTTCCATTATGTTTCAGGCACTATTCAGTGATTTTCATGTATTATTTCTAACCCTCATACTGACCCCACAAACTGATGGCATTGTTATTCCCACTTTACCCATAAGAAAACTAAGCTTATGGAGGTTACAGGATTTATGAAGAGTTTGATGTAGTAATTTGCTTTGAAGAAAACTGGCAAAGTGATGAAAGAAAGCAATACATGTTGTTAAGTCTCAGGACATGAATAAATGGTAGCAACTTTGTCTTGAAAAGACAAGAAGTGAAGTCGAAAGTCTTTGTTCCTCAGGGCTAAAGTCTTCTCTCCTCTTGCATGGTCATAGGAATATAATGGTGATTCTAGTCTCTGCCCTTCTTTCTTTGTGACTTTAGATAACTGTTTCTATGCTTATTTTCTTTTATTTTTTAAAGTTTAATTTTCCAAATCTTCAAGTCACTAAATTGAAACCAAAGGGCCTTTAAAAAAAGATATTGTGCTCCATAAAACAGCATATGTCAAAATACCAAGTTGCATACTCCTTCTAGGGCAATAATTTGCACAACTAAGCTATATTCGAATACATTAACTTGCTACAATTTTGAGAGAGGCAGCCTGTGTGCGCAAATCCCTCGAATACTGATGGGACTGTGATTATACCCTGAAAAGAGAAGAGGCTGAATACAAATTTTAGAGGACCAGAAAGTGTTTAATGTCTCATTGTTTGAGTCGAGATTCTAAATCACATTCAAGTCGATGACTCTGATCTTCATATCAATGCACAATGGAACACAAGAGAAAAGCCAGGAAAGCTGTTTTCTGAGTGAAACACTGATTTTGTTCTCATGTTACCAGCAAGAGACCATTTGGGATATTTAAGCCTGAGGTTGAGTGCTTCGCATTTGTTCGAGCTCCTCAATGTTTGAAATGGGTTTTCCCTTTAGGGAGCCCATCCATTTGGACAAGTGCTACATCAGATCAAAAGACATGGGAAGAGGTATTTCGCGCACAGATTGAATTCTTTTCTGGCAAAATGACATACCCTTTTAGCACAACATTGTCTATTCTCTACTGAATGTCCTTTTTAAAAAAATAGTTGGAGTCTGTTTTCCAATAAGTGTTAGGCCTTTTTCATGTGGCAAATTGGCTTGTAGCCACCTGGAGAACATTTGAAATGAAAGCTACTCTTATGGGATTTAGTTTCTCAATTCCAGTTGGTATTTTCCAGTTTACTACATGTTGATCAAATTGCTCATTTTATTGAAATTATTATTCATCTGACTTTTGCATTATTTACTATTTAAGAAACCCAAATGTTAATTTAAGCTTTTATAATTTTTGACTATAATAAAATTCTGTGGAAGATGTCATGGGACTACTAAAAGAAATCACATCTGTAGTTTTTATCTCTTATAATTGGAAGATAATCAGTGTCATTAGAACCTTAAATCTGTTATCACCTTAAAATGATTCAAGGGAGGTATGCATACTAAGTCACTTGAGTTGCGTTCAACTCTTTGTAACTACATGGACTATAGCCCACTAGGCATCTCTGTCTATGGGATTCTCCAGGCAAGAATTCTAGAATGGGTTGTCATGCCCTCCTCCAGGGGATCTTCCCTATCCAGGGATTGAACCCATGTCTCTTACATCTCCTGCATTGGCAGGCAGGTTCTTTACCACTAGTGCCACCTGGGAAGCCCTGAAGGGTATGATAAACCATTTTAACTATCATATAGGTTAATCTGGGCTTCCCTCATAGCTCAGTTGGTAAAGAATCCGCCCTGCAAGGCAGGAGACCCTGGTTTGATTCCTGGGTCAGGAAGATCCGCTGGAGAAAGGAAAGGCTACCCACTCCAATATTCTGGCCTGGAGAATTCATGGACTGTTAATCTAACAATGGAAAGCAATGGTCACATTTTACTTCTGCATGTGATACTGACCCGTTTTAGATGAACATTGTTTAAAAAAGCCTTGAACACAAATCTTGGGACATGCTCTACAATAGACCAGTACCTGGTGGTTGGAGATAGCACCAGGAAGAATGCCACTGTGGGGAAGATTAGGGACTGGAGAAAATGAGGGGAAAGTGTTTTGTCTGCTCTCTTCCACTATGTATTTAGGAGAGCTCCTGGCATGACTGATCTAGTTTTCCCCTGTTGTCATTAACAATTGTGGCCAATCATTTCCAAAATGAAAAGAGAATTGGCCAAGGTGCAGTTGGAACTATTACTGCTGCATCCCTGGGGATGTTCCTGGAAACTTTATAAGTTCCTGTTTCCAAACTACTGTTTTCTGATACAACATAATGGGAAATTGGAGCAATTATTCAGATAATATGTGCAAACAGTACATTTTCACCTTCAGTTTACTGAAGAAAAATCTTCATCTCTCAATTACAGATTTCTTGCATTTTAGCACTTCTTGCTAGAACTGTTGCCCTTTCTAAAATTTTACTTAATTTATTTTTGAATCCTTCTACATGTTGCCTTCTACAGTGCCTGGAATCTATTATTTGCCAGATAATCATTCACTGTGTTTAAAGCTATGTATTTTCATTATATATATTAGGCAGTGAAGCATAGCAGCTGGAGAACATGACCTAGTGTCAGATTGCCTAAGTTCAAATATTACCTCCTCTGCTTATTGGCTCTGTGTCTTTGGACAAGTCACTCAACACTCTGGGGCCTCATTCGTTCATCTATGAAATGGGGATGATAATATTCCCAATCTCAAGGGTTGATATTCAACTGATACATACCTGTGTACCATTTATTAAAACACTGAAATGCTTTCACACTGATTGGAATTAGCTGCAGCCTCAAACACCTGAAGACCTCCCTTTCTCCCCATTGCCTCAATGCAACTTTGCTTTTCCCAGTGGTTCTACAGGGGCTTGTTTGTTTCTCTGGGGTCTGCCAGGATCCTGCCCCAGCACTATGCCCAGCATCTGTCCCCACAGGGCATGATGTTGTACCTGTTAAATGTTTTTAATATCACCTTCTTTACAGAGTTGTTGTGAGTTTTAAGTGAGTTGATGCATACTGATATATTTAGAATAATCCCTGGTACCCATTAAACACTGTCCCGGTTCCTATTATAAATAGATGGTCAGTTTTACAGGGCAAGGACAACATTGCCTATGTATTTTGTACATCTCTCTGAAGCAATGTCATAGATGGGCAACCTATTCATTTGCTTTTAAAAAATTAAATTGTTTAATTTAACTTAGTTTTATTGTAATAAGAACACATATATATATGAGATCTACTCTCTTAATGAAATTTTAAGTGTAAAATATTGTTGATTACAGGCACAATGTTGTATACCAGATCTCTAGAACTTATTTATCCTACATACCTGTTGAATGGCAACTCCATATTTCTCCCTCCCCTTTTGTTGAAGAGACTATCTTTTCCCTATTGTATGTTTTTGATACCCTTATTGAAAAGAAGTTTACTGTATATCTACGAGTTTATTTCTCAGCTCTCTATTCTATTCCTTATAGCATATCTTTTTTTTTTTTTTACAGTACCATGTTCTTTAAATTACTGTAGCTTTGTATATATTTTGAAATCAGGAAGTATGAAAACTCCAACTTTGTTCTCTCTCAAGATTATTTTAGCTATTCAGTATCCTTTATAGTTTCATATGAATTTTAGAATTGTTTTTCATTTCTGTAAAAAATACCATTGGGAATTTAATACAAATTTCATCTCTAGACTGTGCAGGGGAAATATGGACATTTTAACAATATTAAGAACTCCAGTTCCAGGAACACAGATTTATTTGGGCCTTATTTAATTTCTTTCATCAGTGCTTTGTAGTTTTCAATGTACAGTCTTTCCTCTCCTTAGTTAGGTTTATCCCTAAGTATTTTTTTCTTCTGATGCTATAGTAAATAAGATTGTTTCATTAATTTCCTTTTCACATAGCTCTTTGTTAGTGTATAGAATTGTGTGTGTAGGGTTCTGCTGCTGTTGGGTGGAATGTTATATATATGCCTGTCATTTATTTATACTTTTATTCATTTAGTCAACACAAATATGTCAATTATCTTCTAAGATGCAGGCAGTATTCTAGATATTTGGAAGATGTCAGTAAACAAAACAGACAAAGATTCTCTCCTTCATTGAACTCACCTTCTAGTTGCAGGAGACCTACAATAAGCAACAGAACCACAAGTAAATAGTGTATCAGTTCAATTCAGTTCAGTCGCTCAATTGTGTCCGACTCTGCGACTCCATGAATTGCAGCATGCCAGGCCTCCCTGTCCATCAACAACTCCTGGGGTCTACCCAAACCCATGTCCATTGAGTCGGTGATGCCATCCAGCCATCTCATCCTCTGTCGCACCCTTCTCCTCCTGCCCCCAATCCTTCCCAGCATTAGGGTCTTTTCCAATGAGTCAACTCTTCACGTGAGGTGGCCAAAGTATTGGAGTTTCAGTTTCAACATCAGTCCTTCCAATGAACACCCAGGACTGATCTCCTTTAGGATGGACTGGTTGGATCTCCTTGCAGTCCAAGGGACTCTCAAGAGTCTTCCCCAACACCACAGTTCAAAAGCATCAAGTCTTCAGTGCTCAGCTTTCTTCCCTGTCCAACTCTCACATCCATACATGACTACTGGAAAAACCATAGCCTTGACTAGGCGGACCTTTGTTGGCAAAGTAATGTCTCTGCTTTTAAATATGCTATCTAGATTGGTCATAACCTTCCTTCCAAGGAGTAAGCATCTTTTAATTTCATGGCTGCAATCACCATAAGCAGTGATTTTGGAGCCCAAAAAAATAAAGTCTGACACTGTTTCCACTGTTTCCCCATCTATTTCCCATGAAGTGATGGGACCAGATGCCATGATCTTAGTTTTCTGAACGTTGAGCTTTAAGCCAAGTTTTTCACTCTCCTCTTTCACTTTCATCAAGAGGCTCTTTAGTTCTTCTTCACTTTCTGTCATAAGGGTGGTGTCATCTGCATATCTGAGGTTATTGATATCTCTCCCAGCAATCTTGATTCCAGCTTGTGTTTCTTACAGCCCAGCTTTTCTCATGATGTACTCTGCATATAAGTTAAATAAGCAGGGTGACACTATACAGCCTTGATGTACTCCTTTTCTTATTTGGAACCAGTCTGTTGTTCCATGTCCAATAGTGTATAGTGTGTCTCAAAGGGCTTCCCAGGTGGAGCTGGTGATAAAAAAATCTACCTGCCAATGAAGATGATGCAAGAGACATGTGTTTGATCTTGGGTTGGGAAGATCCCCTGTAGTAAAACATGGCACCCCACTCCAGTATTCTTGCCTGGGAAATCGCATGGGCCAAAGAGCCGGGTGGAATACAGTCCATGGGGCTGCAAAGAGTCGTACATGACTGAGCTACTGAGTGCATACACACAATATGTCTCAAAGTTATAAATGTATTGGCTCTTGACTCTCCAAAAGACGACCAGAAAGTCTATTGATTAAGTAACGTTAGGTTTATTTGACCTCCTATAGTTAGAGAGAATACTACCTTGATGGAGTTTTGGTAGTGTCTCAAAAGGCAGCAGATTTGTAAAAGGTAGTTACAATGTTTGGGGTCTGGGACCAAGTGGCTTAAGACATGTCTTTTAAGGTAGGGAATCCAACTGGAATTGAACAGAGTTTGTAATGTTATAGGATTGATGGAGAGATTCTTGAAAAGTAAACTTTTGTTTGATAAATGTGAACAATCTTTTGCCTGAAAGGAGAAATAATTGTTAAGATGAGTAAACTGTCTGACTTTACCAATTTGCATTTCCTGAAGCAAAGAGTGAAGCTGATTATTGGACTACAGCCTTACCTTCTGGACAGGACTGTTGTGGTTCTTTAATGAACCGGAACTTGGGGGTACAGAGTCGACCGATAAAAAAGTGAAAGAAGGAAGAAAAGAGGCTGAGCCGCGTGAAGGGGACAGAGGAAAGACATGGAGACCAGTGCTTTGGTGGATCAAAGGCATTTATTTAACATATTGTGGGCATATATATACTCTCCTACAAGATAGCCCTTTTTAGCAGAGATAGGGATCAAAAATCTAACAAGTCATCTAGAAAGCCAGAGGCTAAAATCATTCTCAAGAGAGGGGGTTGTAAAAGTTACTTTACATATCAGAAAGGAGGAGACTTGTAAATGGCTGCTGTTCACCATATAGAATTTCCATACGAATGAGATACATGAATTTCTATTATCCCCGAAAGAAAGCCGGCTTGCCAGCTCTCTGGCACCTGTATTCAGGTGCTGTTAAGGAACACAGAATTCATGCAAGACTGAAAACAGCACACAGGAAGCCTCCTGTTAAATGTATCCTGACACAGGACAAAGTGATATCTATCTTATCACAGAACAAAGGTGTCCTGTGTTGTGTTTATACTAGGTCTCAGGTCTCAGGTCTCAGTCTTAGTGAGTAAACTCCTTGGATGCAGTTGATCTCAATTCACAAATGCTATGGAAGAAAGAAAATAGAGAACATTAGGATAAAGTGATTGAGATGCCAAGGAAGGGCAAGTTATAAATTAACTGGTCACCACTGACCTCTGGTGAAGGGAAGATTTGGATAAAGACTTGTACATAATGAGCGCCAAGTTGGATATCTGTTTATTTTTCTACTTTGTTGTATTTCTCTAGATTTTGGCTGGGTTGAAGTTTAACCTAAATTGGATTCTGTTTATAGCGATCAAAGTCATATTTTGTCTATAGTTTTTCCCAAATATTTCTAAATAAAAATATGCTTTGAGTTTGTATTTTCTGTAAATTCCCTCAATATGTAGCTTTATCCCAACTGAAGAAAGATGGTTTAAATGTATGTTAAAAAAAAGCTCAAGGAAGGGTGAGATATTAAATTTAAACACTCATCATAAGGTCACTTTTGAAATTCTTTTCTCCTTTCATCTGCCTTTAGTTAACTGCCGCATGCTCTAAATTTGTGTAGGAGACTTTTTTTTCCCCCCTTCTAAACTGCCTTCATTTCTCTCCATTAACAATATCCCACTGGACACATTCATTCAAACAACTGACTGATGGTTTTTGCTTTTGTTTAACAAAACACTATATTCTCCAATTTTGCTTTGTCTTCATAACATCCTAAGAAATTAGTTTCAACTTTTGCACTTTAAGAACTATTATTTCATGCTGTGGATATTTTTTCTTCTTTTTCAATCGTATAATCTTGGTGACCACTTACTTAGCAGGAAGACTTCCATTATTCCTGATGAATATCATGGGAAAATCTACTTTGAAATGGGTCTATTTAATTTTATCAATAGCTAATGTAAGCCAAGTGGATACTTTTTGTTCTTTGCATAAGCCTCTATATTCAAAAAGAACATAATTGAAAATGAATTATTCTCATTTATAATTCAGCAAGAGAATTTTCTGAGTTTTTCTTTCCTTTCCACAATGCAGAGTAATTGTCATAGCAATACTAAGATCCACCACACTGCAGTCCAGTGTTAGATTTACCTTTGAGCCATAAGTGGACTTTTCTTTATTGAATAGATTACTGAAATATAGATGCATCCTCTCCACACACCATGTAGTATCAGGACACACTGGAGAACACTGGGATTACAAAGGAAAGAGACAACACATATGTTAAATCACATCAGATGTGGGCTGAAGAATAGAATTTGAGTTTATTCTTTCTGTAGGTATAACTATATAAATTCATCCAAAGTCAACAACAATATATATCTTATTTCCAATAGAATATGAACTAAAATTAGAGGAAGTGTTGCTGTTCAGTCACTCAGTCATGTCCAACTCTTTGCAACCCTATAGACTGCCACACACCAGGCTTCCCTGTCCTTCACCGTCTCCCAGAGTTTATTCAAACTCACATCCATTGTGTCAGTGATACCATCCAACATCTCATCCTCTGTCATCCCCTTCTCCTCCTGACCTCAGTCTTTCCCAACATCAGAGTCTTTTCTAATGAGTCGACTCTGCATCAGATGGTCAAAGTATTGGAGCTTCAGCATCAGTCCTTCCAATGAATATTCAGGGTTGATTTCCTTTAGGATTTACTGTTTGATCTCCTTGCAGGCCAAGGGACTGTCAAGTCTTCTTCAACACCACAGTTTGAAAGTATCCAATAGAATATGAGTTAAAATTAGAGCAGGTCGTGATCTGCTAATTTGCAGTACTGAACACACAGTGGATATTCATTAAATATTTGTTAAGTGTTTGGTTAATTGCCCTCTGTTCTTGTGGCTGGGGAAGCAGATGAATGTTACATTATCCTAATTTTGTTTTTGGCTCTGTCACATGAGTTTATGCTACTTAATTTTCTATTACCATGTACATTCCAACCTAATGTATTCTTGTGTGCCTGGGCTTGAGACCAGAAATGAAGAAAATTTCATTCAGACATGAAAATATGCATTTTCAGATTATTTTCAATTATCTTTAACCATTAGTTCTATATTTTAATGATATTATTAAGTATTTAGATTTATAATTTTAATTGCCTCATAACTTTTACCTATTTTTTTCCTTTTTGTAACTATCTATCTTGCATTTCTATTGATTCTCCTATATGCAAACTACCATTGATTGGAATCTTTCTAAGCATCACAATCCTACCATTACTTTCAGTTTCCAGAAAAGGAAGCTGGGGATTAAAGATGGAAAGTAAGTGGTCTAGTTTCATAAAGCTATTGTTTTTTCATATACTCTTTACATCAGAAGACTTGACCCTAGTTGACACTGCTAGTATGATTGTCCTTGTTCACATGCTAACCAACCATATGGCCTCCAAGCTTCTCAGATCAATGGAGTGTTTCACCTGAATTGGGACTTATATATAAGTGTATCACTCTTTACTTCACTCTTCTTTGGTGGCCTAAATTAATTTCTCCTTTCCAATCAAGAGGTGTATCTTACATTAAAGAAACAGAATTGATAAGCTTGAGTAACAAGAGTCTCCTAATGTCCTCAGGATTTATAGAACTCACAAATAGCAGAGAACTCAGAATCCTTAGCATCTCCTAAGTGGTTAGCTATTGGAACTGAGTCTACACAGCTAGGTTAGATTGCTTTGCATTTAGCCAGAAATCATAAAGATCTGAATCTCACACATGCGTGTCATGGTGTAACCTATCAAAGGCTTTCTCTAAAGGTTACAGGAATCTAGGCATCAACCCAGTCAACACCCGTTGGTAAAATGACTGAGTGGAACCTGTGACTCACTGCTAGCTATTTCTGTCCAAGCTTTCTGCAGCAAAGAGGCTTGAGTGAAAGAATTCCTCAGGGTAATCTAAAGAAATAAAGGCCCATATTGATTTTGTTGCTTGTGTATGCCAACAAAAAGGAAACTATTATAAAATTTCATATAGCTCTAACCACTTGTTGACTTAAAATAGAATCGATCATCCTACAGATTCCTTGGCCAATTATTCCAACAAGTACAGAAGTTTCCAGGCATCTTGGGAAAGAAAGATTAATACTTTTACAAGTCATATTTTCCATATATTTACTTACATTCTATTTTTTCACTGGTTTTTAAATTTAATCTAATTTACCCTTGTGCCCATGAGGCAATTCTAATGTACATTGCTTTGAAAAACCATAAACTTCTCTTGACATTAAAATTGCTTATCAAAGTGTGATTGCTGCACATTCAAGTTCTGCATGGCTACAAGTTCTAGCCCAGTAATTACTCAAGCTAGACTTCCTATTAGGATCTTTGCAGTGAGCGGTATTGACTAAAAAGTGAACAAAATACATGTTCGTGTCAGAAATGAATTTTATCCTTGTTCATGATTAAGTGACAATGAGTAATAAATATATGAGCAGAAATAGCATTACTTACTCGCATTTAAGAAATCCAAGTATTGCAAAGGTGTCCACCTTTATTAAGACCCTTGAGTTCCAGGTCATCTGGGCCAGCCCAGGACAAGATGATAAAGTATTATAGGTGAGATGTACTTTGATGTAGAAATCCTCCTTCTCTTAGTCTTCATAGGGCTTCTGCTCTCATTATTCATTTAATCTCTGTTTTTTCATTTCTTGTCTTTACACATTAGTGTGAATTAAGTTCTTACATGACTTTTCTGGGATATTTTCACTTTGATTTTTCTCTCTGAAGTTGCTATTGAAGACTTTGCCTCCAGCTCCAGGAAATACAGAGGTCCTGATCTGGTGTTTGCTCTGTAGTATCTGTTATGTAGACCGGGTACAGTTTAGAAATCATTTCAAGTACTCATTTTCCAATTTTTTTTAAAGGAGTACATAGTATTAGCTTCAGTTTCCTCATATCCTCTTCTCATTCCATATTACACTATGACTAAATGAATGTTTGTTTACTTTAAAGGGATGGGCTTCCCAGATGGCTCAGTGGTAAAGAATCCACCTGCAATGAAGGAGATGTAGATTGGATCCTTGAGTCAGGAAGATCCCCTGGAGAAGGAAATGGCCACCCACTCCGGTATTTTTGCCTGGGAAATCCCATGGACAGAAGGACCTGGCTGGCTACAATCCATGGGATCACAAAAGGATTGGACACAACTTAGCAACTAAACTACAACAATTAAAGAAATAGAGCACCTTCTGGTATATTATCACTTCACTTATTGTTTTTCTCATCTCCTTTAACATTTCTCCTTAAATAAATGTCCTTTCTTTTCTAAACTTTGCTTGCTCACTCTTTTGTTATATTTGTCCAAATATGTTTTTTTTTTTCTTTTGACACTTTGGTGGTAGACTATATATTCTAAAGAAAGAATAGCCTGTATAAGCTGATGAATAATCTCTTGGTGGTCAATCATCGTTCAGTCGCTCAGTCGTGTCTGACTCTTTGTGACTCCATAGACTGCAGCACGCCAGGCTTCTCTGTTCCTTACCATCTCCTGGAGCTTGCTCGAACTCATGTCCACTGAGTTGGTGATGTCATCCAGCCATTTTATGCCCTGTCATCCCTTTCTCCTCCTGCCTTTGGTCTTTCCCAGCATCAGGGTCTTTTCCAGTGAGTTGGCTCTTTGCATCAGGTAGCCCAAGTATTGGAGCTTCAGCTTCAGCTTCAGCATCAGTCCTCCCAATGAATATTCAGGGCTGATTTCCTTTAGGATTGACTGGTTTGATCTCCTTGCAGTCCAAGGGACTCTCAAGAGTCTTCAACACCACAGTTCAAAAGCATCAATTCTTCAGTGCTCAGCCTTCTTTATTGTCCAATTCTCACATCCATACATGATTACTGGAAAAACCATAGTTTTTACTATACAAACCTTTTTTGGCAAAGTAATGTCTCCACTTTTGAATATGCTATTTAGGTTTGTCATAGATTTTCTTCCAAGGAGCAAATATCTTTTAATTTCATGGCTGCAGTCATCATATGCAGTGATTTTGGAATCCAAGAATATAAAGTCTGTCACTGTTTCCATTGCTTCCCTATCTATTTGCCATGAAGTGATGTGACCAGATGCCATGGTCTTGGTTTTTTGAATGTTGAATTTTAAGAGAGTGGCTTTTCCACTCTCATTTTCCACTTTCATTGAGAGGCTCTTTAGTTTCTCTTTGTTTTCTGCTATAAGGGGGGTGTTGTCTGCATATCTGAGGTTATTGATATTTCTCCCAACAATCTTTATCCCAGCTTGTGCTCATCCAGCCCAGCATTTTGAATGATATACTCTGCGTAGAAGTTAAACAAGCAGGGTGATAATATACAGCCTTGACATACTCCTTTACCTATTTGGAACCAGTCTGTTGCTTCATGTCCGGTTCTAACTGTTGGTTCTTGAACTGCGTACAGGTTTCAGAGGAGGCAGATAAGGTGTTCTGGGATTCCCATCTCTTTAAGAATTTTCCACAGTTTGTTGTGATCCATACAGTTAAAGGCTTTAGCGTAGTCAATGAAGCAGAAATAGATATTTTTCTGAAATTCTTTTGCTGGTTATGGTCAGTAACACAATGATAGTGATAAAGTTCATAATATTTGTATTTTAAGGGATAACATACTATATCAAAGATAAATATCAGTGTATATTAAAGTAAGATGCCATTGGACAAAGAGACACATTCAAGTTAGGAAAAAAAGCTTTGAATTTTGAGTGCTTTTCCTTATTCTCCAGTGATTATTAACATGGCCTTATTAGTTACGAGGGCTTAATGATTTAGAAAGAAATTGCTTCTCTTTCTCGGTGCTTTAATTAGATGTGGCAATAAGTATTCCATTGAAATACAACTAAGTTCTCTTTCTTCCGCTTCTCTGGTGGTATCCACTCTCATTTTATTGCTGTCAGTCTCTATCCCCGGGCATGGTTTTGTTGCTCTGATTGTCAATATTGACAAAAAACCATCAATACACAAGCTTGGTCCTATAAATAGGATTAATGAATTGTCAAAATTATAGAAGATAAAATACTACATACAGTGGAGGTCTTCAGCTCACCCAGACTTTTCCTTCCTGCTCCTCTTTCCAGCTTTTCATGCACACACGTTATATGAAGGAGATATAGAGGACATGGGAACACTCCAAGTTCACTGTGAAATGGGGAGGCCATAGGCTGAGTGTGCCAAAAACCAGGATTTGGAGGGTTAGCTAAGATGGTCCTAGAAGGGAAGGGAAAATATCTGCATGTCACAGCTCTTTTCCAGAAGGATACAGGAGTTTGTATCTTCCCACTCAGGAACCATAAGCCCTGAATATATGCTGGCAGAAGAAATTAAAATGTCAACATACGTACTGCTTATTTATTTGTACAAGGATTATTATTTTTCATAATTTTGAAAAATGCATTCATAAAAATTACCTAGGATGCATTTATTAGATTGACAAAATCTTTGATAAGTTCTGATCAGTCAAATGATTATAATTATATTACAGATACATATACTATAATTATAATATAATAAAATTTATATATTTAAATTAAATATTATACATGCATATTTAATATAAAATATTTATAATATATAAAAATCTCAGTACCAGAGAAATATTAAAAATACAAAAAATATCATTGAAATCGGGTACCTAAAAATATAAAATATGTCTCAAGATGCTACAGAAGCAAAATCATATTCTGGAATTAGAAGTTTTGTCTCCTGTTTACAATGACTATGTTTGTAGTGCAAAAATAATGAGTTCTAAGTGATGGTTGGCTTTTATAAAACTGAGCATTTGTGGGATTCACGTGTTGATAACACCTAGATGTATCTCTGGGTTACTCTCTATTCTTAACTATTTCTATTCTGCTACATTATGCTTATTACCAAAAATCTTCTAAAAGCATATTTTTAAAAATGTAATTTAATTATTTTTTGTCTGAGTTAGGTGACTGTTGAGTAAGTATATAATGAATTCATATATCATTTATAATAGAATGAATTAAAGTTACAGAGCTTATAATTTACAGTTTTGTTGTTGTTATTCAGTCACTCAGTCATGTCCAACTCTTTGCGACCCCATAGACTGCAGCACGCCAGGCTTTCCTGTTGTTCACTATCTCCTGAAGTTTGCTCAAACTCATGTCCATTGAGTCAGTGATGCCATCCAACCATCTCATCTTCTGCCACCCCTTCTCCTTTTGCCTTCAAGCTTTCCCAGCATCACAGTCTTTACCAATGAGCCAGCTCTTTGCATCAGGTGGCCAAAGTATTGGAGCTTCAGCTTCAGCATCAGTCCTTCCAATGAATATTCAGGGTTGATTTTCTTTAAGATTGACTGGTTTGATCTCCTTGCTGTCCAAGGGACTGTCAAGAGTCTTTTCCAGCACCACAGTTATATATACTAATAAATATAGGATTAGTTGTATAGAATTTGTTAGTTTATTGATATATCAGTAGTTGTGAAATTAAAAATATTTAATGATGGCTACTATTTTTTAAGTGTTTATTATGTGTTAGGTGTTCTAACTGTATGAACTTGATTCATCCCTACAACCACACTATGAGACAGATAATTAAATTACAGATAAGGAAACTGTGATTTAGAGAGATTATGGATCTTGACCAGATCACTCAAATACTAAAGAGGGGAACTGGGACCTTGCCTGACCCTCATGGTTTTGTTTTCTTTTTAAACATCATTTACATCCTTATCTCAAACACTCAAAACAACAGAGCCAAGGAATAAGGCGATAATTTGTTAACATTGAGGACATCTACACATTACCACTTTATGTTAGATAACTCTAGCAGGATCCAAACAGAAAGTGATTATGATTCAATACCAATGTCAAGTAGGTGAAATGACAGTGTATAAAGCTACATAAAGATATGAGGCAGAATAACCAACAACATTCTACACTAGATCTCATAAGTTTCACTCCAGATCAGTATGTCAGCTCACATACAGCACACTTCACATGGGGCTGCTCTGTTAGAAGCAGTAGGGACTACACCCCTACTAGCCACTGGAAGGGAAAGAGTGGGGAGCACAGGAATGGATCTATTTGTCAGATCACTGCTCCCCTCCATTTCAGGGACATCTAAGATAAATAAAGCCCACTAAATGGAGAAAACACAATAACATCTAATGTATTCACCATTATCAAGGCCATTAAAGAGATGTAAAAAGCACAGCAGCTAACCGCATTCATAAATAGTAAACTAGCCTTTGAGAAGGTAGTAAGAACTCAGTCTCATAAGTAACTAAATGTATGTTAATTTAATTCTATTGGAAAGAGAAGTAGAAAAATATAAAACATTAATCACTTCTCAGAAATGATTTATTTTGCATACATGCCTGCAGAGAGAAAGAGAGCTGTTTCCTTTTGGTAGTCTTCCAGCTCCTGCTTTCTTCTTGATCATCAGGATGCTGCATTCATACATCTTCCATATGTCAATAGTAGATTGCCCATCCTTTGCTTTCATGTGTGCAGCCAAAAGCCACTGACTTTCTGGGGCAAACAATGGTGAGTTTGCTATTTGTAATAAAGCTATTATATATCAGACAGTCTCTTCTAAACACTGTGACAGAAGCTCAAGTTATTCTTTCTCCCTTATTGTCTATGAATGAGCCCCTTTCTTTTGTTCTTTTCTTCAGATTTATTGAGATATAATTGACATATTACACTGTGTAAGTTTAAAGTGTACAATCTGATGATTTGATATATAATACATATATTTTGTGAGTTGACTACTACAACAAGGTTAGTTAACACACCCAGCCTCTTATAGTTACCTTGTTTTGTGGTGAGAACCTTTAAGATCTACTCTTTTAGCAATTTTCAAATATGCAGTACAGTATTTTTAGCAATAGTAACCATGCTGTACATTACATCCCCAGAACTTATTCATCTTATAACTGGAACTTTGTACCCCTTGAACACTTTCTTCCACTTCCCCCATTCTCCTAACCTTTGCAACCACCGATATACTCTCTGTTTCTGTGAGTTTGATTTTTTATATTCCATGTGTAAGTGAAATCATTTAGTATTTATCTTTCTTGATCTGACTTACTTTATTGAGTTGGCCAAAATGTTCATTCAGGTTTTTCATAATATGTTATGGAAAAACCCAAACAAACTTTTTGGCCAGCCCACAGCATGCTCATCATGCATGGATAGTTCATCCATGCTGTCTCAAATGGCAATATTTCCTTCTTTTTTATGGCTGGATAATATTCCAGTGTGTGTGTGTGTGTGTGACATGTCTCTATATCATAATTTCTTTTCTTTATCCATTCATCCACTGGAGGACATTTAGGTCACTTCCATGCCTTGGCTTTCATAAATATTGCTATGAACATTGGGGTACAAATATATATTGAAGTTACTGTTTTCATTTCCTTGGGGTAAACACCCAGAAGTGAAATTGCTGGATCATATGACAGTTCTATTTTTAATTTTTGAGGAAATTTCACACTGTTTTCCATAGTGGCTGCACCAATTTCCATTCCCTCAAATAGTGTGCAAGGGTTCCCTTTTCTGCATATATTTGCTAGTACTTATCTCTTGTTTGTTTGTTTGTAATGGTCATGCTAACAGATGTGAGCTTGTGGTTTTGATTTACATTTCCCTGATTATTAGTGATGTTGAGCATTTTTTCATGTACTTGTTGGCCTTGTGAATGGACCCTTCTCTAAGCAAACCTGCCTTTCATTAGAAATACGGCTTTCTGAATTTCCTGACTGACAAAGTTTGATACATATGTTGTATCCCAGTTGACGGAATAACTTTCCCTTGAAGAATGATTGAAAAATTCATCTAATATATTGATAAACTATAACTTCCATAGTCAGTTTAATTTTTAGTCTATTCAGATTTATCTATATCAGGATTTTTAGAAGTAAAAGAAAATGTTTAAACTTAAAACCTAATTCAAGTTATCCAGGAAATAATAATTCTATCTATACTGTTGCTCCTTGGTAACTACAGGAGATTGGTTCCAGGGGCTCCCTCCATTACCAAATTCTGTAGATGCTCAAGTTCCTTCTGTGAAATGGTGCAGTATTTGCATATAATTGATGCACACCTTCCATATATTTAAAATCATCTCTAGATTACTTACAATACCTAAATCAATGTAAAAGCTGTGTAAATAGTTGCTGGTGTGCAGCAAATTCAAGTTTTGCTTTTTTGAAAATTTTCTGAATTTTTCCCAAATATTTTTAACTCAAAATTTGTTGAATCCACAGATCCATGGATATAAAGAGCTGACTGTACACACAGATCACCATGCATAGACAACCCACCAGCAAGATCCAATATACCAAATTTTTAGTCAAGAAAGGCTGTGAATAGGCCTATCAGTACCATTTTTCTGGATTTCATATATATGCATTAATATATGATATTTATTTTTCTGACTTAGTTCACTCTATATAATAGGCTCTAGGTTCATCCACCTCATTAGAACTAAGTCAAATGCATTCCTTTTTATGGGAGAGTTAATATGCCACTGTGTATAGGTACCACATGTGAGATGTGAGAGTTGAAAGCTGAGCACCAAAGAATTGATGCTTTTGAAAAGTGGTGTTGGAGAAGACTCTTGAGGGTTCCTTGGTCTGCAAGATCAAACCAGTCAATCCTAAAGGAAATCAGTCCTGAATATTCATTGGAAGGACTGATGCTGAAGCTGAAGCTCCAATACTTGGGCCACCTGATGCAAAGAACTGACTCATTGGAAAAGACCCTGATGATGGGAAAGACTGAATGTAGGAGGAGAAGGGGAGGACAGAGGATGAGATGGTTGGATGGCATTACCAACTCAATGGACATGAGTTTGAGCAAGCTCCAGGAGTTGGTGATGGACAGGGAAGCCCAGTGTGCTGCAGTCCATAGGGTCACAAAAAGTTGGACATAACTGAGCTACTGAACTGAACTGATAGGTACTGCAACTTCTTTATCCATTCATCTGTTGATGGACATCTAGGTTGCTTCCATGTCCTAGCTATTGTAAATAGTGCTGCAATGAACATTGGGGTACATGTGTTTTCTTCAATTATGATTTTCTCAGGGCATATGCCCAGTAGTGGGATTGCTGGGTCATATGGTAATTTTATTCCTAGTTTTTTAAGGAATCTCCATACTGTTCTCCATAGTGGCTGGATCAACTTGCATTTCCACCAACAGTACAAGAGGGTTCCCTTTGATGAACCTATTTGCAGGGCAGCAGTGGAGACACAGACATAGAGAACAGACTTGTGCACACAGTGGGGTAAGTAGAGGGTGGGATGAATTGAGAGAATACCATTGAAACATATATATTACCATATGTAAAATAGATAGCCAGTGGGAATTTGTTGTATTTTGCAGGAAGCTGAAATCAGTTGCTCTGTGACAACTTAAGAGAGGTAGGATGTGGGAGGGAAGTTCAAGAGGGAGGGGACATATGTACACCTATGGCTGATTCATGTTGATGTATATGGTAGAAACCACCACCACAACATTGTAAAGCAATTATCTTCCAATTAAAAATAAATGAAAAAAAAGGAGCTGTGGACAGGAGGATAGAACTAATGGTATGTTACTGGTGTGACTTTTTCTTGCTGCAAAACCTAATTACAGAAAAAGATTTTACAGAGGGTTTGTGTAAAGTAGTTGCCTACTTTTAAACTTGTTTGGCCACAGTTTTCAAAATGATAAACTACAAAATACAGGTTTTTGTTTTGCTGAAAACTCATGTTTCTTGGTGAAACTCATGTTTTTGATAGAAATTTGTAAACAACATGTATTCTGTAATGTACATTTTAAGCTTGTACAGATGAGAATCTTGCCGCTTAAAATTTGTCAGGAGATTATAAACATTTATAACTATTTCATTATTACTCAACACATTGCTGTAAGCCTCATTAATTATGTCTATCAGAAAATTTCTTGCTGAAAATGTTTAATGAAGGTTATTCTTACTTAGGTGAGTTCCATGCTTCTGAAGATGTCAGAAGGGATTTAAACTAAATTTGCTAGCTAAATTGAAGATCAGGATGGACTATATCATTTATATTGATGAGCCTCGTGTTTTCTATAATTTGTAAACTTGTACTAAAAAAGTACCAAAATTTTTGTTCGAACTAAATTTGTGCTCAAATTTGAATTCGAACACAAATTTGAGTAACAACAATGCTTACTGAAATAAGTGGTTAGTTCTCAAATATATGAACTTTTTTGAAGCAGAGCACTCATTGGAAACCATGTTTTAATGGGTTTGTTAAGTTTTATTTGCTTAAAAATAACTCAGTTTAGCAGGAGATCAAAAGCTAGGCATTGAGCTGAGTGTGTCTAATTTTACCTTTCAAATTTCCCCCAGCCTGGAAGTACCCATCTCTTGCTCATGGATGGTGTCTATCTCCTGGATTAATTTATTTTACCCTGGAGACAAATATTAAAAAGCAACATCTTTTGTGCTTATAGTTACTAAACCACAACTCAAATTAAAAGTAGCATTATTAGTGTACCAAAAATGATGCAGGATGGGGAATTGCTTCATGACAGTAAAGCTCATCTTCTGTAAAAAAAAAAGGACACAAAGTGTTTTTTACTTCCCAGGAAAGGAAGTAAGGTTTATTCTCTACTGAAAATAAATGAGAAAAATATTGCTGCTTCTGAACTCTAGGTAGGAATTGAAACCCTTTAATAATATGTATTTAAAATGTTTACCCTTTTAAAAATTCTAAAGTTTTTTTTTTAAGTGCAGTAGAACTAGAATATCCTAAATCACACAAATTGAGGGATAACACTAGCATCAAAGTAACAGTCCCAAATTGGTATTTCTGTGGATAAACGAATGGCTATTTTTTGCAGAAAGTATAGAAATGCTCAGATTCTTCACTCAAATGTGTTGGGTTTCCCAAAGAGGTTGTTTCATATGAGTTCTGGGAACAGTTCTCTTGGTCAGTCTGGGGGTACTCGCTGTGGGTGCCCTGCTCAGCACTGGCTTAGCCTGTTGTGGAAGAGCTCCTGTGGGATCTAGAACAAAAGCAGCATCAAGACCAGTCAAGTCTGGGAAAGGCCCCTCTACTGTCAGTATTGCCCATGTATATTTTGGAGGAATCTGCTGATCCTGATATTGCTCATACCATGAACTTTCTCATGGAGATCTAGCTAGGGGAAAGAAAGTTCATGTTTTATTCCCTCCATAGTGTATCCCATTTAAAACTGGAGCAAGACACCAGAGACTGGACTGATGAGTAATTGAGTGAGAAATTTTCAGTGCTCAGCATCACCTCACCATCCTTATTCTAGCCCAGTAGTTTTGTACCAAGTTTGTAGGACCAACATTCTTATTTCTAATGATCAGTTTCGTTTTTCCCCTGCAAGTGTTTCTCAGCTTCCTAGGCAAATAACACTTGGCTGTTCTGAGCCACCAGCTACCCAGAGCAGATTTACTCAATTGCCTGGTGGATAAAACTTACCTAATCCTACACATGCTAAGATCTTGATACAGAGTTTTAGTAAATGCATGTGTGTTAAGTTGCTTCAGTTGTGTCCGAGTCTTTGTGACCCTATGGCTCCTCTGTCCATGGGATTCTTCAGGCAAGAATACTGGAGTGGCTTGCGATGCCCTCCTCCAGCATATCTTCTCTTATGTCTCCTGCATTGGCAGGCAGGTTCTTAACCAAAAGCACCACCTGAGCTAACTCTTTACTTCAGTTCAGTTCAATTCAGTCGCTCAGTCATGTCCAACTCTTTGCGACCCGATGGTCCACAGCACGCCAGGCGCCCCTGTCCATCACCAACTCCCGGAGTCTACTCAAACTCATCTTCATTGAGTCAGTGATGCCATTCAACCATCTCATCCTCTGTCGTTCCCTTCTCCTCCTGCCCTCAATCTTTCCCAGCATCAGGGTCTTTTCCAATAAGTCAACTCTTCACATCAGGTGGCCAAAGTATTGGAGTTTCAGCTTCAACATCAGTCCTTCCAATGAACACCCAGGACTGATCTCCTTTAGGATGGACTGATTGGATCTCCTTGCAGTCCAAGAGACTCTCAAGAGTCTTCTCCAACTCCACAGTTCAAAAGCCATCACTTCTTCGGCACTCAGCTTCCTGTATGATCCAACTCTCACATCCATACATGACTACTGGAAAAACCATAGCCTTGACTAGACGGACCTTTGTTGGCAAAGTAATGTCTTTGCTTTTTAATATGCTGTCTAGGTTGGTCATAACTTTCCTTCCAAGGAGTAAGTGTCTTTTAATTTCATGGCTGCAGTCACCATCTGCAGTGATTTTGGAGCCCCTCAAAATAAAGTCTGCCACTGTTTCCATTGTTTCTCCATCTATTTGCCATGAAGTGATGGGACCAGATGCCATGATCTTAGTTTTTTGAATGTTGACTTTTAAGCCAACTTTTTCACTCTTCTCTTTCATCAAGAGGCTCTTTAGTTCTTTTTCACTTTCTGTCATAAGGGTGGTGTCATCTGCATATCTGAGTTTATTGATATTTCTCCTGGCAATCTTGATTTCAGCTTGTGCTTCATCCAGCCCAGCGTTTCTCATGATGTACTCTACATATAAGTTAAATAAGCAGGTTGACAATATACAGCCTTGACATACTCCTTTCCTGATTTATAACCAATCTGTTGTTCCAGGTCCAGTTCTAACTGTTGCTTCCTGACCTGCATACGTATTTCTCAAGAGGCAGGCACTTAAGAATATGTCAGAGCAATTTTAAATCATAATAACTATCATAGTAACAAATTGCTAACATTTACTAAAGCCCTCTTATAATGTCACACATTGTTCTATGTTTGGTTTTATATTGATTAATTCTTTTAATCTTCCGAATACACATTTAAGATAGATGCAATTATTTCTCCCATTTTGTTGTGAGAACACGGACACAGAGAAGTTACATAACACCCTGCGGTCACTCCCATGGAATTCAGATGACAAGAAGGGGAACGAAAGTGGAGTGAAGTTTTGCATTCATTATATTTTTTTCTGTATTCTTAATTTCAAAATTGATTAAATGGAATTAAAGAATATTTCTCTGGAATTCAATAGTAAGTCCCACCGAAGCAAGGGCCATGCCTCTTTTCTCCCTATATAGAATCTTTGCTGACTGGTACAAAAAAGACAGTAAATAAATATTCAGGGAATGAATGAATGATATAAAAAAACTTTCAGTTTCTTTTTCTTATGTGTCTCTCATCCTTTTTCTTGCCTTTCCAATTTCTGTGTTTATTTTAATTTACACTAAACGTGAACGTTAAGTCGCTCAGTCGTGTCCGACTCTTTGTGACTCCATGGACTGTAGCCCACCAGGCTCCTTTGTCCATGGGGCTCCTCCAGGCAAGAATACTGGAGTGGGTTGCCATTTCCTTCTCCAGGAGATCTTCCTGACCCTGGATCAAACTTGGGTCTCCCACATTGCAGGCAGACTCTTTATCCTCTACGCCACCAGGGAAGATACACTAAAGAATTACTAAGTAGTGTCTAGATTAGTGGATTGATGACACTCCTTGTCAGTAATATAATAGCTTTTGTTGGCTGTAATTGCTAACAGGAGAATTGGGGCTGGTTTGGAAGATGAATGAATTAAGAGGCTGTTTTCCTTACAGGATATCATTAACAAGACTTCTCTGAGATGTGTAATGTGAAGCAACCTGAAATGCAGAGTCCATACATGAATGGATGAGCACAGGTTTTGTTGCTTCCATAAGATCTTCACTGCTGCTGCTGCTGCTACTAAGTCGCTTCAGTCGTGTCCGACTCTCTGCGACCCCACAGATGGCAGCCCACCAGGCTCCGCCTTCCCTGGGATTCTCCAGGCAAGAATACTGGAGTGGATTGCCATTTCCTTCTCCAAGATCTTCACTACCATATACTATTTTATTAATTATTTCACTACTGTATACTATTTTATTAATTATTTCTAGCAATAAGAATAATTTCAAAAAATAATCTCTGGTTTTATGTGTAAACTGACAACACTGATAATGCTATTTAAATTACAGGTAATGTGTTTTATAAATTGACTTAAAAAACTACTAAGTGAGTAGTACATATGTAATTCCTCATATTTTCACACCTTTTGGCTAGCTTCAACTTCTTGGTTGTAAGGCATCATGCTAACCATCTTCATTAAAGGAATAATGAAATAGCTTCATTTTATGCAATGCTTTCTTTTAAGCTCTTTGATAGCATTTTGGAATTTAAAAACATCCATTCATAAATTGTTCTAATGATAGGACCTTGATCAATTCACTTGAACTTAATGGGCCTTCTTCTCCATTTGCAAATGAAAGGCTAGCTTGACCTAGTTTTCAGAGGAGCCACTAAAAATGATTAATTGAGCCTTCCTTATAGAGTACTTTAAAAATATATACTTGTTCTGCATATAGGAAAAACCTATCACAATTTTTTAAAAGATGTTTAAAAATAGGTGAGAAATCCAAGATGCAAATAGGGACTTGCTAATGCTGAATAAGACAGAAGAACATATTTTTGTCAGTCAGTTTTACTAGATTTTAAGTAAAGCTTATTTAATTATAAAAATCTATTTTATCAGTGATGGAAACATTTCATTTTAGTGAGTGTCTAATTTAGGGAAGCTTCGCAACACAATCATGACCTCTTTCTGCTGTGCTCAGCTCAAGACTACCTTTAATGAAATGTGATGATGAAGCATTTCCCTTGATTAAAGCACTTTGATAAATAAATAAGTAGCTAGACAAATTTGCCAGCTAGGGGAGAAAAGGAACAAATGGAGCTCTAAATCCTAAAAGAATAGTTTTATCGTTTCAAAAAACTTTTTATGGTTTATTTAAATTGTGCTTCTCTAATTATGATAGTTTGTAACATTCCATTGTGTTTAATAGCATTTGCTTTGATTGTATCATTATCATAGTTAACAAGTTGCTCTAATATCTACCTTACAGTATCTTTTCAATAATGTGAAAGATAATTGAAGCTGTATGAACATAGTTTCCTTTTCTATCCTTATAAAGAGGCCATAGCAGTCAGAATCTGGAGAAGATTCATTTCTAGAAAATTTATATTTTATAGTCCCTGATCTACTTATAACATTTCAGATTTATGTATGTACAGTTAAATTTTGCACAGTCACCCATTCTGATTGCCCTCTCACAAATTTGAATATTCGCATTCAGCGTGGGCAGCAGAGAGAGAAAATTTTTTCCACTTTTGTTCTTGGTTAGATCCACAGCATTGAAGAGAAAATTTTTGAAAGATTTCAGTCTTCTTGTATTCCAGAATTTGGGGAAAACCTCTGATCTTACCCTGCTCTCTACTTCACCAGCTCTGATTTCAGATAGTACAGATGGAGAGGATTCTTACCTTCTCTCTGCTTTGCATGGGCCCCTGGACCTTATGTAGCTTTCCTAGTTTGATATGAGAGTGAATGAAAATGTCATTATAGCAGGAGTCAAGCAGGGACTCACAACCAGTTGTGTGAATGTTTTGCTTCTGCTGAACTTTGTCTTTGCTCACGCATCTTTTAGAGTCTAGGAATGTGTGCGTGTGTGTGTGTGTGTGCGTGTGTGTGTGTGTGTGCGAACAAGTAAGAGAAATAGCTGTCTAATCTAATAATACAGTAATCACAACCAGATAAGACATCCTTCATCAATTCTCTGGAAGTAACTGCAGTTCCTGTGGAAAGAAAAAGTGTTGTGGTACAGTAGAAAAAATATAGGCTTTGTAGTGAGAGATATCTAGGTTTAAATACCAGCTCTGGATTCACAGATAATTAGCTCTACTTTGCCTTGCAGATTCTTTAAAATTATCTGAATCTGTTTTCTCATATGTAAAATGAGAACAATAATATGAACCATATAGAGTTAGTATTTACTAAGTAAAGTATAATATGAAAATTGTATTGGATCTTATATATTTTTAATAAATGTGAATTTTTTTTTCTGTTCCTAAGTACTTTAGTGAAGTGGCTTACCACAAAACACAGAAATATAATAAACATTTGAATCATAACTATCAAAATACAAATAAAAAGTAAATCAATTAGGATAACCAATGCCTAATGTTGTTTACTGTGATTAATTATAATACTTAATTCTCAGATTCTTGATGGATGAGGTAGCAAGATAAGCATAGTAGGTTATACTATTGTCAATATTTGAGAAAAGAAAATAGAACTCACCTAGTTTTTCTATAGTTGTGTTTTTAACACTAAATACTAAGTATCTTTATCTGTATCTCTGATTTCATTAAAATTTTAATTGAAAGTTAATTGCAAATTCAATAGAGAAGAGGGAGCATCATCAAATAATGGAGGGATATTTCTCTGCTATAGGTGTGGTCATCTTTCCGTTAACAAATGAAGGGAATCTTGCTAGAACACTCTTGCAAGATTTCAACTGGAGATTATTCTATTGTAGAAATACTGGAAAATGAAAAGCTGACTAAATGGAGGACTAACAAGATAATGGGGATCTCTAGTGGCTCAGTGGTAAAGAGTCTGCCTGCTAATGCAGGAAATGTGGGTTTGATCCCTGGGTTGGGAAGATTCCCAAGGAGAAAGAAAAGCCTATCCACTTAATTATTTTTGCTTGGGAAATTTCATGGACAGTGGAGCCTGGTGGGCTATCATTCATGGGGTCTCAAAAAAATTGGAAAAAAGTTAGTGACTAAATAACAACAGTGAGATAATGGCTGCTACATGTTTGTTTGTTTGTTTGTTTGTTTGTTTTTTCAGATCTGCGAATTCAGGGGCATGAATTGATATTTTCTTGCTTCAGTTCCTTCATTGGTCACTGCACCCATGTAGATATTTTCCAACAGTTCCCAAAATTGCCCAGTTGTTTCCTCATTGGTCTAATGATAATTCTCTATAAATACTACCTCTCTCCTAACTAACACACATGTATTTCTCTCCCCAAAGTTAGTTGTTCTCATTGGTTAAGAAGTCTCCTCCCTTGAAAAGTGTGAGGACTTGATTTTTTAAAGCGTTCATAACTTTATCATTTCAGTTCAGTTCAGTCGCTCAGTCATGTGCAACTCTTTGCGACCCCATGAATCGCAGCATGCCAGGCCTCCCTGTCCATCACCAACTCCTGGAGTCTGCCTAAACCCATGTCCATCGAGTCGGTGATGCCAACCAGCCGTCTCATCCTCCGTCGTCCCCTTCTACTCCTGCCCCCAATCCTTCCCAGCATCAGGATCTTTTCCAATAAGTCAACTCTTCACATCAGGTGGCCAAAGTATTGGAGTTTCAGCTTCAACATCAGTCCTTCCAATGAACACCCAGGACTGATCTCCTTTAGGATGGACTGGTTTTATCTCCTTGCAGTTCAAGGGACTCTCAAGAGTCTTCTCCAACACCACAGTTCAAAAGCATCAATTCTTTGGTGTTCAGCTTTCTTCACCATCCAACTCTCACATCCATACATGACTACTGGAAAAACCATAGCCTTGACTAGACAGACCTTTGTTGGCAAAGTAATGTCTCTGCTTTTAAATATGCTATCTAGGTTTGTCATAACTTTCCTTCCAAGGAGTAAGTGTCTTTTAATTTCATGGCTGCAGTCACCATCTGCAGTGATTTTGGAGCCCCCAAAAATAAAGTCTGACACTGTTTCCACTGTTTCCCCATCTCTTTGCCATGAAGTGATGTGACCAGATGCCATGACCTTAGTTTTCCGAATGTTGAGCTTTAAGCCAAGAGGAGAGCCAACTCTCTTCTTTCACTTTCATCAAGAAGCTCTTTAGTTCTTCTTCGCTTTCTGTCATAAGGGTGGTGTCATCTGCATGTCTGAGGTTATTGATATTTCTCCTGGTAATCTTGATTCCAGCTTGTGCTTCCTCCAGCCCAGCGTTTCTCATGAGGTACTGTGCATATAAGTTAAATAAGCAGGGTGACAATATACAGCCTTGATGTCTCCTTTTCCTATTTGGAACAAGTCTGTTGTTCCATGTCCAGTTCTAACTGTTGCTTCCTGACCTGCATACAGGTTTCTCAAGAGACAGGTCAGATGGTCTGGTATTCCCAGCTCTTTAAGAATTTTCCACAGTTTATTATGATCCACACATACTTTAAATAAAAAGGAAAGATGTAATGTTTCCAAATTCCTGACAGATATTAATCTCTGTGATTTGCCAATAAGAAATTGAAAATCTTTGGAATTCTACAAATAGTAAATGATTCTTAAAATGTATTTATGGATATCTAAGAAAATTACTACAAACAGAAAGAAAATATTAAATTTAGTACCATTTACAATATGCCATAGTGCATATTGAAACAATGATAAACACCAGTGAAGAATACTAGGTTATCTTGAAATAGTGTAATATTCTTAATCTTAGCAAAGCTAATTTCACTCACTATATAGGATCATGTGCCAAATTTGCTAACATAAGGACCTGTTTTACTTCCTAAACTTATTATTTCTTAGAACATTATTCATAGGATTTGTTTAAATTATACTATGCATGTAAATTGATTAATATTTATTTTATTTTCAAGCATGATTCAGTGTTAGTAGCAAGCAGGGCTATGAACACACACTTAGACATGGTCATAGGCACAAACAATATCTATTAGACCAGAAAATCTCTCTCCTCCTGCTCCTGTTCAGTTCCCAGAAATTTCGACCTCAACTTCCAAGTTCCCTATTATTGTTTTCTGCTACCACTGTTAGGATCAGTTTTCTTTGAATCAGTGTTGTCTCTATGTTGATTACTATGTTTTGTTTCTTACAACAGAATTATAATAACTTTTCCCATTTTCTCCATTTCTCAACTGAACTTTCTTCTAATCTCAGAGAAACAAATAAATTACTCCAGAAAACCTGGGAGAGAATTCCTTATGGAAACAATAAGAGATAGCCCCTGTTTACCATAGTTGTTTGCAACCTTGTTGGCACTTTAAACTCACTTGGATGCTATTTTAGAAATATACATGACTGAGTAGTGGATTCCAGGTTTAATAAAGTATATTTTTAAAAATACTGTTGATTCTGTTGTATAGCCAAAGTTGAGAACTCTCCCCAAGGAACTGCCCAATGAGTTACTCCTCATTCTACTACTCTATGGATACACCTGTAAGTATTTTTCATTCTTTCATTGTAGATAAATTTATTTTTATAATCTCTGAAATAGTTTGTAAAATTCCTGAAGAAAAATATATTTACTGCTGGAAACTTATTTTTGATCATCAATTTCAAAACCTAAGAGGTCGCTTGTGTCATGCTAGGTACTTTAGAAATAAATTGGATAAAATGATATCTAAAAATACTGTGTAGGTCTCACAGCCTCAAAACTAGGCTTCAGAAGTAAATGGGTATGTGGGAGAAAAGTTGAAACCATAATACTTAAAAAGTTAATGTATTAAATGTTTATGTTTTCTTATTACATTTTGATGGTTATAAGTATTTAACTGATCTCATATTTTTCGTTGTTAGGAAATACTTAAGTTCAGTTCAGCTGCTCAGTTATGTCTGACTCTTTGCAACCCCATGGACTGCAGCACACCAGGCTTCCCTGTCCATCACCAACTCCCAGAGCTTGCTCAAACTCATGTCCATCGAGTCGGTGATGCCATCCAACCATCTCATCTTCTGTCGTCCCCTTCTCCTCCTGCTCTCAATCTTTCCCAGCATCAGGATCTTTTCCAATGAGTCAGTTCTTCGCACCAGGTGGCCAGAGTATTGGAGTTTCAGCTTCAACATCAGTCCTTCCAATGAATATTCAGGACTGATCTCCTTTAGGATGAACTGGTTTGATCTCCTTGCAGAAATACACATGTCTATTTAAAAATAAAGTTATGCAGAACTACTTATAATGAAAACAATACTTATTCTAATCTCCCTTTTCAAAAATATCTATTTTTGATTCTTTCACCTGTTTGTCTCAGTTGTCACCTTAACATTTCTAAACTGTATGACTATTCTGTCATTTCTTGATAAATTATTTTTTTGATGTCTTCTGTTTATTTTCCTCCATGATTGCGAGGATATGGCCATTTACTTTCCCCTAATGTTTTCTCCATGTTTCTGTTAAATTACATTATTATTTTTCAATCTTCTACTGGCTACTTTTCTAATTTTAATTTACATCACTTTTTCTCCCACATTACCTGTGAGCTTATCTCTTGACTCCTGACTTTATAAGATGAGGATACTAGCACCCATGCCATTCTCTTCAGCTCTCCCATATCTTACAATTTCTGTCATTTTAACTTCTGCATCATCAAAGTTGATGTAAGCATATTCCATTTTATAGCATATATATTCTCTGTTTGACTATAGATTACAAAATTTGATAGCTAATATACATTTTCACATTATTCTGGCTATATATGAATAGTAAATGGAAGAGCCTATCAGGCTTTTGTATATCAAAATGTTCTGCTTCCATATTTTTACTGTTTTCTTTTGTATCTTGTCATCATTTTAAAAAAACTAAGTCCCTGAATCTTGCTCTTGTCTTACCATTTGGAATTCCCATTTGAGAACTGTTTATATTTGATCCTTTCTTTACTTCCTTTCTCAGACACCACTACCTTCAGTCACTAGCTGCTCTAACAATCTTACCTAAATATTGACCCAAAGCTGTAATTTTGAGATTTCCGACTAGGTTAAGAATTGCTTTCTTTCATATTTTAAAGGTGTTAGTATATCAGTTTCTAGCATGTAGTATTGATGATAAGTCTTCTGCTGGTAATTTTCTTTTATTTGTAGGTAAATTTTAATCCCCCCCCAAAGCTTTTTAAATTTTTCTCTTTATCCAAAGAGAGCTCCACAATTTCACAGTAAAGTGTCTAGATGTATTATTCCATTTATTATGTCGAGTACTTAGTTACTGTTTCAATCCTGAGATCATGTCCTTTATTTCTGAAAAATTCTCATTCACTTTGATGATTCTCATTCACTTTGATGATTTTCTTCTTATCTCTGTCCACTCTGGTCTGAGTATGTGAATTCTAGTTGATTAGCTGTTGGACTTCTTAGATGATACATTGATATACTCTTCATATTGTTTATTTTCTCTCATTTTTCTGTTTTTTTTTTTTTACTAGATTTTTGGTAATATTTAAATTTTTATCTTTTGAGGATTTTTATTAACTTTTTAAACTATTTTTTTTTTTTAATTTCAGGAGACATAGATTTCCACCCTCTTCATCAGTGCATCCTACCTACATACCTACCTAGTATCTTTATTTCTAGATGTACTAATTTATTTTTGAAGATTTTATTTCTATTATTTTAATGTTCTCAATGGCAACCCACTCCAGTACTCTTCCATGGAAAATTCCATGGACAAGGGAGCCTGGTGGGGTGCAATCCATGGGGTTGCAAAGTGTCAGACACTACTGTTTGACTTCATTTCACTCACTTCACTTGCTTCATACTTTATCACTGGAGAAGGAAATGGCAACCTACTCCAGTATTTTTGCCAGGAGAATCCCATGGACAGAGGAGCATGGCAGGCCATGGTCCATGGGGTCTCACAGAGTCAGACACGACTGAAGTGACTGAGCATGCATGCACACACTCCCTAAATTAAGTCCATCTCCTCTAGAGTAACATATTTCTTTTTAATATGGATTTCTCTATTTCATGTTGCAAACTTCTCACAGATCTTATTATGCTTTACTGCCTAAGTATATTTGAAAATAAACCATGTTAAGCACATCATCAGGAAGCAACAGTTAGAACTGGACATGGAACAACAGACTGGTTCCAAATAGGAAAAGGAGTACGTCAAGGCTGTATATTGTCACCCTGCTTATTTAACTTATATGCAGAGTACATCATGAGAAACACTGGGCTGGAAGAAGCAGAATCAAGATTGCTGGGAGAAATACCAATAACCTCAGATATGCAGATGACACCACCCTTATGGCAGAAAGTGAAGTAGAACTAAGGACCTCTTGATGAAAGTGAAAGAGGAGAGTGAAAAAGTTGGCTTAAAGCTCAACATTCAGAAAACTAAGATCATGGCATCTGGTCCCATCACTTCATGGCAAATAGATGGGGAAACAGTGTCAGACTTTATTTTTGGGGGCTCCAAAATCACTGCAGATGGTGATTGCAGCCATGCAATTAAAAGACGCTTATTCCTTGGAAGGAATAAACCTAGACAGCATATTAAAAAGCAGTGACATCACTTTGTCAACAAAAGTCCATCTAGTGGAGGCTATGGTTTTCCCAGTGGTCATGTATGGATGTGAAAGTTGGACTCTAAAGAAAGCTGAGCACCAAAGAATTGATGCTTTTGAACTGTGGTGTTGGAGAAGACTCTTGAGAGTCCCTTGGACTGCAAGGAGATCCAATTAGTCCATCCTAAAGGAGATCGGTTCTGGGTGTTCATTGGAAGGACTGATGTTGAATCTGAAACTCCAATACTTTGGCCACCTGATGTGAAGAGTTGACTCATTTGAAAAGACCCTAATGCTGGGAAAGATTGAGGGTAGTAGAAGAAGGGGACGACAGAGGATGAGATGGTTGGATGGCATCACCGACTCGATGGACATGGGTTTGGGTGGAGTCCGGGAGTTGATGGACATGGAGGCCTGGCGTGCTGTGGTTCATGGGGTCGCAAAGAGTTGGACATGACTGAGCGACTAAACTGAAACTGAAAGCACATCATAGTTCAGTGCAGAGTTGGGTGTTTTGATAGGTTCACTTTAGAGCAATTGGACAGACATGTGACTGTTATAACTGTTTGAAAATATTAGAAATTAGGAGATATTTTTTTTCTGGGGCTCAGGAAATCCTTTAGAGAAGAGACCTATTTTTTTTTTTTTAATCATCCATACAATAGACATCTGGGTGCCAGATGAGGACAGAAAGGTGGGTGCTACGACTTTTGATTAATGTTCCTATTTTTACCCCCAAGGCTTACCTTTGTCTTAGGGTTTGAAGATACCCTTAACTGTCTATCTTTTCAAGCCTACTTCCCTGGGCAGTGGTTTCTTTTCCCCATACTCTCATTTTTGTTGCACTTCTTCTCCTTGTGATTCTTTCCTTCTAGACACAGGCTGCACCTAACTGCCTGTATGGCCCAGGCAGGTAATTAAATAAATGAAGAAGACTGGTCCTCAAAAATGAACTTGATGTGCCCTGAGATGGAGATACTGTCGCTACACATTTTCAATTATTGTGTTTTATTTCTTAATTAATTTAGTAAATTTTCCAGAGGCAAAATGATATAACCAACATCTGGTTGGCCTGTCATCTTCACTCAAGGGTCTACCTAGATACTAAACTCTAAATTAAATGTATTATTTCTTGTTGAGAGGACTTTAGCTTCTATTACTTTCCATCACAGTCCTCCAAACTACCTTAAATGAATATAAGTTCTAGGATAAATCATGTTCTTGCCATGTACAACTAACCTCAAACCACTTCAAAAAGCAAACGTATTTCCTATTAAAAAATTTCAATGTAGGAGGCTCTGAATAATCTAAAAGGCAGTAATTTTTACTTTGATTTTATAGTCCCATAACAGTATGCTTCATGTTTCTTTCTCATTTGGTCCCTAGGTATAAATTTAGGGTTGAATATTGAGATATAACTCAGGGGAAGTGATTCTGCATGGGTCTAGGTTAATGTGGTACATTTATATAGCTTTCTGGTTCCAAAGATAGGACTGAGTTTAATATATAACCTGAGAACCAGATTGATGATATGTTCTTCAGTGGTGGTCAATTTTAGTATCATTTTTCTTGCCAGGCCTTTAGATAATACAATGGAAAGTTAATGATGGTAATCTCAGATGAGATCTTCAATGTCATGGTTTTCTAATGTTGATTGAAGAAAGAATTATTGAGAATTATTTGCATTATGTGATGGTGATAGGGTTAATAGCATATTGGATATTGAAAAAATGTAAATGAATCTGGACTTGAGAAGGACCTATGAAGGAATGCTTATAAACCAGGCCAAAATGGATATGTAATTTGTCACATCCTCCTTGTTATATTGGGAAGTTTATCAGTTTTCAGAGTTAATGCTTGAAGGGTCACAGAATATGCCAGCCTAAAATATTCCTGTAGGAATTCAAGGCATCCCACCCTCAAGGCTTCCACTTTGTTTTATTGATTATTTTTAGTTGTAGGAACCTGGAAAATAGCAAATTCAGGGAAAGGCTTTTTCTGAATTCCCCTTATTTGCTTAAAGACAAATGCTCTAAAAGGAACTCAGTGGTCATCAATCCCACCCAGAGGTAGGGGAGTGTTTATCATTCAAGGAGGATAAAACTTATCACAAAATAAGACACTAGAGGTTGACATCACACCCAGATAAGCTTTGTCACAAACTATCATATCTCTAATCTGTTTTTCTAAAGGCCTATTCATCTTTTCTTAAAATCACTGACTGTCCCTTCAGGATCCTGCATCTCCTTCTCCTCCCTGTATTAAGATGGTATTTAAACCTGAATTCTAAGCCACCTCTAAAAGTTATTTATTTTTGCCTCTGCAGATCTTCTATGTATTCATGAGCCACCTGTGTCAATAAACTCCTTTTTGTCTTGTTAATCTGTATTTTGTTAGAGGGGCCCCAGTGAGAACTTACAAGGGTAGTAAAATTAGGTAGAAAAATTATTCTTCTTTCCCTGCAATGCAAATGCATGACCTGATGGAAATGAATTAGGTCTCAAAAGTCTCCATGAGAGTTTCCCAAGCTACTGCAAATAAATGTACAATCTATTGTAAAATACTATGCTTTTCCCACAAAGATAATTTTAAGCCCTAGGTATAAACATACAATATAAAAACAGTGTGCTTTCTATTCTAAATAGCTTCAAAGCAGATTCCTAACTTCTACCCCAACCTGATTTCTACCTGTAAGTCCCTCCTATTTAGAAAATTTGTTAGCACTATCATATTATCAATGGAAAAATTGTAATAGCATACAACCACAATTTATATGCATATCTGTACACAAATCTTCTGAGAATAGGGCATCTGTGTTTTAAAATCCATAAAAAAATGTTTTGAAAGTTTTAACTCAGTTTTAAGTCTAGCTTACTCAGATATTTAGAGCAAACAACAGGTTTTTAAGGTGTTTGGATTACCGTAAGAATTCACCATGATGTAAATGTCTTCATTAAGCCTGTAAGTTCCCTGCCTTGAGCTAGAGAAAGTAAAATCAAAGCGCAGCAATCACGAAGAGCATGGTTTACTGCTAAGGTTCTTCATGATAGATAGAGATTTCTAAACAACTGATGAAGTTGTGGTGCTATAAATTGATTGCTGGAATGGGCAGTGGTACACCCCAGAGCTGTTTTTCCCTTTTCACACTCTGCTTAACTGGTCAGTCACAGCCTTGTGTTTAAGTCAGTATTCCAACTTCTAAAAGATTATTGAACTGTTGCAAAGTGAAACAATATAGAGGTTCACTTAAGCTGCTAAAATTGAAAAGTATCTCAAATAATAAACATGTAAGCCCAGTGCTGCCTGACCAACATGGACAGCGTATTAAAAATCAGAGACATTACTTTGCCTACAGCAGTTCATCTAGTCAAAGCTATGGTTTTTACAGTAGTCGTGTATAGATGTGAGAGTTGGACCATAAAGAAAACTGAGCATTGAAGAATTGATGTTTTTGAACTGTGGTGTTTGAGAAAACTCTTAAGAGCCCCTTGGATTGCAAGGAGATCAAATCAGTCAATCCTAAATGAAATGAGTCCTGAATATTCAGTTAGGACTGACGCTGAAGCTGAAACTCCAATTCTTTGGCCACCTGATGTGAAGAATTGACTCATTTGAAAAGATTCTGATGCTGGGAAAGATTGAAGGCAGGAGGAGAAGGGGATGACAGAGGGTGAGATGGTTGGTTGGCATCACCAACTTGATGGATGTGACTTTGAGCAAGCTCTGGGAGTTGGTGATGGACAGGGAAGCCTGGCATGCTGTAGTCTATGGGGCTGCAAAGAGTTGGACATGACTGAGCTACTGAACTGAACTGAAAGCCCAATGATATCCTAGACTCCCAACTAAAAATGTCAGAAAGGTACCTCCTATTCTTTTTAAGTTGCAGATTAAGTAAATTTTTAGTTTCTTTGGAAAATTATCCAGAAGGAGAAAGGATCCACCTAACATGTGCTTCTCTTTTGGTGTGCTGATCTCTTTTAATTTCCCTAAATCATTTCACATAAGCTAGAAAGCTGACCTTCTATCATTTTTTGTTGTGTGTGTGTGTGTGTAAAATAAGCTCATGGTGTCTACTTTCCAAACATAAATCCTGCAACTAAATACATTAGACTTCCAGAAAGTTTTATGAAATACTTCAAAGACCTCTCTAATCTTGACTATAAAGATATATTTAGTTTACTTCAATGGACATGAATTTGAGCAAACTCTGGGCGATAGTGAAGGACAGGGAAGCCTGGAGTGTTGCAGTCCATTTCAGTACAGTTCAGTTGCTCAGTCATGTCTAAGTCTTTGCAACCCCATGGAGTGCAGCACGCCAGGCCTCCCTGTCCATGACCGACTCCTGGACTTTACTCAAACTCACGTCCACTGAGTCGGTAATGCCATCCAACCATCTCATCCTCTGTCGTCCCCTTCTCCTGTCGCCTTCAATCATTCCCAGCATTAGGGTCTTTTCAGATGAGTCAGTTCTTCACACCAGGTGGCCAAAGTATTAGAGTTTCAGCTTCAGCATCAGCCCTTCCAATGTATATTCAAGACTGATTTTCTTTAGGATGGGCTGGTTGGATCTCCTTGCAGTCCAAGGGACTCTCAAGAGTCTTCTCCAACACCAGAGTTCAAAAGCATCAATTCTTTGGTGCTCAGCTTTCTTTAGAGCCCAACTCTCACATCCATACATAACTACTGGAAAAACCAAAGCTTTGGCTATACGGACGTTTGTTGGCAAACTAATGTCTCTGCTTTTTAATAATTTATCTAGGTTGATCATAACTCTTCTTCCTAGGAGCAAGAGTCTTTTAATTTCATGGCTGCAGTCACCAACTGCAGTGGTTTTGGAGCCCCCCAAAATGAAATCTGTCACTGTTTCCATTGTTTCCCCATCTATTTGCCATGAAGTGATGGGATCAGATGCCATGATCTTAGTTTTCTGAATGTTGAGTTTTAAGCCAACTTTTTCACTCCCCTCTTTCACTTTCATCAAGAGGCTCTTTAGTTCCTCTTCGCTTTCTGCCATTACTGCAGTGTCATCTGATATCTGAGGTTATTGATATTTCTCCCAGCAATCTTGATTCCAGCTTCTGCTTCTTCCAGTCCAGCATTTCTCATGATGTACTCTGCATATAAGTTAAATAAGCAGGGTGACAATATACAGCCTTTCCCATACTCCTTTCCCAGTTTGAACCAGTCTGTTGTTCCATGTCCAGTTGTAACTGTTGCTTCCTGACCTGCATATAGATCTCTCAGGAGGCAGGACAGGTGGTCTGGTATTCCCATCTCTTTAAGAATTTTCCACAGTTTGTGGTGATCCACACAGCCAATGGATACTGGCGATTTGATCTCTGGTTCCAAACTGCAGATATGTGAACAAAATAAATGATCACTATTGTATTTTTGTATTTATGCATGTTGTTAAGCAGTAAAGGATCGCTGTTTCAGGGAATTATACTTAACCTTGTGGGGACCTAATTTTGTCAGTGTTCCTTTCCTCTGTAAAAGGAGTTGGCAGACTTCGGTCTGCACACTAAATCATAGCCCATAGCTGAAAGTGGTTTCTACATTTTTAAAGTGTCATCAAAAGGAAAAACCCCAAACAAGCAAAAAAAGCACCAAGAATATAGAACAGAGACTATATGTGTCCTGCAAAGAATCAAACATTTAGTATCTGACACTTGACAGAAAAACTGCTCACCTCTCTTTATAGTAATCCACCTTCTCTCAGGTACTTGGCATGAATTGTGCTGTTAGTTTTGTGCTGGAAGAAAAGCTTGGCAACAATAGTAATCATCAGAAATCTTTCTCTAAGGAGACTGTCACAGACTTCTTTCCACAACTAACTTACACTTCAAAAATAGTTGCACATTTTTTCTGAGTGTCTTCATGTAAATATGTTGATTTTTCTCATTAAGATACAATATACCATAGTTCAGGAAAATATATTTGGGGTGTTATGTACCTTAGAATCATAAATCATTAAACAATTTTTGGAAAAAAATTGCTGGAAATCTGGAAATACATCTAGTACATTTGTAACATCTTATCTCAGGTTGAAATAATATGAATTGGAGGGGAAGGTTATTTGTATAAATTTGTATTTTTTATTTTGATTGTATATTGGAACTATAGATTTCTAAGACCAAAACTGAACTAGAATATGTGAATGCATAACAGCAAAAATTTTAGCATTTCTACTCAGGTGACTGAATTGATAAATTCAGACACCATGTCAAAGACAACTACTGGCCCAGACTTGTACTCAGCATTGGTGCTGTTCCGTGAGCTCAATGTGCCTATAAAATCATAAATATGGCCAAAACGTCATTTGCTCAGAGTTGTTTTTACATTAGATATTTCCATTATATCTCTAATTTTATATTCAATGACTGCCCATATCCAAACTTTTATCAGTGTGCTCTGAAGAATAAGAGTATTTTAGACAGGAAAAATAATGTAATTTTGAGATTTTTGAATTCTGCTTACTGTTGGCAGTAGTGGGTGGGGAGCTGCCTGGGAAAAAGTAGACATGGCAGGAATCTTTCTTACTTGACACATAAGGAGATAGATTCATATCCACACATTGTTCTGTGGATTTTTTGTTGTTGTTAAATTACTTACTGTGTTTGAAAGCTAGAGCTTTGAGTTGGCAAAAATTTTAATTGGAAATATCTTTGGCATTCAATCTTTCATCATTTTGCCATTTGCCATTGTAATGTGTCAATAGAAAATCACAAATGTCAAAGAAACGATTTTACAATTAGCATACTTTTAAGTACTGGCTCACTCTGTCCTTTACCAGAGGCCTCAGTGATTTTGAGAGAGAACATAATGCAGATCTTACAAGGCTGCATTTAAGCCCTCGATAAGTTGGAAATTGCTGTGGAACTTTAATTTTTGAAATATGTTTTTAGTGAAAGATAAAATAGATGTGATGACATAAAGAAGCAAAACAAGTAACAATCTTTCAAAGAGATGCAACATAATTGTTTCAAAGTGAAAAACCTTTTAGAACCTCCCATACATTTCAGCAAAAATTGCCTTGTTTTCCATTACAGTTTTTATAGAGCTTCTGTAATATTGGTTCATAAAATGTCTGCAGAAATTATCTACGGAAGTTGGAGGAAGAAAAGACCTGCTAAGGCATCTATTTCATTTACAAGCCATCAATAACTAATGTAAGACACAACAATAATGCAACATTAAGGTTATACATTTAAACACAGAAGTCAGGAAATGCAAAAATCAAGGATCTCATAATAACATCAAACACCCACAGTGCACAGATAAAATATTTTTGATTGCTAATTATACTGTTAAGTGTTATACCTTGAAATGAAGCACATGAAATATGAACAGACTAATGTTCCCTTGAGATACTTAAGTTGCATTTCCTGGCTTTTACATTTAAACTGGAAACTTTAAAAGTTTCATTGACATAGATTTTTGTTTTTCATTTCCTTTCTTTATTTTTGAATTAAAAAAAAAAATCCATTGATCACTGATGTCCTTAACAGTGCTAAGAGTTACTCTCAGCCTCTATTGAGCTTTCAGAAGTGATTTTAAAATTAGACTGGTAAAATTAACCAGAATCTTGGTTACAGTCCTCAGGATGTGGTCTTCCCTGTTTCTGAGCATGAGTCTGATGTTGTGGTTTGACCCTTTTGTTTGAACATGGAGCTGCCTTCCCTAAATAAATCGACTCTGTCCCATGTTTGTAGATTTCTAAATTTTACAAAGTACAATTTGAAAAGAAATATGGGTTATTTGTCTGGAGGAGGGCATGGCAACCCATTCCAGTATTATCGTCTGGAGAATCTCCATGAACAGAGGAGCCTGGTGAGCTACAGTCCATGGGGTCGCAAAGAGTTGGATACGGCCGAGTGACTAAACACATGGGTTATTTATATGCCGACATCTGATAAATTTTGGTCCGAGGAATGCTTTTTAAGAGGGCAGAGTCTTCCTTTCAAAACATTGCTCTTAATAAGGATAATTAAAAGGGAGAAGACAGGAAAAGACCTATCCATGCAGAGTGCAGCAGTTAAAAAAAAAAAAAAACCTGGAATGTGAGATTAGAAATGGAATATAAACTTAAATCAGAGAATTAACATCAATGAGGCAAAGGAAAAAAAGACTTAGGAAGTAGATGACAACCTTCATCAATACTCTACTGCTTACAGTATAAAGTCCAGATGCCTAACATCATAAACAAAGTCTTTCTCAATTTACCTCCAAATTACCTCTTGTGTTAGGCCGAGTTGCAGACCCCCAAAGATGTGCTATGTCCTAGTCCCCGGAACTCACGGCTGTGTTACTGTACATAGCATAACCAGGTGTGGTTAAGGGTCTTGAGATGGGGTGATTATTTCTGGAATATCTGAGTGGATCCAAAGTAATCATGTGGGTCCTTATAAGGGACAGAGGGAGGCAGGAAACTCAGAGGAGACACACAATAGAAGCAGAGATTGGAGTTTTGCAGTTGCTGGCTTTGAAGATGGAAAGTGGTCACAGGCCTAGGAATGCAGGTGTCCTTTAGAGTCTGGAAAATCAAGGAATGGATTCTGAACCTCCAGAAGGAAGATGGCCCTGCTGATACCTTGATTTTAGTCCCATAAGAACCATTTGGTCTTCTGACCTCCAAAATTGTGAGACAATGAATTTGTGTTGTTTTAAAGCAACCAACTCTGTGGTAATTTGTTAAAGTGGCAATAAGGAAACTAATACAACTTTATATACTCACAATGATAATATCATATTACTTTATCTCAATGATGCCATCTATCATAAGACATAAAACTAATTTGATAAGACACGGGGAGGTGGGTACAAAACACAAGCATTTGTTTTATGAGTAAATTGCTTATCTTAATCAATGCAATACAATTATCTTTTTAAATAGACAATCAAATTTGAGCCACATTTTCCTTACAGTCAGAATCTAAAGATTCTTCTGATTTTCTTTAGTCTATTGGAAATTGTGTAGTTTTATCTTGACATACTACTTTTCATAACCCACGTCCACAATTTCTTTGAGATAGACTGTCATTGAGGTGTTTTGTTTGCATTTGCTTCTTGTTCATTCATAGATCCTTTTTTTCTTTAATTGAATTACATGTTGTTGGAAGTTTAATAGCTTCTTTTGAAAACCTAGTAGAAGCATTTGTCAGGCAGATGTTGGTGCCCCAGAGATAGTCCTCATGATGCATGAATCAGCCGTGCTGTGCTTCACTGCCTTTAAAAGTCTTAAGATTTATTCTCAAACACTGGCAATGTCTTCTGTCTCTAATTGCATTACCTGAATGTGACAGACAATCTTCTGCAGACTCAAGCTACTTCACTGTGTAATCTTTTTGAAGATGTTTAAGTGACAATTAGAGAGCCATATTTCAGTGAAAATTCAACTGCATGTAGCACTATCAGTGCAAGAACTCAAATGAGGTAATGAGCAAACACCTTTCAAGCAGACTGGTTTCCTATCCTCAGGAAAAAACAATTGAGTTGCATATTACTCTTCTGCTTTTCAGCTGAAAAGATTATTTTATATTGATTATTTGGTACGTCTTGATTTTTAGTGACATTAAGCAAAAAACTTGTCCTTATGGGGTCCAGAAAATATGGTAGCAATATGAATAGCTAACACCGCATAATCCAGATGAGGAAACTGAGGTGGGGAGGAGATAAATGACTTCTTGAAGATCACAAGGTTAACAGATAGTAGAATTAGCACTCACAGAGAGTGTGTTCTCTCTCGCTAAAGCCTAGGTTTTTGACCGCTGCACCCCTCACTCCATCTCCTGTTCCTACAACTTATACTAAATTTCTTGGTGATTCATCAACATGTGGTCTTCTTCATAGCCTCTGTGTGGTTAAGGTGCATGGTACCCACTTCTACACTTGGCAACTTCTCTAAGCAGAGTGGCTAAAGAAATGTGTCCTAAGCTTTAATGACTAGTGTTCTGCTCCCACCACTTACTAACTAGGCCTCAGTGGCCTCATTTCCAAAACGCAGATTACTTAGTTTATATCTTACTTTGTATCTCATAGATTTGCAGCAAGGGCTAAGGGAGGTAATACAGATCAAATATTTAACAACAATGCCAGAGGAATAAGAAATTATACTTAATGAGAAGGATAAGAGGAAGAAAATAAGAATGACACATATTTTCTTCCTACCAATTTCTACCATTTTTCATGGCATAAAATTTTTATCCCCTTCGATTCAGTGACAGCCAGCAAATGCATTTTGGCTTTTGGCTCTGTGCTAGTTTTACTCTCATCAAAGGAATTAAGAGTGCTACAGGAAGTATAAAGATCCTTTGTAATGGGGAGAGCCCTTACCTGTTGTCAAAGAAAAACAGAGCCAGCCACTAGTTAAAGGTGGTAAAGACAGTTTATTCTGTAATTTTGCAATAAGGGAAAAGAGACTTCAGTGTGGCACTGAGCTCAGTTCCTCATACAATAAGTACAAGTGAGGATTTATAGCCAGAGACCAGAGTGAGGAAGGTCAGTGGATGAAAGATTACTAAGAGCAGACATCAAGGGTTGGGGGATTCTTGCTAAACCAACTTAATACGATTCTTGCTGAAGGCAAGATGACCAGGTATCAAAGTGAGGGATAAGAACTTGATCAGAGCTGAAGAGTGATCACATATTAATGATGTAGGAATGACTTAGCAGAGTTCTCGCTAAAATTCGATTTAGCAGGGATGAACATGAAAAGCCAAGGTCAACACCATCTCAACAAAAAGGCTAAGAGAAGTCTAACTAAATTTTAGTCAAAAAGAGACTCTTTGTCATGGGCAAATTTGGAAAAGAGTAGGAGAGCTCTGATGAAGTATTTTAAGCATTAAAAGTCTTAAAATTTGAAGAGCAGGGATATTTGGTCTTTGTTATGTAGGTTCCTCTATTCTGTCCCCAAAGGTATGTTTCTAGGTCTGGGGTAACACAATTGCATAGAGCCCATGTGAGTTACTACTCCTTATTGCTGAGTCAATCTAGAAGATGACATTATCTACTACTTATTCTGGATACTACCTCACTCACATTTCTCTGATCTTGAATAGGCACTGTATCTCAGTGAAATTATAGCAATTTTTTACTGAAAAATTTTAAATGATTTTGTTTCTATAGGTTAGGCTATCCCTTTCACTAAGCAGCAAGGCTTTTAAATTCTCACATTTACTGATTACGTTTCCTCTAAAGGT
This sequence comes from Giraffa tippelskirchi, assembly GCF_054371585.1. Taxonomy (NCBI): domain Eukaryota; kingdom Metazoa; phylum Chordata; class Mammalia; order Artiodactyla; family Giraffidae; genus Giraffa; species Giraffa tippelskirchi. The sequence continues at coordinate 186,603,979 of NC_137276.1, read as the reverse complement.
ATTTGTTAAACCTTTGAAAGTGAAACTAAAGTGTTAGTCACTCAGTCGTGTCTGACTCTTGGAGACTCTGTGTGTGGACTGTAGCCTCCTAGGTCCTCTGTCCATGGAATTCTCCAGGCAAGAATAATGGAGTGGATGCCATTCCCTTCTCCAGGGGATCTTCCTGACCCAGGGATAGAACCCAAGTCTCCTGCACTGCAGGCAGATTCTTTACCATCTGAGCCATCAGGGAAGCCCCGTTAAAACCTTTACTTGTTCCAAAGGTATGGCAAACCAAATGATAATGTCTCTTCAGCATTTTTTGCACAGTTGGGTTAATGATGATGGATCACTTTCACTTTAGAAATAAACGCATGTTTGAATGCGCTCGCACATGCTTTATAGACACATACATGTGTAGGTCCAGAAAGAGCAAAGAGGAATAGTTTGGAGCCATTTAAATAGATGCTTTGGCTTTAGAAGAAAATTGGAAATTAGAGACAAATGTCAAAGAAGGGAAAAAATTTAGAAACTTGAGAGAAGCCACTATTTTCACTATTCTCTGACCTTTGGTACATTATTTATCTAGCAGGTTGCAGTGAGCTTTAATATTTGAAAAAGGTCAGATTCATGTACCATATTTGAATAATGTAGGCAGCAGTGGTCTAGAGAATTATCATACTTAGATGAGGAAGTGTGATATTCCAACCTGATTTCACTTCTGCCCCTGATTTGTTGTTTGACCTGAGGTGAGTCATTCTTTTCTTTGTCTGTTCATGGTGATAATGAGATCTCTTTTTTCCCTTTCTAATATAGATGTTGTGAAGAATGCAATAATCTTCTAACTGACCTTTCTCCTTTTACACTGTCTTCTGAAACTACCTATATACGAACTTCTGAAAACCCTGCTTTACACTCAATCTTCCTATTCAAAAATCCCCATGTCTTCCCATGGTATGGCATCCAAAGTCCTCCCATTTTAAATACCAAGCAATTGCTGACCATCTTCAATGTGCTAGACATTGTGCTGTGCACTATTAATAACTTTTATCTTCAGATTACTGTGAGCATAGCTATTAATGCTCACACCCTTTTAAATATAAAGAGACTCTTCAATAGCACAAGTCTGAAGACAAGCCCATTGGATTCTTGGCTTTTGCTTTTTCTACATGCTTATTCATGCTGTTGCTACCTAGCTCTTACCTTTACAACCACACACACACACACACACACGCACACGATCTTTTCTTTAGAACTTTATATTCCCAAACTGCTTTCAAAAAGGTTACAAGATGGGATAATAAAATTCAGTTATACAACACCATTACATTATAAATAAACAAGAACTATGTAAAGGAAGGGAAAACAGGCATTTATCTCCAGAATGTTTCCCCAAACTATTTACTTACCCGTGTTTGCTCTGACACCACTCCAAGCCTCTTGCATGACCTGTAGCAGTGGCCACCTACATTTGTATTCCCCCTCCACTGTTAGCTTATACTATTCAAGTACTGTACATAGGGTAGAGTGAATCTTTTAAAACATAAACCACAGTATCTGGTTAAAATATTCTACTGGTTCCCATTATATTTAGGGTATGATGTCATGACTTCTCTCGCATGTCACACTCAGATCTCAATCTTCATCTCTTTCCCTTCCTCATCCACTTCACTTCAGTCATTAAAGACCTTCTTAATAGTATATTCAGGGTGTTTTGCTTTTGTTGTTGACTAACTCTAGCATGTTCTAAACCTAGACTTTCATGTGAATAGCCCCTTCTCGTTGTTCAGATATTAGCTTCTAGTTTTCTAGTTCTAGGTCAGTGTGTATAGACATACACCATCCTTTTTTTAATGACTGCATGGTATTTATCTTATGGATGCAACTTAATTCAGTTAACCTGTCTTCTTCCAGTAGGCATTCAGATTCTGCCCAGTGTCTTCTAACTACAAAAATGAAAAATACATCTGCAATATGAATGACTACTTATACATATCAACATAATTAAAGGAGATTATTTATAAAAATAATTGCATGAATTAAAATTACAAGATCAAAGGATATGGCATGATTAATTTTTATAAATTTTGCCAAGCCAGAAAGTTTAATTTTATTTCATTTTATTTTTTACAGCTTTATTTAGGTAAAATTGGCAAATGAAAACTATATATTTAAGGAGTGCTACAATGATGGTTTGATATATGAATACCATATATCAAAATGTATGGTGTGAAATAATTATCTCAATCAGGTTAATGAACACATCCATCACCTCACATATTGATTTTTTGTGTGTGTGAATGTGGAAGACCTATTCTTTCAGAAAATTTCAAGCATATAATATAGTATTATTAACCATAGTCATCATGATGTATATTGTTGTTGTTCAGTCATATCCGACTCTTTGCAACCCCATGGACTGTAGCATGCTGTATATTAGATCCCAGAACTTATTCATCTTGTAAGTGAAAGCTTGTACATTTGACTAACGTCACCTCATTTTTCTCATCAGCTCTTGGTGACTACTGTTCTACTCAGAGAGTTTTAATTTTAAAGCATAATTCAGTGAAGGACATTTTTAAAGGGAGCATATTAAAAAGCAGAAATATTACTTTGCCAACAAAAGTCCGTCTAGCCAAATGTTTGGTTTTCCCAGTAGCCATGTATGGATGTGAGAGTTGGACTATAAAGAAAGCTGATTGTCAAAGAATTGATGCTTTTGAACTCTGGTGTTGGAGGAGACTCTTGAGAGTCCCTTGGACTGCAAGGAGATCCAACCAACCCATCCTAAAGGAAATCAGTCCTGAATATTCATTGGAAGGACTGATGCAGAAGTTGAAATTCCAATACTTTGGCCATCTGATGTGAAGAACTGACTCATTTGAAAAGACCCTGATGCTGGGAATGATTGAAGGTGGGAGGAGAAGGGGATGACAGAAGAAGAGATGATTGGATGTCATCACTGACTCAATGGACATGAGTTTGAATAAGCTCCAGGAGTTGGTAATGGACAGGGAAGCCTGATGTGCTGCAGTCCATGGGGTTGCAAAGAGGCGGCGACTGAACTGAACTGAACTGAAGCTAAGGTACTGATAATGTGTAGCTTTATGAAGCTCTAACTTGATGGGAATACCAGACCACCTGACCTGCCTCTTGAGAAACTTGTATGAAGGTCAGGAAGCAACAGTTAGAACTGGACATGGAATAACAGATTGGTTCAAAATCAGGAAAGGAGTATGTCAAGGCTGTATATTGTCACCCTGCTTATTTAACTTATATGTAGAGTACATCATGAGAAACGCTGGGCTGGAGGAAGCACAAGCTGGAATCAAGATTGCCGGGAGAAATATCAAGAACCTCAGACATGCAGATGACACCACCTTTATGGCAGAAAGTGAAGAAGAATTAAAGAGCCTCTGGGTGAAAGTGAAAGAGGAGAGTGAAAAAGTTGGCTTAAAACTCAACATTCCTAAAACTAAGATCATGGCATCTGGTCCCATCACTTCCTGGCAAATAGATGGCGAAACAGTGGAAACAGTGAGAGACTTTATTTGGGGGGGCTCCAAAATCACTGCAGATGGTGACTGCAGCCATGAAATTAAAAGACGCTTACTCCTTGGAAGGAAAGTTATGACCAACCTAGACAGCATATTGAAAAGCAGAGACGTTACTTTGTCAACAAAGGTCCATCTAGTCAAGGCTATGGTTTTTCCAGTAGTCATGTATGGATGTGAGAGTTGGATCATACAGGAAGCTGAGTGCCGAAGAAGTGATGGCTTTTGAACTGTGGAGTTGGAGAAGACTCTTGAGAGTCCCTTGGACTGCAAGGAGATCCAACCAGTCCATCCTAAAAGAGCCCTTGGTATTCATTAGAAGGACTGATGTTGAAGCTGAAACTCCAATACTTTGGCCACCTGTTGCAAAGAGCTGACTCATTTGAGAAGACCCTGATGCTGGGAAAGATTGAGGGCAGGAGGAGAAGGGGATGACAGAGGATGAGATGGTTGGATTGCATCACTGACTCAATGAAGATGAGTTTGAGTAGACTCCAGGAATTGGTGATGGATAGGGAGGCCTGGCGTGCTGTGGTCCATCAGGTTGCCAAGAGTCGGACATGACTGAGTGACTGAACTGAACTGAACTGAACTTGATCCAAGGATAGAGCTTCGAAAGCCTTCAGGATTGGTTGTCTTAAATGATTTTCCTTGATGTGTACTTTTCTCAGCAGGTCTTTAGATATGAATTATTTTCTGAACACAACCTTGTACATTCCTTGTAACTAACTAAAGAATGAGCCAGAGCCTTAGTGGTATGGAATAAAAAGAAGAGCTGACCCCCTGCTATGCACACTGAAAAGCCTGAGCTATATTTTTGGCTGAATGGAGCATCCCAAGCTTCTCTATGGGAATAAGCCAGAGTGTTCTATTAACTGAATACTCCCTCTCTGCCTTCTTTATGCTTAGAAGGGCAAGAACCAAGGTGCCTCCTCGTGTTTCTTCTGACTACACCAAAAAAAGACCATTTTTCCCTTTTCTTCACTCCTTCCACACTTACTGGCTGCACTATTGACCCCAAAATATTCTGTGTTTGTGTGTGCTCTCAGTCATATCTGACTCGTTGCTACCCCATAGACTATAGCCTGCCAGGCTCTCTGTCCATGGAGTTTTCCAGGAATGTGTTGCTATTTCCTCTCTAGGGGATATTCCTAACCCAGGGATTGAATCTGTCTCTCTTGTGTCTCCTGCATTGGTAGGTGGATTCTTAACCACTGCACCACCTGAGAATATGCTACACCTTATAATTTACTATTTGTCTCTTATATGTCTTCCTTCTCTCACTGGGATTGTGCGGTGCTCAAGCACATAGATGTTGTCACACCCCCCTTCTTATTTCCAAATTGCATTCAGCAACTCACTCAGCAGAATGATTATGTTACTGACTATCCACAAGAGCTAATAGGATCTGTTCCTCTCTCCATTTTTTGAACCAGTATCCCTTTAGCCTATGATATTCCAACAGGAGGCTACTGACCCTTAGCAGGAGCTGATCTCCAGTGTGAAATATTTTACTTCCATATGAATCTCAAATCAGGATGAACCTGTGACCTTGGCTTGGTTAGCTGTTTTCTAACCAACTGAACCCATGACTAAACAATTTTAAGGTAATATTTCCATTACAACTCATTGTTAAGCTGACTCTAAGAAGAAAACAAACTATAGCCTTGGAGGAAAAAAGCATCAAAAAGTTGCCAGTAAGAGAAAATTGGGGTTATATGGTCAGTCTATCTGCCATGTCAGCCTCAGTACACTTCCTCTGTAATGAGCAAAGCAGTGATCCATTTATATATGATCCATATACATATATCACAAAAGATTGCTGAAATTAAATTTCTAAGTGCAGTCATTATTGATGTTTTCATACCCTTGCACAGTAGCATTTGACAAGCCTGCACAATTTTTTTTGTTTTTGTTGCTGCACAGCTAAGTGTTTCAACAGTGCACACAGTGCTAGGAAGATTTTATTCTGATCTTTTTTGGAAGCTTTGCATGTTATGGACACTCATTTAATTGACTGGACGTTTATGTGAGATGCCTTAAAAGATTTCAGGTACTTCTTTTAGTCTGGTTCCTAGGGAGAGGGCATTGACTGTATATAGAGCTCTTTGAAATGAGGGATTAAGCATTTAGGTACCATGACCCACAACTTTTCCAAAATTAGTTGACTTTGTATAAATTTTAACTTATTAAGTTGAGTCTTTAATACTGGTAGTTATTGTCTTGTTACTCTTTGTTGTAAAAAGATAGTCATCATATAGAAGGCTTAGAACAAATTTGATGCAGCCCTTTGTTTATGAGTGGTTAGAATTATTTGAATTCTCATGCTGTTGCTACTCAATATTTGACATAAAAGCTAAAGGAAAGGGGCAATAAAAAGTAATTATTCAGGTGATTTAGACTCCACAAACCTTTTTGTCTCATTTTAGGTTTTGAGGTTTAGATCTTTTGAAACAAGTTTTATCCAAACTTAAGAACTTAAGGTTATCCATGTAATAAATGTATTGTTAGCAAAGAAAATTTTTTTCCTAGACATTTGACTACTTCCTTTAGCAGCTCTTAAACCAATAGTCCTTTTTAGAAGTAACAAATATGTAATGTTTAAAAGCCTTAGTATATTGTGGCATTTCTTGCCCACAATAACTCCATAAATGCTTTCAAATGAACTTAATTTTTAAAATCATTACAAATGCTTTTGCTTAAGTATTTTACTACTTTCCTTTATTCCCATCTTTGAAATCCATTAAACAGTTCTTTTAACCATTTAAATATCTCTCTTCCATTTATTCATTCATTTTATTGAGCACGAACCCTTTCTCATGTAATATGAAAACATGTCTATAGATAAAGCAGTTTCATCTTTGGTTGGGATGGTACCAAAATTCAGTATTTGCATATTGGTACGTCAAATAGGATGTTGTATAATGTACAGAAACTGAGTGTTCCTAATCAGGGAATGTTGGCGATAGTAGAATACATAAAAAGCTACTTAAGTAGTTGAAGAGACTTTGCTAAATCCAGACGTGGTATAAGGAAATACATACAACACCACAGATTGAAAAAACTCTGACCATGTATAATTGTTCATTTCGTGTCCCTCACTTCCAGAGGCAATAGACTCTTTGATGATTATGAGCAAGCTTCTTTAATGTCCCATCTTATTCAAGCAAAGACTCAGAATTGAAAAAAAGAAAAACATATCCAGCTCTTTCCTTCAGGTTGGATTGTGTGAATGTGTTGTCTTCATCCTGCATTGATAAACATCAAATATATGAGTACATTTTAATCACAATCCTCATATTGATAAAAGTTGGGCTGTGAGTAGGAGATAAAACTGAAACAACATTGTTAACTTCATATTATAAGAAATTTCAAGCACATGCATAATAAATAAAATAGTATAATGAACTCCTGTGTATCCATCACCCAGCTTAAAATATTATCAATATTCAGCCATTCATCTTTTATTTTTGGTCCCACCCACTCCCCACCCCTACTCAATTATTACTAGTAATATTTGCAGCTCTTTCTGAGTTATAGTATAAAGACATTGAAATATACAAATTTCAGATGTACAATTTTCACAAATAAATACACCCTTGTAACTCCACCTATACTATGATCAACAGTGGGATCTGTATTTATTATTGTGGCTACTGTAATTCTGTAGGTATTCATATGGAAGAGGGGGAAATTCTCCTTCCACCTTTTCCCTGTTGCTCTGATTAATGGGCTTTTGCTTCCAAGGTAAAAGCTTTTAAATATTCTTCTTCATAATAGGTTCTGAAATATCCTCCCCTCGTGTCTCTTCAAGGTGCAAAGAAGAGGAGATAGCTATCATGAACTGGAGGAGGGAGAAGCAGAAGTAGAATCACCGAGTCCCTTGTTAATCTTCAAGATCTTCCCTTTGTTAGGAAACTGACTGAAATTAAAGTCAGGTGATGTATCTCAGGCTTTTTCCTAAGTGAGAAAACACTTGTTTTTCCTTTGAGCCTTTGCTTTAGGACTAAAACTTAGTAGCTTCATTCTTCTCTTAGATTTCTGTAGCTTCTTAATGAATCAGGAAATAATAAAATTCTAATTTATCCTGGTATATCTTAGTTGCGGTCATTGAAGTGACATACGTGTTGTTGAGTGGAGGTTGAGACTTAGAAGAATATCTGTGGAAAATATTAGAATACACTAGAGACAATAAGAGGTAGTGTTGAAAAAGTTCTACTCTGTGTTTCTTCCTTCTGATTTGTTCAGCTCAGCCAGCTCAAAACACAATCACTACTGATGATGAAGCCCTTAATTCTATACATTGAGATACAGCAGTAATTTTTTTCTTCTGCTGGCACTGGAAATTACAAAGCAACACAGAAATATTTTAGAAATGAGGTCAGAATTCTTCACTTGTTGCCAAAATATCATTACTTATTCATAGTCAGTGGCTATTTGCAAGGCTGATTATTATAAATCTACACAAAACTGACTATATTCTGTGCCACTCTTGAATAATCAAAATCTAGAGTTTCAATAAGGGTGCTCCTGATTTAGAAGTTTAATTCCTACAATAATGATGTCTACATTCTCACACACATTTCAGAGCTGAGAATTTATTGCATAGGGCACAAACACATTGGATATTCTGTGTAAATAACCTTATTAAGAATGCAGTGAGAGGATATATATTATATTCCTTTGGGTCGGAAGGGTAAATACAGCAAGAAAATGAAGCATTTACCACTAAGTAGCCAAACTGATTTATTTTACTCTGCCTTTTCATTTTGAACCTTTTGAAGCACAGGTTGCCTGAGTACTCTGCCCTCCTGTAAGCATTCAGTTAGAAATTCTAGAAGGTGTAGAAACTGTTCCAGAGAACAAAACCAGAGACTTTGTGTTAACCAAAACTAAGATTGAGATAATGTTTTAGGTAAGGGTGAGTTGATAGTAAATTATAGTTGTTGGACAGTTGCTCAGTTGTGTGTGACTCTTTGCGACCCCATGGACTGCAGCATGCCAGACATCGCTATCCTTCACCATCTCCAGGAGTTTGTTCAAACTTATGTTCATTAAGTTGGTGATGCCATCCAACCATCTCATCCTCTGTCATCCCCTTCTCCTCCTGCCTTTAATCTTTCGTAGCATCAGGGTCTTTTCTAATGAATCAGCTCTACGCATCAGATGTATCAGTTCAGTTCAGTTCAGTTGCTCAGTCGTGTCTGACTCTTTGTGACCCCATGAATCGCAGCACGCCAGGCCTCCCTGTCCATCATCAACTCCAGGAGCCCACCCCAACTCATACCCATTGAGTTGGTGATGCCATCCAACCATCTCATTCTCTGTCATCCCCTTCTCTTCCTGCCCACAATCTTACCCAAAATCAGGGTCTTTTCTAATGAGTCAGCTCTTCCCATCAGTGGCCAAAGTATTGGAGTTTCAGCTTCAACATCAGACCTTCCAATGAACACCCAGGACTGATCTCTTTTAGGATGGACTGGTTGGATCTCCTTGCAGTCCAAGGGACTTTCAAGAGTCTTCAACACCACAGTTCAAAAGCATCAATTCTTCGGCATTCAGCTTTCTTTATAGTCCAACTTTCACATCCAGACATGACTACTGGAAAAACAATAGCCTTGATTAGACGGACCTTTGTCGGCAAAATAATGTCTCTGCTTTTTAATATGCTGTCTAGGTTGGTCATAACTTCCCTTCCAAGGAGTAAGCGTCTTTTAATTTCATGGCTGCAGTCACCATCTGCAGTGATTTTGGAGCACCCCAAAATAAAGTCTCTCACTGTTTCCCCATCTACTTGCCAGGAAGTGATGGGACCAGATGCCATGATCTTAGTTTTCTGAATGTTGAGCTTTAAGCCAACTTTTTCACTCTTCTCTTTCACTTTCATCAAGAGGCTTTTTAGTTCCTCTTCACTTCCTGCCATAAGGGTGGTGCCATCTGCATATCTGATGTTATTGATATTTCTCCCAGCAATCTTGATTCCAGCTTGTGCTTCCTCCAGCCCAGTGTTTCTCATGATGTACTCTGCATATAAGTTAAATAAGCAGGGTGACAATATACAGCCCTGACCTACTCCTTTTCCAATTTGGAACAAGTCTGTTGTCATGTCCAGTTCTAACTGTTGCTTCCTGACATACATACAGACTTTTCAAGAGACAGGTCAGGTGATCTGGTATTTCCATCTGTTTCAGAATTTTCCACAGCTTATTGTGATCCACACAGTCAAAGGCTTTCACATAGTCAATAAAGCAGAAATAGATTTTTTTTCTGGAACTCTCTTGATTTTTCAATGATCCAGTGGATGTTGGCAATTTGATCTCTGATTCTTCTGCCTTTTCAAAATGCAGCTTGGACATCTGGAAGTTCATGGTTCACGTATTGCGGATGACTGGCTTGGAGAATTTTGAGGATTACTTTACTAGCATGTGAAATGAGTGCAACTGTGTGGTAGTTTGAGCATTCTTTGGCATTTCCTTTCTTTGGGATTGCAATGAAAACTGACCTTTTCCAGTCCTGTGGCCACTGCTTAGTTTTCCAAACTTGCTGACATATTAAGTGCAGCACTTTCATAGCATCATCTTTCAGGATTTGAAATAGCTCAACTGGAATTCCATCACCTCCACTAGCTTTGTTTGTAGTGATGCTTCCTAAGGCCCACTTGACTTCACATTCTAGGGTGTCTGGCTCCAGGTGAGCGATCACACCATCATGATTATCCGGATTGTGAAAATCTTTTTTGTACAGTTCTTCTGTGTATTCTTGCCACCTCTTTTTAATATCTTCTGCTTCTGTTAGGTCCATACCATTTCTGTCCTTTATTGAGCCTATCTTTGCATGAAATGTTACCTTGGTATCTCTAATTTTCTTGAAGAGATCTCTAGTCTTTCCCATTGTATTGTTTTCCTCTGTTTCTTTGCACTGATCTCTGAGGAAGGCTTTCTTATCTCTCCTTGCTGTTCTTTGGAACTCTGTATACAAATGGGTATATCTTTTCTTCTTTTCTTTGCTTTTCACTTCTCTTCTTTTCACAGCTATTTGTAAGCCCTCCTCAGACAGCCATTTTGCTTTTTTGCATTTCTTTTTCCTGGGGATGGTCTTGATCCCTGTGTCCTGTACAATGTCAGGAACTTCTGTCCATAGTTCGTCAGGCACTCTGTCTATCAGATCTAATCCCTTGAATGTATTTGTCACTTCCACTGTATAATCATCAGGGATTTGATTTAGCTCATACTTGAATGGTTTAGTGGTTTTCCCCACTTTCTTCAATTTAAGTCTGAATTTGGCAATAAGGAGTTCATGATCTGAGCCACAGTCAGCTCCTGTTCTTGTTTTTGCTGACTGTATGGAGCTTCTCCATGTTTGGCTGCAAAGAGTATAATCAATCTGATTTCATTGTTGGCCATCTGGTGATGTCCATGTGTAGAGTCTTCTGTTGTGTTGTTGGAAGAGGGTGTTTGCTATGACCTGTGCGTTCTCTTGGCAAAACTCTATTAGCCTTTGCCTTGCTTCATTCTGTACTCCAAGGCTGAATTTGCCTGTTATTCCAGGTGTTTCCTTACTTGCTACTTTTGCATTCCAGTCCCCTATAATGCAAAGGACATCTTTTTTGGGTGTTAGTTTTAAAGGTCTTGTAGGTCTTCATATAACCGTTCAACTTCAGCTTCTTCAGCATTACTGATCGGGATATAGACTTGGAGTACCGTGATATTTGATGGTTTGCCTTGGAAACGAACAGAGATCATTCTGTCATTTTTGAGATTGTATCCAAGTACTGCATTTCGGACTCTTTTGTTGACTATGATGGCTACTCCATTTCTTCTAAGGGATTTCTGCCCACAGTAGTAGATAAAATGGTCATCTGAGTTAAATTCACCCATTCCAGTCCATTTTAGTTTGCTGATTCCTAGAACATCGATGTTCACTCTTGCCATCTCCTGTTTGACCACTTCCAGTTTGCCTTGATTCATGGACCTACCATTCCAGGTTCCTATGCAATATTGCTCTTTACAGCATCAGACCTTGCTTCTATCACCAGTCACATCCACAACCGGGTGTTGTTTTTGCCTTGGCACCATCCCTTCATTCTTTCTTAAGTTATTTCTCCACTGATCTCCAGTAGCATATTGGGCACCTACCGACCTGGGGAGTTCATCCTTCAGTGTGTTATCTTTTTGCCTTTTCATACTGTTCATGGGGCTCTCAAGGGAAGAATACTGAAGTGGTTTGCCATTCCCTTCTCCAGTGGACCGCATCCTGTCAGACCTCTCCACCATGGCCCGTCCGTCTTGGGTGGCCCCACACAGCATGGCTTAGTTTCACTGAGTTAGACAAGGCTGTGGTCCATGTGATCAGATTGGCTAGTTTTCTGTGATTGTGCTTTCAGTCTGTCTGCCCTCTGATGCCCTCTCTCAGTGCCTACTGTCTTACTTGGGTTTCTCTTACCTTGGACGTGGGGTTTCTCTTCATGGCTGCTCCAGGAAAGCGAAGCTGCTGCTCTTTGCGTTGGATGTGGGGTGTGTCCTCACGGCCGCGGCTCCTGACCTTGGCCGTGGGATATCTCCTCTCTCTGCTGCTCGCCCCTCCTGGGCCGCCCAACCTCCACTAGCTGCTCCTGCGCCAGTGCTAGATGCATAGAGTCAAATTATTGGAGCCTCAGCTTCAGCATCAGTCCTTCCAATGAATATTCAGGATTGATTTCCTTTATGATTGACTGTTTTGATCTCCTTGCAATCCAAGCGACTCTCAAGAGTCTCCTTTGGCATCACAGTTCAAAAGCACCAGTTCTTCGGCGCTCAGCCTTCTTTATGGTCCAACTCTCACATCCATACATGACTACTGGGAAAACCATAGCTTTGTCTAGACAGACCTTTGTTGGCAAAGTAATGTCTCTTTTTTTAAGTACACTATCTAGGTTTGTGCTTCTGCTTTTGTACTCCAGGAGTTTTTGTTAGGATTCCACATCACATGACAGAATTTCTCCTTGCTTCTGTCAACAAATCTCAACTAATCTAGATCTAAGCAGTGACACAGCTCTAAGTAGGGACCAGACCCAAGACAGGGCTTGATACACTAACTCTTCTGTATCTCTTACATGTGATTCTTTTTCCATTTCAACCAAAAATGCCTTGATTAAAAAAAGTTGCTCTTTACTTTTCTGCCTAGAGATAGCACATAGTGTAGTAGTTGCCAGTAGGCAGAACTCCTTCAGCAAGTGGTCTTCTGAGACATGAGGTCACATTTTATGTAACAGAAGGTGCCAAATCAGAGCTGTAGTCTCAGATACCTTCCCTCAAGGGCCACTTAGCTTTAGTAGTAGATACTTTTTTTGTCCTTCAAACACAAAATAATTTTTGGTATTTTTAGGAAGGCATCAGTGTCTTTCAAGCTTGTAACACACTGCTATAATACTTATTTACCTGAAAATGATAATGGCTATAGATTACTATTTTCTGTATTATGAATGTTGTAACTGGAATAGACTCATGAGAAAAGCATTTAGTAATATTCATGCATGCTCAGTCATGCAGTCGTGTCTCTTTGCGATCCCATGAACTGTAGCCCGCCAGGCAGCTTTGTCCATGGGATTCTCCAGGCGAGAATACTGGGGTGGGTTGCCATTCCCTTCTCCAGGGATCTTTTTGACTCAGGGATTGAACCTGGGTCTCCTGCAATGCAGGCAGATTCTTTATCATCTGAGTCACTAGAGAATCCCATTTAGTATTATGGTGATCTCCAAATAGGTGTCATACTTATTTATCTTACAATCTGCCATACTTATTTATCTTATAATAAATAAAATTTATTTAGCCAAAGAACACATTTGCTAAATAAATAACTTGTTAAGATGTACTCATTTGTCTTACTCTCTGGTTTGCGGAGTAAGGATGGAGTACATCTCTCTTTTACTCAGCTCTTCAAGGTTTTTGGCTTACCTGATCTTATTCACACTTGTCCAAAGATCAAGATGATTTCTCAGTTCTCGTTATTACATACCTTTGCCTTGTGGAAGCAGAATGTTTACTTAAATGTGTAAGTTAAATCAGATAGCCATGTTGACTATCAATAGCGGTAAGCAAAGAAAAACAACTAACAGAAAATTTGGGGTTGTCTGGGTGACAGAAATTTTGGTGAAAGGAACAGGAATTTACAGTTTTAGGACTATGGACACACCTTAGAAGGTGGGAACTGTGGACTCAAAGGTAAAATATGTTAAATAAAATCTAAAGCAGTTTTCATCAATGTGTCACCTCCTTATTCATTGGAAACCAAAGACAGTTGACTTTTGAACAATGCAGGACCTAGGGATACCAACCCTCTGCTCAGTTGAAAATCTACCCCTTCTTATACATGGTTTGGTTCCCTGTATCCAGATTCTGAATCCACAGATTCAACCAACTGCAGCTCCATCAAGCAGTATTTACTACTGGGAAAGAATCTATGTGTAAGTGGATCTAAGCAGTTGAAACCCATGTTGTTCAAGGGTCAGCTGTAATATGATTCACTTCATATGGCTTTTGTGGTTCTGATTTCTTTTCCAAACTTTTACTAGACTGCCCCATCAGTGTGAGAGAATAGATGCTCCCAATTCTGGATATTTTTTTTTGAAGTCTGAACTGTTGGTGAAATAAAGTTTCTCTTTCTTTGTGTCTTGTTCAGCCTCTTTAAAAGAGGACTGGGTTGGCAACAACCCCACTACTGGGCATGTACCCGGAGAAAACCATAATTGAAAAAGACACAAGTACCCCAGTGTTCATTGCAGCACGATAAGCAACCTACATGTGCATTGACAGATGAATGGATAAAGAAGCTGTGGTACATATATACAATAGAATATTACTCAGCCATAAAAGTAACACATTTGAGTCAGTTCTAATAAGGTGGATGAACTTAGAGCCTATTATACAGAGTGAAGCCAGAAAAAGAATAACAAATATTGTATACTAATGCATATGTATGGAATCTAGAAAGATGGTACTGATGAACCTATTTTCAGGGCAACAGTGGAGATGCAGACATAGAGAACAGACTTGTGGACACAGCAGGCTGAGGTGAAGGAGAGGGTGGGATGAATAGGTAGAGTAGCTTGGAAACATACCCTACCATATGTAAAATAGATACGCAGTAAGAGTTTGCTGTATGACTCAGGGAGCTCAAACTGGGGCTTTGTGACAACCTAGAGAAATGTGATAGGGTGGGAGGGGGGAAAAAGAGGGAGGGGGCATATGTATACTTATGACTGACTCATGTTGATGTATGGCAGAAACTAACACAATATTGTAAAGCAATTGTCCTGCAGTTAAAAATAAATAAATTGAAATGTTTAAAAAAAAAAAAAAGAGCTCTGGATTGGCAGTGAGAAGGTATGGACTCCATTTTTACCCTGGTGTAACTAGTCCAATGGTTATGTTGGGTAGTTAGTCCCTATGGGGCTCAGTTTTCTCTTTGTCAAATTAAAGGGTTAAGCTAATAATTTTTATGATTTCTTCTAACTCTAAATTTCTCTACTCCACACAGTTTTTAAAAAAATATTTTAATCCTATTTAATTATAAAATACTCATTAATGATGATCAACTGTCCCCTCACTTTAAAAATACTAGAACTGAGGCCTAGAAACCTAAGTCTATAATGGGATCTGACAAAAATGCCTAGCTTTCTAACATCCATGGGTTGCTTTTATAACTAATGTGATCACAGGCAGTAGTCATGGAGTTGTACTCCGTGGATCTCTCCTCAAGAAAGTATTCTCAGTTAGATGAGCACTTCCAGCAGCAGGACCTCAGGAAACCTCTCCGTGTTTGACCTGAGGCACTTCTTTCCTCGTGATCCTCTGCACCCCACCAAAGAAAGCTCTCCAAACCGCCATCTTTGCTCTGGACCTCCCCATCACGCTCTGAGGCTTTCTTTGCCCATTTCTTCTCTCGCCCTACTTCCCTTTCCTTAGTGTTAGACTTGTGTTGTGTCTGAAAGCTTTTCCTGCTCTCTTTTGCTTCTCCCTCTTGTTTTTCACAGGCAATGCCCAGCCTTAACCCCCAACCTCAGTGAACCCCTTGCTCTCCTCACTTCACCTCAGCACCTCATCCAGAGAACCTGAACTAACACATCAGGGAACCCATGCTGCCTCAGAAGTAATAACATATATGCCAAGAGATACATTTTCAGGTATTTCAAGTGTACAGCAAAGTGACATATATATAGTGTGTCATATATATGTGTGTGTACATATATATATATCAGATTCTTTTCCATTTTGGGTTATTGTAAGACACTCAATGTAGTTCCCTATACAATACAGTTGGTCCTTGTCATTTATATATTATATATTGGGTTGGCCAAAAAGTTTGTTTGAGCTTTTTCTGTAGTGTCTTACAGAAAAACCCGAAGAAACTTTTGGGCAGACCCAATGTTTAGTAGTGTGTATTTGTAAATCCCACACTCCTAATTTATCCCTCTTCCCCTCCCACCTTAACCCTTTGGTAACCAAAAGTTTATTTTCCATGTCTGTGAGTCTATTTATTTTTTGTCAATAAATTCATTTGTATTATTTTTTAGATTCCATATATAAGGGATATAGTATAATATTTGTCTTTGTCTGTCTGATTTACTTCACTTAGTATGATAATCTCTAGTTCCATCCTTGTTTCTGCAAATGGCATTATTTCATTTTTTTTTTTATAGCTGAGTTATATTCTGTTGTATATATCGTATCTTTTTCCATCCATGATGGACATTTACCTTCTCCTCAAATTCTGGGTAATTTCAACTGACTTACTTTGATAAAAATTTTAAAATACTTACTACATTCAGCAGTGCTTAAAGAAGAAACAATTTTTACTCTAACCCATGGTTTAAAATATTTAAAGTTTAAAGAGAATGCCTAATTAATTCTAGCCATACTTGAATCCACCACAATAATTCAGGACTCATTTTTCTCTTTGAATGAAAGCTTTAAGAATTACATTTGTCAAATATTTATGCCATCGATATCTTTGTTTTGTTTCTACAATGATATGATCAACTTGAACAAATAGTGCAAGTATTATCAGAAATAAGGGCTCAGTATCAACACCCCCAAAATGAAAACAATTGTTTTCTGAAGATCTCTCTCAATATTCAAGTGTATGATGCTTACTAAGTCTACTCTGTAGATTCTGCTTAGGCTATTTTGGGAGTAACTCATCTTGCAACGTCATTAAGGTGTAGTCTTCCTCAAATTTAAGTTGTTGTCAGCACTCATGATAGAGATTGGGAATTATTAAAGTATACCTTTTAAAATTTTCCGCTTAACTTATGCTACATAACTCTGAGGAACTAATTGTGTTTTTGTTCAGAGCTTTGGAAGAACTAAAGTTGCTTTAGTTTGGTCCTTTTCATTTGAACTTCTGTGCAGCTGGCCAGGAATACAGATAAATTATTCAATATATATATAAAATATAAATTATTCAATCTTTATATAAAATATAAATCTCATTAAGTACACAGCCCGTAGCTAAGTCATAAGGAAATCAGTTTGTTAAGACAACCCAAAAAGTCTTCATTTCAGACATTTATGAAAATCTCAATTTTCAAAGATATGTTACATATACTATGCTTTAGCAGGTCATGTGTGAAAAGCAATTATTTTTCAAGGTTTTTAATCTCCCCTCCACTTTAAGCCAAATCAGTTGAAAGCTACTCAATCTAGTTCTCCAAAAGTTGTTGTTTCAGTGATTGATTCATTTATTCATTCCTCTAGTACTTATCGATGTCCTATTAGGAGCTCTTTGAGGCATGAGTTGTAAACCTAACAAAGACTCTGAACTCAAGGACCACTCTGAGTAATGTGAATACCCAATATCAGATGATGAGAACTGTAAAAGAATAAAGGCAATATTAGGGTTTTTTATACTATATTTATTAATACTACCCTGAAAGCCAGCATGAGGTTTCTGGAGCAGAGATTTATCACTACTTATTTACAGCAATTAATAATGTGCTGTTTCCCTTGTATTATGTGGTCCTCCCTCCAGGGCGATGCTATAGGAGCCAGATGCTACTCCACACATGCACTGGTTCTGAACTCTAGGTGAGTAAGCCCTCCACTCCCCACCAAAGAAAATGAATCTGGCATTTATATAGGAGAGAGGGGCAGCTGTCTTCCTTCCTCTTTTGAGAGAGTTTCCTCGGAAAAGTAATGAGGAGAATCCTAGGCCCTCACTTTTTGAAATGTCTCTATAGTCCTGAGTCTCAACTCCCCTTGAAATGTAAACACGTTCCTCTGGAAAGTAAATCTCTCTGGAGTTCTTATTATTTATTCAATCATAAATTACCTTCTAAGGGTTGCACTGCAGCCCAGGATCCAAGTTTCAATAAAATTGTCTCAGAAATCCCTAGCTGTGCAGAAATAAAAACATTTTCTCAACCACTCTACAAGAGGGTTGTGGAATAGAGAGCTTGATGAGTTCCGTTAGATAGAGTTCTTCAGTGGTAACTTCTCTGAGGAACTGATCTGAAATGAGATCTGGAAGGCAAGAAGAAGTCAGCTGTGTGGATATCTATGGAAATGAAACATCTGGCATAGAGATCTTAAGGTGAGAATGAGCTTGGAATGTTTCAATAACTGAAAGAAAACCAGCATGCTTAGCATATCAGTTCAGTTGCTCAGTTGTGTGTGACTCTTTGCAACCCCATGGACTGCAGCACGTCAGGCCTCCCTGTCCATCACCAACTCCCAGATCTTGCTCAAACTCATGTCCATCGAGTTGGGGATGCCATCCAACCATCTCATCTTCTGTCTCCCCTTAGCCTCCTGCCTTCAATTAGCATACAGTGAAAAAAATTGAATGCAGGTATATCCAGAGTTTCCCAGGTGGGGCTAGTGGTAAAGAATCTGCCTGCCAATACAGGAGAGGTAAGAGACATGAGTTTGATCCCTGGGTTGGGAAGATCCCCTGGAGGAGGGCATGGAAATCCACTCCAGTATTCTTGCCTGGAGAATCCCATGGACAGAGGAGCATGGTAGTCTAAAGTCCACAGGGTCACAAAGAGTAGGACACGACTAAAGTACCTTAACATGCATATCCAGAGCTGCAGAGAGAAGCCAGATCATACTAAGCTTCACAGAATGTGTAAAAGATTAAGATTTAATTATAAATGTAATAGGAAAACTCTGGGAGGATTTTTAAGCAATGGGATGCAGAGAGAACCATGAGGAAGCTACTGCAATAGTCTAAGTAAAATGAAAAGTTTTGGATTATTTGTTAGTAGTAGATATAGAAACGGAGAAGGTAATGGCACCCCACTCCAGTATTCTTGCCTGGAAAATCCCATGGATGGAGGAGCCTGGTAGGCTACAGTCCATGGGGTCGCTGAGAGTCGGACACGACTGAGCGACTTCACTTTCACTTTTCCTTTTCATGCACTGGAGAAGGAAATGGCAACCCACTCCGGTATTCTTGCCTGGAGAATCCCAGGGATGGCGGAGCCTGGTGGGCTGCCGTCTATGGGGTCGCACAGAGTCGGACACGACTGAAGCGACTTAGCAGCAGCAGCAGCAGCAGATATAGAAAAATTGGAATTGTACTTAGTCATTTCTTTATCATTTCCCCATCTATCAAATGTATTGCGTGCCTACTATGTGCTATGAAGATGTGTGCAAAGTTCAAGGGACATCACCAATTAAAAGATTGACACGATTTCTGTCTTCCTGAAATTTATGATGCAGTGAGGGGCAGGAAGTGTTGTTTGGGATTATAGGAGATGCCATGGAAATAAGGAAGAACACCCAAGCCAGAGGGCGCAGAGACACATAAAGGAAGTCTGAGAGTTAAGGTTGTATTCAGCTGGGCCACAGAACCTCAGTTGGTGTACTTATTTTATTATCTTATTTTGCTCTATTTATCTTATTTTTCATGTAACACTGAGTCTGGAGGCAGACAGTAATCCAGGGTTATTGTTATGGTGACATGACAGCATCAGGATCTCAGCTTTCCCAAAGCTTTCAGCATTGTCATCCTTAGTGCAAGGCCATTCTCATATTTACAAAAAAGCTATTGCCCTTCTAGATATCACTTTTAAATTCTAGGAAGGAAGAAAGAGAAAAGACAAAGGGCAAAAGATACATGGACTAGGTTTGCTTGCTCTGTTAGGAAGACAAGGCTCTGAAAAGTCCAACCCTTAACTGTTGTGTATACTTCTTCATCCAGGGATGGTCACATGCTCACCTTCAGATTTACAAGAGTGTGGAAAGCTAAGTATTTTTAAACAGAAATATTGCCCATTAAATTAATATGTATTCATTTAGAAAGGGAGAGAATAGATATTTGAGGGTGATTAAAAATGTCAGGCACAGGGATGATTTCTCTAGAAAGCAAGAACTAAGACTTGAAATAAAAATTCTCAGAAGACCATTGAGATACTTACAGGAAAGAAAAAAATTCCTATCACTTAACCTTTTCTTTTCAACTCTATAACATATTTTTTTCAAGAGCAGTGAGAAGAAACAGTAGAAGAAGAATCTCTGTGTTCTTCATTTTTGCTGAAGTTGCTGTTGAAGACAGTGTTCATATTGAAGACAGTGTGAATGTTCCTTTATAGACTCTTAAACTAAATCCCTCTTTCATTGTTTGACTCTTGTCCTTTATGTTTTTTAGAATACCATGATTATAAAACAGGTATCATCAATATTTGTATCTGTTTCTCTTACTTATCTCTTAAATCAGTTTAGAAGTAGGTAGAAACCACTTACTTCAGCCATGACTGAAAAGAAAACCAAATGTAATAATATCGTGAGCTTGGGAAACAATGCACTTGATCCTTAAGAGATTTTATTAACTGAATATCTATTACAATAGACCTTGGGGTCAGTCCTCGGTGAACACAGTACGTGGCTTTTGGCAACAACAGCCCTATACATATCACTGGTCAAAATATCACCCTTGTAATATAAAAACTATTAATTAAATAAATAAAAAATTAATTAAATAAAATTAATTTTAAAGCATTTTAAATTATCAAAAGTATTAATTTGATCCCCTTTAAATTTTTAAAATTTATTTCTTTATAATATTTTTGACTGCACTGGGTCTTCATTGCTGAGCACGAGGCTTTCTCTAGCTGCAGTGCAGTGAGCAGGGGCTACTCTGTGTTGCAGGGTGCGGCCTTCTCATTGTGATCCCTTAATTTCGGATTATATGGAGTATTTGTTTCCTGATCCTTCTCAGTCTTTGTAGCTTTCATTTCTTAAAAATGGAGGAAGCTATACCTCCTTGACAAACAGGAAAATTAGTTAGAATGAATATCAGTAAATAACCCTTGTCTATGGAATTTCCATGTGTTGCCAAAGCAGTGATTATAAAGTGACTCTAGCAAAGTTGTTTATTCCAGCAGTGCTCCTTTTAATTTCAAGGTGAGAGCTCAACTGTGGGTCCAGATAGATAAATAAATAAAATTAATCTTCACAAATAACCTAGCATGATCATGTGATTCAAATGTGGATATTTGACAGTCTCATGCTTCAGAGAACACAGGAGATGTTGGATAATGCCTGGGATGAAAAAATCACTACCAAGATGGCACTAGGCAAGGTTTATGCAAGCCTAATATCATGAATTGGACAGTGCACAAATTATTCTTGGAAATTCATTACATCTGTATAAAACTCATTTTCCAGATTACTGATTAAATTCTTAAAGGCAATAGTTTTAGTGTTAATTTCATGTTTGATAATTTGTAGAGTTCCTCATTCAGTATGCATTGTTTCCTTTTTCAACTTGATTGTACACTGACTTTAGTGAACATTAGTAGGTGGGACCATTGACACAATCTGACTTCTGGCACCTATAGACCAGACATTTACCAGTGCATTACCATTGTGACGACATTTTAATTTTTATATTCAGATAATGAATAGATATTTGCTTACAGAGTTGTTGAGAATCAGTATTTAAATACATGCATTTCTTTACTTTTGTCTTTATGTTACCATACAGATTATTATTAAAGTTGTAATAATTTTCATCTCACACTCTTCATTTAAAGCTGAAATTCAGAACGTGATGGAACTATCTTCAAAAATTAGAGAGATACTCAAAAATGTATATGTGCCTTTTATGTAACAGATTGCTAGGTACTACAATGTTGCATCTGTACACACAAAAAATATTACATCACTCAGCTTCTAAAGTTTGTTAGGCTCCTGATGGTACAAATGAAGTGAACTTTCAGCAACCTAACACTGAACTTCAGAAATGGTGAAATCAGGAAGCCACTTAGAGTGTAATCCCCTCTCTATTAAGAATTCTTTTGGAGAAACAAGAGTTGCTGTTTGGCATCTACAAGTGCATAGGAAACCTGTTGAGTGGAAATTGGCCCAGGTGTCTGAATCCTGAATGGGTTCCTTGTTCATGAAAGTCTTGCTGCACATGCTCGTTTCAGAAAGAGGGTGGTGGTGGGGTGGTGGGAAGAGTGGTCAGATAAGAATACGAATAGATTTCTGTGACATTTCAAAATGTAAGAACTTTCACCTTCCAAAATATTTGTTGGGCAAAAGGGAAAGAATTATTCAAACTAGTCATTTTTTTAAATATAGGTTAACATGTTTTTGGAAATAGTTTTCAAAAGACATCAGATCCTAAGGAAGAATTGTGTTCATTTGCAAAATACTCTTTCAGTGTTCTTAATACATCCATCTATGTTCTTTGTGGGAAAGGAATACATTGTACGTTGGGTTCAAATAACACAAGTATAGTTTTACATAGACTACACATTTAACGATGGGATATGAAGATGGGAGCTGGAAGCAAATTTGATTATACTTCTCCAAAGCTCAGAGAATAGAAAGAAAGTCTTTGCCCAGCAGAATTAGCAGATGATCTAAATCTCCTTTGGGTATGTGGGCTCAATTCATGCTGGTTTGAGATTATTCATTCAAAGAGTTTAGTCTCTCCTGAGAATTTAATAAGCTAGGTAAGAATAATCTGTGTCATTCAATTTGAGCATAATTTGTCTAGTGTGATTCAAAAGAGTTATTAAGGTAGCTTTTTATCCTTGGGAAAAACAATAGTAACATGATGTGCAACAGTCACAGTAGCTATAGCTGATGTAGACCATTTCCATTGAAAGCCAAATAACTCTTACATTAATCTGACTTCAAAAACTAGCCTTGATGAAGCAAGCATGATTGTATCCTCTGTATATGAGGTAAATCTGGGCAGATAGTGTTAAGCATAGAGTTAAGCCTCCAAAAGAATCATTCAGCCAAGAATAATAAGTTGGCTGTAGTAAGATAAAGTTTAATTATGAATAAATATAAATTCCTTTATTTTGAGTGCAGGCAAATAAAAACTTTTGAGAAAAAACATCTATAAAGTTATGAGATAAGGGAGATACAATTTAGCAGCAATATGTATAAAATTAATTACTGTATAAATCAGGATTCTCTAAAGAAGCAGAACCAAAAGTAGAGTATATACTTTTTTTTTCTAAGCTCTCTCTCCCTAAATATATATTTACATATATGTTTAATGTTGGCTGTATGGAGAGAGGTTAGAAGGCAGAATATTTAAAAGCTTTTTTAAAAAAATGATGAAGAAAAATTGATTATTTTTCCATTCATGAAGTTCAGGGAATAAAGACTTTTCCATATACACTGTTTCTCATCCTTAAATGACATGTTTCTGAAGGTCAAAAACATAGGTTTAAAAAAAAAGTAGAAAATGCTAATTTTGCTCTTTCTTTCTCAGCCTCTGTTTTTAGGATAATGTTACGAAATACCTTCCTGAATGTGACAAAAAAGTAAGTATGATGTTATGACCAATCTGCTTTGAAATGATTATCATAAAACTAACATCAAGATAGTGCGTTGAGTGTATCATTTTTCCCCTTCACGATGGTATGTTTTATATGATAAAAAAATGCACATGAAACTGTGATTTTGGACTTCAAGGACATTCAGTATCATGAATGCATAAATGGGCATAAGAAATTCACTCTGTGACACAGGAAAATTCCACTACTGTTAGTTGGGCACTACTGTCTAAAAAGAACAAGATTTTAACAGGAGAGTGTCTCATGTTTTTATAGTAAGAAAGTTGACTCTTCTGACTTCTAGACAAGGTGGCAAACTAGTAGCTCAAAGATTTAAATAAGCAAATATTCAGTACAAATATGTGCAAATGATTTAAAAACACGAGAAAGCACATAAAATTTGGATATTACTCCTTTCCAGATTTGGGATAAAATTTATAGTATTCAACAAACAAAAATATTGATCTACTCTTTTCTTGAAAAAACTGGGATGTCTGGCAAAGTTGAGTAATGTATTCCTGTATGGCAAGTTTCCTGAAAGAGTGTAGCCATTGCCGCCTTGAGGAGAGCTTTGTGCCCTTTCATTCGACAGAGTTCCAGCTTCCCACTCAATGTGCCCATGTGCCCATTCATCAAGTGGCTCACATCACTTATTTACATTACCTTCCATCCCTCATAGTCTTTGCAGTTTGTTTCCTGTCTTAGAAAAGCGGTGATGCTCACAGTTTAACTAAAGAGTTCAAAACAGACTCCCACCATCCTAGAACGTGTATTGAACTATTGTAGTATGTGCCCAGCTTAGACATTTTTTAGAATCCTTGGTTTGAAAAGTAATAGGCCCATCTTATGACAATAGTGATATGATTAGAACGATTTTTCCTACCATTATGTGGCTTTCAACATAGATTTGCTGGAAATACAAACCACAGTTTCAGTGCTTTTATTGGCAAATAGGGCAATATTGGTGAACTGATACAGTAATTGTACTTTTATAGCCATCAGCACTGCAATTTACAATTATTTTAAATTTAATGCTTTTGATTAGGCATTTCCAGAAATGAGTGTGCCTAAGTAATCTAAGAATCAAGGAAATGCCTTATAAATCTAAGGATAATTTAAAAGCTTTCCTAAAGTTAATCGGACACCAAGTAAAGCTAGCTTCTGGATTTGATCATTTGTAAATAAACAACACAAGAAATTGTAGTACTATAAATATTGTAGTAATTATGATCTCTTAATTGAAAGTGTCTAGAATATATCAGTAAATCTTGCATGTAAGGGGAATCTCTAAAAATACCTGAAAAAACAGAGGTTTAAATATCATGTGATATATGACCAAAAATGTAGCAGCATTTCCACTGATGACCTTAAAATAACAACTTCAACATTCCTTTAATGACATTTTCCCTTTTTGTGGTACAATACAATAAAACTTTGGTGTAGTCTTGTAGTTGCTTGCTAACTTATCAACCAGAAATTTATGCTGATCAAGAAGTAAGGCTAATTTATTTGGCTTTTAGACTTTTGAGATTAGAAATATTTGGTTAAATTACTTGTTGAGTTGGGAAATTGATTGCACTTATGTGTAAAGCTTGTTTGGGTCCTCTTTCAAACAAGAATTTGTATTAATTTGGCTGAATCTGTATTTATAATTTGTCTATAATGCTGCATGGCCTGGAATCCCATTAGGACATAGAGCTACAGCTGCTTTTGTTAGTACCTGAGAAACCTGTTACAACTCCTACAGTCCATCTCTATAGTCAGAAAACTGTTAGGGTGCATCTATGAGATTCCTACATGCCAACTGAAAATGAATAGTAAAAGAAACTTGTGCAGGATACTCTCTGGTGTCAAAAACTATTTTCTGGCTGCTGGATTAATTGATTGTATATCAAGCAAAGTTTAAAAATTAATGTGGGGACTTTCTGGTGGTCCAGTGATTAAGACTCTGCACTCCCACTGCAGGGAGCCCAGGTTCCATCCCTGGAAGGGTAACTGAGACTCTGCACGCCCTGCCATGCAGCCAAAAAATAAGCAGTCAGTGTGTGTACGCACATATTTTTGTGAGAGTTCATTTATATGACATCAAGTCCATCTTAAAACAAAAAATAACTCTGAAAATGAGACTAAACAACAAACTTTATCAAGTACAGGGGTTATCACAACAAAATTCTTACTTTATAATACAGGGCTTTAGTGAGAAGCTAGAACTTTTAATAGAAAATTATGCTAAAGCTAGTCTTATTTACCTTTTGCTTTGACTTTGAGGAAAACATATTTTTCCTACTTTCAAATACATTTTCTGTAATTCATCACTGTCTTTCTTCATTCGTTCGTTTATTCAAAATATATTATTGAGTGCCTCATATAGGCCAGGCTTTCTTCTGAGTACTAGAGAAGCATTGGGGAACAAGAAGAATCCCCAGCAGGGATTGCATTCAAGTATGTGTCTGGAGGGAGAAGACTTATCAATGAGTTAAGTTATGAAGTTATTTTAGAAAATATGTGCTATAAAACTGAATGATATAAAATCATCCAGGAAGCAATTGTATAATACATAGCGAAGCGCAGAGGGCACACAATGAGACCTGGAGGCAGTTCCATTGCTGAGAGATAACTTTGTGAGACTACAGCGGAAATCAACCTTTGTCCTTTCCTCAATACACAAAGTGCTATTGAATGTCAGCTTCATCATTCTAGGTTTGACTCTAGACAAACCTAAGAAGACAAAAATCTCACCTTCATGCTGCATATTGGAAAGATGCTTTTATTAAATAACAGGAAGAATGCAGCTCTCCTGTAAGCAAGGTCCTAGAGCATCGACTTATTAACTGGGCACTGTTATTGCTCCATGTGACAAGGGAGTCATTTTACTTTCATTTTTCAGCTGGAGGAATTCAGTCATTGAGATTTTAGTTATATGATCTTTAAAGGAAGTTGGGAAGGAGCCATCTAGTTTGAGGAAAGTTATGAATCAGGGTGCCTCCATAACCTAAATTCAGCCTTTTTAGGAACTAAAGGGCATTGGTCACTTCCTCTGATTATGAAACATTAAGTAAGTCCTTTTCTGGACAGGATGACTGTCATATTTCCACTTCTGGTGCTATCAGTTACTGATGAATATTTTATAAGGCTAAAATTATTCTTTGATACAAGCATATACTACATGGACAACTAAGTATATTTTCAACCAAGTCTCACAGACTGTAAGACAGGAAATCCCATTAATAAAGGGCTCAGAGTTTTCAAACAACTGGTAAAATTTCCCCTTGGAAGTCTGTAGAACATACAACATTGCTGCTCACTGAGTTTTTAAAGCAAAGTAGTAACAAATAATGTCAGGCACTTCATCTTAACAATTTTATATCTTCCTTGCTGAAAGCCTCTAATGGAATTACTATCTTTTTAGCTAACCAACTAATGGTAATGGTATTCAATATTTATGAAATGCTCATTTTCAAATAGGATAGAAGCTACTTTTTTTTTTGCTATAAATGACAATTTGTTTATACTTGAACATGTTTCATTTTTATTTAACTTTTAAAATAGCAGAAACCATGGCAGAGATGCATTCAAACTAAAACCTGAAACATTACTTGAAAACATCTAGCTGAAAAGTTTCATTATAAAGTAAAATAGCCTCTGGAGAATAAATCTGCAGTTCTGTCAACATAATTAGGAAGGCCTAAAAAGAGGTTTCCTAGAATCATTTGTATGTTTTTAACCAAAAAAATGCAAGGAATTTTATATTGATGGGATTCAAAAAGTTGGTAGATTCATGTACCTCATATTTGCTCATGAGTAGAATAGTATTATAACTATGCTTGTTTATGGGGCTGACACCTCCCTGAAAAACATGAACCTGAATTTGTTAGGTATAGAAAGCACCAAACTCTTTTTCAATACTAAATAGGAGATAGAAGGCAATGTGAAAAGCCCCTGGCCATTTTTCTTTTTTTTTTTTCAGTAGTTATATTAGCTTTAAATTCACTCACCATTTAGGGAAAGAGGTTGGTTCAGAGGATTTACTGGAAATCTTAAAAGGCTGAACTCTTAGATTTTAATCTCAGTTCACAGAAGCTATAGGTAACTTGCCTCTATCACAAAGGCAACTGAGAATGTAAATGTTACAGTACCCTGAGCCAATTGAATAAAGTAAAATTTTATAAAGGTATCAGCTAGTGGTATTACTGATATGCTAATGTGATTTTTCAGGATATCCATTATTATTTAATAGCCTATGGAATAATATAAATCTATACAATGGGCTCCAATCTAGCCCACAGTCATTCCTAGGCACAGTAGTACTGAAGAAAAGGTTTACTCTGATCAGAATATTTCAAAAAACTTTCCCTGTGGCACCCAAGACTCAGGTTCCCACTTTTTACTCAAGGAGAAATATAATAGCTATTGGGGTGAAATACTTAGATGAAGTCCAAACCCATTCCAAGGCTCCAAAGGCTGGTGGAGGCCTCTAATAAAAAGCAAGGAATATGAAGCAGGTTCAGTGTCTAGTTCTTTATTCATAATCGGTTCCTGTTGGGTTTTTTACGTTGATGGCTTCTTAGTCATTATTATCCCAATCAAACCAGCTTTCACTATGATATTCCATATCCCATTTTCATCGCTGCATGAAATATAGTATTGAAAGGACCAGGCATCTTTCACGAAGCACAACAGGACATTGATAACCATGCAGATTAACTCCCGATCCAGTCTCAGGTCTTGTTTCTTACTTTATGATTTTTTTTCTAGAACAGCAGACTTTCCCTCATCAGGCTGACGATGGCTCGCTTCATGCATACCACTTGAGACTTCTCTATAGTATAAAATAGAAGATCAAAAGCAGGTAGAAAAAAAGAGGGAATGAAATGAAAATTGAAAGAGATATAGTTGGAAGGAAACAAAAGTTTATAAAAGATGAGCTCAAGTTTCATGTTGGTGATGATTAGTCTTGTAAAACCTTCTGGGGCCTGTGGAAGCATTTACTTGTCTAAAATCCAGTTTTTTTGGTTTTTTTTTTAGACTTCTCATAATGAGCAGCTCATCTCCCATTTGAAGGATACAGTCTTTTCTGAATAAGTGTGGTAGGGCCAGGGATTTGAGCACTCAGCCACACGCCACAGAGCCAGGCACATGGAAGACAGCTGATTCCACAGATCAGAGGACTTGGGTAAGTGTCCAGCACTTAAGCTACCTAATGTGACTGCAAATGTTCCCCTTTTAGTAAACATGGAAAATTCATTTTAATTTAATAGTGTTTTATGATACAAGGAAGCCTCTAGTAAAACTCTTCTGATAGTGTGATTCCAGGGGTGGGTAGAAGCTGGACTGGGAATTAAATGTACCGATAGGAAAAACATCTTCCCACATTTGGGAGCAGAGAGATAGAAACAAAACTTTATTTTGTGAAATGTAGTCCCATGCATCCGAAATATTTTGATTGAATTTGTAGAAAGAACTGACCCTTTAGGAAACTTCTTAAATTCTAACGTTAGAGCTTCAGGTCAAATGTTGGACAAGTTTTGCCACACCATTGTATTCCAGGCTTGAGTCTCATCCATGGTCCACTGACAATTGGCTTCAGCCCACAGATGTTCCATTAATAGAAACAAGCAGGCAATTTATATTTGAGATTTCTTACCTGAGTTCTATCATACCATAAAATGTTGGCTGAATATGGCATCATCTCTCATTACAACGATGATATGATAGTTGAAAATAATTATGATCTATTTTTTTAAATGAAAATTATTTTAAAGATGAACCTAGTATTGTTAGAATTAACATGGAATCAATGGAATTTTCTGGGAAGAGTCATCGGTGACTTAGAGGGAATGTTGTTATTTCCATTTCTTGGGTGATCTCGAAGGCTCCTTCTTTTCAAAATCGCCTTTGGTAAAACCAGTTGTTTGGGGTGTTAAGAAAGAGATACCTCACTTCTTAGATTCCAGTGTTGGAGATAATAATCTTTTTGGTTTTTAGGAGTGTGACATTATTTGTTTTGCTACTCCAAATTGGCTTCTCATGATTCATTTTAAGGGCCAAAGAAAAACAATTCTAAACTGTCTGTTTAAACAAACTTGGTAGCAAAACAAAGGAGTTGATTTTAGTTAAAACCTTAATTTTTTTTAATACACAATAAAAAATACTTCTTTATTATGCTTTCTTATGAGGCATGTATTAGAACTATTATTTAAACCATTGCTCCTAGTTATACATTTTTTAATGTCCCAAATGAATTTTGATTTTTCTTCACTGATTGTTACAATGGTTAGAAGAATATAAAAGTCTCAAAATATGTTCTATGTCCATTTTCTTTAGAGATTTTCAGAAATGTCCTCAAAATCAAATATAGTCATCATTCAGTTCAGTTCAGTTCAGTCGCTCAGTCGTATCTGACTCTTTGTGACCCCACGGACTGCAGGACACCAGGCTTCAGTTAATAGTCATATAATGTAGTAGCGAGATCATGTAAAATATTAAATTCTGCATTCCTTTTAAGACATTTAAAGCTTTTGTCCACCCTTTAAAAAGGCCTATAATAATGTGAAAAGATAATAAAAATTGAACTTTTCTGCTAGGAAATCTTATTTTAAAGGTAACTTTTGAACTATGAACAGATGCTCAGACTAGTATCTATTTAGTTAAGGCATCAAAGAGAATTACTGACAATTTATGCTTCTGTAGGTTTTTCAAAAGCTTGAATAGTGTTAAGTTCATTAGGAGAGAATGATAATCTTTTGTATCATTTAAACACCTATTAGCAGTATTGCTTGCAATGAATTCAACTTTTTGGTTAATTTACCAAATTCATGTGCTTTATCTTTTCCTGTATTTAAGCTGGAATGTAAACTGAGTCAAGACTAAAATTAAACTTGATCTGGTTTGTTATATTTTGATTTCATTACAAAATGGTATACCTGGAAATGAGGCATAATAGCTTCACTAAGATATGATAAAGTTAATATTAGCCTGAGTCTACAGATTCAGAGTCATTGATGATTGTTATTAGATATCTTGTTATTTGACTTCAAGTGGAAAAATATAGGAATTTCAAACTCTCAAGACTTCAGTGATGAGGTAAAAAAAAAAAAAAAGTTATACCTCAAAAAAGTAAATGATCAGTTTCCTAGTTCAGTAGTAGTTTTCCAAATATTTTAAGAGCATTGTAGTAAGTATTTGGTGGTAAAGAACCCACTTGCCAATGCAGGAGATATAAGAGACTTGGGTTCGATTTCTGCTTTGGGAAGATCCCCTGGGGTAGGAAATGACAACCCACTCCAGTATTTTTGCCTGGAGAATCCCATTGACAGAGTTGCCTGCTGGGCTACAGTCCATGGGGTCAAAAAGAGTCGGACGTCACTGAAGCCACTTACACACAATGGCCTTTACTAAGGTTTACAGAAAAAATATGTTATTGAGAAAATAATATTGGCTGAAAGAACTCCCCTTAGAAATGTACTGTGTCCTATTTCATAGACATACATGTTGTGTGTATGATATCCATATACTAATTGTTTAAAGCAGAATCTCTAAACTCTGTAAAGGGTAGACAGTGATTATTTTAGTCTTATTGGTCTCAGTCATTGCTACTCAAATTTGCTATTTTAGCTCAAAAGCAGCCTTAGAAAAATACATACACAAGTGAGTGTAGCGATATTTCAATCATTTCATTTGCAGACAATGGAATTTTTTTTTTTTTTTTGGCCAAACTGCACTTTTACTTGGATCTTAGTTCCTTGATCAGGGATCAAACTCTTGCCTCCTGCAGTGGAAGCATAATCTTAACTACTGGGCAACCGGGGGATGCTAGACACTAGAATTTTAAAATTTCATGTAATTTTGGCTTTTCATGAAATGAGAGAAATGAAAAATTTTTTCAATCATTTAAAAATGTGAAAACTGCTTTTGTTCATGATACATATGATAATAGAGGATGGGTAGAATTCAGCCTATAGGCCACAGTTTACTGAGCCCTGGTTTAAAGTATTAATTTTCTAGAATTCACAGTAGGCTATATGTAGTAGTACTTCAAGAAATGTGAAAACCAAAATTAGATGCATGTATATTTATGGGCTTTTTTAAAGTGACAAAGTCATATATAGAACCAACTCAGCAAAGTTAAAGTTAGATTAATATGGCATTTTGTTATTTCTATTGCTGTGTATGTGAAAAATTCAGATACTGAATATACAAGATATTTTTGCTTGGTCAAAAGGTAGCTGAGACCAAATGAAAATGTCAGTGGCTTTATTTGTTATGTTAAGATTTTCTTTAAAATGAGGTTAACTTTAAACTTTCAATAATATTATAGTAATTTAATATGAAATCACATCATTAGATAGTATAAGAAAGAAGACCATTTATTGTCAAAATGTAGAATTTAAAATATGATATTTGCTCAAATATGCTTATCTAATAAATAGCCAGTGTTCATATAACCACACTGTCTCTTAGTGGAACATACCATCATTAAATCACTGAATGAAAATCTTTTGTACATTACATGAGTTGTACTTTCAATTTAAGCCACTTTTCTCTAGGTAAGATATACTATGGAATTGGAAAGAAAAAAATCATGGCTAACTTTTCTTTCTGTTTCAAATGTAATTAATAATAATTTGGATATGAGAAATTAAAATAATTGATAGTTTTTAAAATACTAATCTTATAGAAATTTTAAATCATTATCATAGAATACATTTAAAAAACTTACCTTTATTTGCATACTATGTATATTTATGCTCATATGGTTGAATTCTGGCACAGAAACTATATTTAAGAACTTATTTTGAATAAGTATTTAAAATTAAAGTATGTATATCTGAGTTTTAAAATTCCTTACTTTATCAATTCTATCATAGAAATGTGTTCCATCAATGATAGTGGAGTGAAAGGAGACTTAGGAAGGGACTATAATTAACTTTGGTGGGTTTTAGTTTGTAAAAATCTTAAAAATTGGAAATATTATTTATAAGACATGAAAGTATTAGATGAACTTTCTTTTTAAAGTGAAGTAATTAACTAAAGCTATTCAGAGAACATAAAAATACTAGCTGAGTGTTTAAAAAAAAAAACCTGGAATCAGGTAACTAAATTCAATCAGTTTTTACTCTGAGTTTTATATACCTAGGTGTAATTTCCAATCAGAGTTCTAGACCTAAAATCTCATTTTTTAAAAATTCAGTTCAGCTGCTAAGTCATGTCCAACTCTTTGAGACCACATGGACTTCAGCACTCCAGGCTTCCCTGCCCATCACCAACTCCCAGAGCTTACTCAAACTCATGTCCATTGAGTCGATGATGCCATCCAACCATCTCATCCTCTGTCGTCCCCTTCTTCTCCTGCCTTCAATCTTTCCCAGCTCAAGGTCTTTTTTAAACAGTCAATTCTTCACATCAGGTGGCCAAAGTATTGGGAGTTTCAGCTTCAGCATTAGTCCTTTCAATGAATATTCAGGACTGATTTCCTTTAGGATGGACTGGTTGGATCTCCTTGCAGCCCAAGGGACTCTCAAGAGTCTTCTCCAACACCACACTTCAAAAGCATCAATTCTTTGACCTCAGCTTTCTTTGGAGTTCAACTCTCACATCCATACATGACTACTAGAAAAACCATAGCTTTGACTAGATGGACATTTGTTGGCAAAGTAATGTCTCTGCTTTTTAATATGCTGTCTAGGTTGGTCATAACTTTCCTTCCCAGGAGCCAGCATCTTTTAATTTCATGGCTGCAATCACCATCTGCAGTGATTTTGGAGCCCCCCAAAATAAAGTCAGCCACTGTTTCCGTTGCTTCCTCATCTATTTGCAATGAAGTGGTGGGACCAGATGCCATGATCATAGTTTTCTGAATGTTGAGCTTTAAGCCACCTTTTTCACTTTCCTCTTTCACTTTCATCAAGAGACTCTTTAGTTCTTCTTCACTTTCTGCCATAAAGATGGTGTCATCTGCATATCTGAGGTTATTGATATTTCTCCCAGCAATCTTGATTCCAGCTTGTGCTTCATCCAGCCCAGCATTTCTCATGATGTACTCTGCATATAAATTAAATAAGCAGGGTGACAATATACAGCCTTGATGTAGCCCTTTCCCAATTTGGAACCAGTCCGCTGTTCCATGTCCGGTTCTAACTGTTGCTTCCTGACCTGCATACAGATTTCTCAGGAGGCAGGTCAGGTGGTCTGGTATTCCCATTTGTTTGAGAATTTTCCAGTTTGTGGTGATCCACACAGTCAAAGGCTTTGGTATAGTCAGTAAAGCAGAAATAAATGTTTTTCTGGAACTCTCTGGCTTTTTCTATGATCCAACACATGTTGGCAATTTCATCTCTGGTTCCCCTGCCTTTTCTAAATGCAGCTTGAACATCTGGAAGTTCATAGTTCACATACTGTTGAAGCCTGGCTTGGAGAATTTTGAGAATTACTTTACTAGCGTGTGAGATAAGTGTATACCACACAATGACTGTGGTAGTTTTAACGTTCTTTGCAGTGTCTTACTTTGATATTGGAATGAAAACTCACCTTTTCCAGTTCTGTGGCCACTGCTGTGTTTTCCAAATTTGCTGGCATATTGAGTGCAGCACTTTCACAGTATCATCTTTCAGGGTTTGAAATACCTCAGCTGGAATTCCATCACCGCCACTAGTTTAATTTAAAAATTAAAACCACATAAAAATCAATACAAATAATTTCTAGTGATGAGTGTGTGAATTTGAGGATTTTATTTTAAGTAAAGTTTTGATGAAATTGAGAATATTAACTTCATTAGTGGTGTAATTCTTAAAAATTAATTATTATTATGGTCAGGATAGATGTTGATATACTTGATTTTCTACATTTTCACAGTGTGTTACTATCAATAGCACTTTTGTAGCAAGATAATCATTCATTTAACAAAGATATCTTGAGAATCTACAGTGGACCTGGCATTATGCTAAATACTAAATACAAAGATGAATACAACATTCTTGCCCTCAAGAAATTTACAGGTTTATTAGGGGATATCAAAGATGCACATCTGGGATGATTTTGACAGCAGGAGGCATTTGGCAGTGTCTGAGATATGAAGTGGTCATTACTTGAGGGGGAGTTCTGGCAGACAGTTGGTAGAAGCCAGGGATGCCTTTAAATATCCTACAATGCTGTTAAAACATCCTACAACAAAGAATTTATCCAGTCTAAAATATCAATAGTGCTGGCTTTGATAAACTTTAATCTAAGTGTAACACATTTTTAAAAACTATTATATAATGATGTAAAGACTCTGATGGTCAATTTGACAACTCAACAAGCAAGAACAGTTGTCATGATAGAGGAATATTTTGAAAAAAGACCTATGTTTGAGCTGATTTTGAAAGGCTGAATGGAGTTGGAAAAAAGAGTTTTCCAAACAAAGTCAGCAAAGCAAGCAAAGCTATAGATGTGTAAAACAACTTCTAATTTTTGAGAACTATGCAAAGTCTAGAGTGGGTTGGTTGGTTGGTTGGATGTGGGAGTTTAAAGACCTAAAGTTGGGCAGGTGAATAGGAAAAGGTATTAGAAATGATGAAGAAATTTGAGCAGGTGCATATGATCAAAGCAGTCCATGTATAGGATTCATCAGCCATAGTGTGAAGTGTCATGATTATTTGAGGAAACAATAAAATCCTAATTCACTTGACTAGAGAAGAACCACAAGAGGATAAGTCTCCCAGTGGGAAAGAAGATTTCCTACTTCTTTTCCTATAAATGTTTTGCTTCTGATTCAATATCTTTCACTTTATTTGTCAGAACTATATCAAAGCAACCATAGTTGAACCTTAATTCATTTTCTATTGTTTCATAAATATGTTATGTTGCCGACTGGCTGACTCTTGCAGACAAAAGCTGCATGTTGTAGCGTCAGGTGGCAATGCCCTTCTTTGGAGGTTCTACTTTCAGACTCCTGTTGCAGAGTCATGGTGAAGAAAAAAAAATAATCTGCTTACCATTAAAAAAAATAGACAACTATAAATGAAATCTCAACTGTAGCAAAACCTTATTCCTCTGTCTCAATGGTTCTCAAATTTGGATGCTGCGTGCATGCTAAGTCACTTCAGTTGTGTCTGACTGTTTTCAACCCCATGGACTATAGCACGCCAGGCTCCTCTGTCCATGGGATTCTCCAGGCAAGAATACTGGAGTGGATTGCCATGCCCTCCTCCAGGGGATCTTCCCAACCCAGGTATTGAACCTGAGTCTGTTATATCTCCTGCATTGACTGGTTCTTTACCACTAGCACCACCTGGGAGGGATACATACTCATTAGAATCACTGGAGGGAGAGATTTGGGTTTCTTTATTTCTTAAAACTCCCCAGGTTAATGCAGACAGCTCTGCTATGGATACAGAAAATTAGCCTCATACTTTGGCTTTGCAATGATTTCTTTTTAGATTTTTTTCATTGTAAACACATCTTATTTTCATTAAAAGTTAAAATGACTCTCTCTTTCTCTTTTTTTTTTTAGCATATGCCAACTTTCAAAGATTAGCTTTCTGGTTACAAGTGTAACATAACAAGAAGGAACTAGTCTATAATTTCTTACATGATTCACAAGTTGGATGAGTCTCATGTATGTTACAGAGCAATAACTAGAGATTTGAACATGAAGCTTTGAACAATGATGTTTACATTTTCAAAAAGTCTTATCGTGTGCTGCCCATCTCTGTGATCAAGTGGTTCATGTGGCTAGTGAGTGTGGTGCAATGAAGCAGGGCTGAGTTTAATCTTCCTATGGTTCATTCTGTCTTCTTTAGCCATAGATTATATTCTCTGGTCTAGACAGCATCTTTGAAATTGTGGGGTTTTCTTGCTAAAATGCTGGAGAAAATTGTACGGTGCTACTGTGGTTGTATTGACATGAATTCATTCCTGTAAAGAGTAACTAAAAATACCAGTCCTAATCTTTTGTTTGGTCTTCCCAGGTGGCTCAGTGGTAAAGAATCTGCCTACCAATGCAGGGAACATAAGAGATATGAGTTTGATTTCTGGGTCAGGAAGATCCCTTGCAGAAGGAAATTCTAGTATTCTTGCCTGGGAAATTCCGTGGGCAGAAGAGCCTGGCAGGCTCGAGTCCATGGGGTCGGGAAGAGTTAGACACGATTTAGCAACTAAGCAACAACAATTTTTTGTTTACTCATCAGATAGATATTAATTATCTAATTCTGTGCAAGAGACTGCCTCCCCCACCCCCACATCAAGAAACAGAAAGGCAAAGAGGGTTCAGTCTTCATTCTCTATGGATTTACAACATTGTACCAATGAGCAAAAGAGGAAACACTAGCATTACAAATTGTCTTCTCTCCAGCCCCTTGAATATTTTTCAATTGTATTTCTCTTTTCTAGTATCAGTGATCACTTTGTGAAAAATTTCCTCTAGATACTAATTGCCCTCTAGCTATCGTCCTCATTTTCTCCTTAAATTCAGAAGCTTCCTTATATAAGTATTTATTGCCTCTACTTCCTTAATATATATTTATAACACTAATCCTCTAAGACATAAATAATGACTCTATAATCCAGCTTTGAGTCCTTACTCAGAACATGGAATATGTTTTCTTTCATCATTGTTCTTGTGAACAGTTGAGGCTGGGAATGCTGTTTTCCTTTTGCTTGCTTCTTTTGTGTGGCCAATCGAAACATGCTTGCGGGTAGGGACCATTTAAGCCATAGATACCATGTTTCTACATTTAGTCTTTAGTCTCTTATGTTTCCAATTTGAGTACCTTTAGACTCTTATGTTTCTAAACTCCTGAGTTTCAAACCTCTGACTATAACTCACAGTCAGATATTTTGCATTGTTGTCTAGTAAGCACACATCCATCAATACAAGTACAGCACATATACATTTTACAAAAATAGTCTCTCCACTCCATCCTATACTATCCCATATATAGTATGGGATATACACTATGTTATATATAGTATGGGATATATACAGCAACATTGTTGTTCCTGACCGACTAATATACTACCACAGTAATTATTTCAAAAGGTTTTTCTAATCTAAACCCACAATTTTCAGCACAGCCTTTGGGTTATAGCATTCTTCTAAATGGGTCAGATAAACTCAAGGGGTATTCAGATAGCTTGAAAACAAAGCTGTTCTTTGTTCCATTGCTTTGATTTCTGTTTGTGAAGAGAGTTAATTTATTTAGATTTTCAAATATCACAAGAAGGAGAAAATGAGATTATTTTAATGTTTTTGAAAGATTTAATTCCTAACTTTTCTTTAAATCCCATTTATATTTTATCTTTTACATGGAGTCCTTCAATGAATGGACCACACTAAACACTCACTGAAATTCACTTAGCAATTAAGTATGTATTGCTGGAGGACACTTTTTCTGTAATTCTTTGGGTCATATGTCATGATAAGCCTTGGTTTTCATGCTGCTCCTGATAGACTGTTAACCAAAATGATCATAAGAGGTGTGGTCTCCTCACCTCTGAGGATTTATGTTTAAATTTGCCAAAGGTACTAGTTACAATGAAACACTGTCTGGAATCTCACCCACTTAAATAATACATCCTTTTGCTCACCTTTTACCTCTGCTCACCTCCTTCCCCTCATTTACTTTTGTCTGAGAGTGACCGTAAGGGCAGTTCATCTTGTCTCTTGTGACCCACAGCTGTCTCTAGAGCTTGCTTGGGCTTCAGATCCCAGAATCCATTTTGGTTTGTGAGAGAGAGCTGAAAAATTGTATTTAAAATTACGTCTTCATTCCTAACCCTGGATGTTGCAAGGCTATAATTTTATTGGAATTGTGTTCATCTCATCTAAAATACAAAAGCTCATAAGCTGTCTTCTTAAGAAGTGATAACTCTCCTCCCCTTCAGAACTCTCATTCTCTAATATCTTGACATCATTGACTTATCCTGTAAATGTTTGATTGACTTCTGCCTTTCCACCCCCCCCAACTTTCCTTAATAAAAGATGAAATGTCCTTTTTCAAAGGTTCTGTAACCCAGCTTTAAGCCATCACTTAGATCATGTAGGTCCTTATTTTACAGATAACAAGAAAGACCAAGAGAAGCAAAGTGAGTTCCTCCTTATAGAGAATAAATAACCAAAAGTTTCCTTAATTTGAGTTTTTATTAAGATAAATTGCAAATAAAAAAGATATTGAAATAACAGGGTAATCTTTAATATTTTTACTGTATTTCCTACACATACAAACTTTTTTTTTTGATGAGTCATTTTAAAACAGAAATACTGCCTTTCCTTGAAAGTCAAGATTAATGCTTAATATTTTCTCTTAATTATGATTTTCAGAGTAAGGATTTGATATAATAACTTCCAGTGATTGATGACTAACCTTTTAAATTCATAAAACAGAAACAATGTGGTGCTTATTGAAATGTTTAAATAAAAAGATTTAAATTTTAGGTTTTCCTGGCTTTAACATCAATTCTTGAGTAATGCTTTTGTGCGTATATGCTACTAGATCCAACTAGCTAAAACTTTGCTGGATCTCATTTCATTATGTCCCAAAGTGTCACACTTTGTGGATGTGATTTTGTTAGCAGATAACTGAGTTAGAGATATTAGAAATTATTACTATGAAAGCTGCTTTTAGTTACCTCCTTTTATATTACCTATTACAAGCATGCACTGCCTAGCAAAAAGTTTTAACCACTTGGCATCAATTCCCATATCCAAAAAACAAAAGCAGCTCTGTTCACTTCAATGTATTCCTCAGAGTGATGTCATGAAGGTTAGTATTACAATCCCCCCAAATAGTCCAACATGACAAAAAAATTATGAATGTTAATGAGAACAAGCTTGAAAATGTATTTGAGGCAGAATAAAGCACTATTATAAATTACCAGCAACCTATTTTTATTTTGTGATTATTGCTTCCTAAAAGCTTTTGAGACCTTTGAGAAACAAACAAAGATATAGACTCAAGGAGAAATAAGTAAAAGTGTAAAACTAATAGCAACTTATTTTCATGTAATTTTAATTTTACCACTTTTGTCTGTGGAAGGACAGTGCTGTTCAAAAGACTATTGCCTTTTTTAAACATTATTGAGATTAGGCTGAGAGACCTCTTACGGTTTTATTTTTTATAAAATGACAAGAGACAGATATGAGGGTGTTCTAGATGCCGTATTTGCCACTTCATTGATGGCTGTAGACAGAGTGAAAAGGCAGTGGAGTATCTCTAAATCCTCCTGATATGGTAAAGCCTAAATTCTGTAAGGGAAGTGATTTTAAAAATAAGGCTCCAGGGAATTTGTCACTATATTCTCCTACAGTTGTTAAAACGTCATCCATTCATTGGCTGTTTATAACTGGAAGTCATCTCACTCATTTCTACCCAAACACTTCATTTCACACATGAAGTAACTGAGGGTAAGGCACATTAAGTGACTTCCCCGAGACCACAATTAGTGATGAAACAGGAACTGGAGCCCAAGCCTATGGTTGTATTCATTCGAATGTATATTAGTGTAGCATAAATGTCATATTATATGAATTAATGGGTAACGTGAAAACAAAAATATCTCAATAAGCCTCTAGAAGGAAGTTGTTGGGAGGCCTAGCCTATAATTTATGATGATACAACAATGTTTTTTCCTAAGAAAGCTTTCATTGCCCCAAGATCAAAAAGATACCCTCCCAGGTCACAAAGAAACATTTCATTATCCCAAGGTCATAAGGAAGTTGTACATAAGTTAGCCTCCAGAAGCCTTAATGCTGATAATGTAATTTATGAAGCTGAAATGTCTCCCTTTTTATTAAAAACTTTCAGAGGACAGAAACACATATTCAGAATGCATGTTCTGTGCGTTTAGTGAAGTTGCATCAAACTGGCATTTATCATCAACAAATTCAACTATATAATCTAGGAGAAAAGAAAGCAGAATTATTTTAGAAAGCATGTGCAGTCTCCCTGTTAGTCTCAACATATTGATTTATGATTTTATGTAAGTGTGAGAGAGACAACATCAAACTGATATCCCTCACTTGATCTTAGTTCCCCTGTAACTCTGAGTGTAACCATCTCAAGGTCTGGTATATGATTTTAGCATTTTAGATATATGATTCTATTTTGGCTTTTATCATGGCTTCTGAAGCAAAGCAACCATTTACTTAGTGTTTAGTGTGAGATTTTCTTGATGTCCTGTTTTGAGTAACTGAAAATTATATTATGAATTTTTTAAGGATTAATAAGTAATTAAAACAAGGAAAACAATAGAATGGGAAAGACTAGAGATCCTTTCAAGAAAATTAGAGATACCAAGGGAATATTTCATGAAAAGATGGGCTCAATAAAGGACAGAAATGGTAGGGACCTAACAGAAGCAGAAGATATTAACAAGAGGTGGCAAGAATACATAGAAGAATTGTGCAAAAAATTTCTTCATGACCCAGACAATCATGATGGTGTGATCACTCACCTAGAGGCAGACATGCTGGAATGTGAAGTCAAGTGGGCCTTAGAAAGCATCACTACGAACAAAGCTAGTGGAGGTGATGGAATTCCAGTTGAGCTATTTCAAATTCTGAAAGATGATGCTGTGAAAGTGCTGCACTCAATATGACAGCAAATTTGGAAAACTCAGCAGTGGCCACAGGACTGGAAAAGGACAATTTTCATCCCAATCCCAAAGAAAGGTAATGCCAAAGAATGCTCAAACTACCACATGATTGCACTCATCTCACATGCTAGTAAAGTAATGCTCAAAATTCTCCAAGCCAGGCTTCAGCAATAGGTAAACTGTGAACTTCCAGATGTTCAAGCTGGTTTTAGAAAAGGCAGAGGAACCAGAGATCAAATTGCCAACATCCGCTGGATCATCGAAAAAGCAAGAGAGTTCCAGAAAAACATCTATTTCTGTTTTATTGACTACGCCAAAGCCTTTTACTGTTTGTATCACAATAAACTTGGAAAATTCTTCAAGAGATGGGAATACCAGACCAACTGACCTGCCTCCTGAGAAACTTGTATGCAGGTCAGGAAGCAACAGTTAGAATTGGACATGGAACAACAGACTGGTTCCAAATAGGAAAAGGAGTACATCAAGGCTGTATGTTGTCACCCTGTTTATTTAATTATATGCAGAGTACATCATGAGAAATGTTGGCCTGAATGAAGCACAAGCTGGAATCAAGATTGCCGGGAGAAATATCAATAACCTCAGATATGTAGATGACACCACCCTTATGGCAGAAAGTGAAGAAGAACTAAAGAGCCTCTTGATGAAAGTGAAAGAGGAGAGTGAAAAAGTTGGCTTAAAGCTCAACATTCAGAAAACTATGATCATGGCATCTGGTCCCATCACTTCATGGCAGATAGATGGGGAAACCCTGGAAACAGTGGCTGACTTTATTTTGGGGGGGCTCCAAAATCACTGCAGATGGTGATTGCAGCCATGAAATTAAAAGACACTCACTCCTTGGAAGGAAAGTTATGACCAACCTAGACAGCATATTAAAAAGCAGAGACATTACTTTTCCAACAAAGGTCCATCTAGTCAAGGCTATGGTTTTTCCAGTAGTCATGTATGGATGTGAGAGTTGGACTATAAAGAAAGCTGAGCGCCGAAAAATTGATGCTTTTGAATTGTGTTGGATAAGACTCTTGAGAGTCCCTTGGACTGCAAGGAGATCCAACCAGTCCATCCTAAAGGAGATCAGTCCTGGATGTTCATTGGAAAGACTGATGTTGAAGCTGAAACTCCAATACTTTGGCCACCTCATGCAAAGAGTTGTCTCATTGGAAAAGACCCTGATGCTGGGAAAGTTTGAGGGCAGGAAGAGAAGGGGATGACCGAGGATGAGATGGCTGGATTGCATCGCTAACTCGATGGACATGGGTTTGGGTGGACTCAGGGAGTTGGTGATGGACAGGGAGACATGGCATGCTGCGGTTCATGGGGTTGCAAAGAGTTGGACAGGACTGAGCTACTGAACTGAACTGAACTGAATTTTTATCAATAGTAATTATGTAAACAAATAAATGATAAAAATTGATAAAGAATATGATGAACAATTTCTTGCCCAAGTGGCTTCTTAGAGCTTTTGGGAGAAAGCTACCAGAGTGAGATTTGTCAAAATCAGATCAGCATTCGGTATTACTAACTACTGGTAGGATTTTAGGCAAACTAAGATCTTCCCTGGTGGCTCAAACAGTAAAGAATCTACCTGCAATGCAGGAAACCCAGGTTCAATCCCTGGGTTGGGAAGATCCATGGAGAAGGGAATGGCAACCTACTCCAGTATTCTTGCCTGGCAAATTCCATGGATAGAGGAACCTGGGAGGCTAAAGTTCATGGGGTCACACAGAGTTGGATATGACTGAGCATGCACTCATGTAGCAACATAGCAAGATCTCATTGGGTTTTAGTAAGTGCAGATGTCAGAAAAATGATCTCCAAGGAATTTTCCAACTCTAAGGCTTTATGGTGTGACAAGAGAGATGTAAGTTCCCAATAAACGAGTAAATATCAAAGTCAGTTGAACAGCATAATATATTTGATAAATGAATGTTACAAAAATCATCCCATGAAGTACACTCACAGTGCGCTGAAAGGAACAGAATCTTGGGAGGAGAATGTCCAGAAACATTGCTGCTTGCTGACATCATTTGCTATTTGGCCTCTGGCATTCAGCCCGCTCAGTCATGCACACTGCTTATTTTGCCCACTCCTGCCTTCCAAATGAGAATTAATCTCAATGCTAAGGTCTCATGTGGCCATCAAGCTCTATCTCCATAGAGATAGATAGAAGAGGAGCTTTTTGGCAAATCACCTGCAGCCATGGAGATTGTAGAGCTGTCCTCAGATTGATTTGTTTTCTCAAGACAAAATTGGAAATTCAAATATTATGTTACAGACACTGTGTCTCCATGCCACTATACACCCCATGTCTTTCCTTGGTATCTGTCTCTGTTTTGTTAGTTATTTCCATCATAATGCAGCAAGGCTAACAACATGGGCATGGTACCAGCTCCTATTGCTGTCTGATTCCCAGTGGGTTTTGGATGGTTATGTGCATGGTTTTGGATGGTTATGTGCACGGTGAGGGGACATTTAAATGACTTTTGTGTGTTGCACAGTCAGGAAAACAACATTTCCACACCAGCTCTTTTGATCTCTCAAAAAACAACTATCATAATACAAGCAGATGTTTGAATGGGTAAAAATAAATCCAGGTGGCTCCAGTCTACCCCAGGAGCCTCATACGACTCCATTGGCTCATCCAGGTTTGTCGTTCTCCTGATCTTAATGGAAACAATTATCACATTTCAAGTAGGCCAGTTCCAACCACAAAATTTAGACAAACAAAAAATCCCTTTCTACCAGGATGGTAAAGGGTCAGTGTGAGAGTTGAGGGGGAAAGGCAAGGAAAATCAGTTTCTTTCATAGGAAAAATCAAAGAGAACAGTCTATGTCATGGATTATCAGCAGCTCTGGAGCAAAAGATGTACTTGACTTTAGTTTGAACCTGATCCAGTGTTAAAATACAGATAGCAACAAACTGTAAATACTTAGAAGGTTGCCAAATATATTCAAAGCAAATTGGAAGTGAGAATAACTCTGGAGGGAAGCAGAATCAGAAAAGTCTCCACAAAGGAGGCATTTGACCTAGAGAAAAAGAGCGTTTGAGCAGAGGAGAATGCATATGAGAAAAAGAAAGCAAACACAAGTGTGACATGTTCTGGAAGTTGTGACAAGAGCAAATGCTGGACCATGTATTGTGTGAAGTTGGGGTGGATAAGGAAGAGGTAAAATAAGCTAATAGGTATCATTGTAGTCTGATAGAGAAATGATGAGAAACTTAAACAAAGATGCCAGTAAGGTTGCAGATGGGCTTCCCTGGTGGTTCAGATGATAAAGAATCTGTCTGCAATGAAGGAGACCCAGGTTTAATCCCTGGGTTGGGAAGATCCCCTGGAGAAGGAAATAGCAACCCCCTCCAGTATTCTTACTTGGAGAAT
The DNA here is from genome assembly GCF_054371585.1 of Giraffa tippelskirchi. Taxonomy (NCBI): domain Eukaryota; kingdom Metazoa; phylum Chordata; class Mammalia; order Artiodactyla; family Giraffidae; genus Giraffa; species Giraffa tippelskirchi. The sequence continues at coordinate 186,559,691 of NC_137276.1, read as the reverse complement.
TCTATGGACAGAGGAGCCTAGCAGGCTACAGTCCATAGGGTCACAAAGAGTCAGACACGACAGAGTGACTAACACGTTTACACTTTCAAGGTTGCAGATGACAGGAGTGAAGACTTTGGCATCTATGTGAGGAAGAGGATCAATAAAGTTACAAATAACTGTAAAAACTGTAGTTGGAGTTACTGAGTGAAATATAGGGCTAAAAATACAGGAGAAAAATGTGATTGGTTGAAAAGTTAAGTTTTGTGTGTATTGCATCAGATATACACATAGAACTTGGATACAGAATGCTTAGACTGGAAATACAAGTCTGAATATTAGGAGAGAGAGAAGGGCTGAGAATTTGATGACAAGAGAAGTATAGGGACTGGAACTTTAAATTTCTATAAAGTTGGGAATTTTCAAGCATAGACAGATTAGGAGTGTGATTAGTATGGTAGTAAGTGAGCAATCATAAATGAAGGAGAAACAGGAGCATATAGGGCATGAACACTAGGACAGGAAAGCATTTCACAGGGTATGTAAACAACACTGCAAATGTCACAAAGAATCACAAAGTGGTGTGAGAAAGAGGTTGTTGGATTTGGTCATTAGAGGGTTCCTAGAACATATGGAAGAGTAATTTTAGCAGAAATATGGAAACAAGGAAACTCCCAGGGGAGAGTGGACAAAAGTTAGTGAACTAGAGATTTAGAATGTACTAATTTTTGAAACAGGTTTCCAAGTAAAGAGACAAGCAGCAGGGCAGTGCCTTTGTCATTGGAGAAGGAGGTTATAGGGGAGAGGAAACAGCCAGGAGAACATGAAGTGTGCAACAGGTGTCAGTTCTAACCAACAAACCTTTGATTATCTCTTTGCAGAAATTTTGGAAGAGGAAGTGTCTCAAGTTTTCTAGATTATGACCTTGGCTTCCATATCTCCAATTACCCCTTTTAGCTGTTATAACTACTAGAATCCTTGAACACTGTTCCCTTGATATGATGTTGGATCCTCCACCCAGGCCTAAGGAAAGGGACAGATTGCAGTTTTTCCACATACCCATAGGCCAAATGTGTCAATCAGTCTGTTAATATGTTGGAGTAACTAAAGAAAAATTTTAAAAAGGAGAAAAGTAAATAAAATGTAGTAAATTATTCTATACATTAGTTACTTTAAAAATATTTATTGTTCTGGCATTGGTAAGGGCATTTAGTCCTATGTATCATCATGTGATCCTATTGGCCTTAGCACGTAATGCTCATCTGTTTGGTCTTTAGGTAGCATCATTGCCCTTGCTGTGTCCACCATGGCTGGCATATCTCACATCTTCTCTGTGGACTTCAGCACAAAGTCTAGGCTTCCAACCTCTTCAGTCTTCCAACTCTGGCTCTCAAAGCCAAGATGTTGAGAATGAAAATCTTCTCTGTCTCTAGTAGTCAAAAACTATGCAGTTTTCTCTACTTTGAGTTAAAATAAGACTCTTTGGAAGTCAGATAGGCAATATTTTTCTTTTAATATAGGTTCTATTCTCATTTTCCTAAAAGGATCAAGAACTGTGGGGCAACAGAGATGATTGGCAGGAAACTCATTCAAAATATTGTCATATTACTCAGGAATCCTGCATGAAGATGGGGAACTTGAGGAATTTCAAGAGTAATTTTGACTATATGAGGTATGACTCATATATGACTATATGAGCTGAAGATCCTAACTGATCAATAGAGTGCTATCCTTCTGAATGTGTAAGAAATATTCTCCTGTAAATACATACTATATACTTTCTTGAGTCACTCCTTGAATTTTTTCCATAGCACTTACCAAATATATTTTAATGTATGCCGTTATTGACTTTCCCCTCTCTAGTTTTTAAACTCTGTGAGGGTAAAGACCATGTTTGTTTTGTTCACTGGCTGGATTAATTCCCAGTACCTTGAGTCTAACATAGAAACTGCTTATAAAAATTTTTGGAATGAATAAATAAATGAAAGAATTAACCAAGGAATACCAAATAGTGGAGTACAGATAGAAAGGGGCTCTTCTATTTTTATGCAAAAGTGTACCAAAGTATGAAGTAACCTTTATTGTTATTGGTACCCATATAAATACCATTGATTTTTTGGACGTGGGTTGATATTCAGCCAGAATATATCAGCATCGTGTCCCTTCTCTTTGGCTGAGTCCTGTGCTATGCCTGCTCATATGTATTTTGTATTTCACCTCTATTGAGAAATATTGTCATTCCAAAATGATCACACTAATAGTCAATTGTTTAATTAATTGAGGGAAATGAGCATTTAAGATAAATAGCTAAATTATCACTTTATTATTAATTTGTTATTATATTTCATGAAAGGATAAAGTCAATACACTAATATATATCTTCAAAGCTGCTTCAGAATAATAAAATGTACACATATCTTAAAAATGAACATAGTAAATTATTTAAAAAAGAGTTTTTAGAGTGACTTAGTTCAATCTGTCAGTACCCCCAGAACTAAGGTATAGAATAAATGTTCTAAACTAAACACCGTAGATCATTTAAGTGCTATAGACTGCTTGAGAAAACTCTCAACAAAAAGACAAATGAGAAATGCGAGCAAAGGGAAATAAATGAACACTCACTTTGTGTCAGAGAAAATTGGAGTAGGTTTTACTCAAAGCAACAGTCTTCAGCATTCATATTTCCTCATGGTATACATTAGAATCTTTAGAGTCATAAAATTTCTGAATGTCTTCTTGATGACTAAACCTGTTTCCTTCTTTGTTTGAGGCATTATTCAGGAAGCATACAGTGTATTTTATTCTTTGCTTAGCAAGACAAGAATGTTCTATGTTAAGGAATGTATATACAAAATAATATATTTGTTGAAACATATTTCTGATGAAAGTTTTATATTTTCATTTCCCTTTTATTACACATGTTGCCTCTAAAGTCTCAGTGCAACATAGAAATAAAGAACATAGAGCTTCAGTCTAGACACCTGATCAAAAAACAGATTACTTCATTATAGTATTCTTCAAATAGTATTGTCTCCAGCATGGTAAAAACTGGTGATTTTGGAGGGTGAGCAAATATGTCTTTCTTCTAGAGGCAAGACAATGTAACACTGTAAAACTTGACTGAGAAAGACAGCTGCCTACCTGTACAACTACAGTGCCTCTTTGCCTCAGGTCTTACCTGGGTCCCATTGGCTCCTTTGAAGGCTAACATAAGCCTTTATTCTTTTGATTTAAACTTTGATCTCTATTAAAATAACACATTTTTTCTCCCTTTCTCTGCAAACTTTTCCACCTATTTGTAGTCAATTAAAGCTTAATCAACTTTTTTCTAATCTTTTCTGAGGAACAGGCTTTGGTGTGTACCACAGAAGCACCAGAAAAGAGGTTAAGCCCTCTGTAGGGGACAGCAAGTCTGTGCAGGTCAGTAAGTGCAGAGGAGGGCTGAGAATGAGAGAATTAGGGTGATCACCAATGTCTAAGAGCCAATTTCATATTTTTGTGAATCTGTATGATTAAACAATTTGCTTTGGTTTACTAAAAAAATTCATAGATTAATGATTAAATATTTGAAGAAATGATTTTTGGTTTAAATTTTCTATTTTTTCCCAACTAGACATGTATTATATAGAGTGGCCTGTATAAAGGCAATACAATTAAAGAAGTATGAAACATTGATGGAATGTTTCTGCAAAAGTTATTTCTCAAGAGTAGATAAAGTGTTTTTGAACAGATTCACTTTTTCTCAGGTCACAGGAGTGCTATTTAATAAATTACTTTTCTTGGGTGCTAAGAGCCACCTTTATTCATCTGAAAAGGTTAATGCAGCTGTTCAAAGTGTCCAAGTTTTCCTCAGAGAGTAATTTATGCACTGAAACTCTGTATTATTTAGGAAATTCCTAAAGAGAAAAAAAAATGTGCAGTACAAATTAAACACAATTAGTTATAATAGTTCATAACTGAAGTTGTTTTTTCCCCCTGAGCTGCATTTATATGGACTGATTTAAGTCCCTGACCATGTAAAATTTTAGAATTCCCTCACTTTCACCCCAGGATTTCCTATCTTTCCTTTTACTTAATTTTTTTCCATATTATAAATATACTGTGTTTCACTTATAGATTTTGTTTTCTTCTGACTTCCTTCACTATAATGTAAGTTCTAGGCAAATAACTTTTTTTCTGATTGCATTACCTCAGTTTCCCTGGACAGTACTAGGCACATGTAAACATTCAATAAATGAATGTAGGAATAAATCAATATTGATCAAATTTACAAAGTAATTGCCAAATTTCCATTTGATGTACCATTGAAAGCATAATTTACCTGTCTCATGATTAGAAAATATAGTAAGAAAACATGGTTAGAAAAGTGCTGTAAAAAACATTCTGATACATAGTCAGCCCCTAACACTCACTGGTACTATCATTAAATCAATTTGTGAAAAGAATACTATTTTTTAATATACTCATTGACTAAGTGAAATAGAGTCATGACAATTAAGTAGATATTAAACATATTTTGCCTCAATCATCTGAATCCTTTAGTTCAAAGCATATTTTAAGAATACATTATTAATATAATTTACTTTCTGAAAAGTAACAAGACTTAATTAAATTTATTTGACAAACTCCAATTAAATCAAATAGAGTATTATAATGATTCCAAAGATTAAGCTTGGTTTTGAATTGTGCTCTGCCATTTACTAGGTCTGTGACCCTGGGCAAGTCAATTAAAAACCTTAGGCTTCAGTTTCCACATGTGTAAACGGATGAAAATTAAATCTATGTCAGTAGTTGAATATTAAACATAGGACAGTGCCTGACACATAACAATTCTTGATAAAAGGAAGATCAAAAAATATTATTAAATGTATAAAATCTAGTGAAAAATGTTTGTGACAAAGCTATCTCAATTTGCATAAAATTGAGTGAGAATTAAAAGTGAAATTATATTTTTCTGATCCCATGTTTAAGCAAATAAATTAGAAATTCACATTTTGGAAGAAATTATCATTTTCAAAAGAGAACTTAAATAAGAAATACTGACATTTGACAGCAAATCACTTAGCATATGACTTCATTTGTACTACTAAGTATAAAACACAGAGCCTCTTAGTACCAGTTTAAGGATGCAGGTGTCCTTTTAAAATCAACACTTCTAAATTCCTGAAAAGCCAACATTATATATACAATCCTCTCCCTTCCCTATCCCAATCAATTTAAACTTATGGAGGTACTGAGTTAGAAAGATGTTCAAAAACCTTATGATACACGTCTTCAAGGTCATTGTTATCTAAGAATGTGTTACAAATGTTGTGTTTTATGGGCCACGGTAGGCAGTCTTGTACAACATTTTTAGCACCAAAGTAGGGCATTGGCTGCCACACTTAGTTATGGTGGAGAAGATGGGAAATGTTTCTGCTCAGGTTCTCTACAGAGATTGCTGGAGCCACGGTGGGAAAACAAGCCTTTCAGGTCATCCCAAGGTAGACCACAGACACTGTGATATGAAGCTCAACGATGCTTTGTGAGCTAGATCAAGAAGAGTACATGTGTCTATAACTGTCCAGGAGCTGAGGAGCCTGAGCAAACAGGACACTGTGCTCTAATAAGTGTGAAGAGTCTCAACATTGTCTCCAAATCCCAAGCAACCCCATTTCAGAAAAGAACTTTAGAAACTGTGACAAGTAACATCTCCACGCTTGCTACTACTATGAGCTGATACTCAAGTCTCCTATGTACAAAGGAAATGATGGCGATAGGCTTGAGGATGGTGAATGTACAAGAAAATAGTTCATCTTTTTTTTTAACTTGTGGATGGAATATAAAGAGCCTCTCAAAGTCTTGAAAATGCCATGAGCACTGCTAATATTACAGGGATCAGAATGTGGATACTGCCTACATGAGAGATGTGGGTGTCCTTCAAAATTCCCCTGCTTAATGTACCTTAATATTAAAACACAGACCAGTACAAATAACGTTATATATATAATAATGTGATTCAACTAATCAGGGCTGTTCCTAGGCTGGGGCCACCTTTGTGTCATGCAGTCTAGCACAGAAAAAGGTGGCTTAGCCCAAGGAACACAGGCCCTGTTACTCCATTGGACTGAAAAAACCTTCCATATGTCCAGACTATGTTATTGATAGCTTATGGTAAACGATGTCAGATTCGTGATCTCCGAGGAAGATTTAGCTTTGGGACCAGGGGCCAGGCTTGAATACTCAGAGCTTTTGTGTGGCCGAAGTTTTATTACAGTGAAAAAGGACAGAGAAAGCCTCTGACATCAACATCAGAAGAGCAATGGAGAGTGCCCCACTTGCTAGTCTTGTCAAGGCCTTACATACTTTTACCAGATCCACTCCCACAACATACATCTTAAATTAACAAGAATAGAACTACCAATGGAAAGGTCTTACCAGACCCACTCCCACATAAAATAACAGAATTAGTCAGAAGGTTCCTGTTAAGAAGGAGCAACATGTCCTTAAGCAAGATACATTGTTGTTATATAATTAGTACAGAGCTTAAGGGAAAACATACCCTTGAGCAGTATGAGTTGTTTTGTTGTGTAATCATTATCTCTGGGCTTAAAGGAAGTAATTTTATGTCTTATGTGACTAAGACAAAACAATGTAGAAAAAAAGTTTGTCCTTTTCTCCTGCTCCAGAGCCCTGGGCCCTTTCCTCCTTGAGGGCCCTTATCAATCTACCTAAGAATTAACTCTGTCACTATGTCCCTTTTGTGTTTGTAGTTTATAAAGTCTTATGATCATCATCTTGGTTTTCAAATGTTAAATCTAGAGGATGCCTGAGGGAGGACTTGAATCTGTATCTGCTAAAACAAAAATCAACGGATTTTCTGTTAAAGCAAGCTGCCTTCTACCTCTACCTTCTATTCTTCAAAAAACTATTTATTAAAAGTTTTAATCTCTATGACAGGCTGTGAGTCTTGTTCAAAGTGTAGGGCTACATCTTTTAGACAACCTCAGATCTGATCTAAAGTTGTAAAGCAAAGACTTTACTAAACTGCTGTTAGTGGGCTGTTTCAAGTAACATGTGTTTCTTAACCATTTTTGGTAAACATAGATGTGTCCAGTTTAGCCTGTAATAATAATTCTCAATTCTTGCACAATTAGGATTTCCTCTCTGATTTTAAAAAATAATTTTCTCCCTCTGCTGCTGCTGCTGCTGCTAAGTCGCGTCAGTTGTGTCAGACTCTGTGTGACCCCATAGACGGCAGCCCACCAGGCTCCCCCATCCCTGGGACTCTCCAGGCAAGAACACTGGAGTGGGTTGCCATTTCCTTCTCCAATGCATGAAAGTGAAAAGTGAAAGTGAAGTCACTCAGTCGTGTCCGACTCTTAGCGATCCCATGGACTGCAGCCTACCAGGCTCCTCCGCCCATGGGATTTTCCAGGCAAGAGTACTGGAGTGAGCGGCCAATACCTTCTCCTTTCTCTCTCACAATGCCCATATTATAAAATGCATCTATTAAACAAATTGCATTCACTACATAAGAATTTGTTTGTTTTTATATGAAAAGATCTATTAAAGAGTACACAATTTTAAAAGCCAAAAAAAAAAAAACAAATGTTGATAAATGGCAACCAAAATAACACTAAATGTACTTAATAACACATGATGTTTACGTAGCTTGTGCAGCAATCTGATCAGAAAGATCTGGAGTTGAATTCTAGTCCCTCCACTTGTTTTCCATGACTCTTTAGTATCCTGAGACTTATTTTCTTTTTCAGTACACAGAGTAGTAAATTCAATATCGTCCAATGTTTATAAGGGTATGAATGAGGGACTATAGGAAAATTATCTGGCAACACACTGCTTTCTTTGTATACAGCGCTCAATAAGTATTATTTTTCTCCTGTGAGAGAATATAAAAGCTAGAAAGCATTTCTGAATAATAAAAATAACTCACCAATGAAAATTCCTAACTGAGTCCCTCAGGCTGGGAGACCTCTCTAGATAGAGAGACAACAGTATATGTCTCCAGTGCCTTCTAGGAATTAATGAAATTCATCATGAGCAGGAAGTTGTGGAGACTAGCATCACTGTGTGTGTGGTGGGATGTACCTTTCAGACACAAGCTGCTGTCTTTCCTAACAATCTTCTGTAGACTCCAAAAGAACAAGGCTGTCGTAGTCTTATCTGAAATGTCCTGAGGAGCTAGACATTGAAGGCATAGGTGTGGTCAAGAGACCCCAGGGTATGGGTCAGCCATTTGTGTGAGCCTTTTGTTATAGAGTGTCCTACCAGATCAGACCCTAATGTTGGGAAGGATTGGGGTCAGGAGGAGAAGGGGATGACAGAGGATGAGATGGCTGGATGGCATCACCGACTCGATGGACATGGGTTTGGGTAGACTCCAGGAGCTGGTGATGGACAGGGAGGCCTGGCGTGCTGCGATTCATGGGGTCGCAGAGAGTCGGACATGACTGAGCGACTAAACTGAACTGAACTGAACTGAACTGAACCAGATCAGGCATATGGCTGTTATTCCAAAAGTCATTAGGTTTGTCTCCGAGTGGTATGTGACAGTGACAAAGAAGGAAGCTCCTGTTGGATTAGTATTTTTTTCTGTTTATTTTTGGGAACAAACTTGTGCTTTCCTTTCCCACATCCTCACCAAAGTGACTTTGTTAATAATAACATGTTATACTAAAAACATGATTCAAAAGCAAGATGTAGTTCCTTCCTTTTGCTGAAGACTACACTTGGTCATCTAAGGGCAGATCATTAAGAACAGCTTAGACATTATTATTCCCCAAAATCCAAAAACTTTAAACGTGCAATAAATTATTTGAGTAAGCTATTTACAATTTTATTTTCTTTTTGTTTTTTATTCACAGACCAAAACCACCAACCCAAAAGATTTTTTTTCCCAGTGCACAGAATGTGCTCTGATAACAAGCTGGGCACTTCTAGAAGATATTTTAACTCTATAAGGCCAGTAAAAGGCTATACAGGAAAAAAAAATTTAAACATCAGGCTGACTAGTATTTAAATATTAAAGTCAATTTATATTTATTTGTTCAACACATATTAAAGTCAATTTATATTTATTTGTTCAACACATGTTGACAATTTCTATTATACTCTAATTTTTCTAAGAATTCAAGGTCTTCATAATTCTATATCACATATCATCCACTAATGAGCAGTCACTAGAGGAACCATAATATTATTCCACATAGTATTTTTCTGTTCTCGCTTTGCTTTATTTCTTTGTTTCCTGAGAAAATCATATATAAACCATCGATTTTGAGAACTATCAGTATCCTGGAATTCCTTTGCTTAAAGGAAAGATTTCTTGACATTATTTGTTCATTAATAGCATTGAGGATTCTCTGAAAATCAATTCTTGGGGGTTAAATCCCTCAGACTATGGATATTCTACTTTAAAGGGTATCATTGCCTCTGCATCATCAGTCTGCTTTGCTATGCTGTTCTAATCTACCAAATACTTGGTTTGAGTTCTTCCTATTTATAATAAAATCTTTCATTTACAAATGTTTTGATTATATCTTAGTTCTACTACAAAAGTATAGCTTTGTTATAATTAGCAAACTGGAGTCAAAGAATGAAAATAATTTTGAAATTCCATATATGTGCATTAGTATACTGTATTGTTGTTTTTCTTTCTGGCTTACTTCACTCTGTATAATGGGCTCCAGTTTCATCCATCTCAGTAGAACCGATTCAAATGTATTTTTTTTAATGGCTGAGTAATATTCCATTGTGTATATGTACCACAGCTTCCTTATCCATTCGTCTGCTGATGGACATCTAGGTTGCTTCCATGTCCTGGCTATTGTAAACAGTGCTGCGATGAACATTGGGGTACATGCGTCTCTTTCAATTCTGGTTTCCTCGGTGTATATGCCCAGCAGTGGGATTGCTGGGTCATATGGCAGTTCTATTCCCAGTTTTTTAAGGAATCTCCACACTGTTCTCCATAGTGGCTGTACTAGTTTGCATTCCCACCAACAGTGTAAGAGGGTTCCCTTTTCTCCACACCCTCTCCAGCATTTATTGCTTGTAGACTTTTGGATAGCAGCCATTCTGACGATAACCCTATATGCGAGACAGAATAAGAGACACAGATGCATAGAACAATTTTATGGACTCTGAGGGAGAAGGTGAGGGTGGGACGTTCTGGGAGAATAGCATTGAAACATGTATATTATCATATGTGAAACAGAACACCATTCCACGTTCGATGCATGAGACAAGGGCTCAGGGCCGGGGCAATGGGAAAACCCAGAGGGATGGGATGGGGAGGGAGGTGGGTGGGGGGTCCAGGAAGGGGAACACATGTAAACCCATGGCTGATTCATGTCAATGTATGGCAAAAACTATTACAATATTGTAAAGTAATTAGCCCCCAACTAAAATAAATAAATTTATAAAAAAAAAATACAAAAAAAAAAAAATTTTGAAATATTGTAGCCAAAATCTCTGCCTTATTTTTGAAAATTATTTCTGATAGTCCTTAGGCCTCTAATGAGCTTTGCCTGCATGCATGTAGACAGCCTGCTTATCCAACAGTGAATTGAGATCAGCCTCAGTCTTCCCAGCAAGTAAGAGTGAAGGCTGGTGATGTCCACATGAAAAATAACTCTTTTCTAGGTTTTGCAATGGAACAGATATGGTTGCTGCTGCTGTTAACAACTAAAGTGCTTCCAGGTTCTGCTCAGTTCAATGGCTACAATTGTGATGCCAGCCTCCACAGTAGATTTCCTGGTGAGTCTGAACCCAATCTTTTCTCTAAGTATATCTGGAAAGAGTGATTATGTTTAAATAGAAAATCATTTAAATGCATATGTAAAATGAAGGGGATATCTGTCTTTATTAAGTGGATATTAACAAATGGAAAATGACAAAAGACATTTTTCTGAAGCTGTAATTTATAACCACATTAACATATAAAGTGTTCATTGTATTAGTTTATATTATTATAATGGCTGCTCACAGATGTGAAAAATATTAGCTAATGATTCATAAAATTGGGAGGGCTAATGTCATTCAAAATTTGTCTATTTGATGGATTTTTTTCTCATAAATTAATTCAGACTTTAAAAATTTCCATTATATTCTAATAGATTTATTTAGGAAGAATACTTAGAAAATGATTGTGAAATATTATACAGTACTCAAACAAAATACTATTTCAATGAAATATTGGTCACCAAAAGTACACAGGCCAGCTTCAAAATGCGTTTCACAGCAATCCATTAATATTTTGACAGACATGAAGCTTTGACCATCTTGATGGGTATGTCCCACAGGTTGTTAAAATCTGCATTTTTTTAGAGGCAATGTAAGGTTTCACTTAAGTATTCATCTTTTTATATCAGCTGAAGTTATAGAGCCATAGTTCAATATTTACAAAAAAAGGATTAGGTAATCTGAAACTATTTTTCTACATATATATTGCAAACTGAAATACATTCTGCCATGTTTTACATGCTCCTGTGTTTGGAGCACGGCAGAGAAACAGCACACCTACACAGAGCAATCAGCAGGTAGTTATTTAGTTGATATGAAGTTTCTAATTTGTTTGAACAGAGGTAATCTGGCTTGCTCCAGAGTAAAGAAAGAATACGTAGAAATATCTTCATGAGCCCAGATCTAGTATGAGACTATTTGGCAGGTTAAGTGAAATAAGGAGTTCAGGACGGGGAATGTCTAAAAGCAAGTCTACAAAGGTAAGTTTAGACAGGGTTTTTAATGATTCTGAATACACTAATGACAGGATTTTTTTTAACCTTTTTACTATGGAAAATTTAAAACATATTCAAAAGTAGAGATTAGTAAAAAAAAAAAAAAAACTAAAAAACATCCATAGTAATCATGCACCTTTAACAGTTCAGTTCAGTTCAGTCGCTCAGTCGTGTCTGACTCTTTGCGACCCCATGAACCGCAGCATGCCAGGCCTCCCTGTCCATCACCAACTCCCGGAGTCCACACAAACCCATGTCCATTGAGTCGGTGATGCCATCCAACCATCTCATCTTCTGTTGTCCCCTTCTCCTCCTGCCCTCAATTTTTCCCAGCATCAGGGTCTTTTCAAATGAGTCAGCTCTTCACATCAGGTCCAGCTTCATTAGTTGTCAGCATTTATAAATTTTGTTTCATATGTCTGTCCTACTACTCCCATCTCTAAAATATTTTAAAATAAATTCATTATTCATGTTTCATTATATATAAGTGAAAAGAACTTTAAAAATCATTACACTTATGTGTTTAATAAACAATAATAATTCCTTAATATCATTCAATATTCAGCCAAGTTGCCACTAAATCAATATGGTACATTTGTTCATGCATTTCTTGAGTCTGTTTTAATTTATAACATGCCTTAGCTTTTCTAAAATGCTATTTATCTCTGTAAGTAACTTGGTCATTTGTTTCTCAGAATTCTAACACTCTGGATCTGGTTGAGCACAACTCCTTTGTGTCACTTAACATGTTCTTCTTTTCCTATAAAACCTGTTAACTGATTAGGGCTAGAGGTCTGAATAAATAAATTCAGGTTCAGTTGTTTTGGCAAAAGTAATTTGTTTGTGTATTATTTGTGTAATGAATGTGTTTCAACTTTATTTTGTAGGCAATGAAGAGCCATTGCCTCTTTTTAAACATACCTTTTTAAGGGTTTTATGTGGTCACATTTTGTTTGAGAAAGCAGACATTGGGGAAAAGTGTGAAAGACAGAATCAAGTTAGAAGAGACTAGAGGCAGAGAAAAATGTAACGAAGGCAATGGCAACAGAAGCAGTAGAAATAGGCAGCTATTAAGAGATACAATATTCACATATGATAATATACATGTTTCAATGCAGTTCTCTCAAATCATCCCACCCTTGCCTTCTCCCACAGAGTCCGAAAGACTGTTTTATACATCTGTGTCTCTTTTACTGTCTCGCATATAGGGCCAGATTGCCAGTCCAGGTTCAATGCATGAGACAAGGTGCTCCAGGCTGGTGCACTGGGATGACCCTGAGGGATGGGATGGGGAGGGAGGTGGGAGGGGGGTTCAGGATGGGGAATACATGTACACCCATGGCTGATTCAGTCAATGTATGGCAAAACCCACTAGAATATTGTAAAGTAGTTAGCCTCTAATTAAAATGAATTAAAAAAAAGAGAGAGATACAGTATTTTGTGGTGGATACATCAGAACTTGAGAACTGATTTGATTTGGGAGGTGAGCCAAGGAGAAGACCAGAGGGTATTTTGAAATTGAATAATTCAATGTTGATACTGTTAACTGACACTGAAAGCATAGGGCATTTGCATGTTTTAGAAAGGATGTTTGGATTTGAAAAGAATGACTTTGAAGTACTTTTAGAATATAGAGAGGCAGCCTCTATCCAGAAGTAGGAAATACAGACCTTGTCTGAGGAGAGAGGCTGAAAACTGAAAAAAGCTGTGTGAGAGCTGAATCCCTGTGCAGGGAGTGAGCAATGAATGAGAGACAGGAGAAGGGTGAAGGAAAGGTGTGGAAATACACTACTATTTAAATAACTTTGGTGGTGAAGGAAAGAGGGGGAATAAGCTGAGCCAGCAATTTAAGTGAAAAAAGAAGATTTTGGGATTAGAGGACTAGAGACACCTAATCTATTACATAAGAATATGAATCAGCAAAGAGGAAGTATTCAGAGACTGGGAATACTAACAAAAAAATACTAACAAAGTATATACATGAGCAAAGGGAAAGTATTCAGAGACAGGAATATTAACAAAGAAATACCTCATGTAATGAGGAAAGAAAATATGGAAGAGATCAAAGGTACAGGTGGAGGAGTTCACTTTGGAAAAGTGGTAGCTATTTATTTGATTTAGGAAAGAAGAGAAATAAAAGATACAGGCAGAGAAGTTGAGAGGTTCTAATTGTGTTCATCTCCTCAGTGAAGTGGGAGGCAGAAGCCCTCAGAGAGGTAGGAGCCATAGGCTTGGCTGAGGCCTGGGAAGGGTAGTCAAATCTTACTCTATTATGGATGGAAAAGAGAGCCAAACTATAGGAAGACTGCTCAGTAGAGAGAATATAGCTGATGTTGTAGTTATTATACTTGTAAAGATAAATTGAACATGTAAATGAGCCAAGGAGTGACTAGGACCGCAAAAGGAAGTATTTTTTCATGTGGTAAATTTTAAAAATGACGTGGAAACTTCCATCTACAATAGCACCTGCTGATCACCAGCATCAAAATCAGCTGGGATAGTTGTTATGTTTGGACTTCATCGCTTCACCCCAAATGTGCTGTGCTGTGCTTAGTCGTTGAGTCATATCTGACTGTTTGCGACTTCATGGAATGCAGCCCATCAGGCTTCTCTGTCCATGGGGATTCTCCAAGCAATTATACTGGCGTGGCTTGCCGTGCTTCCTCCAGGGGATCTTCCCAACCCAGCGATCGAAGCCAGCTCTCCTGCATTGCAGGCAGATTCTTTACTGACTGAGCAACCAAGAAAGCCCTCACCCCTGATATTTAGTCTCAGAATCTCTGAATGTGGTACTGGGAATTTTTAAAAAATCCTGCAGATGAGTCTCATGCATTATGATTGAGAACAATTGACAGTGTGTTCTATTATTGAGTCCACTATTCCAGTCAAAAGCATAATCATGTATTAAGGAAATATAACTAAAAACAAAATCGTCTCCCAACCCAGAAATCCTTTCCACTAACATAGCAGACATGAAAACACTCATTGAATTAGCATTAAGCCAGAATATGATGTTTGATACACTGCAAGTTTGTAAAGGCAGAAAGGAATCTCACTCTTTTACATAGTCAAGCAGAGACAACAAATTATATGCATATTTTCAAAATAAGTAATAACTGTCCTCAAGTAAGAGGGCTTGGCAGCACCATTTGTCATGTGTAGTTCATCCTAAATTTATCTGGTTATTGGGGTGACCATTCATGCTAGTGTATTAGCTTTATCCAGAGAAAAAATAAAATTCTCACATCTTTATGAAAGGAGGTACTTTTGCAATTTGAAGCAGGGTTCCAAGTGAAGTTAGGCTCCCAGCCTTCCCAGACTGTGAGATAAGGGTACTATTTTCCTTGATGTTTATATTTCTAAGAGAAAGTTCCCAAGTCCTTGAGAAAGACGTCTCTCAGTAGTAAATCTAATTTTCAAAAGAATTTATATACATTTCATGAAGATGAGAAAGTACTTATGTATTTTCTGATATAAATGATCTCTTTCCTATATTTTCAACAGGGAAAATTAAACTCTTGTTTTAAATTTGTATTTGTCCTTACACATCTTAGCACTTTTATTTCTGTTGGGCTTAGACAACAAGTATCCAAACTTCCCAAACCTATGCATATACACACGCATATTGTTGCAATTTAAAATTTGTATTAAAAATTATCTAAAATTCAGATAAATTAGAAAGCCCAGGAGAGGCTTTAGTTTTATGGATATTCTTTTCAAGAATTTTTGCAGCCTGGTTTTTAAGCCCGTTTTTGCAGATTGCTTGCAAAAGAAGATCAGAGTGAATAAATAAAGCCTGAAGGTTAAATGCTCACTTCCCTTTGGACTTGTGGCTTCTCTTCCACATCAAGATCACCCTTGATGTCATCAAGAGCTCCACAAGCTGCTCAGATACTAAGCAAAGGCTTAGAATGACAATGAGTCTGGCAAAGAAAGGAGCTATCTAAATGCAAAGTAATGTTAATAATGATGAGAGTAATCATCTCACCCTATCTGACCCTTGCTGTTTCATGACATTAGAACTATTTTCTTTAATTTCCATGACATTTATCCTTGAGTCAAGGGAACTACCAAGGTTTAATTTATTTTAAATTTAAAGGGACACCATTTAATTTTAAAGGTAGTTAACTCTTGGCTATCCAAACTAGTAGCAGGGAATAGACTCTTGCCCCACTGACATTATAATTATGCTCTTCCAAGAATAAAACTCAAACCATAGTTGACTTTTTGAGTACCAAGGAATTATTTGGCTGCCAAAGTGAAATATACAGGTAAGTCTTTTTGGCCTCTGCAACTAATGTACACTAGTCTCTCTTTTAGAAGATGGTATATATAAGAGTCTGCTTGAGCTTCCAAGTCCCTAAAAAAGTCTTTAATGATAAAGGCAAAATCAAGGAAAAGATTGAGTTTATGACACCAGAAACATTGTGACCTGACATTGTTTTATGATGAACTAATGAGTCACAGGAAACTGAATGCTAGTGTTATATAACTTGTCATTTTGTATTCTATTTGAAATAGCACTAAGAAGGAGTAAATATAATACATATAATGCTGGGCACATTACATAATTCTCTCTTTTATTTCTTACAACAAACCTACAAAACTGTTTTTAATTTTCATTTTACAATACAGAGATTGCAAATTAGAATTTGTCTAGTACTGGGAAAAACAGGAACCCTTGTGCACCACTGATGGAAATGTAAATTGGTGCAGCCCCTACGGAAAACAGTTTTATAAAGATTCCTCAAAAAAGTAAAAGGAGTACTACCATACAATCCAGCAATTCCATTTCTGCACATATTATGTGAAGGAAATAAAATCATTGTGACAAAGAGACATCTGTGCCCCTATATTCACTGTAGCATTATTTACAAATAGCCAAGACATGAAAACAACTGAAATGGTTATCAATAGATGAATTGATGAAGAAGATGTGAGATATACACACACACATACACACACAATTCACTATAAAAAGGAGGGAATTCCTGACATTTGTGACAAAATGGATGGGCTATAAAGGTTATTATATTAAGCAAAATGTAATACAGAGAAATATAAATCTATATGATCTCATTCATAGGTAGAATCCAAAAGGCAAAACCAAAGCTCATAGAAAATGAGAATAGATTTTTTGTTATCAGATTCAAGGGTGGGGACATAGGAAATTGAATGAGAGTGGTGAAAAGATACAAACTTCCCATTATAAGATAAATAAATACTAGAGGTGTAATGTAAAACATAAGATTATAGTTTACACTGTGGTATATTTAAAATATATTAAAAATTGCTAAGAGAGTAAATCCTAAAATTTCTCATTACAAGGGAGAAAAAGCATATTTTCTCTTTTTTTTTTGGTGTCTATATGAATGATGGCTATCATAAAATTTATATTAAATTTATTAATTAAATTTATTGTTATAATCATTTCACAATAAATATAAGTCAATTATTATGCTGTAAACCTTAAGCTTATATGGTGCTGTATGTCAATTATGAAAGCTTACGGTGAATGGTGCTGGATTTTTGACCTCCAAAGAAGATTTAGCTTTGGGACCAGGGACCAGGCTTGATCACGCAAGAGCAAGAGCTTTTGTGTAGCATAGTTTTACTAAAGTATGAAGAGGGACAGAGAAAGCTTCTGACATAGACTTCAGAAGGGGGACAGAGAGTGCCCCCCTCACTAGTCTTAGCAAGGGAGCTATATGCTCTTTTAATTGGTTGTTACAATAAATCAAAAGAATGTCTCAAAGCTGTATAGATCTTACTAGACCCACTCCCACAATTTACATTTTAAGATGACAGGATTAGAACTAACAGTAGAAAGATTTTACCAGACCCACTCCCATAATATACATTTTAAGATAACAAGATTAGTCAGAAGGTTTTCAAGAAGGAGAAACTGTCCTCAAGCAGGATACATTGTTGTTATATGATCCTTAGTACAGAGTTTTAAGCTGAGTTGTTTTGTTGTCTAATCATCAGCTCTGGGCTTAAAGAAAAAATATTTTATGTGACTTAGACTAAGGAATGTAGAGAAAATAAATGCTTGTCTTTTTCTCCTCCTTGAGAATTCCAGACCCCTCTCTCCTCCTCAGGGACCCCAGACTTCTTATCAACTTGCCTAAGAATTGACTCTCAATTATATCTCAATAAAAGTGAAATTTGCTCAATAACCTCAGATGTGCAGATGATACCACCCTTATGGCAGAAAGTGAAGAAGAACTAAGGAGCATCTTGAAAGTGAAAGAGGAGAGTGAAAAAGTTGGCTTAAAACTTAACATTCAGAAAACTAAGATCATGGCATCTGGTCCCATCACTTCATGGCAGATAGATGGGGGAACAATGGAAACAGTGACAGACTTTATTTTTTTGGGCTCCAAAATCACTGCAGATGGTGACTGCAGACATGAAATTAAAAGATGCTTGCTCCTTGGAAGGAAGACAAGTTATGATCAACCTAGACAGCATATTAAAAAGCAGAGACATTGCTTTGCCAACAAAGGTCCATCTAGTCAAAGCTGTGGTTTTTCCAGTGGTCATGTATGGATGTGAGAGTTGGACAATAAAGAAAGTTGAGTGCCCAAGAATTTAGTCTTTTGAACTGTGGAGTTGGAGAAGATTCTTGAGAGTCCCTTGGACTGCAAGGAGATCCAACCAGTCCATCCTAAAGGAAATCAGTCCTGAATATTCATTGGAAGGACTAATGCTGAAGCTGAAACTCCAATACTTTGGCTACCTGATGCATAGAACTGACCCATTGGAAAAGACCCTGATGCTGGGAAAGATTGAAGGCGGGAGGAGAAGGGGACGAGGACGACAGAGGATGAGATGGTTGGATGGCATCACCAACTCAATGGACATGAGTTTGAGTAAACTCCGGGAGTTGGTCATGGAGAGGGAGACCTGGCTTGCTGCAGTCCATGGGATTGCAAAGAGTCAGACACGACTGAACTGAACAGACATGACTGAACTGAACTGAACTGAAATGTAAACACGACATGTAAATGGAGAATCGCAATAGAATTTGCCACATTAAAGAATTTGAAAAATCTTATGGTAGAAAAATTTATTTAGCTTTTTTCAGGAGCATCTTGACTAACTAAATCTTTGTTTTTCTAGTACTATTGATCAATATTTCAATGAGTACCTGTGTTTCACAGGAAATACAATAGATAATCACCTTATTTCATTGATAGACTTCTTGGGTTAGTCAAGCAAAATGAGCTGTCCGATTTTGTGTTAGACTTTGCTTGACCGTTGCACTGTTCTGTGCCCAAAGTCAGGGTAGAAAATGGTATAATTATTCCAGGGAATATGCTCTGGCCCTCTGTGTAGATAAGAAAGGCCAGCACTCCTTCTTTCCTACACAGTAGTAGTGTTTTGGCCTCCAAGCTGGGAAGAGTCTGCCTGCTTTTACTTTGCATCTGTGACTGTAATTACTGCACCAGATGAGGCAGAAGAACTGATCCAGACAGAGACTGCTGATCACATCCTGATTAATCTTCAGTGATAAAATGTGGTGGAGAGAAGAGGAATTCGTTAGCAAGTGCAGTGACTGAACGATTCAGAGTCCCTCCCTTTCTTTATTTTAATAACGAAGTTCTTTACTGCATGGATTTTTTTATTTCTTCTGCTTGTATAAGTAAAACCTATATGCCTTCTTCTGCTTGAAAAAGACCAAACTCTTCTAATTCCAAAGAATGGGAAGGAGCAAGTACAAATAGAAGTCTGAAAAGTTTGTCTGAGACTGTATATTCATTTCTTACAACCCTGCAAACCAGAGCTTTCGTTCACTGATGAAAAACAGATGTGGAAAACTGAGGTGAGGTGGCCAGGTACCTGTTCAATACAGAGAGGAAACCTGAATTCCTAATCCACTTTAAATTCTTCATCAACTGCTGATATTTGGGGTAGATAAAATATCAGTACCCTTTTAAACTTCTTGCTTTTTTAGCACCAAAACCTCAATATTGTATAAAAACTCAGGAGGAGAAGTAGTTTTCAAAAATGAGTTAAAACAACACAAATAGCATCTGTTTTCTAAGCAATTTTTTTAAAGTTTATGTAGTGTCAAATATCACTACTCTCATTTTATAGAGATAGAAATGGAAATAATATATAAATTACTTTTATAATCTGCTAAGATTATACAGTTTTGGAATATCTATTGGAGTACAAGAAATAAATAGAGTTGACCCTCTGTATCCACAGGTCCACATGTGTGGATTCAACCAAATTTGGGTTGAAAATATTGAGAAAAAAAAAAATCCAGGAAGTTCCAAAAGTAAAATTTGAATTTGCTGCATGCCAATAAATATTTACAAAGAATTTAAAGAGCACTTACAATGATTTACATAAAATTTACATTGTATTATAAGTAATCTAAAAATAATTTAAAATATACAGGAGGATGTGCATGTAGGCTATATGCAAATACTATGCATGCCATTTTAATTAAGGGATTTGAGCATCTGGGGATTTTGTAAATTTTGGTATCCAAGGATGGTTCTAGAATCAACCCCACATGGGTATTGAGGGATGACTGTCCTATATTTCCAGGTGAGATTTCTATGGCACTACAAGGCAGCACAGGGCTTCCAGGTGGTAACAATGGTAATGAATCTGCCTGCCAATGCAGGAGACATGAATTCGATCCCTGGGTTGGGAACATTGCCTGGAGGAGGAAATAGCAACCCATTCCAGTCTTCTGGCCTGGGAAATCCCATGGACAGAGGAGCCTGGAGGGGTATACTCCATGGGATTGCAGAGTCAGACAGGACTTAGTGACTAAGCATGAACTCACAAAGTGCACTCTTCAGCATACAGAAAAGGCTCTTCCTATTGTATTGAACAGGTTTTGGTTCATATGATCAGTTTTAAACCAATGCTACCTTAAAGCCCATTGATACAGGGACAATCATATTCACAGGAATACCTGCATCAGAACTGCACAGAGCCCTTGTCTGCTCACAATAGATTCACTCAGCCTCACCCATGTCTCCTTTAATTGTTTCAAAGTGTTCAGGGCATAGTTGCCATTTGAAGTGAATGTCCTGCTCTTCTGGTTACTAAACTGCTATGGATTGTGGAATAGGGTAGAGTAATGTAGGAGAAGAAGGTTCTATTTCCAATTTTATTTCACACATGGCCACCTGAGGGCCACCCAAATTAGACCTATTTGGGCTCAATCTCACAAAGCCTTTCACAAGTGCTCTTTCACTGTAATTCAAACTTGTTAGTTCCTCAGAAAGGAAGTGAATGAGACACACACCCATCCCCTTCATTATTCATGTCTCTCTCTTTCCTGTCCCTTTTCCATTTAAATCTCTCCCACTTATAAGCATATAAATCTTACAGTTTGGTGGGGGTGCTTAATACCACCAGATGGAACCCATCTAAGGATTTGCTTCTGCCTAATCAAACTGTATTGTGTAGGGGAGAAAAAATAATTTTCCCTCTACCCTTCTAGGTCCTTAGCTGAGGGCCCCTATAATAAAAAAGAGATTAACAGGAGAAAAACAAACAAAAGTTTCATAACATGTTAACCTTCTTGGGCTCCAAAATCACTGTGGACGGTGACTGCATCCATGAAATCAGATGATTGTTTCTTGTCAGGAAAGGGATGACAAAACTTGACAGTGTGTTGAAAAGCAGAGACATTACTCTGCTGACAAAGGTCTGTATAGACAAGGCTATGGTCTGCCCAGTGGTCATGTATGGTTGGGAGAGTTGGACCATAAAGAAGGCAGAATGCCAAAGAATTGACGCCTCTGAACTGTGGTGCTAGAGAAGACTCCTGAAAGTCCCTTGGACAGCAAGGAGATCAAACCAGTCAATCTTAAGGGAGATCAACCCTGAATATTCACTGAAAGGACTGATGCTGAGGCTCCAGTATTTTGGTCATCTGATGCGAACAGCCAACTCATTGGAAAAGTCCCTGATGCTGGGAAAGACTGAGGGCAGGAGAAGAGGGCATCAGAGAACAAGATGGTTGGATGGCATCACTGATGCAATGAACATGAACTTGGGCATACTCCAGGAGATGGTGAGTGTCAGGGAGGCCTGGTGTGCTGCAGTCCATGGGGTCTCAAAGAATTGGATATGACTGGGCAACTGAACAACAAAACCTCCTGTATTCATGGGTGATACTTAGAAAAACTGAGTAACTCCCTGAAATGGCATGTCACCACTTTAAATACTATCTCCAGTTAAAGATAAAAGAAATGTTGGGGAAGCTGGCTACGGGAGGTTATCAAGCAAAACATAGCAAACAAGATTATTGTTGTTATGCAGATATAGGTCAGTAGCCTCCATTTGTAAGAGTTTCTGAATATCTAGTTCTACTCTTCCTTCTTGGTAGGGAGAGGGAGACACAAATGGAGAGTTCCCTTATAAATGTAAATGTCTCTTTTAGAAAGGTAACTTCCACTTGTTTTCAGGGATTCTCCTATGTATGCTGTTTCTTAAAACTAATCAACTTAAGATAGTCCAAAATTTTGCCCAAGAGGCATATTTTGAGGTGGCAAATTCTTCTCCCCTTCACTTACAACATTGGCATCACCTGGGAACTTGTGAGAAATGCAAAAATCAGGCCTCATCCCAGATCTACTGAATCAGAATCTGCATTTTAATAAGATTCTCTGTAATGCATATTCATAAGAAGTGCTGATTGGAGCATGATACTCATGATGTCTTGCCAGCTTTATGTTGTTGCATAACCACAGTATTTATGCTAACCCCAACTGGGTGCCACATACTTGCTCACTGTTAATGACAAGAGGGATTAGCAAATCTATTGCTATTGAGGGGAGGTGATTTTTAAGATGTATTATTAATAAAGCAAGATAATTAATTGCTAGACTAATACACTTAAAAAGGCTAAATACCTAAACAAATAGCAAAAATTCATTAATTTCATATTATTTACCATATTGAATTAAAAAATATCTGATGTAGAGAATTTTGGTGTTCATTTAAAATGATGATGCTCTAAATCTCAGGCAGTTGGCAGAGAAAGGGTAGGATATATGAGTTCTGGATGAACAGTCAAAATGAATCCATGTCATTGTGTACATATTTTCTTTGAAATATGAATCTTGAAAGTTGAATATTAAAAAGTTAGACACTGTGAAAGCAGTTTGTCAAAGAGTTTAATTAAACATATTTTAATAAACACTTACTGAGTATTTGTTGGGCACTCTGACAAAACCCACAGCATTTAATGATTTCATAATCTAGAGGAGAAGCAAATATCCACTCTCAGGAATAATGTATGTAACTTTGTGGATCCATAAGGTAAGGTGGAATAGGGCAGAAGAGAATGATTACATATCATTGGAAAAATGAAGTCTTATAAAAGGACACCTTAAAAATTACTTTTCTGTTCTCAGCCCAGTTCTCTTACCTGAGTGCTATCAATAAATATTTCATCTATTATTAATTGATATACTGAGTATTCAGTTCAGTTCAGTTCAGTCGCTCAGTCGTGTCGGACTCTTTGAGACCCCATGAATCGCAGCACACCAGGCCTCCCTATCCATCACCAATTCCCGGAGTTTAATCAAACTCATGTCCATCGAATTGGTGATACCATCCAGCCATCTCATCCTCTGTCGTTCCCTTCTCCTCCAGCCCCCAGTCCTTCCCAGCATCAGGGTCTTTTCCAATGAGTCAGCTCTTCGCATGAGGTAGCCAAAGTATTGGAGTTTCAGCTTCAGCATTAGTCCTTCCAATGAACACCCAGGACTGATCTCCCTCAGGATGGACTGGTTGGGTCTCCTTGCAGTCCAAGGGACTCTCAAGAGTCTTCTCCAACACCACAGGTCAAGAGCATCAATTCTTGGCGCTCAGCTTTCTTTATAGTCCAACTCTCACATCCATACATGACTACTGGAAAAATCATAGCCTTGACTAGACGGACTTTTGTTGGCAGAGTAAATGTCTCTAGTTTTTAATATGCTGTCTAGGTTGGTCATAACTTTCCTTCCAAGGAGTCATCTTTTAATTTCATGGCTGCAATCACCATCTGCAGTGATTTTGGAGCCCCCAAAATAAAGCAAGCCATTGTTTCCACTGTTTCCTCATCTATTTCCCATGAAGTGATGGGACCAGATGCCATGATCTTAGTTTTCTGAATGTTGAGCTTTAAGCCAACTTTTTCACTCTCCTCTTTCACTTTCATCAAGAGGCTCTTTAGTTCTTCTTCACTATCTGTCATAAGGGTGGTGTCATTTGCATATCTGAGGTTCTTGATATTTCTCCTGGCAATCTTGATTCCAGCTTGTGTTTCTTCCAGCCCAGTGTTTCTCATGATGTACTCTGCATATAAGTTAAATAAGCAGGGTGACAATATACAGCCTTGTCATACTCCCTTTCCTATTTGGAACCAGCCTGTTATTCCACATCCAGTTCTAACTGTTGCTTTCTGACCTGCATACTGGTTTCTCAGGAGACAGGTCAGGTAGTCTGGTATTCCCATCTCTTTAAGAATTTTCCACAGTTTATTGTGATCCACACAGTCAAAGGCTTTGGCATAGTCAATAAAGCAGAAATAGATATTTTTCTGGAACTCTCTTGCTTTTTCGATGATCCAGCGGATGTTGGCAATTTGATCTCTGGTTCCTCTGCCTTTTCTAAAACCAGCTTGAACATGGTGTTATGTATTCACAGTTCACATATTGCTGAAGCCTGGCTTGGAGAATTTTGAGCATTACTTTACCAGCATGTGAGTTGAGTGCAATTGTGTGGTAGTTTGAGCATTCTTTGACAAGGTCTCTCTTTGGAATTGGAATGAAAACTGACCTTTTCCAGTCTTTTGGCCACTGCTGAGTTTTCCAAATTTGCTGACATGTTGAGTGCAGCACTTTCACAGCATCATCTTTTAGGATTTGAAATAGTTCAACTGGAATTCCGTCACCTCCACTAGCTTTGTTCATAATGATGCTTTCTAGGCCCACTTGACTTCACATTCCAGGATGTCTGGCTCTAGTTGAGTGATCACACCATTGTGATTATCTGCATCGTGAAGATCTTTTTTTGTACAGTTCTTCTGTGTATTCTTGCCACCTCTTCTTAATATCTTCAGCTTCTTTTAGGTCCAGGCCATTTCTGTCCTTTATCGAGCCCATCTTTGCATGCAATTCTCCCTTGGTATCTCTAATTTTCTTGAAGAGATCTCTAGTCTTTCCGATTCTGTTGTTTTTCTCTATTGAGTATTGATAATTATCAAATTTATAATTCTTACTCTTTACTATCTTCTAAATATTAGACCCTTATTTTGAACTAACTGCTATATATTTCTGCTTGAATGTTCCACATGTACCTCAGCCTCTCAAAAACTGAGCTCATTGTCTTTTTCCTTCTATATTCCTTATCTCAGGGAACAATCCACCTAGTCACTAACACTAGAAACCTGAGCAGCAGTTTGATATCTCCTTCTCTTCATGCCATCATCTAATCAATTTCTTATAAAATTTAACCAGTTGTAATTATTTCATTTCTTTACAACAATCCCTTCCAAACAGCCCTGCCCTACCTAGACATGGTTGTAACATGGTATTCAAACTTCTTGCATATCATTATCAAGCTGCATCGTGATTGCTTATTTTCTGTCTCCTTTACCCAACCGTGAGATATTTATAGTAGAGGAGTCTTGTTAACATCTTTATCTTCAGAGTCTAGCACAGAGACTAACACCCAATATGTATACAATAAATGCTTTTTGGGGGGGATACTTTATTGACCTAAAGTGGCATATAGTTTAGATCTTGAAGATGAATAGGACCAAATAGCCTCTAGAGTGTATAAAACTGGTGGCACTGATTGTGTCTTCTACACCTATGCACCCCATACTTTTTTTAACATTCTACATTGACACCCAGAATTGCTTTTCATACTGATTTTTACATTTTCAGGTTAATAGTGAAGGAATATTTTGAGCCACTGCTCTGTGCTGCTGAGTTTAGTTCAATTTTGGGTTGTTTCCATGTTTGTATTACAGAATATATGTATGCAAATGATTTTAATATTTGCATTGATCTACATGAGAAACGCTGGGCTGGAAGAAACACAAGCTGGAATCAAGATTGCTGGGAGAAATATCAGTAACCTCAGATATGCAGATGACACCACCCTTATGGCAGAAAGTGAAGAAGAACTAAAGAGCCTCTTGATGAAAGTGAAAGAGGAGAGTGAAAAAGGTGGCTTAAAGCTCAACATTCAGAAAACTAAGATCATGGCATCTGGTCCTATCAATTCATGGCAAATAGATGAGGAAGCAAAGGAAACAGTTCCAGACTTTATTTTGGAGGGCTCCAAAATCACTGCAGATGGTGATTGCAGCCATGAAATTAAAAGACGCTTACTCCTTGGAAGGAAGGTTATGACCAACCTAGACAGCATATTAAAAAGCAGAGACATTGCCAATAAAGGTCCATCTAGTGAAAGCTATGGTTTTTCCAGTGGTCATGTATGGATGTGAGAGTTGGACTATAAAGAAAGCTGAGTGCCAAAGAATTTAGTCTTTTGAACTATAGTGTTGGAGAAGAGTCTTGAGAGTCCTTCGGACTGCAAGGAGATCCAACCAGTCCATCCTAAAGGAAATCAGTACTGAGTATTGATTGGAAGTACTGATGCTGAAGGTGAATTTCCAATACTTTGGCCAGCTGATGCAAAGAACTAACTCATTGGATAAGACCCTGATGCTGGGAAAGTTTGAAGGCGGGAGGAGAAGGGGACAACAGAGGATGAGATGGTAGGATGGCATCACGGACTCAATGGACATGAGTTTGAATAAACTCCGAAAGTTGGTGATTGACAGGGAGGCCTGGCGTGCTGCAGTCCATGAGGTTGCAAAAGTCAGACACAATTGAGCAATTGAACTGAACTGAGCTAAACTCAAATAAACTATGAAGCAATAGACTGCTCTATGGATTACAAATTATTGGTCCTATTTCTCAAAGAGATCACAGTCCATAATGGGAGATAAGTATGACGCACATTTACAGAACGATTGGGCAGATAGTGGGGTGGGATATAAAGAGATCCTCGCCCATAGCAGCTGATAAGGAACAGTTTCCTGGAGAAGATGGCACTGAGCTGAATTTTGAAGTATCAGTAAGAGTTAACAACATAAGGAAGTGGAAAACATAGCACAAAGGAGACAGCATGAATCAGGACACAAATGTGAAATAAACATGCCTAGGCCAGTTAGGAGATGGATGATTACATTTTCCTTTGACTTTAAAAAGCAAAGAAGTAAATGGTGGGGAATGAGATCAAGTAGGAAGCACACAGACAAGATCACAGGAAAACTTCCCATACAAAATAATCTCTGCAAGGTAGCAAAATGTCTACTTAAATATGAAATCAAATTGTCAACTACTAGAGTATGCACTGAGAACTCTATTTACACCTAGAGAAATAGAGAATGAGTATCACTGCCTTAGTTGACATATCATAAATGTATAGAAGTGAATACACATCATTAAATATGTTACAAGAGAGATATCATTCCCTCATGTGAAACCAATTGAAGATTTTATCTTCTTCACTTTTGTTCGAGAAGAATTAATTAATACCTATGCTAGCTTAACAATGGCAATGGTTGATTTGTCCAGACTTTGTGCTCTCTTTTCTTTTCTGTTTTATAACTGGAGACTAACCCATGCAATGGAACTGAATTTGCTACAAGCTGATTCCACTTGGAGAAACGATAACAAACTAAAGACTTTACATTTTAAGAAAGGAATCTGTTCAAATCCATCCTAATATAGCTTTCTAAAGCCTTGTCACTCTCCAGAGAAACACATTTTCCCCTGGTTGTATATAGTAAGGACATCTATTCAGTACACCTTTTCCATTTGCGAGGCTTTGAGGGAAGAGAAAAATGTTACCTCAAGTTGCCCAAGGGCACTTCTGCCAAAAGTAGAGACATTTTTTTCAGTTGTTAACAGTTGCTCTCAACAGCAGTTTTTTTTTTTTTTTCAGCCTGTTTATTGTCCAATCCCTGGCCAGAATTGCAACAATCCTTTGAACAATCAATTCAATTCAGTTCAGTTCAGTCGTTCTGTCGAGTCTGACTCTTTGCAACCACAGGGACTGCAGCATGCCAGGTCTCCCTGTCTGTCACCAACTCCTGGTTACTCAAACTCATGTCCATTGAGTTGGTCATGCCATCCAACCATCTCATCCTCTGTCGTCCCCTTCTCCTCTTATTCAATGTTTCCCAGCATCAGGGTCTTTTCAAATAAGTCAGTTCTTCCCATGAGGTGGCCAAAGTATTGGAGTTTCAACTTCAGCGTCAGTCCTTCCAATGAATATTCAGGACCGATTTCCTTTAAGATGGACTGGTTGGATCTCCTTGCAGTCCAAGGGACTCTCAAGAGTCTTCTCCAACACCACAGTTCAAAAGAATCAATTCTTTAGGTCTCAGCTTTCTTTGGAGTCCAACTGTCACATCCATACATGACTTCTGGAAAAACCATAAACCATAACTTTGACTAGAGGGACCTTTGTTGGCAAATAAATGTCTCTGCTTTTTAATATGCTGTCTAGGTTGGTCATAACTTTCCTTCCAAGGAGGAAGCATCTTTTAATATCATGGCTGTAGCCACCATCTGCATTGATTTTGGAGCCTCTCCAAATAAAGTCTGTAACTGTTTCCATTGCTTCCCCAACTATTGCCATGAAGTGATGGGACCAGATGTTATGATCTTAGTTTTTTGAATGTTGAGACTTTAGCCAACTTTTTCACTCTCCTCTTTCACTTTCACCAAGAGGCTCTTTAGTTCTTCCCTTTCTGCCATAAGGGTGGTGCCATCTGCATATCTGAGGTTATTGATATTTCTCCCGGCAATCTTGACTCCAGCTTGTGCTTCATCCAGCCCAGCATTTCTTACGATGTACTCTGCATATAAGTTAAATAAGCAGGGTGACAATATACAGCTTTGATGTACTCCTTTCCCAATTTGGAACCAGTTTGTTGTTCCATGTCTAGTTCTAACTGTTGCTTCTTGACTTGCATACAGATTTCTCAGGAGGCAGGTCAGGTGGTCTGATATTCCCATCTCTTTAAGAATTTTCCAAAGTTTGTTGCGATCCATGCAGTCAAAGGCTTTGGCATAGTCAATAAAGCAGAATTAGATGTTTTTCTGGAACTCTGTTGCTTTTTCGATGATCCAACAGATATTGGCAATTTACTCACTGGGGTACATCATTGAGTATCTTAGTTTCCTGCTCTCTGGAACGTTCAATTTATCCAGAAGACAATTATGGAAATGCATATGTGATTCCAAGTCAGTATGATAGTATAGGAACAGAGTAGCATAGTTTAGATTTGTGATCATGAAAGTCTTTGCGGAAAAAAATAATGAAACTCGAGACCTGAGGGGTGAGTAGGAGTTTCTCAGACAAGGAGTGGGGATAAGAGAAGCATCTATGGAGGTGAAGAAGACCATTTAAAGGGATTATGTAAGCTTTACTAGGCTTTTTAAAGTGCTCACAGTATTTTATTGAGGAAGACCAGGTAAAACAACAAGATGTATCAGTTTTAAGGGTGTGGCTTGAAATTTCACCATATGTTTACACTCATTGTCACCACTCAGATTAAGATACAGAAAAATTTATCACCCTCCAAATTTTCTTTATTTCCCCTATTCTAGACAGTTTTCCCCCAGAGGTAACAACTATTCTGGCTTCTGTTACTTAGATACATTTAAAGAACTGAAAAAAGTTCAATGAAATGGTTGTAGAGACCATGGGGATAATAGAGGGGAGATGAGTATGCAGAGGTAAGTAGGTGGCAGGCCACAGAGAATCTTGAGGACCTGGTTCAAGATTTGAACTTTTGGCCGGAATGAAATGAATAGCTGTTGAAAATCTGCACAAAGAAATAAAATGATTAGATTCACTTTTAACAGTTATACCAATCAGAGGGCATTAAGAGCAGAAAATAAAGGAACCGGATAAGAAGTTAATGTAATATTCTAAGAGAAAAGATAATGGTTACATGTGCAAAGGGACAGCATGAAGCTGGAGAAAAATCAACAGATTTAAAAGGTAATTTGAAGTTGAAATGTTTGAAACACTTAAACATTTGTTAAAAAGAACTCATTATTTTAATAAGAGCATCATTTAAAAATTATAGTTGTGTTTGAACAGCTACTGTCATTGAAAGCTAATGGATATATTCTCTGAATTTTAAATAGTATTTTTTATATTCTGTCTTGGCACAGTATAACTTCACAATGAATTCATTTTATTTTCCACCTACAAAGGGAATAATGCTTGGAGTTTTCCATAAGAACTAGTCTAATATTTGCCTTTTGGCCATAAAAAAGATTTTCCATCTTTCTCTCACTATGAAAATTATTTTAATTTTTTGTATTGAGTTTAAAATCATAATTAAACATAGAAATTTCCATTTTGATTTATTCATGCCCCCAAAATATGACTCACTTTACCAACAAAAGCCAATACGGAGAATAAACACTCCAAAGAAACATGCCATTGAACATTTTTACCTTGAGGTTAGAACTGATATATTTAAGCAAATTTACTTTATGTTAAAAAATCATGAATGGGATTTACATATTACTTCGGTCATTTGCCAAAAATATTTTAGTTTGCTTGTTTTACCTTTTTGGAACAATTAAGGTGATTTCTCCAAATAACCTAATCCAAAATTTTTTTTTTTTCACATTTTGAAAACCAGTTGTATGTTTCAGATTCTAAATCCCAGTGGTAATAGCAATATGGCAGACAGACTGAAATCACAATCACAGACAACTAGCCAATCTGATCACATGGACAACAGCCTTGTCTAACTCAGTGAAACTAAGCCATGCTGTGTGGAGCCACCCAGAACAGACAGGTCATGGTGGAAAGGTCTGACAGAATGTAGTCCACTGGAGAAGGGAATGGCAAACCACTTCAGTATTCTTCCCTTGAGAACCCCATGAACAGTATGAAAAGGCAAAAAGATAGGACATTGAAAGATGGACTCCCCATGTCGGTAAGTGCCCAATATGTTACTGGAGATCAGTGGAGAAATAACTACAGAAAGAATGAAGGGATGGAGCCAAAGCAAAAACAACACCCCATTGTGGATGTGACTGGTAATAGAAGCAAGGTCCAATGCTGTAAAGAACAATATTGCATAGGAACCTGGAATGTAGGAGATGGCAAGAGTGAACATTGACATTCTAGGAATCAGCGAACTAAAATGGACTGGAATGGGTGAATTTAACTCAGATGACCATTATATCTACTATCGTGGGCAGGAATCGCTTAGAAGAAATGGAGTAGACATCATAGTCAACAAAAGATTCTGAAATGCAGTACTTGGATGCAATCTCAAAAATGACAGAATAATCTCTGTTTGTTTCCAAGGCAAACCATTCAATATCATGGTAATCCAAGTCTATGCCCCGACCACTAACACTGAAGAAGCTGAAGTTGAATGGTTCTATGAACACCTACAAGACCTTCTAGAACTAACACCCAAAAAAGATGTCCTTTTCATTATGGCGGACTTGAATGCAAAAGTAGCAAGTCAAGAAACACCTGGAGTAACAGGCAAATTTGGCCTTGGAGTACAGAATGAAGCAGGGCAAAAGCTAATAGAGTTCTGCCAAGAGAATGCACTGGTCATAGTAAACTCCCTATTTCAACAACACAAGAGAAGACTCTAGACATGGACATCACCAGATGCTCAATTCCAAAATCAGATTAATTATATTCTTTGCAGCCAAAGATGGAGAAGTTTATATAGTCAGCAAAAACAAGACTGGGAGCAGACTGTGGCTCAGATCTTGAACTGCTGCTGCTGCTGCTGCTAAGTCACTTCAGTCGTGTCCGACTCTGTGCGACCCCATAGACGGCAGCAGATCATGAACTCCTTATTGCCAAATTCAGACTTAAACTGAAGAAAGTAGGGAAAACAACTAGACCATTCAGGTAGGACCTAAATCAAATCCCTTATGATTATACAGTGGAAGTGACAAATAGATTTAAGGGAATAGATCTGATAGAGTGCCTGATGAACTATGCACTTATGTTCATGACATTGTATAGGAGACAGGGAGCAAGATGATACCCATGCAAAATAAATGCAAAAAAGCAAAATGGCTGTCTGAGGAGGCCTTACAAATACCTGTGAAAAGAAAAGAGCGAAATACAAAGGAGAAAAGGAAAGATATACCCATTGGAATACAGAGTTCCAAAGAATAGCAAGGAGAGATAAGAAAGCCTTCCTCAGCGATCAATGCAAAGAAATAGAGGAAAATAGTATGGGAAAGACTAGAGATCTCTTCAAGAAAATTAGAGATACCAAGGGAGCATTTCATGCAAAGATGGGCTCAATAAAGGACAGAAATGGTATGGACCTAACAGAAGCAGAAGATATTAAGAAGAGGTGGCAAGAATACACAGAAGAACTGTACAAAAAAGATCTTCACGACCCAGATAATCACGATGGTGTGATCACTCACCTAGAGCCAGACCTCCTGGAATGTGAAGTCAAGTGGGCCTTAGGAAGCATCACTATGAACAAAGCTAGTGGAGGTGATGGTATTCCAGTTGAGCTATTTCAAATCCTAAAAGATGCTGCTAAGAAAGTGCTGCACTCAATATGTCAGCAAATTTGGAAAATCAGCTGTGGCCACAGGACTGGAAAAGGTCAATTTTCATTCCAATCCCAAAGAAAGGCAATGCCAAAGAATGCTCAAGCTATTGCACAATTGCACTCATCTCACACGCTAGTAAAGCAATGCTCAAAATTCTCCAAGCCAGGCTTCAGCAATATGTGAACTGAGAACTCCCAGATGTTCAAGCTGGTTTTAGAAAAGGCAGAGGAACCAGAGATCATTATTGACTATGCCAAAGCTTTTGACTGTGTGGATCACGACAAACTGTGGAAAATTCTGAAACAGATGAGAATACCAGACCACCTGACCTGCCTCTTGAGAAACCTGTATGCAAATCAGGAAGCAACAGTTAGAACTGGACATGAAACAACAGCCTGGTTCCAAATAGGAAAAAGAGTACGTCAAGACTGTATGTT
This sequence comes from Giraffa tippelskirchi, assembly GCF_054371585.1. Classification (NCBI taxonomy): domain Eukaryota; kingdom Metazoa; phylum Chordata; class Mammalia; order Artiodactyla; family Giraffidae; genus Giraffa; species Giraffa tippelskirchi. The sequence continues at coordinate 186,526,907 of NC_137276.1, read as the reverse complement.
GTCACTCTGCTTATTTAACTTATATGCAGAGTACATCATGAGAAACGCTGGGCTGGAGGAAGCACAAGCTGGAATCAAGATTGCTGGGAGAAATATCAATAACCTCAGATATGCAGATAATACCACCTTTATGGCAGAAAATAAAGAGGAATTAAACAGCCTCTTGATGAAGGTGAAAGAGGAGACTGAAAAAGATGGCTTAAAACTCAACATTCAGAAAACTAAGATCATGGCATCCAGTCCCAGCACTTCATGGCAAATAGATGGGGAAATAGTGGAAACAGTGTCAGACTTTATTTTTCTGGGGCTCCAAAATCACTGCAGATGGTGATTGCAGCCATGAAATTAAAAGACGCTTACTCCTTGGAAGGAAAGATATGACCAACCTAGACAGCATATTAAAAAGCAGAGACATTACTTTTCAGCAATGATCTGTCTAGTCAAGGCTCTGTTTTTTCCAGTAGTCATGAATGGATGTGAGAGTTGGACTATAAAGAAAGCTGAGCACCGAAGAATTGATGCTTTTGACCTGTGGTGTTGGAGAAGACTCTTGAGAGTCCCTGGGACTGCAAGGAGATCCAACCAGTCCATCTTAAAGGTGATCAGTCCTGGGTGTTCACTGGAAGGACTGATGCTGAAGCTGAAACTCCAATACTTTGGCTACCTGATGCGAAGAGCTGACTCATTTGAAAAGACCCCGATGCTGGGAAAGATTGAGGGCAGGAGGAGAAGGGGATGACGGAGGATGAGATGGTTGGATGGCATCACCGACTCAACGGACATGAGTATGGTTAAACTCCGGGAGCTAGTGATGGAGAGGGAGGCATGGCATGCTGTCGTTCATGGGTTCGCAAAGAGTCGGACAGTACTAAGCAACTGAACTGAACTGAACTGAATAGCAAGAGTGGTAAACTGTGATAAGGTTACTGTACTAATTTCCTAAGTCTGCTGTAACAAAGTGCCACAAGAGAGTGACTTGAAACAACAGAAATTTGTCATTTTGCAATTCCAGAAGCCAAAAGATCACAATCAAGTTATTAGGGGGAAAAAGCTCCCTCTCACACTCTGAACAGAATTCTTCCTGGCCTCTTCCTGGTGGTTTGCTGGTGGTCTTTCCTGTTCCTTGAGCTTATATGTGCATCACTGCAATTCTTTTGTCTTCACATGGCCTTCTTCCTGTGCCTCTGTCTCTTCAAGTGATAAACCAATCATATTGAATTAGAAACCCACCCTATCCAGTATAAACTCATGTAAACTAATTACAACTTCAAATACCCTATTTCCACATAAGGTCACATTTTGAGGTACTGGGTGTTAAGATTCAATGTATCTTTTTTTTCTTTTCCCTGAAGGGAGGGAAGCAATTCAACCTGTAACTGTTACCAAAACCAGTAAAATAAGAGCTTCTGCCACTGCGAAATTACCTAGCAGCAGTTGAATTCTCCATTTTTCACTTATATTTTCTTCATTACATGTAGAAAAATAACTAAATAGATATATGAAAATGTTGTGCATGTATGTGTGCCTCTGTGTGTGTGTGTGTGTGTGTGTGTGTGTGTAGGCTTGCCTGTTCACCTCTATAGACCTGGAATGGATCCCATCACTGATAATTCATGGAATCATGGAAAACTGAAAATTTGTCTTACATTTTAATGCTTAGTTCATTGTTTATTCAGTTATAGTCACAGGAAAATTGTTTTTTAGGGTCAATTATGTAAACTCTGGGAGTTGGTGATCGGCAGGGAGGCCTGGCATGCTGTGGCTCATGGTGTTGCAGAGTCGGACACAACTGAGCGACTGAATTGACTGACTGACTGACTGATGCATTTCTGAATGAAATATCAACAGATTAGTTTTCATCTTCTTCCTCTCTAGCATAACTTAGTAAAATAGAACAATCTGGATGGATGGCTTCTGTTTCTATATCCTGGATAAGATGGGTTACAAAACACCAAGGTGCTCAACAATTTGGTTTAGGATTGATTTTAACTACTCTTCCTTACACTTGGGAAAATGCACCACCTGTAGTGAGTCTCACTACTCTAGACATGTGTTCTAAATAATTCAGTTACTTTCTTCTGAATTTCCTTAGTGACCTAATTTTTTCCACTCAATTCTCCAACAATCATTTTACACCACTTGACCAACACTTAATGCATATCCACTGTATACCAAGCACAAGGAAACAGAGATGAAATGTAATATCTACACTCGAAGATCTCTCCTGAAATAACTAACTCAATGACTGCTTTTACTGGGTATTTTTCTTAATACTTTCACATTGGATTATGGTGTGTTCAAGTATACGAGCCAGTTAAACAGACAGAGGGGATGAAAATACCTCAGAGGATGTTGAAGTTATTCTGGGACCCTGTGCTCTGTTTTTGTGACTTGTTTGGTTTTTATATTTTTTATTTCAGCTGAAAGAGACATCAACGTCTACTGTGGGGTCCAAGCCATTACAATGAAGATTAACTTTTGCACAGTTCTTTTCTCTGGTTATTCTGAAGCAGACCTGGCACTGAATGGAAGGCATGGGGATTCCCACTGCAGGGGGTTCATCAATAACAACACCTTTCCTGCTGTGGTCATTTTCATCATCAATCTCAGCACCTTGGAGGGCTGTGGAAACAATTTAGTGGTAAGATTAGAGTGAAACTATGTGCTAGGTTTAGGGATCATAACTAAAAACAACAACAACAACAACAACAAAACTCCCCATATCATGAAATAATCAAAAACCCAATCTATCTTTTAAGAACAAAACCCCAATAAAACTGAACAAATCAGTTTCCTTTGCCTGTTTGAGTCTTCTGCTCCCAAACATATGATTTCATTTTCCAGTAGTGGTTCTGTTTATTGTAGCTGGTGGTTGAGGGGCCTGAGATTAACTGTGCTACTCTAACCAACATTATTTTGTATGAGTGACATTGAGGAATATTTCTCTACAGTTTTTCATTAGCTGTGTTCCTCATGCTTTTTATGGAAGTATCTTTTATATTCCAGTGAGTTTGGCAATGAATCACTTGGCCTATTTCTTAGGGACCTCATTCAGGAAGAAAGATGGAATATCAAATGAGAAACTTAGGAGTCTTCTAGGTATCCTGTTTACCATTGAATGAGCCACACCACTGTTTTGTAAAAGAGGGCTGTTAGCATTTCCAGCATGAGTTTCTTCATAATGTGGATCTATCCTTTGAATTTAAAAATGTTTATTATACCCAATCTTACCCATGAAATCCCTGCAACATGCTCCATCCAGTCATTGTGAAAATTAAAACACCAGATATTTCCACCTTGAATGAGAACCACTTATCTACACTATTCATTTATTTATTCATGTATTGAATACCAAAAGTAGAATTGTAACAGGCATTCACTCTCCTGGGAGTTAAAAATTAATTGAAGTAAAAGATAATTGTGATTTGGTGGGTGTGTTAGTCTAAAACTTATTTAAAACCATTTTTCCTTTTGCTTGTTTAAATATAGTCTTATTGGTTAATCCTAGCAAAGACAAAAAGAAGATTCATTGAACATGTCCACTTAGGCCAGTAAAGAAGGAGAGATTGGCTTTTCCTCTTGATAGGTTATTGTTTGGGACTAAGGGGGAAATCTTGATTATTCTAAGGGCAGGGCTTTTAAGACTTGATGGGAGGTAGGAGACAAGAAAAAGTGATTTCTTTGAATCTCCTTTATCTTTTCTCAGAGGGCAGTTAGAATATTGTGCCCACGGCCATTTCCAAATATACAGCTTGAGTATTGTTGACTTTTTATTAAAAACGTTTATTCATCTCTCTTGGTTGTGCGCAGGGAGGTTATGAAGTGGGCCTAAGGGAGAGTGAGGGGAAGTGATGCAGGTTGATTATTACACATCCAGGCTTCCTTGTGGAGGGAGGGAGGCAGGGGGAAGGGAAGGGAGAGAGGGAAGTAGGGAAGAAGGGAGGGAGCCCAAGTGGAGAGAAGCAGCACAGCCCCTCCCCTCAAGGACTCTGCTTCAGGGAGTTTCCTATTCTCCATTTCAGTCTTATCTTGTTCCCTGTTGCCAAAAAGAGAACAGTTCCAGAGAAATGCCAGGCAAAGCACCCACGTGTGTGTGTGTGTGTGTGTGTGTGTGTGTATCATTTATTTGTTTTTTTTTTTAAACTGAATAAATCTGGTGTAAAAACTGTAATGTACATGTATGTGTGTACACACATATATTTTTTTTCACAGATAGAATTTTCATGTTTAGCTAGCCAGTCAAGCAGGCAATGTGTAGAGAGGAAGATTTACTTAGTTTATATTTTTGTCTTAGATATCACCAGCTTTGGTATCTGGACAGTTCTATATGGGAAAAATTAAGTAGACTACTCAATCATATGGATTAGAATAAAAATGTTTTCTTTCATAAGGATTCTGGTTCTCTTCATGAATCAGCTAGATAATTGCTTCAGCTTTGCCCACGTGCTCCTAGGTCCATGTATAAAGTGTATTCTCTTGTTGAAAATTAAATGTTACAGGTCTCCATAATAGCTGCTAAAATATTAATTGATCATCATATTGTATTTGACATGGGGGGAGACGTTCAACAGTATTATGATGGCCGAGAACATTATTGATGTCAGAATTGTTAGTTCTCCATGAGCACAGGGAAGGCTACCCTTCCCAGCCCCGTTGCAGTTAGTGAGGGCTTTGTAACTGGTTCAGTCCTGTAGACTCTTACTGGACTTGACATGTACATAGCAAAAAGCCTCTACACGACCTACTAGCTCTGGCATTTTCTGTCTTAGCAGTACTAGAAGCCACATGCTGAGATGGCAATGCTACAAGGAAATAGAGCCAGTCTTAGGCAAAAACACTGTGTAAACACTTGGAATGGAACCCCCTCTACCAAACTGCATTGGACATGTAGCATAAACAAAAGGTGAACTTTTGTTGTGTTAATATATTGAGATATAGGGGTTGAATTGTTACTGCAATATTACATAGCCTGTGCTGACTCAAGTAATATGTTGCCATGATTTAAAAATCCTCAGGGTTTAATGATCATGAAAGTGAAAGTGAAAGAGAAGTCGCTCAGTCGTGTCCGACTCTTTGCGACCCCATGGATTGTAGCCTACCAGGCTCCTCCGTCCATGGGATTCTCCAGGCAAGAATACTGGAGTGGGTTGCCATTTCCTTCTCCAGGGGATCTTCCCGACCCAGGGATCGAACCTGGATCTCCCACATTGCAGGCAGATGCTTTAACTTCTGAGCCACAAGGGAAGCATCCATATAAAGTTTGTCTCACTGGAGAGCCCGAATTTTGACAAACATACTGTTAGTCTTCCTTCTTTGAATTATTCTAGATATTTAAGATTCAGATTTGCAATTTAAATGTTTGGATTTTATATTAAATTTTCAGTTAAGATATTAACATATAATAAAATCAGTGGCAGAGGATGAGATGCTTAGATAGCATCAACAACTCAATGGACATGAATTTGAGCAAACTCCAGGAGACAGTGAAGGACAGGGAAACCTGGTGTGCTGCAGAGAGTTGGACATGACTTAGCAACTGAACAACAACAACAAAATCTTTTGTGTTAAGAGTAAAAAAAAAAAAAAAAAATTGACAATTCCTGAAATGGTGGTTATTAAATTTTAGTGGAATTGGAGAATCCAGTGAAAGCTAATCGGTCCCAAGAGAATACACAAGGACAATATTTTTATATAAATTCTAGGAGTTCATGTACCCTCTGCAACATCCCTGTGAACTATTGCCCTGAAAGGAAATGAGAATCTCCATGTACCACAGAGGAAGACCCTAAGGAGATCAACTATCAGAAATTTGTGACCTTCATTCATTTGTTTAAAATTTATCTCAAGGGCCCCAGGATGCTGGTGTCACTGAGCTATGCTGAAGGAACAAAGGCAAATAAGACCTAGAGGGTCCCCTGCCTGCAGAGAGCTCTGATTATGGATGGAGGTGTGCTGAATCAGACCACTCATGCACTGTGACTGCTTCTGTGAGACAGAAAGTATGGGAGAGTCGGGAGAAGTTCCCAAGGAAGATGAGATCCAGGGGAGAAGTAGGATATGTTGTGGTGAAGAGGGCCAGAGAGGAGGCAGGAGTATGCACAAATGCTAAGCAACAAGGGCCTTGGTGCTGCGGCATTACTAACCAAGAATGGGAGCCTGGAGACATGAAGCTAACACTGAAAACAAGATCATGTTAACAGGGGGTTTTTAGTCCAGGCCATGGAATTTGGACTTTACCCATGAGAATTTTCAAATTACTTGCTCTTGCACAAGTAACTTATAGTTTCTCTCCTTTCTTATTTATGAAATATGAGTAAACCATCTCTGGTAATATGAAGCTTTATTTATTTAAAAGAAACATATGAGTCAGATAGAGAAAGACAAATATGATACTGCTTATATGTTGACTCTAAAAAAAATGTTATAAATGAACTTATGTACAAAACAGAAATAGAGTTACAGATGTAGAAAATAAACTTATAGCTACCAAGGGGAAAACTGACAGGGGAGGGAAAAATTGGGAGACTGGGATTGACATATGCATACTACTATATATAAGATAGATAACTAACAAGAATCTACTATATAGCACAGGGAACTCTACTCAATACTCTGTAATGATCTACATGGGAATAACATTTAAAAAAGAGTAAATATATGTATAATTGATTCACTTTGCTGTATCACAGAAACTAGCACATTGTAAAGTAACATTGTAAATCAACTATACTTCAATAAAAATTCATTAAAAAAATTAAATCACCCTCTTAATGAGAGAAAAAAAAGACATATGATCACTTATAACTAGAATTATGTGTGTATAATTTCAAAATTATGTCATGTTATAGTTGCAACAGACCCTGGAAATGATCTGGTCTAATGTTTTATTTTGCATATGAAATGCCTAGATTTATGTGTAACTATTTAATCACTGAGCTTGACCTACAATTCTAACAGGTATCCACAGTTCCTGGAGTCAGTGCTTATGGAAATGCAACTTCAGTACAAATAGGAAATATTTCAGGATATATTGATACTCCAGACCCACCAACAATCATCAGCTATCTACCTGGGCTTCTTTACAAATTTAGCTGTAGTTATCCATTGGAATACCTGGTTAATAATACCCAACTTGCTTCGTAAGTTGCATTTTATTCTTACTTTCTCATGTTGTCTTTTTATTTGGGTCATTTTTATCCTTGAGGAGCTTACAAAGATAGTAATAGCGGGATTTGTTGAGAAAGTTAAACTGAATCTAATGGAAACTGTATATGGTCTTATGTATCTATCTACTTGTCCATCTATAACTATTATTGTTTTGAAGAACATCAACTGTTCAGTTTTAATCTTTTCCCTAAATTAAAACCAGCTCACGTTAGTCAAATATCTGCCTTTGGTTCTCCTGGCTCCTTCAGAACTGCCCAAGAACCCAAGAACCCTGGGGGCTTATGCAGTCCAGAGGACCTGTTATGTTTCCAGTGCGTAGATCATTTGGTCACTATATTGTTGTGTCCTGCTTGGGTTCAGTCTCTGCCATATGTCCTCACTGTTGGACTGCTGCCCCAGAATCTGAGGTCTCCATGCCTCCTGCTGAGGTATCCCCTGCGCAGATGCTGATGATTCCCAGCAAAGGTGGTGTCACTCATAGCCAAAGAGCTTCAGACATGGATTCATTGCCTTTTGTTTATAGTCAGGTATTCATTCATTGAGTCTTCCCAGGTGGCTCAGTGGTAAAGAATCTCCCTGCCAAGCAGGAGATGCAGGCTTAAAATACCAGGTCAAGAAGATCCCCTGGAGGAGGAAATGGCAATCCTCTTCAGTTGCCATGGGAAATCCCATGCACAGAGGAACCTGGCAGGCTACAGTCCATGGGATCTCAAAAAGTCGTAACAGACTTAGAGACTAAACCACTACCACATTCATTCATTACTCCCAAAGCACACACTCCAAGATGTGTTTACATCCATATTGCAATATAATCATATGGATTTGTGAAATATTTTTGACAAAATGGGGTGATTGAATAAAAACTTTCCCTCTTCAGTTGTAGGGTTTTCTCTCACAAAAGTAAAATTATTGTTTAATCTCAGTCACAAGGGAACATGGAGGACACATTTTGCTTCAGTTTAAAAAAATATTCATAGATAATTTAATGGTACAGTTATAATAAACATCTTGCTCAAAAGCAAGATTTCAATGTGGAAAACAAGAAAAGAAAGGCCTTGAGTCAAAAAGAAGCAGGTGCAGAGAGAAATAGGTCATAGTCTTTCACTCTGCTCCTCTCAACTTCCTCACTAAATTCACTCCTGAACTTCAGTGCACATGGATATGCATTCATTTAAATGGGACTTCCCTGATAGCTCAGTTGGTAAATAATCTGCCTGCAATGTAGGAGACCCTCGATTCCTGGGAGGGAAGATCTGCTGGAGAAGGGAAAAAGCTTCCCACTCCAGTATTCTGGCCTGGAGAACTAGTCCATGGGGTTGCAAAGAGTAGGACAGGACTGAGCAACTTTCACTTTTGGAGAAGGAAATGGCAACCCACTCCAGTATTCTTGCCTGGAAAATCCCGTGGATGGAGGAGACTGGTGGGCTACAGTCCATGGGGTTGCAGAGTCGGACAGGACTGAGCGACTTCACTTTCACTATTTCTTTATTCAACAAATATTTATTATACACCTAATATGTACCATGCAAAGTTCTAACAGTGAAAAAAGTAAAACAAAATTCCTGGTCTCATGAAGCTTGTATAGAAATGAAATTGATGAAAATGTATTCGCATTAGATTCAGACTTTATTGGAATGACTTTTTTTTCCTGCAAGTCTCATATATGTAATAAAAATGTAACAAAAAGATTCCTTTATAAATGAAAAGATCAGAAAGAGCAGTTTGCCTTTATTTAGTCCCTCTTGATTTTTGATTATTTATCTATTCAGTGATTTAAACAATATGCCCATTCCAGACCTAGTTTTGTCAGGATTGCTCAAAAGTTTTGGTGCCTTGAATCTAACATTAAGGTGTGACTGAAGCTGTTAATTTAAAAATCTCAGCAGTGCCTTCCTTTTCCTCAATCTGTTTTAGGTCCTCAGCTGCCATTTCTGTGAGGGAGAATAATGGTACGTTTGTCAGCACTTTGAACCTGCTCCTTTATAATGTAAGTTGACGGTCAAAGGATGTTATTTTTTTCTCTCACTGTTCTGAGGAGCCATTTATGTGAATGGCTTCCCTATAAAATCCACCAAAAGTTACATTAACCCTGTTATATTTTGGTAATGTTTATTCATCTTCACCACCATTTCCAAATATCTTAGTGATAAAGGTATGCTAACAACTCCATTATTTTCCATAAGTTGATAAATGATTTAAATTTCACTTCATTTATGTGATTCTGCATAGTTACTCCAAGTGTCTATCTACATTTATATGTATATATTTATTTGTGTGTGTGTGTGTGTAAACATAGTCAGGGTCAAGATTTTGGAAATAATATATTTGTGATAAAAAGATTGGAAAAGTCCAAACGATACTTCATTTGAAGGCAAGATAGTTGGTGTTCAATGTATTAACATTTCCAGTGTGGGTTTTGGCTGCTGTCAATTCTGTCATATCTGAAATAGTTTGGGTTTGACTACATAGTATTGTCTAAACTTTTGCCATATAAATATTGACAGTGGGAGAAAATGTGAAAAATATATGAATTTCTATTTATAACTCTAACATTAATCCCCCAAATGATATTTTCATGTTGATTAAAAATTTTATTCATACATTTTAAATGCCTGATTTAAATATCAATTTTTCAATATATCAACCAACATTTTTGTAAATTATGAATCTGATTTTAAAATTATTATTCATGTCATCATGGCACTGAGTTATAATTCATGCAACTGATTTAAAAGTCAGTGCTTTATACTTTGCATATAATGAGCTATAAATATTGTAGTAGGACACTTTCCAAAGGCATTTAAAAAATCATGTTTATAAGTTTGTAGTCTGACACCACAGAGTTCTAAACAACAAATTAAAATGTGTTGGAATGAAGATTGCCTTTCTGTCATTTCTAAACTTTCTTCTGCAAGGAGAAGCTGCCAAGATACTTGGTTTTTCAATACTCAGCAAATATGTGCCAATATTCATTCCCAGTATGACCAGATATTTATTATTGTTGTAAGCAATATTTTTAAATTGGAAAGTTTCTGTCTGTTAATTTATATGTGTAATCTCCCTGAGGTAGTATTGTGATGATTGCCTTGGATTCAATATTATTTGTTACAATTGACTGAAACAAAGATGAGAATTCCTGATCTTAAAAGAGTGAAAAATAAACTTATATGACATTTAAGGATACCACTATTTTCTGTGAAATTAAGCTATTCTCTCTGTAGAAAAGCAGAAAATAAAAATTTAGAAGTGTGGACTTGAGGAGAGCTTTGCTATTAAGCTCTTTCCTTTATCATTAGAAATAGTACAGTAGTCCTGTTGCTAAACTAGACCTAATCGTTCAAAGAGTTCCTAGAATCTTAGTGCCAAATAAAAGCCTATAATTTGATGATAACCTAAGATTTTAATTTGATGGTTAAAAGGTAATTATTTGATATGACTATAAACAAATATCATTCTCATTTTTAACCAATTTGCAATGATGTTACTAATGGTTGAATTAACACATTGAAATTTAAAATTTGTCTACTAAACAGTTATTTAATAAAATTCAACCACTTCCCTACAAACTAGTTGTTTTTTGTTTTGTTTTTTAGTCAGCAGACTATTTTTTTTAGAGCAGTTTTAGGTTTATAGAAAAATTGATCTAAAAGTACAGAGAATTTCTATAGACCTTCAGGGCCTACAGACAATTTCCTTTATTACTTACACTTTGCATTATGGGGCATGTGGCATATTTGTTATAATTTGTGAACCAATATTGATATAGTAAGTAATTTTCATAGTTTACATTTAGGTTAATGCTTCATGTTATATATCGTATGGGTTTTGAAAACTGTGCATGGCATGTCCATTATTGTTGAAAAGCTTCACTGCCTCAAACTAGTTTTTTAACTTGTCACCATTGTAGTATTTTGCCATCTTTCAGGACATTAAAAAAACTAGCAATTTATACTGGAAAAAATTTTTTGTTATTGTTCAGTCACTAAATCATGTCTGAACTTTGTGACCCCATGGACAACAGCATGCCAGGGTTCCCTGTCCTTCACTATCTCCTGGAGTTTGCTCAAATTCATGTCCATTGAGTTAGTGATGCCATCCAATCATCAACCTCTGTCGCCCCCTTCTCTTCATGCCCTCAATCTTTCCCAGCATCAGGGTCTTTTTCAATGACTCGGCTCTTCAAATCAGATGACCAAGGTATTGGAGCTTCAACTTCAGCAGCAGTCCTTCCAATGAATATTTTGAGTTGATTTCTTTAGGATTGACTGGTTTGATCTTCTTGCTTTCCGAGGGACTCTGAAGAGTCTTCTCCAGCACCACCATTTGAAAGCATCAATTCTTTGATGCTCAGCTGCCGGAGTCCTGCTCCAGCTGGTCCAGGGGTTCCCTCAGGATGGACGGCGTCGACGGAGAAAATGATGCAGTCTCTCGCTCAAAGCACTGGGCTGCATGTTTATTTTAAGCATCAGGTTTTCTTTTAAACTTTTACAAAAGAATTAGGTCAGAGGTATGACATGTTCAGTTTCCCCTCACCCATATTTACTATCTCCATAAATCATTGTTGTCCTTCAGAGTTCCCTCTTAAATGTCCTTGTGATAACATTGTAACTCAAGTTTGTCTCTGGGCTGTATATCACATTCCTCAGTATATTTCTTATCTTTCTAAATCCTGCTTGAGCTCATTAACTCCTAAAAAGACTTCTTTAGCTATTAGTATCTCTAAAATTCCTAGTTTCTATAAGCTATAGTAAAAATACTACAACATACCTTAAACTTTCAGCTTCTAACTATTCTTTTTTTTTTTTTTAATTTTATAAATTTATTTATTTCAGTTGGGGGCTAATTACTTTACAATATTGTAATAGTTTTTGCCATACATTGACATGAATCAGCCATGGGTTTACATGTGTTCCCCTTCCTGGACCCCCCACCCACCTCCCTCCCCATCCCATCCCTCTGGGTCATCCCATTGCCCCGGCCCTGAGCCCTTGTCTCATGCATCGAACATGGAATGGTGTTCTGTTTCACATATGATAATATACATGTTTATTCCTAATCCCTAAACTCAGCAAACTTCTTTTGCCATAAACATTCCCCTTACAGGCAGGTTTCAGATAACAATGTTTCCCATGGTCTCAAGCTGCAGCCTATGTGCTCATCCTGGAACATTCTTTGTAAAGATCCTTGAACAAATGTCAATAGTTAACTTTATGGATTATAACATTCTTTCCAGCCAACTCAACCGGAGGAAGGAAAGAACAAGTCAGAATCACAAGACCTAACTCCTTCATCCCGGGACCGTGCCTGCGGGCTGAGGAGAGGGGGTTGGGGCCGTGCCTCCATTTTGTCAGTAATGCCTATCGCGGCTCCCGACACTTAGCCTTCTTTCTGGTCCAACTTTCACATGTGTACACGACTACTGAAAAAACTATAGTTTTAACTAAACAGACCTTCAGTATACTTTAATGAATTTATCCAAAACCATATTTACTATTTGTTTGGAACTCTAACACTTAGCTACCCAAATGTGATTTTATTGCAGAATTTCAAACTAAGTATTATGTTACAACCATTTGGGGCCATATTTTCCTATTTTACATGCAAAGGTTTTGATTTCTAACCCTTGGGAATTAAGAAAAGTTATGTTACATACCTACTACTCTTATTCTGTGGTTAGCTATTTGAAAAGGAAAAGTTGTACTGAATATGGATTCAGTACAATTATTTCTGTGTGTTATGGGATTCAGTGAATGTACTTAGGAAAATTTTACTTGTAAAAAATAAAGGCATTTATTGATTTTTTGATTTCAATATGGGCAGTTTACCTCGAGTTGACCTTGGCCCTTATTCTTGCATAGTACAAATAGATTAGTTTTCTTCTCTGTGGAAATTAAGTGAGGATGATTTTGAATTTGAATTGCACCTAAGTAATAGTGTCTTCTGAGCAGATAAAGAAACAGAGTAAATCTAAAACTGAGCTATGGTAATTATGAATTATTTTTAAAATTGAAGAAAAAATCTAAAATAAATATAATTGATTTTAGGGACAATATTTACTAATAGGAGTAAGGCAATTATACAAAATAAAATCTAAACATCACTGTTTAGAAGAATTTTAGGAGAAAAAGGTGATAATTAAGATTAAATCATAGCTGAGTCATATCATTTACAAATGACTTTGTAGTATAATATTAAAAAAAGAAAAAAGAAAAAACAGATCCTTTGGGAGAATACCAATGCAAGTACAAGATGAATGAGCCATAATAGTTGATGAAGTGTGTATAACTTGAAGAAGCTGGAAAAAGGAGCCACGAAGAGAATTAGTTTAAAATACTATCTATGAGAAATGGTTAGAGGAGCTGTTATCATTTATCACAGAAATATAGAAAATAAGTACAGCATATAACCCCTCACTTATCAGGCTTTATTTGGGAATGAAATGTTCCACATGAATGCAACTCTTTCAAAAGTGAAGCATCCAAGTTATTATTGCTTTAAGTGTCAAAATTCAGTATCTGTTGTTTTTTCCCAGCCTTCTGAAACAGAGTGAGCTCTGTAGTCTGCCTTTGCTTGATGATGTTGAGATTTCATTAAATATTGTCCCTTTGCTGCAAAATAGCTTTATCTTCAGAGTTACTAAATTTGGGGGAAACAATTTACCTCCATGCTAAATGATTTGATAACTTAGATTTTGAGAAGTTTTTTCTTTATTCTTCATTTTTTTTTCTGCTTTTCTTTACTATCAATTTCTAATTTGCTGCCTTCAGTTCAGTTCAGTCGCTCAGTAGTGTCCGACTCTTTGTGACCCCATGAATTGCAGCACGCCAGGCCTCTCTATCCATCGCCAACTCCCGGAGTCTACCCAAACCCATGTCCATCGAGTTGGTGATGCCATCCAACCATCTCATCCTCTGTCGTCCCCTTCTCCTCCTGTCCCCAGTCCTACCCAGCATTAGGGTCTTTTCCAATGAGTCAACTCTTCGCATGAGGTGGCCAAACTATTGGAGTTTCAGCTTCAACATCAGTCCTTCCAATGAACACCCAGGACTAATCTCCTTTGGGATGGATTGATTGGATCTCCTTGCAGTCCAAGGGACTCTCAAGAGTCTTCTCCAACACCACAGTTCAAAAGCATCAATTCTGTGGCACTCAGCTTTCTTCACTGTCCAACTCTCACACCCATACATGACCACTGGAAAAACCATAGCCTTGACTAGATGGACTTTTGTTGGCAATGTAATGTCTCTGCTTTTAAATATGCTATCTCGGTTGGCCATAACCTTCCTTCCAAGGAGTAAGTGTCTTTTAATTTCATGGCTGCAATCACCATCAGCAGTGATTTTGGAGCCCCCAAAATAAAGTCTGACACTGTTTCCACTGTTTCCGCATCTATTTCCCATGAAGTGATGGGACCGGATGCCATGATCTTAGTTTTCTGAATGTTGAGCTTTAAGCCACCTTTTTCACTCTCCTCTTTCACTTTCATCAAGAGGCTCTTTAGTTCTTCTTCACTTTCTGCCATAAGGGTGGTGTTATCTGCATATCTGAGGTTATTGATATTTCTCCTGGCAATCTTGATTCCAGCTTGTGTTTCTTCCAGCCCAGCATTTCTCATGATGTATGCTGCATATAAGTTAAATAAGCAGGGTGACACTATACAGCCTTGATGTACTCTTTTTCCTATTTGGAACCAGTCTGTTGTTCCATGTCCAGTTCTAACTGTTGCTTCCTGACCTGCATACAGGTTTCTCAAGAGACAGATCAGATGGTCTGGTATTCCCATCTCTTTAAGAATTGTCCACAGTTTATTGTGATCCACACAGTCAAAGGCTTTGGCATAGTCAATAAAGCAGAAATAGATGTTTTTCTGGAACTCTCTTTCTTTTTCGATGATCCAGTGGATGTTGGCAATTTGATCTCTGGTTCCTCTGCCTTTTCTAAAACCAGCTTGAACATCTGGAAGATCACGGTTCACATATTGCTGAAGCCTGGCTTGGAGAATTTTGAGCATTACTTTACTAGCGTGTGAGATGAGTGGAATTGTGTGGTAGTTTGACCATTCTTTGGCATTGCCTTTCTTTGGGATTGGAATGAAAACTGACCTTTTCCAGTCCTGTGGCCACTGCTGAGTTTTCCAAATTTGCTGGCATATCGAGTGCAGCACTTTCACAGCATCATCTTTCAGGATTTGAAATAGCTCAACTGGCTTTTTTTTGCTGCCTTAAACTACTGTAAATTGGGGAATTATGTAAATAAGCTCTACAGAATTGGTCTAAACTAAGGGTAAAAGGTAAAAATGAAGTCTTAAGACACCCTTCTATAAGTCCTCACCATGTTATCTAGTACAGCAATTCATGGAATGCGTTTTTGGCAACTTGGAGAACATACTGGTCCCTTTTTTTTTTCATTTTCAGTTAAATTCTGGTAATTTTAAATTGCAAGATAAGTGACTTTGGATTAATGAGAGATTATTAAAAGTATAAAGATTTACAACTCCAGTAGTAAAGGACTTAAACTGAAGCAGATATAATTAAATAAGCTGAATATTAGCTACTAATATAATTTAAGTAAATGAAATATGAATTTAAATAAACTGAATATTAATAGTTGAATATTAGCCAAACTAAATACTAACCTCTTACTAGTACCCATTGCATATAATTTAAATACACTGAACATTAATCATCATAAATGATAAACTATGGACATGAAAAGATTTATGCATGGAAGTGAGTTTGTTACTTGGATATGATTTAAGAACAGTTCTGCCAAAAACTAGAGGAATAACTAGGTCATTTTCGGAGTTGGTTCAGTAAATTTATGTTGATTTGCCCTCTGTTTTTTTTTTAATAGAACATTATTGTAAGTAAATGTGCTGTTGTTGGGAAGGCAATGATGGATTAATTGCTTTTTTTTTTTTTATTAGGATTCGACCTACAATCAGCAGTTAATTATCCCGAGTATAGGACTACCTTTGAAAACCAAAGTATTTGCAGCTGTACAAGCCACTAATCTGGATGGCAGGTATTTTCAAGCTCCTATCTTTTTTTGGTTAAAGCATTTTGTCTACCTAAAGCCTGATGAATCATAAAGTTAGCTCATTCACTTAAAAAAAATATTGTCATTGCCACACCATTTAAGAATGCCTAATAAATAGAAATAACAAACTACAAGGATGAAAGGGTGACACTTTAAGTCATTAATTGGAAAATAACATTTCTTCCCTTAAAGAAGGAGAGGCTGTGACTGGAAGAGGGCATGGGGAGAGCTCTGGGGATACCAGAATATTCTGCTTTTTCATCTGAAAGGTGATTAGTGAGATACAGTAATTTTGTGAACACGTGGTCTATATATTTTCTATGTGTGTGTGTCCGTGCATGCTCAGTTGCTCTAGTCATGTCCAACTCTTTATGACCCCATGGACTATAGCCCACCAGGCTCCTCTGTTCATGGGATTCTCCAGGAAAGAATACTGGAATGGATTGCCATGCCCTCCTCCAAGGATTCCTGACCCAGGAATCGCATTCGCACCTGCGTCTCCTGCATTTTCTGCTTTACAGGTGGATTCTTTATTGCTGAGCCACAGGGGAAGCCCTCCTATGTGTGTGTTAATATTCAATAAATGTTTATTTAAAAAAACAAAAGAACTCTGGCCCACAACTATATATAACAATCCCCAGAAATATCTCTGCAAAATAACCAAATAAGTCATTTCGTCTGATTCTTAGAAAATTCAGAATGATCAACATTGAAAGCATAATCAAAAGTAAAGATCCATTTCTGCTTTAATAAAAAATTGTAACATGTATATGATTTATTTTGAGTTTCTCGTATATTATTTTAAACTTTGCATCCTGAAGAGATTGGTGCTCTTGAGAAATTTGGTTCTACTTTGCCTTCTCCCTTTTTGTCTTCTTGGCATTTCTGTTCTTGGTTTTATGTGATACTTGATGTGCGATGGAAATTTGTTGCAGACTCTTAAACACTCCGAGTTTAGGAGAACGTTTTATTAAACAAGAAGTCTCAGGAAATAATTAGTTAAAAAACTATATTCCCTGGAGTAAGATGTTTGTGAATATATACTTCCTTTGGGTTAATAACTAATACCCAAAGGAGACTCTGACTCTAGATTATTCTTCCTTTTCCTTGCAGATGGAATGTCTTAATGGATTATTGCTACACGACCCCATCAGGGAACCCAAATGATGATACTCGATATGATCTCTTCCTTAGGTAGGTGTCTAAGTCTTGTATTGATAGCAATAATTCAATTGTAGACAATTCCAATAGAAAATTGAAGACAGATAGATGAATTATAAGGTACTTTTATAGCTTTTAAATTTAAAGTTTTACATTCTGAACAAAAATTAAAATATAGTTGGAAGTGTAAAAGTGAAGAACAGTTTTCAACATGAAATGCTGAAAAGGCTATTGTTGGATGAAAGTTACAAGTAAGTTTGGCACATCAAAGATGTTTTATTCATGCTTAGGTCATATGGGAATATTTCATTGTCTTAGGAAAAGCATGGTTAGGAGATTATTGGCAATAAGAGAAAGTCAGTGACTATTTTTATGAAACTAGACTGTCCCATGGTATGTCAAAAGAAGAGTAAAATTAAAGTAATGGTCTAGATAATTTAGACCCCATAATGCTTTTCTTAATTTATCAGCATTTAAAATGAAAACCTACCACCCTTTTTTTTTAAATCACATCAAATAACTTTGACTTCATTCCCCAATAGGCAGTGATAGAGTGAGTGTAATCTACATTTGGGAAAAAGGGACATTGATCATTAAAACATTCAATCATCCTAGTTCCTTTTCAGCCTTTTTATCTGACAGGAGAACAGAGAGTCAAGCAATGGCTTCTAATCATGCTTATAAAATGCATTTGGCTCTGATCACTGCTGCTTATTGACACATGATGGAAATAATATGATGGGAAATCAAAAGAATAAATTTTATTGGTTAATCAAGGTTAAGGTGCTACTCAGAGGGTATGATCAAACTGACACTCATCCTATTGCTGGAAGTGTTCATTTGGTTAACATTTTTGGGAAAAAATATCCTTAAAAAAATCCTTAAAAGATTTCATATTTTTTGATTCTACATTTGTGAATTAGGAAGCATATTCTAAAAGTATTTATCATCTTCTTGTCTATCAGTGCTATTTAGAATGGTAAAAATAGGAACCAATTGCATATTCAGCAGCAAGGAAATGGGTAGATGAATTATGGAGAACCAGCAAGTTGAGAGCTCACATAGGCATTATAATCATGCAAAGTTATTTATAAAATAGAAAAAAAGATTGGTTCTATTTTATCTCTTCCCCTTCTGTCTTCTTGATATTCCTATCTTTATAAATATGTCATTCTTTACAATTTAAATGTATTAAAATATGAAATGAAAGAATCAGCATACACAATTGTACAATTGACCTCATTTATATGTTATAGAAAAGAGGGTAAGGAAATATTAATACATCAAAAGATTCACCATGGTTATGTATGCACAGTGAAATTGTGCATCATTTTGCTTTGACATTTTTATTTTTCTATAATCTATAGAAATTTCACAATTTCTATAATCATTGCATATTATAATCTGGAATATGATCATTAGACTTCTAGTATGACTATGGTTTCAGCTTAGTTCTTCTTTCAGTTTTCTTCTTAAAAACTACAGAGACTGAAATGGGTCTCCAAATGACATTTTCAGTGAGATTAGGAGGAAAAGAAAACCTACAAATTACAAAATATTTGTTAGTGTTGATAAAAGCAGTTAGTAAGATCAAGACATAGAGTATAGGAAAAGGCTGGGAGGAAGTGGTGTGGGAAGAGGTGGCAGGAGAAGTGGGGAAGAAAAGTGAATGCTGAGGGTCCCAGTGCCATAGGACCTAGAAACAGAAATGCACACCTACAAGAACAGAGAATCATAAGCTAACTGAATTGAGAAAAAACAGATAAACAAAAAATTTATAAAATACAAAAGAAAGGGGGAAGTCTACAAGGAAATGAGAAGGATATGATACTACCAGATGTTGCAGTTAATAGATACTCTAAAGATATTAAGAAGTATATTATGTGAGGCTAGACACATAGATAAAAGTTTATACTCAGTTGAAAAATACAATACTCGTTGAAAATAGATCCAAAGCAGGGTAATTTATTAGGTGATAGAGTGTGATAATATGCGAATCAGTGGGATTGGCAGAGATTTCTAAAAACAGTTCAGGACAGTAGATAATCATAAGAAAAATAAAAGTATGAGATCTGTACTTTGCTCTTTATACCATGATAAACTTTAAATGAATTATTAGTTTAAATGTAAAAACTACAGCTTTAAAAGTGATGGGAGAGAAAATGCAAAATATCATTAGAACTTTGGAGTATGGAAATCATCTTTAGCCCACATTCTAGAAGCCATAAAATAAAATATTTAAAATTAAATTATATAAAAATAAAATTTCTCAAACATATATACACAGGCACATGCACACACAGACACACACACACAGTGAGGACTGTCCAAAGACAAACAACAAAGTAAAACAATTTGCAATTTATGTAACAAACAAGGAACCACATTTCTTAAAAACCAAGGATTTAAAGAAATCAGAAAGAAAAGGACAATACTGCAATTAAAATTTGGGCAAAGAACATAAACAAATTTCAGATAAAGAAATACAAATGGCTCTAATATATATGAAAAGTGCACATATCCATTCACACTAACAAAAAGGTGAAATAATATTACATGATGATGGTTTATTGTCCCTGTGTGGAATAATCCAGAATTTTATGCATATACTTTGTTGATACAGCTCTGAGGGAAATTAAGTATTTTTTATACATTACTGGGGCAGTACAATATGCGGCAATACTTATAGAGGGCAATATGGCAAAGTCTGTTGAATGATCCTTACGCACATATTGTGTAGATAACCCTGCACATTTTCCAAATGATGTATTGTAAGGCTGTTCATTATTACTTTGTAAAATTCAAAAGATTCAAAACAAAGCAAGGGTATATACATGGGACACAGGTTGAGTCAACTCTGGCACATGTGCATGATGAAATAGTATACAACTGTGAGAAAAGATGAAAGAGGCTCTCTATTGATACAGAGAGATCTCTAAGTTACATCGTTAAACTTTAAAAAGGCAAGATGCAAAACAATAATGAGAGTTTGCTATGATTTGTTTAAAAAGAGTGGAACATTGAGAATATGCGCTTCTGTTTCTATTTGCATATGTCCTGTGAGGCTGCAGTAACATGTGAGATTACCTGAGGCACGTTTGTGTGTGGGAGTGGAAGGGCATGGCCAAGGGCAAAGATGCAGAGAGAGATGTTTTACTTTGGATATTTTATGCTGTTTGGATTTTTCAACCTATAAGAGTATGATTCTTCTAAAATTTGGCAGAAATATTGTAATCATAAACTGATTTGTTTAAATTTTATGATCTGTGTCACTCCTACATACCTGTTGAGTTAGCTTATTTTCCTATTACAAATCTGTAACACGGCATAATTTTGTTAGCTCTGAATGTAATGAGCACTGGGGAAACCCTCTTAATATTGCAGAAATTAATGTGCAAGTCATGGTGGGTTGGTACTTTCCAGTATTAGTTGTTTTCACTTTCTCTAACATGCAGCTGTGACAAAGATCCTCAAACTACCGTCATTGAAAACGGCAGAAGCCAGCGAGGTCGCTTTTCTTTTGAAGTGT
Organism: Giraffa tippelskirchi; assembly: GCF_054371585.1. Classification (NCBI taxonomy): domain Eukaryota; kingdom Metazoa; phylum Chordata; class Mammalia; order Artiodactyla; family Giraffidae; genus Giraffa; species Giraffa tippelskirchi. The sequence continues at coordinate 186,506,011 of NC_137276.1, read as the reverse complement.
TCCGATTTGTGAAACACAAGAATCAGAAAATGTCTACTGTCTTCCTGCACTGTGTTACCAAACTCTGCAGAGCTGATGACTGCCCCTTCCTCATGCCAGTAGGTTTTTGATAACTTTATTCTGAACTGTTGTATTAATCTAAGCGGAAGGTTATCAAGTGTTAGGAACTTATTTCTACATAGAAAGTGAATGTGCATCAGGTCAGATAGTTTGAAGTACAATTTTTTCATTCATCCAGTAAAGATGTATTGAATACCTACTTTGTGCCAAGCATTATACTGGGAATACAGAGATGTGTGCGTGAATTCTGAATTTAATTAGCTTGTCTGTTAGGAGCATGAGATGGTCAAGGAATAAAATATGACAAAATGTTATGATGCAAAGGCAGACATATATATGTGTTGTAGCAAAAAGCACTATTCATCATTGTGAGAGAGATGAAACAGGAGAAGATGAGAGACTTGATGGAAGAGATGTGATTTTGAAGACAGAGACACTCTACACCAAAGGATGGTCAAAGCACAGACACAAGAAACAGAGTAACCTGCAAATTTCCAGTCTCAGTAGGGCTATGGAGCAGATCAGAGGATGATGGGAGAGCCTGTGGTGGGGGCAGGACTGGCACTAGAAAGGTTGATTGGCCAGATGGCCAGGGAATCCTTGGCATTAAAAGTTAAAAACTTAATATAAAAGATGTGGATCTGTACTACATATGTGTTAGTCACTCAGTCATGTTCGACTCTGCAGTCCTATGAGCTGTAGCCCACTAGGCTCTTCTGTTTATAGAGTTCTTCAGGCAAAAATACTGGAGTGAGTAGCCGTTTCCTTTTTCAGGGGATCGTCCCTATCCAGGGATTGAAACCTGGGTCTCGAGCATTGCAGGCAGATTCTTTACTGTCTGAGCCACCAGGGAAGCCCATATAACTGCCACTAAAATATACACCCATTTACTAGTGAAGAAATAAAATCCTATTTCTGAAAGGCCCCCTAGGGTCATACCAATATTAACATGGATTAAGTAATGGCAATCCACTCTGGTATTCTTGCCTGGAAAATTCCCTGGGCAGAGGAGCCTGGTGGGCTACAGTCCATAGGGTTGCAGAGTTGGACATGACTAAGTGACTGAGAATATACACACAAACACAATATTAACCTGAGAAAAATGCAGTCATGTTTTTTGATTTAAAATAGATTTAATGTCTGTATAGTCAAAGCTATGGTTTTTTCAGTAGTTATGTATGAATGTGAGAGCTTAGTGCTGAAGAGTCGATGCTTTTAAACTGTGGTGTTGGAGAAGACTCTTGAGAGTCCCTTGAACCTGCAAGGCGATCAAACCAGTCAATCCTAAAGGAAATCAATCCTGGCTATTCATTGGAGGGACTGATGCTGAGGCTGAAGCTCCAATACTTTTGACCACCTGATCCAAAGAGCTGACTCTTTGGAAAAGACTCTGATGCTGGGAAAGATTGAAGGGAGGAGAAGAGGATGACAGAGGACAAGATGGTTGGATGGCAACACTAACTCAATGGACATGAGTTTGAGCAAGCTTCGGGAGACGGTGAAAGACGGGGAAGCCTTGTGTGCTTCAGTCCATGGGGTCGCAAAGAGTTAGACATGACTGGATGACTGAACAACAACAAGCTTTAATGTGTTTATATGTGTGTTCAAGTTCATGTATTTCTTTACAGTCATTGATTATATTCATTCTGTATCAGGTGGGGTTAAATGAAGAGTCTGCGTTTCCTTGGCTCTGTGCTGACCAATTTTTCGGGGAAAAATTTATTAAAGGCTTGAGAGAAATAAAAGAAAAGTTTGATAAACACATCTCTTTTTCAGGAGAGCTGTTGAGCTATGTAAATTAATGAGGCAATGCACAATTACATCAGAAGGAAATAAGAAATGTGGCCCAAGCCAGGATAAGAAACACTGTAGCAGTTATATGCAAAGTAATTAAATGTACAGAAGTAAATGAATAAAATTAAACATGTGGTATCTCTTCTAAAAGAATCTGCTTTCCAAATGGCCATAAAGAAACAATTTTGTGCCAGTGTGGAATTTCACTTATTTTCATTAACTCCTTAGGTTTGTGGCCACAGAGAAAGGCGAGATGTGGGGAGGAGGACCACTTTGAGTCCCCAGGGTACTTCTGGAAATGCCATACTCTCTGCGGGTCCCATCATTACTCGGAGTGGTAAGAGTGCGCCTCCTTTTGTGTGTAGCAATAGATGGTTCCAAAATGGCTTGTTCTTTGGCTTATAAGCATAACTCAAAATAGTTCCTAAATAGCATTAATTAACTGTGAGACAAGATACATTGCTATACAACTTTAATTTCATGGTAGTTTCCTCTTTATTCAACTTACTCACAAAGGGCAATATTGTCTTTACCACCTTTCCCTTCACACATACACACATGCACACACACATACACACACAGTACGCTGCTGGACATGTTTCATTTGCCCATCCAGATCTACTCTGCCCTTCCCAACCCCTCTCTGACCTAAAACACTTATCTCTGTGAACTGCATCCACTGGATGGATGCCTTGCCAAGTACAGTTTCTGGTTGGACTAGACCAATAGGTGGCGCTGTCAGAGGATGGGTGTGAGGTTCACATGGCTCCCACCAGACAACAGTCTCCATTCAACTACTCTCTCAGAGTTCTGGAATCCCTCCCTTTAACCCATAGTCCCAGTAACTTGACTTTCTCTTGTGAATTCCCTCTATCTTTATAAAGTGAGTGAAGTGAAAGTCGCTCAGTCATGTCCTACTCTTTGCGACTCCATGGACTGTCCATGGAATTCTCCAGGCCAGAATACTGGAGTGGATAGCCTTTCCCTTCCGCAGGGGATCTTCCCAACCCAGGGATCGAACCCAGGTATCCCGCATTGCAGGCAGATTTTTTACAAGCTGAGCCACAAGGTAAGCCCAAGAACATTGGAGTGGGTAGCCTATCCCTTCTCCAGGGGATCTTCCCAACCCAGGAATCAAACCAGGGTCTCCTGAATTGCAGGCGGATTCTTTACCAACTGAACTATCAGGGAAGCCCCCATCTTTATAAACCGTCCTATTAAATCTCCTTAAGTTACCAGTTTGAATACCAATTGCTTCCTTCTAGAATCCTGAATAGTAATAGTATGTAAATACCCTTACCAGTACACACATTTGTGCTCTTGAATCTAATGGCCACAGTTGTTTACACAATACATTCTCATATATACAAATATCTTGCATGCGTGTCCATACACATACACTTACACACACGCTCCAAAGCGATACTGCTTTTATGAGTGTGAACTCAGAGACATCCAGAATTAGTTGGATCAGGAGTCCCCAACCTCTGGGATCTAATGCCTGATGTAGATCTGAGGTAGAGCTGATGTAATAATAATAAAAATAAAGTACACAATAAGTGTATTTCTCTTGACTCATCCAGAAACTATGCTCCTACCCCAACCATGGTCCATGGAAAAATTGTCTTCGATGAAACTGGTCCCCGGTGCCAAAAGTTTGGGGACTGCTAAGTTGGATAAAACAGACATGTATTATAAACAACACACACTGAAGTCTGAAAAACTGGTTCTAGTTCAGCTTATATCCTAATAAGATGTAGGACTTGGGATTTTACTTCACTTCTCTGGGCAAATGTTTCTTTATTTCTTTATTTTTAAAATAAAAGGAATGAAAAAGTAGATTTTCAGATTCTATCTAACTCTTGTTCTAAATTTGTCTAAAAAGAAAAGTGGAGTTCTGATTTGAATTATATGGTAATTATTTTTCTCCATTTTATATTAGGCATAGGCTATTATTATGTTTCAATTAGATTATCTTTACCTTTTCTCCCATACCTCCTATCCTACAGTGAAAAGAAAGTTTCATCTGAAAGAGGTAATTAGGCAAAAAGTCATTTGGTTCTGAAAAATCCAGATAATTGCTTTAATTATTCACTTCTTTGTGTTTGTGTAGACATATTAGTAATTAAAAAAAAAACTAATAGGCCATTTAAAAATGCATAAATTTATTAAATATAAAATTTCAAACTTAGTTCATCCTCCTTGATAATTTGGAATGTTTTGAATGGTTTGAAAATGACTGGTTTGTGGTTTCTCAGAGGCCCAATTCTTATCTCTAGCTGTCAGAAATAGCTCATAGAATTATACTGCATGGAAACTCGGTTCTTATTGCCAATAATTATGAATGCTTTTGAGTAGGCACAATGAAAAATATTCTTATTTCTATAGAGCATTTCAGTTTGTTGTACGAAAAGAACCTTGAGAGTCACATCTCTCTGTGCATGTTGAGATATAGGAAAGTGGATGACTTTCCTCCTTGTTAACCTCCTTGCTTCTTTCTTACATGGATCGAATCAAACTAACTATAACAAATTTTAATTAATTTGCAATTATAATATAGAGCGTCTCTGGTGGCTCAGTGGTAAAAAATCCTCCTGCAATGTAGAAGACTCAGTTTCAATCCCTGGGTTGGAAAGATCCCCTGGAAGAGGAAATGGCAACCCATTTCAGTATTCTTGCCTAGAGAATCCCATGGACAGAGAAGCCTGGCAGGCTATAGTCCATAGGGTCTCAAAGAGTTGGACATGACTGAGTGACTAACACTTTCACTTTCAGTATAACATAATTTTAAAAACAGACCAAAATTATTAAGATATCCAAATCCCAAGTAACAGTTTTTATTCCTACTGTAGCTAGCCAGCTATACAGGTTTATAAGTTTCATCCACATCACATCTAGTCATCCAAAATATCTATGTTAAAACCTCAAAGAGCTAATGCTTTTGATAATAGTACATCTGATGTCATGCCTGAATTTCTTCCTTTCCAGCTCAGTCTTGTTTCCACCTCAAAGATGACATTTATTTTCCAAAGCAAATCTCCACTGGTACAGCCTCACAGGATCATGTTTAAACTTCATTTCTCTCTCACTCTCTGTGGATTTATTTCTCATGATTTTGATAAATAGCAGTAGGATGGTCTTTATTTGGATATCATGGTGGCCTCACTACCTAGAGGACCATGTGTAATAATGTTTTTGCTATAATAATATAACATCCTTACACTTAAAAAAAAAAATTTAATTCCATGTAAACACAACTCTGGAGAAGGAAATGGCAACCTACTCCAGTATTCTTGCCTGAGAAATCCTGTGGACAGAGAAGCCTGGTGGGCTACAGCACATGGGGTCACAAAAGAGTCAGACATGACTTAGCAACTAAACAACAAACACAACTCAGAAATCAAGCCATATCCATTCACAGGCAAATTCTATATAAATTAAATGTCCAGCTTAATGACCAGGGCTACCTTATTCCCTTAGTTTCACTTTATTTTTACCTTAGTTCAGCTAGAATTTCTCTCTGCAGATCCTGTGGCTGATTTTCAAAAACAAGTCTAATTTCAGGCATGATTTCCTCTCTTCAAAGTTCTCTGATACTTGGAATTTTTGCTCTGTTTACTCATTGAACCACTCCTTCCCATAGACATCTGACTTGGGTCAAGTTTAAAAAGTTGTTAAACCTCAGAACTTCCGTCTTGTTTTTATTTTAATGAAATCAAATCCGTTCTGGTTATTTTTTACCCAATATTGTTTATCTTTTGTTAGCTGATTTAGAAAAATATATACATCCTCAGAATTCAAAATCCTCAAAGTTCATGAAATGTTCTTATTTTAGGCTCTGAAAGGCTATAATTATTTGGTAGGGAAATGCTTATCATGGGGTACAATTCTGGAAATTTAAAGGTACAATCACTGGAAAATAATAGTACCTGATTTTTTTTTTAAATATAAATTCCTGTGGAGAAGTCCAAGCCAAACTCTTGTTCAACTAGTGTCATTGAGTTTCATGGATAGGGAATAATTCACTCTAGCCTATTTATTTAGTCCCTCCATGGACAGCAACTCTTCTAGGAACTGGGAATAAAGCAGAGAAGAGGCCACAGTCTTTGCCCTCGGGGATCTTAGAATTCAAAGGTAGAGATGAAATGGCTACTCCATGACACAGTGGAGAACTTGGAAGTGGAGAACTTCCAAGGTTCTCAACTTGAAATATGTGGTTCATTTTACCACATAGGTAGTTGAAGACTTTAAAAGAAATTGTTTGTTTGTTCTAAGAAAGAAGAATATTCATTCTGTATATATCTTTGTACGGATGTTCACATTTTCCATTTATTTCAGAGAGAAAAGCTTATCTGAGAGAAAAGCAGAGAATGACAATTTATCTGCCACTTCGGGCTTTTAAACAGCTGTGGTATTGCTGCTATCACTTTCCTGCTATGAGTCCTCAGCTAGCTATATGTTTTTTGAAGAGCTCACCAGGTTTAGATTTCCAATCTGGTCAAATTCCATATGATGACTTTTAGTGTAGATGTGTGTAAGACCAAGTTGGTGTGAGAAGAAAAACAGAAGTGTGTGGTGATAGAAAGTTCCTGGAAAATCACTACCACCTCTTTCTAGACAGAGCTTTGATTTTTCTTTTAATTGCAGTGACCCTAACATTGCAGGATGCCAGGAAACAGCAGATAACAGATAACCTTATTCTCTCTAACCTTTTTTAGTATCAAGTGCAATTGCAAACAATATTCAAGTATTACACATTCTGATTTCAGCCATCTGCCAAAGGTAGGATGCTTTCAGTTTTTCAGAGTCCTGGAACCTGCAGCTGATGTAGCTCATTTGGCACTTTTGTCCCCACATGGAGATTTTGTCCACATCCAAGTCCTTGTGGGTGACAGCTGGGATGTTGTTCTTACAAAAGTGCTGGTTGTAACGTAAAAGAGGAGGGGATATTCTGATTTCTTCTGTTAATCTTAAAGTGCAGAAAATAGGTCATTACAGTCATGGAACTTTTGCTTAATTTGAGATATATAGGAGGAAGCTTTTTATTCTTTAATAGAAACCTTTTTTTAAAGAGCAAATAAATGTAATTCCTAAACAAAGAATAACTTTTAGAAAGGAATTTTAGAGCATTAGATATTCTCTTCCATATCTTAGTGAGGCACCTTGTTTTGGGAAAAGGGCACACATATCTTTTGGATCAATTAATCACAGTGTGCACATCCTATCGGTTTCCATGAGAAGCAGTTGTCCTTGTAGGATAGTGTTAGCTGGAGGTTAGGATTTTCCTAAACATGTCTTATAATGAAAACTGATATATTTTTTTCTTTTTGTCCTATAGCAATGCACTACACCATTGTAAAGAATACTATGAATGAGTGCTCTATTTATTTTGGACATTGTACTTCAGGATCAAACAGCAGAATCATCATTTCTGCCAACACTCATATGTTTGAAAAGAAATGCCATCAGCTGTTTTATAAACATCTCACCAGCTTCTCCCATCAGTTGTTTCAAATATTAATGCTGGAGTTTTGTCACTTGTGATATTTATCTTTTTTACTAAAAACATTTTTCACACTTGCTAGTTTATATTATTTTAGGAAAAGGACTCTGAAACTGAGCTTTTATTTAAGCATATGTTTACTTTATTATAAAGGCTGTGACAGATGGAAGTTTCTTCATCTGTAAAATGGGAGTAGCAATAATATCTAAACCATATGGCAATTATGAAAATTAAATGTGATAACATGAGATAGCACTTTGTATACTGTGTGGCATTACACACATATTAATTTTAATAATATTTATATTCCAGAAGCAATAGCCAACTGCACACATTTTATGGTTCAAATAATACAGACACACATATACACTCACATGTTTAAACACAAATATAAAATCGACGTGTTGTGTAAGTTCAAGGGATAATTGCTATATGATTAAAAAATGGGTAACAAAAACTGGGAAACCAAGTGAATGTGTTCACTGCATCTGTTATGTTTGTCAGGGAAAAGTGAAGAACCAGCAGCTTCAGTCTCTTACTCAACAAATGCAAATAATTACAACTCAAGCTCAGGAGTCACGTTTTCCTTTCATTTAGTTATTAAGTATGAATTTATCTTCTTGGAACTTGATGTTTCTTGCAGAATATGATGGAAAAATTGGCATCACTTAAAATAGAGTGGCACTAAATAATGAATATTTCTCTATAAAATAATAATAAATAGGAGGTTATACAGCTCTAAAAAATGTATTAATAATAGCTGTCAACAATTACTGTCCCCAGTGACCTGACTGGAGAGATAATGATGAAGTGAAGTCAGCCAGAAAGAATTTAGCATAGTATGCTTTACGATTTTATTTGTAAACCCAGAGTAGTGTCAGAGTGTAGATATGGAGGAATGGATAGATGGAGAAATCTTGGACACGTGGAACAGGAAATGAGAAAGCAGACAGTCTAGGAGACTTTCATTATTGCCTTTCCCAAGGAACTTGTGGATGAAGGGGAGGGGACATACAGGTAAAAAGCAATTACAGAATTATAACAGACATTGGTAAATATTTGGAGACACAAGGTTACTTTTGTTTCTCTTTTCGCTCCCTCAGATGAGACGCCGACCAACAATTCACAGCTTGGTAAGATAACTAACATATATCGAAAATGAAAGTATAATTTTTAAAAATGTTAAGTATTTTTTGGTAATTAGTTGCAAAACTGTCATCACCTAAATATAATGAGCTCTGGCTTTTCAAGTTTATTGTATTTTAAATAACAATTCACTGAGAATTTCTGAACTCATATGCAATCTGTTGGTCAATTTTTATAGCATATTATAAATGAAATTTTTGGCTACTCAGGGGATACCAGGCCTCTAAATTGTACAGTCCTTTGGGCTTCCCTGGTAGCTCAGATCGTAAAGAATCTGCCTGCGATGCGGGAGACCAGGTTCAATCCCCAGGTCAGGAAGATCCCCTGGAGAAGGGAATGGCTACCCTATCCAGTATTCTTACCTGGAGAATTCCATGGACAGAGGAGCCTGGCAGGCCTACAGGCCATGGAGTCACAAAGAGTTGGACATGACTGAGTGACTAACACTATTGGGTAATGAATTGAATTCAAATAAATTGTAGCATAATCTGATGCTATTACTGTAGCATAGTGTGATGCTATTATTCTACAAGATACTGCTGACAGATGCTTTGCATGCATAAGTTTGGTTAAGTTAAGATAAATCTGATATTGGACCTTCCCATTGAGTGTGTTTATTACTTGCAGGTTCTCCGAATGAACCTCCTTTTCAGCTGAACGCTGTCACCAGTGCCCTGATATCAGGAATGGTCATTCTGGGAGTCATGAGCTTTTCCCTTCTTCTGTGTTCACTGGCCCTGTTACATAGGAAGGCATCCACCAGTTTGGTGTTGAATGGCATACGAAACCCAGTCTTTGACTGACTGTCACAGGCCCCTGCTCTCGAGAGAGGGCTTCACTGACGCTACAGTGTGTGATTGCAGTTGAATGCCAGCCAGCATTTGATATTTGCAGATAGATTTCAGTGTAGCTTGTTAGCATAACAATAGTGAGAGAATTTTGATAATATTACTTTTGTCACTTATGTTTGTGGTCAACCCTATTTGTATGGTACCTCTGGGCATACTGACAATAAGCAAACAACATTCAGGATTTAGATCTTACAAGATCTGTCATTATTTCATTTCATTTCAATTTTCTTTTGATTATTGATTTTGGAGGGAAAAGGTGGCCATAGGAAAAAAATTGTTGCATTTTACCCCCTAAGTATTAAAAACCATTGTAATGGCACTTAGATTTGCATATATAGTCCTGAAATGAAAGTTGTTTTCTGTTTTATTCAGGTAACTGCAGCTTGGGGATAGGTTTTAATTGGATTAGCCGATTTGGACACCTGAGATTTAATTTCCCATTCTATGACCTCTTACCTTTTGGGGTGATTTCCATGTCTGAAAACATATATTAAAAAAACAAAAATAAAAACTTGGGTAATGTATCCTAACCTGGAGGGAGCATCCATTTGTGCAGCAAACAGTAAAAGTAGTTGTTAGCCTCTAAAGGATACTAAGTGACACTTGGTCATTATTCGTCTGGTGGAAGAAGCTATGATCAGTTTTCTCCTGGTTCAAGCGAGAACATCAGCACGTGTTCACTCTGCTCCCAGGTAAACCCCTCAGCTGCTTCTGCAGCTGTGGAACAACTGCAGATTATTCTTAATTCAGGAACCATCATACGGGAAAACAAACAGTAATTGTGGGAGAGGACACTGTCCCCACACACAAGCATAGTGTTCCTATGCGGGTTTTTAACAACCTAGGTTCCTTTCTTTCCCTAGAACAAAGAGGAAATAGGTTAAATGTGTTTTGCAGAACTTTGCTGGGGTCTCCATGGGGGAAAAAAATGTTTATTTTCTTATAAATTTCTCATGTAGAGAAAACATATAGTCTGGAGGAGGCCTACTTTTTCAGAAATAGTATTTTTCTCTAACAGTAAACTACAAGAAGCATTTTATTTTTATCAGTTTTGGAAAAAGTTTTAAAAAGCCAAATTTTAAACCTATATTCTTACAGAAAAAAATCAACTTTTCCTTTGTCTAATTTATTCATGCAGTGGAGCAGATAAAACAACTCAGTGATAAACACCAAAACCTAGCATGTGCAGCTACTAAAAATGCTGTTTTTAACTGTAAAAACTGCTGTAGAGACTAGTTGCTATTTAATATTTGTGACCCATTATTCAGGACTCAATTTTACCAAACAAGTTTGTGATGCAAAGCACTGTGCAAGTTTAGATTTGTTTCAAATGAAGTTCCTATGCGCTGAAGTTAATAATTAAATCAGTTATCAAATCAAAAAACACCTTTTCTCCAATTTTCCTGAACAGTTCAGAAAAAAGTATTTATATTACACTAATTAGCTATAGAGTAATAACTGCCTCAACTTTCTCTTTCAAGGAATAGACACAGGGGGAAGTGGGATCTAGAAAGTCTCTGGATAATTTCTTCAATATAACAAAGTCTAAGTCTTAAAAAGCCAATCTCCTCTTCCTCATGTTACTTCAAAATAACTTCAAAATGATTGAAGTAACCATTCTGAACTTTGTATGTATTAGCAATTTATTTACTAATATAAAGGGAAAAATCTTACAAAAAATCATGAACCATGCTATTTATGTGACCCTCCATGTACATGGATAGCATTGAAATATTCTGGTAAATCTGTTTCAGATACTGTAAGTGACTTGCTATTGATCTAAGTATTAAATCCCATGAATAGGACATAAACCTGCAGTTATATGTAGCATTTAGTTATACTGAATATTCCAGTTATTATAGTGTGAAAACCTTACAAAATATGTGCAAATATTCCTTCAGTTTTAATACCTCAAACTGTTTTTTGCACTTCAGGGGTAAGGTGTGATGACATGTAAAAGATGATTGTTTAATAAAATAATTGTAAATGAATATCTTTTAAAAAGTGACTTTTTTGTTGGGTGGTTTTTATTTTTTTTAAAGATATATTTCTTATGTTGTTTTTAAGTTATAATGGAAATATATTGTGTCCAACTCTCAACATTCTATTCCTGCTTTTACAAACTTTAAGAAAGATTAAACTTGAAATAAGCTGTCTAACGCAACAGGGAAGGGCAGTAACTCTAGGTGAGATGAAGCCTGCCCTCTCCACCCTGAGCTTCAGCAGCCCTGTGTTGGGAGCATATTCATGAGATCAGCCGAGGGTAAAGAAGCACTTTACCTTGAGTTTGAGCTCTGATTAAAACAGCCTATGGTTTTTTTTTGAAATTCTGAGGGGAAAGTGAAAACCAGAAAGACAGGAACTCAGCTTCAGCCCAGAGTTGCATAGTCTCTCATGACAGTTCTGTCAGGGTCTGGCTGTCATTCCTTGTTTTGGAATATGACATAGAGCTGAGGAGAAATACTTTTCCTCACTTAGGGAGAATCCAATCTTACAGAAGTGAGTACTTCTCTGGGTCCTCATGTATTGCCAATTAGCTTTGGAAGCAGCACAGACATCATGGTCCATGAAGGAGCATTATTCCCTCTGGAGAATGTAAGGCAGAGAATTTCTAGAAGTTAGAAAAGAGCAGGAGAGAAGTATATGGGAGACATTTGTTTGCAAACACACATGAGGCATAGTCTGAAGGATTCTCAGAGCACTTGGCAGGAGAGAGCTATAACAGGATGGAGAGCCTTCTGTCAAGGCAATGGGGGATATAAGGCTAGCACACATTTGCTTTCATTTTATATTTATAAGGGAAATAGCAAGCTGACCATAGATCAATTGCTTTCAAAAATGAAGTTCCTCAATTATTTATGAGTGGGGAGACATTTAATACAAAACAATCCAAATCTGTAATTTAAGAAAATATATACTTGGGTAGTAAACAAAACAAATACCAGGATTAGCTGATGTTTTAGGGTTCTCCAGAGGAAAAGAACAAATACGATGTATGTATATAAAGAGATTTATTTTAAGGAATTGGCTTTCATTATTATGGAGGCTGACAAGTCCCAAGATTCCAAAGGGCAAGATGGAGACCCAGGTGAGCTGATGATGTGTTTCCAGTCTGAAAGGCAGCAGGCTCAAGCCCCCAGAAGAGCTCTTGTTTCAGTTCTAAAGGAAGGACTAAACCGGAGTTCCAGTTAGAAAGGCAATCAGGCCTCCCTGGGCCTTTCAGGGAGGAATTGCTCCTAGTCATGGGAGAGATAGACTTTTTGTTCTATACTGATTTTCAACTGAATAAATAGGGTCCAACTCACATTAGGGAGGGCAGTCTGCTTTACTTGTGTATTCAAATAGTAGGTCTCATCCAGAAACATCCTACAGACACACCCAGGGTAATGTTTGACCAAATGTCTGGGCAAGCCGTGGCCAAGTCAAATCGACACAAAATGAACCATCACAGCTGGTAAGGTTGCAAACACACCATCAATATGTGTCACACTACTAAAAGAGAACACGTCCTAATGTTCTCTTTTTAGGGAGAACTAAGGAAATGAATAAATACAAATATCACACAGTTTGATAATCTTCACTTGAAATTATTTTGAAATATTTAATGTCTTGAGGTAGGGGCTTGTGAACAGAGGGTCCTCTTTCATCTTAGCTAAAAATATGGATCAAATAGAGAGAAAAAAAGGGCCACAAGTTGGTGGGCAGTAATGTGCTTGAAAATTATGCTGAATTATCTCCCTCCCCTTATCAGGAGAAACAGAGCAGAAGAAGACCTGGCATCAAAGTACTGATTGGATCTACATCTTGCAGGCTTGGTATTGAGGGTGCTGGTAGCCAAGGAGTGGATTGAGTGAAGTCATCAGCAGTGACAACAGGCCAGAAGCACTAAACAATGTAAAACAGCAAAGCAGAGATAACAGGAGCAAATGCAACAAGGAAGTTGCTGAAACCTGGGAAGAGAGGCAGCTTCTCAGAGGGTATGAGTTCACTAAAAGTGAAAATGTTAGTTGCTCAGTCATGTCCCACTTTTTGGGACCCATAAACTGTAGCCCACCAGGCTCTTCTCTCCGTGGAATTCTCCAGGCAAGAATACTGGAGTAAGTAGCCATTCCTTTCTCCAGGGGATCTTCCTGAACTAGGGATTGAACCTGGATCTCCGGCATTGCAGGCAGATTCTTCACCATCTGAGCCACCAGGGAAGCCCATGAGTTCATTGGTAGAAGACAAAAAACAAATCTCTGGGAATTGTTACCCATGTTCCTCATGATAGTGACTTGTCTCCTCCAGAGGCTCAAAGGAAGTAGAAACTTGATAAATATAAATTATGCTTTCATGTTTCTGAGAATACCTTGCCTGATACCTTATAAAAAGCACTAGTCTCTACAAATTTGAATAACACAGGAGAACCAAGATAGCCTTGATTAATACCACTTTTTGCTTAGATAGAAAAGAGGGAATTTGTTTTGGATTCTAGACATAATATTTGGAAATCTCTGTTCAATAAACTTCACTTAAAAAGTGCTTTGTATTCTTGGCAAAGTGAAATTGAGAACTCAGATTGTTTTCTGCACAGTTCAAACCTCCAGTTCCTTTTTGACCTGAGTATCTGGCTATTTTTTGTTTTACTTAAATTGCCAACATAATTACCTCAATTTTCTCTTCCATTTTTCATGTTGAAAAGAGAAGTGACATCATTATATGGAAGTTTAGTCAAAGGCAACTTGGCCCAATGTTGAGGTTAGTTTTCATCAGGAGGTTAGCTGTTTTGGGCTTCCTTGATGGCTCAGATGGTAAAGAATCCACCCGCAATGCAATGAGACCCAGGTTTTATCCCTGGGTTGGGAAGATCCCCTGGAGAAAAGAATGGCTACCCACTCCAGTATTCTTGCCTGGAGAATTCCATGGACAGAGGAGCTTGGCAGGCTACAGTCCATGGGGTCGCAAAGAGTCAGACACGACTGAGTGACTGAACTGATAACTTTTTTAGCAATGCCCAAAGTGGAATCCATTACTAAATAATCCTGCTGGTTTGGCTAATCCATTAACACTGGAAGATCCTGGGAGAGTTTGGGTTTGACAATTTCAGGCAACTCTTATAAAGGTCCTGAAGCTATTTTTCCCTTAATTCTTAGTTTTCTAACTTTAGAAATTATTAACCACTTAGGGATTAGAACTGATTTTATTTTAAAAGCTATTGATTTGCTAGTATATATTTTGTTGTTCATAAACTGAGATGGCAGAGAATAAGGCAGAGTGCCCACTGAGAGAGAACTGAACAGATTTTATCTCTTAAATTCTCTAAAGATAAGTCACAATTTGTTTTTGCATCACTCTCAAACTCAAAACACAATATGGAACAAAGGTTATTCACTATTTCTCACTAAAAGATTTTTCAATATTTTAGTTTTGATACTGCCTTCTTTCCAGCTTGTCAACAGATCCATAATGAGAATTTCTCTTATTTCACACTCCATAATCCCTGGTCTGTAGCCCTTGTCCTATGGTCCAAAATGGAAAAAAAGGTCCAAAAATAGAGATAAAAGGTATACACACACCATAAATACTTTAAGGAGATTTCATGATAGCTACCACAGGACAGTTTCATTATTTCACTGGTTGGAACTTAGTCACAAGGTCACACTACCAACACGGGTGTCTCAGAAATGTACTGTGGGTGTTCATGTGCCCAGCTGTCAACAGAGGATCTGACTTAAGCCTATGTTCCTAAAATAGTGTCATTATTCACTCACAGCTTTAGAACATTAGATATATTGATGTATGTACAAAGACTTTAATCACCATTATTTTTAATAAAAAGTGTTTTGTCTATATTATTGAGATAATTATATCAATTCTTGACTTTATTTCATCTACTGAAAAAAAAATTCTTTGTATGTAATCTAATTAACATATAGGAAGAAAACAAAAATCCAAACCTTTCTGAGAGACAATGGAAATGCAACTACTCTATTTATTCTAAAACAATTCTAACGTTTTACTCAACATACAAATGGTCTGCAAAGTACTTAAGATTATACAATGCAAGACACCAAGCAAATTTGGGGAACTTAGCATTCTATTGACAACAATAAATGAGCTGTCTGACTTGTTTTTCATTTGTGCATTTGTTTTTTCCCATATCACTAGTGTTCATTATGGTCACACAGCCAGGCTCACAATGAAACTGAGTTTATGCTCTGGGAAATGCTGGAAAGCACCATCTTCATTATGTCAACAATGAAAATTATGTTTGTCCATGTTCTCTGGAGCTGGTGGCTGAAATGTCTGAAAACAACATCCAGGCATTTTCCCTTTCACTCGGGGAAAAATATACCCACCGACATTATTATTACCATTAATTTTACTAATAATCTGTTTCCCCTTTGCCCTTTAGGACTGAGAAAAACTGCATGTACCGAATGCTATTTGTACATAAAGTCATTTTCCAGAATAAGTATAATTTCACAGCTTGTCGATTCTTGAGAGAAATGGCTTATAAAACATTATCCCCTTTAGCTGAATACTACTCATATTTTGTAATGAACAAATAACCATTTTCTGTGCATTTTTGCCTTAGCCTGTCACCTCATCAGAACCCTGAAAATTGCTTTGTTGTTGTTGTTCAGTCACTAAGTTGTGTGCCACTCTTTGGGACCTCCTGGACTGCAGCATGCTAGGCTTCCCTGTCCTTCACTATCTCTCAGAGTTTGCTCAAACTCATGTCCATTGAGTCAGTGATACTATGTGACCATCTCATCCTCTGTCACCATCTTCTCCTTTTGAGTTCAGTCTTTCCCAGCATCAGAGTCTTTTCCAATGAGTCAGCTCTTCCCATCAAGTGGCCAAAGCATTGGAACTTCAGCTTCAGCATCAATCCTTCCAGTGAATATTCAGGGTTGATTTCCTTTAAGATTGACTGGTTTGATCTCCTTGCAGTCCAAGGCACTCTCAAGAGTCTTCCCAGCACAACAGTTCGAAAGCATCAATTCTTTGGTGCTCAGCCTTCTTTACGGTCCAGCTCTTACATCCATACATGACTATTGGCAAACCAGAACTTTGACTATATAGGTCTTTTTTGGCAAAGTAATGTCTCTGCTTTTTAATGCACTGTCTAGGTTTGTCATAGCTTTTCTTCCAAGGAGCAAGCATCTTTTAAATTTGTGGCTGCCGTCACCATCTGCAGTGATTTTGGAGCTCAAGAAAATAAAATCTGTCACTGTTTGCACTTTTCCCCCATCTATTGACATAAACTAAGATGCCATGATCTTAGTTTTTTGAAAGTTTTTCAAAAGCTTTCACTCTGCCAGCTTTCACTTTGCCAGCTTTTTCACTCTCTTCTCTCACCCTCATCAAGATGCCCTTTAGTTCCTCTTCACTTTCTGAGAGGAGAGTGGTATCATCAGCATATCTGCAGTTGTGCATGTTTCTCCTGGCAATCTTGATTCCAGCTTGAACTTCATCTAGCCAGCATTTAACATGTTGTACTCGGCACAAATAAGCAGGGTGATAATATACAGCCTTGATGTACTTCTTTCCCAATTTTAAATCAGTCCATTGTTCTAACTGTTGCCTCTTGACCTGTCTTTAGGGTAGTCAATGAAGTAGAAGTAGCTTTTTTTTTTTTTTTAAATTTCTTTGCCTTTCCTATGATCCAAGGGATGTTGGCAATTTGATCTCTGGTTCCTCTGACTTTTCTATATCTAGCTTGCATATTTGGAAGTTCTGGGTTCACGGACTTCTGAAGCCTAGCTTGAAGGATTTTGAGCATTACCTTGCTAGCATGTGAAGTGCAATTGTACAGTAGTTCGAAGATTCTTTGGTGTTGCCTTTCTTTGGATTTGAATGAAAACTGACATTTTCCAGTCCTGTGGACACTGCTGATTTTCCAAATTTGCTGGCATAATGGATGTAGCACTTTAACAGCATCATCTTTTAGGTTAGAAATAGCTCAGCTGGAATTTCTTCACCTTTTAGTAGCTTTGTTCCTAGTAATGCTTCCCAACCGTTCACTTGACTTCATACTACAGGATGTCTGGCTCTAGCGGAGTGACTACACCATCCTGGTTATCCAGGTTATTAAGATCTTTTTTGTATAGTTCCTCTGTGTATTCTTGCCACCTCTTCTTAATCTCTTCTCCTTCTGTTAGGTCCTTCTGTCCTTCTGTTAGTTACCCTTCTGTCCTATATTGTGCCCATCTTTGTTTAATGCTCTCCATGTCTTACTCAGTGTCCTTTGGATAGGGTGGCCAAGACTCCGTTATAAAAATAGCGGTTAGGTCTGAATTCCTGCACCTTTGAGGGAAAAGGCTGTAGCAGCTTTCCTGCATTAACTCATGAACTCTTTGAGTTAAAATTTTTAAAACAGAGATCTTTTCTTAAAATGTCAACCAGTGACAGTATCTTCATATATACCCAGAGGGTTTGAAATAATGCCTTGACTACTACATGGTTTTTCCTACATTGGTAACTGCAGAGTTCAAAGGGATCACATCTTGCCTCAGCTAAAAATCATCGTGTTTTTTTTTTTTTCTTGGAATGGGATTCAGAGAATTTGGGAGACCCAGGGGCGCGGGGCGGGGCGAGGCCGGGCCGCTGGGCACCGGGCATGCTGGTGCCCACACAGGAGAGCTGCTGGGAAGAGGGTAGAGTGCAGCTGCTCTGTGCATCAAGGGGGGCAGACAGCCGACTTGAGGGACACATTGTTTGCCGTATGGCGTTACCAGACTGCCATCTTTACAGACGCCAAGGAGTTAGACGTCATATAGAAGCTGCAGCGCATCTTGAAGGACACCCTCAAGCCGCTGCCAGACTGCACCAGCTTCTGGATGCCCGTGAGCGTGGCTCTCAGGCCAGCCTCTGTGGGACTAGCCTTCCGGGCAGATGGAGCATTTGAGGTCCTATGCATGGAGCCCTTCCTTCTCCAGCTCAGCTGAGCTGCGGATGTGATCACTCAGGAAGCAGCGCCAAGGAACAAACAAGCTGCGCAGTGAGATCCCTCACCACTCCTTCCACCTACCAACACCCACGTTCCGAGCCTCCCCGCCCCCCCCCCCCCCCGTGTGCATAAAAGAAATTTGGGTGTCAAAAAAAGAAAAAAAGAAAGATTATTCTCTTAACACCATCAGAAGAAAGAAAAATGTGTATCTTTTGCTCTTCACTTTAAATGACTTGCCCCAATATCTGAACTCGGTGCTAACTCTAAATGGAAGGCGAGAAGCAAAGAATAATGTGCTGTTTTAAATGTAGATGGAAGATAAGATGTTGGGGCTAAATTTTAAAACCACACCAAGATATATTCATTCCCCTCTCACATTTAAATAATGCTCACATTAAATAATTGTTCCAAAGGAACTGTCAAATGAAACAGTCAGTTATAGCTTTTCCTAGCTGAGCTCTGACAACCATAAAAGTCTAAGGCTTACAGTGAAGCTATGAAAATAATTTTTTAAAAAACTCATTTGCAAAACATGAGCAAAACCTTATTTCTATCTGATATTGGCAGAAAAATGAGCAAGTTCTACAATATTGATTAGGTGAAGCTTTCTAGATTATATTGATTATGCAGGGCTAGCTCAAGGAATCTAAACCATGTAGGACAAAATTGAGTTTTGAGGATCTATGCATAAATTGCAAAGACACAGGCATTATTGTTTTTAACTTTTATCTTAGATATCATCTTTATCTGTGCTTTCTATTCTCAGGGAAAATGTAGAATTGATTATGAAATGCAGAAGCTCTGCAAATCAGTACTTAGAGCTCCCTGGGGGCCTTACTTGAAGTCAAGAGATTGAGCATCTTGCTTGTAAAACAGGTTGCTATTTCCTAAGAGCTGATATCACATCATGGCCAACATTGGTCTGGAATAAAGAGAAATAAATTGGAAATTTACAATAACCCTAGAATGCTAGTCCTGGATGTATGATCCCCTGACCCTCACTTATCAGAAATGGAATTTCTCAGAACCCAGTCCTCCATTATGTATAGCATTTTGACTCAAATGTTTACAATTACCCATCATTTATAATTACCAGGGCTGATTCAGAACTGGCTAGGCAAGTGTGTACCTTCTCTCTCATTTCTCCTTGCTTATTATCTATGCTTAGTATTTTATATGCTTAGTGAATCTGAACATTCCAGATTGAGAAGGATGGTTCTTTGGTCAAAAAAGTCCACATCCCTGAATTCCTCTGTACCATATTCCTTAAGAACAGAGAATGCTCCAGAATATGGAAAGTTTTTATTTTCTAGATTGTGTTGATTTGGTCTCTGCTGCTGCTAAGTCGCTTCAGTCGTGTCCAACTCTGCGACCCCATAGATGGCTGCCCACCAGGCTCCCCCATCACTGGGATTCTCCAGGCAAGAACACTGGAGTGGGTTGCCATTTCCTTCTCCAACACATGAAAGTGAAAAGTGAAAGTGAAGTCACTCAGTCGAGTCTGACTCTTAGCGATCCCATGGGCTGCAGCCCACCAGGCTCCTCCATCCATGGGATTCTCCAGGCAAGAGTACTGGGGTGGGGTGCCATTGCCTTCTCCGATTTGGTCTCTAGAAATATTCTATAGTAGAAGAAAATAGGCAGACCTGATTCAAATCAGTTGTAACTTGTTTGCTGTATGATCTTGAGGGAGTCATTTAGCTTCTTTGAACTTCAGATTCTTTCTCTATGAAAGTGAAGATTCTTATACCAACTTTTTGGGTTAATTTGAGGACTAGGGATAATCTGAAGTGAAAGTCATTCAGTCGTGTCCAACTCTTTGGGACTCCATGATCTGTAGCATGTCAGGCTCCTCCTTCCATGGAATTCTCTAGGCAAGAATACTGGAGTGGGTTACTATTTCCTTATCCAGGGGAATCTTCCCCACCCAGGGATTGAACCCTGGTCTCCTGCATTGTAGGAAGACTCTTTATTATCTGAGCAACCAGAGAAAGGCCTGCTACTTGGAAGACATTAGACCCTCCACTTAACTTGATTTCCCCTTCCTTTTGCATCTTTGTTGGCTATTATTGTGATTTCTGACTTAATTTTGTTTCTAGTAGGGTGGTGGGAAGTTAAGAGCATGGGCTGCGGGTCAGTATACATGGGTTTGAATCCCAGTTCTGAAACATATTTGTGTTTTCGTCATGTGTACAATGTGAAAAATAATACTGTTTACCTTAACAAGGGAAGGGAATACATGAATATAAGGTGCTTTTCAAATGACTGACAGGTAGTAAGCAAGCCATTAATGTTAGCTATTACTTTTAACCTCATTCCTCAGCCTGTTGTGATTTCCCTTTTATTCATTATTCTGCTTGTACCATGAAAATAGTACTTTAGTGAAAGAAATCATCTGTTCACTCATTCATTCAGCAATTATTTTTGAAGATCTACTGTGTGAAAGGACTACAGCAGCAATAGATTGCTGCCTCAATCTGTCTGTTCAAAATCTGTTTTTAAAGACAGATTTGAATTTACCACTTACTTCTTCTCCAGGTCTCCAGGTTAGTTTTCTAATCTGTAAAACATGGATAATAATAATTCTTTCTGTATCCATGTTATAGTGTTGTAAATAAAATGAGATAGTAAATGAGATTCCAAAAACTGAAATGAGAAGCCTCAAGACCTTACATATATAATCAAATCATATACACTTTGCCAAATAATATAGAATCAGGATAGAATAATACAACTACTGCTCCCCCTTTCCAAACACACCTCCCAGCTTCCTACTTGTATTTTCTTTAACAATCTTCGGGCTCTTAGTAGGATGAGATGAGTGAGAACAAACTATTTAACAAGTGTTCAGTTCAGTTCAGTCGCTCAGTCGTGTCCGACTCTCTGCGACCCCATGAATTGCAGCACGCCAGGCCTCTCTGTCCATCGCCAACTCCTGGAGTCTACCCAAACCCATGTTCATCGAGTCGGTGATGCCATCCAACCATCTCATCCTCTGTCGTCCCCTTCTCCTCCCGCCCCCAATCCTACCCAGCATTAGGGTCTTTTCCAATGAGTCAACCCTTCGCATGAGGTGGCCAAAGTATTGGAGCTTCAGCTTCAACATCAGACCTTCCAATGAACATCCAGGATTGATCTCTTTTAGGATGGATTGATTGGATCTCCTTGCAGTCCAAGGGACTCTCAAGAGTAAAATTCAGTAAAATTTAACAAGTGTAAAATACAGTAAAAGGCCAAATTCACAAGATTTTCCTCTTTTTCTAAAACTTAAAGCTCTAGACAGTACTGTAAATGTGTTGTATATAACCAAAGTTATTTGTTGGAAAGAAAGTTTATCTACCACTAAGATAACCCTCTGAGAACAAGGACTGGATTCTTGAGCCCTGAATGGCGTCCGAGTGTTGGGGAAAGTGCGGCTCCTTGCCTGCTCCAGGCTGCTGAACTGCAGGTGACGACAGATCCACTTTAGAGCCAAGAAAACTGGCGGTGATGAGGGCCCTTTCTCCCTCAGGGCTGTGATGACAGGGTCTTAAGTTTGACATGCTGCTTTTCAGACTCATTGTTGCTGAATCTTTGGGAACTCCCTGGACATCTGTTTGTCCATCAGGGCACACTTTTTTTTGTTATTGTCATCTTTCTTGACTGGGTTCTAATTCCTGACTTGTTCTCCATTTTCCTGACAGCCTGCATAGCACTTTTCTCTGCCTCTGCTCCTATCAGTTGCTACCAGGTCCTGTCCTGCTCTTAACTAGAATCATGAGCTGCATTGTTCCTGACCAAAGGTGTCACTAGTATTAGAAGGTTCCCCTCTGGGGACTCTTCTTTCACTTTTCCCCCATGGAATTGTACACCAGCCCAGATTATGTCTAACTCTGACCACGGTTTGATTTTTAATTTTAGATAGTTGGCCTTCAGGGGAGTCACTGCATGTGGGTTCTTAACCATGTGCATTTTTGGCTTATTTCTTTTACGCTGTAGTCTGTTGAGCAGTTGCAGAATCTTACAGCCTGGAACATGTGGATCAAGACAGGGAATCTATTGAGGAGAAAGAGTCATTTCAAACTTTCCTAAACAGCAATTTAGGAGACCCAGGCCATTCAAATCATAAAATTTCTAAGAAGGCAAGCAAAAATATTGTTAATTAAATGTTTAATCTTTATTATAGCTAGCATATTAATTTTAAGTAGTTTTAATTTATAGCACAATTTTATTTATGTGTGGCATGTAGTCTTTACAGTGTAGAGTGCCCTCTTGTATATTCAATGCATAAAGGAATGCTCATTTTATTGGGCTCTGAACATAATTTTAGTATTAAATATATGGAAGAATTTTATGCTTGTTTTTATGACATCATTGGCCTAAGCTAGCCTTACTTTTATGACAGTCTCTTGACAAGAACACAGCTCCCAATTTCAACAGTTTCTATGGGAAGATACATAAATACACTGTCTTTCATGAACATTTGCTTGTTTATAATTTCAATAAACCTAAAGGACAGAGACCTAGGTTTTCTTCTTTCTGTTAGAACTTTTTTCCTCCTTATTTTTCCCTTTTGGAATAATGATTTCCTTTCAGGTTATGTGATCATGCCATGTGGTGGTTGAACCTTTTACTGTGAATGAAACATTCATTTCCTGAGTTACTAAATTCTTAGGAAACTAACATTCTTAAGAATGCGTGTAAGTATGGGGGGTTGTTGTACATATAAATGTATTACAACCAAGAAAAGAATCCTTAATTAGAAAGCAATTTCATTTTAAAAGAAAGCTATTGGAATAGAAAATAAAAGTTGATTTAAACCATATCTGTCTTTTATTGTTGGCACTTTAGCTGTTCTTCTCTCAGTATATTTTAGTTCACAGTCTTGTTCAGAGACCTAGATTTTATTTGGCCAGTGAGGCTGAAAACCCTCTCCCTGGTCATCTGGAACAAGATGGAATCTGACAAATGTAGCTGCAGTGCATAATATCCTCAACAACACTGAACATCTGGTGGTTGATAACAAAGTAAGTTGTACCCAGGGTCTTAGGTAACATACAAAGTAGTAATAATTGGTGATATACCAGAAAGAATATTGAACAAGAAGTTGAGAGACTGACATTCACTTTGGCAAATCGTAATTTCTATAAAATTCCATTTGATCCCTTATTGTTGTGCTTTATTAATTTCCTGTTGGAAATGCAATCAGCATTTCTTCTACTTCATGTGTCAAACTACTTTAATACATTAACATTTTAACGAAACTGATATAATTACATGTGGAAATATACGCATTGTAACCTTAAGTTGTCTGTCCTTGGAGAGAGGGTAACTGTTAAGCCTAACTATGAAGAAGAAGAAAAAAAAAAAAAGCCTAACTATGAAGTCTTAAGTTAAGCAAGCAATAAATATAATATGATATTTTAAAACTCCCATCTTCAGACTTTATATAATAAACTATACATGCTAGAATAATAAGATCTTATAAACAGCAAACATCTAATCATCTTTTGTTTGTACTTAAAAGCTTTTAATTTTATGTCAGTTGTTGTCATTATATATTGTAAGAGGCAAATCCTCAAAACTATCTTTTTATATGAATGAAAAGTGATATATATTGAGAGACTATTTCATTTCATCCATGTGCTGTTCATTTCAATCCAGAGTTAGCAAATATTTCATATGCATACAGTGAATCTCTTATAGTCCAATTTTAAGGTTGTCAGGTATTCTGATTTCAATCTGACTTGACCAATTAAAATTGCAATTTAAATGGTTAGATTCTACCATTAGGTTTTTAATTATCTTCAATTCTATCAGAGTGCTTCCAATCTTTTGTAGCAGATTCATATTCTGCTTTATCAAAAAGACAATACTCTAAATAGGCTTTTTCCTCTGCCAGTGATTTCTTTCTCTGCAAAGAAGGAGTTTTAACACATACTGTTGTTTATTTCCTCTCTTACTCCAGGACAAATTTATATATAAAATAAGTAACACACCATACAAAGGAAAGACAAGATGAGAAACGTGGTAATATTTACCTTGTGAAAAAAGATATTCATAATTTCTTTAATATATGTGACTGAGCGTGTTTGTCGTTTTAACGAGGAACCGTAAGCGTTCATAATAGTATGACTCTCCACTGTTAAGCCCTCCTTTGTGTAGGTCATTTCAAATACTGCCTCACTCTAGAGAACATAATTATGTAATTAAATGAAATACATAGAAAAAAAGAAATCTTCACTTAGTGGCCTCTGCTTTCAAACACGACATAGAATAAAATCGTAGAGAATCCATCTGAAGTGTACACATGTACACTTATATAAAAATATACTGTAAAAGATGTAGCAATAGAAATTTACATTCTTTTTCTTGATGCTATCACCAGGCATTTCTGGGCAAGTCGTTAATTGCTTCATGCCATCAAGGACCATTTAGTGGACTGAAGCAATAACATTCTAAGTGGCCTCACTGGCTGGAAAGATTTGTTAGGCTCCAGAAGAAACCCATGATAGTTTATACAGGAGTGCTAAAAGTCAGGCATGCTGGAAATGATTTTGTGACTGCATATAATAACTTTGAGAATATGAATGTTATTATATGCGAAAAGGTGATTAAAGGAAAATGGTTTTCTTTCCTTGATGCTTGAGGATTTTTGACGTAACCAATGTCCAAAAGTGAAGGTGACTCTATTATAATGCTACAGTATCTTGGCAGAAAAGCGTCCCATTATTTGTAAACCCTTTTAATCAAAATCTAGTGTGACAAGAGATTGCCAATTTCTCTAAATGGGATCTGTTGCCATTATAATCAATTCCGACAAGCTCCTGGCTCATTTTTAAAAGGATGTACTGTTTATCCTTGAATCAAATAACCTGAAAAAAGCCAAATTAAATTTTTTATAAGATCTGCATATCTTACATAGGAAATCCATATATAAGCAAAGAGTTTGCTTCTGTGCCTGTCACTGACTGGTATTATGGAAGGTACTACAAGCTAAAGTGGTTGACAGCTTTGGGTTCAGGCAAATCTTAGGTCTGCCACTTGCCAGCTATGTGATCTTACACAAACTTCTTAATATCCCCTAAACCTCAGTTTCCTCATCTGTGAAATGAGGTGACCACATGTAGTTGTGAGGATTAAATGAGATTGTCTAATACAAATTTTGAACATAGGACCTAAGACTTAGTGTGTCCTAAATCCTATGTTTCTGGTGATGATGGTGAATAGCTTTCAGCTCAAACTGAAGTTCTTTGATAGTTTGCCCTTTGTCCATATTCAAGCAGTAGTCAGACCCTTTAATTCAGCCTCTACAATAACTCATGCGTGCATGAGTACACGCTAAGTCGCTCAGTCATGTCTGACTTTTTGTAACCCCATGAACTGTAGGCTGCTAGGCTCCTCTGTCCATGGGATTATCCAGGCAAGAATACTGGAGTGGGTTGCCATTTCCCACTCCAGGGGGTCTTCTCGACCCAGGGATCCAACCCACATCTCCTGCATCTCCTGCATTGGCAGGTGAATTCTTTACTACTGAGACACCTAGGAAGCTCACGATATCTTATATCTATGCTTTATTTTTTGTCCTAGCTTTCTGCTCTGTATCAGCCTGTATTCAAATGAGAGTGTGTGCAAGAGAACTTTATAAATTCTAATACACTAAAGAATTATTGGCTATTTCTAATATTTTATGCAACTTCTCAGAACTATAGTAATTTATTAACTGGTATATCTGCCACTAGTCACTTCACATTCTAATCCATTCTTAGCAGTGCTACCATAGGTATGTTTTGCAGCATTTCTTTTTAGTTCACTACCTTCCTCAAATACTTTATGTCTCCCCTAGGGGTGATAGATGTCTTCCTCTGAATTTGTTCTAACATTGTCTTATATGAATAGTTAACTGATTAAGTAGTTTTAATATTTAAAGATTTATATTTATTGAGGTATAATTGAGATATAACATTATATTCATTGATAAATACTTAGGATATTTCCATATCTTGGATATTGTAAATAATGTTTCAGTGAACATGGAGGTACACATATCTTTTTGAGTTAGTGTTTTTGTTTTCATTTGGATAAATACCCAGAATTGGAATAGCTGGATCATATGGTAATTACATTTAAAATTTTTTAAGGAACTTCCTTGCTATTTTCCATAGTGGCTGCACCAATTTACATTCTATTATGTACCTAGTAGTTGATTCTTTAATTGGATAAATATTTATTGAAAAAAATTTTTGTATGCTTTCTCTCTGTACTGAATGATCTATTACTCTCTTGACTACTTAAATTCCTATCCTCCAAGGCTCTACTTAAAACTTTCTTTTTAAATTTAACTTTCTTGCATTTCTCAGGTGGGAATCAACCTCTTCTTTACCTGTTCTCCATTTTCTAGACTCTATTTATATTCACCCTTTCATCTTAGTTTGCCATTTATGAGTTAGTCTGAGAAGTCTGGAGGACAAGGACTGGGTTATTTTCCCTCAACCCTCCACAGTGCCTTGTGTAACATCTTTCACAAGGAAGGTGCTAAATTAGGAGAAAAAGCATTGTCTTTTTCTCTATAGATGTATTTGCTAATAGTAACCCGCAGTAAAGGAATAGAGGAACAAAAGATGGAGCAACAGGCAAATAGAAGGAAAAAAATCTCCCAATAGCCCCCTAGAGGAGATAGAGATTGGCTTTGATGCTTCCTTCTCTTTTTTCATGTACTCCTCTTAGTCTGTATGTTATTTTGATATTTGCTTTAGCCAGAATTCGCCAGGATAAAAGTGGTAGGCAAAGGTCACAGATGAAAGATGGAGGGAGAACAAAGTTTCTTCCCAAACCGAAGTTCTATTGTGGGCTGAATCTTTGTAATGAAGCGTCTTACTGAGACTTATGACACATCCTCACTGTCATACAGCAACAACAAAAAACATATCTATAACTCTATTTTTTTTTCCCATTTGATGACGACCTGTATTAGCCTGATGGGGTCAGTTTGGTATTCAGAGTAAGGTGAAAATTCACAGAACAACACGGCAGTTTCTCAATGGCCATTGTCCTCATTTTGTGCTCCTACCTCTACCTCAGTATTTTGTGGTTTCTCTTTAGCTCCAAATTGCTTTTTGTGTGTGTATGTGTGAGAGATGTAGAAGACTGAAAGATTCAGTTAGAAAATACTTTATTGGCCTTCCACACCACCATTGTGCAGGATTAGCAGTGTTTACCACATGTACCAATTAGGCAACATTGAGAGGATTGCTTCAGTCCTCTCAAATCTTCTTTTGTCCTTCATATAAATCACTGTGAACTCTGCAGAAGATGTAATGGGAAGAGTTATTTGGGAATCACAATACTGATAGCTCTGGGTAAGATACTGTTATAAATTTTTGTTGTACCTTTCATAGAGTAATTAACTAGATACAAAGCATTGTCCCTTTAAGAATTTTTAGATCTAGGGAGAGCCATTCATCTTTCTAAATAAATGAATGAAATTGGCCATCAGCTACAGTTGTGTCTCACCCTATGGACAATAAAGACTAGTCATCTTTATTGTGAGGAATGTAATATCTTCATCCTCCTGTTTTAAATTCCACTTAAATATAAGAATAGATGGACTGAAAGATAAAGAAAATGCATTCATCCTCAAATTAGCAATTATACTGGTTAAAACAATAAGTTTGTTGTTGGCAGATCATCTGACTGGCAAACTCTTAATAAACAGAGTGGAGAAAGCATTACCTCCCCACCCCCCACCCCATGTGTCAAAATGTTGTTCTGGGTTCCTTGGTTCCTGAAGTGGCCCTGTGATGATGACTTTCATTCTCCTGACATCGCATGAGTTTTACTTTGCATCAGATTGGGAAGAGAGATGTATTGAGTGCTTTTGTTTCTGTGACCAACTCCTCTCCTTTCATTAAAAGGTGCATTAAACACAGTTTACAGGGATATTCAAATCACAGAGGTTTTCTTTTTAAAGTTTTCCACTTGATAGAACAGAACAACCATATCAGAATACATTGCTATTTGTACTGAATCCACTGTTTCAGAAAGATATTGCCTGCAAAACTGCTGCTAGCAATAAAATGAATAAAATATCAATAGTGTGCTACAAGATACACACCAGATGTAACCAAGCTTTTCTGGAAACTATACCCACCAACAGGAGCTATGTGAGAAATTGGCCCTGAGCTCTTTCAGTCTCATAAACAGGACTCTAATTAGAATGCTGATAAATACTTCAACAACTAGCATACAGAGTTGGCATTCTATGGTTTAATTTATACAATTCTCCTGACGTTCTCTGGTAGGGAATGATAAACCATACTGCTAATAACAGGCTTTCATGAAAGCAATAATAACATTAGCCAAACTCTATTTACAAAATAATCGCATTAAACTTCAGTCATAAATATCCCTGAAAATGCTGAATTAGAATAGCATGGATAAATGCAATTGATAGATACTCATCTCATATAACTTTAAGTTTTTATTTTTAGACTCCTTGACTTTTTATCCCTTTCCTAAAATGCTTTACTGAAATCTGAAATATAGACTGATGTGGGCTTTACAGTCAGTCCTTTTAGTCTACTTTTGTTGAGATACACCAGACTTTTGCATATGTAGGAATAAGCCCCTTTATCACAATTATCAAAGTCTATAACCCAACCAGTAATGCTGAAGAAGCTGAAGTTGAAAGGTTCTATGAAGACTTACAAGACCTTCTAGAACTAACACACAAAAAAGATGTCCTTTTCATTATAGGGGACTGGAATGCAAAGTAGGAAGTCAAGAAACACCTGGAGTAACAGGCAAATTTGGCCTTAGAGTACAGAATGAAGCATGGCAAAGGCTAATAGAGTTTTGCCAAGAGAACGCACTGGTCATAGAAAACATCCTCTTCCAACAACACAAGAGAAAACTCTACACATGGACATCACCAGATGGTTGACACCAAAATCAGATTGGTTATATTCTTTGCAGCCAAAGATGGAGACACTCTATACAGTCAGCAAAAACAAGACCAGGGGCTGACTGTGGCTCAGATCATGAACTCCTTATTGCCAAATTCAGACTTAAATTGAAGAAAGAAGGGAACACCACTAGACCATTCAGCTATGACCTAAATCAAATCCCTAATGATTATACAGTGGAAGTGAGCAATAGATTTAAGGGACTAGATCTGATAGACAGAGTGCCTGATGAACTATGGACGAAGGTTTGTGACATTGTACAGGAGACAGGGAACAAGACCATCCCCAAGAAAAGAAATGCAAAAAGCAAAATGGCTGTCTGAGGAGTCCTTACAAATAGCTGTGAAAAGGAGAGAAGTGAAAAACAAAGGAGAAAAGGAAAGATATACCCATTTGAATGCAGAGTTCCAAAGAATAGCAAGGAGAGATAAGAAAGCCTTTCTCAGCGATCAATGCAAAGAAATAGAGGAAAGCAATAGAATGGGAAAGACTAGAGATGTCTTCAAGAAAATTAGAGATACGAAGGGAACATTTCATGCCAAGATGTGCTCAATAAAGGACAGAAATGGTAGGGATCTAACAGAAGCAGAAGATGTTAAGAAGAGGTGGCAAGAATACACAGAAGAACTGTACAAAAAAGATCTTCATGACCCAGATAATCACGATGGTGTGATCACTCACCTAGAGCCAGACATCCTGGAATATGAAGTCATGTGGGCCTTAGGAAGCATCACTAAGAACAAAGCTAGTGGAGGTGATGGAATTCCAGTTGAGCTATTTCAAATCCTCAAAGGTGATGCTGTGAAAGTGTTGCACTCAATATGCCAGCAAATTTTGAAAACTCAGCAGTGGTCAAAGGACTGGAAAAGGTCAATTTTCATTCCAATCCCAAAGAAAAGAAATGCCAAAGAATTGTCAAACTACTGCACAATTGCACTCATCTCACACCCTAGCAAAGTAATGCTCAAAATTCTCCAAGCTAGGCTTCAACAGAACGTGAACTTTGAACTTCCAGATGTTCAAGCTGGATTTAGAAAAGGCAGAGGAACCAGAGATCAAATTGCCAACCTCTGCTGGATCATCAAAAAAGCAAGAGAGTTCCAGAAAAACATCTATTTCTGCTTTATTGACTATGTCAAAGCGTTTGACTGTGTGGATAACAATAAACTGTGGAAAATTCTGAAAGAGATGGGACTACCAGACCATCTGACCTGCCTCTTTCTTTGCATACAGAGAAACCTGTATGCAGGTCAGGAAGCGACAGTTAGAACTGGACAGGGAACAACAGACTAGTTCCAAATAGGAAAAGGAGTATGTCAAGGCTGTATATTGTTACTGTGCTTATTTAACTTATATGCAGAGTACATCATGTGAAACACTGGGCTGGATGAAGCACAAGCTGGAATCAAGATTGCCGGGAGAAATATCAATAACCTCAGATATGCAGATGACACCACCCTTATGGCAGAAAGCGAAGAAGAACTAAAGAGCCTCTTGATGACAGTGAAAGAGGAGAGTGAAAAAGTTGGCTTAAAGCTCAACATTCAGAAAACTAAAATCATGGCATCTGGTCCCATCACTTCATGGCAAATAGACAGAGAAAGAGTGGAAACAGAGTCAGACTTTATTTTTCTGGGCTCCAAAATCACTGCTGATGGTGATTGCAGCCATGAAATTAAAAGATGCTTGCTCCTTGGAAAGAGAAGGTATGACCAACTTAGACAGCGTATTAAAAAGCAGAGAGATTTCTTTGTCATCAAAGGTCTGTCTAGTCAAGGCTCTGGTTTTTCTAGTAGTCGTATATGGATGTGAGATTTGGACTATAAAGAAAGCTGAGCACCGAAGAATTGATGCTTTTGAACTGTGGTGTTGGAGAAGACTCTTGAGAGTCTCTTGGACTGCAGGGAGATCTAACCAGTCCATCCTAAAGGAAATCAGTCCTGAATATTCATTGGAAGGACTGATGCTGAAGCTGAAACTCCGATACTTTGGCCACATGATGCGAAGATCTGACTCATTTGAAAAGACCCTGATGCTGGGAAAGATTGAAGGTGGGAGAAGAGTTGACAGAGGATGAGATGGTTGGATGGCATCACCGACTCAATGAGCATGAAGTGAAGTGAAGTGAAGTGAAGTCGCTCAGTCGTGTCCGAATCTTTGCGACCCCATGGACTGTAGCCTACCAGGCTCCTCTGCCCATGGGGATTCTCCAGGCAAGAATACTGAAGTGCGTTGACATTTCCTTCTCCAGGGGATCTTCCCAACTCATGGATCAAACTCTGGTGTCCCGCATTGCAGGCAGAAGCTTTACCCTCTGAGCCACTAGGGAAGCCCTGGGCATGAGTTTGGGTATACTCTGGGAGTTGGTGATGGACAGGGAGGCCTGCCGTGCTGCAGTCAATGGGGTGGCAAAAATTTGGACACGACAAGCGACAGAACTGAACTTACTGGACCAGATACAACCATTGATTTTATTATGTAGTTATTTATTTGGATTATATATATATATATATATTTGAAATATATGTGGATATATTTGAAATATAGCTGACGTAGGTGGAGCTAGTGATAAAGAACCTGCCTACCAATGCAGGAGACACACGAGATGAGGGTTCCTTCCCTGGGTTGGGAAGATCCCCTGGAGGAGAAAATGGCAATGTACTCCAGTATTCTTCTCTGGAGAATCCCATGGACAGAGGAGCTTGGCAGGCTACAGTCTATAGGGTCGCAAAGAGTTGGACACGACTGAGGCGACTTAGTGCACACACCATTGAAGCATAGCTGATGTACAATACTATATGTTACAGGTGCACAATATAGTGAGTCACGGTCTTTAAAGGTTATACTTCGTTTATAGGCAGGCTTCTCTGGTGGCTCAGATAGTAATAAATCCGCCTACAATGCGGGAGACCTGGGTTCGATCCCTGGTTTGGGAAGATCCCCTAAAGAAGGGAAGGGCTACCCACTCCAGTATTCTGGCCTGAAGAATCCCCATGGACAGAGCAGCCTGGCAGGCTACAGTCCATGGGGTCGTAAAGAGTTGGACACGACTGAGCAACTTTCATTCCATTTATAGTTATTATAAAATATTGGCCAAATCCCCTGTGTGGTACAGCATATCCTTGTAGCTCATTTTATACCTCATTTTATACCCTCTTACTGCCCCTCCACCCTTTCTTCTCCCCTTGGTAACCACTAGATTGTTCTCTATATCTGTGAGTCTGCTTCTTTTTTGTTATATTCACTAGTTTGTTGTATTTTTTTAGAGTCCACGTATAAGTGATAACATATGGCATTTGTCTTTCTCTGACTTATTTCACTTTTTGAACCTTACTTGTGTTGTACTCTTTCAGACTGCAAAGGATAGAAAGATATGGAAGTTTCTTTTCATGATATGAGTTTTTGGTCTGGATTCACATGGAGGAGTCATGGAAGTGTTGAACAATGTGTTGAACTTTGTTCAACAGATACATAATCAGGCCTCATGGAGAACTGGAACTTGGTAAGAATTAAAGCTGCTCTAGTGGTCCAACACTGGAGAAGGAAATGGCAACCCACTCCAATATTCTTGCCTGGAGAATTCCATGGACAGAGGAGCCTGTTGGGCTACAGTCTGTGGGGTCACAAAGAGTCAGACACGACTGAGTGACTAACACAGTGGTCCAACAATAATTCTAGTAATGTATTATCCCCATGTCAGTTTCACATTCTCTGTAATTCTTTCTCTACTCTGTTACTGCTATCGAGTGAGATCAGGCTACCTTCTGCTTTCATTTAAATATGGTTCCTCCTGTCTCATGGCTCCGGTTCATTGCAGACTCTCCACGTGTCTTTCCATCTGTGTTACTATACATTCTATGTTTATTATTTCTTATTCAAATTTATAAGGAGAAGGAATCTAATCAAGGCAGATTATTATGGTCCAGCAAGGAATACCTACAATAAGTAGATGTTTAAGACACACATCACAGACCAAGTCACTGTAGGGTTGAGTGCCTTTGGTTTAGGGGTTCTTCAACTATAACAAAGATGTTGGGGTGATATGTTCCAAAGAATATTGACATATGCATTGGAACTGAATATCTCTGGTTATGGAGAAGACCCTTGAGTTCTTTTTTAGCCCTTGGAAAAACTTAGGTAATGAAAGTGTCAACCAAATCATCCACCAAAAATATAGCATATAATTGTTAATTTGAACTTGGTTTGCATGCGATTGAAACTGTCCTGACACTCTACAGGAAGTCAGGTGTAAGTACACTAGAATTTTTAACTTAATAGTTATGAGGGGATATAAGATGGTCTTACCCAAAGCTTTTATTTCACAGTTGAAGAATAGGCTAAGTGAATGGTCTGAGATCACACAGCTGATTAGTGTCTATCTGCTACATTATGAATGACAAGTTAAATGGGTGCAGAAAACATTTTTCCTCTAGATTTTGTGTTTTATCTAGAACACTGAGAGCAGTACTTCTGCATACTGACAGGGACATCCTATTAGTTTCCAGTGATTTCTTCATCACTTAAAATCTTTAATCAACAGATCAAAGAAAGGCCACAGAATTCATCTGAGTTATTGACAAATGGCTGAAATAGCTATTTTTCTCCAGATTAAAATATTTAAATTCATTTATTCCTCCATGTTTATACACACTAAATTGTAATGCCATTTTACATTTTTCAAAGGATGCGATCTTACTGTGAATCACAGCCTCAATACAATTTATAATTATGCTTTCTTTTTGGTTTATTTCATGGCCACATTGAAGCTTTGCAAACATACATGCAAGACCTTAAGCCAGGAATCTGTAGCACCGGAAGATTTCACATATTCTGATTACCCTTTATTACAGTCATTGTTCTTTATATACTCCCAGTTATAATTTTGTAATGTTACCTTCCATGGAAAATATATCAGATTAAGCCAGCCTTTTAAAGTGTAAGAAATTAAATCAAACTGAAAAATCCTGGGGTATAAATTATGTCCATTTAGGCACTTTCAGATGCTCAGGTTAAGTGATAGATGTCTTCCTCTCTCAGGTTCACCCTTTTCTCATCCCTGTGAAGTTCAGCCAGTTAGATTCTATTAGATTCACAGTTCTCGAGAAAACAAAGCTAGCCTTTGAGCTTCATTTGTAGGGCACACTCCTAGAGTAAAGATAAAATCATTCTGCTTACCACTTAATAACACTACAAGCTGGACAGAGGAGAGAAGGGCTTTGCAGGTAGAAAAGCGATAGTGGAATTTTGTTATAAAGGAAAAGAAAACAAATACATACAAATACACCTGTTGGAAATAAAACAAAAATCTCTCACCCATCAAATGACCACTCCAGCCAGCAATAGAATTTAAAGCACTTCATAGAGCCATCCTAAGCTGGCAACAGTAAATTACTGGATTCAAATATGTTGTTGGTATTCAGAGTCTCCGAACCGTCCTCAAGACTCAGCTTTGCTCCACTTATGGTCATATTTTCAGTAAGTTATGGCCAACAATCACCTAATATGTTTTAACTGTCAAACTTTATGCAGTTGGTAATGATCCTTCCAGAATGGTTTCTGTGGCCAATGAAGCTTTCACCCATAAACCATAGACTCAGGAAGGAAACAGGGAATGACCAAGGCATTTTGTGTTTGTATTTGTATTCATTTGGATACAGACTCATAACTCCTAATGGTGCATCCTTTCATTCTCTAAATGTCACTCTCAAATGCTAAGGTAGTACATATGGTTCTGAATAGCACTAAGAATTTAAAAACAAAACTCTTGTCCTTTTTATATCTTGGACTATGATTTTATCAACTGTAGCCAATTTAGGACAAAGACATGGAGTAAGTCTGAAACCAAGTCCTCCTACCTAAACTTATAGCATAAAATTATAATATTCAGCAGATGTAGCATAGTTCATCAGTGGGTAATTCAGTAAAGCTGTTCTCTTCAGTGAAGTTAGGATGTGATCATTGTTAGTGGAACCCAGCTATGAGGAATCAGGAAGGCAAGGACTCACCATCCATCATTTGGATCACCAGGTATGAAGGCAAACTTACAAACCAGGGTTTATGAACAAGAATCCAACCCAGGAAGATGGAGTTTAACTGACAGGATTGTTCAAAGTGAAAGGGGCAGAGGGGTGGATTGGGGGTTAGTGATTGTGTTAATAACAGCAGCAAAAATGGTAGCAGTCATAGCTAAAGCTCTTACTATATACCAGGTGCTTTGCAAAGTATTATTCCATGAACTAGCTCATTTACTTATTACAATAATTCTGTAGATATTGTTATTTTCATTCTACTACTGCTGCTGCTGCTGCTAAGTCGCTTCAGTTGTGTCCAACTCTGTGCGATCCCATAGACGGCAGCCCACCAGGCTCCCCCGTCCCCGGGATTCTCCAGGCAAGAACACTGGAGTAGGTTGCCATTGCCTTCTCCTATTTTCATTCTAAAAGAAAGGAAACTGATGTTTTATTTGCATTTTTATCTACCGTTTCAGATAGACGTCTTGAATCTTTGCTCCTTGGATCTTTACCCTAAGAGACAGACAGGAGAGTGTTAGAGGGAAGTTAGAGAGAGGTAGGGAGAAAAGTGAGGTGAAATTACTTTTTCCCCCAGGTCCCTCTCTACCAGGTCATGTCAGGCTGCCTGAGTCCCTCATTTCACAGAGCATCTGCTACTGAAGCAAATGGGGACACAGTCACTAGCAATGTGAGATGCCAGTTGCCATACTCTAGTAGGGTTCAGAGGAAACTGAACAACAAGTGGTGCAGAAATCCAACTTGTGGGGCAGGAACTTAGATCTCCTTTGGCCGTGATCACAGACCTGGGTGGGCTGGATGAACTAACGAGGGAACCAACTAGCTTTATCTGTGATGTCAGTAGGGCACCACAGACTCAGGCAAGGCACAGCTGCAATTAGTCTCCTCTGAAGATTGTACCAGTTTGACTATCTACCTATTGGGAAACATTTTTTCCTCTTATGAGTTGTCCTTTTATCTAATTGTTATGACATCATGATACAGTGGGGCTTCCCCTAGGAACTTTGAAATGAGGAAAATCTAATTGCTCTGAGTAAAATTTAATGTCAGTTGAGCTGAGAAGTCCACAAAACTGCCAAAGAGGCAGACTAGCTCCCAGGTCTGTAAGATTTGATAGTAACTCAATTTAGTATGTTAATGTCAGTTAAAAACGGCCTCCAGGACAAAGAAAAAGAGGAAGGTAAAAGGGGTCTAGATCCATGTTGACACAGTCTGGTAAGTAGAAAAAGATCTTTGGTTAATGATTTTGACTATTCCTGGCTCTTTTGTCAAGACTGTCCCTATAGGAGATAATGGCTTTATATGAATACCCAAGTTTTCAATTGTATTCTCATTAAGGAACTATTTGGACTTCTCATGCATTTTGTCTTTAGGGAAATAATGTGTCAGTTAGAATCGAGAAACTGAATTAAGTAGATTTTATACTAAAATAAGTCACTTGTCACTCTGGTTTTATTGAATCAGTTTTGTGAGTTCAGTTAATACAAGTCTGCAGCTGAGAGACAGATCATTGTATGTGTGCTGACAGACAAGGCTTCACTGTCTTCAAGATGAAGGGCCAGGGCTATCATGGGGAAATTATCAAGCTAATCTCATCCCACAAAGCATTTTGGGAGGAGGACAAGTTGGTTTGCCACAGAGAACCCCTACTCCTCTATGGTAACCTGGGGTTTTGGTTATTTATTTATTTTTAAAGGTGTTGAGTATCCCTAAAGTGTCAGGCACTTTACTTTGTCCCAGCAACACAGTGGTGATCAAGACACAGCCCTGGCTGTCAATGACCTTAGAGTCAAGTGAGATTACAAGTATGCACGTCCTTTTCTGTTTTAACTTCTGCCTGACAGAGACTACAAACACTAAGGATGATTTAGACATATAAGATGCTTTGGGACCCTGTGTAGATAAGTTGCTAAGACAGGAGGAATATTTCTTGGTTCATAAAAATACTTGGTTACCAAGCTTCTGTTATGGCAGGAGTATATACAGTTCTGTAGCATCCGGGATTTATCCCTGCTTGCTCCCTCTGATTTGAATGTTTAGAACTTGCCAGGTGTCCTGCACCACCCTCACCTGGGACTGGGACTCAGTTCCCACCCTGCTCCTTGCCATAGACATGCATCCCTGCCTTCTCTTACCCCAAGGCCAGAGTAGAACCAGATGTTCTTTTTTCCTGGAGAGGCGGCCTCTAGGAAACATCTTGTCAACTATTATGACTGTTGATACGTAAACATTAAAAATCAATTATTTCCCTTGGTTAATGATTCCATTAATGCATCCATTTATTAAATCTAATATGTCTTTGGAACAAGTACTGTATGCAAGACTCACCAGTTCCTTCCTTTCACTGCTTTATCAACTAGAAAAAGAGATAAGCCACATCTTATTATTCTATTTAAGACATTTATATAGATTACTTGTGGGAACGTTGGGGGCATTAGGAGCTTTGTGTGGTAGGTGGTATTGAGATAGATCTTGAAGTATAAAATATGCTTTTACAGGCAGAGACAAGGCAACTATAGTCATAGGGAATAAGAAAGAATGCTGGTTTTGAAATCCAACTGGCCTCCTAGCCTAGCTCTGCCAATTATCGTATCTGTGACCTGCAATTTATCTCTTTCAAGTTTACATTTTTTTTTCTAATGAGCAAAACGGAATAAAAATGTACACCTTTACACAGTTGTAAGGATTATGTGTAATGATAAATGTTAAAGTTTTCTGTAAACTTCAAGTGCTGTGTAATGGTAGGATTTTGTTCACACACAATTCATGAAAGAAAAACTCAAAGGAGTTGCATAATGTGTTTTAGGAATTCCAGGCGTCTTGGCCATAAATTCTGTTTAGGTATTTAGGCTAGTTCTCACCTGAATGACCCCAGAAAAGAGTTACCTTTTTTTCTCAATTACTCAGCTGGAAGATGGAAATGCTAATTTCTACACACCATGGAGTATCTTATGGAGATGCTGTGATGACTAAAATTAGATTATATTGTAAAATGCAGTAAGCATAACTCTTGGAAGTGAAGAGTTAACATAAATAAGCTCAACTGAGTGCATTTCTGCAAATGTCACTCTACAGAGATTTCTTTTAATGTGATACTGTTTTCTTTTTAATAGGAAAATAGGAAATATTTGACAAAGCTTTTGAAATGATAGCAGATTAAGTAAATGCATCAAAATTTGATCTATAGTAGGTGACTGTCTCCTTTTAAAAATTGTCAACATGGTTTTTAAAAATTGCAGTATTCCAGTACTTGATTTTGGTTAATAACCATCAGAGCCATTAAGAGTTTGAGCACAAATTTCATTTTAATAAACAACATTGGCCTAATTTGGGAATGACGTTTATTTCAAAACTGAATTCCTAATGTAAATGTCTGAAAAAACCCTCTATAAAACCCAACAAAGAGGAGTTACGTCTTCTTCATAATGCAAACATAGTCTAAAATTGCAGTAAAGATATAAACATAAGAATTTTGGAACAGTCATGTGTAAATGATTGCATAATTCCTAATGCTTTGTGCCTTTGTTTTCCAAACACTGCTTTTAAACTTTGCTTAATCTGTTTCTCTGACAGTCGGGGGTGTTGTATGATATATACAAAGAAGTATTTTCTTCAGTATTGCCACTATGAGCAACATGTTGCTATATAAAAAAATGCTATGGGCAATGCTAATTTGAATGGCTTCTAAGCCAACATCAACATCGCTGATATCAAGGCATCATGTACACCAAACCTAATCACTTCAGTAATACAATGCCTCAGTAAACTGTGAACATTAATACACAATTGCATCAGTGTAGCACTGCTTCTTGCTACAGTGTTCAGTTCAGTTCAGTTTAGTCTCTCAGTCGTGTCTGACTCTTTGCCACCCCATGGACTGCAGCATGCCAGGCCTCCCTGTCCATCACCAACTCCCGGAGTTTACCCAAACTCAGGTCCCTTGAGTTGGTGATGCCATCCAACCATCTCATCCTCTGTCATCCCCTTCTCCTCCTGCCCTCAATCTTTTCCAGCATCAGGGTCTTTTCCAGTGAGTCAGCTCTTCGCATCAGGTGGCTAAAGTATTGGAGTTTCAGCTTCAATTGGATCTCCTTGCAGTCCAAGGGACTCTTAAGAATCTTCTCCAACTCCACAGTTCAAAAGCATCAATACTTCAGTGCTCAGCTTTCTTTATGGTCCAACTCTCACATCCATACATGACTACTGGAAAAACCATAGTTTTGACTAGATGGACCTTTGTTGGCAAAGAAATGTCTCTGCTTTTTAATATGCTATCTAGGTTGCTACAGTGTATTGACACAAAGAAGAATGTATGGTTCAATATAAATACTTACAAAGAATGCATTTATAATGTATTTATAACCTGGTGGGCTACAGTTCATAGGGTTCCAAAGTTGGACATGACTGAACACTCATGCACCACAGTTGGTAATGTGTCCGTCTATCCATCATATGCTCTGCTAATACGATGACAGTCTTTTTCTGTCTTACCTGTCCCAAAGATTTTGTACATACTATTTCAAATATTCAAAATATGTCCCTTTTGAAAGATATAATTGGCCTTTTTTTGTGACATGAAACATACGTGCTTACTTTGGAAAACATTCTCAATTCAATCTCAAATTTATAATAGAAATTAACTAGATGGTGACTGTTTCTAGGTTGATTATTTTCATGAAGAAAGAAATATCTGTAGGACTCAAAATTTCCTTTAGGGACATGCATAAAATAGAATTTATACATGAGTGTTCAGAAACACAAAGTTATCTATACTGTTAATCTTCCATCCTGCTTGGTGTCAGTAAATTGCATGCAATATGCCCACATAGAATTCCTGTATATCAAAATAATTCATCTTGCTTTGCTCAAGCTGTCAGTGGTGAAAGACACACATGTACTAATACAGAAATAGAAAATTAAAATGAAAAATGACTAAGTCACAACTGTGGTGCTGACAAATTGTATTCTAGTATTCTTGTCCTTGAATCAAAAGGGCAACTCAAATGAGTATATGTTACTCTAAAGTAGTCAGCATTCCTTAAAGAATCTAATGGGATGTAATTTTGAGGACAAAGCTATCTTGTAGTAGATTTTTCTGTGTGTTTTATAATTATTGCAGATAGTAGTAAGTCAATATTATTTTGATGGTAAAACATTGGTAGTTGAGGACACGGCTGTCTGTTTTGGGGATTAGTAGAGTGTTACTTTTATCTTTGAAGGTTTAGCCATGAAAAAGTCTTAGAACCAAGTCTTGAAATGAAATAACTTGAGCTTTGTTGCCTTATTCTCCAAACCACATAATAAAATGCTTTGTTTAGGACTGTTCTTCTGAGCAGAACGTGTGGTGCAGCGAGCAGAGCTTTCTTAAAGGGGTCCGCATGGACTCAGTGTGGGTTACCAAGACAATGAGGCAGCAGCGCCTATTTCCCTTCTCCTGGTGGGAGGGGCTGCATCCAAGCTCAGCTTCCCATGGGTTCTGACGATATCATACAGGCCATATTTCCAGGAGCTGGGCAGCTGCTTGCTCAGACAGTTCCGGTAAACAGCTGACATCCAAATTCTAACTCCTGGTACCAAATATCTCTGTATTTTTGCTCTGACAAGTCTACATTCTTGTTTTTAACCTAGAAGAAGGGAGGTGATTCTCACTGCCCACCCGCCTAACACCAAAAGCAGCAATTCCATACTATAGCACAGAACTGATTAAGAAATATACCCTAGTACTACAGGAGCCCTGAAGAAATTCTCCCTAGTCCCTAGGTGGTGCTATTTACAAAGCCTTTGAAGTATCAGGCTCCATGGATTCCCAGAGCTCTGAATTGTGCTATGAAAGAGAAAACTACCATCATATATTGGTTGCTCATTAAACAATTTTGATCATTTAATTCTGGGAGAAAAAAATATGCTTCATAATAAGCAACCTATACTTAGTACAGTTCTATTCCAGCTGTTAGTAAGGAACTCTCAAATTGGGAGTGCTTTCTCAAATGCTCAGCAAGCCCACTGCAGTCACAACCATGCACAATTCCAGTCTTACTAGATGATAGACTCAGAAACAGATTAGAGGACAGAAGAAGACATTTATAAAAACTGGCAGCTGAGGGGACTGGTTCAATGGCACAGAAGAACACTTCAGCATCTCAGCAGCGTGGATTCTATCATCAAGGCGAAAGATGGATTTCAGGTTCTGGTATGTGTAATTTTAAAAACCAAGCTCTGGGGCAGGAATTTTTTCCTCTGAAATACGTACATATTTTCTACTAATATTCTCTTACAATGTATTCCCTCTAGTTCAGTCCAGTTCAGTTCAGTCGCTCAGTTGTGTCAGACTGTTTGCGACCCCATGGGCTGTAGTACACCAGGCCTCCCTGTCAGTCACCGACTCCCGGAGTTTACCCAAACTAATATCCATTGCATCGGTGATGCCATCCAACCATCTCATCCTCTGTCATTCCATTCTCCTCCCGCCTTCAATCTTTCCCAGCATCAGGGTCTTTTCCAATGAGTCAGATCTTTGCATCAGGTGGCCAAAGTATTGGAGTTTCAGCCTCAACATGAGTCCTTCCAATGAACACTCAGGACTGATCTTCTTTAGGATGGACTGGCTGGATCTCCTTGCAGACCAAGGGACTCTCAAGAGTCTTCTCCAACACTACAGTTCAAAAGCATCAATTCTTCAGTGCTCAGCTTTCTTTATAGTCCAACTCTCACATTCATACATGACTACTGGAAAAACCATAGCCTTGACTAGACAGATCCTTGTTGGCAAAGAAATGTCTCTGCTTTTTAATACGCTATCTAGGTTGGTCATAACATTCCTGCCAAGGAGTAAGTGTCTTTTAATTTCATGGCTGCCATCACCATCTGCAGTGATTTTGAAGCCCCCCTCCCCCCCCGGCCAAAAAAAACATCTGCCACTGTTTCCACTGTCTCCCCATCTATTTGCCATGAAGTGATGGGATCGGATACCATGATCTTAGTTTTCTAAATGCTGAGCTTTAAGCCAACTTTTTCAATTCTCCTCTTTCACCTTTATCAAAAGGTTCTTTAGTTCTTCTTCGCTTTCTGCCATAAGGGTGGTGTCATCTGCATATCTGAGGTTATTGATATTTCTCCTGGCACTCTTGATTCCAGCTTGTGCTTCCTCCAGCTCAGTGTTTCGCATGATGTACTCTGCATATAAGTTAAATAAACAGGATGGCAATATACAGCCTTGACGTACTCCTTTCCCAATTTGGAACCAGTCTGTTGTTCCATGTCCAGTTCTAAATG
Source organism: Giraffa tippelskirchi (assembly GCF_054371585.1). Taxonomy (NCBI): domain Eukaryota; kingdom Metazoa; phylum Chordata; class Mammalia; order Artiodactyla; family Giraffidae; genus Giraffa; species Giraffa tippelskirchi. The sequence continues at coordinate 186,463,478 of NC_137276.1, read as the reverse complement.
TTGCTTCCTGACCTGCATACAGATTTCTCAAGAGGCAGGTCAGGTGGTCTGGTATTCCCATCTCTTTCAGAATTGTCCACAGTTTGTTGTGATCCACACAGTCAAAGTCTTTGGCCTAGTCAATAAAGCAGAAATAGATCTTTTTCTGGAACTCTTTTGCTTTTTCAATGATCCAGCGGATGTTGACAATTGGATCTCTGGTTCCTCTGCCTTTACTCAATTCAGCTTGAACATCTGGAAGTTCATGGTTCACATATTGCTGAAGCCTGGCTTGGAGAATTTTGAGCATTACTTTACTAGCTTGTGAGGTGAGTGCAATTGTGCGGTAGTTTGAGCATTCTTTGGCATTGCCTTTCTTAGGGATTGGAATGAAAACTGACCTTTTCCAGTCCTATGGTGTTTTTGAAATTTGCTGATAGATTGAGTTCAGCACTTTCACAGTATCATCTTTTAGGATTTGAAATAGCTCAACTGGAATTCCAACACCTCTACTAGCTTTATTCACAGTGATGCTTCCTAAGGCCCATTTGACTTCACACTCCAAGATGTCTGGCTCTAGGTGACTGATCACACCATCATGATTATCTGGGTCATGAAGATCTTTTTATACAGTTCTTGTGTGTATTCTTGCCACCTCTTCTTAATATCTTCTGCTTCTGTTAGGTCCATACCATTTCTGTTGTTTATTGAGCCCATCTTTGCATGAAATATTCCCTTGGTATTTCTAATTTTCTTGAAGAGATCTCTAGTCTTTCCCATTCTATTGCTTTCCTCTATTTCTTTGCACTGATCACTGAGGAAGGCTTTCTTATCTCTCCTTGCTGTTCTTTGGAACTCTGCATTCAAATGGGTATATCTTTCCTTTTCTCCTTTGCTTTTCGCTTCTCTTCTTTTCACAGCTATTTGTAAGGTCTCCTCAAACAGCCATTTTGCTTTTTTGCATTTCTTTTCCATGGGGATGGTCTTGATCCCTGTATCCTATACAATGTCACGAACCTCTGTCCATAGTTCATCAGGCACTCTGTCTATCAGATCTAGTCCCTTAAATCTATTTCTCACTTCCACTGTATAACCAAAGGGATTTGATTTAGGTCATACCTGAATGGTCTAGTGATTTTACCATCTTTCTTCAATTTATGTCTGAATTTGGCAATAAGGTGTTCATGATCTGAGCCACAGTCAGCTCCTGGTGTTGTTTCTGCTGAGTGTATAGAGTTTCTCCATTTGGCTGCAAAGAATATAATCAATTTGGTTTCGGTGTGGGCCATCTGGTGACGTCCATGTGTAGAGTCTTCTCTTGTGTTTTTTGGAAGAGGGTGTTTGCTATGACAAGTGCATTCTCTTGGCAGAACTCTATTAGCCTTTGCCCTGCTTCATTCTGTACTCCAAGGCCAAATTTGCCAGTTATTCCAGGTGTATCTTGACTTCCTACTTTTGCATTCCAGTCCCTTATAATGAAAAGGACATCTTTTTTGTGTGTTAGTTCTAAAGGTCTTGTATGTCTTTACAGAACCATTCAGCTTCAGCTTCTCCCTCTAGTTAGGAGATATGTATGACGTAATGGCTGGTATAATTCAGTTGTAAAGAGGTAAAATCTAGTGTGTGATGTATCCACTGCTCTGCAGTACATATTTGTATTAATTGAATCTTGTCATTCGAGAACTCCAACAGTTGTGCCTTTTCTCTGAAGCTTATTTCTGCCACCCTTAATTACACTAATGATGATTCATCTCCCTTACGTGATGATGGTAATGGCAGAGTATGCCTGGAGACACAATTCATAAATGTCTCAGTTTCAACATTGAGACAATGCAAAAAATTTTATATACAATGGACTCCCTATGTTCCTATGTATTGTACTTCTTCTTCTTCATGTTCCATGATAGTGTGCCTATTTCTGAAAGAAAAAAAATAATGGAAACAGTGAATACAAAATTCAGTTAGATCTCTATAGAATTGGTTAAAGGGGAGAATAAAAATGAGTATGTTCAAGACTTTGCTTACATATATTTGGTGAAATAGTATAAATAAATAGAGCAGGAAATTCCTGCCTGATCCAGAGGATTCAAATTACATTGGAGGATTTAGAATTATCTCTTGAAATTACTCTGTAGACAGTTAACATACTTCAGGCTAAAGCATCCACCTTTCTCTCTCATGGGCAATAAATGCTAAATGGTCTAAGATCCAAATTAGTTTTTTTCACAATTCAAATTCACTGAAATAGTTAATTATCAAAGCTTAATTTTGTTTTGGCAGGAGGAAAAGAGGAAGATGAAGCTCTTCAAACAAAAACCCATCTGCCACCAGTAACAGCCTTTGTATTTAAAGCGCAGTCAGTGTTAAAATGACTTTCCTTCCCTGTACTATTTTTGTATTTCAGTTATTTGGGAAGAAGGGAATTTAAAAATAGACACACTATCAAAATATGATGCAACAACAACAAAGAAATAAACCTCATGGACTTTGTGAGAAGATGAAGGGAAAATGGAATATGGTCAATATAGGGCCTCCCAACCTTGCTCACATCCTCTGTGTCAAATAGAAATTACTGGATTTTGGAGATATTTAGCTTTGTAGTAATAATGACTGGAAATGTTAACATCAATAACTTATTACTGCATAAACCATATTTGGAAAAAACATCTCTTTGAGACAATATTACTTTGGCTGCTATTCAAATGAGCAGGAACAAATGAGGCATTTATACAATTATTTTTTTCTTACTCAAATCAAGCTAAATCTCATTAAGAAATGATTCTACCAAAATAAGCCTGTGCAATTAAAAATAACTTAGAGATAATGTATTTGACAAAAATTGATGTTCTATATATAGATGTGCTTATTTATCATAAAAAATAAAAATCAATTTTCTGTTAAAGGGCCTTCACTCATGACTGAGGCATGTTAGATCTAATGAATGCAAATACATTATTTCTTTTTTCTGCTAGGAAGTTCTATTATCAACAGGGAAGTAGATTAGTGAAACCTAAATCCATTTGATTAAAAAAAAAAGAGTCCCTCCTCTTATTATGTTGCTCATCCCATATGTGTATTTTTAAAAATATAACTGCAAATTGGCTGCTAATTATCTACAAGTCAATTGGAAAAACTTTAACATGCTACTTTAAATCAGATATAGGGAAATAGTGACTCAGTGATTTGAATCAAGTACAGGAAGCCTGGCAATTGCGGAACTAATCTCTGTTTTGCTCAATTATCTGTGACTTCTTGGTAGTTATATTAGTCCTTAAGTCAGAATTTTTGGATCTGTGAGAGGGATTCTTCTACCTCCCATCTTCAGCTGCTGTGCTTAGAAAATAATGAGTATCTTTTTCCTGATAAAGCTTAATTTTATTAAATTATGTTGGTACTTTTGTTGAAATGGATTGATTTATATGTGCAGGTCTACTGTTGAACACTATTCTTTTCCACTGATCTGTATGCTTACCTTTAGCTAATATCATTCCCTTGATTAGTGTACCTTTAGCAAGTAAGTCCAATAAGCTATCCGACTTCTGTTCTTTTTCAAAATTGTTTCTTTCTATTCTAAGACTTTGTGTTCTATATAAATTTTATAATAAACTTGCCAGTGTCTGCCAAAAAAAGCCTGTTAGAATTATATTTGGAATTGTGTTGAATCTACAGCTCAATTAAAATAAATGACCCCTGATATTTCATATTTTGGCAATATTGTTTTTCATATTTTAAATTCTGGTGTTAATTGCTGATCTATAGAATACTTTTTTTTTGTTTTTGTTTATATATATATTTAAAATTTTTTTATTTCAGTATAGTTGATTTACATTTTGTGTTAGTTTCAGGTATATAGTAAAATGAATCAGTTATACATATACATATATCCACTCTTTTTTAGATTCTTTTCCCATATAGCCCTTTACAGAGTATTGAGTAGATTTCCCTGTCCTATACAGTAGGTCATTGTTACCTATTTTTCACATAGCAGTGTGTATATGTCAGTCCAAATCTTCCAATTTATTCCTCCCCCAACCCCTTAATCCCTGGTAAGCATAATTTGTTTTCTACATCTGTAACTCTCTGTTTTATATATTAGTTCATTTGTGCCTTTTAAAAAATTCCACATATAAGTGATATCATATGGTATTTGTCTTTCTCTGTCTGACTTTACAAAGTATGACAATCTCTAGATCAATCCATGTTGCTTCAAACAGCATTCTTTATCTCTTTTTTTAATGGCCAAGTAATATTCCATTAGTGTTAGTTACTCAGTTGTGTCCAAGTCTTTGTGGCCCAATGGACAGAATTCTCTAGGCAAGAATACTGGAGTGGGTTGCCATTCCCTTCTCCAGGGGATCTTCCTGATTCAGGAATTGAACCTGTGTCTCTGGTGTCTCCAGGGAAACTGGTGGCTCAGATGGTAAGGAATCCTCCTGCAATCAGAAAGCCTGGGTTTGATCCTGGGTTGGGAAGATCCCTTGGAGGAGGGCATGGCAACTCACTCCAGTATTCTTGCCTGTAGAATCCCATGGACGGAGGAGCTTGGCGGGCTACAGTTCATGGGGTCTCATAGAGTTGGACATGACTGAGATACTAAGCACAGCACACAATATTCCATTATATATAATATACCACATCTTTATCCATTCCCCTGTTAATGGACATTTAGGTTGCTTCCATGTCTTGGCTATTATAAATAGTGTTGGCAATTAACATTGTGGTGCATGTATCTTTTCAAGTTATGGTTTTCTCTCCATATATATGCCCAGCAGTGTGATTGCTGGGTCATGTGGTAGCTCTCATTTTAGTTTTTTAAGTACCTTCAAACTGTTCTCCATAGTGGCTGCATAAATGTAATTCCTACAGAGTAGAAGAGTTCCCTTTTCTCCACAGCCTCTCCAAGGTTCAGTATTTGTAGACTTTTTAATGCTGGCCATTCTGACTTGCATGAGGCTGTACCTCATTGTAGTTTTGCATTTGCATTTCTGTAAGAATTAGTGATGTTGAGCTTCTTTTCATTTGCTTTTTAGTCATCTGTATGTCTTCTTTGAAGAAATATGTATTTATCCATTTTTTTGACTGGTTTCCTTGTTTTTTTGATATTGAGCTGCCTGAGCTATTTGTATATTTTGGAGATTTAATCTCTACTCCATTGGTTCATTTTCAAATACTTTTTCCCATTCTGAGGATTGTCTTCTCATTTTATTTATGGTTTCCTTTGCTATGCAAAAGCTTTTAAGTTTAATTAGATTGTTGTTGTTGTTCAGTTGCTACTGTGTCTGACTCTTTGAAATCCCATGAACTGTAGCATGCCAGGCTTCATGGAGTTCTCCAGGCAAGAATACTGGAGTGGGTTGTCATTGCCTTCTCCAGAGGATCACTCTGGACCAGGGATTGAATCTGCCTATTCTGCATTGGCAGTTGGATTTTTTACCACTGGGCCACCAGGGAAGCCCTTAATTAGGTCCTATTTGTTTATTTTTTTATTTTATTTTCATTACTCTTGGAAGTAGATTGAAAAAAATCTTGCTGCAATTTATGTCAAAGAGTGTTCTGCCTATGTTTTCCCATAAGAGTTTTATAGTGTCCAGGTTTAAGTCTTCACTCCATTTGAGTTTATTTTTGTGTATGGCATTAAGGAGTGTCCTAATTTTGTTTTTTTACATGTAACTGTACAGTTTTCCCAGCATCACTTACTGAAGAGACTTTCTCCATTACATATTCTTGCCCCCTTTGTCATAGATTAGGTGACCATAGGTGCGTTTATGTGTGGGTTTATCTCTGGACTTTCTATATTTCATTAATCAACATTTCTGTTTTTGTGCCAGTACCATACTGTTTTCATGACTATAACTTTATAGTATAGTCTGAAGTCAGAGAGCCTGATTCCCCCAGATTGGTTTTTATTTCTCCAGATTGACATTTGGGGTCTTTTGTGTTTTCATACAAATTAAAAATTTTTTGTTCTAATTCTGTGGAAAATTGTCATTGGTAATTTAATAGTGATTACATTGAATCTGTAGATTGCTTTAGTAGTATGGTCATTTTCACAATATTGATTCTTCCAATCCAAGAACATGGTCTCTCTCTATTTGTTTGTGTTGTCTTTGATGTTTTTCGTCAGTATCTTATACTTTTCTGAATACAGGTCTTTTGTCTCCTTAGGTGGATCTATCCATGTTGTTGCAAATAGCAAGATTTCATTCTTTTTTATAACTAAGTAGCATTCCATTGTGTGTATATGTACTATATACATGTGTGTATGTGTGTATGCATATAATATACCAGATCTTCTTTATCCATTTGTCCCCATTCATCCATCAGTGGACCCTTAGGTATTTCCATATCTTGGCTATTGTAAATAACACTGCACTGAACATAGGAGTCTGTGCAACTTTTTTCAATTAGTGTTTTTGTGTGCTTTAGATAAATACTCAAAAGTGGAATAGCTGGGTCATATGATAGTTTTATTCTTAATTTTTTGAGGAATCTCTATACTGTTTTTTATAGTGATTGTAGCAATTTATAGTATCACTAACAGTGTATGAGTGTTCCTTTTTCTCATATCCTCTCCAACATTTGCTCTTTCTTATGTTTTAGAGAATAGTCGTTCTAAGAGGTGTAAGGTAATATCTCATTATGGTTTTGATTTGCATTTCTCTGGTTATTAGTGATGTTGAGCATCTCTTCATGTACCTATTGGCTATCTCTGTGTCTTCAATGGAAAATTCTTTGTTCATGTCCTCAGTTCAGTTTAGTCGCTCAGTCATGTGGAACTCTTTGCGACCCTATGGACTGCAGCACACCAGGCCTCCCTGTCCATCACAAACTGGAGGAGTTTAGTCAGACTCATGTCCATTTTGTTGGTGATGCCATGCAACCATCTCATCCTCTGTCATCCTCTTCTCTTCCTGCCTTCAATCTTTCCCAACATCAGCGTCTTTTCAAATGAGTTAGTTGTTCTCATCAGAGAGCCCAAGTATTGGAGTTTCAGCTTCAGCATGAGTCCTTCCAATGAATATTCAGGACTGATTTCCTTTAGGATGAACTGGTTGAATCTCCTTGCAGTCCAAGGGACTCTCAAGAGTCTTCTCCAACACCACAGTTCAAAAGTATCAATTCTTTGGTGCTCAGCTTTCTTTATAGTCCAATTCTCACATCCATACATGACTACTGGAAAAACCATAGCTTTGACTAGATGGACCTTTGTTGGCAAAGCAATGTCTCTGCTTTTTAATATGCTGTCTAGGTTGATCATAACTTTCCTGCCAAGGAGTAAACATCTTTTGATTTCATGGCTACAATCACCATCTGCAGTGATTTTGGAGCCCAGAAAAATAAAGTCAGCCACTGTTTCCACTGTTTCCCCATCTATTTGCCATGAAGTGATGGGATCGGATACCATGGTCTTAGTTTTCTGAATGTTGAGCTTTAAGCCAACTTTTTCACTCTCCTCTTTCACTTTCATCAAGAGGCTTTTTAGTTCCTCTTCACTTTCTGCCATAAGGGTGGTGTCATCTGCATATCTGAGATTATTGATATTTCTCCTAGCAATCTTGATTCCAGCTTGTGCTTCCTCCAGCTCAGCGTTTCTCATGATGTACTCTGCATATAAGTTAAATAAGCAGGGTGACAATATACAGCCTTGACGTACTCCTTTACCTAATTGGAGCCAGTCTGTTGTTCCATGTCCAGTTCTAACTATTGCTTCCTGACCTGCGTACAGGTTTCTCAAGAGGCAAGTCAGGTGGTCTAGTATTCCCATCTCTTTCAGAATTGTCCACAGTTTGTTGTGATCCACACAGTCAAAGGCTTTGGCATAGTCAATAAAGCAGAAATAGATGTTTTTCTGGAACTCTCTTGCTTTTTTGATGATCCAGCGGATATTGGCAATTTGATCTCTGGTTCCTCTGCCTTTTCTAAAACCAGCTTGAACATCTGGAAGTTCACGGTTCGTGTATTGCTGAAGCCTGGCTTGGAGAATTTTGAGCATTACTTTTCTAGTGTGTGAGATGAGTGCACTTGTGCGGTAGTTTGAGCATTCTTTGGCATTGCCTTTCTTTGGGATTGGAATGAAAATTTACCTTTTCCAGTCCTGTGGCCACTGCTGAGTTTTCCAAATTTGCTGACAGATTGAGTGCAGCACTTTCACAGCATCATCTTTCAGGATTTGAAATAGCTCAACTGGAATTCCATCACCTCTGCTAGCTTTTTTTGTAGGCCCACTTGAGTCACATTCCAGGATCTCTAGCTCTAGGTGAGTGTGAGTGATCACACCATCGTGATTATTTGTGTTGTGAAGATATTTTTTGTACAGTTCTTCTGTGTATTCTTACCACCTCTTCTTAATATCTTCTGCTTCTGTTAGGTCCATACCATTTCTGTCCCTTACTGTGCCCATCTTTGCATGAAATGTTCCCTTGGTATCTTCAGATTGTGTAATATCTACTGACTCATCATCAAATTTACTGAGTTCTTGTCCCCTCTGATGATAAACCCTGATTTTCAGTGATTTTCTTTATCATTTCATTACTTTTTCAGCTCTAGAATTTTATTTTATTATTTTAAAGTTTCATTTTTTTCTGCTAAAAACTCCTTTTAGTTTACTTTTTGTTACTATATTTTCCTTTAATTTTTTGTTCATATTTTTCTCGAGTTCTTAGAATATATTTACAATAGTTTGTTTAACATCTTTGTTTGCTAAAGTCAACAATAAGCCTATCACAAGGCTGGTTTCTGTTGATTGCTTTCTTGTGTCTTAGGTATCACATTTTCCTATTTCTTTGTATATTATATAATTTATTATTATATACTACATTTTGAATAATAAATTGTAGAGAATATGGATTCTGCCATATCCTTCTAAGTGTCTTAATTTTGTTCTAGTAAAAAAAATTAATAATTATTAAACACCTTGAGTTTTTATAAGCATGGTTTTCCATTGGTTAATGTATATCTGACAAAAGTATAAAGTATTTCCTAAGATACTGCAACTTCCCAGGATTCAAATTCCTCCAAACTGTATCTTATGTGAGGTTTTTTTTTTTGGTCAGGATTTGGTTTTTCATTTTATTGGGCAAATCTAGAAAAATCTGTACTAAACCTTGTGATGTCTCAACTGGATTCCCAGGATACCCCTAGTGTTTTATAAATATATAGATCTACACTGTCTATCTGGACAAGACCAAAACTTCCAGTGCTATTCAATATCTACCAGCTGTTTTCTGGTAGGTCTACCAAAGGCTCACCTTGCACATATGCAACTTAGCCTTTAATGAAGAGCTTGCCTGAACCCTCATATAAATTTCTGTCTATCCCTTCCACAGCTTTTTCCTGTCTGATGCCCTCAGACTCCAGCTGCTCCAGCTACCCTAAACCCTGGCATCTACTTCCTCAGTTCATTGCTCTTGTTGTTTTTGTTCAATGGTCAAGTCATATCTGACTGTTTGTAACCTCATGGACTGTAACAAGCCAGTCTCCTCTGTCCTCCACTATTTCCCAGAGCTTGCTCAAGTTCATGTCCATTGAGTTGGTGATGCTATCTAATCATCTCATCCTCTACCATTCCCTTCTCCTTTTGCCTTCAATCTTTCCCAGCATCAGGAAAGAGTTGGCTCTTTCCTGTGAGTTGGTTCTTCATATCAGGTGGGCAAAGTTTGGGAGTTTCAACTTCAGTAACGGTCTTTCTAATGAATGTTCAGGGTTGATGTCCTGTGGGATTGACTGATTTGATCTGCTTGCAGTCACGACACTCTCAACAGTCTTTTCCAGCACCACAATTCAAGAGCATCAATTCTTCTACGCTCAAACTTCTTTATTGTCCTCAGCTTATTAGGACTTCCATATTCTCTCTGAATTCCAACTGTGAATTTCCACTGTGCCAAAGTCAGGCACGATGAAAAACGTGTGAGAAAAGTCATTAAAGTTAAGAAATTATCTCCAGGTTGAGAACTGGGGTGATTGTGGGGCTAATCTCATGGGCTTTCTCTTCCCTCAAGGTTCATTGTGTTGCCAATTATCCAGTGCCTAAAAATATGGTTTTCATACATTTTGTTCAGCTTTATAATTATTCATGTTAGAGGGATTGATTAGTATTAATCAATCGAAGTAAATCATTATATCTGGAACCAAAAGTCCTCTCTACGTAATTTTTTAAAAGATTGCCATATTCTTGTGTGAGTCTTCAAAGCTATATTTTAAAATCCTGTTTTACTTGCTCTACTAACAGTGCTTATCTGAGGTACAAATTATCTTTGCTGAATTTGTTTTTTCATAGCATTGCTCTTTCTGAAATATATGGTGATTCTTGCTTGCATGCCTGTATCAGTTAAGGTCAAAATAAGAAACCCACAGCAAAATTAAAATAATAATCAGAGAATAGTTGCTTTGCAAAAGTGTGGGTTTGGGGAAAACTTAAGAATTTTTAGTTCTAAATATTAAAAGTCAGTCTCTATAATAGTATTTGTATATAAACAAGGGAATTTGGGGTACCTATGTTTTCTGCTATGTATAGTAAGGAAGACAAATAATTGAGCCAGTATACAGAGAGAGAGAAAGAGGAAAGGAAGGAGGGGAAAACTCCTTATTGTGATCAATAATCTGACTTTGTTCTAGCACCTGTATATTTCCTGTGGGTTGTTGGCTCAGTGCTATTGCTAGTGTTGACCAATGAATTTACCTGTTTTCCTTTCAGTTAGTTTAACCTGGGTCTGTCATTTGCTACAAGAATACTAAACTAATGCTGACAATAAAGGGTTGAAGGAAAATAAAGAATAATTCAAGAGAATGTATTAAATGTGGGTGGAGGAACCTCAATTTTTCTAGTTAGATGTATTTTTAGAAAGAAATTTAGGCCCTGATATATGTAGTTTTAGACTTCCCTGTTGGCTCAGTGGCAAAGAATCCAACTGCCAATGCAGGAAAGATGGGTTCTATCCCTGGGTCAGGAAGATCCCCTGGAGAAGGAACTGGCAACCCACTCCACTATTCTTGCCTGGAGAATTCCTTGGACAGAGGAGCCTGGCAGGCTATAGTCTATGGGGTTGCAGAGTCGGACATGACTGAGGGACTAAACAAGAACAACCACCACCTGTTGTTTTGCTTATGATAAAAAGATTAAGTAAGTGTGTTTTTTTAGGTTTCTTTCCCACACCACTAAAAGGAAAATATTATCTGAAAGGTTGAACGGGGGATAAGGTTTTACTTTGGATTTCTTAGATTTTATTTCATCAACTAAATAGGAATGAAATGTATCGTTAAGTGTACTTGCTTACTAGCAAATGTTCCATTGGATATTTCATATCCTTTACACAGTGGTCTAGGGATTTACTTGATTAAAATCTTTAGATAATCCACATATTTTAAATGCTTATCCTAAAATGATTCTGCTTATTATCTTAGGCAAAATATCCATGTCTTGTCTATTTAAAGATTACCAATTTTATTGCTACTTATGGAACAAGAAGTTAAGGTGGTTAATGAATGCCAAATTTATCCCTGCTAATGGAACAAAGGCCTTGCTATTTCCTGTTCAGGAATTGAAGATAGTTAATTATTACACTGCCTATTTTCATACAGAATAATTAGAACTTGGTATAGAAGCTGCTACATAAACTATTTAATTGCTTGCACAGAATTTTAAAAAGAATTATGTTTGTTAACATAAGAAAGGCATAACATTTTCAAATTTAATACTTATTAATTAGCTATGTTTAAATAGAAACTTATACTAGTCTAAGCCATGAATACAAGGCTCCCTTCCTTTTAAATTTTCATTCATACTATTTTTATGAACAAGATATGGCAATGAGATGAAGGGATGCATTAAATAAGACAAAGCCAAATTTTATGACTTGGTTGGGGGAAGGAAAACACTAGAGCTTTCAAAATAAGACTTACAATGAATGTTTATGGAATTAGATTCAGGAGAGGCTGTTAAGTAACTGGATGCCTTTAACTCACCAAAGGGAAATAGTTTTATCCATCATGGTGAAAAACCAGCAGATCAAATGTATGTTCAAATCATTTATCACTCATGAATTTAATCAGAAAATTAGTGTGTACTGAGAATTCTGGCATCTAATTTATGTCTTAGTTTGGTGGATATGAAAGGAATTGGAGACTCTGGCATATGGAAAACAAGTATGGTTTCTGTTGAGGTTTGGGTTATACAAGATGTATAGCTGATGTCCTTGCCCTGTAAGCCATTTTTATCTCTTCGTATTTTTTCCTGCATTATTGAGCATGAGAACAAAAACATCTGTCTGAAAAATATACATTTCGGAAAAGTCTATGTAAGGCAAGTTCATCCAAGCATAGTGTGTTATTTGCTCCCAAGACATTTTTTCCACTTTGTTTTGATTATCTCTCCTAGCTTGCTGTCAGCTTCAGTGCTAGATTTTTGGTTGCTTTGTGCAAACCTTGGTGTGTGGGCCTGCATGTGTGTATGAGATGTGGCGGCATGTCAAGGTAAAGAGAAGAATGACTATACAGGATGATAAAGTAGTTTTTACTGAGGAGGTTCATCACACCAAATCCTAGGATTGTTCCACAGTAGCCAACACCCTCTCCAATAGAATCATGTCTAATTGAAGCCAGAAAATTTTCTTCCTGAGAATGCTCTGTCTCATTTTCACATGGCCCTAAGCCCTCCCACCATCCATCATAGTCACTAGTGCTTGGAGCCCATCAGTCCTTATGGTAAGAAACTCCATATACAGTGTGAATCAGAAATAGGTAGATTCTTCATTGCTAGCCTTTCTCCATTGTTAGAATTTTGCTTCTGTAGCTGCCTATGGTAAATCTCAGAAGTTTACCAAGAGCTGGGGAAGTACTTTGAGAATTACTGTTCTTTAGGGGCATTGGAACTTTGACTTTTTAAAAAATTTTGTACTGTTTCTATAAATGACTACTGGATGGACTTCCACCCTTATCAGGAGTTGGCAGAAATAAATGAATCATTCATTAATTGGTTTAATGGGCCATTGACTCTGAGCTCAAATGGCTATACCGTGACTTTTGCCAGAAAGAAGGAGTGGACACCAGGAATAGGCCAATAATTTAAACTTAAAAGAATAACGTCAAATTCCATAGCCAAGATGAGAGGGGACCTAAAATAGAGAAAAACACTACAAGGGTTTAAACCACACACATTAGGCCTGAATCATATTACTAGAGCTCTTCAGAAGGAGGCCTCTGCTGTCTTTGTACTTCTTTACTATGAATCTGTTATGGGACGATACTGTTAGTAAAACATAATTACCCACTTTTCCTCCTTTGTTTTCCTTCTTTTCTGCCTTCCAGAAATAATGCCATGGCTGCTCTTCTCTGGTTATGTTCCTGTTGTTTAAAGGAGAGTTACCTCCAGGATGCTGCCCTACTTGGATTCTCCATACAACACAAGGTCAGGCAAGCCTCAGGATGGCTTTGATTGCATTTCCTCAGTTTAACAACTTCTCTCTCCCTGAAGTATACATTATATACAATTGTGCAGTAGCACTTTTGAGCTTCTCCTATGTGCCTGACCTGAGGCTATGACATGAGGATATATTAGTGAAGAAGATACAGGGACTATTCACCCCCTTTCTAACCACTTAAAAATAGCTGGCATGCAGTAAAGTCAGCCTGTTCTAGGCATTCACACAGGGCCTTTCTTTCCTTCATTCTATCTTTACACTCCTGCAAACTCTTAGGTAGCACTAGGGGTAAAGAACCTGCCTGCTGATGCAGGAGACATAAGAGACACAGATTCAGTCCCTGGATTGGGAAGATCCCCTGAAGGAGGGCATGACAACCCACTCCAGTATTATTGCCTAGAGAATACCATAGACAGAGGAGCCTGCTGGGCTACAGTCCATAGGGTCTCAAAGAGTCTGACACGACTTAGGATTTTCTGAAGTGACTTAGCACACACATGCAAACTCTTAACCTCCCTGGCTCATTAAAGCCATGTTCTTTCCCCAACTTTCACTATCCCTGACTGGCACCCAAACTTTGTTTGCTAAAATACCCTTTTATCAAACTTCTTCTTTTGCCTTATCAATCTTTCACTGCAAAATCCCTTGATTGTGGCTTTACTGGTAATATCTACTGAGAGTAATTCACAGTAGTCTTCCCTGCAGAAGTGAGAAAATGATGAGTGAGTATTTATAGCTCAGAAGAAAGAAAAAGGAATAATATTCACAATTAGTATGTGTTAAATGCTATGAGAAGCACCTAACATATTATTTCATTTAATTTAGTAGCTAAATATATGAAATATACTATGCCAAGTGAAAGAAGTGTAAATAAAAGAAAGGGGTAACATAACTGAGAGAGTTAGTTACTCTACCTGAGTACTGAGGGGGTGGTTAGATGCTTTTTGTATGAGTTAAGTGTTGACTTGTGACAAACAAAGATGATGCTCTTCAGCTACTGGGTAGCCATAGCATGTCAGCTTGTCTTCTGCCTTCTTCTCTTGCTGTTCTTCAGTTCATTCTACACTTGGCAACCAGAGAGAATGAAATCTCAGTGATTTCTCATCACACTGAAATGCTCAAACTCTTTCAGTGGTGAACAGAGATGTAGATCTGATCTATCCTTCCAAATTCAGTTCTGGCTGTCATCACTCTTTCACGCCTTTCACCCCAACCACTCTGGCCTTCTGAGTTCTCAAAAATACCAGGTACATTCCTCTAGGAGACTTTTTAATTTCTCTGTCCAGCATGTACTTCCCACCCTCTCTTTAAGAATGGTTGCACTCTTGGGCTACAGCTTGTACATCATGATGATTCCTAGATCGGATACATTTCAAACAAGCCTGTTCATCACCTACAAGAAATTCTTATCTGACAACCTGGCCTCATAAGCAGTTTCATTTCATATAGCCTTATTTGTTACGTTGACGCATGTTTTGCCTCAGAAACTTTAGCCAGTGAAAATGCTTCATTTACTTAGGGCGTGGGTTTGTTTATGGTTGTGGATATAAGTTTTGGTTTTTAGATTATCTTTGAATATTTAGACCTGAAAGTCCTTGCTCATATCACCAGTGTTGTGCACGTAACTGGCTATGGACTTTGAAGTTCTGATCTCTGGCTACTGTTGCTGTATTTTGTGAAATTATTAGCTGTTATCAATTAAAGATACAATTAATCACATTTACTGTAAGTGAAATTAATACTAGGCTACCACCTGTCTGCTTTTCCTAGCTAACTTGGATTTTAAGGATCATTTGACTGTTGGGAAACTCTTAAGCTCTCCAGAAGGACTTGATTTAGTTCTGCTTGTTTTTCATATGTTGTGTACTATTTCTTTACCAAATTTTCTTGAAAATCCCAGTGGATGTTATTTGATAAATGTACTTCTTTGGATAGAGGTTGGAGAGTAATGATATAATTAACAAAGCAGGTGATTTTAGCAGAATAGGCAACTGTCAGTGAGACAAATTTGATGGATAAAATGAGTAGTTATTTGGTGACTCTTGTGGGGTTGGATTATTCAGGGCTGTTCTCTGGGACTCAGTGATGGTGAGAGCAGCTGGGCTGACCTAGGTGATCAAACAGAAACAGAAAATCATCCAGGTTAGTTGGGGGATATAGAACTGCATGAGTCAAAGCATAGAATCCATTAGTTCAGTTCAGTTTAGTCGCTCAGTCATGTCCGACTCTTTGCAACTCCATGGACTGCAGCACGCCAGGCCTCTCTGTCCATGACCAGTTCCGGGAGTCTACCCAAACTCATGTCCACTGAGTCGATGATGCCATCCAACCATCTCATCCTCTGTCATCCCCTATTCAGCCTGCCCTCAATATTTCCCAGGATCAAGGTCTTTTCAAATGAGTCAGCTCTTCGCATCAGGTGGACAAAGTATTGGAGTTTCAGCTTCAACATCAGTCCTTCCAATGAACACCGCAGACTGATCTCCTTTAGGATGGACTGGTTGGATCTCCTTGCAGTCCAAGGGACTCTCAAGAGTCTTCTCCAACACCACAGTTCAAAAGCATCAATTTTTTGGCACTCAGCTTTCTTTACAATCAAACTCTCACATCCATACATGACTAGTGTAAAAACCATAGCCTTGACTAGACGGACCTTTGTTGGCAAAGTAATGCCTCTGCTTTTTAATATGCTGTCTAAGTTGGTCACAACTTTTCTCCCAAGGAGTAAGCATCTTTTAATTTCATGGCTGCAGTCACCATCTGCAGAGATTTCAGAGCCCAAAAAAATAAAGTCTGCAATTGTTTCCACTGTTTCCCCATCTATTTGCCATGAAATGATGGGACCAGATGCCATGATCTTTGTTTTCTGAATGTTGAGCCTTAAGAAACTTTCTCACTTTCCTCTTTGACTTTCATCAAGAGGCTCTTTAGTTCTTCACTTTCTGCCATGAGGGTGGTATCATCTGCATATCTTAGATTATTGATATTTCTCATGGCAATCTTGATTCCAGCTTGTGCTTCATCCAGCCCAGTGTTTCTCATGATGTACTCTGCATAAAAGTTAAATAAGCAGGGTGACAATATACAGCCTTGACGTACTCCTTTTACTATTTGGAACCAGTCTGTTATTCCATGTCCAGTAATAACTGTTGCTTCTTGTCCTGCATACAGATTTATCAGGAGGCAGGTCAGGTGGTCTAGTATTCCCATCTCTTTAAAAATTTTCCAGTTTGTTGTGATCCACACAGTCAAAGGCTTTGGCATAGTCAATAAAGCAGAAATAGATGCTTTTCTGGAACTCTCTTGCTTTTTTGATGATCCAACAGATGCTGGCAATTTGATCTCTGGTTCCTCTGCCTTTTCTAAATCCTGCTTGAACATTTGGAAGTTCACGTATTGCTGAAACCTGGCTTGGAGAATTTCGAGCATTACTTCGCTAGAGTGTGAAATGAGTGCAATTGTGCAGTAGTTTTTGCATTCTTTGGCATTGCCTTTCTTTGGGGTTACAATGAAAACTGACCTCTTCCAGTCCTGTGGCCACTGCTGAGTTTTCCAAATTTGCTGGCATACTGAGTGCAACACTTTCACAGTGTCATCTTTCAGGATTTGAAATAGCTCAGCTGGAATTCCATCACCTCCACCAGCTTTGTTCGTAGTGATGCTTTCTAAGGCCCACTTGACTTCACATTCTAGGATGTCTGGCTCTAGGTGAGTGATCACACCATCATGATTATCTGGGTCATGAAGATCTTTTTTGTACAGTTCTTCTGTGTATTCTTGCCACCTCTTCTTAATATCTTCTGCTTCTGTTAGGTCCATACCATTTCTGTCCTTTATTGAGCCCATCTTTGCATGAAATCTTCCCTTGGTATCTCTAATTTTCTTGAAGAGATCTCTTGTCTTTCCCATTCTATTTTTTTCCTCTATTTCTTTGCACTGATCACTGAGGAAGGCTTTCTTATCTCTCCTTGCTGTTCTTTGGAACTCTGCATTCAAATGGGTATATCTTTCCTTTTCTCCTTTGCTTTTCGCTTCCCGTCTTTTCACAGCTATTTGTAAGGACTCCTCAGACAGCCATTTTGCTTTTTGCATTTCTTTTTCTAGGGGATAGTCTTGATCCCTGTCTCCTGTACAATGTCATGAACCTCTGTCCATAGTTCATCAGGCACTCTGTCTATCAGATCTAGCCCCTTAAATCTATTTCTCACTTCCACTGTATAATCAAAGGGATTTGATTTAGGTCATACCTGAATGATCTTGTGGTTTTACCTTCTTTCTTCAATTTAAGTCTGACTTTGGCAATAAGGTGTTCATGATCTGAGCCATAGTCAGCTCCTGGTGTTGTTTCTGCTGACTGTATAGAGTTTCTCCATTTGGCTGCAAAGAATATAATCAATCTGATTTCGGTGTGGGCCATCTGATGATGTCCATGTGTAGAGTCTTCTCTTGTGTTTTTTGGAAGAGAGCATTTGCTATGACCAGTGTGTTCTCTTGGCAGATCTCTATTAGCCTTTGCCCTGCTTCATTCTGTACTCCAAGGCCAAATTTGCCTGTTACTCCAGGTGTATCTTGATTTCCTACTTTTGCATTCCAGTCCTCTAGAATGAAAAGGAAATTTTTTGTGTGTGTTAGTTTTAAAAGGTCTTCTAGGTCTTCATAGAACTGTTCAACATCAGCTTCTTCAGCATTACTGGTTGGGGCATAGAATCCATCATCCTTCAGTATAAGCTCTCACCCTTCTGTCCTGCTCCTTTGTCCTAATAAGATATTAAAAGCAACCATAAAAAAAAAAAAAAACCCATAAACCCATCAAAGGAAGAAGATGTTTTTTAAGAATACAGGGCTTTTTTGTTTGTTTGTGGAGGTAGGGGGATTGGGGTAACTGGGGGGTGGAGCAAGAGGAGAGTGGTATTCTTTTGTAAGGCATTATAAAATAAGACCCCTCTTACCAAAATAGTGTGCAGTGATATGTTCTAATAAGATCAGAAAAAGTCTTTATCTTATAATCAGAGAAGAAATATTTGAGCCCGTTTTGCAGCATTTAAAAAAATATCACATTGTATTTAAAGGAAATACCAAGAGCAACAGTCTTCACTGGGTAATTCTGGATAAGGAAGTTGGACTAATGGAAAATGCTAATACTGTGACATGCACGCGTGCTAAGTCATTTCAGTTGTATCCGACTCTCTGCAACTCTATGGACTGTAGCCTGCCAGGTTCCTTTGTCTATGGGATTCTCTAAGCAAGTATACTGGAGTGGGTTTCCATTTCCTTCTCCTAGGGATCTTCCCAACACAGGGATAGAACCCGTATCTCTTAGGTCTACGGCATTGTCCAGGGGTGTTCTTTACCACTAGTGCCACCTGGGAAGCCCCATACAGACTGTGGCATAGATTATGAAATAGACTGGGAAGTGCATTGAAGGAGCAAAGAAAAACTACTATCACGTAGATCAAAAATGAGCCTAAGTAGAAAGGAAATTGCCAAAAATACTGTCTGGTAAGACTAGATCTGAGGAAAATAAAGTCATTGTGACTTGATTTCATGTCTCATAATGCTCAGCTCTGCCTTCATATATTTTATTTGCCGAGAAACCTCTTCTACATTGATGCAAATGGTAGTAGAATCCGCTTGCACAAATGTACACTCTTTCAATAAGACACCTCAGTGTTGACTCACCACACATCTTGAAAGCATACAAATAGAGCATGCCATGGGAGGGAAGGATTGTATTTTGAATGCATGGTAGACCATTTAAGCACAGCATTTGCCAGAAATCAACAATCTGGATTTTCTGTTTCCATCTGATTTATGAATGGCAAACCAAGATCAAGAAAGGAAAGAGCTGAGAAAGGAATTCATGTGAAATACTGATAAATACAAATCACATGGAACCTTTGTTCTTTGGTCAGCTGTGTCACAATAAAATGAACTATCATATCATCTCAAATAAGATGTCATGGATTACTACCCTTTTGTGATAATAAAAATATCAGGGAAATTGAACATGTATTCTTGGAATGAAATCAGCCTTCTGAATCAGACTTTTCATGGAAAATGTCTAGTGTATATTCTTCATAGGAGTCACCATACCGACTATATGAGGGATGAACATGCAGCTTGACAATGACTGAACATGGGTGACTTATATGGTTATAACTCAAAGTAGCAGGGGCAGTACAGCGGGTACTTATCAGAAAACATCCATTTTCAAAAATTGAATTTGGTTTTTCTTTGGACCATTTGCTGCCTGAATTGGCTTCTATCACATGCTTTACTCTTCTCTGGAAGACACGTGCACTTTGTATATAGTTTTCCAAATAATTTTAATCATTAAAATAAATGTGTCAGAGAGCTTTTACATCTAATGCCCCTCTATCTGACTTCAGCTTATTTTTTTTTAAAGTAGCTTTTTTTGCTAAAGCCTTAGCTTTGTGTTATGAAATCATGGCTCCCATAAAATATAAGTTTATGAAGGAATCTTAGAAATTATCAAGTCTAACAGTTCTTAAGTTTAGCTTGCTAAAAATCATATATGTCAAATCAACTGAATCATACTCTGAGGATGGACCAAAGCCAGTTAGTTTAAACCATTTCTCAAGGTGATTTTGATACAAGCAGTGAAAATCATTGACTAGTCTCTGGAGAGATATTTCTGTTCTATAGGAATTCAAACAACCTAGTCAAGGTCATAAAGTTGGTTTGGACACGTAAGAACTAAAATTCAAAACTTTGGACACCCAGGTCAGTGAGAGTGTTCCTTCTAATGCATCAACAAATTAGAAAAGTTAAAATATAAACTTTTCCTCACTATGAATGTACTAAATCCCAGTGACTTTTACCCTTCAAAGTGATAGTTTTATGTTATGTGAACTATACCTAATAAAAATAATATTAAAAGTACTAATTTTATTTAATCTGTATATAGGCAAGTTAATTCATTTTCTAAATATCACCTAGAAAGGGAACACATATTATGTCTGGCTAGTACCTTGAGATGAATCATTTAAGCTATTCAGTCAGCTTTCTTGTCTGTAAGATGGGAGAATGAAAGTGAAAATCTCTTTGTTGTCAAATTAATAAAGCTTTGAAAGAGGATAAGACTCTTGAGAGTCCCTTGGACTGCAAGGAGATCCAACCAGTCCATCCTAAAGGAGATCAGTCCTGGGTGTTCTTTGGAAGGACTGATGTTGAAGCTGAAACTCCAATACTTTGGCCACCTGATGCGAAGAGCTGACTCATTTGGAAAGACCCTGATGCTGGTAAAGATTGAGGGCAGGAGGAGAAGGGGATGACAGAGGATGAGATGGTTGGATGGCATCACTGACTCAATGGACATGGGTTTGGGTGGACTCCGGGAGTTGGTGATGGACAGGGAGGCCTGGCATGCTGCGGTTTATGGGGTCGCAAAGAGTCGGACACGACTGAGCTGAACTGAACTGAACTGAACTGAGTACATTGAGATGGATCATTTAAGCTATTCAGTCAGCTTTTTTGTCTGTAAGGTGGGAGAATGAAAGTGAAAATATCTTTGTAGTCGAATTAATGTAAAGCTTTTAAAGAGGATATATGTAGTGTGCTTGGTACATAGTAGATGGTTACTGCTAGTTTTGCTTGAGGTTGTATAGCCTGTTAAGTACTTTCTTTTGTCTCTTTATCTTGCCTACTACATAGTAGGTGATTAATAATTTATTTACTGACTCACTGATTGATAGATACCTATAGAGACTAGCACAACCTTTTATTGGTGGAAAAAAAATTCCTTGAAACCTCCATTTGAGGCAGAGCTCAGTGAATTCCATTTACTCCCTATGTGAATGTTCTGTTTTCCTGAATCTGATTAGGTTACAAATTGTAAAGGCAGGGCTCGTTTTGGGGGTAATTACAGCATTAAAAACACCCAGAAGGCTATTACACACTGGCCATATCCAATGCATATAATAAATAATTAATTGGACAAATAAATAAATAAAAATTACAGCTCATAAAAGCTCTTCATTAACTTGCCCAGTACTAGTCTGGCTCTTGCAATTAATTTTAAACTCTCTTGTTTCTCCTTTATTAAGTAAGCTGGAATGAAATAGAAATTATATAATTGTTTTTGCTTTCTCATTTAGAGAAATACTCATGCAGGCTCAGTTCTCAGAGCACACAGAAAATGAAACTAGATGATCCCCATGTGATACACAAATAACTTCCTTATTCCAGTGAAATTATCTATCCCTGTGCAGGAGATATGATTCCTATAGATTTAGAAAAACAAAAATACTGTTTTGTCATTACAAATCATTCTAGGGGGATAATTAGAACTCACCCCTCTTTTATAACCACTGTTTTGTGAAGCTTCTTTGACATTAAACCCATTTCTTCTCTTTTAGTGGGGAAAAATGCACATGGGTACACTTCCATGTCCTGATGATGACTTGTATCCTCCATGCCCAAATTTCTGGTGTGACAGTCAAAGGATACAATACAAAGCTCCAGAAAAGAAGTTTGCCAGTATGGCTTCCATGGAAAGTATTGAGTGAATGAATCTGTCTGCTCTGTGAAAGCCAGATGATGTACTATTTCAAAAAATGGACATGATGTGGTATTGTTTTGTGGGATTTTGTAGATCTTAAGGAAGTGTGGCAGTGGAAGTGAGCAGCGTGCACGAGAGAGTACTCTTTTCACTCAGTTCAGTCAGTTTAGTCACTCAGTTGTGTCTGGCTCTTTGCGACCCCATGGACTGCAGCATGCCAGGCCTCCCTGTCCATAATAAACTCCCAGAGTTTACTCAAACTCATGTCCATTGAGTTGGTAATGCCATCCAGCCATCTCATCCTCTGTCGTCCCCTTCTCCTCCCACCTTCAATCTTTCCCAGCATTAGCGTCTTTTCAAATGAATCAGCTCTTTGCATCAGGTGGCCAAAGTATTGGAATTTCAGCTTCATCAGTCCTTCCAATGAATATTCAGGGCTGATTTCCTTTAGGATGGACTGGTTGGATCTCCTTGCAGTCCAAGGGATTTTCAAGAGTCTTCACCAACACCATATTTCAAAAGCATCAATTCTTTGGTGCTCAGCTTTCTTTATAGTCTAACTCTCATATCCATACATGACTACTGCAAAAACCATAGCTTTGACTAGACAGACCTTTGTTGGCAAAGTAATGCCTCTGCTTTTTAATATGCTATCTAGGTTGGTCATAACTTTTCTCCCAAGGAGCAAGTGTCTTTTAATTTCATGGCTGCAGTCACCATCTGCAGTGATTTTGGAGCCCCCCAAAATAAAGTCTGGCACTGTTTCCACTGTTTCTCCATTTGCCATGAAATGATGGGATCAGATGCCATGATCTTTGTTTTCTGAATGTTGAGCTTTAAGCCAACTTTTTCACTCTCCTCTTTCACTTTCATCAGGAGGCTCTTTAGTTCTTCTTCACTTTCTGCCATAAGGGTGGTGTCATCTGCATAGCTGAGGTATTCTTCTCACTACTGATTTTATAAACTCTCCCACAGGAAGTTGTGGGTACTCAGGCAGAGGACACATTCTATTCCAATGGCTTCATGGATAGATCACTGATTATCTGTGCAGAAATACCTCTTTCAAGCTCATTGTTTTGGGTTCTAAGAGCTTCAAATGCAATTCAATTATTATTTTTTGAATCCAAAAATCAGTAGTTGAATAATGTCCCACATAATTCATTTGAAGGGATGTTAACTTGATTAAAATGAATCACCCAGGCTTATTTAATGGCCTCCCATGTAATTTCACTGAATTGGCAGTGTGGCATAGTGCAGAGAGAATTGGACTAAAGTGAAGATGGCTATTCAAGGCTGGAATCTTCCCCAGTAAGCTGTGTGTGATGTTTAACTCTTTGTGTCAGCTATACAGAGTGCCAGACATTTGGTCAAAGATTATTCTGGGTGGTCTGTGAGGGTGTTTCTGGAAAAGATTAACTTTTGAATGGGTAGACCGAGCAAAGCAGATTGTCCTCCCTATTTTGGGTGGACTCCATCCACTCACTTCAAGGCCTGAATAGAACAAAAAGCTGGCCACACTTCAAATTGGAGAGAAATTCCTCCAGCCTGCACAGGATCTGGGACATAGTTTTAAACTTGAACAGAAATACTGGCTCTTCCTAGGGCTAGAGCATACCAGTGTTCAGACAAAAAATGTACCATTGGCTCTCCCAGGTCTCAAGCTTGCTGACTGCAGATCTTGAGACATCAGTTTCCATAATCATGTAAACTGAGTTCTTATATTAATAATAAATATTCCCCCATATAAACATATGTATCTATACACACATATTCACACACAGTTGTCCTTGAACAAAAAAAGGTTCACTCGAGTCCACTTATATGTAATTTTATTTTTCCAGTAAATACATACTGCAGTACTACATGATCTGTGGTTGGTTGAATCCACAGATGTGATACAGGGAGGGGTGATTATAAAGTTATGCATGGATTTCCAACTTCGTGGAGGGTCATTGTCCCTAATCCCTGCATTGTTCAACTCTGTATATATATGTGTGCTGCTGCTGCTGCTGCTGCTAAGTTGCTCAGTTGTGTCCGACTCTGTGCGACCCATAGACGGCAGCCCACCAGGCTCCCCCATCCCTGGGAGTCTCCAGGCAAAAATACTGGAGTGGGTTGCCATTTCCTTTTCCAATTCATGAAAGTGAAAAGTGAAAGTGAAGTCACTCAGTCGTGTCTGACTCCTGGCGATCCCATGGACTGCAGCCTACTAGGCTCCTCCATCCATGGGATTTTCCAGGCAAGAGTTGCCATTGCCTTCTCTGATATATATGTGTATGTGTTTGTATATAATACTTATATGTGTGTATATGTAATGTGTGTGTGTATATCCTATTGGTTTTGTCCTCTGGAGAACCGTAATAACTGTGACCTTGAGAAAATAAACACAGCTTTTCAAACCCTACATTTCTTTATCTGTGTAGTGAAAGAATTGGACAATATAAGGCCATTGTAGTTCCAAAGTACAATATGGCTCTTAAATTTATATGACAATTCTGGGCTCCCTAAGAAGAGAATTTTTGTCTTGTTACCCCTGGAAGTATATAGAATATATTTGTTTCATTTCATCTCTTCATTTGTCGGAGGCCTTTAAAATATTCCTCTCTCTCCCTTCTTGATGTTCTGTTCTAACTTAGGCTGCTCTGTGGGCAGAACAACAGTGGCAGTTGGGGAACCATAGCTGACTATACTCACTCTCTCCCTAATCTGCTAAAAGAGTGGCATTTTCTCGGATAGAATGGCTAACGATATGTTAATTATGTTTGAAAAACAAGTTTATACAAAGATTTGGTGCTCAGTGAGGGTACCACCATGCCAGAGTAGGTGGATTTTCTGGTATTACTAGCATGACTGTGCACATAATCTCTCCCTGGTGGGGACTGCCCTGCCAGCCCGACGCTGTGTCTCCTTATGGTTGGCAGTGGTAGAGTGCGGTGGAACAGTTAGTTCCTTGGTTATCCTCCAAGGTGAGCAAGGTCAGTTTTAAACAGCTTTGCTGTCAATCAGCCTCATATTTTATTCCAGGTTCCTGACCTCACAAATCTTAAGGCTGGCACTGAAGTCAATGAATCCTCTGCAGCCTGATTCCCCACAGTGACTTCTCTCTTGTGACCAACTGTGTCTCATCATGGTTCTGCCAGCCCACACAGGTTTTCAGAGAGCAGAACTTCAATTAGTCAGTGCAGCCATAATTCAACTGTAATACAGTATTTGCTTTCACCAAGCATCCTTTTTCATAGTCCCAAATTGAGCACCAAATGGAAGGAAAACTGCCCTTGAAAGTTTGGCCTATTGTATTAAATCACAGAGCTGACTTAAAGTTTCATTAAATGATTGTCATAGGAGAGGGTGAGATTACACAGTCATTTGCTTATTAGCATTTCATTTAAAACATTACCATATCAAATTGACATAATTCTTCTCAGAGTATAAATATTTAAATTTTCACAAATCCCATTATGTTCCTTGCCCCCACTTTATTCTTCATACAGGAAAAAAAAAATGAACATGAATCACAGAAATGTCTGTTAATCTCACTTAAGGCAAGGAGGAGTCTGAAGAGGAATATTTCCTTCTTAGGACAACAGATGTCTTAAGAAAAAAATATTTCCAAAACTAAACTTCTATACTGGCTCCTGTCGTTACAGGGACATTTCTAACTAAAATTCTATTTGGCATTTAATTTCAAGCAAATGAGCTAAATAGTGATGTCATTTGCAGATAGATACCTGTTTATGTGTAATGGGTTACCTGAAGACATTTACTATTGGGACAGAACCCTTTTGGGGTATGCGTAGTTGATCCTAGTCTACTCCTGACATGTCATTAACTTCTCCAGTTTACCAGCAGGAAGATCGATACTCCATGTGGACAATCCTCGGAAAGAAATGAACAACTCTAGTTTACACTTCTGCTTCTGAGACCATGTACCAGCAGAACATTAAGGAACCTGCCTATATGGTTAGGACATTGTATAGACCAGCTCAGAAAGACTGACAATTCAAGTTCTCTTAAGTTAGTTAGTGCCCTGAGATTGTACTAGAAGGACAAGAGTGAGCAATTTGTTTGCCCATTTCTTGATTTGCCTCATGTGGCCATTCTCTCATGGTTGATACCTGCTGAGCAGAAACTAAAAGTTGAAGATTTGTGAAGAAAATTCTTTATAACCTGTGAAGCATTTTACAAAATCCTGAGTAGATGAGTCATGTGGCATTCCACGTCTAATGTTACGAGGTTTATTTTTTCCCTGTTTCCATTTTGCATGCAGCTGTATAATAAATAGAACTGAGCTCTGTGGCAGCCCATGGAACAATTACAAATATAGCAACACTTGTCTTTGGTCTCTCTGGTAGAAAAAAAAAAGGAGAGGTGTGGTTATTGTGCCATATTAAAATTTAATTGTGCACCAATAGGCCAGGAGAGAATTGCCAACATCTGTGAATAGGGCTTTCCCTGAAGGTGTGATCAACCTTGCTATGAATCCACTGAAGAATCCACTACTTTTAGTACAAGACAAAAACTCAGAGGGGCCACCCTAGGTGGGCTTCAGGATTTGAATCTGTCTTTTTGGGTCTAGATCATAAATATATCATATATATATATATATATATATATACACATACATGTATATATATATATATATATAGAGAGAGAGAGTATGAAAAATTATAGATGTGTCATATATCTATGTTTACTATGTGGAAGCCTTATTTACCTCCAAATTTTCCCCAAATGCCTGAAATGTTCTTTGAAACTCAGTTCTTATGTCAATTGCCTATGATGATTTCTTTACCATAGCCTTCTGAATAAAACCCAGAGTGTTAATTGCACCTCAAACCCTTCCTATTGAGGCTGCAGACTGCCTCCTTAATCATCTCTTCTCTTATCTCTGGCTCTATCACATTATTTTCTAGTTACATTGAACTTTTTTTTTTAAACCTTGGTAATTGCATTTTCTCAAGTCTCCTTGGACTTGGATTTGGTATTCCGACACCCTGTAAAGCCTTTTCACATATTAGCTTGGCCAACTCCTATGGGTTTTCTTGAATTCAGTTGTTCCTTGGAGGGGACTTCTTTAACTTTCTATTATCACTCAAAACCCATCAGAGATTTTTGTTCCTCCTATATGTCCCTTGTCCATTTAACTCTCATCACTACATTGTAAACTCCATCTGGGTAGGAATTATATCTTTTATTTTTCAAACTATAATGCTTAGCTGTGCCTGGCACAAAAAAGACTCAATCAGTGTTTGTCAAATGAATAAATGAAGGAAACTAGGAACCAAGATGTAAGGGACCTAGGGAAAGTGCCTTCAAATGTGTCTGATCCTTTGGAAGTGGAGCAGGTATCTCAGTCTTTGAATAATGGTTCATTTTTGTGTTTATCTGTGTTTGCTGCTCTTTACTTGCCTTGATTTTTAATGAAATCTCTTAAAATTCTAACCTCCCTCAACTATGCTTACAGGAACACAGAAGATTTTGAATGTGCTTTAGATAGAGCAAGGAAAGGGCATACCACACTTCCTGGGACCAGTGAGACTGTGGCAGCAATATTTGAAATGAGGAAATCCCAAAGAGAAAGACAAGACTGCAAAGCAGAGTGACAGGACTGCTGAGTTGGTTAGTTTCCCCTGTAGAAAAGCCTGGAGTTTTGAGGTTTTGTTTTAATAAAGAAAATCTTATGTCCTTATAGTGCTTTCTTATGTCATCCTTTTGGCCACTTCCTCCTCTTTTTGCCAGGCTGCCTAGAGTCATCGTGTTATCCTCCAGATTCACCAAGAACCCTCAGTGGCTAAACCCTGCCTGACTTCCTCTACCTGCTATGGTGGGAGCTTGTCCAGACAGTGGTCCCTTACACAGGGTGTTTACCTTCACAGCTGCTGAGTGGATGAAGCCTAACCTTCATAACGGCAGCTTACACTCTAAAACTTAGTGGCCTAATAAAACCATCATTTTATCTTCTCTGACATTTCTGTATGTTTACTGTGTTCAGCTGGCCATTTTCTGCTGGTCTCTCTTGAGATTTCTTGGGAGGATACAGTCACATGATGTTCACATCATTGTCTGCAGGTGAGTGGAACCATCTGGTGGCTTGGTTGAGATGCTAGGATTTCTAGATCTCCTCTTTCTCCGCATAGTCTCAGGGCTTCTCCTCTATGCATGGCCTCTCTGTGATAGATGGACCAGGGGAGCTGACTTCTCACGTGGCAGCTCAGAGCTCCCACATGCAAGCAGGGGAAATAGAATTTGTTAAGTCTTCTTAATGGTCACAGTGTCACTTCTGCTGCATACTATTGATTAACTGAAGTCATAGGGAAGCTAATTTTCAATTTGTAAGTGACTGCAAGAGGTCATGAATACCATGAGACATAGTGCATTGGGACTATCTTTTGACATTAACTAATTAGATACCATAGGACACTTGCATATTAATAAGCAATATATTTTAAAAATAATTTAAAATACTGAGCCTGTCATGTATTTCTTCCCTGTAAAACTGTTCCTTTCAGTGCCCTGCTCTAATCCTCTACCACTTTTACTCAACATTATCCCCATCTCTACTTCTGCTTTATTAACTACACCAAGGCCTTTGACTGTGTAGATCACAATAAACTGTGGAAAATTCTTAAAGAGATGGGAATGCCAGACCACCTGACCTGCCTCTTGAAAAATCTGTATGCAGGCCAAGAAGCAGCAGTTAGAACTGGACGTGAAACAACAGCCTGGTTCCAAATAGGAAAAGGAGTACATCAAGGCTGTATATTGTCACCCTGCTTATTTAACAGAGTACATCATGAGAAATGCCAGACTGGATGAAGCACAAGCTGGAATCAAGATTGCTGGGAGAAATACCAGTAACCTCAGATATGCAGATGACACCACCCTTATGGCAGAAAGCGAAGAAGAGCTAAAGAGGAGAGTGAAAAATTTGACTTAAAATTCAACATTCAGAAAACTAAGATCATGGCATCTGGTCCCATCACTTCATGACAAATAGATGGGGAAACAATAGAAACAGTGACAGACTTTATTTTTTGGGGCTCCAAAATTATTACAGATGGTGACTGCAGCCATGAAATTAAAAGACTCTTGCTCATTGGAAGAAAAGCTATGACCAACCTAGACAGCATATTAAAAAACAGAGACATTACTTTGCCAACAAAGGTTGGTTTAGTCAAAGCTATGGTTTTTCCAGTAGTCATGTATGGATGTGAGCACTGAAGAAAGTTGACCTCTGAAGAATTGATGCTTTTGAACTGTGGTGTTGGAGAAGACTCTTGAGAGTCTCTTGGATAGCAAGGAGATCAAACCAGTCCATCCTAAAGGAAATCAGTCCTGAATATTAATTGGAAAGCCTGACACTGAAGCTGAAACTCCAATACTTTGGCCACCTTATACGAAAAGCTGACTCATTTGGAAAGACCCTAATGCTGGGAAAGATCGAAGGCAGGAGGAGAAGGGGATGACAGAGAATGAGATGGTAGGATGGCATCACCGACTCAATGGATATGAGTTTGCGTAATCTCTGGAAGATGGTGATGGACAGGGAAGCCTAGCGTGCTGCAGTCCATAGGGTAGCAAATAGTTGGGCATGACTGACTGACTGACTGAACTGAACTGTCCCCATATCTTCTATCTCATTATCATACTTGTTTCCCTCACTTTCATTGCTTCTGCTTCCTTTGTCTCTCCCTCAACAATGGGCAAGACTCAACCCTCCAAGGCCTTGTCACTTGCTCGTCAGTCTGCCACTGTCTCTCCACCACAGAGCTCTTTTATGATCTCCTCTTGACTTTTTTTTACCAGGCCCATCCCACTACTCCCTCTGTCCTGTGCTTTAGGCATTTCGAACACTGGCACTCCCTTGAGTCGAACTTGGTCCTTCTCATCTTTGTGCTGTTACACGTTCTGTTCCTTTGACAAGAAGGCTCAATTATTTTTCTAAAATGTTTGTAACCTCCATTCTGCCCTTGGAATAAGTTGGAAGAACATTCTTCATGGCATACTATGAGGCTTCCTCAGGTTTCCTCTGCATGACTGATTAATCCTTCTATTGGGCTTTTGATACAGACTTGATTTTATGTGTTGCAAATAAAGTAGGTGTTTGTCTTTCAGTTATGTACCTTCTTTATCTCTGTGTTTTTCCACCCCAGTATTTCACAGTATCTAAAATATAAGAGGAACTCAAATATACTGAATCGACTGGCTGAATTATTTCATTTGTTTCCCAACTATTAACTCCAGGTGGGTAGCTATTACATATTTGTCTCTAATCCTTTGGTTATACAATCACATTTCATATTGCCTCCTGGAAGCTATACTGCAAATCTTATGGGTCATCTCAAAAGTAACATTCCTATAATCACACTTAGCGTCTTTCCCTCCCAAATTCCCTCATCTCTTTCAGTGAAGCCACCATTATCCCAGTTACCAAGACTAACTTTTGTCCCTTTCATCAATCCACATCAGTCAGTCTTAGATTTGGGGCATTTTTTCTTTCACTATTTCTCTCCTATTTATTTTTGTATATTTTTACTGTCACTGTCCTAACCCAAACCTTTCTTTCCTTGTGACTGAATTATCACCTTTCAAGTCTATGCTTCCCGAGTTTCTCTGTATTCCTTTCTAATTTCTCCCATGCTCATCACCAGGCTAGTCTTCCCCAAACTGCTCTTTCCCAGTGTTGCTGTGATGCATCCAGAAAGCTGCTTGTTGTCAAATCAAAGCTGCTCTCCTGCCTGGTTCTCACTGCCTTCCCCAGTCCACACCCCACTCTACCCATCTCACTTTACTACCCTCTACTAGGTAGCACTCACCCGGATTTCTAATTATCTCCTCTCCTCAGTGATCCTGGCTCAGACAAACACTGGTCCAAACCTAACTGCAAAGTCCATCTATACCTCCTCCTTTCCCTTCTCATACATCAGTATTCTTCCTTTATTCTAGGCTATGCCAGTTTTAATCCTCCGTCATTGTTCTTTCAGCTTACACCCACCCACTCTACTCTCTCCTTGTCTGAGCTCTGATTGCGGATGTGTCAGAGCCACTTTTCACCAGTCACTTACATTTGAGCTTTCCTAACAGCTGTGCTTCCTGAGGTTGGAAACTATGGCTTATAGTCCTTGGTTGGCCTCACAGTGTCACAGTGTCCAGCATAGTGCTGATCATGTAGTAGGTGATCCAATATAAGCGGGTGAATTATATGAACTTGCAGTGGGAATTTTCTGGGTCATTACCTATGGATCAGGAATGAAATTTTCTCAGGATAACTCAAGGTTACAAGGAATAAAATTTTCTCAGTGTCTCTGATTTCCAGATAAGACGTTTCCTACTTTAGTTCTGGATGTTGGAAAATACTAATAATTAGTATTTTATCAAATTTAATTGCATATTAAGCACTTTCATTGATATTTACTTATTCATAATTTTATGAGTTCTTCCATAATTGCTGTGCACTTGGGGGCTGGAGATACAATGTGTGAAGATAAAATGCATGGAAAAAGTAGGGAGAAAGGAATTTGAATTTACAAAAATATTTAGTAGAAGATTGCACCTTTTATCGGCCCTAAGTGAAAGAAAGTGAAGTCACTCAGTCATGTCCGACTCTCTGTGACCCCATGGTCTGTAGCCTACCAGCCTCCTCCATCCATGGAATTTTCCACGCAAGAGTACTGGAGTGGGTTGCCATTTCCTTCGCCAGAGGATCTTCCCAACCCAGGGATCAAACCCGGGTTTCCCACATTGTAGGCAGACGCTTTACCATCTGAGCCACCAGGGAAGCCTATCGGCCCTAAGAAATGCTGATATATATAGCATATATATATATACACATATATATATATGTATACACACACATACATAGGCAAGGGAGAATGTTTGCTTCTTTAATGTTTCAATGAAAAAGAGAATTCCAGAGACACAGATATATGAAGTATATCAATATTGGTCAACCCTCAGGACCAGCAAAAGGAAAAGACTGAATCTCCAATATTCAGGTCTTACTACAGAGGGATTTTAAACTTCTCTTCATCAAGCCTGCTTGTATGGTTTAATAGTTTTTCTGTTATAAGAATGAGGCAGATGACCTGAAATTTCAGTGTGAAAGGCAGCAAAAATGAAACCAAGAGAAAAGCGACATTGGAAATGAAAAATATGCTAGTGAGAAATTGCAGAGCTGAAACTTTTGCAACAGAAGGTGAAGGCTTATTTTTAAGATTATATCGCCACCTAGTAAATCAGCCTAGAAGTACACCCACAGCTAGAGGCAGAGTCAGCATGGTGTTGAGCCCTAATCCTCTAGTTAGCAGTTCCTGATAGGTACCTTTATAAACATCTGTACTCACTGCAGGACAAGCACACAACCTACAGCAGCATCTCAAGTTCCCAACGCTCAGCCCCTGCTCACATTCTCCTGTTCTTCTGGAGTTACTCAGTGAGTCATCAGCACACATTTTAGATATGAAAATGTGTCAAAAATTTCTCCCAATCTGTTATGCATTCTTGGAAAATGATTAAACAGTGCATATTATCATTTGCTTGTTCTAAATAATTTAACTCTGGACTGTTCATTAGTGAAAACATTTTGCATTTCTACTTTCATTTCTGCCTAGTAAAAGAAGTGGTCTGATCATGATTTTTTTTTTTTTTTTAATGAGTAAGCATTGGAATTGTGGAATTAAAAACACTAAACAGAGAACCCTACTTTTTCTGTTCTTAAAGCCACATCTTTAGTTTTTCCATGTCCTGTTTCTTCTATAGCAGTCGTTGACACTGAACTCTTGATCACTTATCTTGGTTTTGCTTTTATAAGGAGATCCTTAGCTTGATAAAATATTGCATGAATTTTAAGGCTTGATGTCTACAAACAATTGGTTATCAGAGGCAGCATTCTGGCTACATAGCCTCCTTGCTGGTGTCAGTTTTTCCATCTGTGAGATGGGGACAGCAATAGTATACAGCAATGGGATTTTAGGAGGAATAAATTAAACAGGAATGTTAAAAAAATGTCAGCTATTAACAGCAAAAATACATTGATTAAGAAATGGTAGAAACATAGAATAGAAACTAATTTTATTTGCCATTCACAATAGATCAATACTCTTTAGCCAAACAAATAGACACAGAGAGAGGAGGCATGTATTCTGAGACCAAGAAAGCATCCAATAAAAAAATCCAAGTGATTAAATTTTTTTAAATTATTAACTTTTAAAATAATTATAAATTTGATTATATTCAGGTGCTTAAAATACCTTGAAATGCACTTCCATTTTTTTCTTCTATATGTTCTACCCTCATTTTAGAAACCTATTCTCACTTTAACCTTCCAAATAGGTTTATCCTTTATTTTAAGGACTACTTAGAATATTTGACTGAGTTTACCCAAGAGTTCCCTTGTGGCTCAGCTGGTAAAGAATGTACCTGCAATGTGGGGGACCTGGGTTCAATCCCTGGATTGGGAAGATCCCCTGGAGGAGGGAAAGGCTACCCACTCCAGTATTCTGGACTGGAGAGTTCCACGGACTATATAGTCCATGGGGTTGCAAAGAGTTGGACACGACTGAGGGACTTTCACTTCACTTAGGGTAGAAAGTAGAGGAGGGGAGATTTCTGTTGTGGAGGCCCTTCCCATAGGGGCTGTCAGTCATAGAACTATCAGTTTAATCTCTGACATGGCAAAGTCTGTCATTTGTCTTCTAACAGCTATTTTTCTTTTTTCTTAAGGTATGCAGATCAAGAAGCAGCAGTTAAAACTGGACATGAAACAACAAATTGGAGTCAAATTGGGAAAGGAACATGTCAAGGCTGTATATTGTCACCCTGCTTATTTAACTTACATGCAGAGTACATCATGAGAAATGCTGGACTGGATGAAGCACAAGCTGAAATCAAGATTGCCAGGAGAAATATCAATAACCTCAGATATGCAGATGACACCGCCCTTGTGGCAGAAAGTGAAGAAGAACTAAAGAGCCTCTTGATGAAAGTGAAAGAGGAGAGTGAAAAAGTTGGCTTAAAACTCAACATTCAAAAAACTAAGATCATGGCATCTGGTCCCATCACTTCATGACAAATAGATGCGGAAACAATGGAAACATTGACAGACTTTATATTTTGGGCTCCAAAATCTCTGCAGATGGTGACTGCAGTCATGAAATCCAACATTTACTCCTTGGAAGAAAAGTTATGACCAACCTAGACAGCATATTAAAAAGTAGAGACATTCCTTTGCCAACAAAGGTCTGTCTAGTCAAAGCTATGGTTCTTCCAGTAGTCATGTATGGATGTGAGAGTTGGACTATAAAGAAAGCTGAGCACTGAAATATTGATGCTTTTGAACTGTGGAGTTGGAGAAGACTCTTGAGAGTCCCTTGGACTGCAAGGAGATCAAACAAGTTCATCCTAAAGGAGATCAGTTCTGAATGTTCATTGGAAGGACTGATGCTGACACTGAGACTCCAATACTTTGGCCACCTGATGTTAAGAACTGACTCATTTGAAAAGACACTGATGCTGGGAAAGATTGAAGGTGGGAGGAGAAGGGGATGACAGAGGATGAGATGGTTGGATGTCATCACTGACTCAATGGACATGAGTTTGAGTAAGCTCTGGGAGTTGGTGATGGACAGGAGGCCTGGCATGTTGCAGTCCATGGGCTTGCAAAGAGTCAGACACAAATGAACGACTGAACTGAAGATAATAGAACTTTTGGTTGGCACATAATCACACAGCTAAATATGTCTGGTTACCTCCTGAAGTTAGTGTGGCCTTTGGACTTAAGATGCATGTAGCATCTGGGTCATCTGCTTATGAAGAACATGTGTGCCTCCCTCCCTTGCCTTTTTTTTTTAACTTCCTGCTAACTGCATTGTGGATATGTTGGTGGGACTAGAGCAACCATTATGGAACAGGAGGTAGAAGCTAAGTTTAAAGAGAAGCAGACCACCATGGTGGATGGACCTTAGAAGGCTTTTGGGAAAAGATAAAAAATATTAATTGAGGTTCATTAAGAAATTTGATACCTGGATTACAAAGTAGTTATAGCTCCTCTAATAATAGCTAATCATTACTGAGCACTTCCTATGTGCCAGATATTTTTCTAAGGGTTTTACAACTATAGCACATGTGATCCTTACAAAAACCCTCTGAAGCAAGTGATATTATTATTTTGGTTTTCAAGATAAATAAATTGAAGCATAGAGGGGTAAATTCATTGGCAGATATTGTACTTGATAGCAATGTTTAACATTTGAACTCAAGCATTTTGTGCTAATCAATATACTGTGAGTTTAGTTCAGTCGCTCAGTCACATCTGACTCTCTGTGACCCCATGGACTGCAGCACACCAGACTTCCCTGTCCTTCACCAACTTCCTGAGCTTGCTCAAACTCATGTTCAAAAAGTTGGTGATGCCATTCAGCCATTTCATCCTCTGTTGTCCCCTTCTCCTCCCACCTTCAATCTTTCCCAGCATCAGGGTCTTTTCAAATGAGTCAGCTCTTGGTATCAGGTGGCCAAAGTATTGGAGTTTCAGCTTCAGCATCAGGCCTTCCAATGAATACTCAGGACTGATTTCCTTTAGGATGGACTGGTTTGAACTCCTTGCAGTCCAAGGAACTCTCAAGAGTCTTCTCCAACACCA
This sequence comes from Giraffa tippelskirchi, assembly GCF_054371585.1. NCBI lineage: Eukaryota > Metazoa > Chordata > Mammalia > Artiodactyla > Giraffidae > Giraffa > Giraffa tippelskirchi. The sequence goes on along the minus strand of NC_137276.1, from coordinate 186,427,924 downwards.
CAGTTCAAAAGCATCAATTCTTCAGTGCTCAACTTTGTTTATAGTGCAACTCTCACATGCATACACGTCTACTGGAAAACCATAGCTTTGACTAGATAGACCTTTCCTGAAAAGTAATGTCTCTGCTTTTTAATATGCTGTCTAGGTGGGTTATAACTTTTCTTCCAAGGAGCAAGCATCTTTTTAAATTCATGGCTGCAGTTACCATCTGCAGTGATTTTGGAGCCCCAAAATACACTCTACTCTCTTTATATGGAGAAGGAAATGGAAGCCCACTCCAGTACTCTTGCCTGGAAAATCCCATGGACAGAGGAGCCTGGTAGGCTATAGCCCATGGGGTTGCAAAGAGTCGGACATGACTGAGCGACTTCACTTCACTCACTTCACTCACTTCATACTTTATCACTTGAGAAGGAAATGGCAACCCACTCCAGTGTTCTTGCCTGGAGAATCCCATGGACAGAGGAGACTCGGGCCATTGTCCATGGGGTCGCAGAGAGTCGGACACTTCTGAAGTGACTGAGCATGCACTGTCTTTATAAAATGTTTACTCAATTCTTTTTTGTTAACCATTATTTTCCTACAAGTGGAATTTGGTTACATAGGAAATGGGGAGAGAGAGCATAACTGGACACAGTGTTATATTTAGTTAATCAATGCACATTAGCATACCAAAGGCTTCCCAGTAATAAATCTGCTTAACTCTATTTAATTCAGAAGTTCCCAAGTGTAGTTGATAAGAAGTAACATGTTAAGCACTGCCTATTAACAACCCAAGAAGCTAACATCTCACTAATACTTTTTGAAATTCTAGGTGGGAAAAAACATGTTGACCTAGGAGTCTGGATGCCCATAATGTGGTCCTGATTTGGTGAGCTTATTTTTTCATGTAACTTTAAGTAAGAAACTGAAGATTTCTGTGCTTAGATTATTTGATTTAGTAAAATAGCAGCCTTAGACTTGATGAAGAGATGACCAATGACATCTGATCTTAAGCACCAGGCTTATATTTGGAAAAAGCAAAGCACAGAGGCAGCTATGAAAAAAATCAGATAATTAAGTCCAGTTTTAGATGGAAAGGGCAGAAGTAGAACCGGGGAGATTTTTTTCTTAAGCATTTGAGTCTTGGCACCAAAAAATACATATATATGGAGATGCCCCATAAATAATTGAATTCCACATTTAAACTTCATAAACACGGGAATGTTGCTGATTTCCATGTCATCTGTGATCCCACTCCATTTCCTATTAGGATCTATCTCCAACCCATGACCCAGAACATCCAACCAAGATGTTTTACATTTACCTTGTTCAGAAAGAATCTTAGCAAAACTATAAAGGAATGAGTGAAAAAGAACTGACAGCTGATCCTTGGTCAGTTGTACAGAGCAGAGGAAGATATACCAGCAGAGGATGTAGCAAATGTGAAGGTTTGAGTAGAGACTGTGAGGTGGTTCAGTAATCTCTGGGTCGTACAGTGTGTGCCTTCAGATTGTAGGTGTGAGGGTCAGTGAAGGAGGAGAGTTACATGCAGAGGTGGCTGGAAATATAAGCTGAGTCACCACCACAGTCTAGGCGGTGTAGTGTGTTCCATGTATTGTATTAAGACTACCTATCTGCATAGATTCAAGTTTTAGCTCCATCTCAGTAGAAGTTTCCAGCAATTAAACACAAAACTTTCTTCATCCTGCTCAGATTCTGGATCTTTTACTTTATCTTTCTCAGAAAAAAGTGAAGATAGAAGTTAGGACACAGTTAATTTCCTAATTTTTGTTCTATTTGAATAATTAAATCATCATGGTGCAGAGATGGGATATCCTGAATTTTCAGCTGTTTGTTTATTTAGATGGAAATGCTGCTGCTAAGTCGCTTCAGTCGTATCCGACTCTGTGCGACCCCATAGACGGCAGCCCACCAGGCTCCGCCGTCCCTGGGATTCTCCAGGCAAGAATACTGGAGTGGGTTGCCATTTCCTTCTCCAGTGCATGAAAGGGAAAAGTGAAAGTGAAGTTGCTCAGTCGTATCCGACTCTTAGCGACCCCATGGACTGCAGCCTACCAGGCTCCTCCGTTCATGGGATTTTCCAGGCAAGAGTACTAGAGTGGGGTGCCATTGCCTTCTCCATTAGATGGAAATAACTTCCCCTATTTCTATAATGTGATAACTTCTAAGATACATTCCCCATGATGTGGGATGTCTTTCTGTGATGATGTCTTTCTGGAACTACTGTAACTAAATTCATCTCTGAGTAAGACCCGAATGAAAGAGAAATTTGTGTATTAAATATAACTGATGCTATTGCTGGGGGCCACTGGTTAAGGGACTCTAGGAGATGGTGAAGGACAGGGAAGCCTGGTGTACTGCAGTCCATGGAGTCACAAAAAGTCAGACATGACTGAGCAAGTGAACAACAACAAATCAACTCAAAGGAAACCTTGACTTATAAAGCACACTCCTCTGCTTGATCTCAGGTTACCAATTCAATTTCATTCATCTCTCCCTGCTCCTATCTTACCACAAAGTCCCACTCATCTACTCTATCCCCACTGTGGATCCCCCACTATTCCCCTTATATCCCTGCCATTTCATGCTAAGCTTTTATTTTTCTCTACCTGGTCCAGATAGGAGCTTATCGTTGGCTGCTTTAATAGTGCTTTGATACAGTTTAAGTAATTCGTAACTTAGAATAGTTCAATTTTTTTTACTGTAAATAAGATCAGCTATTATTAATCTTGCAGTTTGATTGGTGGAGAAAAAAGAATTGGAAAAAAGGAAGGAACTTGAAGGGAGAGTAGAGGAAAGAGACTCCTTCCCCACCTTCTCTTTTTAGAGAAAGCTTCTGTAATTCATGTTCATAACTAGCAATTTAGAGGAGAAATATGCCTCATTAAGATCCACTTGGAGAAAAAGGAAGGAAGGAGGAAAGGAGGGAGGGAAGGAAGGAAAGAGGAGTGGGAAAGGAGGACAGAACCTGCTTTATTTCAGGTCCTCCTCTTCCTGAATCAGCACACATGCTTTCATATAATCCTTACATCTGAGCTTGAAATCACTATTTCCACTTTATTTTGAAGCATAGAAGACTCAGAAAGTAAATAACATTTTCAAGATTATGAAGCTGATAAGATAATGAGGCTAGAATTTTAAATTCCCTGGCAGTCCAGTGGTTAGGACTCTGCACTTTCACTTCCAAGGGCCTGGGTTAAATCCCTGGTCAGGGAACTAGGATCCCACAAGTCAAGTGGAGCAACCAAAAAATAAAATAAAATCAAGCTAGAATTGGGATCCAATTTTTAAGACTTAAGCTCTACCTTTCTTTCTAAGTCAAAAACTCTCAGCATCTCTAATTACTGCCTTATTACTGATAAGGTAGGAAGTCAATGGGGTGAAGGTGTTCTTGAAATGGTCATTCTGGTCTCCTGACTTATAGACCACTGTTCTAGTTCAATTGCATTCGAATTAGTCTTTTGGATGGGAAGACGTTGTCTTACATACTTTGGTTATGGCAATCAACATTAACCATCTACTGAATGGCCATCTTCTGGATTCACTTGGCACATGGCATTACTCATATATTTTTCTTGGAAATTGTTAGAAATATATATTTTTTGGCTATGTGGTGTAGACCAAACAGCATGCATTATGCGTCACTGGGTAATTCTAATAAAAAGGAAGGGGAAGACTTCTATAATGTTGAAGGTGGTTACAAGTACAGTGATGAGTAAGAATAAGGGACATCCTTGTCAGATAATGGCAATACAGCAAGGAACACTGTAATAGCAACATTTTAGCATCAGATAATGATAGTACAAAAAGGAACACTGTAATAGCAACATTTTAAATGGGTAATTAGCTTTGCTTTGTACCACCTTGGTCTATATAATGTGTTTCATCTTTCCAGTTGCTTGAATATATAAGTTGTTAATAGAATCCTCAATAAAACAACAATAAAAATAATGGAAATAATAGTAGAATATAAATGCTTTCAAATCTATGGAAATTCAAGTGGACAGGTGATATGCAAGGGTTAACCTCTTGCCTTTAAATTTTCTAATAAACTTTGCAATAGGCTATAAGAGTCTATTAGCTTGATGTTGGTTAATCATCATTATTTTTTCTGTTCTGGACCACAGTAAAGGCACACAAACCAAATTAACCAGCACATGAGCCCTTTATAAGACTCTCTTAAAATAATTTATTTAGCTTATTCACTCCCACATTTTTAGTCCTCTGAATTATAGAATTCTCCAAATGAATCAGTACCCCAACTTGTTTGCCAAAATATAAAGATGAAAAGAAAAATGAGCTCTCTTACAATACCCTCTGGGACTAATTACCCTGATCTGACTAGACTGGTTGTTAGATCTGAATTATAGTCATGAATAAGTTAGATCTTAATTAAAGTCATGTATGGGGTCTAAGAGGCAATGTCATACAGGCAAAAAAAAGCTGTTTTATAATAAGTGGAAATTAGTACTATAATGCTTTATGAAAAATTGGGCTACCAGCTAGAAACCTATCTACTAAGATGTATAAGAAATTTCAGGCTTAAAACATTAACCCATCTTTTTTCACTATATATTGGTCCCTTCTAAATGTTTAGTTTAGAGTCATATTAATTGTTGGGTTTCCAGTAGCAAAAAGAACATAATATATTTTCCAAATTAGTTTATCTTTGTTTATTTTCTTTTTCCTGCAAATTATTTCAGCTTTTATTGAAGGCTTTTAACTTTCCTAATAGTTCCCAATATCTAATGTAGATGAAAAACATCACGAAGAAGGATTTTGGTTAGTTAGATAATACAGGAGAGAATTTCCTGGTAGTAGAAAGTGTTGCGCAGTACAAAATAGAACTGGAGTAAATAATGGAATTTTCTTCTCTAGATCTTAAATTTAAAGAAATTTCATTCAGAAGGCAAGGGGATGGACTATGTTTCTTGACCTATTCCTTTCACTGAGCAATGAAACTATTCTAAATTTGTCACCAGCTATGTGGGGTATTGAATGTAGACACATAAAACCAACATCAATGGCAACTCCTTTGCTAGGCCTAAGGTGACAAGGTACCAGAAAGGAGCCCATGCTGAGTGCTGGCCTCAGTATGAGTTAATAACATAAAGAAATGATGAGAAGGGTATCAGTGGTACTGTGATGAAGTAGCCAGGTGACAAGGCACACCTGGGAAGAGTTTCCAGAGGGAAATTTTTTTTTTCTAACATTTTTCATTTAAATCAGGGATACTATTATTTCCTGGAGGAAATAATTTCCTGGGGGAGGAGATATAAAGTAGTTTTAATTTTTCTTCACATTTAAATAGGACTTAGGAGTTTACAAAATGTTCTTCCATCTACAGTAGGCTGGTGAATGAATAGAGGTGATTGTTCTCATTTTATAACTTGGAGAAGACTGAGACTTGGCACAATTCACTGACTTGTTCAAGGTCATAATGTAGAGCTAGAAAATGGCAGAGAAGGATCTCAAATGCGAGTCTCCTGACTCTAACGTTAGTAATTTTCATTTGTATCTTGTCATTTTTTAAATGGGTTCAGAGTCCTACTTTGCTAGGAGGTGAGGTAGCAAAGGAAGCTCAACCATTTTCTTTCCTAAGGAGAATTCTCAAAATTGGCAGAGTAGGGCTGTTGGTTATTGTTTTTGGAGAATTAATGCCTCAATTTCAACTATTAGATTTACAAAGTCCAACATATAATCTTAGACTAATAAGTAGGTTGAATGTACTTGTATAGCATGGGTCACAGGCTCTTCAGTTGCCTTTCAGCACATTAACTTATAGATTCATATGCTGTTATGGTCTGATAGGATCTTAAATATCATTTAATCCAGTGCTTTGATTTACACATGAGAAAACTGGACTAAAGCAGTTGATCCTGTGCTTATTGGATGTATATTGCAAATGAGATATCTCAGTGAAATGTTTTGATTGTATAGAAAATTTCCAAAATAGAATAAAAGCCACAAAAGCTCTGATGAATGTTCTGTAACATTCATTCAAGAGTTGAAAAGGAAATCTGTATTTTCTTTATTAACAGAATTTTAACATTGTTTGTATAACGGAATAGTAGTATTGTTATATATTATATTATGCAGAGTACATCATGAGAAACGCTGGGCTGGAAGAAGCACAAGCTGGAATCAAGATTGCCGGGAGAAATATCAATAAACTCAGATATGCAGATGACACTAACCTTATGGCAGAAAGTGAAGAAGAACTAAAGAGCCTTGTGATGAAAGTGAAAGAGGAGAGTGAAAAAGTTGGCTTAAAGCTCAACATTCAGAAAACTAAGATCATGGCATCTGGTCCCATCACTTCATGGGAAATAGATGGGGAAACAGTGGAGACAGTGTCAGACTTTATTTCTTTGGGCTCCAAAATCACTGCTGATGGTGATTGCAGCCATGAAATTAAAAGACGCTTACTCCCTGGAAGGAAGGTTATGGCCAACCTAGATAGCATATTTAAAAGCAGAGACATTACTTCACCAACAAAGGTCCGTCTAGTCAAGGCTATGGTTTTTCCAGTGGTCATCTATGGATGTGAGAGTTGGACGGTGAAGAAAGCTGAGCGCCGAAGAATTGATGTTTTTGAACTGTGGTGTTGGAGAAGACTCTTGAGAGACCCTTGGACTACAAGGAGATCCAACCAGTCCATCCTAAAGGAGATCAATCCTGGGTGTTCATTGGAAGGACTGATGTTGAAGCTGAAACTCCAATACTTCGGCCACCTCATGCGAAGAGTTGACTTATTGGAAAAGACCCTGATGCTGGGAAGGATTGGGGGCAGGAGGAGAAGGGGACGACAGAGGATGAGATGGTTGGATGGCATCACTGACTTGATGGACATGGGTTTGGGTAAACTCCGGGAGTTGGTGATGGACAGGGAGGCCTGGCGTGCTGCGATTCATGGGGTCACAAAGAGTCGGATACGACTGAGCGACTGAACTGAACTGAGTATTGTTATGACACATTTCATGAAATGTTACACAGTAGAGTGAGTGACTGTGGGTACAGATGATTCACAGTCTGAGAATGATTATTCCATGAAAAAGCAGCAATTGTTTAGTTAGCAGATTTCCTGATTTTGGTAGTATTTTTCACTAAGGGCTTGGTCGTCTTAGAGTACAGGAACTTGGAGATGAGCTTGAATTTTCTTATGAATCATTAGGATGTATGCAAAGGGGAGTAGTGCATTTTAAAATGTGTGTGCATGTTTTCTGCTGTGTCTTTTTCTGAGTTATCCATATATTTGAGTTTGGCCTATGAGAATACTTGTTTCTTATCCAAGTCTGTGGTTAAACAAATCATAATGCCCTGAATAACTTACATATGCAGTATAATTTCACCTTTCTCAGACAATAGATTATAAATTGGCAGTATCATATACTTGAAATTGATCTTGAGCTGATCTTGAAATGTCCAATAAAGTATAATATCAGAGCAACCCAAATTAGTTTTATGTGGATACTTTTCCTTCTTGTTTCTTTGAGTGAGCACCAGATGAAGCATCTGGCTTATTTTTAGGGGCTATATGATACAAAACAAACACACAGAGAAACATACAGCAACTTTAAACACTAGAATTAGAATTAACACAGGTCATGTGTACTAGAGGTGGACACAAGAGACCCAGACCGCACTGGGAAGAGCAGCTTCTTGTCAAATCATGATCATGCTGGCTAATCAATAATGAGTAAAAGAGTGACAGGGGTCCACTTGTATTATTTAAATAGTTATTTCTTTTTCCCTTTTTTTGTTTCTAAGTGAGCAGAATTGAACAAACCTAGTTAAATGTGCAAATGTTACCAATCCACTATACGTTTTTAAAAAGAAAATCACCCCCCATTACTCTTTATGTCAACAAGTACTAAGTGTAAAATGAAATACTGACTAGGTATGATATTTTGATGGTAACCAATATGGTCTGAAGGTTTGTGCCACTCTGCAATTCATTTATTAAAATCCTAACCTCCTAAGATAATGGTATTAGGAGGTGGTCCTTGAATGCTGCTTAAGTCACGAGGTTGGAGCCCTCATGAATGGGACTGGTGCCTTATTACAGAGGCTCCAGAGATTTGTCTGGTCCCTTCCACTATGTGAAGATAGAACAAGAAATTTGTGACTGGGAAGAGAATCCTCATCCAACCATGCTAGCACCCTTGTCTCAGACTTCCAGCATCTAGATCTGTGAGACCTAAATTTCTCTTGTTTATAAGCCACTACTCAGTCTGTGGTATTTGGATATAGCAGCTTGAATGGGCTATGGCAGTGACATTTGAGTTTGGCCACTAGCTTGCCTGTTGCTTATCCCAGTTCACCCTTAAACACAATAGCTTGATTAAATTGGTAACTTGGTTATGAATTCACTGAACATCTTAACTGATTTCAAAAACATTTTGGCATCCTGACTGTTCAACAGCCTTATTACAAAATATATTAACGCTTATGATGGGTGATTCTTTGAATGGAATTAACTCTAGCGGTAGGAAAATTGAATACAAATAATAACAGACATGGTGTGTGAATGAAGCATTTACAGACTGCTTCCCTGAAGCACATTCACTTAGATCAGGAGTCCATTGTTCATTGCTGGGGTTCAGGAAGATCTGGGCACAGGTTACTAGCAAAGGTATAGAAAGGATCTGAGGAAAGAAGTCTTTGCAGAGAAGAACCCAGGTCTGAGAAGCTGAACAATATTTTTTTTCCCACCCAAAACCCAAACAGCTCTGAAAACAATGATTTTTCCTAAGTTTCCTGCAAATATGTATGGTGGGAAAATCTAAAGGGAATTCATGTGTATACTTGACCCTCTTAGAATATTCCTAAATTTCATTGCAGAGTGTTGGGGCCTTGATTACAGGTGTTGCCCCTGAAGCTGTGGAGAAGTTTATACAATACATGGTGTGGACACTGTGGAAATATTTAAAATTGGAAAAATTCTGAATTCTGAAATACACATTTTAGGGAAGGGATTGTGAACTTGTGATATTTTGCCATGCAGTTTCCACATTTTTCTAACTAATTTTGTTTAGGCTGCAGGTTTGTAGCTTTGAACCTATTAATACTTAACTGCCTTATCTCTAATAAGAGATAAGCATAAATAAATTTATTTATTTATGCTAAAATCGATAGTGAAAAGGTTAAGTGATGGTATTTGTCCTTCTGAATTTTCTGTATATAAAACCCTTAAATACAAAGTTTTTGGTTGTTGTTTTTGACTTTCTTTGGTACACTGAGTTTGCAGAAGCAATAAAAACAACACAATTGGTCAGAAGAAGCAAAATAACAAGAGTGATGGGTATGTCTGGAGAACTCAGTGGCACATAGGATGTGGATTCACTGTGCAGCACATGAAGCTAATAGCCTCTCTGTCACTGAGATTGTCATCATGGGTATAACTCACTGAGAACCAAGAACCCCCTCTGCTGTCTAGTATTTCAAAGCTCCTTATTACTTTATTTGTTCAGAGGTTCATCAAGTAAATGGGCTGCTTATAATTGTAGGTGTAGTACCAACCAGTAAAGCAAACATATTTACAGCCCCTGTAATTATATTTTGGTAAAAGTTGTTCTGGATGACTTGGCAGGACTCTTCTCTGGATAGTATGTTTACTTGGGTATTTTCTCCAATGATGCAGAACAGCTTCTAGTCCAAACTTTCTCCTGATGATACATTTATTTCTGGCGTGACCTTCTCTTTCAAGTTCAAAAGAAAAAAAAACAATTTATAGAAACATGTAGAGTGGCAGATAAATGTAATACACTCCAGGAACTTATTGATTTATTGAGCAACAGTCACATTTTGAAAGATCTATAATTCAAAGGTAATGAAAGAAGGAAGGCACAGTAAGTATGATGTTAAATAAAGTATATGTTTGGGCATGATGGCTGAATTCTTACCCTGATGTCCTTGTTCTTAGACATTCTTGGACAGATTTTTCTGTTGCTTAAGCATTTATGTAGAACAATTAAGTCATAGATGTTACATAACAGAAATGCTATATTACAACTTTCTGCTCAGTGGCAACATGAGCTTTCTCTTGGGAGTGTTTAAAAGCTTAATTAAGTCATTTTTGGGCAAACTGAGTTTCGGGCAAATTGAGTTTTAGGCAAATTGAAAGTTATCTAAATCCTTTCAGATCACCTCGGTACCATTTAGTGCCCTGGTGTGTTAATTTGCCAAATGGACACCCAGGAAAAAGAAATAATTAAGTCAATAAATAAAGAAAATAAATAAATGCTTACTTATACATAAGAATATCCTATACTGATATGAGCTCTTTGATTTGTTGTATGGAATATTATATGAAATATATGATAAAAGGAGTTTCAGTTTAATTTTATAACAGTTTTTTTTCAAAATGAATTTCCATGTTTTCCCCACAATGTCTTCTTAGGTTGTCAGGTCATTGGACAAATTATTTTCTTTCTTTCATAATTGCTTATGGTGCTTAACATGGTGGTTTGAATAAATTGCGTTTTGTTGTAACTGTAGATGGCTGGTCCTATAAAACTCAAGATTATGGCGTCAAGTGAGAAGCAAAAATATAAATTAATGTCTCATGATATATTTTGGTCACATAAAGCAGTAGAGAGCTATGATTCTGGCCTTTCCAATACCTATTTTACAATGGAAGATGATCTCTTTTCTTTCAAACAAGTAATATAACATGTCTATTAATCTGAGTCACCCAGTTCATGACAACAGGAATTATGCCCTGGACTTCTCTAAATACAGGCATTTTTCCCTTTCCAAGTAGAATAGAAAACCGTAACAGGGTCAGTGAAAATCTTTTAATGACATTTTGCATATGAGTGTTAAGAGAGAGGAATTCTTCCTATTGGATAGTAAGCTGTGAAAAATATTTGCTTGGATCAACCAGCAGTCGTCTTTCCATATAGTTAAAGTTAGTTTGTTAAAGAAGACAATGAGACCAATATACAAAGAGCATTAAGAAACAGAGCCAACATATGAAAACAGCCACTTAACTCCTTAATGCAACCATACCTGAACTTCACTTTTGAACTTCCTAGTTATACGGCTTAGTTCTCTTTTGTTTAAATTGGTTTCAGCTAGGTTTAATTTGGGGCTTACCTGATAGCTCAGTTGATAAAGACTCTGCCTGCAATGCAGGAGACTCTGGTTCGATTTTTGGGTCGGGAAGATACCCTGGAGAAGGGATAGGCTACCCACTCCAGTATTCTTGGGCTTCCCTTGTGGCTCAGCTGGTAAAGAATGCAAAGTCTATGAGTCAGGATACTTTAAGTTATATGTGGTTTAATTCACAAATGACTTAAAGTATCCTGACTCATAGACTGCATGTTTGAAAATTAAATTTATATTATTTTGATGCATATTTTAAATAAAAATACATGCAAAAATTTAAAAATCAGATACACACTGATTTTTCATTTTTAGCAATCAAGTAAAAATTTATAAACTAAATGTTTATAAATTATAAAGTTACTTTTAGGACCCTAAGTTTCTTTCTCATTATTATTAAGCATCATCAACTATTACTAAGCATCATCTTATCATAATTAGTTTGTAAATTCATGAAAATAGAATTTGCTTTGGTAAATTCAGAGTGATTCAGAGTGCTGTCAATACATGGCCACTTGACAGTAGTTTTAACACTGACAAGTCTGTAGCAAATTTTAGGATACATTAAAAGGTGTTTATTTTATCCAATATCTAATAGATATAATCACACAAAGGTTTTTCAAACCAATTCAGAAGATTCATTTTATGGGCACAGATTATGGTAATGTGTCATTAATATTATCTTCTGGATTCTGTAGTTTTGGTTGAGGTAAAGATTTGCAGATTCACACCTCCCTGTCCATGGTCAGTGTTCATCTAATAGCTTGCATCCTCCCTAAGGTTAGATTTATGCATTTGTTTTTGGTTCAAGGTTTCTTGCTCCTGCTGGCAAACACAGATGCTCCTTAACTTCTCTCCACCTAAATGTGCACAGAATATAATTATGACAGGAACTAACATTATCTGAAATACATTCTGTTTATGCTTGTAAACCAAGGTCAGAACAATTAATCTGAAAGATGGTAACGCCACTGATTACACCAAACAATATTTCCCCCAGAAATGCAATATCATACATTACAAATATGCAAAATATTCATGCAAATTCTCTTCTGGCCTCTCTGTCAACCCAGGTTTACTGTCACTAAATATGAAGTTTACAAAAAAGACTGCAGGGCATGCAGATGTTTCTAGTGGTATGTGTTTCTTGCATATATTGAAATAATATTATGAAAATTCATTTTTTACAGCTTCATTGTGATATAATTGATATATGTAAGTTTAAGGTATACAATGTGATAATTTGATACATGTATATATTGTGAAATGATTACTACAATAAGGGTAGTTAACATACTCTGATGGTTAAATTTATGTGTTGATTTGACTGGCCATGGGTGCCCAAATATATGGTCAAACATTATTCTGGGTGTTCCTGTGAGGGTATTTTTGGATGAAATTAATGCTTAAATATAATAGAAATAGGGGCATCCCCAGTGGTTCAGCAGTAAAAAATCCACCTGTAATACAGGAGACTCAGGAGATGTGAGTTGATCCCAGGGTTGGAAAGATCCCCTGGAAGAGGAAACAGCAACTCAGTTCAGTATTTTTAACTCGCTATGGCTCAGATGGTCAAGAATCCACTTGCAATGCAGGAGACCCGGGTTCGATCCCTGAGTTGGGAAGGTTCCCCTGGAGAAGGGCATGGCAACTCATTCCAATATTCTTGCCTGGAGAATTCCCATGGACAGAGGAGTCTGGTGGGCTACAGTTCATGGGGTCACAAAAGAGCCAGACATGACTGAGCACAGCACAGCGTAACAGAATAAGTAAAGCAGACTGCTCTCCATAATGTGGGTGGACCCCATGCAATCAGTTGAAGGCTTGAGTAGAACAACACAGCAGACTCCTGCTCCTCACCCACCACACGCATACTCCAGATTAAATGAGATTCCTGCTACCTCACTGCTTTTGAACTGGAACATCATTTTTACCCCCTGCCTTTTGGACCTAATCTGAAACATGAGCTCTTCCTGGGTCTCAAGCCTGCCAGCCTTTGGACTGGAATTAAATTTTTTTTTTTAAATAAATTTATTTATTTTAGTTGGGGGCTAATTACTTTACAATATTGTAGCAGTTTTTGCCATACATTGACATGAATCAGCCATGGGTTTACATGTGTTCCCCTTCCTGGACCCCCCTCCCACCTCCCTCCCCATCCCATCCCTCTGGGTCATCCCATTGCCCCAGCCCTGAGCATTTGTCTCATGCATCGAACATGGAATGGTGTTCTGTTTCACATATGATAATATACATGTTTCAATGCTGTTCTCCCAGAACGTAATTAAATTTTTGACTCACTTGAATCTCTTTATTCTAACAGTGTCTTTCTATCTATCTATCTAACTACCTATCTCTTATCGGTTCTGTTTTTCTGGATAACCCTGCCAAATATAAACAAATATTATATTGATAATCAGCAAAATCATAAGAGTGATCTTTGCTCTGCCTATGTGACAAAGGCTCTGGGGACTTCCCAAGTCCATTGTAAACATCCACAATGGCAGGTATAATGATATTGAGTAGTATCATCTTTAGTGTCCTCTCCCCCTAGTTGCCCAGAGCAATTTGTGACATTGAGATGACACCGTTGGACCATTAAGCTTCTCTAGGTAAAATCTAGCTCTCTGAGTTGGTTAAGACATGAAAGCTTAGGTCCACTAGGGACCTGACACTAAATCATTTCCAAAGGAAATCTTGTGACTCTAAAACAGATTGTAATCAGCTCAACTAAAGGAAACAGAAAAATAATGTTCAACTTTGTTTGTTGGGTTGGCCAAAAAGTTTATTCAACTTTTGCTGTAGGGTGTTATGGAAAAATCTGAATGACCTTTTTGGCCAACAAAATTTTTTGAAACATTAAATTTTTTGCAACTAAATCAATTAAAAAACAACTTTTCTTTAACCTTGAGCTTTCTGAGAAACAGAACAACAGTCATGGCAAAAACAAGGTGATTAACGGGTGTATTTCATGGATGCAATTGCTGAAAAGCCACTTCTGCTGTGGTTGGAGGAGGGAAGGGGGCTGGTTTGGGAATCTTTGCAATAGGAGTAATAGGAGGTACAAAGTTTACCTGTGCATTAGAAGCCTCTGCAATTGTCTCCACGCTACAGTGGTCTTCAGTTGGCTGTAATTCGGGGTTAAAGCCAATTGATAAATCCAATTAGTAGGGTAATAATCATTTGACAGAAGTGGAAGCTAATGCTTTAAACTGTCTTTGACAAAATCATAGACTCAACCAGTGCAAGAAACAGCCAGTCTTGTTACCCGTGACCTTTCACTATTATCATTCCCTGTCACTCCTACTAGTATTAATTATTTCACCCTACAGGGCAGAGGAGTTAGGGAGCTGATGACTCTACTTTGACAGCAGACTGCAACCGTATTGTGAAACTAATCAGCCTTATATAAATTTTTCCGTGTGTGGATGTGCTCTAAAACACACAAAATAGTCTGGAGCTTGAAAACACCTTATGTATCAGTCTAAGAAAAATGTTCTTTTAAATAGATTGTAGAAGCTATAGTCTTATTTAGGCTAAATTCTGGGATTTGATTTTTAACTTTAAATCTTTATTAAAGCGGGTGTATCATCAGGAAAAAAAAAGTCTGTATCAAAGAGTAGAGGGATTTGATCCTGTGAGTAATTATTGCTAAGGGACCATTTCATGCAAATTAATCTGTAAACACTTAGCAGTTAGATACCTGAGAGGAGGCGAGAAGAGTGGAGAAAATTAGTCAGGTGGAGAGCAAGAAAATTACTCCCATCTGATTAGACAAAGATAATCATGGTGTTTCATGCAGGCCAGCAGTATCATGATGTTTCTTTAATTTCCCTTTCATTTTTGCTTGCCTTGGGGTGAGGGTAGGGAGTCCAAAGGACTCCAAGGAAGTACACCTGGTTTCCTAGAAAAGTAAGGCAACTGAATACATTCCAGTTTAAGTCATATCTATTCAAGTATCTCAATAAAGAAAAGATCAAAAACTGAGAATATACTTGTCAGATTCTACCCACCCACCACTCTACCCTGGCCCAAAGCTCCCTGGAATTTTCAGAGTTGCCAAGAAATTCTGGTTAAAATTAGAAAGGTTTTTTTTTTTTTTATCATCAATATCTGAGGGAAACCAGGAACTACTTACAGCCATATTTGGGGTTGGTCAGATGTGATCTGTAAAAGATATTTGTAAAACTTATCTTTTTTTAAAAAATATTGTGATAAATATTTACTGAAAAGCATAGTGTTAGAAATCAGTAATTAGTTATATTTAATGTTTTTCTTATTTGTGTGATTATTTAGGGCTTAAAAATTTATGTGAGTTGAAATTGGACTAATAAGTATATTTTGCTTAATTGTGTCTGAATTTAGAACATGGAACCATAATTAAATGTAGTTAAAGTGTACATTTACTCTAGAAAATCTAAATTTGAAAAACAATGGATAATTGTGATGATATTGTGCTATATCTTGCCCATGGTGATGGTTATATGAATCTGCACATGAGATAGATCACACACACACACACACACACAAACACATTTAGAACTAGTGAAATCAGAATAAAGTTGATGGAATATGTTGATATAATTTCCTGATTGTAATATTATACTGAAGTGATACAATATTTTACCATTGGGAGAAAAGGAGTAAAGGGCTTGCTAGAGCTCCCTGTTTTTTAGTTGCTAAGTCGTGTCCAACTCACTTATGACCCAATGGACTGCAACCCACCAGGCTCCTCTGTCCATGGGATTTCCCAGCAAGAATACTGGAGTGAGTTGCCATTTCCTTCTCTAGGGGATCTTCCCGACCCAGGGATCAAACCCATGTCTCCTATGTTGGCAGGCGGATTCTTTACCACTGAGCCACCTGGGAAGCCCAGAGCTCCCTGTGTTACCTCTTAAAACTACATAAGAATCTGCAGTTTTCACACAATTAAAACTAAAAACAACTGTGAATATCGTAAAAATATTACTTGCTATTTCCTTCCTTGAAAACTGATATTCAAAGTTTGTAAAAGCTGACACATTGAAATTACTCTTTGATAAATTATGGAAGAATCCAGAAACTGCAATGTTTCTACAGAGCAGAAAGCAATAAGATTTCCCTTACATGGTTCCAAAAGAAAAATTCTGAATTATTGTTATGCTAAAATTGCCAACATATAACAAATATAACTTGCTTTAAAATAATCCAACAGACAGAGCAACAGAATACAATGTAGTCTATATAAAGGCCTAGTTACTCTAAGTATATGGAAAACTATCCCTTTCTACCATGTTGTCTGTGGATGAGTCAATTTGAGCAGATACATTAAAAGTTTTAGAGCACATAGAAATATATTTTTCAAACTGATTATTAAAAATGTAGATAAATTAAAAACATAAAAAAGAGCATCTATTTACATTTTTTACTATACCAAATGATTCTGCTGAGTATGTGCAATGTTAAATATTGAGACAACTAAATAACTTTTTTCTAATCCTTAAAGATCACTACAAAATATGCATCAGTTAGTTTTTCATCAACCATTTTTGAATAGCTACAGTTAGACGCACTGCCAGATGACATAGATAAAATAGTAAACTAGAAAAATGGGCTTTTACTTAATGGTGCCTTCTGACCAGCTGAGAACTTATAACAATAATGCTCTAATAATAATATTTATTGTTAACTATTAGTGCCAGATCTGGTGCTAATCCCTCTATATTCATGTTTTCATTAACAGTCACTATAAACCTGGGAAGTAGAGGTCTGGGAGAACATGGATGTGATATAAATGTTAGAATAAGTTAGAGCTTGGAAGAGCTCAAGGTTCTGATATACTGTTGTTGTTTTTGTTGTTGGTTAGTTGATAAGTTATGTCTGATTCCTTTGTAACCCCAGTGGACTGTAGCCTACCAGGCTCCTTTGTCCATAGGATTTCCCAGGCAAGAATACTGGAATGGGTTGCTATTTCCTTCTCCTGACCTTTCTTTCTTCTTTCCTGACGCAGGGATCAAACCCATGTCCCCTGTGTTGGCAGGCAGATTATTTACTACTGAGCCACCAGGGAAGCCCAGGCAATGGGGGAGATAAAAGTTAAAACTCTCCTACTAGAGTAAGAAGTTAGTAGACAGTGTCCTGAGTTAACAAGTCAAATGTTAATATATTATAATAGTGCAACTTTGTGGGAGAAAATAATACATGCAGAAGTGGCTAAACATGATTGTTTCTGAAATGTGGAAAGGACTGTAGATGAATATGGATATTTCTTTTTACTGCAGACCTTTCTAAGCTACTTGATTATATTTTTCTTTAAAAATAAAGCAAAATCTTCTGTTTTATGTTAAAAAGTACCCCCTTAAGAAATTCTTGAATCTCAATTCTTCACTTACTTGAAAACCACTGAGCGTATACTTTATGTGAGGGTAAATTTTACTCAAAAGAAAATAGGATTACTGAGGATGATGATTCATACTAGGTGTATTTAGCTAAAAGGAAATTTTGGTCTGAAAATTAAGATTTGTATAGTTGTGTGTATACATTTACACATATATACATTTATATAACATATTCAGTATCTTAGAATGTGGAAAATGACATGATTAGAATTATAATCAATGTATACCTCTAAGATTTGATAGTCATGAAGGTTGTTTATTTTAATGTTTTCATGTATCCAAACTTTGATCTTGATTTTATTGTTAGAAAACATGAAAATGGTTGCCAGTCAACATCCAGCCTGTCCATCACCTTGACGTAGTGTCCGAGAAATCTGACCCCTGAAATCTCAACTCTTACCTCTGCTAAAAAAACCCAAAAAACCAAAAGCAAAACTTATTTACTGTGAATGGTGCAAGTGGCCCTGACTGTGAGATTATAGTTCGTGAACATTTCACTTGGTGACAAAAAAATCTCTTCTCTTGTGGTAGCAATGTAGTGTCTATAAAGAGAATGTTTCCCAATTTAAAACCTATTCAAATCTTAGTAAATTGTTGAGAATAATTGTTGATCTGAGGTAACATGTTTTAAAAGATTAGACTTGCAACTTAAAACACATGATTTCTGCATCTGTTATTAACATTATATCGGTTTGAAAGCATACAGACAGGAAGGAGTCCTGCTAAATAAAGGAAGTACCTGAAAGGCAAAGTTTAGGAGATGATAATTACAGTGAATCTGTGATAATAGCTGACTCAGACAGGAAGTCTTACCTCCAAAGTCTGCTTTCCTATGACATTTAAAGAAAGGGCATGGGCTTTGCTATTAGTTGGCAAAAATAGAACAGGTATTGGGGGACATAACTCAGATTGTCTTAGTTTCAGTTTATTTATCGGCAAAATGGTCAAGTATTAGTATCATTCACTGAATCACTAACAACACTGTTGGACACCCAGTAATAGTAGCTAACGTAGGTTGCTCAGTCATGACTGACTCTTTCTAACCCCATGGACTGTAGTTTGCCAGGCTCCTCTGTCCCTGGAATTCTCCAGGCAAGAATACTGGAGGGGTAGCCATTCCCTTCTCCAGGGGATCTTCCAACCCAAGGATCGAACCTGGGTCGCCTGCATTGCAGGCAGATTCTTATCATCTGAACCACCAGGGAAGGCCAATATAGCTTGGGTAATTACTGTTAAGTGATTGTCTATGAATCTTATTTGATTCTCTCAGCTATTAGAATCCACATTTTAAATAGGAGGACAGTGAGAATCATGGGAGAAGTATGAGGTCAGCATGTTGGCAGGGTCTGTTTCTCCTCATACCCCTCTCCTTATAGGTGGCTGTCTTATCCCTTCATTCTCCCATGGTTTTCTGTTTGTGTCTATGTCCTAATCTCTTTGTCCCCTAAGGTACACAGATGTATTGAATTAGGATCCATCCTACTGACCTCATTTTAACATAATTTTCTCTTATATACCCTGTCTTTATATAGAACCTCATTCTGAAGCACCAGGGTTTAAGACTGCAACATATGATTTGTGGTGGACACCTATTTGCCTGATACTAATACTTCTCTGGCTCTTCCTTCATAGGCATGTGCTGGCTCTACTACTTTTGTCCTTTGTTTTTTCCTTCTACTCGTACTTTTATAGGCTCTTTCATCCAACCTCCCCCATAAGCTTCAGACTCCAGGGATTCTAATGGACAGCTGTAACTCAACACAGCTAGACAGTAACTTGATAATCTTTTACCTTCAATCAACTCCTTGTTTGTCTCAAAAAGAGCAACACCAATTATTGATACTATGACTGCTCAAAACCAAAACTTTGGAATCATCTTTTGTAGTTCTTGTTTCCTCACACCTGTATACAATACAGCAAAAAATGCCTATTGGTTCCACCTTGAAATGGAAACTCCAGTTTCCAACTTGCATCTCTCACCACATCAAGAAGTTATCATCTTAGTTCAAGCCTCCATTATCTCTTTTACATAAACTACAACCATCTCTTCCTTACTAGTCTCCATACTCTTTTCTTGTGTGTTAGTTGTTCTTAAAGCCCCTACAATGATATTTTAAAAGCTGAATTCTGAGTGGTGATTACATGATGTATACTTGTGTAAAAAAGTCATTGATCTGTGCACTTAAGGTTTTCTTATTTTGCTTTATGTAATTTTTGATTCAATTTCAAAGAATTCAGAGAAAGCAAACATGGTTCAGTTCATTCCTCATCCTTGCTCAGAGCATTCCAGTGGCTAAATATTACACTCTGAATATTCTTAATATTCTACAAGTTCTGTATTATATGCAGCTTTATTTGGCACTGTCACTTACTCCACCATGTTCACACTGGCCTTCTTATTATTATAATTAATTCTTCTCTGTTATTTTTTGAATGCACAAAGTTAATTTTTGTCTTAGAGTCTTTTTCCTCTGCCTCAAACACTCTTCTTTTTATATCACTGTGTCTTGCTTCTCAAGTATCACGCATTTAGCAAAAACCCTATTTGGTTGCTTTCTATCAAATAGTATACCCTTGCCCATGATTTTTTAATCTTCTTTCACTGCTTTATTTTCCTTCACATAAATTGTCAAGCAATCTTGAATATTATATTATACATTTATTCCACCCCTTAATTTTTGTCCCCACTAATGTACTCCCCACTCCAGTACTCTTGCCTGGAAAATCCCATGGAAGGAGGAGCCTGGTAGGCTACAGTCCATGGGGTCGCTAAGAGTCGGACACGATTGAGCGACTTTACTTTCACTTTTCCCTTTCATGAACTGGAGAAGAAAATGGCAATCCACTCCAGTATTCTTGCCTGGAGAATCCCAGGGACGGCGGAGCCTGATGGGCTGCCGTCTATGGGGTCGCACAGAGTCGGACACGACTGAAGTGACTTAGCAGTAGCAATGTACTCCTAGGCCTAACTTGATGCTTAGTGCTCGTTAATACTCAGTATATATTTGTTGAATGACTTAAAAACTGAGAACTTCTAGATGTAGAAGTTGGGTTTAGAAAAGGCAGAGGAACCATAGATCAAATTGCCAGCATTTGTTGGATCAGATCATAGAGAAAGCAAGGAAATTCCAGAAAAACATCTACTTCTGCTTCACTGACTATGTTAAAGCCTTTAACTAAGTGGATCAAAACAAATTATGTAAAATTCTGAAAGAGATGGGAATACCAGACCACCTTATCTGTCTGCTGAGAAACCTGAACGTGGGTCAAGAAGCAACAGTTAGGACCAGATATAGAACAACTGACTGGTTCAAAATTGAGAAAGGAGTACGTCAAGGCTGTATATTGTCACCCTGTCTTTTTTTTAAGTTATATGTAGAGTACATCATGTGAAATGCTGGGCTGAATGAAGCACAAGCTAAATCAAAATTGCTGGGAGAAATATTAGTACCCTCATATATGCAGATGACATCACTCTAAAGGCAGAGTGAAGAGGAAGTAAAGAACCACTTGATTAGGGTGAAAGAGGAGAGTGAAAAAGCTGGGTTAAAACTCAACATTCAAAAACCTTAAGATCTTGGCATCTGGTCCCATCACTTCATGGCAAATAGATGGGGAAAAAGTGGAAGCAGTGGCAGATTTTATTTTCTTGGGCTCCAAAACCACTGCAGATGGTAACTGCAGCCATGAAATTAAAAGATGCTTGCTCCTTGGAAGAAAAGCTATGACAAATCTAGATAGCATATTAAAAAGCAGAGACATTACTTATGAATGTGAGCTGGACCACAAACAAGACTGAGCACTGAAGAATTGATGTCCTTGAAATGTGGCATCAGAGAAGACTCTTGAGAGTCCCTTGGACTGCAAGGAGATAAAACCAGTCAACCCTAAGGGAAATCAGTCCTGAATATTCATTGGAAGGACTGATGCTGAATCTGAGCTCCAATATTTTGGCCTTGATATGAAGAGACAGCTCATTGAGAAAGACTCTGATGCTGAGGAAGATTGAAGACAAAAGGGGAAGGGGGCAGCAGAGGTTGAAATGGCTGGATGGCATCACTGACTCAATGGACTAGAGTTTGAGCAAACTCCAGGAGACGGTGAAAGATGTGGAAGCTTGCTGTGCTGCAGTCCATGGGGTCACAAAGAGCTGGACACAACTTAGTGACTGAAAAACAACAACAAATATGTAAAACAAAACAAAATTTAAAAATCACCTTGACTATAAATTTGAGACCATTTCAAATAAAATTTAGGGTTTGAAATGTTCTCTCTTTTCACAAATTCTCCAGTTTCCTTTGAAGCAGAGCTTCAGTTTAAATGGAATGTGTTTTAAATTTTATTACTTTTTTTTTTTTGCAGTTTAGACAGTTAAACTTTACTAAATTTGGTAAAAAAAATTACTTGTTCTCAAATATAATCAGGCAGATAAAATTCATTCAATACCTACATGCCTTTACTCTAAATATTTGAGATTAAATGAGTTTCATTACTTAAAAGACATTTTCAAGTAGAAAGTCTATGCAAATATATGTGTCCTTACTTTAAGTAAGCAGTATGTGTCCCAAAATGTGGCCTGTAATAAATTGTTAGCAATTTTATTGTATTGAATGATGTCTCCCTTTTTATAAAATGATACTCTGAAGGTATTTGTAAAAAAAAGAATTTTATGATATGAATAGTTGAATAGTATCTAAGTTTCCATACTTAAATAATCTTGGAAAAGTCTTGATTTCTTTGACCCTTTTATGTGTATACACAGAGACATATATATAAAGGATGGTTCTAACAGTAATAGTAATAACAATGAAATTATCACAGAGTAATTATATCACAGGGTAATTATAAGATGAAATAAAATAATTATGGAAAAACATGTTGTAAAGTGCAGTACTTTATAAATGTTAGAAATTATCCTTTTAATCAAGTAAGAAATATTTGAGGGCTTATGATTTGAAGTATATGGAACAAACAAGGAAAAAAAATGTTTTAGCTCTAAAATAAGGAAACTGTTAAACTCAAAGTTACAGAAAATTTTTCAACTCGAAGCTGATGAATGTCCTGATAAATATAACTGTTAAATCTTAATGACAGAAGTAAATTTCATAGCTACTTTTATTTTTTTCTTAGTTTTAATTTTGGTTCAATTGATTTTCTAAAAACTTAACTTTTACATCATGTTCTCACAATTTCCTTCCCCATTGAGAAGTTGAGTTGCTTATCTTTCTAATTCTCAAGAAATATTTTTCAAAGCATTGATTGGGACTGTAGAAAAACTAAACAACAAGATCTAATGTAGAGATCTTTTAAATCATTAATCTTCATATCCTCATCCTCTCTATCTTATGACTACAAGTATAATTATACTTCTTTGTTTATTTACTCAAATCACAATGGCACAAGACCCCATGCACTTCTTTGCCAGAGGTTACTCCTCTGGAGAAGATACTTTGTGTATTCCTGAGAATGTCCCCAAGGTACTGCCTCACATGACATCAAAACAAGATCCTCAGATTCCTTGACTGAGGGCTGTTTCTTGTCACTGATCTGCTACAGCTATTGCTGAAGATACTTGTGAATTATGAGTTCTGCTGGGCACAGTAATCCGTGTTAATGATGCCACTTCTGCCTCTATTACATCTCAGGCGGGGTAGCTCCTCACTCACCTGTCTGAAGGTCAATCTTACCTCTTCTTACTTGCTGCCCCCTATGTTGTCTTGACTGGAAGCCAGGCCCTGCACTCTCCTGCTGTGACTGCCACGGGCAACCTCCTGCTGCCCTGCAGTGTGAGAAACTCACTGCCTCCACTCATTTCCATACAGCTTCCACATGACCATGGAAATGTCACCCCATTATAGCAATCCCTTCAGGTCTTTCCACTCTTTGGAGTCTGCAACGTTTAATGTATATGTCAATTTGACGAGGCTAAGGGATGCCCAGAGAACTGGTAAAATTTTAGTTCTGGGCATGCCTGTTAGAGAATGTTTCCAGAAGAGATTAGTATTTGAATCAATAGAATGGGTAAAGAAGATCCACTCTCACCAAGGTGGGTGGCTATCATCCAGTCTGTTGAGAACAGGATAGAACAAAAGATGGAGGGAGGGCAAATTTTCTCTGTCTCTTCTTGAACTAGAACATTCATCTTTTTCCTGCCTTTGGACATCAGAGCTCCTGGTCCTTGGACTTTAGGTCCTTGGGACTTCCCAGATGTTCCCCATCCCCAGCTAACACCCCTTCTCAGGCCTTTGGCCTCATATTAAATTATACTGCTAGCTTTCCTGGTTCTCCAGTTTGCAGAGGACAAATTACAGGATTTCTCAGCTTCTATAACTACGTGTGTGTGTGTGTGTTTGACCCTATGGACTGTAGCTTTCTAGGTTCCTCTGTCCATGGAGTTTTCAAGGCAAGAATACTGGAGTGGGTTGCTGTTTCCTCATCCAGGGGATCTTCCTGATTCAGGGATTGAACCCACGCCTCTTGTGTCTCCTGCACTGACAGGTAGATTCTTTACCACTGCACCGCCTGGGAAGCCCATCACTACATGAGCCAAGGCAATTTTTATAATAAATCTCCTCATATATTTATATAGGTCCTAGGGGCTCTGTGTCTCTGGAGAACCCTGATTAATGAAATCCATACCGCTTTGTTTCCAAGCCCTAGGGAAAATCCTTCCTCTATTGTCAGTTCATATGTACCCTAAAAATATGCCCCAGGATCAACAACAACCTGGGATGATTGACAGTGGATATATATCCAAACATTTCAGAGGTAATTCCATCTTTAGCCACCAGCCCATAGACTAGACCCATGGCTTTGATAATGCCATTAAACATTAACCTGAAATTGGTGTATTTCCTGAAACCCAACTATTCAGTTTTCCTTATGATCACTTTGCTACTGTTATTAAAACCAGACTGGTTCTAGATATTTTGAGAGCTTTTAAAGTTTGAGGTGAATGACTGTCCCAGCTGAATAAAGATAATAAATCTTAGCATTGAAGCTCATTTTGTTAAAGACTACCAGTAACTAAGTGCATAATATTTTATAGTGTACCTAACATTTTTCATAATTTAGTTATAGGTAATAACTCACATGGAGAAGAAAATGGCAACTGACTCCTGTATTCTTGCCTGGGGAATCTCATGGACAGAGGAGACTGGTGGGTTACAGCCCATGGGGTCGCAGAGAGTCGGACATGACTGAGTGACTGAGAACAGCATAATAACTCACACATCTGCTAATATCCTGATTTTTTTGTTGCTGATCTTCAGAACATACTTGTTATAACTTAGTTATCACATCAGATATGTCTTCAGTAGTAATGAACTTCAGTTTGCAGACTTCTCATGTAAAAGATACATTATAAGCATACATGTTCAGAAATGTTGGAGTTTATTTGATATACAAATGCGGATGTAGTACATAATCATTGTCTTTACAGGTTATACCTTTTATGGGAAATAACAGTCTCACCTGGAAACAAATTTTACATTCAAGTGCTCTGCGTTCTTATCACTCTGCTATTAAATAATTGCTGAAGATTTGGGAAGTGTCTAAATGAGAATATTATGTAATAAGAATTACAGGGTTTAATTCCGTTCTCAGATGTTTAAATTCATATTGACTTTAACTCATTTCCTCAGAACATCTATTATATGTGACCATTCATGTACAAATGAGGCTAAGTAATTATGCAGGGTATTAGCATATTTGTGCTCAGTGACGTGAAATGAATTCAGGATAACCCTCTGAGTTTTCATAAGAAAATGGAAAGAAATTGATATTCACTCAGATACCACAAGGGCTGCTCTTTCATCTCACCAAGAGGCATTTCTTTAAGCTAACTTTAAGGTTATCAAGTTCATGTGCAAGTACAGGGAAACATACAAAACCATATAGTTCATTTTGTCCTTTTGTATCTCAGAGTCTGTCTAGCTCATAGTGGAAGCTCAACTATGATTTGTATTTGGAGTTCGGCAACACATCCGGTGTGTAGTTCCAGTTTTATGCATTTATTTGACAAAGACTTTGAAACCCCTAGTTAATAACTCGTCCATATGAAAGGATCAGAACTATGTTTGAACATCTCTTGATCTGGGAGAGGGCCAAGTCAACCTAAAGCACAGAGAGTGCTTTGAGATCCTGGAGGGAATTTGCTAAGGGACAAAGAGTCTCCTGGCATGAGCCAAATTTGGGGACATGGCCTGAAGTGTAGGGGGTTAGTGATTCTAAGAACAGAGAGAGGCTGCATTTGAACGCATACTGCCCAAGGCCTTCTTGCTGTTTCTATGTATCCATGAGACCCTCTTGCTTATGGTTCTTAGAGCTTTTCAGCATCAAAATTTATTTCTTAATCTTTTGTGCATTTTGCTTTTCTAACAGTAGAAAAAGATTCCTTAACCTTAATTTTATTCTTTTAGCAAGGGCTCATAGTGGTATTATTTTGACTTGGTAAATGATGTATCCAGGTTTGACTAGAATAATCAGAATATGCATTTTGTCACAGTGTAATTATACATAAGACCTCCTTTTATTCTCAAAATTGCTCTATTTTGGACAACAAATTATAATTTTACCCTTTTAAGGATCCTGGTTTTCAATGTTCGGACCTCTTCCTCTGCAAGGTTTTAATACAAAGGAACCCAAAGAAAGGTCATGAAGGGAAAGATTCTGGAGCTGCATTCCAGCATCTGTGTAGTGGTTTGTGTGAAGATTGTTGACTGGCGACAGTGGCCTGCATGGAGCAGCAACATGAAGGTGTCCATGCAGTGGTGTAGCCATAATCTCTCAGGAATGTAGGACCTTGGGAGATGCAGAGCAGAGCCACAGCATGGATGGCAGTGTAAGAGGCATACATATAGTGACCAATTTGTCTGAAGTAATCCAGGCATAAATGTTAATGGTGCTCCTGGAGTTGGTGCTGTTATTGACTCATCCAGATTCTTCTATAGGCTGATGCACCCATATCTCAACAGCTGTGTGGACTGCTAATGGCTTACAGTTAACATCACATCAGTTCCACCAACCAACACACAGGCATACACACACACACACACACACACACACACACACACACACACAGAAGTGCCCTCAAACAAGAAAGGAGTGGCCCTTCGGGAGTTATTGATCCGTAGTCAGTGGGTGACTAGGTATAATAGAGCCCCACCTTAGCTCAAACTGCGGACATCTTTGTAGAACAATGTCTGCCCCAGAGCCTCCTGTGGATCAAGCCAGCACAAGACCTCACTGTGACTACATCCTTGCTCAGTTCTTCCCTCTTTTCCTACTCCACTTGCCTCACTCCCTTATAGTTTTATCCTGAAGAACCTCCCCTCAGTAAATCACATGCACATGAATCCTTGTCTGGGGGAAGGAAGCTCTACTTCTAGGGAACCTGACCTAAGGCAACCTCCTCTCACTCTCAAGAGCATCCCAATTTGGAGGATAAATTCACCCTTGACATGGGTCTAGTGCGGCAGAGGCAAGCAGAGTGAGGATTGAATGAAACAATGAGATTGCAGAAGAGCAGTGGAAAGGCAGAGAGAAATGGGAAGTGACACTGGGGCCAACTGTATGTGACAGCCCCGCTCTAGGGATTTCCACAGAGACACTATGCAGCAGAGGGAAATTTTCTTGTATTACTCTATGACAGTCAGTGATCCGATGGGCTTTGGGCCTATCTTGTAAAGAGAATATATTTTGTGTGTCCTAGGGGATATTGTTTATAAAGATATTAATGTAGCCTAGATATTAGTTGAAGTTACTCTTATACTTTTTATAAGATAAAATTAGCACAGGTTTATTATCTTGCATCTCAGATAGTCTAGTATGCTTTCCCAACACTTGTGCAAATTTTGAGTGCTTGTTGTCTAATTGGATGCTGGGTTTTGCTTTTGCTGGACCATGTCACACTCATTGTGCAATATGAAAGCCACTGGTGACTTGAGAATCCCTTGGACTGCAAGAAGATCCAACCAGTCCATCCTAAAGGAGATCAGCCCTGGGTGTTCATTGGAAGGACTGATGTTGAAGCTGAAACTCCAATACTTTGGCCACCTGATGCGAAGAGCTGACTCATTGGAAAAGACCCTAATGCTGGGAAGGATTGGGGGCAGGAGGAGAAGGGGACGACAGAGGATGAGATGGTTGGATGGCATCACTGACTTGATGGACATGGGTTTGGGTAAATTCTGGGAGTTGGTGATGGACAGGGAGGCCTGGCATGCTGTGATTTATGGGGTCGCAAAGAGTCGGACACGACTGAGTGACTGAACTGAGCTGAACTGAACTGGTGACATTAATTGAGAGCTGATCTGGTGGAGTCATGGACAGGTGTTCGGGGCTTGTTTGGAAGAGTGGGAGGTAAGGAAGTGGAGATATGAGAAAAGACAGTTTTAAAAAATTCACAAGAAAGAATATTGGTGAAAAGGGGCTATAGATGAAAGATGGCCTAGTGTCTAAAGAAGGCTTTCTCAAATATGAAAAATACTGAAGCATGTTTCTATGTGAATAATAAAAATAGCTCATTCCTTTTAAATTTTATTTTAACTGGAGGATAATTGCTTTACCATATTGTATTGATTTCTAGCTCATTTGCATATAACTTACCATGTGCCTAAAATGAAATGTTCTACCAGTATCAACTTATTTAATTCTCAATTTTCATAAGAATCTTTCATCTTACAGATGAAATTAACTCACAAAAGAAGTCAGTAGTTAGCTCAGTGTCATACAGCTGCTACAGGGTGGGACCAGGAGTCCAATCTCAGAACTCTGTTTCCAGAGCCCATGTCCTTTAGAGAAAAGGGCACTGCCACTCATAAAGATAGAAACAGAGGAGGCGGGGCTAAGATGGCGGAGGAATAGGACGGGGAGACCACTCTCTCCTCCACAAATTTAGCGAAAGAACATCTGAATGCTGAGCAAACTTCACAAAACTACTTCTGAAGGCTGGCAGAGGACGTCAGGCATCCACAGAGAGCGCATTATCTTCAAAAGAGGTAGGAGAAATTATAAAAGATAAAAAGAGAGACAAAAGAGTTAGGGACGGAGACCCGTCCCGGGGAGGGAGTCGTAAAAGAGCAGAAATTTCCAAGCACCAGGAAACCCTCTCACCGGCGGGTGTGGGGGAAGATTTCTTATCTCGGAGGGCAACGTAACTGGGAGAAAAAATAAATAAAACCCACAGATTACGTGCCTAAAGCAACTCCCAGCAAAGAACCCCAGACGTTCGCATCATCCGCCACCAGCAAGTGGGGGCTGAACGGAGAGGAGCGAGGGGCACTGCCTAGGGTAAGGACCGGGCCCGAGTGCCCTGAGGGCAATCTGAGGGAGCTAACGTGAGATAGTAACCTAAACTGTGGGACAGCCAGAGAGAGAGAACTATCCCGCGAAAAGCCCAACTCTAAGGCACTGCCGGCCCGCTCACAGAACAAAGGACTGAGCGATACCAGAGGAGAGCTAGCCGGCTGCGGACCGCCCTATCCCCCGCCGGACACAGCAGGCAGGCGGGGCCAGCCAGAGCCGGAAAGGGGCAAACTCGGCCCCTGAGAGGGCACCCCCTACCAAACTGCAAACAGGCTCCCAGTTTCTAAGCAAAGACTACCTGAGATCACGGAGGGTCGACAGCTGACAGGAAGGTCACAGCCAGAGACCAGCTCCCCAGAACCGACACAAAGCACACCGGAGCCGGGCGCGCCCGTAAACCGAGGCGGGGACCAGGGAGGTGATAAGCCGCACCGCCCCAACAGGGCAGAGTGCGCTCGCCAAACTCCTGGCCGCCTGAGCTGCTCCGACCGGGAACGGCACAAGCCGCGGGCGAAACCGAGTCTGCGCCTTTGTGGAGTAACCGGGAGCCTGAACCTGAGCGGCTTAGACCTGGGAAGTGCACGCAGCTCAGGGCGCGCTCCCCGGCCGAGTAACCTGAAGCTTGAGCAGAGTAGACGGGGAAAGCACACACGCCGTGAGCGGGGGCGAACCTAGTGCGGCTGAGACACTGCGAGCTCACCACACACACGCCAGGTTTGCAGTGTTCGTCCCTCCGCACAGCACCATTGAACAAGCGAACCTAAAGAGATCACCTCCACCCCTTTGTTGCAGGGCGGAAATTAGATACTGAAGAGACCTCCAAACAGAAGCCAAATAAACAGAGGGAAGCGTCTTGGAAGTGACAGGCCAACAGATTAAAATCCCTGTAGTTAATACTGACTGCATTGAAAGGGACCTATAGATCTTGAAAAGTATAAGCAAGAACAAGGATCTATCTGAAACTGAGCAGTCCCCACAATGCTCACAATAGCGCCAGAGAAAGTCTGGGATATATATTTTTTTACTATTTTTTTTTTAATTAAAAAAAATTTTTTTTCTCTTCTTTCCTTTTTCTTCAAGTCCTCTATTACACCTTTAACTTTCATTTTCATAACCCACTATTAACTTGCAAAAAAAAAAACCTATTTTTGAAACAAACTGCATACATATATCTTATACCTTTTGTGTTTTCTTTTTTTACTGTTTTTTTCCGTTTTACTTTTTTTACTGTTTCTTTTCCTACTGTTTTACTGTTTTTTTTCTTTTTACACTGTTTCCTTTTTTCTTCTTTTTTTTATATTGTAAGTTTTATAAGAGTCTAACCTCTACCCTTGATTTTTAATCTTTGTTTTACATATTTGATATCAGTTTTGTACATTTAAGAACCCAATCTTTAGGACCCATTTTTACTCAGGAGTGTGATCACTGGCCTGATTACTCTCTCCCCCTATTGATGCTCTTTCTTCTCCCCCAGGGAACCTCTATCTCCTACCCTCCTCCTTCTCTTCTCAACCCAATTCTGTGAATCTCTGAGGGTGTTCTGGGTACCGGAGAACACTTCAGGAACAGGATACTGCCCAGATCTCTCTCTCCCCTCTTGATTCCTCCCTTTCTACTCATGCTCACCTCTATTACCTTCCTCCCCCCTCTCTATGTATCTCTGTGAACCACTCTGAGGGTTCCAGACTGTGGAAAGCACAGAGGGAAGTGCTTACTGGCTAGATTGCTCTCTCCTCATTTGAATTTCCCTCTTCCCCTCCTGGTCACCTCAACCTCGCCCCTCACCTCATCTCTCCATGTAACTCAGCGAACCTTTCTGGGTATCCCTCACTGTGGAGAATCTTTTCACCATTAACCTAAAAGTTTTATTATTGATGCGGTATGGATGGAGAAGTCTTGAGGCTACTGCAAGAATAAGACTGAAAGCCAGGGGACACATTAAATAATAAGAGACCATCCAATAGCCTCCACATATACACTGAAACCAAGCTCCACCCAAGAGCCAATAACTTCCAGAGCAAGACATACCACGCAAATTCTTCAGCAACGCAGGAACATAGCCCTGAGCATCAATATACAGGCTGCCCAGAGGCACACCAAATCCATAGACATCTCAAAAATTAATACTGGTCACTCCATTGCACTCCAGAGAGCAGAAATCCAGCTCCACCCACCAGAACACCGACACAAGCTCCCCCAACCAGGAAACCTTGACAAGCCACCTGTCCAACCCCACCCACAGTGAGGAACCTCCACAATAAAGAGGAACTTCATACTACCAGAATACAGAAGGGCCACGCCTAACACAGCAATCTAAACAAGATGAAAAGGCAGAGAAATACTCAGCAAGTAAAGGAAAATGAGAAATGCCCACAAAACCAAACAAAAGAGGAGGAGATAGGGAATCTATCTGAAAAAGAATTTAGAATAATGATAATAAAAATGATCCAAAATCTTGAAAGCAAAATGGAGTTACAGATAAATAGCCTGGAGACAAGGATTGAGAAGATGCAAGAAATGTTTATCAAGGACTTAGAAGAAATAAAAAGGAGTCAGTATGGAATGAATAATGAAATAAAGGAGATAAAAGACACTCTGGAGGGAACCAACAGTAGAATAACGGAGGCAGAAGATAGGATAAGTGAGGTAGAAAATAGAATGATGGAAATAAACGAAGCAGAGAGGAAAAAAGAAAAAAGAATCAAAAGAAATGAGGAAAACCTCAGGGACCTCTGGGACAATATGAAATGCCCCAACATTCGAATCATAGGAGTCCCAGAAGAAGAAGATAAAAGGAAAGGCCATGAAAAAATACTCGAGGAGATAATAGTTGAAAATTTCCCTAAAATGAGGAAAGAAATAGTCACAGAAGTCCAAGAAACCCAGAGTTCCAAACAGGATAAACCCAAGGCGAAACACCCCAAGACACATATTAATCAAATTAACAAAGATCAAACACAAAGAACAAATATTAAAAGCAGCAAGGGAAAAACAACAAATAACACACAAGGGGATCCCCATAAGGATAACAGCTGATCTTTCAATAGAAACCCTTCAGGCTAGAAGGGAATGGCAGGGCATACTTAAAGTAATGAAAGAGAATAATCTACAACCCAGATTACTGTACCCAGCAAGGGTCTCATTCAGATATGAAGGAGAATTCAAAAGCTTTACAGACAAGCAAGAGCTGAGGGAATTCAGCACCACCAAACCAGCTCTCCAACAAATGCTAAAGGATCTTCTTTAAACAGGAAACACAGAAAGGATGTTTCAACACGAACTCAAAACAACAAAGTAAATGGCAACGGGATCATACTTATCAATAATTACCTTAAATGTAAATGGGTTGAATGCCCCAACCAAAAGACAAAGGCTTGCTGAATGGATACAAAAACAAGACCCCTATATATGCTGTCTACAAGAGACCCACCTCAAAACTAGGGACACACACAGGCTGAAAGTGAAGGGATGGAAAAACATATTTCATGCAAACGGAGACCAAAAGAAAGCAGGAGTCGCAATACTCATTTCAGATAAAATAGACTTTAAAATAAAGGATGTGAAAAGGGACAAAGAAGGACACTCCATAAAGATCAAAGGATCAATCCAAGAAGAAGACGTAACAATCATAAATATATATGCACCCAACGTAGGAGCACCACAATATATAAGGCAAATACTAACAAGTATGAAAGGGGAAATTAACAATAACACAATAATAGTGGGAGACTTTAATACTCCACTCACGCATATGGATAGATCAACTAAACAGAAAATTAACAAGGAAACACAAACTTTAAATGATACAATAGACAAATTAGATTTAATTGATATTTACAGGACTTTCCACCCCAAAACAATCAATTTTACCTTTTTCTCAAGTGCACATGGAACTTTCTCCAGGATAGATCACATCCTGGGCCATAAATCTAGCCTTGGTAAATTCAAAAAAATTGAAATCATCCCAGCCATCTTCTCTGACCACAATGCAGTAAGATTAGACCTCAATTACAGGAAAAAAACTATTAAAAATTCCAACATATGGAGGCTAAACAACACGCTTCTGAATAACCAACAAATCACAGAAGAAATCAAAAAAGAAATCAAATTATGCATAGAAACGAATGAAAATGAAAACACGACAACCCAAAACCTATGGGACACTGTAAAAGCAATACTAAGGGGAAGGTTCATAGCAATACAGGCGTACCTCAAGAAACAAGAAAAAAATCAAATAAATCAACTAACTCTACACCTAAAGCAACTAGAGAAGGAAGAAATGAAGAACCCCAGGGTCAGTAGAAGGAAAGAAATCTTAAAAATTAGGGCAGAAATAAATGCAAAAGAATCAAAAGAGACCATAGCAAAAATCAACAAAACTAAAAGCTGGTTTTTCGAGAAGATAAACAAAATTGACAAGCCATTAGCCAGACTCATCAAGAAACAAAAGGAGAAGAATCAGATTAACAAAATTAGAAATGAAAATGGAGAGATCACAACAGACTCCACAGAAATACAAAGGATCATAAGAGACTACTACCAACAGCTATATGCCAATAAAATGGACAACTTGGAAGAAATGGACAAATTCTTAGAAAAGTATAACTTTCCAAAACTGAACCAGGAAGAAATAGAAGATCTTAACAGACCCATCACAAGCACGGAAATCGAAACTGTAATCAGAAATCTTCCAGCAAACAAAAGCCCAGGACCAGATGGCTTCACAGCGGAATTCTACCAAAAATTTAGAGAAGAGCTAACACCTATCCTACTCAAACTCTTCCAGAAAATTGCAGAAGATGGTAAACTTCCAAACTCATTCTATGAGGCCACCATCACCCTAATTCCAAAACCAGACAAAGATGTCACAAAAAAGGAAAACTACAGGCCAATATCACTGATCAACATAGATGCAAAAATCCTTAATAAAATTCTAGCAAACAGAATCCAACATCATATTAAAAAGATCATACATCATGACCAAATGGGCTTTATCCCAGGAATGCAAGGTTTTTTTAACATCCGCAAATCAATCAATGTAATACACCACATTAACAAATTGAAAGAAAAAAACTATATGGTTATCTCTATAGATGCAGAAAAAGCCTTTGACAAAATTCAGCATCCATTTATGATAAAAACCCTCCAGAAAGCAGGAATAGAAGGAACATACCTCAACATAATAAAAGCTATATATGACAAACCCACAGCAAACATTATCCTCAATGGTGAAAAACTGAAAACATTTCCCCTAAAGTCAGGAACAAGGCAAGGATGCCCACTTTCACCACTACTATTCAACATAGTTTTGGAAGTTTTGGCCACAGCAATCAGAGCTGAAAAAGAAATAAAAGGAATCCAGATAGGAAAAGAAGAAGTAAAACTCTCACTGTTTGCAGATGACATGATCCTCTACATAGAAAACCCTAAAGACTCTACTAGAAAATTACTAGAGTTAATCAATGAATATAGTAAAGTTGCAGGATATAAAATTAACACACAGAAATCCCTTGCATTCCTATACTCCAATAATGAGAAAACAGAAAGAGAAATTAAGGAAACAATACCATTCACCATGGCAACAAAAAGAATAAAATACTTAGGAATATATCTACCTAAAGAAACAAAAGACTTATATATAGAAAACTATAAAACACTGATGAAAGAAATCAAAGAGGACACAAACAGATGGAGAAATATACCGTGTTCATGGATTGGAAGAATTAATATAGTGAAATGAGTATACTACCCAAAGCAATCTATAGATTCAATGCAATCCCTCTCAAGCTACCAATGGTATTTTTCACAGAACTAGAACAAGTCATTTCACAATTTGTATGGAAATATAAGAAACCTCGAATAGCCAAAGCAATCTTGAGGAAGAAGAATGGAACTGGAGGAATCAACCTGCCTGACTTCAGGCTCTACTACAAAGCCACAGTCATCAAGACAGTATGGTACTGGCACAAAGATAGAAATGTAGATCAATGGAACAAAATAGAAAGCCCAGAGATAAACCCACGCACCTGTGGACACCTTATCTTCGACAAAGGAGGCAAGAATATACAATGGAGAAAAGACAATCTCTTTAATAAGTGGTGCTGGGAAAACTGGTCAACCACTTGTAAAAGAATGAAACTAGAACACTTCCTAACACCATACACAAAAATAAACTCAAAATGGATTAAAGATCTAAACGTAAGACCAGAAACTATAAAACTCCTAGAGGAAAACATAGGCAAAACACTCTCCGACATAAATCACAGCAGGATCCTCCATGACCCACCTCCCAGAATATTGGAAATAAAAGCAAAAATAAACAAATGGGACCTAATTAAAATTAAAAGCTTTTGTACAACAAAGGAAACTATAAGCAAGGTGAAAAGACAGCCTTTAGAATGGGAGAAAATAATAGCAAACGAAGCAACAGACAAACAATTAATCTCAAAAATATACAAGCAACTTCTGCAGCTGAATTCCAGAAAAATAAACGACCCAATCAAAAAATGGGCCAAAGAACTAAACAGACATTTCTCCAAAGAAGACATACAGATGGCTAACAAACACATGAAAAGATGCTCAACATCGCTCATTATTAGAGAAATGCAAATCAAAACCACAATGAGGTATCATTTCACACCAGTCAGAATGGCTGCTATCCAAAAGTCTACAAGCAATAAATGCTGGAGAGGGTGTGGAGAAAAGGGAACCCTCTTACACTGTTGGTGGGAATGCAAACTAGTACAGCCACTATGGAGAACAGTGTGGAGATTCCTTAAAAAACTGGGAATAGAACTGCCATATGACCCAGCAATCCCACTGCTGGGCATACACACCGAAGAAACCAGAATTGAAAGAGACGCGTGTACCCCAATGTTCATCGCAGCACTGTTTACAATAGCCAGGACATGGAAGCAACCTAGATGTCCATCAGCAGATGAATGGATAAGGAAGCTGTGGTACATATACACAATGGAATATTACTCAGCCATTAAAAAAAATACATTGGAATCGGTTCTACTGAGATGGATGAAGCTGGAGCCCATTATACAGAGTGAAGTAAGCCAGAAAGAAAAACACCAATACAGTATACTAATGCATATATATGGAATTTTAAAGATGGTAACGATAACCCTGTATGCGAGACAGAATAAGAGACACAGATGCATAGAACAATTTTATGGACTCTGAGGGAGAAGGTGAGGGTGGGACGTTCTGGGAGAATAGCATTGAAACATGTATATTATCATATGTGAAACAGAACACCATTCTATGTTCGATGCATGAGACAAAGGCTCAGGACCGGGGCAATGGGATGACCCAGAGGGATGGGATGGGGAGGGAGGTGGGTGGGGGGTCCAGGAAGGGGAACACATGTAAACCCATGGCTGATTCATGTCAATGTATGGCAAAAACTATTACAATATTGTAAAGTAATTAGCCCCCAACTAAAATAAATAAATTTATTTAAAAAATAAATAAATAAATAAAAATAAAAACCAAAAAAAAAAAATAGAAACAGTCCTTTAGGGAGAGAGAAGGTGATGGAGAAAGAATGGGGAATACTGAAAAAGCAAAATTCTTAAGGATGAGAAGATGTTTGGTGTCAGTGTGTAAGTGGAAGGATCCCTTAGAACATCTGTTTCATGGACTGTAGATGCAGGGATGTTGTTAGCCTTTGTGGTGGCTCTCCTCTGATTTTATTTTGCCTATTTCCTTTAGTAGGAAGAGTTAGGAGTGAAGTAGAGAGGGGGGTATTGAAGAAAAGAGGAGAGGTGTGAAATACTCTGTGCAAAATAAAGACTTTGTTTCTTTTTTTTTTTATGGTTTTCTTTTTACCTAGATTTTTTTTTTTAATTTATTTATTTTAGTTGGGGGCTGATTACTTTAGAACAGTCTTATGGACTCTGAGGGAGAAGGTGAGGGTGGGATGTTCTGAGAGAATAGCATTGAAACATGTCTATTATCATATGTGAAACAGAATACCATTCCAGGTTTGATGCATTTCTCTCTTTTTTAAACACAGTTTCTGAAGAGGCTGTCAACCAAATCAGAAGCCTCTTAAATTTAGGACCTTGGCTACTTCTCGCCAGACAGCTTGGTCAGCATCCATCTGTGCTCTGGTTCCTTTCTTAGTGATCCCCAAATTCTCTCCTTCATGAGGCTTGGGCTCCCTTTCACTGCCAAATTTCATGAAAATGGAGGAGTGTCTCTTTCTGAAGAATCCCATTAAGGACATATGGGAATTAAAACAAGGTTTCAAGGTGGCCATGGGGTAAATGGAAGCATTTCATGTGCCTCGTTAAAACAAAATACCACAATTGAAAAAAAAATGAACTTTTAAAACCAATTGTCTGAGACCTCACCCCAGGAAGTTTTATTTGCCTACAGATTAAGCGGGTCTTTTTATTTTTTAGGAGAAAGAGATACTTGTAAAAGTGTTTTATGTACAGTTTCAGTGCCATTAATGTGGTGTCACAGGAAAGTGTGAGTCGCTTTGTAAATGTTCTCTGAATCCTTCCTTCTTGCTTCCTGTCAAGAGAAAGGATTGTGGACACTGAGGGAAAGAGAAGATGGGATGAATTGAGAAAGTAGCAGTGACATATATACACTCATGGGTAAAGCAGATAGCTAGTGGGAAGCTGCTGGATAACACAGGGAGCCCAGCCTGGCACTCTGTGGGGTGGGATTGGTGGGTGGGAGGGAAGCTCAATAGGGAGGAGGTACATATGTGTAGTTATGATTGATTTGTTATGCTATATGGCAAAAACCAACACAACATTGCAAAGCAATTATCTTCCAATTAAAAATTTTAAGTGTCTTCACCTACTGATCCATTAATGCCAGAAATGTTCAAATATATAAACACATGAACTATGAATCTGTTGAAAATTTGGCAGAAAATGCAATCATCCCTTTCACTACTCACATTTTCAGTTGTGAGGCATTCTTGATCTAAGCTCTTCTACATATTAGTCTGAATGGCGGGACATTTTTGGTGTCATTTCTAAACCATAACACATAACCATTCTGAAGGAAACAAAAGTTACCAAAGTTTTTGCCTCACATATTTAAATGACCAACTTTATTTAACCAGTGACAAGTTTTCTCAAGGGTGTTTTAAAAGCCACTTGGCTCTTTTATGTTTAATTGTAATTTCTAGCAAAACTAGTTAATCAGTGTACACTTGTGAACCTAACCGTAAAAGTGCATTCTTACAACCTTCCTTCTTTGTATCTACTGCCAGAGTCTACACATCTTGCTTGATTGCAAGGGACAATCATAGCCTTTAATTTCTGTGTAGTTGTCTCTTGCTAATTTCCTATTTGTGACATTCCCACACCTCAGCTTTCACTCTTTCATGCAATATCTCCATTTTTCAGAATAAAATTAAGATTTCACATCCTTATGCTGACCTAGTAGGGTATACACATGGGTGATACTGAACCAATGTATTTAAAGAAAAATTTATGAGGCAACTATTAAAAATAATGTTGGGAAGGTATACATCTATTGCTGTGAAGATATGTGGAACATGTTAAGAGACAAAAGCAGATTACTTAAGAGTATACATAGTGTGATTCCACTTTGCATACAATTGTCTTTAAGTAGTTTAGAAGGATTAGTATCAGAATGTTAACTGGTTATCTCTGGTGGCATGGTAATAATGCAAATTCCTTTGAATTTTATTCATCAATAAAATATTTTACTCATTTAATATAAAGCACGGGGAGGCAAGGAATAGTTTTCCTTTCCTTACAGTCCTTCATCTCAGAATTTTAAGTAATCCAGAAATCTGTGGGTGGGGTGCCTGTCAGTACTCATTATTTTATTTATTGAAGTTAGCATGATGTAAGAGCTTATTTATCCCTGTGAATATATGCAACTCACCTAACTTGTGTGTACTTCAGTTTCCTTACTATAAGATGGGACAATAATGGTACCTAAATCAAAGGATTGATTTGAGAAATTAATAAATGTAAAAGGCTTAGATCCATACACAGTAGCTGTTTTTTTTTTTTATTCTTGTGTATTTAATCTTGACATTTTAAACAATATGCTAAAACCTGAAACTAACACACAGAAGAGTGCAGAATCAATACCTGTTCACAGTTAAGTGGAAGAGACAGATAAATAAATGATTACTGTAAGTATGTTGTTTGCTACAGAGAATGTTACTGGAATGTTTAACAGGGGCATGCAACCCAAAGCAGAAGGCTTCCTCTAAGAATTAATGTCACAGAAATCGAAGACTCCTTTTGGGAAGATCAAATTCCAGTTATGTGGGCCAAGATCCAAAGCCAGAGGTTAACAACACTGGTTTCTTCTTTCCATCTCCAATGTAGCATGCTGTGAACCTTATCTTTTAATTCTGCTTTAAACATCCCAGTTTCTCTATCCACTTCTAGTATTCTTTGTGATGGAGACATTAAATGCTTCCTGTCTTCTAGGAGCTATGGAGAAATTATAATAATTTTTTTATAAAGAACACTGAAAACTCATTTGTAAAATATCCATTGGGAATAAAATGATTAATCCTTGAATAAGTAACTTTATAAACCAAAGGAAAAAAGACAAATTTTAGAAAGTTAATCTGTAAATCCAAGCTCTGGCTTTTATTGACCACTTATTAGACTTTTCTTGAAAAGGGGAATATTTATACTTTTAAATGGAAACCCTCGAATGAAAAGGAGATGAAGGCAAAACTAATTTCTGCATGCACTAAGATAGAATTTAATAGTTTAATTAAGATGCAGATTAAGTGGTAGATATAAAACCTTCTTATTTGGGGTTCTAACCAGGGAGTTAAGAAGATTGTATTTTCATTTTGAGCAAACAGATGCAAACAAAGGAAATTCTAGTGATAAAGAGTGGTGTTGCTAGATTGGTAAATTACCTGTAATATGTACAATTGTCCTTTGATCCTTCTTTTGTAACTTCAGAGCTTTAAAAAAAAATTTTGTAGTTCATAGCTAATATACTTTTGAAGTCTTTCATAATTTCAGATATAACAAAAAAGTAAACTTCAGAGACTTCCCTTTAACTATAACTGGCTACAAATTATTTTATTTATAGATAGATACTTACATGGTTAGCCCCTGACTTTTTTCAAATTTTTTCCTTGTCTTCAAACACATAATAAATTTATCATCTTAACCATTTTTAAGTGTATAATTCAGTTATATTGCGTATAATATTGTGCAAACATCACTACAATTCATCTGCAGAGCTCTTTACATTCTGCAAAACAAAGTTCTATATCCATTAAATAATAACTCCCCATTCACTCCTCTCCCTAGTTCCTTCACTTTTAGAGTGTGTTCTGATTTTTTAAAAAAGCTGAACTACAATTTATAATAGGAAGAACACAGTAAGTGATGATTGAATTCTCATTTCACAAAAAGCCCATTTATAGAGGGCTTCCCTGGTGGCTCAGTGGTAAAGAATCCACCTGCCAATGCAGGAGATGTGGGTTTGACCCCTGATCCAGGAAGATCCGCTGGAGAAGGAAATGGAAACCCACTCCAGTATTCTGGCCTGGGAACTCCCATGGACAGAGGAGTCTGGAGGGCTATAATCCAAGGGGTCGCAAAGTGTCAGACACAACTTAGCGACTAAACCACCTATTTGCAGACTATTTCACAGGCCTATTAAATTGATAAAATAGACAAATTAACAGATAGAATTAGAAATAGGCAATAGGCTGAAATTTGCAGTGAATGAAAGATATTCATACAAAAACCTCACTTTATTGGGTGTACGATGATCTTTAGGGAAAATTTGAAAATGAACAAAGTTTGTGTTTGATGGCTGCCATGCCTTTTGTTGTGTTTATCTCTTATATTCTGGCGCTTTTCTCTCCAGCTCCTAAGCGTTTATTCCCCTGATACTGTCCTAAGTCTGAATGTCAGTGCCTCACACAGGTCTATATCACTGTCAATGTATCAATACTTCCTTCCTTTTGTACATTTTGTTTGGAGATTTTCAGAAGTGAAGAAGGGAGTATTTTGGTATGAAATACCAAACAGGCTTGAAGAATACCTTCTAACAATAATTACATGTTGTTTTTCACATTCTTAGAACTCATGGGAGAATTCAGAGGCAGTATTATTTTTGGCAGATTCCCCGTGGCTCAGACGATTGAGTCTGCCTGCAATGTGAGATACCCAGGTTCAATCCCTGGGTCGGAATATTCCCTGGAGAAGAAAATGGCAACCCACTCCAGCATCCTTGCCTGGAAAATCCCATGGATGGAGGAGCCTGGCAGGCTACAGTCCATGGGATCGCAAAGAGTCGGACACGGACTGAGTCACTTTACTTTATTATTAACACATCACTAGAAAAAGTGTAAAAGATAGATTTCATTACACTGTGCAAAATATCAAATGAAAAACATTTGTAAGTAATGTACTAGTGATGAGATTCATTACAGTCTAGGCTCCTTATCAGCCATTTTTCAGATGCCAACTTTGTGACATATAGAGAAGCTGCTCTGTTATTGAACTTAAAACATATTAAATTGCATTTGTTACAGTTGGATTACAGATACGGAATTTCATAAATTCCCTCTAGTCAGAATCTCAGTTTACTTTCTCCATCTATTATCCTTTTCATGTTTCATGCTTGAGGAACTTTGGCCTGAGATGGGGTTGGAGAGGGTGGTGAAAGTTTAAATTGTAGAGATTTTGGAGGAGGAAGGATGATTGCAAACCCTCCCTCCTTCTATGGGAGATTTGTATAGAAGGATCTATATCTAATAGTCCTCATTGTACTGATGATCATTAGATTCTCACATATACTGTCAGGATAAGATGGCAGGGACATTATTTTGTAGGCCAATAGTCATCCAAATAATATTTTATTTTATATATTAAAATTCACGTTTTCATTATTTCCAGGGAGAATTTCAAGCTTCCTAGTGTGTGTTCTCAACTATCACTGATTATAAAATCTCTAACTCATGAAGTTTGATTTTCTGGGAAGCTGTCATTTACTTTTGTGATGTGAGTGCTTGCTCTGTGGAAAAATCTGAGTAGTGGTAGTTTGCCCTGGGATCTCTGGCAGCATGTAAACTTCCCTGGTGGCTCAGATGGTAAAGAATCTGCATACAATGCTGGAGACCTGGGTTCCATCTCTGGATCGGGAAGATCTCCTAGAGAAGGGAATGGCTACCCACTCCAGCATTCTTGCCTAGAGAATTCCATGGACAGAGGAGCCTGGTGGGGTCACAGTCCATGGGGTCACAAAGACTCAGATACAACTGAGCAAATAACACTTAAAGCTCTTTGGGGAATGCAGAAAAGAGATAAATTCTCTTAGAATTCAAATGTTGAAGATTTGGGCAATTCCCACTGCTTCCTCACATATCCCCTAAGTGACAGAGGTTGGGATAGACTCATAAGAAAAGAACAGATTTTCTGATCCAGTTACTCCATTTATTCTATTCAGTTCTGCTCACTTTGCCTCTTCTTCTGTAGCAGGAGAACCACTGCTTACCTCTGATTACTGCTTGAAAGTTAGCCCTTACTTGAAGGTCATCCCTCAGCTGACTGCTGTCTTTTCTTGCTGGCTAGGACATTTCAGCCAATGCTTTTGTTCTGGAAAGAAATCATGCAACCGTTTTTACAGCATATTTTGTCTGGTAATTAAAATAACCCCAAGTATTATGCCCACAAATCTGTTCCATTTATTATAGCATACTATTTCAATAATATTTCAGTTCTCAAAGGTTATTCTTATACTGACTACTATGCTGAAGCATACAATTTACTCTCATACTTGGAGAATAGTATCTGTTATAGGTTAGATGGTTGAAAGGCATATTTTTGAGTAACACTAACTCTTTTCTTCTTACTCTTTTATTTTAATCATGCTGCCCTTGGTTTAAAACTGTGACATCTTCACGTCAGTAATTCTTATAGGTAAAATGCCAAGTTAAGTTACCCTTTTCAGTTCAAAATATTGCTGTAGGATAAAACTAAATCGAGGTTAAAGAAACAATGTAAAAGTAAATCAGAAT
The DNA here is from genome assembly GCF_054371585.1 of Giraffa tippelskirchi. NCBI lineage: Eukaryota > Metazoa > Chordata > Mammalia > Artiodactyla > Giraffidae > Giraffa > Giraffa tippelskirchi. The sequence goes on along the minus strand of NC_137276.1, from coordinate 186,385,108 downwards.
AGACATTTACAGGGAAGAAATAATATTTTTATTGAATGGCCTACAGCAGCAGTAATGTTCAGAAATGGGAAAATGCCATCCTAAGGAGAATAGACAAATAATAGGATACTCAATTTGAAGAACCAAATAACTTGCAATTTGTAAATTTTCTCAGTGTTGTAAAACTATTGCTTAATGAAAGAGAGAGGCACTTATTTCTTTATACATTAAGTCTGGTCCATATAAACAAAAGAAAATGGAACTATGTAATAAAACTGATCAGTTTAAGTAACCGTTCAAGTTTATTAGTCTTCTATATCTTTACCCTCAATATATTTGATTTCTCTATTTATTTGTTATTTATCTCAATTAACAGTGAATATGACAAAGTCTTTGGTCATAGATTATGACTGTATCTACCCACCTATTAGTACAAGCTGATTTCTTTTCTAATCATTCAGTTATGCTATTGTAATAGTCACTCGGTGGATTTACATCTAGGAAAGATGGGTTAATTAGAGGAATAGGAACAATTAAATTTAAAAAAAATCTGTTGCTATTATGCCCTATTTTAGTTACTGAAAATATTAATTTCAGAGTTATTTGATATAGTTACAGTGAACCATTCTATGAGTTATTGGGAGTATTCAGGCAAAACCTAAAAACCCTTAGAAAAAATGTTTTGCATTTAAGCCTGAGTCTGGCTCTACATATTGGTTGCATTTATATGACAGTGTATATTGATTATAAATTGATTAAACTGATGACAGTTTATATTGATTATATTCTTTGCAGCCAGAGATGGAGAAGCTCTATGCAGTCAGCAGAAACAAGACTGGGAGCTGACTGTGGCTCAGATCACAAACTCATTGCCAAATTCAGACTTAAATTGAAGAAAGAAGGGAAAATCAGTAGACCATTCAGGTATGACCTAAACCAAATCCCTTATCATTATACAGTGGAAGTGAGAAATATAGTCAAGGGATTAGATCTCATAGACAGAGTACCTGAAGAAATATGGATGGAAGTTCCTGACATTGTACAGGAGACAGGGATCAAGACCATCCCTAAGAAAAAGAAATGCAAAAGGCAAAGTGGTTGTCTAGGGAAGCCTAACAAATAGCTGTGAAAAGAAGAGAAGAGGAAGGCTAAGGAAAAAAGGAAGTATACGCCCATTTGAATGCAAAGTTCCAAAGAATAGCAAGGAGAAATAAGAAAGCCTTCCTCAGTGATCAATGCAAAGAAATAGAGGAAAGCAATAGAATGGGAAAGACTAGAGATCTCTTCAAGAAAATTAGAGATAACAAGGGAACATTTCATGAAAAGATGGACACAATAAAGGACAGAAATGGTATGGACCTAACAGAAGCAGAAGATATTAAGAAGAGGTGGCAAGAATACACAGAAGAACTATACAAAAAGGATCTTCACGATCCAGATAATCACAATGGTGTGATCACTCACCTAGAGCCAGACATCCTAGAATGTGAAGTCAAGTGGGCCTTAGGAAGCATCACTATGAACAAAGCTAGTGAAGGTAACAGAATTCCAGTTGAGCTATTTCAAATCCTAAAAGATGATGCTGTGAAAGTGCTGCACTCAATATGCCAGCAAATATGGAAAACTCAGCAGTGGCCACAGGACTGGAAGAGATCAGTTTTCATTCCAATCCCAAAGAAAGGCAATGCCAAAGAATGTTCGAACTCCCACACAATTACACTCATCTCACACACTGGCAAAGTAATGCTCAAAATTCTCCAAGCCAGGCTTCAACCGTACATGAACTGTGAACTTCCAGATGTTCAAGCTGGATTTAGAAAAGGAAGAGGGACCAGAGATCAAATTGCCAACACCTGTTGGATCATTAGAAAAGCAAGAGAGTTCCAGAAAAACATCTGTTTCTGCTTCATGGACTATGTTAAAGCCTTTGACTGTGTGGACCACAACAAACTGTGGAAAATTCTTTAAGAGATGGGAATACCAGACCACCTGACTTGCCTCCTAAGAAATCTGTATGCAGGTAAAGAAGTAACAGTTAGAACTGGACATGGAAAAACAAGACTGGGTCAAAATCGAGAAAGGAGTACCTCAAGTCTATATATTGTCACTCTGGTTATTTAACTTATATGCAGAGTACATCATGAGAAATGCTGGACTGGATGAAGCACCAGCTGGAATCAAGATTGCTGGGAGAAATATCAATAACCTCAGATACACAGATGACACCATGCTTATGGCAGAAAGTGAAGAACTAAAGAGCCTCTTGATGAAAGTGAAAGAGGAGAGTGAGAAAGTTGGCTTAAAGCTCAACGTTCAAAAAACTAAGATCACGGCACCTGGTCCCATCACTTCATGGCAAATAGATGGGGATGCAACGGAAACAGTGACAGACTTTATTTTTGGGGCTCCAAAATTACTGCTGATGGTGACTGTAGCTGTGAAATTAAAAGATACTTGCTCCTTGGAAGAAAAGCTATGACCAACCTAGACAGTATATTAAAAAGCAGAGACATTACTTTGCCAACAAAGGTCCACATAGTCAAAACTAAGGTTTTTCCAGTAGTCATGTATGGATGTGAGAGTTGGACTATAAAGAAAGCTAAGTGCTGAAGAACTGATGCTTTTGAACTGTGGTGTTGGAAGAGACTCTTGAGAGTCCTTTGGACTACAAGGAGATCCAGTGCATCCATCCTAGAGGAAATCAGTCCTGAATATTGATTGGAAGGACAGATGCTGAAGCTGAAACCAATACTTTGGCCACCTGATGCAAAGAACTGACTCCTTTGAAAAGACCCTGATGCTGGGAAAGATTGAAGGCAGGAGAAGGGGATGACAGAGGATGAGATGGTTGGATGGCATTACCGACTCAATGGACATGAGTTTGAGCAAGCTCTGGGAGTTGATGATGTACAGGGAAGCCTGGTGTGCTGCAGTCCATGGGGTTTCAAAGAGTCAGAATGAACTGAACTGAATATGACAGTTTACCAACTATTAATTTTGTAAACCTTGACTTATTATCCTACAATGACTGAAAGGGTTTGTGGGCTCAGCTTTTAACCAGAAATAACCAAGTAACTATTTGCAGTTACAAATGCTCAGTCAGTGCCCAGAGCTCAGCACACAAACTGAAAAACTGATACCCATTTACTTTTGTGATTTACTAAAAAGTACCTAAAAGTCTGTTCCTTTCTTTTCTAGTTCCTTCTCTCTCTTTAAGCTACTACCTCTGTTTTGCCTCAGCACTTTGTGCCCCAGGCCGACTTCTCTCTGTTCTTTGAGACCAAACCTTCAAAACCCTGTTTACTCCAAAATTTCAAAATTTTATGTTTTTATAAGACAGTCAAGCCCCTATCTGTCCTGATAATATTTTTTTGCCCTCCAAAGAGTAGCCTATGCTCTATTGGGCTGACATATGCTTTGCCCACTGGGAGTTAGAGGGGCTTAGGACAAGGTAAGTGAAGAGTCCAAAGATCTATTACCACCACATCTTCCATGGTTGGTCAAGAGATGACAGTAGAAATCAACCTGTAGTTTTCAAACTGGTCTACTGATTAAACACAGAAGAAAAGGCAAGATGCTGTGGCTATGTTCTAAATGATAACATCAATTTGTTCATGGTTTTCCTGTACCCTTTACTTATAAGGTACATTTTTTAAAGATTGCACTGTTAATAGGCAACATTTTCTTCTAGTTTTGTTATATATACTCTTATATGCTATATTATATACACTTACATAGAGAACTGAACTTATCATACCCAAGGCTGACTTTACTGAGAGCAGTGCCTCCCTTTTCTATACTTTAGATATGGACAAGTAATCTTTGCCCTTCAGATTTTTCAATTTAATTGTTTATGGAAAAAAATATCCTCTTATAAACATCTCACCAACAGGGTTTTCTGCTTGGAAATTAAATTTTTAAAATTTGCTAATGTGGTATCTAGATAGAACACTCATTATTGACAAATAAGTTTCCTTTGCTACTGTTTTGAGACTATATCAGCAGTGTTTACTAATGGGGGTCATAAAGTAGCACTGAAAGAAGTAAGTTTAAACTATTTAGAAGAATGCTGAAAGATTTGAAGTTGAATTTGAAAGGGCATATAATTAGCTGGCTTGTAAGTTTCAGTCATTCTTGAGATCTTAAGGAAGACTGCATTATCGGAAAAAGCGTTTCATCAACTTTCAAAGAGGAAAAAAGATCTAAGATAGAAGCACTAAACTGTGTACATCACACCTTCACCTGCTGGAGAAATGTAGAAGGGAGAATGCAAGAGGGTCACTTAGTGATAAGCTGATGTGATAGTTCTAAGGTCTTGGTTATTAGCAAATTGATTATGTATGCAAACTTGTATTTATTATTAGAGATTCACTGGCTTTTGAAAATGTCTTCCAGGGCTTTCTTAAAGCACACAAGAAGCATCCCTAACACCATATGGAAGGCATGAAGTGTCAGAAAGGGCCAGAATGTTAAAATTTGCCATATGCATTCTGAAAATTATAAGATACCTTGTTGTAATTCACATGGAATTTCTTTGAAAATATTATTATGTCATTTTCTATATTCAGGATTTTGAGAGTTGTTTAAATATTTTCTAAATAAAATCATGTAAATGTGTCATTTCCAGATTCCTTCTGATTACAAAGTTGTCAGTTTAAATTATCAGAGTAACAGCTATCATTTTTTGAGTTTTTATTAAGTATGAGAAATGGCAACCCACTCCATTGTTCTTGTCAGGGAAATAAGATGGATAGAATAGCCTGTGGTCTACAGTCCATGGGGTTGCAAAGAGTAAGTAGGACTTAACTGAGCATGCATGGGATAGGGTTATACTAAGAATTCTGTACTCCTGGAAATACTCTTTTAATCAGGAAAGTACTATTATTATCTCTATTTAACAAAGGAGGAACCAAATAATTTATGAGAAATTTAAGTACGCCGAGTCAGTGGCACTGACACTACACTGTCAATAAAGGGTATCCTGGTCCTTTTTAACTCTTGTGATCTGTCAAGACTTTTTAACTCTCTGTAGAGTTGAATTATAAGCTAAACTGAAAAAAAATTATGCTGAGTGTCTTCCAAAAAAAATTCTGGGTAAAATCCCCAATCTTATAAGCAGTCTATAGAAAAATACAAGCAAGAACAAACTTCAGACATATATCAGGATAACAAGACTGCAGATCAAGCATAAATGTACAATATTTACTTTTGAACATTTATATTTCTGAGCTAGAACATTCATTTGATCCATATTTATTGAACATCCATTATATACCATATATTAGATACTTTGCTGTATCCTGAAACTGTGTGTGTGTGTATTCCTGATTTCAGTGACTTTACTATCTACAAAATGAAATAGAAATAAAGAAGCAAACCCCAAAATTGCAAATTGAGATAAGAATCATGAAGAAAACAAATGTGTTTGTAAGAGAGAATACCAGGTGAAAAGAGCTAATTTTCTATCTATCAAGTCATCAGAGAAATCCACTCCTAAGAATACATTTAGGTGGATCTGAACAGTAAGGAAAAAAAAAATTTAGTGAAAGAAATGAATTCCAAAAACTTCCTAGAAGGATGCTTGAAATATTGGAAGAATTCAAAGACCACTAGGGCTGAAATATGGTGAACAGATTAGTTGCTTTTAATAATGCTGTGTTAAGGACCTTTGGTGTCAAAGGTCCGTTTAGTCAAAGCTGTATGTATGGATGTGTATCCAGTAGTCATGTATGGATGTGAGAATTGGACCATAAAGAAGGCTAAGCACTGAAGAATTGATGCTTTTGAACTGTGGTGTTGGAGAAGACTCTTGAGAGTCTCTTGGACTGCAAGGAGATCCAACCAGTCCATCCTAAAGGAGATCAGTCCTGGGTGTTCATTGGAAGGACTGATGCTGAAGCTGAAACCAATACTTTGGCCACCTGATGCGAAGAGCTGACTCATTTGAAAAGACCCTGATGCTGGGAAAGATTGAGGGCAGGAGGAGAAGGATATGACAGAGGATGAGATGGTTGGATGGCATTACCGACTCAATGGACATGAGTTTGAGCAAGCTCTGGGAGCTGGTGATAGACAGGGAAGCCTGGCGTTCTTCAGTCCATGGGGTCACCAAGAGTCAGACAGGATTGAGCGACCAAACTGAACCGAAGGATGCAATTAGGCATTTCCAGTTGTACTAAAGGATTTCAGGAGATAAAAGCTTCATGTATTTGCTTATACAAGAAAGGGTAATTTTATAGGTTCACATTTCTATATGGACAAAATGATCTCTGTGGGCCAAGAATCAGAGTTGGGAAGCAAAAAAAGCTTATAGCTCCTTCCTTTCTAATCTTGGAAAAGTAAAGCTTATTTATCTTTACTACAGATAATTGCCCATTGATTATTGGGCTCCGCCAATGACTTCAACTGGGTCACAGCAAAGATATCTCTCTAACACACAGGAATAGTTAATTTATACTTGGGAAAACTCAGGAGTTCCAGGGACCAGGAGATTCTTAATTCTAGGACTTCTGAAAGTTTGGAATCTTATTTTCATCCTCAATTCTAGTTTATTTTTGAGCTTTTTGCCATGAATTTGAGGCTCTCATTCTATTACAATCTTTATAGTACATATACTTAAGATATTAAGCTTGGTTTCAAATCTTATGTATTCAGCCAAATACCATCACTACCACATATCTTTAAATCACCTCTGAACCTTAAAATTTTCACTCTTTCTCTTTTAATTTTTTAAAAAATTTTCTTTCACCAAAAATTAAGCTTTCCCAGATAATACTTCTAAAAATGGTCCCTGGTGGGAAAAGCCAAAGCAAAAACAATGCCCAGTTTGGATGTGACTGGTGATGGGAGTAAAGTCCAATGCTGTAAAGAACAATATTACATAGGAACCTGGAATGTTAGGTCCGTGAATCAAGATAAATTGGAAGTGGTCAAACAGGAGATGGCAAGAGTGAACATTGACGTTTTAGGAATCAACGAACTAAAATGGACTGGAATGGATGAATTTAATTGAGATGATCATTGTATCTACTACTGTGGGCAAGAATCCCTTAGAAATAATGGAGTAGCCCTCAGAGTCAACACAAGAGTCTGAAATGCAGTACTTGGATGCAGGCTCAAAAATGACAGAATGATCTCTGTTCATTTTCAAGGCAAACATTCAATATCAGAGTAATCCAAGTCTATGCTCCGAGCAGTAATGCTGAAGAAGCTGAAGTTCCATGGTTCTGTGATGACCTACAAGACCTTCTAGAACTAACACCCAAAAAAGATGTCCTTTTCATCATAGGGGACTGAAATGCAAAAGCAGGAAGTCAAGAGATACTTGGAATAACACGCAAGTTTGGCCTTGGAGTGCAAAATGAAGCAGACAAAAGGCTAACAGAGTTTTGCCAAGAAAAGGCACTGGTCATAGAAAACACCCTCTTCCAGCAACACAAAAAACAAATCTATACATGAATATCACCAAATGGTCAATTCTGAAACCAGATTGATTATATTCTTTGCAGCTGAAGATGGAGAAGCTCTATACAGTCAGCAAAAACAAGACTGGTAGTTGACTGTGGCTGAGATCATGAACTTCCTGTTGTGAAATTCATGCTTAAATTGAAAAAAGAAGGGAAAACGCTAGACAATTCAGGTATGCTGCTGCTACTGCTAAGTCGCTTCAGCCGTGTCCGACACTATGCGACCCCATAGATGGCAGCCCACCAGGCTCCGCTGTCCCTGGGATTCTCCAGGCAAGAACACTGGAGTGGGTTGCCATTTGCTTCTCCAGTGCATGAAAGGGAAAAGTGGAAGTGAAGTTGCTCAGTCGTGTCCGACTCTTAGCAACCCCATGGACTGCAGCCTACCAGGCTCCTCCATCCATGGGACTTTCCAGGAAAGAGTACTGGAGTGGGGTGCCATTGCCTTCTCCGATTCAGGTATGACCTAAATCAAATCCCGTACCATTATACAGTGGAAGTGACAAATAGATTCAAGGGATTAGATCTGATAGACAGAGTGCCTGAAGAAATATGGACAGAGGATCATGACATTGTACAGGAGGCAGTGATCAAGACCATCGTGAAGAAAAACAAATGCAAAAGAGCAAAATGGTTGTCTGAGGAGGCCTTACAAATAGCTGAGAAAGGAGAATGTAAAGGCAAAGGAGAAAAGGAAAGATATACTCATTCGAATGCAGAGTTCCAAAGAATGCAGAGTTCCAAGGAATGCAGAGTTCCAGAACTCCAAAGAGTTCCAAGGAGAAATAAGAAAGCCTTCCTCAGTGATCAATGCAAAGAAATAGAGGAAAACAATAGAATGGGAAAGACTAGCGATCTCCTCAAGAAAATTAGAGATACCAAGGGAACATTTCATGCCAAGATGGGCTCAATAAAGGACAGAAATGAAATGAACCTAACAGAAACAGAAGATGTTAAGAAGAGGTGGCAAGAATACACAGAACTGTATAAAAAAAATCTTCATGACCCAGATAATCATGATGGTGTGATCATTTACCTAGAGCCAGACCTCCTGGAATGTGAAATCAAGTGGGCCTTTGGAAGCATCACTATGAACAAAGCTAGTGGAGGTAACGGAATTCCAGTTGAGCTATTTCAAATCCTGAAAGATGATGCTGTGAAAGTGATGCACCCAATATGCCAGCAAATTTGGAAAACTCAGCAGTGGCCACAGGACTGGAAATGTGCAGTTTTCATTCCAATCCCAGAGAAGGCAATGCCAAAGAATTTTCAAACTACCACCCAACTGCACTCATCTCATATGCTAGAAAAGTAATGTTCAAAATCCTCCAAGCCAGGCTTCAACAGTACATGAACTAAGAACTTCCAGATGTTCAAGCTGGGTTTAGAAAAGGAAGAGGAACCAGAGATCAAATTGCCGGCATTCATTGGATCACAGAAAAAGGAAGAGAGGTCCAGAAAAACATCTACTTCTCCTTCATTGACTATGCCAAAGCCTTTGACTGTATGATCGCAACAAACTGGAAAATTCTTAAAGAGATGGGAATACCAGACTACTGTACCTGCCTCCTGAGAAATCTGTTTGCAGGTCAAGAAGCAACAGTTAGAACCAGACATGGAACAACAGACTGGTTCCAAATAGGAAAAGGAGTACATCAAGGCTGTATATTGTCACTGTGCTTATTTAACTTATATGCAGAGTACATCATGTGAAATGCTGGGCTGGATGAAGCACAAGCTGGAATCAAGATTGCCGGGAGAAATATAAAAATCCTCAGATATGCAGATGACACCACCCTTATGGCAGAAAACAAAGAGAAACTGAAGAGCCTCTTGATGAAAGTGAAAGAGGTGATGAAAAAGCTAGCTTAAAACTCAACATTCAAAAAACAAGGTCATGGTATCCAGTCCCATCACTTCATGCAAATAGATGGGGAAACAATGGAAACAGTGATAGACTTTATTTTTGGGCTCCAAAATCACTGCAGATGGTGAATTCAGCCATGAAATTAAAAGATGTTGGCTCCTTGGAACAAAAGCTAAGACAAACCTAGACAATGTATTAAAATTCAGAGACATTACTTTGCCAACAAAGGTCCGTCTAGTCAAAGCTATGGTTTTTCCAGTGGTCATGTATGGATGTGAGAGTTGGACTATAAAGAAAGCTGAGCACCAAAGAATTGATGCTTTTGAACTGTGGTGTTGGAGAAGACTCTTGAGAGTCCCTTGGACTGTGAGGAGATCAAACCAGTAAGACGTAAAGGAAAAAATCCTGAATGTTCATTTGAAAGACTGATGCTGAAGCTGAAGCTCCAATATTTTGGCCACCTGATGTGAAGTACTGACTCATTGGAAAAGAGCCTGATGCTGGGAAAGATTGAAGGCAGGAGGAGAAGGGGATGACAGAGGATGAGATGGTTGGATGGCATCAATGACTCAATGGACATGAGTTTGAGCAAGCTCCAGGAATTCGTGATGAATAGGGAAACCTGGAGTGCTGCAGGCCATGGGGTTGCAAAGAGTCAGACACGACTGAGCGACTAAAGTGAACTGAACTGAAGAGATAGTTGTATCATCCTGTCTTAAAACTACGGGCCGGGGAGCCTTCACAACTTTAGGGGTCGTCTCAACTTCTTTGGAGAAAGTTATGCATGTCCTTAGGGCTTCCCTGGTAGTTCAGCTGATAAAGAATCCACCTGCAATGCAGGAGACCCTGGCTCAGTTCCTGGGTTTGGAAGATCTGGAGGATGGCATAGCAACCCATTCTAGTGTTCTTGCCTGAAGAATCCCAATGGATAGAGGAGCCTGGAGGGCTATAGTCCATGGGGTCACAAACAGTCGAACATGACTGAGCAACTAAGCACAGCACAGCACATACATGTCCTACTCAAATATATTATAACACATCCTTGCACATCTAAGCAAGATTTCTAAACTGATATAAATAACTTAATAGAGTGTTGGATTATGCTAAGCTTCAGTCATGTCCAACTCTTTGCAACCCAATGGACTGTAATCTGCCAGGCTCCTCTGTCCATGGGGATTCTCCAGGCAAGAATACTGGAGTGGGTTGCCATTTCCTATTCCAGGGCATCCTCCTGACCCAGAGATTAAATCCATATCTTTGCATCTCCTGCATTGGTAGGCGGGATGGGTTAGGAGAGGGTTTTTAAAAACATTTGTCATTTTTCATCAAGAGAAGACCGAAATCATCAATGGTCTTTTCTTGAGGACTATGTTAGTCCTGGGTAGGGATAGCATGAGGGGATGAGAAGGAGGGATTAGCACCTAATTTTTCCCATTCTCTGGCAAAGGCCACACATGACATTTGATTAGTTAATATAGGAATATTTTAAACCTGCAAAGGGCCTGGAAAGCTGCAGCGGTTAGGAGCAGAAACATCAGCTCTGTGATATCCTGGCCTAATAGACAAGAGAACTGGCTCTAATGCCATTAACCTATTGTGTTTTGCAGAACAAGTCACTTATCCTGTCTTGGCCTAATTTCCTCATCTGTTAAATACATGATTTGCATTCACTTCTCTTTGGAGCATCTGTATTACTTCAGTCACCAAGTATTTAGTGGACACCAACAATGTTATAAAGTACTCTGACTGCTAGTTCGTTAATGTAAAATTGAAGGCATTTGGCAGAGTTTTTTCTCCAAGGTCCAGTTTTTTTCACATATAAAATGGATGTTTCAAATAGTTCCTATCTTACAGGATTTTGCAAATAACCTGTATATGTGGGATATTCTATAAAGAGACATTCCACACAGGATGTGCTCAAGGTGTAGTAGTAATTACTATACCTGTTTTAAGTGGGGATTGTAGGTCTTGCCCTCATGGAGATTCTGAGGGCATACAGACAATTTCTATACTGTGATAATGGCTAGCATAAGGAAAAGGTTCTGAAGGCATCTTGTATCCCACCCCATAGCCCCCAGCAGTGGCCTAAAATCATCCTGTGATTTTTCAACTCTGAACCTCAGGGTATTATTTTCTCCACCTTTCATAGTCAAAGTCATACATAGGGCCTATTCTACCATAGAGTTGGTAAAATGTAGTCTCCAAACTCAGTGGTCATCATTTTCAAAATGTATCCAACTTTTCTTAGCATAAGAACACATGATGAATGTAAACAAAATTTACAGATTTTATTTGGTATTATACATTTTAGTATTTATTGATTATTTGTAAGAATATAAAATGATAAATTACTACATAGGGATGTATTTGTAATCAATTTACATATTTACAATCCCAATAATATGTACACACTTTGAAAAATAGTATTGTATCAGAGCTCTCTAGAGAAACTGAACCAGTATTTGTGCCATATATATCTTACATTATTATGGGTGCCGGTAAGTCTAAGATTTGAGGGGACAGATAGGCAGCTGGAAACTCTGAAAGAGAAGCTGATGTTGCAGTCTTGAGGCAGAATCTTTCCTTCATCAGGGAACCTCAGTTTTGTTCTTAAAGATTCTCATCTTTAAGATGAAGGCCCACCTACATTATGGAGGATGGTCTCTTTTACTTAAAGCCAACTTATTGTACACGTTGTCCATATCCACAATATACCTTCACAACACCTAGATTAGTGTTGATTAAATAACTGGGTATTATAGCTTAGCCAAGTCAACTTATAAAATTAACTATCACAGTACATTTTTCTAAAAAAATATTTTGTTTATCCATTCTACAAAAAAAAATTTAGCATGCATATGGATTGAAAGAACTTTCTCTGGTTTTCTAGGGGACAAGGACTATAGATTGGTCTCCATGAGCTTAGGTCAATGAAGATGGCATAGTTCTGTAAGACCAATGACTGTCCTATACTAGGGGAACAACAGGAATATTAGGGAAAGTGTCCAGTAGCTTTTTCCAGGAAAGATTCTGATTTTGCTTATATCAGAATTATTGGATATGCCTGGCTCACAATAGGACATGGGCCAGCAGAAAAAAAACAAGCTTCTGAGAGCTCTACACTTGTGATTTGCCAGCTAGCGAAATATGACTGTTCCAACTGGCTGACAATCACACAACAGAAAGAATTATGAATTATTACTAAAGCATGTTGATTTTTTGAAATGCTGGCTATGATTTAAAAGGAAGCAGAAATGGGATGGGGAGGGAGGTGGGAGGGGGTTTCAGGATGGGGAACACATGTAAACCCGTGGCTGATTCATGTCAATGTATGGCAAAAACCACTACAATATTGTAAAGTAATTAGCCCCCAACTAAAATAAATAAATTTATTAAAAAAAATAAATAAAAGGAAGCAGAAAAGTCAAATCCTTGATTGGGGAAGGCTGGCCCTTATACAGGTAGAGATACATCTTTATAGACATTTCTAGGAAAGATATACACTTTTATAAAAATAAGTCTTTCCATTATAAATACATTTTCTCATCTCTTCCTCTCTCTGATTTCTCTCTCTCTCCCTTTCAATTCCTCTGGACAAAGATTTTATGCAACAATGTGAACTTTATCGGCTTTGGTCCAAACTGATTGAAAACAGCTAAGAAGAATTATTGCTGAACAAATATTTACCTAATCTGAGAATTTCCACAGAACATATTAGTTGTTGAAGTTGTATGGTTTTTTCACTGCAAGAGCTTGAGAGTGAAGAGTATTTTTTCTAATTCCAGCTGAAACTTAGCACTGACCAAATATATTGCATCTCATGTTAATCTTTTTAAAAGGAGTCCAAAGAAAGGAAATAAAAATGATTGTAGAATCAGAAAAATCATTTGAGGAAAAATTAAACTCTGGTGAGAAGAACTCTAAGGACAAACTTGATCCCTGTCTGTGAGCATTTACAAGACACTTAGGAAGGGGATATTGGCACAGTTGGAAATAGTTGTGAATATCTACTATGTAAGACTTTCTATGTTGGCATACAAAATCATCACACACTTTGGCTTAAAATAACATGCATTTGTTATATTTCTGTTGGTCAGAAACCCAGGAGGAATCTTACCTGTTGGTAGGCTCTACTTATTTCTGGAGGCTCTTGGGGGAAAGAGTGGTGAAATGATGAACCTTGTTTCCTGTTGGGAGTCTGAGAAGTGCAGAAAAGAAAATGTTTAAATAGAATCCTTTAAGATCTCCTGGAGAAGGGAATGGCTACCCACTCCACTATTCTTGCCTGGAGAATCCCATGGACAGAGGAGTCTGGAGGGCTATATTTCATGGGATCACAGAGTCGGACATGACTGAGCAACTAACACTTTCTTTCACTGTAGTATAAAAGGAGGAAGGTATTCCAATCCAAGGGAACAGCCTGGAGAAGTAAAGTGTGTGGCCTGGTCAGGGTTGTAAGTAAAGAGGGCATATGTGAGTATGGCTAGAAATTGTAGAGAGGTGGGGGTTTAAGGGACTTGGAGGCTATCTTTTTGGCAATGAGAAAAACTTTGAAGAGTTCTAAACTAGGATGTGAAGATCCAATTTTCATTTCAGAGAGGTAATTGAAATAACACATGTAATAGCAATAGGCATAAAAACTGAGAAAATAACTCATAAAACCTTTACAAAGTAAATTTAACAAGTTTTGGTGATGAATTTCATGTGGTTGGTAAAAGAATTAGAAGAGGGAAGGTTGATGCCCAGGTCTCTAATCTCTATGCCTAAGCCGAGGATGGTACTACCACCCAAAGTAGGGAATGGAGGAAGAGACTGATGTGGGGAAATGGTTCAGTGCTATATATGTCGAGTTTGAGCTTCTTGTGAGTGATCCAGAAACTAAGGCCTGAAGCACAGAGGAGAGATTTGGGCTGGGGATAGTACGGATATGATAAACAAACTCCTAGAATAAGGATATCCCTTGAGGGATCATGCAAAGCAGGGCAAGAGAGCCAAGATAAACTAGCAGCACTAAGAGGGCAGACAAAGCATGAGAAATCTGTAGTGGAGATTCAGGAGGAAAGGAGATAAATCATGACTAGCAGAGAAGAAAACCATAAAAAGAAAGAAGCCATTTTCCAAGTCATATTTCAATCATGTCAGTTTTAATGGATGGATAAGATTAGCTGGCCCAGATTTGATGATGGATCTGTAAATTAAGTCATCAGTGACCATAAATTGATTTTCTCAAGGGCACCAAGTAGATTACTTAGGTGGAGGAGTGAAAAGGAGAAGAGTAACATTTGAAACCATTAATGGGAAATAATAATACTAAATCATATGGTACAAACTGGGCTTTCCTGGTGTCTCAATGGTAAAGAATCTGCCTGTAATGCAGGAGACTGGTGTTCTATCCCTGGGTTGGGAAGATCCCCTAGAGGAGGGCATGGTAACCTACTCCAGTACTCTTGCCTGGAGAATTCCATGGACAGAGGAGCCTGACAGTCTACAGAGTTGGACGCGACTGAAGCGACTAAGCATCAGCAGCAGCAGCAGCATGGTACTAACTATAATAGAATAGGAGTTTAAAGAAATGGTATATGGAATGGTGGTATGTGGTATATTCCTGATGAATGGGAAACCATGTAAAGAGACATATGCATAAATTGTATTTGTTGCCAAAAGATGGATAGAATGGTGCTAAAAAGAGGTGACCAGGAAGGACCTTCTTGATGTGAGCAGACTCCATAATTGAAGACATAAAAGTAGAACTGGACTTATTGTATTTGAAGTAGAGTTTCTATAATAGAAAGTATGGTCAATAATTTGAAATGGAAGAAGTGAGGTTATGTTATGTAAACCATGATAGTACAGAATAGAATTTATGTAAAATGTAGCAATTGAGGAGATCTGAGGCTTTCTGAGTATGGAATGGCATGATTAAAAGATATTTGAACATGTAACTTGAATATCATGTCAAAGGACTGGATTTTCTCACCCTCTTACTTTTCTACTTGCCGCTACCTACCCTTACCACTCCAGAAATCACACCTTGAAGATACTCTTTCAAGAAATTGTGGTAAACTAAGGAGTGTGGGACTGGGTTGAGGGAGTCATACAAAGTAAGGAGTGAAGTTAGGGTGGAGGGAACAATAAACTTTGATAGGTGTCTTGCATAAGCAATCTCATGTAATTCTCCTATCAAGCCTGAAAGGAAGGTATTTACATTGTGTTGCTATATTACAGGTGAGAAAATTTGGTCTCAAGTAGTTATTAAGCAGAAGATGTGTAAACCAAATTGAGGTTCTGCCTACCTTCAAAGTCCAAGGAATATTAAAGTAAAAGGTATGCCTTCAATAGTTTTTTTTTTTTCTTCAAAGATAAGGGACTTATGTAAATACGGTATAATAGAGTTAACGAGTTTAATTAGAAATTACGGAGTATTTGGAAAGATAGGAAACTTACAAGACTGTCTACAATGGTTTTTGATGTCCTGTCTTCCCATGTTGTTTCTACTTAAGAAAAAGTAGAAGCTTCTGAGAAGCTTTTCAGTGCCCCTCAGGTAGGTTAAGAAGCTTCCTAAATGTGATACCTCCATCACTCTGGCTCAGCTGATAAAGAATCCACCTGCAATGTGGGAGACCTGGGTTCAATCCCTGGGTTGGGAAGATCCCCTGGAGAAGGGAATGGCTACCCACTCCAGAATTCTGGCCTGGAGAATTCCGTGGACTGTATAGTCCATGGGGTCGCAAAGAGTTGGACACGACTGAATGACTTTTACTTCATCTCACTTCCATCACTACACTTAGAATACTGTGTTACAATTAGTGATTCACTTGCTCTTCACTGTGAATGTCTTCAGAACTGGGAATGTATTTTAAATTTTCATATTTGCTGCCTATTTTCAGTGTCTTTGCATAATAGGTAATCCTTGGTTGTTCAACAAAAAAGTAGATGATAAAAAGCTAATGCATCCACAGAAATTAGTAGTGACTTTTGGCTTAATTTAATTTAATGAATGTTTATCAACTACTAGTGCTTTTCTACACAGTATCATCTGCGCTGTGATACCTGTCCTGTAGATGTTGAAAAATCTAATGACATTATTGTAAATGAAAGACAGACTGTGATAAATTATCTAGTAGGTAAATAAACAAAGAGCTATGGAGACGAAAGTGAGGAGGTGATTGTACAACTAAGATTCAATAACTATAGTATGATTGATTATTTACAGAGTTGGTATAGAGACGTGTATTACTAACATTTCTTAAAAAGATTATAAAATATCTTAGAGTCAATATTTTATTAATCTTACTTGAAATCTAGATAATAAATATCTTTAGTTTGTTATTGACGATTTATGGGTACAAACTATTGATAATCTCCACCATAACTGAATCCACCTCATCTCCAATTGTTTCCCCTAATGCAGTTCTCTTTCCTTTAGTCAGTTCTTCACATTGTAGCAGTATTAATTTTCTGAAAGCAAATCTCTCATTATCGTATCATTTGGTAGACACTCAGGACCAGGCTTAGAAGTCTTAGCCTCCTATTGAGGCCACCATGATATCACCTACTTTTTTA
The DNA here is from genome assembly GCF_054371585.1 of Giraffa tippelskirchi. Lineage (NCBI taxonomy): Eukaryota > Metazoa > Chordata > Mammalia > Artiodactyla > Giraffidae > Giraffa > Giraffa tippelskirchi. The sequence goes on along the minus strand of NC_137276.1, from coordinate 186,368,233 downwards.
GTCTCTTCTGCTCTTAATATTTCATCTAGTTTGGGAACCACTGTTCTTTGCCTATAACCTGTCCTCTCCCTGGACTGCCTCTGCCCATTTCCTCTTGTCCAAATTCCACCCACCCTCCAGGTCAAACTGGGAGGAATACCTGTCCCTCTTACGTAATTAATCTTCACTTATTTTACTTTCTAATCATTTATGTACATTCCTTGCTTAATTGAAAATTCTTTTAGGCAAATATCTGCATCTGATTCATCTTTGCATTCATTCAGTACTCCAAAAAAGTATATTTTGAGTAGAAAATGTAGATAAATGTTTGATAAACAATGCTGAAATATAATGAATGAATGGAATATCTCTCATCTCATCAGTTTTAAAATATTTCGATAATTATAAGTAAATAAAACATTGTGAAGTGCAAGTCACTCAGTCATGCCTGACTCTTTGCGACCCCATGGACTATACAGTCCATGGAATACTCCAGGTCAGAATACTGGAGTGGGTAGCCTTTCCCTTCACCAGGGGATCTTCCCAATCCAGGAATCGAACTGGGGTCTCCTGCACTGCAGGCAGATTCTTTACCAACTGAGCTATCAGGGAAGCCCAAATAAAACATTATGCACTTATAAATCAAATACTTACTTGGGGTATACAATCAACTGATACTTGTGTTTCTTCCTAGACAAATGCTATTATAATGTTAGATTTGGATAAAGACCAAGGTTCATACTGAGGAAAGCACTGTCCTGAGTGCTGAAGATTCAAAGAGGCATAGAGTAGTGTTCCTATAATCTAGGAGTATATAGATACACATGGATTAAACAAGACATATGCTTGTGTGTGTGTTAGTCGTTCAGTCGTGTCCAACTCTTTGTGACCCCACAAACTGTAGCCCACCAGGCTTCTTTGTCAATGGAATTCTCTAGGCAAGAATACTGGAGTGGACTGCCATTCCCTTCTCCAGACATATGCTTGAGAAGTTACCTAACATAAGGAAAAGAGGTTAAGCCATAACTGAGAAGTGTACTCAATAAGTATTTCCAGAAGAGTGTTTTGGGGAATAAGCAGGAGGTAGTTATAGTTCAGACACAGAATTTCATGTTAGTGGGTCTGAGTTTAAGCCTTGACTCTGCCTAACTATGTGACATCAGGCAAACTACTTAATATCTCTGTAACTGAATTTTCTGATCTGTGAATTAAGATAATTAGAATATCATATACTTCATAGTGTGGTCAAGAAGATTAAATAAGATTATATGTATAAATTTAATCTAAGATTGTCTATTTACCTATTTATCTACCTATAGAGCACAGTGTTTGGCATATAGTAAAATGTTACAATATAAACATTTATCATTATTTGTGTATAGTAAAATGTTACAATATAAACTTTTTATCATTATTCATATATAAAGAAAATTGAGAAGGCTTCCTGGAGAAGAGAAAATTTGGATCTGAATTTGAAGGATAAGAGAAGCTTTTGTGGAAGGGGAAAGGCATGGATAGGAGGGTTCAAGGGACTGAAGTAGAAAAGAAGAAATTCAGCCTTTAGTGGTGTTCTTTCTTTCTGATACATCTTGAAAAAGTAAAGTGCTTTTAATTCAAGAAGGTTAAGGAAATGTATGAGAGTGCCTGAAATTATTCTTCCAATATGACTGGTAATGCACTTAAAAATGGCTTTAGTTGTGGCATGGGACTCTTAACAAGAGCAATAGCCATCAGAAAAATGGATATCAATATAACTAGAAGTCTTTTTTTAGAAGAAATCCATAGCATATCTGAGCATTTAGATCCTGTAGATCATCCTGATCTTTATCATCCTGATTGAATGCTGAGGTTGAGTCCCAATGTCACAGACCAGGTGACATAACTAACCACTCCCTTCTGTCTCTTCACTCAGAGACTTGAGTGATTCCAGGTCTTGTTCCAGGAAAAGACACCCCGGGGAAACATGCATTTTGTCCTTATTCCCTGGACTCCTCTGGGCAAATGAAGGCCTCCTCCTCCTTTGAGAGGTGGGGGGACATCCTACGGTGGCATCTCTTTGGAGACAAATAAAAAGTAGTATCCTGGAGGGGAAAAATTTCCCCACAACCCACTTGAGTTCTTGTGGTTGGACTAATAATAGGCTGACACAAGGCAGGTTAATAGAAGAAAAAGAAACACATTTAACTCTTGTACATGGAGGTCTCATAGAAATAAGATATAAAAACTGACCATACCAGTCAGCTTCTATACTTTTTAAACAAAGCAATAATACATTTGTGAGGAATTGATAGAATAAATAAACTTAGGTTTTGGATGCTCAGTTAAAGAAGAATCTAAGCAGAGTTTGTCCTTGAGGTAATAAATTAAAGTAGCTGGATTGGTTGATATAGGGTTTTTCTATCTCTGGTGATAGGATGTCTTTCTACCTCCAGATGCAGGGAGTGTACCTCTCACTTGAGGGATTCATTTCCTGCTTTCATGGAGACAGAAAAGTGGGTCAGTGTTCCACTTGCTTTGGTCATTACTTGTTTTTGTTGCTTAGTCGCTCAGTTGTATCCGGCTCTTTGCAATCCCGGACTGCAGCACACCAGGCCTCCCTGTCCATCACCAACTCCCGGAGTTTACTCAAACGCATGTCCATTGAGTCAGTAAGGCCATCCAACCATCTCATCCTCTGTCATTTCCTCTCTTTCTGCCTTCTATCTTTCCCAGCATCAGGGTCTTTTCCTATGAGTTGGCTCTTTGCATCAGGTGGGCAAAGTATTGGGGTTTCAGCTTAAGCATCAGTCCTTCCAATTCAGGGTTGATTTCCTTTAGGATTGACTGGTTTGATCACCTAACAGTACAAGGGACTCTCAAGAGTCCTCTTCAGCACCATAGCTCCAGAGCATTCAGTTGTTTGGGACTCAGGGTTCTTTATGGTCCTAGTCTCACATTCATACATGACTACTGGAAAAACAAAAGCTTTGGCTATATGGACCTTTGTTGGCAACTGATGTCTCTGCTTTTTAATACACTGTCTAGTTTTATCATAGCTTTTATTCCAAGGAGCAAGCATCTTTTAATTTCATGGCTACAGTCATCATCCACAGTGATTTTGGAGCCCAAGAAAATAAAATCTGTCACTGTTTCCATTGTTTACCCATCTATTTGCTATGAAGTGATGGGATCTGATGCCATGATCTTAGTTTTTTAAATGTTGAATTTTAAACCAGCTTTTTCACTCCTTTTTCACCTTTATCAAGAGGCTCTTTAGTTCCTCTTTACTTTCTGCCATTAGGGTGGTGTCGTCTGCATATGTGAGATTATTGATATTTCTCCCAGAAATCTTGATTCCAGCTTGAAGTTTATCCAGCCTGGCATTTCACATGATGTACTCTGCATATAAGTTAAATAAGCAGGGTGACAATATACAGCCTTGACATACTCCTTTCCATATTTTAAACCAGTCTGTTGTTCTATGTCCTGTTCTAACTGTTGCTTCTGGACCTGCATACAGATTTCTCAGGAGGCAGGTCAGGCAGTCTGGTATTCCCATTTCTTGAAGAATTTTCTACAGGTTGTTGTGATCCAAAAAGTCAAAAGTGTAGTCAATGAAGCAGTAGATGTTTTTCTGGAATTCCCTTGATTTTTCTATGATCCAATGAATGTTTGCAATTTGATCTCTGGTTCATCTGCCTTTTCTAAATCTGCCTTGTACATGGAATTTCTTGGTTCATGTACTATTGAAGCCTAGCTTGAAGAATTTTAACCATTACCTTGCTAGCATGTGAAAAAATAAGTGCAATTTTGCTGTAGTTTGAACATTCTTTAAGTAACTTCAATTTTAAAATAATCAATATGCCATTGTAGGGCAGCATAGTTTGGCACAGCCCTTCATGAGCCCCAACCATAGCTTTCATTCTTTGGATGCAAAGTGAAGCTTCATAGGGTCAGTGATAAATTGTACTACAGGATAACAAAGTATAGGTTTAGACCAGTCATGGGTGATTCAAATCTGTCATATTATACCTCACCACCCAAATGACAACGATTGAAATGGAAGGTACAGGCTGGGTTTAAGAACACCATCTGTACATCAGACTGCCTGGATTCAAATCTCTGTATAGGTTGATCAACCATCCAGGATTCTTTGGGATGGAAATACAGAACATTCAGTGCTAAAACCAGGATATGTGTGCTAAGTCGTTCAGTTGTGTCTGACTCTTTGCCATCTGTAACCCACCAGGCTCCTCTGTCCATGGGATTCTCCAGACAAGAACACTGGTGGGTTGCCATTCCCTTCTCCAGGGTATCTCCCTGACACAGGAATTGAAAATGGGTCTCTTAAGTCTCCTGCATTGGCAGGTGGATTCTTTACCTGGGTTGGTGGGAACCCAGGATGGTATTGAACAAATGAGCATAGTTGATAACCTTACCACACTGGCTGTGTGACCTTGGACAAGTCACTGTCTTTTATGCCTCATGTGATCACTATCAGAATTCAGTTCCTTGTAATTATAGGACTGAGGCCCTTAGGTTAGAGGTTACCCACTGCTCCCTGCCACGCCATGCTACTGCTCCCTCCCCACAGTATGCCAACCTTCTTCTTCAAGTCTAGCAGGATTGACTATCCTATCACATTTGCCACAACTTAAGAAAGAAACTGTCCCATCGTATTCACAGGTCACTCACACTCAAGTAGGAAGAATTTCACAGGGCATGTACTGCACACATTGGGCTGAAAATCTTAGAAGCCATCTTAGAATTCAAGTTTGGACAAACTTCCTGTATCCGTAAAGGGAGTGAGCTTTTGTGGGGAAGCATGGCAAGTGGTAAAGAGCATGCCTGCCAATGCAGGAGACGTAAGAGTGACAGATTCGATCCCTGGGTCTGGGAGATCTCCTGGAGGAGGGCATGGCAACTCAGTCCAGTGTTTTTGCCTGGAGAATCCCATGGACAGAGGAGCCTGGTGGGCTACAGTGAATAGGGTCGCAAAGAAGTCAAACAAGACTAAAGCGACAGCATGCACACACGCATGCATGCCATGGAGGCCTGTGCTTCCTGCCTCAGACTTGCCAGTGGGCTCCAAAAGAGAGCAGAACACAAATCTGCTATTCTTCTTTGAGATATTGTGGGAAAATACAGTCACCCATCTAGGGCACTATGGGATTAAAAGATCTGGGAGATTATGGAGAAGAGTTTCTAAAATGAAAGAAGATTTCAAGAACACCCCATCTTAAAAGTATTATGTGCATGGATGCAGTTAAATTGAGCAGGAGCTACCTTGCAAAATCGTTATTACAGTTAGTTGTAGTTCATTAAGACTGCTTTGTGGGTAACTGCAGTAGTGTTTCTGAATCTACACTGCTCATGGGGTCAGTCCCGCTAAATCTGGCCTGCTGTAATAAGAAATCTTTTGGTGAAAATCTATTTGAACTACAAGTACTTAGAATCAGTTGAAATTTATGAGCCTGAATTCAAAGAGGATTCTTAATTCTAAACCTGTTTTAAAATGAGTATTAGTTAAAATAAGTTTATTTTTCATTAAAAGAGCATTTCCATGAAAGACTAACCTTGAATTATCTTTTTTTTTTTTTAATTTAGCTAGAGTCTGCCTAGAAGAATGGGAGGTAAATAAACACATTATGCTATTGAACAGTTTTTATCTTTTGTTTATATTAAGTAGGCACAGCAAGACTATCATTATTGCAAAGAAAATTATTCTATTGCTAACTTTCAAGCATTGGAACAGAAGATAATGTAAGCTTTTAAGCCATGGTATTCAAACATATATTTCCAAGGAGAATTGGTTGGTCATTTCGGGTTTTTTCAAGCATTAACTATGCTCATCTTTTATCTGTTTTGATTTTATTTCTTACTCTTCTGTGTAGAAAAAACCTCTAAGTGTTGTGTGAGGTTTGATCTTATAAAGAAGCCTTAAAATTGCTATTGATCATTTTCCATGGACTTTATCCATTTAAACGTAATTCCAGACGTGCACGTATCTCGTATGTATCTTTTATGGACATTGCTGATTACACTGCTTAGATTTAAAGGCTCTGTGCCTAACTCACTTGTTCTGCTGCTTCCAAGGCTCTGGCTTTCTCATCCGTCCTAGCTGACTGCAATAGCTTGCACTAAGGATGCTGTTGTCCATAGCTTCTCTGAGCCTCCCTAGCTCGGGATAGAAAGCAGTCATCATTTACTAATGGTCCTTACCCTAGGAATTATTCAGAGAAGAAGTATTGTGATGCTGGAAATTGATTTTTTTTTTTTTTGCCTCATTCATACTTATCAACACACTTGAAGGCAAGTCTCTAAAGCCCAAGACTTTTTGTGCAGGTGCCTATAATTCTTTTCATTTGTTGCTGGCCTATTTTTGCCCCAGTCCATCCCACTCAACTGAGGCTTCCCAGGTGGCCTAGTGGTAAAGAACCCACTTGCCAGTGCAGGAGATGTAAGAGACACGGGTTCAATCCCTGGGTCAGGAAGATCCCCTGGAGAAGAGCATGGCAACTCACTCTAGTATTCTTGCCTGCAGAATAATGGACAGAGGAGCTTGGCAAACTACAGTCCATTGGGTTGCATGTAGTTGGACAAGACTGAAGTGGGTTAGCATGCATGCATACATCCTTCTCAATATGCTTTCCTCTGCAGTTCAAATTTTAAATCTGTTTCTAGCTTTTAAAATTCAGTGATTGCTTCTGATCAACTCTTTTTGAAGACTGACTTGCTACACTCCTCAGAGTCATAACACACTAGCTGCCTCAAATAGAAACCCATGCTCTAGTTTGGCTCCATGGAACCAACCCATTGCAACAGGCAGGGACAGCCACATCCCTGAAAGAAGGGAGGATGGAAGCTACAAAACAAGAGAAATGGTTTGGGAGACAGTACTAGTTGACACAATTCAAACATCTACCCACCTAGTCCCTGATGAAATACAGCACGTATTATTCCAGATTAAAGTCATTCTTTGGAGGGCTTAGTAAAAAGAGCTCTAACACGATAAGGGGGGAAATTTATTTTTCTAATCTCAGTGGTAGCTGCACTATTTAATGACTACAACAGTCTATTCATGAGACACTGTAGAAGGTTTTGATTCATATAGTCATGGTCTAAATATTTGCTGAATATGGGGCTTTAATTATATTTCTCCACTATCTCAGGTCTAACCTCATCCCAGTCACTTTATGACGTAGACTGGAATAAGTCTCAGAAATTGAAAATTGCATGCAGAAGATTTTTAGGGCTGCTCTCAGGAGATATATATGTAGGTTTGGGCAAAGAGAAAAGCTGATCCATATTGAGGTAACTAGTGAAGTTATTCATTAGCCAATCAGCCAATCTATGGCAAGCTCTGGAGCTGGGATGGCCCTCAGTGTTATCCCAAATTGAGGCAAAGAGCAAGTACTTCTATCTCCAATTACTATAGTAATTTACTTCTCTGGATAGACCACTTCAGTATCCACTATAGTACTTTATTACCTAAAGAAACAGTATGGAGATAACTGTAATAGCAATATTTGACCTATAATCAAGCTACTCAACAAGCTAAAATGATTTATTATTGACTTTCATTAAGTGCACTGCTGTTAAGATTTATGGGTCAATGTCTTGGAAGAAGACAGAATTCACTGCAGATAGTTCAAATGATGAGATTTCCATTAAAGTAGCACTTAAAAGACATGGACAAGTCAGAGAATATATAGGGATGATGAGGCACCCGGAGATAGCAATAGTAAGATGCAGTTAACTCCCTTGCTGTAGAAAAGGATAAGACAGATAAAGAGAGATACAGAAACCCAATGAGAGTTGGAGTCATGGAGGAAAGCTCGTACTAGAAGGAGCTATAGTCTTGGAGATGAAAAGCTGATATAGAGGAGGTGCCAAAGACCTTCATTACATGCTGGTGCCTTCCTACTGGCCAACTCAACTGGAAGCCAACTAACAAGTGAGTATGGAAGATACAATGCACAAGGGTTAGTCTGGGGCAAAGAGTAGACTTAGAATGATAAGAGCAAAGAATGAATAAGTCTTGCAAAAACAGAATAATCTCTATAGTTCCCAAATAAAATGTAGACTACTATCTTATCCACAAAGCAAACCATTATCTCTAACATATTTGACAAATAATCTCCAAGTCAAACACTTAATAAAGTGGCACCACCAGCTGAGATTCCTAGGTCTCAAGATAGGAAAATTCCATTTATTCATTTTACTTTTCCTCTTTAGAATAAGCCCTAAGAAATAAAATTTTGAAAGAAAAAATCTCTAATTGCTAATTCTATGTTGTAACTGCCAGTCCATTTTATTTATTGGGCAGGTTCCATGTAAAGAGTGCTGCTTTTGAGAACATGGCAATTACAGACACTAGAGAAGCCACCAAGAGAATAACTAAAAGAAATAATTATTACTGAATGTTCAGTGTGGCATGTGTGGCTTTTGCAGTACAATATCCATTAAGTGAGAGTCACATGATTAAACCGTATACATATTTTTTCCAAATTTACCCCCTAAGGGGGAAATTACCAGCACAGTTCTGAATAACATTATTGTAGCTATTAGTCATGGTGTGCATTAATTCCCCATCCATGATTTTTACAATTTTCCCCTTAGTGTTTCTTTGAAAAGTGGCACAATTACAATATTTTCATTATATTATGGCTTACACAGATAATTAAACAAATAAATATGCACTTACATAATTCATTTTAAATGTTCTCAATCTTTAGAAAAATCCCTCATTTTGGAAGAATAAAGACATACAATATACCTGCAATTTTCATTTTCTTTTACAAAGGCATCACCTGGAAGATTAATAGAACTAATCAATTTAAGACACAAATTTAATAATTCTCTTTACAGTCAGAAAGTAAACTAGTACCAAATAGTAACAATCTCACAGCTTTTACATGGAAATGGTAAGAACAGAATATTTCCATTTTAGAGATATCTGGAGAAATTAAAGGTATATTTCTCACAGTGTATTGACTTTATTATTGAGTTGAGTTAATTTTAAGTGTTTAGTGCATTAATTAAAGTGAATTAAACTCTCAAAATTTGGGGCTTTTAACATATCCTATTTTTTGTAGATGCTAAATGTAATGAAAACTGGTACTTATCTATCATAAGCAAACTCCCAATATATCTAGATTTTATTTTCCAATAGTAGAACTTTAGCGTAATCTGGAAAGATAAGTTTATTTAGCCAATAAAGAAACCAGGTCTTAGAAATAGTAAATGGGCTTGCTAGGGTTTAACAGCTGGTTTGTGTCAGAGGCAGAACTATAATAGGCAATCTCCTAAAATACTACGCCTGTGTGCCTGTCTTTTCTCCTATTCAGCATGCCTCTTCTAAGGGACTTTATACGTTCACTTACAATATACATTTTTGAGCTTCTTCTCTGTGTCAAGTGCTACTTAGTGTGCTAGGGACAGGCAAGTGAGTAAGATAAGGTTCCAGCTCTTTTAGAAGCTCACAATAGAGTGAAAGAATCAATTGTACACATGAAAAATGGTCCTTTATTATGAATTGTAATATGTGCTTTGGGAACACAGAGGAGGGAGTGCTAGCTCTCTTTTAACTCTCCCTGGCTTTGGGGTTTGATTTCCTGTCCTCAACTAGTACATTTACCGGCATCTTCAAACACACCAAGTTCCTGTCCTTAGCAGGCATGTTCATGTCTTCTTATACTATTATTTTTATTGAAGTATAGTTGATTTACAATGTTGTATTAGTTTCAGATGTCCAGCTCAGTGATTCATGTATATGTATTCATAAATATATATATATATTCTATCCTTTTTCAGATTGTTTTCCCTTATAGGTTATATATTGTGTATAGTTCACTGTGCTATATAGAAGGTCCTTGTTGATTATCTATTTTATATATAGTTGTGTGTATATGTTAATCCCAAATTCCAACTATATTCCTCTCTCCCTTTCCCCTCTGGTAACCATAACTTTATTTTTTATATCTGTGGATTGATTTCTGCTTTGTGATGTTTATTTGTGTTATTTTTTAAAAAAAATTCCACATATAAGTGATATCATATGATACGTGTCTTTGTCTGACTTACTTAATACGATAATCTCTAGGTCCATCCATGTTGCTGCAAATGGCATTATCTCATTCTTTTTTGTGACTGAGTAATATTCCATTGTATATACATACATATGTATGTATGTGTGATGTGTGTGTATATATATCTTCCTTATCCATTTATCTGTTGATGGACATTTAGGTTGCTTCCATGTCTTAGCTCTTTTAAATAATGTGTAACTATTTCAGTTGGCTTTCTGTGTTTTCCTATCACTTTCTCTTAAAGAACTTCTCACAATAGTTACTGTTTCTTCATTATGCTTCTCAAAGGACTGCCTTGTCCTTTGAGTTTCCCCCTTTCCTTCAATCTTTGACCCCACCCACCCCCAAACTGGAGTATGGACTTGCAATGACAGCATCCACATGTTACACCCTAACTGACTCACTGTACATGCCTGATGACACTGATAACCATGACATACTCCTGTGCATGTACCAAGGATAATGTACCCTAACCATACAAGACATAATTGCCCTTCTTTTCACTCTCATAGGAAACTCCATAGGAACAAAAGGAATGAACATGTTATAAAAAATAAATTCCTCATAACTATTTATGTAAGGTTATGGAGTCACCTACGAGCAAAACTACTGTCCCAAAGCTCGCTTCCTCAATAATAATCAGCTGGCATCTATGATCAAGACCAGGGCACCTGAAGACTCTCCTTCTCAATAAGGTTTCCTTTTTCCTCTCAGGAATACCCCCTACCCCACATCCAGTGAGAGATTCCAAAGTGACCTCCCTTCTTCTCTCTGTCCTTTGTAAATTTGTTATCCTCTGGCTTATCTTTGGAGGACAAATCATTTGTTCAGCTTCTCCAGGAAATTTCCACCTTCTCATTCACTAGGAATCATGATGTGGGTATAGAGAGTAAGGCAGTCATGATTTCCTGGCTGCAAAAATGACTTTGCAATATCTATCATATTTGGCCAGATATTAGCCACTGTGCTACCACAATAGGCAGATACTACCTCTGAGCAAGTGTCCTACTAAGCCCAACACTAGTTGGTGTATAATCCAAATCAAGCTTGCCTACTTGTACCAGCTCCTAGTGTGTGATTAGTATTTGCTCTAGGAATTAACACTGATGCCTCTAGAAAACTTTAAACTTTACTTCTTTCAATTACTTATGGTTGTGTATAATGTTTTTTTAATGAAATATAGTTGATTTACAATGTGGTATTGGTATAATATATGTATTGTTTGTTTTCAGATTCTTTTCCCATATAGGTTATTACAAAATATTGAGTATAGAGCCCCAGGCCATACAATAGGTTCTTGTTGTTTGTCTAGTTTATATATAGTGCTTTTCTGGAGTAATGTTTACTGATGACCATTGAAAAAGCTGATTTTGTGTCTTGTTCATTAGATGTATGTTAAAATGTTGTGAGCAATTTTGGACAGAAAGGTAGAATTTTTAATTACTGTATGTAATTATATAATGTTGTGGAGTATACACTTTCAAAGATTTATTATGAATCATTTCAGCTCTTGGAAAAGGCAATGGCAACCCATTCCAGTACTCTTGCCTGGAAAATTCCACGGACGGAGGAACCTGGTAGGCTGCAGTCCATGGGGTCGTGAAGAATCGGACACAACTGAATGACTTCACTGTCATTTTTCACTTTCATACATTGGAGAAGGAAATGGCAACCCACTCCAGTGTTCTTGCCTGGAGAATCCCAGGGACGGAGGAGCCTGGTAGGTAGCCGTCTATGGGGTCGCACAGAGTCAGACATGACTGAAGTGACTTAGCAGCTGCAGCATTTCAGCTCTATTTTGAACCTAAGGGACAATGTTGTACATTTGAAACAGAAACTGTTGGGACTTACCTGAGAAAGTCCCTGTGCCTTATTGCTGGTGGTACCTGTGATAGAATTTCTGAGATCTGGCGTGCAAGTTCAATGTTCTCCTCACTGGATGTCTATCTGTCTAAAAAAAAATCCATGGCTTCTCATATCTCAAAACCCTTTTCCATTGAGGATGAGTGTCTTAGAAGTCACATCTGTGCCCTGACTTTGTTAATATTACCTCTAACCCCTACCAGTGTGCAGCTCCTCACATAGCCCTGTTTTCTCACCTAAAAGAGAAAAGAGCAAATTTCTGGATTTGTGTGAACTCCCTATGAAGATAATAAGATTTACATGAGTATACAGAAGGAGAAAACAGGTTTTATTTTACTGTTAAGTTAACTGTTCTCTCATTTTCCCTGAAACAAAATTCTATGATCATTTCCCTCCAGTTCTGTGGGTTTGCACTATTGGCCTAATTTAATTATCTTTGCTTTTGGGCTGAGGTCCCCTATGATGCTTAAATGCAAAATCAATGGTTGATGACAGATGCTTTGTGTTCATTTAATATGTGAATTATATTTCTCTTTGCCTTTTTAATAGATGAGCTGTTTGCCATCCAGAGCATCTTCATTTCCAGTTTCACCCACCAATATTCTCATTTCTTCCTTCATTGGTCTCTTGCCTTCCTGACAGTAGAAACACTTTATGAAGTTGCATGTAGCATTGCTTTATATTTTTAATGTCTTCCTTTGCCATGAATTAGGATTTTGATTGTTTTTCTGAATATATCTCTCAAACGTTGGTAAAATCTAAGAAAGTTTGACTCATTTCCTTTTAATCCCATGCTTCTCTTTTATTTCTCTTCTATAGCAGTTTTTACTATACACATTGAAGGAGTCCTTGGGCCTAGAAAAGAAAATAATGGTTTCAAAGGCCGTTGCTGAATCATTTAACTTTGGGGAAGACAAAACCGAAATTTAAGTCCTGTCCTGATGCTCTGGGCCGGTTGCATCTACCTGGGACTTATCATCCCCTGCCCAGAAATGTTTCACCCCTTACATCTGCCCGGGACTTATCACCCCTGCCCAGGGGACTTATCACCCCTTGCCCAAAACCTCCCACCCCCTGTTCAACTACAAATGCCATGTCAACTAAAGATTACCCAAAACGTCCCGCCTGACTAACGTTTCCCTTACCATTTCCACAAACCTCCCTTTAAATATGAGGCCTCCCTGATACCTCTCGTGCTCAGCCTGGTTGTTAGGCCGACTGTCGCCCCTCCTTGCCTGAATAATGGTAACCTACATCCGTTGAGGTCGTCTCTCTTTCTTTTCTGCCTCTGTCCAAGCTATAACTTACACACATTAAAAAATTTAAATGCGATTGTAATTCCTTAATTATTTTTTTTGTCATCTTAACCTACTCGTTTAAAATTTTGGTCTTAAGGCAGGGCAGGAAAAGATATATGCTTGACTTCTTAAAAACATATGAATTCACAAGTTATACTTGAGTTGCCTCATGCAGGAAGAATACTGTTGAGTGTCAGGAGACCTGATCTCACATCATGGATTTGCTGCTAGCAAGCTCATATCTTTGGGCAAGTAACTACACTCTCTGAATCAGTCTCTGTTTTGGAGTGAATTGGATTTTTGGTTCTTTTCAGTTTTGTAATTCTATATGAGAAAAAGCCTCTTTGCTTTTATAATGTATCAACTGAGGACAAGACACAGAAGAGAAAAAGGGAAGGATTGTCTTGGATACAACATTAAATTGCCAGTCATATGAATGCTTTTATCAAGTTTGCACCTCCCAAGGGTTGTGTTTGGGATAAAAAGACAGAATAAACCTCCTTGAGATCTAGTTCTTTTCTCTTTCACTTCATCCTCCATGTTTCCAACATGAATAGAAAACCATTATATCAGTAGAGAAGGTCAGGCCGGAGTAGGAGGTGGGGGAGGAGAGGGGAGATTAGCAAAAGTCCTTTGTGAGATGTGGGGAATAAGGGGTAACTAAATAATGGTGTGTTTCTTCCATTAAAATGGCCTCTATAACCTTGGACAGAAATAGCATTTGAAACTAGAAGAGAATTAATGTTCAGTAATTTTTGAATCTTTATTTAAATGTGACTTTCAAATATCTTTCCTAAGAGGAGCACTTAAAAAGATCCATCAAAACCAATCATGCTAGTAATCTGCCCTGGGACCTGGGCAGTAGGTTAAGAGACTCACCTCTCATTAATTAGGTGAAGGATTCACAAAGTGTCTGGAGTGCACCTGAGCCCGGTATTCATTTTCAGGAGAGCAATCTATCCAGGACTGAAATGATATTGGAATTACCAAGCATCTAGCCAAAAGGAGAAGGGAACAGAAAATTTTTAAAAATCTGAAAGTCATAAATTTGAAGATAGTGAAATTGTTTTCTGTTTAAATTGTTTAAAGGGGTATTTACAGTGAAATCATTCTGGCATTCACTTGAAAGCAAAGAGTGTCTTTGTGTGCATGTGTCTTGGAAATGGAAATCCTAGTGGGTATTAGCAATCAGTTTCTAAGAGAACACCTAGTCCTAGCAACAGCTCTGAATTTCTGTTTCTAAGTCCCATGTTACCACTTCACCTTTTGTCTGCAGGGTCAATGAGCCACCAATAAAACCTCCCATAATCACTTGGCCTGGGTGGTCCTCCAAGCACTCCAGGGAGGTGTTGGTGGGTATTTAAGCCTATGGTATTTGTTAATTTATTCAGTTCCTTGGGGTGTGGATTTGAAGGGGCAGAATGGGAGATGTAGGAAAGAGAACAGCTGAAAACAGCAAAACGCCTATTCTCTGGCCCTGAGGAAGTCAGGCTATATCTTTACAGGATCAAAATTATTTATCAGAGACATAATCATCTTTAGCAGTGAGCAGGAAAAGAATGATTTATCCACTGTACCAAATCTAGGAACTGTTTTGCTTGTTTGTTTTTGACTACCCCATCACTGACAGATGTATGGAAGAATAAATCCTAACTTTGCAGAAACTGCCACTCATTGAGTTGGAAAAATACATAGGATTAAGTTAATGGATAAGTTCAACAATATTATTTTGAAAGATATTTGTCAATAAATCATCTGTAAAACTTTGGTTATTAAAGGAAATTGTGTAGCAAAGGATGAATGCTAAGAGTTGGGTTGCTTTGTTCAGAGCCTTCACTGTCCTTCCCCAGATCTTGCAGTTACTGTACCATCTCTAGTTATGTTAGACTCTTGAAGTACACAAAGGGCCCCTTTATTTAAGCAGGAAGGAGTAAAGGAATCCATTAAGGTCAATTGGGTACTTTTAACTTTCCTTATGTTCTCTGGAGAGTTCAGATCAGTATGAAACTAGGGGATGAGAGAAACAAATATCACACCAATAACCGCAACAAATAACCTCAATTATCTAACATGGCAGTGTGGCCGTGATGATGAAGTTGTGCCTGAGTAAGAAGTCAAAGGGTCTGCAGAAGTGGTTTCCTATGTCAATTTAAACTGGCTGGGTTCATGCAAAATCAATTTACACTTCTTTTAAAGAACCAACCTTTGTGGTGGTCTATGATATTAATTAGCAGTCACAGAGCTCCTTCCATTCTTCATATGTCTAAAACATAATTGTACAAATGTTAAGAATGGTTAAGTTATTAAGACTGCTGGGGAACATGTCATTTCTTTTCTAGTCCTACAGCCAGTTTTTTGCCTATTAACATTTCTAGACTAAGGCAGAAATGGAGTTGGGAGTACACAAAGGGTTCATAACTTTGCTCATAGATCAGAAATCTTACCCTTGACGTTCCAAAACACTGAAAATCTCTTATATGTCCAGCCAACACTAGAGACTGGGAATCCAAGAAGAGCATATGTCCATAAAATGTCCATAAAATTCTTATGTCCATAAAATGTTTCCACACACACACACACACACACACACACACACACAAACCACATTGTTGAATTTTCCCTGAGCTTGATTTATTTCTGAAACAAATTCTGATAAACAGTGAAGTTGAAAGGAATCCCCTTACCCTTCTTTATTCTGAAAAAATATTTACTGCAAAGAACCAGCCAATGATTCAGATAAACTTAGATAATGTTCTGGGATGCCTCCTTTGTTTACCTTTGATAAGGCCAGACTGAAGCTCAGGGCAACTAATTGTTTGCTAGATCAAAACAATTAGCTGAACTGCTTGCTTTTCCCCTAATTAAAAGGAACAAAGTTTTGCTAACCAAATTTGAGGTAGGATTGTCTTCTTCCCCTAAATCCCTGAACTTTGTCCTATCCTGAGCCAGACGGCGTTAGTGGTCTGGCGTTAGTGGTAAAGAACCCACCTGCTAATGCAGGAGATGCAAGAGACATGGGTTTAATCCCTGGGTCAGGAAGATCCCCTAGAGAAGGGCATGGCAACCCACTCCAGTATCCTTGCCTAGAGAATCCCGTGGAGAGAAGAGCCTGGCAGTTTTCAGTCCATAGCATTGCACAAAGTCAGACACAAATGAAGCAACTTAGCATGCACGCATGTACAAGCCTGATCCAGCACAGAATCCTTCTTAAGAGTCCCTCCAGAAAATAGGAAAGTAGACTGGCCTCAGTGTGAAACTTCCTCTGATCTTCTGTCTGATCCTACCACCTGTCATTCCACTTCCTCACATCCTGCCCTAAGCCTTGTTGACTCCTCTCTATAACAGAAAAATCCTTCCTGCCTAACTCTTGAGACTCTTGAAACAGATCTTATGATCACAACTTCTCCCTATTACCATGGTCCTCCTCTTCCTATTCCCCTTATAATTATTCTTTTGAATGAAGTCTCTACTTACTAAATCCAGAAAAGTTCTTTATGTGCTAAAGGCACACAAGTTTGTTCTAAAAATAATTTTTGTATATTTTTATCTGTGGCATCTGGGGGGGAGCATTTTTTTCTATGTTTCAAGTGCAATTTAAATACTTATTTTATATGTCAACTAACTCTATGTCAATGTTGATGAAACAGAGGGCTGAGGAGTAGATCTCTCTGGAGTTTATCTGTTTCCTGTATTAGGAACTGCTTCTGAAAGAAACTGGGCCTAGAGGAGCAGGTATCATTAAATATCTTTTTCAAAGACTCCTCAGAGCTTTGGAAAACCAGACAAAAAACTAGCTAGAAGTGGGCTGACAGATTAAGACATTTCTAAATCTTTTGAATATTTAGAATTTACCCAGGATTGGGAGAGAATCTATGATTATATTGCTGGATACGGGATACCATTTACCTGTAATGAAAGAGCAGGAAAACAACATTACTTATTCAAGTCATTCAGAACCAGGGATTTGAAGGGGAAACTGACAAAAAAGTGCTTCCTGAGACAGATGCCAAGTTCTGGCAAATTTTATAGCAGTGAAGTTTCATTTGTAATCGTTTTCATTAAACAGCAGAAGCCTTTGAGTCCTGGCATGTGGTAATTATGAGATAAATGACTTAAGAGAACATGATATGTAAATACAAAATGAGTTGACTCATTGACTCAATCACTGTATAAACCTAGAAGCCTTTGTGTTGTTTAGTGCAATTACTGCCTCGAAACACCAGCACTCACACCAAGCTGCAGTCCTTGAGCTTTTAGTCAACACGTTAAATCCTCCTGCTCCACTATTTTTACTAGTGGTTTCCCTGCTGAGTCTCCAGAGAAACATTGGTTGAATATCAAACTATGCCTGGGGCAAGATGTTGATTACCATATAGTCAGAAGCAAAATAAACTATCTGTAGATATATCAGGAAACAAAAAGTTTGGCTTTTGGAACAATGGAGAAAAATTGTAATTAGGCTTTTTCTTCCCTATTCGCAAGCTTGGATTTGCCCTGCATTATTTATTGTTTATTGTTGTCTATTGGTCTTCTGGCCTATCACAATGCTTTTTGCATTTTGATAGAATGGTAATAAAAGGGCAAACTTATTTATTATTTTTGTGTCTTAATTGAATGTCAATCACTTTCCATTCAAAAAGCAATGGCTTGCTTTGTAATTGAGCACTTCACTGATCTTTTCCTATTCTGCTCTAATATTTTAGTACATACATTTCCTTTTATTTTACTATTCGTAAAGTCATTATAAATCAAACCAATTGCAGCATGACAGGAAATGCTTGACATTTTCTATCTCAAAGACTCATTCATAATTTCTCAATTACATGTAGTTTAAATACATGGCATCCAATCTGCTGTCTCTGAAATGGTGCCAAATTCCATCTTCTTTCCTGAATATTACCACAGTTATTTCTGAGCATGATGTGAGAGAGGGCTTCTGAGAACTCTAACTTGAACACAAGCCTCTCTTGATAGAACCTTACTGTTAATCTTGCACTTTTCTGTTCAATAAACCTCTCTTACATAAATGCACAGTTTTATTGATTTCCATATCTGGCTGCTTATTGACCTCCACTAACAATCTATCAGCATTTCTTTTCCATTCCGACAAGGATGAGCCCATGCCTCTTCCAAGATTGTCTCAAATTCATAAAAGGTTGATTCTGAGGAAATGCCAATAAAGTTGCCAAATTAAGTTTTATTGGCATAACACTTAATCTTTTGATGGAATTCTTAGGTTATGTCTCAAAATTCTACCCAGAAATATGGAGAATTTATACGTCGAGAAAGTAAACCTAAAATTGTTCTACAGACAGTGTCACTAGTAAATTATCTTTATTATTTCAATTTTTCTTCATGATTTCTTGGTTTCTCCCCTGCTGATAGCATTGATTTTCTAGAGTACTTGTGGTGTAATACATAATGTATGCTTGCATTTTAAAAAATAGGAACATTGGGTTGACTTTGAGAATTTAATATTCCTCTGGAAAATTATAAATATTCTAGTGCTAAAGTCTGATATCCCACAGACACACCAAAGAGCTGAAACAAATGAGAAAAATATCTTGCCCTTGATGCATTAAGGCTAAATCATGATAGATTTATTACATAATCTCTAACACATGCTATGTTGAAATCATAGCAAATGCTCTATCATTCCTAAAAAATTTGACATGAGATTGCTTGTAGGAATAGTCAGGTATTTTCTCATTTATTTAAAAATTTTTGTTTATTTTGCATTTGATTTTTATGAAAATGCTAAAAAAAATATTAAATACTTAGAGCACATGCTACCTATATGATTTCTTTCAGTTTTTAGATGAACTTTTGGAAGCTGGGCCCTTCATCTGGGTTTCTGTTACCCCTCTCCATTGATCAGTATCTTCATGTCTTATACAAGTTGTTTGACTTCTCAGAATTTTCTGTCTCTCATCTCTTTAGCAATATCAACCTCCCTCCAAATCCCTCTAGCACAGTGCTTTCTGTAGCAGAGAAGAATGGTTGTCCATAGATGTTAGCAATAATCTTTAAGTATGGTGCAAACATCTCTGGGAACAATCTATACTAGTTAGAGAAGTTACACAGTGATGATTTTCCCTTTCTTAGTCAGTTTGGCACAGAGTCCTACCAGCTATGGGCTTCCCTGTGGCTCAGATGGTAAAGAATCTGCCTGCAATGTGGGAAACCTGGGTTTGATCCCTGGGTTGGGACGATCCCCTGGAGAAGGGAGTGACAACCCACTCCAGGTATTCTTGCCTGGGGAATTCCATGGAAAAAGGAGTTTGGCAGGCTACAGTCCATGGGTCACAAAGAGTTGGACATAACTGAATGACTAGCATATACAAACATATGGATCTCAGGCTAGAAATTTGGTTTTGCAAAAGACATTGTATTTTTTTTTTTCATTGTTTGTGATAACAGTATTTTTATTCTAAGCCCTTATCTAGCTGGCTAGTGAGATATTCAAGCTTTTTTATGCTTTGGGCTTCTCTCTACACCCCAAAATGACAGTGCTTTATGCAGTGCCACCTGTATTTTTGGTAGGGAGGAAGGTGGCATCCTCCAGTAATGGTTGTGAGACCCCACAAGTAACTATCAATATGTCCTTTGTGCTCATCAGAGCAGCCCACTCAGATCCAGCTCCTCTCTGGACAGAGTTATTTATGGGGCTAGGTACTCCGATGTCCATGTTTCCTCTTTTTAGAAATATCACATGTGTTCTCTTTTGTTGTCTTTCTGGAGAGCTGATCTAGGATCCATGTCCTCCTCCTTGCCATCCCAAAACTCTAATCTCCACACTGCACATAAGATTCAGAAATCCCTATCTCTAAGTAGTCTTTTCCTGGCCCTGGACTCTCCTGTGAAATACATTACAAGGGGTCTGGGTGTCTGGCCAGCAATATGAAACAGATGGAGAACAGAGGGACTTGGCATTGTGGGGAGAGCCTGTCCCCACAAGGCCTAGGAAGGCAAGATGTATCAGCAGCATCTCAGGCACCTGGGAATGGGCGTGCTCAGACAAAATAAAACATGGAATAAACAGAAACCATGCCAGGAACTTAGAAAAAAAATGGGAGAAAGTCAGGTTCTAAAAGCCTGTGAGCATTACTGAAACACTGATCTGGTGCTTGATTAAAAGTCTCAGGGTCACATCAGAGTCCTCTCGAGAGTATGATCTGTGTTTAAAATTGACCTGACAGGCTAGTCTGAGAGAGTTGATCACATGTGGTCTGGACCCTGAGACGTGACTAATTTTTAGAAGGGAGATCATAGATCACATTCTTATAATTACCTGATGGTAGAATAAGGGCCCTGAACCTTTTCTGTAAAAAAGAATGTGGTTCATATAGAGACTGCCACGAAATTCTTGAATTACTTCCCAGTCTCTTCTTGTATCAAGAAAGGGATTAGAGTTGACCGCTTGGTAATGGTTTCCATATCGGCAGGCCAGTTGCCTAGAATAAAACATAAAGTTACAAAATCAGATATCTATAGTAAATTCCTCTCAAATTCAAATCCTCCAGCCCCACGGTCCCTCCATTCAGGCACAGAAGTATTCCACTAGCACCTTCTGATTCCTCCTTCCCTTTAGATCTTCTGATGTGTGCCATCAGAAATGCCTGTGTTTTAAACAGGCACTGGAATGTCCTTTTCCAGTTTTTTTTTTTTAATTTGGATGACATTTGTTCTTCCTCTTTCTGGGTTAAATTTACTTCTAGATCTTTAATATCAATTCTATTTTTTCCTGGGCATTGACATCTTCCTGCAATGAATTCATAGGATAATACTTCTAAATCAATCTCACATGTTCAGCCAAAGTTAATATTTCCCCTGTAAGATCTGAATTTTTCCATTGTGGGAAAAGAATTTGAATGTGGCATAGTGAGGTGGGATCTTTCAATACAAGCAGAAGTTCGTGGGACTTCTCAATAGTTTTTATAGGACTTTTCCTTATAGGAGACGAAAAATAGTAGAAAGACAAAGAGCGTATCATGAAGGGAAAAGTAGGGGGATTTAACAAAGAGAAGAAAAATTAAATTACCTTAGGAAGTAGAACTTGGGAGACTTGTTCTGCTTAAAATGTTCATAAGGAATAATGACAGAATCTAAGGAATGGATTAGTAAATTTTCAGGGTCTTCTGGGGAGAAAACATGTAGGTATGAGGCCTCTTAACATCACCTAAGTTGAAATCTATTCCATATGTGCATGTGACTGACTCTGACAAGCTACTATTAGAACTACTGTAGCTTAAAAATTTGTCTTACTATCTGATTCAGCATCTACTGTTCTTTAAATTTGTAAGGTGCTTAATTCAACACCTGAGTTGCACACAATATGAACACAATAAATCATAGCTATTGTTTCACCTTTTTCATTCTCCTTGATGGGCTTCCCTCCTAGCTCAGTCAGTAAAGAATGAGCCTGCAATGAAGGAGACCTGGGTTCGATTTCTGGATTGGGAAGATCCCCTGAAGAAGGAAATGGCAACCGACTCCAGTATTCTTGCCTGGAGAATCCCATGGACAGAGGAGCCTGGCAGGCTACAGTCTGTCAGGTTGCACGAGTTGGACACGACTTAGCAACTAAACTACTACTATTACCTGATGGGTATTAAAATAATTTGATCAAATTTGAAAAAAATCACTGATACATTCAAAGTAATTTCAGGACATAAAGCAAGGTAAGTCTTGCAATGAAGCATGATAAAGAAGAGGTAGGAGAGAAGGAATTATGAAATAACTGGATTGAAAACCACCTAGAAAATAGAGACAAGCAATATATTAAATTTAGAAAACACTGTTTTTGAGGAAATCAAGATTCTAACATGTAGCCTTGTCAAAAAGTTATCTAAACATTCTCAAAGGCCCCCTTTTTATCTCACCTTTCTTTAAACCTTTAGTTTCACATGGCAGGCATGTGGGGTGTTGGAAAGGTTTAGGGAGAGTGTTTGCATAGCACAATATAATGTTAGTTTCTCTTTTCAGAACATCTTTGACTGATTAACATTCACAGATGCATTGACTTATTTGAACAAAATACATCAGCACTCTAATTCAAATGGAACAGAGATGAACGATTCAGTCTTAGAAAAGGCATGTGAGAGACATTTCATAACTGACCACGAATACTGATTCCCCCTTCTTTATTTCTCTTTCTTTCAATTCTGATCCAACATAATCCATTAGACTGTCACTATTCACCTTGCTTATTATCTATTTAGTGAGCTCAGTTGAGTCCTTGAAGACCTGTGGGGAAAGCTCTTTGACTTGAAAGACTGTGTTGCTAAGGTCAAAGTTGTTAATATAGATTATGACCCCGTAAGTAGAAATGCACATAAAAAGACACAACCAATAAATGACTCAGTTAGTGTAATCTCCCACCTGCCCTTTTTAAAAAAGAGACTCCTCTGTCATAGCAATAGCCCAAGACCATCTTCTTTGTCCACACTGCATAGAGTGGAGTTGTTTCTCCAAGCTGATAGCATTTGTAGGACAGATCTAAGGGTGCAAGGAAGAAAAAAAGGGTTGCTGATCATCTGAGATCAGTACTCTTTAAAATGACTTGAACTATTTACCATCAGAACCTATACTACTAGATTATAAATTGTTAAAAACAACATCAACAACAAAATTAGCTTGGTGTATCAGTGATTTGACTGCTTTCATGATAAGAATTGAGTTTACTAACAAATTGTAGACTCCCAGCCCTTCACATTACACAGTAATTTCCAGGCAGTTTAAAACCACTTCTGCCCTGCCCTCTTTCCTTGAGTCTACTGCTGAGTCTAAAAGCCTTCTCAATTCCCCTGTGTTTATTACATATTCTTTTTCCTTTGAAGAATCAATACTAAATGCAAGCATAGAAAGATGGCATTTTATACTTGACATTTAGAACAATGGGAGGTCCTCATTTATCAGTATTTTTTCAGGCACTAGAACATTATAAGATAAACTAAATTTGTAGATTAAATATTTTTTTCAGTTACAGAGATTATGGCTCATCAACTTCTTAACCAGATATATATATTTAGACACAGAATGCCTTGATAAATAGTGTAAAAACTGTCTGAAATGAACAAACATTGTTGCCACTGTAAAACTGAGGAAAATATTTTGTCTGCTTCCCTCAATTTTATTAAAGAAATCTGGAAGCAAGAGATGCTTGAGGAGTAAGACTATGGGACAACATCTTTAAAATTTCTTGTTAAACAGCCAGGATCATGATTTACTTTTTTTGTGTGTGATTTTTTTTTTTTTAAGTTTGATATTTGGGGCACACTTTGGGGAATTCACTAGTTCATACTGAATGTGAGACACTGATAAGCTTATTTTTATATTCTCAACTTCAACAATATTCATCTATGATTTCCATAACGTGTCACTCAGTAATACACTAGGAACACAAATGGTCTCATTAAAATACTCCTTTCAAAATGTTTTCCCTGCATAGACATGGGAAGAGGTTTCCAGCTAAATTGAATACAGAATAAAGGGACAAAGTAACAAAACATTGAACTTGGAAATGCCTTATTATAGTTTGGGATTTAGAGTATTCATCAGATGTCAATCAAATCTGCTTTCTGTATGTTTCCAAATCATGTCTGCTTACAAAGTATATCCCAATTGAGTAATTATCTTTTAAAAATAATCATCTAGCTCCTGTTCTTGCATCCATGTGAAGAGAAAATTTAAGACAGAAGAATCTGAAACTGTATGTTTTATCCCTTTGTACATTTGATACACATGCCTCTGACAAAATGTTTTAATAATAGTTACAGAGGTAGGAATGGGGGAAGGAAACCTGCATTTCATAGACTCATACAATGCACTAGGCCACAAATGAAGTCTTTACAGTATTCTAGCTTCTTAAACCTTCTTACAGCAACCTTGTGAACGATGTTGTTCATTTTGCACATGTGGATGCTAAGGCTCAGATTTATTGAGTCACATGTTCCTGCTCCTATGCACAGTTGGAGGTGGAGCAGATAAAGCCAGAACTTTGCTACTAAATCCTTCCTTTCATCCAAAATGCATTTTTGAGAAACTGTTTTTTGATGTGTCCATTATTGGATCATCAACCAGGAAGATAAACATCATTTGTTTGGAAAGTACACTTTTATTTTTATTGCAAGTTATCTCATGACTATAACTTAGAAAAAAATAATGCCCACCTATTTGGTGCCTTGGTATTGCATGAAGGATCACTTTGATCAGGGCTTCCCTTGTGGCTCAGCTGGTAAAGAATCTGCCCACAATGCAGGAGACCTGGGTTCAATCAATTTGATCAGTTTGATCACTTTGGTCAGTTCTCTCAATCAAGTCACTTCATCTGCCTCCTTTACCCTTGACTCTCCATTACCTTTGACATCTAGAAAGGCTCTCTAGATGAGTTGGACAACATTTCCCAAGGGTTTAGCTTTTTTTGTTTGTTTCCCAAATTGCCCCATGGGCTTAAAAAAGTATTCTCATTTAAGAAAAGTCAGATGACATCTTAGCAGATTCTTCTGTGAGTACCAAATATTGCCCATCTTACCTAAGCAATCAGTTCTGGAACTGCTGACTTACACTCAATTAAACAAATATCTGTTCCTAAAATCCCAGTCAACTGATTTTCTCTCCCATGCAATATGAACAATTTCTCTCAATGTAAACCTATGTTTCATTACTAAATAAGGGGGAAACCATTTTACTTTAAGCATATACCAGTCATTGAAAAATCTAAGTGTGGAGGGAAGTAAATACTACTACTTCTACTGTTACTAATTTCTTGTCCATCATCACTACTACACTACCAGTCTGAGCACTTAGAATTCAACAAACATGGTTCAAAGGACTCTATCTGCTTTATCTTATTGTGTCCTCACAACATTTCTACTGAGAAAGTATAGTTAACCCTTGACCAACATGGGTTTGAATAGCACAGATCCACTTATTCCTGGATTTTTTTTCTATAAATTTTAATTTTGCAAATCTTTAAATAAGGGTAGAGAAAGTTTGTGTTTGATTAGAAATCACAATATGTAGAATTAAAAGAGCTAGGGTTTAAGTTCTGATTCTATCCAAACTGTTTCAGCTTCTTGCCCTTGGGTGAGTAATTTATTAATTCCTTTGTTTTTGAGGCAGAGATGGCAGTATGTGGATGTTTAACTGTATGTGAGGAGTGGGTTGCCTCAACTTGCTTGTTATTCAATGGTCAAAAGTACTGTTAGAACCCTCGTTTTATAGATGATAAAATGAATCAAAACCTCACAGGGTTTGGAAAATTTGCCTCAGGTAAAAGAAGCATAATTGCCTGCCTGTATATTAAAAAACCTCTTTCAGGAAAATGAACCAGGGGACCCTTGTTAATAATGATTTCAGCTCTGTGTGGATCTTCTTGTGCTGGAACACCCCTTTTATCCTAAACTCTCTGTGGCATATTTAATGCCAGAGGTAATTTCTACTGCCAGGTCTCTCTAGATTGTACTAATTTTTACATAAAATCTTAGCAAAACCTATAGTTACATTTCAATTACCCTTGAGGAGTGATCCTTGTGGAAATTATGTGGCAGTTATACTAAAATATTATTTTTATTTAAATAAAAGTATAATATTACCACATTTTTATTATCTTGGAAAGTAGAAAAATCAGAATATTGTCTATAATTTTTATATTTCCACCTTATGTTTCAGTTTTAATTATGTCAAACTGAATCTGTAATTTTACATTTGGCTCTTTCACTCATAATTATATCAAAAATCCAGTTCATTACTAAGTCCTCTATATTTTACCTTCTAAATATCTTCTGCTGCTGGTCATTTCTCTCCATATTTTCCAACACCATCCTAATTTAAGCTGCTAGATTCTCTTTCCTGAACTTCAGCAATACCTCCTAACAGTTCTACATTTTGGCCCACCTCTATTCTGCAGTTAGAATGTCTTTCTCAAAAATGCAAATATAATCATGATATCATTCTTAAAATCTTTCCAAAGTTTTTTCCACTGTTCTTGGTATAACAGCAAATCTTCTGCAGAGAGCCTCTCACCTGCTCCTCAAGCTCATCTTAACCAGATTCTACCCCTTATTCTCAATTTCAGTCACATTGTTTGTATTAGTCTGTGTTAGGTGGCTATAACAAAACAATAGATTGGAGGCCAGAAGTCCAAAATTACAGTGTCAGCAAGACCTTGATCTTCTGAATTCTTGAAGAGAGAATCATTCCTTTCCTCTTCCAGATCATGGTGGCATCTGACATTTCTTGATTTGAGACAGCATAACTCTAATCTCTGCCTCTGTTTCCACAAGTTCTTCTCTGTACAGTTCTGTGTCCTCTCCTTTTCCTATAAGGACATCAGTCATTGGATTTAGATCCCATCCCAAATCCTAGACAATTGATTTCATCGGAAGGTCCTAACTGCAAAGACCCTATTTCCAAATAAGATTCCATTCTGTGTTTCCAAAGATTAGCAAGGAGAGATAAGAAAGCTTTTCTCAGTGATCAATGCAAAGAAATAGAGGAAAACTATAGAATGGGAAAGACCAGAGATCTCTTCAAGAAAATTAGAGATACCAAGGGAACATTTCATGCAAAGATAGGCACAATAGAGGACAGAAAAGGTATGGCTCTAACAGAAGCAGAAGATGTTAAAAAGAGGTGGCAAGTATACACAGAAGAACAATACAAAAAAGCTCTTCATGAATGAGATGGTGTGATCACCCATTTAAGCCAGACATCCTGGAATGTGAAGTCTAGTGGGCCTTAGGAAGCATCACTAGGAACAAAGCTAGTGCAGGTGATGGAATTCCAGTTGAGCTATTTCAAATCCTGAAAGATGATTCTGTGAAAGTGCTGCAGTCAATATGCTAGCAAATTTGGAAAACTCAGCAGTGGCCACAGGACTGGAAAAGGTCAGTTTTCATTCCCATCCCAAAGAAAGGTGATGTCAAAGAATGTTCAAGCTATCGCACAATTGCTCTCATCTCACACGCTAGTAAAGTAATGCTCAAAATTCTCCAAGCCAGGCTTTAACAGTACATGAACTGTGAACTTCCAGATGTTTAAGCTGGATTTAGAAAAGGCAGAGGAACCAGAGATCAAATTGCCAACATCTGTTGGATCATTAAAAAAACATGACAGTTCCAGAAAAAACATCTACTTCTGCTTTATTGACTATGCCAAAGCCTTTGTCTGTGTGGGTCACAACAAACTATGAAAAATTCTTTAAGAGACGGGAATACCAGACCAACTTACCTGCCTCCTGAGAAATCTGTATGCAAGTCAAGAAGCAACAGTTAGACCTGGACATGGAGCAACAGACTGGTTCCAAATAGGAAAAGGAGTACATCAAGGCTGTATATTGTCACTCTGCTTATTTAACTTATATGCAGAGTACATCATGAGAAATACTGGGCTGGATGAATCACAAGCTGGAATCAAGATTGCTGGGAGAAATATCAATAACCTCAGATATGCATATGAACCACCCTTATGGCAGAAAATGAAGAAGAACTAAAGAGCCTCTTGATAAAGGTGAAAGATGAGAGTTGAAAAGGTTGGCTTAAAACTCAACATTCAGAAAACTAAGATCATGGCGTCCGGTCCAATCACTTCATGGCAAATAGATTAGGAAACAATGGAAACAGTGACAGACTATTTTTTGGGGCTTGAAAATCACTGCAGATGGTGACTGCAGCCATGAAATTAAAAGACGCTTGCTCCTTGGAAGAAAAGCTGTAACCATACTAGACAGCACATTAAAAAGCAGAGACATTACTTTACCAACAAAAATCCATCTAGTCAAAACTATGGTTTTTTCAGTAGTCATGTATGGATGTGAGATCTGGACTATAAAGAAGGCTGAGTGCTGAAGAACTGATGCTTTTGAACTGTGGTGTTGGAGAAAACTCTTGAGAGTCCCTTGGACAGCAATGAGATCCAATCAGTCAATCCTAAAGGAAATCAGTCCTGAATATTAATTGGAAGGACTGATGCTGTAACTGAAACTCTAATACTTTGGCCACCTGATGCGAAGAACTGACTCCTTTGAAAAGACCCTGATGGTGGGAAAGATTGAAGGTGGGAGGAGAAAGGGACGACAGAGGATGAGATGGTTGGATGGCATCACTTACTCAATGGACATGAGTTTAAGTAAGCTCCAGGAGTTGGTGATGGACATGGAAGCCCGGTGTGCTGCAGTCCATGGAGTCACAAAGAGTTGGACATGACTGAGCGACTGAACTGAACTGAACTGTGTTTCCACATTGACATGAATTTTGGGGAGAAACCATTCAATTCACTTTGAATAAAATACCACTTTATCATATATCACATACATAATACCTACATACTATAAAATGCATTAGGATTCCTCGAAAAATATTTTAATGGCCAACACAACTAGGTTTCTCAAATTACTCTCTTGTTTTTCCAATGCTTTCTTTCTTACCATTTGTATTTTGGTTATTTTTCCATATGAACTTTATAATGATTTGTCTATCTCTAGAAATAAATCATGCTGATAATTTTATGAAAATAATTTTAAATGTATAAATTAACTTAGGGGCAATAAGCCATTTTTATGGTTTTGCTATAAAGTTATCTCTATATCAATGTTTCAGATCTATTATCATATTTTACGTAAAAATAATCTCTTTAAAATTTTCCTCTGATTTAATTGCTATATTTTTGTTGTGATTTTTTATTTTGTCTATTTTACAATGTGTATGTACTTAGTTGCTCAGTTGTGTCTTACTCTTTGCAACCTCAGTGGAGTGTAGCCCACCAGGCTCCTCTGTCCATGAAATTTTCCAGGCAAGAATGCTTGAGTAGGTTGCCATTTCCTGCTTCAGAGGATCTTCCCAACCAGGGGTTGAACCTGCATCTCCTGCTTGGCAGGCAAATTCTTTATCACTGTGCCATCTGGGAAGCCATATTTTTTAATAATAGTGTTGTTTTTTGTTTTAATATACATGATATTAAAAGAACATATGCTTACTCTTTTTGTTAGCTTCAAGTGATCAGTCAGCAAGCTTGATAATACCTATAAGTCAATCAGCATGTTTATCTTTTATTGAGTTTGTCTCTTCTCTTCTCATTTTTTTTATTACTTATGTTATTTCTGCATAATCAGATCATGTATTTCTTAATATTATTTTGTCACAATTTATACATCTTCTAATATTGGTAACTTAGTTAAATATATTTAATACTAAACAGAAAATCTTAGGTTGACTCTTCTGAAGTTACTTTGTAGTTGTCTACAGCTTATTTTCTATTATATTTCTCAGGAAAAATTCCTACTATCAATATACTTAGGCTCTTGCATGTTAATAACTGTTGACTCAGATGGTAAAGAATCTGCCTGCAATGCAGGAGACTTGGGTTCAATCCCTGGTTTACCCACTCCAGTATTGTTGCCTGGAGAATACCATGGACAGAGCAGTCTAGCAAGCTACTGTCCATGGGGTTGCAAAGAGTCAGACATGACTGAGCAACTGACACTTTCACTTTTCATGATCTTTATAGTTGAAGGACAGTTTGGCTGTATATAAATTTTTTACTCATATTTTCTTTCCTTAAAAATTGCTTCTTTGATGGAGTTCTCTGGCAGTCCAATAGTTAGGACCTGATGTTTTCACTGCTGTGGCCTGGATTCAATCCTTGGTCAGGGAACTAAGATCCTATAAGCCACGTGGTGTGGCCAAAAAGAATTTTTTTCTTTGAGAACTCTAATAGAAATCCAGTTTTCTTTTCTTATTAGTAACTTGAATTTTTTTGTATGTTTATGTAACTTCTTCTCTTATTAAAGTCTCAATATTTCTCATTTGAAGTCTATTTTCACAAGTATACAGTGTGCCTTTAAATATATGTGGTCTTTTATTTCAGGATTTATTACTCTAGCAACTCGTTTAAAACACACTTGAATTATTAACAACATGAAAAAAGTGTGAAAAGAATATGAACCCATGGAAAAAACATAAATGACATACTTTTTTCTTTTAATGTATCAACTCATTGTCTATTCACTCCACAAATCTAGTTGTAGTAATGTTAAGATGACTCTGGCAATCAGTATCATTTAGTATTAAAGTGCACAGATAC
The DNA here is from genome assembly GCF_054371585.1 of Giraffa tippelskirchi. Classification (NCBI taxonomy): domain Eukaryota; kingdom Metazoa; phylum Chordata; class Mammalia; order Artiodactyla; family Giraffidae; genus Giraffa; species Giraffa tippelskirchi. The sequence goes on along the minus strand of NC_137276.1, from coordinate 186,337,941 downwards.
TGGTGTTAAACTGCCTGAATTTAAATACTAGTCTTATTGCTTTATTAGTTGTGCAATCTTTAGCAAGATTTTTTTTTAACACTGCTTCAATTTTATCATTATAAATGAATATAATAGAGCATACCTCTTAGCATTTTTATAAAATTAAATGAGATAAGCCACATATAGTGCTTAAACATTGATAATGCTGATACCAAAATGCTATAAGGGCTGTAAGTATTCATTTTCAGTACAGATTTTAAAGAACTCCATAGTCTATGAACATCAGATAATTTCAGTCTTCAATTTTTTTGTGTAATCACAAAATCCGTTTGTATAAGGGATGAAGTGTAAGGTAATGAAAAGCAGATGAGCCAAAGTAGAGGAGATGTAACTTGCAGTTTGGGGGTTAATTATGTGCTTGAGCCCATCTATTAATTATTAATATTTGTAAGATGGGCACAGTATTTTCACTGAGCTCTGTTTCTCCACCTTTCCCAGGCATCTGTCTCATTCTCTTTGACTGGCTCTCTTGTTCTTATCATTGAAGAATCTGGAGGTAACAATTTCCTTCACTGGGTAAGATTCTCACTGTATACTTAGGGACTCCCAGGACACTTTTACTAACTTCTACTTTAATTCTCATTATATTCTGTGGGGATTTTCTGATTACATGTCATTATCCCCCCTAGAAGCAACTTAAAGCAAGGAATGTGTTTTTAAACTAGTTTCTATAATACCTGATGTTTCGTGGTTGAACAATATATTTTTGTCAAATTTATATTCTCTAAAGAATGATTGTTGTAAGGACAAAATGGAAAAATATAAATGAAGTTTTCCTGGAAACATACTTAGTGTAAAATGTTTAACAATTATAAATAATGGAACCCAGCTTTAAAGATTTGAATTGAAGGAACTGTGTCATTCAAAATCTAAATAGAGTCACCACTGTAAATAAAGGAATCAAGGACAGTCACTTCATTTTAATATGTCTTTTCAAACCAAACAACAGTAGTATACTAAATAGCTTTAAAATATCAAACTTGCCTTTTTAAGAGGCAGATACATCTTTATGTGTTAGTTTATCAAGTTTTCATTTGTTTGAGGAGCAAACAATAGGCTGTTCACTTTACCTTCCTCTGTGATATGTATAAACATCTCCAAAAGCCTACACACCTTATCTCTGAGCTCCTTAGTGGGGCCCAAATATAAATGCAGTTGTAAATCTCTCTGCTCTATTAACAAAAATGCAGACCACTTCTCCTATTAATGTAGGGTATAAACTTTCCACTGGTAATATAATGCTTAAGGTAAAGGAGACACATATGAAAACATTGTAAGTGTAAAAGCTGTATTGATGGAAATTATTTGGAAAATATTAACTCGATAGTGTAAAATTTGCCATTATTTTTTTTCACATCTGTCATGAGTATCTTGTCCATCTCCAACATATCTATAATTATCATAGTAGTGATGTTCTAGTAGATTGGGCAATGAGTCTTAGAGAATAATTCAGTTCAGTTCAGTTCAGTTGCCCAGTCATGTCCGACTCTTTGTGACCCCATGAACCACAGCACGCCAGGCCCCCCTGTCCATCACCAACTCCCGGAGTCTACCCAAACCCATGTCCATTGAGTCGGTGATGTCATCCAACCATCTCATCCTCTGTCGTCCCCTTCTCCTCCTCTTCAATCTTTCCCAGCATCAGGGTCTTTTCAAACGAGTCAGCTCTTTGCATGAGGTGGCCAAAGTATTGGAGTTTCAGCTTCAACATCAGACCTTCCAATGAACACCCAGGGCTGATCTCCTTTAGGATGGACTGGTTGGATCTCCTTGCAGTCTAAGGGACTCTAATTAGGAGATAATAATAGTGTAAATTGCATTAGCTTGTACAATGGTTTCCTATTCCTTAATAAATAAAGTTTAGCTTATTTAAGAATTCAATGATTATTTCCATATCTTAAAAAATTTTCAATTATATTACTCTGTAATATTCTGCTCTCACACCCCAATACCTATTAAATGTTTACCTATTCTTTAAGATACACTTCCATGATTCTTCCCCTTCACTTCTGCCTTATATTTTTCTATTTTATATTTATTTCTGAGTTGTCTCTTGTGTGACAATTGTCATTAATTTCTTTATGAAAGTCATATTACTGGGATTCCTATATGCAATGCACAGTGCTTGGCACTAGCATTTCAACTGGAAAGTAGAGTTACATGGTCCCTGACAATTTAGGGAAGCAATGAGTAGTCAATAGAAGTTAGGCTTTCCTGATTTCTGGCACTGTGCCAGACATGCAACACATTTTACTCTTCATCACTTCCCTGTCTCCACACTAACTTCTTAAAAAGAATCTGCATTTGCCTTCTTTTTAGAAAGTTTACATCCAGAACAACCGAGAAGTAGGCAGTGGATCGGGTGATTCCGTAATGTAACCATTGGACCAGAGATAGTTATGATCCAAGCTGGGGCAAAACATTTCCCTCTCCAGGATCTTAGGATCTGAACTTGAAATTGATTTAGTTTTTGTTGGCACTTCATTGAAAAGATGGTAAAAAGCAACAAGCCTATATAGCGAGTCCTTGCTATGTTAATAAAGAATCAGGAAAAAATTCACAAACAGAATTGTCAAGAGAAATAGAAAATTAAAGAACCTTGGTTCCTAAATGTTTTCACTTTGGGAGTCTTGGCAACATCTCTAATGTTTTTCTGATACATTTTCTAGTTTGCTTAAGTTAAGTGAGTTTGTGTACCTTTCTACCAAATGTTAACATGACAGAAATTTATCAGACAGCACGGCTATAAGGAGCAAACCTCTGGGAAAAATTGTAGAGCATTAAGAAAGTGAAAATACCTTCATTTGAAGCAGGGGAATGGTCTTACTTATGGATGATGAAATAATAAGCTGTTTACTGTATTTTGTTGGTACAAACAAAGACTGGATCTTACTGGAAAGGTGATTTCCCAGCCCAAAGAAGGGTGTAGTATTGCAAAGATGAAAATCTCTTATGAAAAGCTTTATCTGTCTAAGTTGTCTAAAAATTCTGAAATTGTTGAAATCCAGAGCAAGAAATCAGTTAAATGCCATTTTGAATTGCAGCTGTTGAATTCTCTGTCCTTTCACAAATCTGTGGCCAAACTACACAGTTCAGGAAAAAGCAGGATTCTGACTTTTGGATTGGTATGAGTGCGAAGGTACAGGTGATGAAGGAGCCCAATTTTGCTAGGTTATTCAATGTTTTTCTTGTGTGCATCTCAAGTTGAATAAACCTGACACAGTTTCTCGATGACTTCAATAAATTGGGCTAGACTTCAGTATGGGCCTTGGGGGAACTGGCATTCTTCACATATCGTGAGAACACATTGTAGAACTGTTTATTATTATCTTGCCTCTGTTGACTGTATCATCCATTTATTTATTCATTAATCTTCTCATTCATCAGTTTTCTTTTGAACAGTTAGTGGGTTCTTGGAAATATTTAAAGCATAGAGAATGCAATAGTGAGTAAAACAAAAATTCTCTTTATAGAGCTTATATTCTAATAGGAGAGAGATTTCAGACAGTATGAAGAAAATAAAATAAAGTAAGGGAATAGAAAGTAAAATAAAGTAAGGGAATAGAAAGTGATTGCTGGGGTGGAGGAGATAACATATTATCTAGGGGGAATCAAGGGAATTCTCTATTGCAAAGGGATAACTGAGCTGATACTCAACTAATAAGAAAAAGCCAAAGAGCATTTTAAGGAACAGAAATACAAGAGTAAAGATGCTGAAATAAGAACTTACTTAGTGTGTTATCCTGGAAGAAAGAAGGTTCAGAATACCTGGAGCCCAGGAAAAGATGGTGAATACTGTAAGATATTATATCAGAAACATTATCGAAGTCACATAACATACAATCTAATAGGCTCTGTTAAGGCAGTTGGATTTTATTTCAATTATGACTGCAAACATATTAAAGACTTATAAGCAGAAGAGTAATATAAGCTAAATTGAGCTTTAAAAAAGCATAGTCTATATGCTTTGAACAAGAGGAAATGAAGTGGGACAAGAGAGGAAGGTAGGCATTGCAATATTCGTGGAGACAGGAAAGTGGCTTGGGTTGCAGTGGAGATGCTGAGAAGTGACTATGAGAATACACTGGATGTGAGGATGAAGTAGAAGAAAATGACTAATGACCTTTAGACCTGTTGCCTGAGCATGTGTGTAGATATGATGCCACAACAGAGATTGGAAAGAGTAAAAGAGGAGGGAAGGATGTCAAGAACTAGGTTTTAAATTGTTTAAGACTTGGGACGTCTATTCACAAGCCAAGAGTAAAGCCTGAGGAAACAACTGGATTTCTTGGAGCTCATAGGTGCATTTTGGGTACAGAAATAAACTGTGGAATCATCAGCCTATAGATAACATTTAAAACCAAGAGCAAGACTGGATGAGTGAGTGAGGAAAGTTTAGGTAAGTCGAAATAGATAAGGCTATCTAGAATTGTGCTCTCAGACACTGAAGTATTTTTAGTCAGGGAGAAAAAGAGAAGCCAGTGGAGGACACTGGGGAGTATTACATAGTCAGAGCAGATGGTAGGAAAGTATATCTCAAGAAGTGCGGTCAAGAGGTTTGGAAAGAGGAGAATAGAACCGACCATATGATTTGGCAAGAGGGATGCCATAAGTGACCTGAATAAAGTGATGTGAGCCCAGCCTGAGTGGTCTTTAGGAGAGGAGTAGAGAAGTGGAGTTAGTAATCAGAGATAAATCTTTTGAGGATTTCTGTGCTGAAGAGTTATGGAGAAATGTGGAAAAAAATCAAAGAAGGTTCTTACTTTTAAAACAGAATAAAAAGTGACTTTGTATGCTGATGAGAATGATCCAGGAGTGAGAAGGAAACTAATGTTGCTGAGAAAGGGAAGGGTGGGAAATGGCAGAGGAGGATACTATGAGAAGGCAGGAAGGGACAGGCTATGGAGAAGTACTGCAAAACAGACACATAATCTGAGCCACATATGTAGTTTAAAATTTTTCTAGTAGTCATATTTATAAAAATACATAGTGTACAATATAATAAATATGATTAATATTGCTGTGTGTTAATACATAAAAGTTGTAAAGAGAGTAAATCCTTAAGATTCTCATTGTAAGGAAAATTTTTTTTTCCATTTCTTTAATTTTGTATCACCTCAAGATGTTGGATGTTCACGAACTTATTGTGATAAACATTTCATGATGTATGTAAGTCAAATAAGTATGTTGTTGTTGTTAGGTCACTAAGTCCTGTCCGACTCTCTGCAACCCCATGGACTGTAGCACACCAGGCTTCCCTATCCTTCACTATCTCTCAGAGTTTGCTCAAACTCATGTCCATTGAGTTGGTGATGCTATCCAACCATCTCTTCTCCTCTACCACCCTCTTCTCTTTTTGCCTTCAATCTTTCCCACCATCAGGGTCTTTTCCAATGAGTTAGCTCTTTGCATCAGGTGACCAAAGTGTTGGAGCTTCAGCATCAGTCCATCCAACGAATATTCAGGATTGATTTCCTTTAGGATTGACTGGTTTGATCTCCTTGCAGTCCAAGGGACTCTCAAGAGTCTTCCCAGCACTACAGTTCAAAAGCATCAGTTCTTTGGTGCTCAACTTTCTTTATGGTCCAACTCTCACATCCACACACAACTACTGGAAAAACCATAGCTTTGACTATATAGACCTTTGTCCACAAAGTGAAGTCTCTGCCTTTTAATATGCTGTCTAGGTTTGTCATAGTTTTTCTTCCAAGGAATGAGTGAATTAATTTCATGGCTGCAGTCACAGTCTGCAGTGGTTTTGGAGCCCAAGAAAACAAAATCTGCCACTGTTTCCACTTTTTCCCCATCTATTAGCCTTGAAGTGATGGGACTGGATGCCATGATTTTAGTTTTTTGAATGTTGAGTTTTAAACCAGCTATTAGTTAACTTTTTAGTGCCTCTTCATTTTCTACCATGAGTCGTATCATCTGCATATCTGAGGTTGTCGATATTTTTCCCAGCAACCTTGTTTCCAGCTTGTGATTCACCCAGTGTGGCATTTCACATGATGTACTCTGCATATAAGTTAAATAAGCAGGGTGACAATATACAGCCTTGACCTACTCCCTTTCCCAATTTTGAGCCAGTCCATTGTTCCATGTTGCACCTTAAATTTACACAGTGCTGTGTGTGCTAAGTCTCTTCAGCAAAGACTCTTTGGGACAATGTGTACTGTGGCCCACCAGGTTCCTCTGTCCATTGGATTGTCCAGGCAAGAATACTGGAGTGGTTTGCCATTCGCTTCTCCAGGGGAACTTCTGGACCCAGGGATTGAAGCTGTACCTCTTACATCACCTGTGTTGGCAGATGGCATCTTTACCACTAGTGTCACCTGGAAAGCTCATATGGTGCTGTGGTTCAATTATGTTTCAACAAAGCTGGAAGAAAAAAAATGTGAAATTAATTAAAAGTTTACAAATATTAAAATATTATTATTTCAACATGTATTTAATATTAAATTATTGAGATAGTTTTTATTCTTTTTATCACATTAGGTCTAAAATTTGGTGTGCATTTTACACATATAGCATGCATCAGTTTTGATTAGTTGTGTATTAAGTGATTAATAGTCACATAAAACTAATGGTTACTGTATTGGACAGTACAGATCTAGAGTATAGCTAGAAGATTTGGCATGAGATAAATGTATGGAAATTTTATCCATGGTAACATGAGGAAAGATAGAAATCCATATGCAAAAACTAAGTTTGGTGGTGGGAGTTTGAGGTAATTTTCATTTGACTGAATGTTTTTATACAAGGTTTTTAAAAAAGCGTTAAAAATTTTAAAGGAAGAGGACAAGGGAGAATTGTGAAATGGCTATTTCAGACAGTAGAATGTGGATCTAACATTAGGCTCATTAGCTGCAAAACACTGGAAATGGGTAAAGTTCTAGTTCAAGTTTTTACTTACACAAAAGCTTATGAGTAGTGTCTGGATTTGACTTTTTCCTTTGGAGGGGCGTCATGTCATAGAACAATAAAGCCTTGAAAGATTTCTAGTATTTAATATTTGCTTGTCAGCGGTGGAGACTCTGAGCAATATTTACTGTCTCAGCAAAAAAAAAAAAAAAAAAATGTGATGAATAGGGGCCAATGCTTGAACTCAAGTCCCCATATCCTCTTTCTTTCTCCCCTGTGTCTAGTATGAAGCATAATAGAACCAGTGGGTAGAGGACAGCAATTTTCCACTATGTGAATAGAAAAGTGGAAGAAGCTTCCTTGCAGAAAGGATGAATGAAGCATGTGTAAAAAGAGTGAGAAATGACAGACCAACAGCCTCAAGAGAGATTTGAGAGAAAAATTTTGGTTCCAGTCCCTGGTTCTATTTCCTTTTCAAGTCTACTGCTTTTCTTGGTTTTGAGTTCCAAGACATAGCCCCTATCCTACTGATAAATAAATCACTTCTGTTTTTATTGTCCGAGTTGAAGTGATTTCTGTGATTTGCAGCCCTGCCTTCCTCCTGTGGAGGGATAATGAGGTCCTGAGTTTAATGTGGATTTAGTTGGTCACTTGTCAAGAATGACCACACAAGGTGCTGACTGAGGAGATGGGACTGGCATGCAGTCATGGACTAGAGAGAACTCATGCTTCCTACCACTTCATCTTATTTTAAAAATATTTGTTTATTGACCCAATTTATGCAGCATTTTAGAATATAAAGATAATGCCACAGGTAAAATTACAAAAAAAAGCCTATAACTCTAATAAACAGAATTGACTACTATTTCCTTTTTGACAGATCATTTACTGAATTGAATCTGGTCTTCATATAGCTTTTTGTCACAAAAATCAGGGAAGAGAGATATTTTGATTATTGTAGAAACACATTACTGTAAAGAACTCTACTCTTTCTCCTTGCCTCCTTAACTGCATTTGACCTCTTTCTTTATTCCTTTTCCTGGAGAATTCTTATTTAGCCTTTATTCCTTAAACTTTATTGCTCTCTTCACAGTGGAAGTGCATTTTCACTCTGGAGATGTAGTTATGCTCTTTGAATCTCAGTGCGAAACTTGGCTCAGGCTCTTGCTGGATTCTCCATAGAGACAGGGCTGCCGCTGTCAGGGAGATTTCAAGACTAAGAGTATTTTAAATTTCCTCAGCATAGAGAAGGCAATGGCACCCCACTCCATACTCTTGCCTGGAGAATCCCATGGACGGAGGAGCCTGGTGGGCTGCAGTCCATGGGGTCGCTGGGAGTCGGACACGACTGAGCGACTTTACTTTCACTTTTCCCTTTCATGCACTGGAGAGGGAAATGGCAACCCACTCCAGTGTTCTTGCCTGGAGAATCCCAGGGACGGAGGAGCCTGGTGGGCTGCCGTCTATGGGGTCGAACAGAGTCGGACACGACTGAAGCGACTTAGCAGCATAGAGCAATGTTTCCTTGGGAGCTGTTCTAATGCCTCAGCTTAGAGACAGCTTCTGGAACTGAAGGCCAGGTCAACATAGCTGTTACTGTAATATTAGCAACCTAAACAGAATCTTGGAAAAAAAGAAAGTGTTGGCACAGGGTTTCTGCAAAGTTTCTTCTGCGGAATGTAACCAGTCTGGGGCTTAACTGTGAATAAAACAGCATCCCAAGAAGCTAGAGTTAAATGCCAGAGACTTCTGAAAACAGAAGAAAGGCTGTCCTCAATTTCAAGGTCTTTGCTTTTGGCAGCTCCTGTGGTTGTGTGGTAGGAGAAGAAACTTTCCCTGGACTTGGCACTGTGAAGAGTATGAACTGTGATATCCTTTTTTTTTAATGTCAATTTTCTATTACTACAGTGAGCTGAATAATGCAACCTATTCACCAACCCAGAGAGGTTTTCAATTTTGTTTTCATTATACTGAAAACTCTCTTGATACTCACAGTGAGTCTGTAGGGGAGCAGTAACACAACCTGTATCTGCTTCTTCAATTTAGGAAATCTTGTTGAATATGTAATGGGGCAGCTGGGATGGATTTTTACAGAAGCCACATGCATACATATGAAGCCAGGCATGTTTTTCTCACTCACCTCTTTCGTTAGCCAGCTTTCTTACTCTGTCAGATTTGTCTGTGCAAGTGTAAAAATACTACAGTTTATGCCAAATCACGCACATTTGTTTTCCATTTAGCAAAGACACACATGCAGGTGATAGTTTATGGTATGTACAGGGGATTTTCTTTTCTTTATCTTGAATGCATTTCTTATTCCTGTAACAAATAAAATACTATCTTCAGTTTACTGAACATCTATGTATTTATTATACTGTCTACTAGCATGATTCATGAGGTCAGGGATTATCTCTGCTTGTTCACCCCTGAACCATATTGCTTGTGACACTACAAAAGTTTATTGAATGAACAAATTACAGGCATTCCTTGGAGATACTGTGGGTTCAGTTTCAGACCACTGCAATAAAGAGAAAATGGCAATAAAGCAAATCACACAAATGTTTTTGTTTCCCAGTGAAAATAAAAGTTATGGTTACACTATACTCTGGCCTAAGTGTGCAATAGCATTATATCAACAAAAACAACATGCATACCTTAATTTTAAAATACTTTATTGCTAAGAAATGCTGTCACCTGACAATGCAGGGTTGCTTCAAAGCTTCAATTTGCAAAAAACGCAGTATCCGCAAAGCCCAATAAAGAGAGGAATGCTTATACTTGTATTAACAGGTTGAAACACCCTTGCATAAATAGATTTTACTCTCTGCATTTCATAAAAGGAGAAACAAAGTTTCAGATAAGTTACCACTTGAAAGTCACACAATGAATGAATAAGGAAAGAGTTGGCCTTCAAACCAGTTTTGCTTGCTTCTATCATCATCCTCCCTACCCCACTGTGCTTCCTCAAACATAACTTTGATGTGTAAGTCAACCATTTTTCTGATGGGTTCAGTATTAATCCCATGCTCTATTACATTTAAGGGAGCCATACATGACGTTTGTTCACCATTCAAAAATTAGAGAAAGGGAGATACTTGCTGATTTTTTCTCTATTACTCAGACATACAAATGAGGTTTTATGTAAATGTGTTAACTCAGTAGTTTAGGTTCAAATTTTCTGTAAAAACTGAGTTAACTACTCCCTTTTCTTGTGCTTCTCCTGTAAGCCTGTCTTGTTGCTCCACCCACCACATCCTGCTCTCAGACCCACTTCCTAGGGGTTCCTCCATAAGTTTCCACAATAATAGGATTTGGTTGGCAGTCTCTTATGAATATAACCTGAAAAACTCCAACATTTTAACGAACAAAAGTTGGCCTGATTAAGATCCTTTATTCATTTTAATTTCATAAAATCCTTACCATGAAAAGTAACAGTAAAATATACCAAGACACCTAGATATCAGAAGACTTATTTTCATCTAATTACTATCCTCATTTTTCTCTGTTGAATTCCTACATTGCTTGAATTTTTTATTCTGTTCACTTGAAGCCATTCGAATTTCTCTGATATTGCCTATTTGCATCCTCCTTTTTCAGTACCAGCTCAATTCCATGTTTGTTTCAGAGTTATTTATTTCTGCTATCCTCCCTCCCCTCCCCTTCATGGGATTTTTCTGCTCCTATAAAAGCCACATTTAATTCTCTCTTCTTCTATATATATTTAATTTGCTTTTTGGAAAATACCTTTAATAGGAAGAAAAGGCTGCTGGCTATTTCTCCATTAACACTCAAATATAACATCACCAACCACTCTAGCAACACACACACATACACACACTATGGAAAAGAGATATGAAGACATGTATGTATAGTTTATTTCTTAAGGATCTCCTTTTTTTCTCGTTACATTCCCAATTTTGGCTACTACATCATCTATCATTAAGTCATTTTTTTGGTAATGCTTTCATCTCGCTCATTCATTTTTCCCATAATACTTTATACTATCCAAAATGAATAGATTATTTTAAAATCATTAGGATTTTGCTGCATTTTATTTCCCCAGAAGCTAGGGAAGAAAACTGCTTGCCATTTTGGTATTTTCATTAAGGTGAATAAGCCAAATCAGGAGAAGATGTATTAACACTGGTAGTCCAGTTTCTATGTGGATTATGACATGTTCTGATTTTTATCTTCTCCAGATATCACTTTTTTCTTTTTTTGGCTAAGACAATATGAAGGTGCTGAGATTCTGAGAGTTGTGGAAATTAAAAATGAATTTGCTCATTTGATGAGTGGCATGAATATCAGTGCCTCTCACACTTGGCATCATGAATATTTCTGAATACCAATCCAAACACACCCAGCTGCTGGGTATTAGCTATGTCTACTCAGGAATATTGCCAGCAGGTTGGAGCAAAAATCTTGAACTTGGGGCACATGATATTATTCTGATGGAAAACCCACTAGACAGAGATTGATAGAGTCATTAACAGGGATCCAAAATCTTATTGAGAAGAGATTTAGGACATATGGAGTGTCCCAGGTCCTTTCTTCAACACTTGCTTGTGTTACAGGACAAAGAAATATTTTCATCAATTGGGTTTGTATAAACCTTATTCTCTTTACCTTTACCATATATTGCTTTCTATTCTTTATACTCTTATGCACTATGGGACATAAATGTCCTATCTTTGAAATAAAACAACCCAGTTCTCTAATTATCTCTATCGAAGGTTTTACACATAATTCATTCTTAATCATAATTTCTAAAGATGATTGCCACTCAATTTCCACTTAAATTTAAGCTTCAGTTGTATTTTCTTTTTTTTTTCTTTACATCTAGTTTATAAAGTTTTTCCTATTTTTTTCACTTAATTTTATTTGTTCAAATCTTTGGAAAGTGTGAGTTTCAAATCTGGTTTTAAGGAGCTCAAGAGAAACAAATTACCATCTGAAGACAGTAGCTAATTGTCCAGGGCAGTCTAAGGAATAGTTTGTGAAGGAAACAATGAAGAACATAAGGCTAAGTGCTAGAGCAATATGGTAAATAAACGTTGGCTGGTTAAGTGGAAACAATTGATAAAGGCATCACTCTCCTAGTTTTGTAAGACAGAAACTAGAAACTATTCTTCCCTTTTCATAACTTTATTCTCATCACTTTCAATGACCTGTCAACTGTACTTCTAAACATCTCTTGAATCTGTCCAGTTATCTTTATGTTCTGTACCTCTATTCTTGTCAACATTTCCACATTCCCTCGGTGGAATCCTATAATAGCATCCTAATTGTTCCTCACTCATTCACTAGTTTGTTTATTATTTCATTCACATATTATCGAATACCTGTGTAGGAATACAGTAATGCACAAGAAAGATGCTTTCTCTGCTTTAATCATGTAGTTTATTGGGGGAAATAGCCTTTAAACAAAGAAGCTTGGCGAAGTGTGATAAATACTGTGACACAGAGAACACAAAGGCTGGCCTTTTCTAGCTATGAGTTCTCTGAATCACAGCCAGGGTGAGTATCTTAAAATTCAAATATACAAATGTAATTCAATTATAAATATAAAATTAAAATGTAAATGTCTGTGATTGAAAATGTCACAGTAGTTCAACATTACTCTTCAAGTGGATGCAGCTCTGCTGGCCTCTGCTTACCCTTCTTACCTCGTCTCATCTCTTTCCAAATTCTTTTAGATTTTCTCTCCCATGACACCATTTTTCACCTTATGAGCTTCTCAAGTGCTCTCATCTGTTTCTGCAAATCTCCCCTCCATCACTTTCCTCTTAGGTCTCAGTTTAGATTTTATTTCCCCCGCAAAATATTCCCTAATCTCCAGTCTACATTTGGAAGCTCTGTGCTCTGCTGCCATAGCAACCCATCTTACCCCAATAAAATACTTACATCCACTGTAAAGGCTTATTTAAAGTTCTGCCCCTCCTGTTAGGCCATGAGTTCTATGTCTGTTCTAGTTAATTGTATCCCTAGGGACTAGTAATCTGCCTAGGTAAAGCACTGAAGAAATAAGTGAATCCACTTCATTCAATGTCATTGCTATGAGTCCATTTTTCCTCTTGAGAGCCTTTCAAATTAGTTCCTTCCTTTCACTATCTTCTACCTCTTTCCTTCAGCCTCCAGTGATAACAAGGCTCTCTGAACTACTAACTTTACGTTTAATTGGTGTGAGTCAATTCTGTATGTTTCATTCAGAGTGATCTCCAAGTAGCAAATATGACCATACCATTTCATTGCTTTAAGAAAGCATTTTCTTAAATTCTTCCCATTGCCTAGGACATAAATCCCCAAATTACTGAATGGCGTAAGGGGTCCTTTAATTTTCCCTTGGAGTACTTTCATCTTGTTGGCTCATGCTGTTTCATACCTCTTTTGCTCCTATTCTCTACTCAATTGTCTGTTTGGAAAATTTCTACTCATCATAAAGAACTTTCTCAATTGTATATTCTCATTGTAAGATCTTCCCTCAGTGCTAAGGGAAGTTAGTCTTTCTCTCCTTTGTGCTACCAGTGTGCATTGTTTATCTCTATTATAGGTCCTGGTACTTGCCATTTTAAATATTCATATAGCTTTTTCTTCTCTCCTACCTGACCATTCTTCCATTCTCAGTGTTAAAAATTAGACAGTGGACCCCAAATGGAGTCATTTATGCTACTCCACCTCACTTAATTGAAACTTGATTATAGTTTCAGTCTCCCAGAAATGCAATCAAAGCAGTCAATCAGGAAACACTAATTAGGTCACCTGCATTATAGACACTCTGCCATCACCTAAGGGAAAGTATCCTTACAAAAACCAATGTGCATTTTTTTTTTTTGGCCTAGTATAATTTCCTTGTTTCTACTCCCTTTTGCCTATAAAAACATTTCACTTTGTATAACTCTTCAGAGCTCTTTTCTGTCTGCTGGATGGAATGTAGCCCAATTCATGAATTATTGAATAAAGACAATAAAATCTTTAAAATTTACTGAATGAAAAATATTGAAAATACAGAGCAAGCTGCTGTAGCAGCTATAATAAAATTAAGATATATTATTATAGTTACGTTATCTAGACACTTTTGGCAAAAGACTATCCTTCCAATTTAAATTACTGGCACAGAAGTTACCTTCAGGCTAAGATGTCATCAGTCTGTCTTCTATGACTAAATGATGTCCTTAATGCAATTTTCATTGCTGACCTTTGACACAGAGATATGCCTGTATGCTCACAACACTGGTGAACTCATTTTTTTGCATATCTTTACAAATATATTTCTGGTAGTACAGTGGGTCTGGGGGCAACTTCTATAGCTTTTCATAATAATAATTGTTATTATTAAAAATTCACTTAAATACTTCAATAACCATTGTTTTGGTGCAATATAGCTCCAAAGTAAGTCTGACTATACATAATTTCTAACATAAAAACAAAAAAATAAGCAACACCAAGAAGCATGTAAAATATCATGTATCTTGTCTGCACTCAGTGTCAGGATCTCTTAATTATTTGATCAACATACTGCTTGCTTGTCTTTACTCACATCCCTGCCTTGAGAAAAGAAAACAAAAAGATGGTCTGTCAGTCTTATCCTAAGTAGTGTTTGCATAGAATTAGATTTGAGTGGAACTGTCATTCTCTGGTTTACTAATTTTCATGGATCTTATAATTCTCAAGGACTGGAGAAATGGTCATAGCAAAAGAAGCACTACAAAACCTATAAACAAGCAGAAAATGCACAACCAATGCTAGCATAATCTCTGAGAAACTTTAATGGACATTCTTTTAATTCACAAGAAAAGGTAGTTAAGTAATTTATGAAGCACTAGCCAGAAATTAACTATGCATCAGCTTCCATTATAATAGGCTCTACTTAAAATGGACTATAGCATGAAACATAGTCCCCAAATTGAAGTCAAGGTCAAAACATATTTTTGCGATGTATGTGGCATATAGAGGAAAGTTTGATTGCAAAGGAATGTGCTTTGTTGAAAAGAAGGTTCTGATAAGGTTAAGGTTAAAATAATTCTGCCAAGCATGCCAGCAGCTAGGCAGATTTTGAAATTGTTATCCTGAGTCATTTTCTTTCTATCACATTTAAAGGTTCAAAAGGTTTAACTTAGCCCAAGAACTACTGGGGAAATGTCAAATTGCCCCTTGGTGTAGTTCAACAATCACTGAAGCTTCTCATCTTAGACAGAAATTTCCATTTCAAAAACACTTTTCTTATTTCTGATGAAAAGAAACATGGAGATCACATATTTTAAAATCTCATTTTCAGACGAGTGCAAAGATTGCAGAGAATTCTAAAACTGGCTACAGGGCCACAACTAAAAAATTGTGTGGTGTAACCAGACTCTTTCAACGGAATTATTTCTACTATTCCTTTGACATTTTCACATAAGAAAAACAAATCACTTAAGATTAAGGGATTTTAAATAATTTAGAGACTAAATTGTTCTTTATTAGCTTGGCAAATTCTACCTTTTGGACTATGGTAACTAGAGATGAGATGCCATTGTCCTAATAAATCCCTGAGCAATATGCTTATAATAACACTATAAGTTATTGAGCACTAACCATGTGCTATGAAATGTTCTAAGCATTTTACAAATATTCACTTATTGTAAGTCAGGGCACAGTCAGAAAACTAATAACAACAATAGGTGTTTGAGTAGGGGCCTTTTAACCTAGGGAATTGGTTATACAGGTGTGAGAGAGCTGGAGAAGGAAACAGATAATAAACATACGGAAGCAGCTACATGTATTTTACTCCCCAATAGGTGGGAGAACTGTAGAATTGAGTTTACCAGAATCTGGTAGATTGCTTAAGGGTGCTCAAGCTTTTGATGAGAAGGTTACTCAGCTATAGTTGACATCTCATGAATCTGAGAAATGGCCGATAGAACCAGTCCTTTGTTCTCTGAAACAATGGCATGGACAGACTATTGCTAGCGTCTCTAAGAGTGCAAGTGTGTTAAAATAAGATGGAGGCTCAATACCAGGGTCCCCACGACCCAAGCAGCTGTGCCACCTTCACGCTCAACCCTCACTGGGGCAGAGCTGCCACAGGCAATAAAAAAAAAAAAGTCTTGAGTCTGTGCACACGGGGTAGCTTCAGTCTTGTCCAACTCTTTGCGACCCTGTGGACTGTGGCCTGACAGGTTTCTCTGTTAGGGGGTTTCTCCAGGCAAGAATACTAGAGTATATTGGTCTATACTTGTTGCCATACCCCTCTAAAGCACTATATTTCCTACTGCCCTAGCTGCCAACTCCCCTGAGTACCTGGTGCTGCCAGAACCCTTGCAACCCAAGCAGCTGCACCACCTCTGCACCTGGCCCTCACTGGGGCAAACCCAAGTCCTCCAGGGCGGCCTCAAGAGCAAACCCCAGTGGACAACCCACTTGCAGAGGTGGAAATAAAACCACAGTTGAAACCCAGGGGCAGTGTGGCTAAAAAAGAAGATCTGAAACCTTTCCACCAGCTCTACAAGCTGCAGATTAAATCCACACAATCAACTCGGCAGACTCTGTCTATGGAATATATAAAAGGACATTGAGAGCTCCCACAAAAGAAAACACACTAGTTCCGATAGCTGTAGACATTGGAGGCAAGGACACCACAGGAGTAGGACCAGATTAGAATCTGAGCTGCCCCCACAGCAAGTCCAGAGACCAGCACAGTGTTGGAGGGCATCCTAGGAAGGTGAGAGGGACTGTGACTCCCAGGGAGGGAAAGATACTGAAAGCAGTGATTTGAGAAAAAGATTTATTATTCTCATGTTTTGACTTGTTCTGTAGTTTCTTTTGGATTTTTTTTTCTTTTTTTCCTTTCCCACCATCCCCCGTTGTAGTTGTCAATTTTATTGGCACTATGAAATCTAATTGAGCTTTTGAATTTTTTTTTTTCAATCATACTTTTTATTGTTGTTGTAAACCTCTGCCTCTATGTGGGCTTTTGCAGTTCTGTGGAGTTTTCCTTTTTTTTTTTTTTCTTCTTTCTTCTTTTTTTTTAATTTAATTTTTTAAATCTATTATTATTTTTTTCTACATTTATTCCTTTATTTAATAGCTCAGTTTGTAAAGAATTCACCTGCAATGCAGGAGACCCCGGTTCAATTTCTAGGTCAGGAAGATCCACTGGAGAAGGGATAGGCTACCCACTCCAGTATTCTTGGGCTTCCCTTGTGGCTCAGCTGGTAAAGAATCCACCTGCAATGCAGGAGACCTGTGTTTGATCCCTGGTTGGGAAGATCTCTTGGAAAAGGGAAAGGCTACCCACTCCAGTATTCTGGCCTGGAGAATTCCATGGGGTCACAAAGAGTCTGACACAACTGAGTGATTTTCACTTTCACTTAATTTTCCTACTGTTCTTTTCCCCTTGCAGTTAATCTTTAATGTATATAAATCTTCTTTATCTACCTCTATTTAGCTTTGCATATCTATTTTTTCTTTCCTTTCCTCTCAAGATATTTGTTAGTTTTACATTCATTGCTTTATTCCCAGTTGGCACCTTGCTTTAGTTTTGTTTTCCAGTTTATGCTTTAGTTAGTTTTGTTCTTAACTGGTAGATATAATTTTTGGTTCCCTTTGCTTGCCAGGTCAATCTACTATACTTGATTTTTATTGGACTGTTTTGATTTTGCTTTTGGATGTGTACATGTATATTCCATTATTTTAATTATTATTTGCCTGACTTTATAACTGCCTTTAGTCTTGGGTTCATCTTTGGTTTCTTGATTTGGGGTCTGTGTTTTAATCTCACTTAATGCCATAAAAAACCACTTGTGGAATCTTCAGTCCTGACCAGAGATCAAACCCTGAGACTTTGGAGTGGGAGCACTGACTTCAAGACCCTAGATTACCAGAGAACTAACCCTAGGGAATATAAAATAGTGAGAACTCCCACAAAAGAAACTACTTGAATACAAGACCCAGTATCACCCAACCACCAGTAGCACCCTGTGCAGGATGCCTCATCCAAAAAACAACAAAACAAAAATACAAACCCAATCATCAGCAGACAGGATTACCACCACACTCAGCCTTGTCCTTCAGAGGAAAAACAAAACACACAGAAAAAAAAACTTTACATAAATCTCACCCTATATGAAGCTTAAACAAACCACTGCACCAAACTTAGGGGGGCAGAAATCAAAAGGAAGAAAGAATTCAACCTTGACACCTGGGAAAAGGAGACAGCAAACACAATAAGTTTAAAAAAAAAATAATGAAAAGGTGGAGAAATACAGCACAAATGAAGGAACAAACTAGAAACACAGAAGTTCAAGTAAATGAAGAGGAAATAGGCAAACTATCTGAAAAAGAATTCAGAATAATGATAGAAAATATGGTAAAAAAAAAAACCCACAAAAAACCTTGAAAACAGAATGGAGAAAATGCAAGAATCAATAAACAAAGACCTAGAAGAATTAAAGAATAAACATACAGAGACAAACAACACAATTACTGAAATTAAAAATATCCTAGAAGGAATCAATAGCAGAATACCTGAAGCAGAAGATTGAATCAGTGACCTGGAAGATAAAATGGTAGAAATAACTTCTGAAGAGCAGAACAAAGTAAAAGGAATGAAAAGAACTGAGGATAGCCTCACAGACCTCTGGGACAATATCAAATACAACATTCAAATTATAGGTCCCAGAAGAAGAAGAGAAGAAATGATATGAGAAGATCTTTGAAGAGATTATAGTTGAAAATTTCCCCAATATGGAAAAGGAATAGTCAATCAAGTCCAAGAGGCACAAAGAGTCCCATACAGGATAAACCCAAGGAGAAACATGCCAAGACACATGCTAATCAAACTAAGATTAAACACAAAGAATATTAAAAGCAGCAAGGGAAAAGCAACAACTAACATACAAGGGAAACCCCATACACTTAACAGCTGATCTTTCAACAGAAACTCTGTAGGCCAGAAGGGAATGGCAGAATATATATAAAGTACTGAAAGGGAAAAATCTACAACCAAGATTACTGTACCTGGCAAGGATCTCATTAAAAATTGATGGAGAAATAAAAAGCTTTTCAGACAAGTAGAAGTTAAGAGAGTTCAGTACCACCAAACCAGCTTTACAACAAATGTTAAAGGGACTTATATAGTTAAGAAATACCAGAGAAGAAAAAGATCTACAAAATCAAACCCCAAACAATTAAGAAAATGACAATAGGAAGGTATATATCAATAATTACTTTAAATGTAAATGGATTAAATGCTCCAACCAAAAAACACAGACTGGCTGAATGGATACAAAAACAAGACCCATATATATCCTGTCTACAAGAAACCCACTTCATACCTAAATATACATATAGACTGAAAGTTAGAGGATGGAAAAATATATTCCATGCAAACTGAAAGCAAAAGAAAGCTGGAGTGGCAATCCTCATATCAGACAAAATAGACCTTAAAATAAAGAATGTTACAAGAGATAAGGAAGTACACTACATAATGATCAAGGGATCGGTCCAAGAGGAAGACATAACGATTGTAAATATCTATGCACCCAACATAGGAGCGCATCAATACATAAGACAAACACTGACAGACATAAAAGGAGAAATTGACAGAAACACAATAATAGTAGGAAACTTTGACACCCCACTCACACCAATGGACAGATCATCAAAACAGAAAATTAATACAGAAACACAAGTCTTAAATGATACATTAAATGAGATGGATCTCATTGATATCTTCAGGACATTCCATCCAAATGCAAAAGAGTACACCTTCTATTCAAGTGCACATGTAACATTCTCTGGGATAGACCACATCTTGGGTCACAAATCAAGCCTCAGTAAATTTAAGAAAATTGAAATCATATCAAGCATCTTTTCTGACCACAGTGCTATGAGACTAGATATCAATTACAAGAAATAAAAAACTATGAAACACAAACACATGGAGATTAACCAACACATTTCTAAATAACCAACAGGTTACTGAAGAAATCAAAAGGGAAATCAAAAAAATTCTAGAAACAAATGACAATGAAAACACGACAACTCAAAACCTATGGGATGCAACAAAAGCAATTCTGAGGGAAGTTTATAGCAATACAGTCCTACCTCAAGAAACAGGAAAAACATCGAATAGACAACCTAACGTTATACCTAAAACAACTGGAAAAAGGAGAACGACAACAACAACAACAAAAACAAAACCTCAAAGTTAGAAGGAAAGAAATTATGATGATCAGAACAGAAATAAGTGAAAAAGAAATGAAAGAGACAGTAGCAAAGATTTACAAAACTAAAAGCTGGTTCTTTGAGAAGATAAACAAAATTTACAAATTTTTGGCCAGATTCATCAAGGAAAAAACAGAGAAGAATCAAATCAACAAAATTAGAAATGAAAAAGGAGAGGTTACAACAGACAGTACAGAGATACAAAGAATCACAAGAGACTATTATGAACAATTAAGTGGCAATAAAATGGATAACCTGGAAGAAATAGATAGATTCTTAGAAAAGTTCAATCTTCCAAGACTGAACCAGGAAGAAATAGAACTTATGAACAACCCAATTGCAAGCACTGATATTGAAGCTGTAATAAAAAAAAATCTCCCAAAAAACAAAAGCCCAGGACCAGATGGCTTCACAGGAGAATTCTATTAAACATTCAGAGAAGAGCTAATGCCTATCCTTCTAAAATTCTTTCAAAAAATTGCAGAGGAAGGAACATTTCCAAATTCATTCTGTGAGGCCACCATCACCCTGATACCAAAATCAGGCAAAGACAACACAAAAAAGAAAACTACAGGGCAATATAACTGATGAACATAGATGAAAAATACTCAACAAAACTTTAGCAAACAGAATTCAACAGCACATTAAAAAACTCATACACCATGATCAAGTTGGGTATATTCCAGGGATGCAAGGATTCTTCAGTATACTCAAATCAATCAATATTATACACCATATCAACAAATTGAAAGATAAAAACCATATGATCATCTCAATAGATGCAGAAAAAGCCTTTGACAAAATTCAGCACCCATTTATAATTAAAACTCTTTAAAAAATGGGCATAGAAGGAACCTACCTCAACGTAGTAAAGGTCATATATGATAAGCCCACAGCAAACATTATTCTCAATGGTGAAAAACTGAAAGCACTCCCCCTAAGATCAGAAACAAGACAAGGGTGTTCACTTTCACCACTATTATTCAACATAGTTCTGAAAGTCCTAGCTACAGCATCAGAGAAGAAAAAGAAATAAAAGGAATCTAGATCTGAAAAGAAGTAAAGCTCTCACTGTTTGCAGATGACATGATACTATACATAGAAACCCTAAAGATACTATCAGAAAATTACTAGAGCTAATCTGTGAATTTAGCAAAATCACAGGATATAAAAATCAATACACAGAAATCACCTGCATTTGTATATACTAACAATGAAAAATCAGAAAGAGAAATTAAGGAATCAATCCTACTCACCATTGCAACAAAAAAATAAAATATCTAGGAATAAACTTAACTGAGGAGACAAAAGAACTGTACCCAGAAAATTATGAGATGCTGATGAAAGAAATCAAAGACAACATAAACAGATGGAGAGATATTCCATGTTCCTGGGTAGGAAGAATCAATATTGTGAAAATGACTATACTACCAAATGCAATCTACAGATTCAATGTGATCCCTATTAAATTACCAATGGCATTTTCCTCAGAACTAGAACAAAAAAGTTCACAATTCATATGGAAACACAAAAGACCCCAAATAGCCAAAGCAGTCTTGAGAAAGAAGAATGGAGCTGGAAGAATCGACCTCCCTCACTTCAGATTATACTACAAAGCTACACTCATCAAGACAGTATGGTACTGGCACAAAAACAGAAATATAGACCAATGGAACAAGATAGAAAGCCCAGAAATAAACCCATGTACCTGTGGGTACCTTATTTTTGACAAAGGAGGCAAGATACAACGGGGAAAAGACAGCCTCTTCAATAAATGGTGCTGGGAAAACTGGACAGCTACATGTAAAAGAATGAAATTAGAACACTTCCTAACACCATACACAAAGATAAACTCAAAATGGTTAAACCTAAATGTAAGACCAGAAACTATAAAACTCTTAGAGGAAAACATAAGCAGAATACTCAATGACATAAATCAAAACAAGATCCTCTATGACCCATCTCCTAGAATAATGGAAATAAAAACAAAAGTAAACAAGTGGAACCTGATTAAACGTAAAAGCTTTTGCACAGCAAAGGAAATTATAAGTAAGGTGAAAGGACAACCCTCAGAATGGGAGAAAATAATAGCAAATGAAACAACTGACAAGGGATTAACTTCCCAAATATACAAGCAGCTCATGCAACTCAATACCAGAAAAACAAACAACCCAATCAAAAAGTGGGAAAAATACCTAAACAGACAATTCTCCAAAGAAAACATACAGATGGCTAAAAAAACACAAGAAAAGATGCTCAACGTCGCTCATTATTAGAGAAATGGAAACCAAAACTACAATGAGATATCACCTCACACCAGTCAAAATGGCCCTCATCAAAAAGTCTACAAACAATAAATGCTGGAGAGGGTGTGGAGAAAAGGGGACGCTTTTGCACTGTTGGTGGGAATGCAAATTGATACAGCCACTATGGAAGATGGCATGGAGATTCCTTAAAAAACTAGGAATAAAACCACCTTATGACCCAGCAACCCTACTCATAGGCATATACCCTGAGGAAATCAAAATTGAAAGAGACATATGTATCCCATTGTTCATTGCAACACTATTCACAATAGCTAGAACATGAAACAGAGAAGGAAATGGCAACCCACTCCAGTACTCTTGCCTGGAAAATCCCATGGACGGAGGAGCCTGGTAGGCTACAGTCCATGGGGTCCTGAAGAGTCAGACACGACTGAGTGACTTCACTTTCACTTTTCACTTTCATGCATTGGAGAAGGAAATGGCAACCCACTCCAGTGGGTTCTTGCCTGGAGAATCTCGAGGATGGAGGAGCCTGGTGGGCTGCTGTCTATGGGGTCACACAGAGTCGGACAAGACTGAAGCGACTTAGCACCAGCAGCAGCAGAACATGAAAGCAACCTAGATGTCCATCAACAAATGAATGGATAAGGAAGTCATTGTATATATACACAATGGAATTTTACTCAGCCATAAAAAGGAACGCCTTTGAGTCAGTTCTAATGAGGTGAATGAACCTAGAACCTATTATACAGAATGAAGTAAGTCAGAAAGAGAAAGATAAATGCATATACACAGAATCTAGAAAAAATGGTACTGAAGAATTTATTTGCACGGCAGCAATGGACAAACCTAGATAGCATACTTAAAAGCAGAGACATTACTTTGCCAACAAAGGTTCATCTAGTCAAGGCTATGGTTTTTCCAGTGGTCATGTATGGATGTGAGAGTTGGACTGTGAAGAAAGTTGAGCACCGAAGAATTGCTGCTTTTGAACTGTGGTGTTGGAGAAGACTCTTGAGAGTCCCTTGGACTGCAAGAAGATCCAACCAGTCCATCTTAAAGGAGATCAGTCCTGGTTGTTCGTTGGAAGGACTGATGTTGAAGCTGAAACTCCAATACTTTGGCCATCTCATGCGAAGAGTTGACTCATTGGAAAAGACCCTAATGCTGGGAAGGATTTGGGGCAGGAGGAGAAGGGGACGACAGAGGATGAGATGGTTGGATGGCATCACTGACTTTATGGACATGGGTTTGGGTAAACTCCGGGAGTTGGTGATGGACAGGGAGGCCTGGCGTGCTGCGATTCATGGGGTTGCAAAGAGTCGGACATGACTGAGCGACTGAACTGAACTGAACTGAACTGAATGGACAAACAGACATAGGGAATAGACTTATGGACTTGGGGAGAGGGGAGGAGAGGGTGAGATGTATGAAGAGAGTAACATGGAAACTTACATTACCATATGTAAAATAGATAGCCAATGGGAATTTGCTGTATGTCTCATGAAACCTAAACAGGGGCTCCGTATCAACCTAGAGGGGTGAGGTGGGGAGGGAGATGGGAGGGGGGTTCAAAAGGGAGGGAATATATGTATACCTATGGCTGATTCATGTTGAGGTTTGACAGAAAACAACAAAATTCTGTAAAGTGATTATCCTTCAATTAAAAAAATTAATCAATTTAAAAAAATGAGATGGAAGCTCAAATAAATGGACATAAGTAATGCTGACAAAAAAGCCAAAAACAGAGGAGATCCTTTCTTCCTCTTCCTATTTTCCAGTCTGCCTCTTTGTGCCTCCTGTTGGTAGAACAATGAGATGTCCATTGGCAAAGTGATCTAAGCAAAGATCTCTTCAGCACCAGAGATCAGAAGAGACAAGAATAGATTTGGGCTGAGAGACCAAAAACAGGCACAATCATTAACCCCATATATCCTGTGAGGTAGGTTCTATTGTTACCTCTGTTTTCAGATAAATAAACCAAAAGCCAGAGATTTTAGATTAGTTGTCCAAGGCCAACTGGTGGCAGCAGGGGATATGAACCAAGGCAGTTTAACAGGAGGGCTCCTGCCCTTGCCTTGTGTGCTATATTGCATCTTTGCTAAGCTGGGTAGTATATCTGTTAAAGAGATTAACTGATAAACACCATGTTTTTACATAGACATATCACTGTTTCTCCAGTTTTATGATTCCTGTTAAAGTTTTTCATTTTGAAGTTAAAATATCTTTAAATTATTCTAGAACATTAAAAGGATTCCTCCATTATTCCATCTATAAAGAAGAGAAAATGGGAAGAGAAGATTTATATTTTGATGTATGTGAAGCTTTATATTACTCGTGAAGCTTTACCTTTTTGTTAATATGTCTTAATATGTTTTATTTTATGTGTATGTGACTGGAATATTATCAGGTAATGGGGCACGGTGTTAGTAGGTCTTCTTCATTCATTTATTTAACATATATTTATTGACTTCTTCATCTATTTCACATATTGTAGATGATGTTGAAATGGCAATGAACAAGACAGATATGGTCCCAGGTTTCATGAAGCTTATATTTTATTTGTTCAATTAAGTAGACTGGTGGATTAGTAAAAGGCATTACAGTGAGTTGCAATGTTTTAGTGGCTTTTTTTGTGTTCTTAGTCACTCAGTCGTATCCAACTCTCTGAAACCCCACGGACTGCAGCCCACCAGAACTCCTCTGTCCATGGGGATTCTCCAGGCAACAATCTTGGAATGGGTAGTCATTCCCTTCTCCAGGGGATCTTCTCAACCCAGGGATTGAAACCAGGTTTCCCACATTGCATGTGGATTCTTTACTGTCTGAGCCACGAGGGAAGCCCAGTGGTTTTATTTGTTTATTATTTATTTTAATGAGTAACTGGACCAAACACAAAGGTTGCTTTAAAATGTAGACTTAATTCTTTCTGTCTGTGCATCCGAAGCAAGAACAGGGAAGTAGGGTGATGGCCTGACTGGAAGTAACCATTTCTTTAGAACTTCAGAATATAACACACAAAGATAAAAGTCTAGCAATGGCTTCATGGGAAAGTGATCTAAAATAATCAGAAACATTCAACTGGAAATAGGTTGGAAATAAAGTTAAAGTCTATTTAGTAATTTTTTCTTTGCCAAAGGAAACACATAACTCTCAACAATATAAGTTCAAGATAAAAGAGCAAGTAGTTGAAAAATTTATCAGTGTTCCATCATTAACTTCAGAGATTTTCAACCAGAGTCTGGAAACATTGGCACATGCCTTAATTTATGGTAATCAAACATATTTAATCACCAAGACAGAAAATGAATCAGGCTAAATTGATTCATGGTTCTCTGTGCTAGACTTTTGCCATGTTTCTAGTTATGATGGGAAGATCTAAGTTTGTATGTTTGAAATATCAGCATTTCCAGAACAATATTTTTTTGTGAAATTAAAATAATTTTTACATGAGAAATATATTATAAAATTTAGTATGATAGTCCCATTCTTCATATAGTGCTTATACTGTCACAACTAGCTTTGCCCTTAACTCCAAGAATTTTTGTAAATATGTTAAGGCAGAAGCTTGGAATAAAGACAAAAACATACAAGAATATACATTATTCTAGGCTGAGCTAAGAAATTGGAGAGACATCCCCTCCAGTTCTCCTACCACAAGGTAAGAAACTGAAAGAAGGAACCTAAATCCAGGTATCTCAACACAAAGACCAGCAGTACACGTGTGCTCAGTTATATCCGACTCTTTAGGACTCCATGGACTATAGCCCACCAGGCTTATCTGTCCATGGAATTTTCCAGGCAAGAATCCTGGAGCAGGTTGTCATTCCCTACTCCAGGGGATCTTCTTAGCCCAGAACTGAACCTGTATCTTCTGTGTCTCCTGCATTGGCAGGTGGATTTTTTACCACTGAGCCACCTGGGGATCCATCAGAAATACTGCCAAGTTTGCATGTTGTTGACTTGTTTGAGCAGACACCTGTGAAGTCCATTACCATGGTACGGCACTTTTCCAGATTTCATCTAAAGGTAAAATGCTCTTATCTGCAAAACCTTCTTTTTATTATCAACTCATTCCTTTGGGACATTTTTTATTTTTTCCATTGTCCACTTCATTCTATTTCTTTAACTCTTCAGCTTTAAGGAATGATTGATGACTTTCTTCGAAATTGACCTTTAACTATATTTCCTGGTTCCTGATTTTATATCTTTCCTTTGGCATGGTGCCACTAAAAATTAATCCTTTGGCTATGGAGTTATTTGGCTCAGTTGGGTTTCCCACGCACCTGAGCTGTCATTACAGACAGCCTTATGGAGGCCCTGGACACTTACTGAACTAGTTACCAAGATCTTTTAGCTTGAACTTGTCCATATGCTTATGGTGTCAGTAGGCAGCAAAATAAGATTTGTCTATAACTGATATGTATCCTCTTAAGCTTTCAAACTTTAACATTTTAAACTAGTTTTGATTTAAAAAAATCCAAACATGTTTCACAAACTTTCTTGCTTTTGTAAGCAGAGTATGATGAGCAAAATTTAAGCATTTCTTGAGGATTCATTTTAATTTTGAAAATTAACTACTGTACCAGAACATAAAAGAGAGTAAAGGCACTATACTAAATGGTCCCAGACAGCTATGTATTTTGCATTCTTATGGCATAATTATTTTGTTTCTTTTGCAGTTGTTAAGCTATCAGATAAAATATTCTCCAAGATTTCCCCAACTTAGGTATGTTGTTTATAATTGAAAAACCAGATAACCAAACTGATTAAAATGACATCACTCATAAAAGTAAATGGTCTCTGGGTGATGGCTAATGGACTTTACTTTTAGCAAAATGAAATATATTGAATAACTGAGCATTGACATTTATTTGGCATGTTTCAGAGACCTTTTCAACTTACCTTTTGGTTCTCAGACTCTGGAAACTTTAGACCCCAGACCTTCAGAGAGTAGTGTAACTTTTATGAATCAATAAAGAGTCAGCGTGCAGTAATGGGGACAGGTAGATAAGGGATTTGAGTCTTGTTTCTGTTATTTACTAGCTTGAATAAGTCACACAGGACTTATGAGCTTCATTTTGTTCATCTGTAGAACAGTCATATTAACGGTGATTGGTGTCAAGGGTCTTATAAAGTTTATAAATCAAATACCCTTTGTAAGATTCTTGGTGCATACTAGAGGCTTAAAAATTATTGCCTGAAATACTACGGGGAGACTGAGTGATCTTAATATGAGGCCAAGACCAACTTTACCACATATCTTGAAGGCAAAGACTGCATACAGCACCTGGAGTAGAATAGACTGGTTCACAAACTGCTTTGTTTACCATATGCAAAGCCGTATGTGAAAGGCACTTTTCTCAGTTTTAGCTATCTATAACAAACAGAATTATTCAGAATTTTTATCATGATAATCTCTGTCCATTCTTTAGACCATTACTCTAGTGATGAACAGATGGCCGGGAGCTTAGAACCAAGCTATTCTCCCTACTCCTCCACCCCACCAAGTGATTGCCCTTTCCAAAAGATAATTTCAGTGAGTCAGAGCTTGTTAAAGACCAGTGAGGATAATTTAATTAAATCTAGGAGCTTGGGACAGGCAAGCCAGAGTTAAGGCTGTAAGACTGTGTGGTACTGGTTTGAAAGGCAGCATTAACTCTTTTGTTTCTCATGAAACAATCATTTTGGTGCTAATTTGGAATATCTTTTCAGGCTGGAAAAGCAGCCAAAGACTGTGATTCTAGTCCCTGGGGAATATACCTTTGGGGACAGTGCTTATGGCTGACAAGAACCTCGTCTTCTTACCTGGATTCATGATTACACCCTTAGCCTGCTCCAGGGTTCTCTTTCTCAGCCTTTGTTTACAAAGTATTTCTCCTCTTTTATGGAGAAGGAAACGGCAACCCACTCCCGTACTCTTGCCTGGAAAATTCCATGGACAGAGGAGCCTGGCAGGCTACAATCCATGGGGTCGCAAAGAGTCAGACGTGACTGAACAACTTCACTATCCTCTTTTACCTAAGAAAAGAAGTCAATTAACTATAGTCATTGAGCCAAATCTGTTTTGTATATCCTACAAGGTAACAATGTATGTTACATTTGTAAGCAGTTGAAAAAAATAAAAAGAAGAATATTATTTCATAATGTGAAAAATACTTAAAATTCAAATATTTATGCCCACATATAAAGTTTTATTGGAATATAGTCACACATTCATTTATGTATTGACAATGACTGATTTCTCATGGCAGATGACTCTTCGGCAAAGCCTAAAATATTTATTATTTAGACTTTTACAAAAAATGTTGTTGACCCCTGCCCAAGTAGATTGTATGAGTCTGTCCTTTTACCCCAGCAACATCCATACTTGTCTACATTTTATAATAAGACATTTCATAGCAACAGCAACAACTAAAAGACACGTATATGCTTTAAACTAGTATGCTTAAGGAAGGATATTTAAACATTTTGCATGTATGTCCGTGACATTCCAGTGTGATATTAATTGCTGAGTGTTGAATCTCCTCATTTTGAATGAAAACAAAGGATTTAACCATGGGCACATTCTCAGGAAGCATTCAGAAATAAAGTCCTCTTGGACATTGCCCTTCTGAAAGCCACATGGTGGATTTATTTAGTCTTTATTCCCTTGGGAACACTTAGTAATATACCTGGGCTAATATTTGTTGTGGCTCAAGTCATTTTTCTCTCCTTTATCCTGCAGAGAGGGAATGGCAATGTGAAGGAACATGCTGCTCCCATACTGTGAGACTGCCAGGAAAGGGGGAAAAAACTATAATCATTCACTTCTCTTATGCAAGGCAGGAGTGAAGAAATAACCAATAAACAGATTTATCAAGTGTCCCTCTGTGCAGAGTGCCCCATGCTTAATTTAGCTAAACACACATATACATAAAAGGCACAGCCATTATTCTGTAGGAGCTTGAGCCTGAAATCAGAATGTGAAGGTTAGACTGGTGTGTATTTCTGTCTCCAGAAGGAAGCCCTTGGTCCTGTTCTGTGTAGACCTGTTGATTCAATCTTTCTCTCTGACTGAGCCAACAGGGGCCAATCTCTGCTTCCATGTTCTGCTGGTTCTGGAGCACAATAGGGGGTTCTTAGGGCATCATTCTTGCGTCTGAACTTTTGTCCACTCTGGGCCTTTCCCAGGAATACCCTATCCACTACATCCCTCTTAGACAAATTCTGTGCTAGACTCAAGAATCCAGAAAAATTCCCACTTAAAAAAATATGTCTGCCTTACACACACCAGATGACTCATCTAACTTCTTCTTATCATTTGATCCATTAAATAGGGTCTCCTTATATTTTCAGTTTATATTTTCCTTAAGTATTTTATTTGTGTTAGTCCTAATCCTTCAATTAAATGTAAACTCTTGAGGTCAATTAAAGGTTGTGTCTTTATTTCTAATTGAAAAGTCCTAGCTTTATAACATTTACAGATACATACACACACACACACACACACACATAAGCTTTATCCTCATTATTCACAGATGTTGTATTTTCAAATTTAATTGCTTGCTAAAATTTGTTTGTAAACATAAAATCAATACTCGCAATAATTTTTTGGTCATTTGTGGACAAGCAGAGTCCACAAAAATTGTGAGTTGCTTGAAGTACACGTTCTAATCACATACTGTAAACAAGTGTCCCCTACATGATCTAGTTAGTGCCATGTTTTGGTATTTTGGTGCTTTTTGTTGATGCTTTTGTCATTTAGAATGCCCCTAAGTATAGTGTAGAAGTGCTGTCGAGGTTTCCTCAGTGTAAGAAAGTTGGGATGTGCCTTACAGAAAACTTATGTATGAGATAAGCTTTGTTCAGGTATGAGTTATAATGCTCTTGGCCACAAGTTCAATGTTAATGAATCATGTTGTATGTTAAGTAAGATGTCTTTGAGCAGAAACACACATGAAATAAGGTACCTTATTGATCTACTGATGAAAATGTGACCAGAGGCTCACAGGAAACTAACCCTAGGAGCAATTGTTTGATATTCACTAGTTCAGTGTTCCCAGTGACTTTATAGAGCAGAATTACTGCTACTGTGAATAATTACTAACACTGTGAATATCTGCTTCCCAAGAAGCTGTGAATATATTTCTTCCCAAGAAAGCTGCAGTTATTTCTGTCTTCTCAGGAACTCTTCTGTACACTTTATGGACCCATGAACTTGCAATACCTGTCTTTAGTTGTTCACTTTCCCATTCTAAGCTTCCTGTGTCCCTCCAGAAACACATTTCTGTCTTTGGGTTAGTAGTTAGACAAACAGCTGAGATCAAAAGTAGCATGTCATTTTGGTTATTGCAAAAGAATGTAATGCTATCTGTCTGTTGTCAAACCAGAGTTTTCTCTCCATTTCAACGTGAATTAACAGCCTGCCAATAGTCAGAGGAAAAATAGGCTTTCATTCAGAGATGACAAATGCACAGTCCACTCTCTACCTTGCCCTTCTTGTTCATGATTCTTGTTGCTAATTGCTTGTGGTACTCTTGCTGCTTATAGGCCTTTTGGCTAAGAGGAAGTGCAGTACGGGGGCTTCCCAGGTGGCACAGTGGTAAAGAATGCACCTGCCAATACAGGAGCAAGAGATGCAGGTTCTATCCCTGGGTCGGAAAGATCCCTTGGAGTAGGAAATGGCAATCCACTCCAGTGTTCTTACCTGGAGAATCCCATGGACAGAGGAGCCTGGTGGGCTACAGTCCACGGGATCACAAAGAGTTGGACATGATTGAACAACTGAGCACACACTCCTGCCACACCCTGATGTGATTATATAGAATCATCCTCAGCACAGTGCTGTAGGAGGCCACTAATAAGGATTTGAAGTGGGGATGCTGATTGAAACTGTTTCCCATAATAGTAAGCATAATATGTTCTCTTCTGCTTTGATAGACTCTAAATTGTATGCACAGTATGGATTTTGTGATACTCAATAAAAAGCTTCTAGGAAACAGTTCTGAACGGGCTGTTTATTACTGAGTCATCACATGTAATACAGGGTTGCAGCATAAACTTGTATTGGCTCCTGCTGTGATTAGGCAACCTTCACAGAGTATACGGAGGATGTGCTCACAATAACCAATGCCACCAGCCAACATTTCCAAGAATGTAAGTTCATCCTGCTGCTTTTTATTGCAAAGATGAGTGATGTCGGATCAGAGCAAAACTTAATTATCATGCCCTATTTGTACTCTCTCATTTCTTGCTCCCAAACTTGATTTCCATAATTGCTATAGAGAATCTTCAATTTATAAGGAAGTTCAAAGTATAAACATGAGTGCACTTCTTTTAATATAATATAAACTCTAATTTGGAACTTATTTAAAATTTACTTTAAAATCTGATGTACAATACTGAATGTTATAGGGATATTCTGCATAAATGAATAGGAATATTTTGAATAAATAAGATGCATAGAGCAGCTTTTGATAAGATATATCTATTTTTCCAGTTTTCAAAATGGCTCAGATTTAAGGAACACATTCAGGAGAGTTTTCCATTTCTCTGCTGTTGGCTTTAATTAATTATGTTTGAATATCCATTCCCCATATGTTGAAGATAATTTGGGAAAATAACATAACTTGTCTGTTATGTTATTAGGATAGGATACTGATTATCCTCTTCAGATTTAAATGGTCCCATTTGATCTAAAAAATAAAATAAAATTCTGTCCTCCATGCAGTGGAAAGTTCTATCTCCTCCCAGGTCAGGGCTGACCAAAGGCTTCCCTGGGAGACAGTGCTGGGGCAGGGGGACAACTTTGTTTCTTTCAGTATTTCCTGTTTCAGCTCTGCTCTTTTGATTCAGGAAGGCCTCTTTGAGTACAAGGTAATGGGGTATCAGAAGAAAAGGCAAGAAAAACGATTTGCCTGTCTATTTCTGATTCTTGATTGTTTGTTTCATGGTCTCCATCAGGCACCACCCTCTTATGAAAGACTTTTGTGGGTTTTTAAGAAACACCACTTCTATTCAACATAGTTTTGGAAGTTTTGCCCACAGCAATCAGAGAAGAAAAAGAAACAAAAGGAATCCAGATTGGAAAAAAAGAAGTAAAACTCTCATTGTTTGCAGATGACATGATCCTCTACATAGAAAACCCTAAAGACACCACCAGAAAATTACTAGAGTTAATCAATGAATATAGTAAAGTTGCAAGATATAAGATTAACACACAGAAATCCCTTGCATTCCTGTACACTAACAATGAGAAAACATAAAGAGAAATTAAGGAAACAATTCCATTCACCATTGCAACAAAGAGAAAAAACTACTTGAGAATATATCTACCTAAAGAAACAAAAGACCTATATATAGAAAACTATTAA
Source organism: Giraffa tippelskirchi (assembly GCF_054371585.1). Taxonomy (NCBI): domain Eukaryota; kingdom Metazoa; phylum Chordata; class Mammalia; order Artiodactyla; family Giraffidae; genus Giraffa; species Giraffa tippelskirchi. Next base: position 186,305,210 of record NC_137276.1, on the reverse strand, counting down.
ACACTGATGAAGGAAATCAAAGATGACGCAAATAGATGGAGAAATATGCCATGTTCATGGATCGGAAGAATCAATATAGTGAAAATGAGTATACTACGCAAAGCAATCTATAGATTCAATGCAATCCCTGTCAAGCTACTAACGATACCTTTCAGAGAACTAGAACAAATAATTTCACAATTTGTATGGAAATACAAAAAGCCTCGAATAGACAAAGCAATCTTGAGAAAGAAGAATGGAACTGGAGGAATCAATCTGCCTGACTTCAGACTACACTATACTACAAAGCTACAGTCATCAAGACAGTATGGTACTGGGAAAGCCAGAAATATAGATGAATGGAACAAAACAGAAAACCCAGAGATAAATCCACGTACCTATGGGCACCTTATCTTCAACAAAGGAGGCAAGAATATATTATGGAGAAAAGACAATCTCTTTAACAAGTGGTGCTGGGAAAACTGGTCAACCAGTTGTAAAAGAATGAAACTAGAGCACTTTCTAACACCATACAAAAAATAAGCTTGAAATGGATTAAAGATCTAAATGTAAGACCAGAAACTATAAAACTCCTAGAGGAAAACATAGGCAAAACACTCTCTGACATAAATGACAGCAGGATCCTCTATGGCCCACCTCCCAGAGTAATGGAAATAAAAGTAAAATAAACAAATGGAACCTAATTAAACATAAAAGCTTTTGCACAACAAAGAAAACTATAAGCAAGGTGAAAAGACAGCCTTCAGAATGGGAGAAAATAATAGCAAATGAAGCAACTGATAAAGAATTAATCTCAAAAATATACAAGCAGCTCCTGCAGCTCAATTCCAGAAAAAATAGACGACCCAATCAAAAAATGGGCCAAAGAACTAAACAGACGTTTCTCCAAGAAGACATACAGATGGCTAACAAACACATGAAAAGATGCTCAACATCACTCATTATCAGAGAAATGCAAATCAAAACCACAATGAGGTACCATCTCACGCTGGTCAGAATGGCTGCTATCAGAAAGTCTGTTGCTGCTGCTGCTAAGTCGCTTCAGTTGTGTCCGACTCTGTGCGACCCCATAGACGGCAGCCCACCAGGCTCCGCCGTCCCTGGGATTCTCCAGGCAAGAACACTGGAGTGGGTTGCCATTTCCTTCTCCAGTGCATGAAAGGGAAAAGTGAAAGGGAAGTCGCTCAGACGTGTCCGACTCTTAGCGACCTCATGGACTGTAGCCTACCAGGCTCCTCCATCCATGGGATTTTCCAGGGAAGAGGACTGGAGTGGGGTGCCATTGCCTTCTCCAATCAAAAAGTCTACAAACAATAAATGCTGGAGAGGGTGCAGAGAAAAGGGAATCCTTTTACACTGTCAGTGGGAATGCAAACTAGTACAGCCACTATGGAGAACAGTGTGGAGATTCTTTAAAAAACTGGAAATAGAACTGCCATATGACCCAGCAATCCCACTGCTGGCCATACACACTGAGGAAACCAGACTTGAAAGAGACACCTGTACCCCAGTGTTCATCGCAGCACTGTTTGCAATGGCTAGGACATGGAAGCAACCTAGATGTACATCAGCAGACAAATGGAAAAGAAAGCTGTGGTACATATACACAATGGAATATTATTCAGCTATTAAAAAGAATGCATTTGAATAATTTTAATGAGGTAGATGAAACTGGAACCTATTATACAGAGTGAAGTAAGTCAAAAAGAAAACCATCAATACAGTATATTAACACATATATATGGAATTAAGAAAGATGGTAATGATGATCCTATATGTAAGACAGCAAAAGAGACACAGATGTAAAGAACAGACTTTTGGACTCTGTGGGAGAAGGCGAGGGTGGGACGATTTGAGAGAATAGCACTGAAACATGTATATTACCATATGTGAAATAGATCACCAGTCCAGGTTTGATGCATGAGACAGGGTGCTCAGGGCCAGTGCACTGGGATGACCCAGAGGGATGGGATGGGGAAGGGAGGTGGGAAGGGGGGTTCAGGATGGGTAACACATGTACACCCATGGCTGATTCATGTCAGTGTATGGCAAAAGCCACTACAATACTGTAAAGTAATTAGCCTCCAATTAAAAAAGAAAGAAAGAAAGAAACACTCCCTACTCTCAGTCCCTTTCATCTGTGCTGAAGACCTCTGTCCTGTAATCTACAGTTCTTCCTCAACTCCTGCTCAGGATTTCTTTCAGGGACTGCTTGTTCCAGCAAGAAGCCTTTGAAGGCAAAATCCTTTAAAAAAGGATCTAGTCCAGTTCTCTTTTGCAATGTCTACTTGGCTTATAGGAAAACTCAAGGATCCTTGTTCTGCTGAACTCTGGAAATGTATGCCATTCACACAGCTCTCTCTGCTTGCTTTCAGGCAAGGATCACACACTGGTCATCAGGCTTCCCAAATTCCAAAGGACATTCCTCAAAGTTTCCAAAGACCTCTTTTATTGCATATAGCCATGGTTCTCTGGTGGTGTCTGAGTCCATGTGGGCTGCTATAACAAAATACCATAGACTGAGTGGCTTATTAACAACACATATTTCTTTTTCACAATTTCGGAAACAGAGAAATCCAAGATCAGAGTGTTGGCAGATTTGATATCTAGTGAGGACCCACTTCCTGATTCATACACAGCTGTCTTCTTGCTGTGACCTCATGTGGTAGAAGAGATGAGGGAGCCTCTGGGGTCACTTTGATAAGGGCACTACTCACATTCATGAGGGTTCCACTCTTGTGACCAATCACTTCTCAAGGCCCACATCCTAATTCTATCACATTGAGGGTTAGGATTTCAACATATACACTGGGGAGGGGAACACAAACATTCAGTCTATAGCAGGCAGCATCCGACCCACAGTTCCAAAGCTCCAGAAACAGTAAGACTGGAGGTCAATATTCCTTTCTTATGAATGTCCCTCTGTTTCATTTTCAGAGGCTGACTTGCTCAAATTTAGCCCGGAATTTGAAAGAAGACAGTCTCTTCTCTATGCCACAGTATTCTTTATTTTTATTAATTCCCTTCCATTATCCTTTCCTCTCTTATCAACCTCTCTTGAATTTCTTATCATGTCATTAAGGGCAGAGGTAAAATACGGGCTAAGGGTTACAGAGGCAGTTTTGTCCACCTCTTAGAATATCCAGTGCAAAAGCTGTATTTGCATGTGTGATCCATTGCCCTCAGATTTGGGACCTCACTAGAAAACCAGAAACATAACATACACATATGGACTGAGTATGCTCCTTCCAGATTCATATGTTGAAACCCCTACCCCACCCAAATGGGATGGTATTAGGAGGCAAGGCCTTTGGGAGATAATTAGAATTAAATGAATGGGATTAGTGTCCTTATGAAAGTCACGAGAACACTTGCTTTCTCTCTCTGCTCTCTACCACGTGAGGATGCAAGGCAAGTCTGGCAGTTAGCATCACAGAGGAGGATTCTCACCAGAACTTGACCTTGTAACATCTTGATGTTGGACTTCCAGGCCACAGAACAGGGAGAAATGAAATTAGGTTGTTTATAAGCCAACCAGTGTGTGGTTTGCAATAGCTGCCTGAACCGAATAGTGTGCTTATAAAAGCCAGCCAAGCCCACTACTATTTCGGTTTGTTTTACAATACATTTTATAGACTCACAGGAAAGATAAGGATAGTAGATGTCAGCTAATTCACCCACATAATGGTTAAATTTCTTCAGCAATATCCCTGACAATAATTCATTTGGCCTCAATATCTCCAGTCGTGGTGAAACCTCAATCTGTTTGGGAACCACTCCAGTTTTGTCTGTCCATGGATCAAGCTGAAGTCTGCTTCCCGCTAATTTCCCCCCAATATTCCTCCTCATTTTGTTCTTTTAGCTAAATAGGACAAGCTGTCCTCTCTTACACAAGAAGAATCTTTAAGGAAAACACAGATGTTTTTCCTCCTTTCTTCCTTGAATACTCTGTATTCCCATTGACGCCACTGAAAAAGAGCATTTCAAATCCTGTCAGAACAAGAGATCTCTTTTGGACGCAGTTTACTTGCCCAAGTAGATTTCAACTTATGCTGAGTAGAATGGGAGAATCGTCACCTTTGTTTTTGGATATCCTGCTTCTAAAATCCCCTCCTGCCACCATGAGTCACCTTTTCCTGGGGGAATCTTGTCTCTTCTGTGGAATTCAGACATCATCCTCTACATCTCCCTTGTCTCCCTCCTCTGTTGTTAAAACACTTTATATATACACTTTTATTTCGCATGTATCACATTGTTCAGTTCAGTTCAGTTGCTCTGTCGTGTCCGACTCTTTGCGACCCCATGAACCGCAGCACGCCAGGCCGCCTTGTCCAACACCAACACCCGGAGCCCACCCAAACTCATGTCCATTGAGTCGGTGATTCCATCCAGCCATCTCATCCTCTGTCGTCCCCTTCTCCTCCTGCCCCCAATCCTTCCCAGCATTAGGCTATTTTCCAATGAGTCAACTCTTCACATGAGGTGGCCAAAGTATTGGAGTTTCAGCTACAACATCAGACCTTCCAATGAACATCCAGGACTGATCTCCTTTAGGATGGACTGGTTGGATCTCCTTGCAGTCCAAGGCACTCTCAAGAGTCTTCTGCAACACCACATTTCAGAAGTATCATTCTTTGGCGCTCAGCTCTCTTTATAGTCCAACTCCCACATCCATACATGACCACTGGAAAAACCATAGCCTTAACTAGATGGACCTCTGTTGGCAAAGTAATGTCTCTGCTTTTTAATATGCTGTCGAGGTTGGTCATAACTTTCCTTCTAAGGAGTAAGTGTCTTTTAATTTCATGGCTGCAATCACCATCTGTAGTGATTTTGGAGCCCAGAAAAATAAAGTCAGCCACTGTTTCCACTGTTTCCCCATCTATTTGCCATGAAGTGATGGGACCAGATGTCATGATCTTAGTTTTCTGAATGTTGAGCTTTAAGCCAACTTTTTCACTCTCCTCTTTCACTTTCATCAAGAGGCTCTTTAGTTCCTTTTTACTTTCTGCCATAAGGGTGATGTCATCTGCATATCATATGGCGTAAAGTGCTACAAGACATCTGAACAACCAAAGTATGTTTTCAAGCCATAGAATGCTGGACAGGTACAGTAGAGACTCACTTCTCCATTTGGTATTTTCTGTTCCTTTGAACTTCCTTTATTTCCCTTTGATTTTTCATGTGGTTGTGTAAAAAAAGGACAAATAAAAATAATCTTGGTTAATTCCATTCATAATGTCTATGGCATGTATACTTGGTGCATAGAGTTTATTATGATCCATCATATTTTAAAGTCTATGTATGGTGTGAGAGCTATGGTCAAAAAAACTTATAATTCTATTTTAACCCTTTATCATAAAATTATTATTTTTCCATTAACCATGTCATTATTTACAGGATGCTCAAGTGTGCTTTGTTTCTCTTCTGGATCTGTGCCCTCCTCCCTCCACCCTACCCTGGGAGTACATGCTTCTAGTTATATAATAGATCTCCATGGGAAAATCAGATCAGGTTATATTAAACTTATTGGACTTCGGTATTTAATATTTGTTATCGTAAGTGCCTGAGGACACAAGGAAGAATGAGAAATAAATGTGAGGGATCAGGTAAAGATTAGGAGAATGTGTTGAAATGATTCTAAAATATCTTTATCTGTGGTCTAAACTATTGCTTTAACATTTTTAGATCATTCATCTAATTTTTCAGACCCCTTCATGATTATATTCACTAGAAACAAAAATGTGTTCCAGTAGTTGTCTGATTTCTATTTATATGTCATCAAGATTTTAAGTAGTTTTCCTCTATTTCCTAGTCCTTGTAAACTCACTAAATTCAACTTTTGCATTCTCTCAAACATTTAGCACACCGTTGGTGCTCAATAAATGTTTAACAGTTGCAATACTTACATTTAACAGCTGCAATATTGACTCCAAGGACAGCTGCATTTTAATGATGTGTGAAATGATTTATATGTAAATTGCTCAAACTCATAACTAAAGCACTTAGCACTTTAGGCTCCCCTGGGATGAAAGGTGATAGATTAAGGTAAAATGTTATTATTATTTAATTCTGAAAGAGGTAAATTACACCGGCAAAATGCTATTTGATGTTGCTGGCAAACCGCTGTGGTCTAATGCTTCACTGACACCAGGAAACATGGTCCAGTGGTTGGAGCTGTGGTGTAGGAGGCAGGAGTCCTGGGTGCTATTTCTGGTTAATTCACTGACTTCCTGGGTGACCTTGGTCAACTCACTTAACCTCTTCATGCCTCAGTCTCCCTCCTTTGGGGTGGAGAAGGATAAAGCTTTTCAAGATTCTGCTCTGAAGGGACATTTTAACAGTAAAACTTTGACATGGTTCATTAATAGTATTTTTGTGGTAATGTTTTTGTTTGCTTTTCTTACAGCTGTGCTCTTGGCTATAGGAAGGCAGTACATATTAATATTCCCTTAGCTGGAACACATAGCACCTCAGAATGGCCATGGGCTCAGGATTCTATATTTCAGAACAGACCCCCACTCCCTTATCACTGCCTCAAGACACTTTGATTCCACAGCTGTCCATGCACAGTTCTTACCACTTTGTCCTCACCATTTAAAAATAGACTTTGAAGAAAAGAAATAGGTACTTTTCCTGAATCCATGGTGCTTAGAACAGTCTGGATTGTGAATCAATTCTGGCAGTAAGCAGGGAAGAATTTGTTCATATATTTGAGGAAAATAACAAACAAGCTCCCAAACTTAAAACTTCTGTTGACTCCTAAATTGTAGAACAGAGCCAGTAGGGGATCATTATTTCTGTCTGTCTCAACCTCGTGAACCTATTGAAGGAGGATGTCCTGTAGTGGAAACAGATAGCATTTCAGATTTTGTAGGAAAGAAAGCTGAGTGCTGAAGAACTAATGCTTTTGAACTGTGGTGTTGAAGACTCTTGAGAGTCCCTTGGACATCAAGGAGATCCAACCAGTTCATCCTTAAGGAAATCAGTCCTGAATATTCATTGGAAGGACTGATAGGACTGATGCTGAAGCTGAAACTCCAATACTTTGGCCACCTGATGCGACTGACTGACTCATTTGAAAGAGACCCTGATGCTGGGAAAGATTGAAGGCAGGAGGAGAAGGGAACGACAGAGGATGAGATGGTTGGATGCCATCACCGACTCAATGGACATGAGTTTGAGCAAACTCCAGGAGTTGGTGATGGACAGGGAGGCCTGGTGTGCTGCAGTCCATGGGGTCACAAAGAGTCGGACACGACTGAGCGGCTGAACTGGACTGATCTTGAAATCTGACCACTTTTCTTCACTCTGAATTCCTAGAATGGGTATTTAGGCTGCTGTATTTCTGACAACAGCTAGACAGACATATAGCAATTTATCTACACCACCTGTCAGATGTAAGTTCTTTAGGAAATCGGTAGAATGAGATGTGAAGTATAGAGAAGAAAGAAAGAGAGGATAAGAGAAGATTAGTATATAAAATAAATTCAGTTTCTTGATGAATTGACTGAAATTTTCCAATGAAATTCTTTCTTGATGACTTCTTACCACTTATAAAAAAATATATTGCACTTTTCTTAGGGGTATGGAGGTCTGTCACTGACTTGGATTCTCATTTTAAGTATCTTTGGAAAGACAACAATTAGCACATGCTTACAAAGGGCAGTGGCTCCTGTTCAGGGAAATTTAAGTGGCTTTGAAGGATGTTGGGAAATAATAGTGATCTTAAAGGGGAAAAAAAAGATTATATGGTGAAAAATACATGCAGCTACACTTTTGAGGGTATGAGCTATGGCTGCTGTACTACCATCACAGTTCTTCCTTAATGATGGTAGTTATAAATTATACTATGAATCATTTCTATTTCATGATTTCTATTACTTTTTAACAAAAGTATCTTATGTAAAATTTGTGCTTTGTGTATTATAAGAACGAATGCTAAAGTTTATGACTCACACAGGTGAATTGAAAAGCAAATAAAGAATTGGTCAGTTACCTATTTCCACTTTTAATAAAGAAATTTATGATACATGAAAATAACTTTTAATCATACAACTACTTTTTTATTAATGTTTTAATTAAAATACCCATAGGAAAACTGCTTGATGTCTTAAGTCTAAAACACTGATTATAGCACAATATTGTCTGAAACTCTGTTTTACACCATTATAATCATTGCTTTTTTTAAAGATTTTGGTTAATTTAAAGTTTCTTAGGAATTTAACTTTTAGATTTTGGCAGAAAAGGCAGATGTGCTAAGTGCTCACAAATCCTCTTCTGAAAAAATATGTGTACATACAGTACTTAAACTTAATACAGGCAGTAAGAAACCTAAAGATTTTATGCCAAATGAAATAAAATGTTAGGCAAGGAGAGAGTTGCTAATGATTATTAAATAATTTCATTGTTGATTTCATTATGTTGATTATGGGGATATTCTGAGGAGATATAAATACATCTGTTACTGCTGGCAAAGGTGGCTGTTAACCTATGAAAGAGGTATTAAAGAGAACAGTAGTTTTTAATTTAAAAAGCAGTGCATTTTATAGAATTAATGCATTAAGCCAGATTTATTCCATAGGTAGTTTGCCTCAAATTTTTATGACTCAATTAAATCAGACAAAACTGAATTATTTTTATTTGCTTGACTTACTATGGTAAAGACAATACAGTAACTGACTACCAGGTTTTATCAACAACCCTATGAAATATGTATTACTAACACAAAGAAAAGTACAGTAACTTGTCCGAGATGACACTGCCAACAGATGATAGAGTTGGGACAGCGTGACATCACTCCAGAGTGTGCACTCAGAACCTCTACACTGTATTTCCATCTTTACAGGTCAATGAATGCTGCAGAACAGGTAGGACTGGCCTTAGGCATGCTATGCTGTTGCCCATGTTAGCAAAATTACCTTTGGGAGATTCTGATTCAGCTCTTTTCCCCACAACACACATAAGCCCAGATACACGCACAGACACATACATTATCATTTTGTAAGGCAATTCAAAGTGTAATAATACTATCTCAGAATTTTGAAGATCTGCAAGTAATAAAAAAAAAAGTTCACAGTAATGTATTTATGTCAAGAATCATGAGGGTTTGAGATATTACCCTATTTTTAAGCTAGCCTGACATAGATTCATGGATGCTAGGAGAAAACATGAGATTCTTGGGTCGGAGAAAACATGAGATTCTTGGGTCAGAGAAAAAAGATTATTCATGGCAAGACAGGCAGCCTAAGCTTCTTGATTGCCTTGATTTCCATCTCCACCCCTAGATCCCAAGGTGGTCACTTGGAGAGGGACCCAGGGAGATGCTGGGCACCTAGTGTATTTGTGTCACAGAGAAAAAATTCCAATCTTTAAGGGGAGGTTACAAGAAAATTTGCTCCACCTTTGCCCAGAGGAAGACCTCACTATGTTTTTATTATCTTTATTATATTGGGCAGCAAATAAATCTGCCCTCTGCCTAGGAAGGTGATGTTATTTCTATATCCCAAGGCTGTTTTCCACTCTTGAAAAGAATGCCTTGAAAATACATTTTTGAAATTATTGTTGTTGTTTAGTCATTTGTGTCCGACTTTTTGCAACCCCATGGACTGCAGCATGCCAGGCTTCTCTGTCCTCCACTATCTCCAAGAGTTTGCTCAAACTCATATGCATTGAATCAGTGTTGCTATCCCAGTAGTCATGGATGAATGTGAGACTTGTATCATAAAGAAGGCTGAGCACTGAAGAATAATTGAAATGATAGTCTGGAATAAAAGTTATCAGTGACTTTGCTCATAGTGAAAGTGAAAAAGTGAAAGTTGCTGTGTTATCTCCGACTCTCCACAACACCATGGACTATGCAGTCCATGGAATTCTCCATGTCAGAATACTGGAATGGCTTGCCATTTCCTTCTCCAGACTCTGCTTATAAGAAATGTATATATACAAAAGGAAACCATTAAAACAAATTTCCTCAAAATATATTTTCTATAATCCAGCTAAATTAATTGACACCCATTCTGTTGAAATTAATAGGCAAATATTATATTTTTTATTTTATAGATTTTTATACTTATACAATGGTTCTCTGAGTACTAATGTAGCTTTCATAACCTAAAAATAATTTAGTTGATTATATATATATATATATATATATAGTTGTTTGGAAAAAATCCCAAGTATACAAATCGATGTTTAAAGGAAATAATTCTTATACAATAAGAATTAGTATAAAATATTTTTATCAAATACTATTTTATATCCTTTGTTTATTTTTTACTAGCTACTTGACCAGGGGTAGAGATGCTAAGTGTCCCAGGGTATGTATTGGGATCACTGGCAATCGAAGAAGGACTAGAAATAAAGATAATGCGTTTCCTACTTTGTATAATAAATCAATAGCAAAAGATGATCTGAATTGATACCCTACGGAAGACTATATTTATTACGTCAAGCAACAAAAATCTGTATTAGAATACCATCATATGCATAATGTATTTGTTTTCCAGATTCTAAGGTGTGTAACTTCCAAATGTGCTCAACTTGGGACCAAGGCATCCTTTAATTATGGGAAGAATTTGAACCTAATGCATGTGGCCTACTCCAGGAATTTCAAAGGAATTAAATTCCTATTACTTGGCTCTTTTATTTAGACAAGGCAGGTTATATTTTAGCCCATTGTGATGGACAAAAACTAAGCCACAGAAAATTATTTGTCTAACATTAATAAGCAAAGAAGAAATATTAATATGATGTTGCTGTATAGAGAATATGTGAGAATCGGAGATAGGAAGGCTCACATTTCCTTTGCATCTCTTACCTAAAAAGAGGCAAGGGAAGAAGTGAAAGTCACTGGCAGCTTGAGGTGAATTAAAGCAAGCAGCCACAGGGCAGTAAATGGTGTTGATCATTTACCCGGCAGCACTCTTTGGAGCTGTGGCTATTTCGACACCAAATGAGATTATTGTTTCTCATTGTAGGTAGACCTTCTATTATTATTGATGACTGACACAAGCTCAAAAATGGCCACAATTGTGCAACATCCAAAATATGTTTGTAGTAAATTCTGAAAGATTTGGCCTTATCCATCATTTGAATAGGTTGTCCTAAATACACAAGATCATTCAACCCACAGCATCTTTGTAGCAGTTGACAAGCTATCCTAGTTCAGTGGGACATTTAAACCTTATCCTCCAGCAATGTGAAATGAGAGGAATGTTCTCATCAAAAGTCAAAATCTAAAAAGCAAAATTTGATCTGTCAAATGGTGAAGTATGGTAAAGCTGAAAACTATAGTTGTTAAGACACTTAGGTCTTTTTTTAGACTGCTGTTTTCCTGGCAAGTGAGGTGTCCTTTTATTCACAATTCACTGTCCTTTATAGTGACAATTCATAATTCTTTGTTCACCTCCATGTAAGCTCTGGGCTAATAACATTAAGGTCAAGTTAACAAACTTACAGGCTTCTAATCTCTATGTGATTATCAGTCTGGGATATATTTTAATGACTAGATTTTCAAACCTTGTCTGCTTCCTACCAGTTCTTAGCTCTAGATGCATCACAGAATGAATGAGAATTCTCTATGAAAAATCATTATGGACTTTGATTCAATGCCTAAGATATTACCATTATTATTAACTATTCTTTTTCTGGTGTTTATCATACCATCACTGTAATAACGGTCATGGTAGCAAAGACGATACAAGTAATATATTTCTTTCACAGACAGCTTCACTTCAGGTTAGTCCTAATAGAAACTTGGCATCTAAAATTGTGTCATTACTTGGGGGTGAGGTAAAGTTGTCAAATAAAAAATACAAGATGTTGAATCAAATTTGAATTTTAGATAAAAGATGAATTTTTTAAATTTTAGTATATCCTAAATATTGCATGGACATCCTTACACTAAATAATGGTTAGGTGTTTAAATTCAACTGTATCTATTTACCTATATCAATATCTGCTTATATGTGTGTGTGTGTTAGTCACTCAGTCATGTCTGACTCTTTACCACCCCATGGTCTGTAACCTGCCAGGCTCCTCTGTCCATGGAATTCTCCAGGCAAGAATACTGAAGTGGGTAGCCATTCCCTTCTCCAAGGGATCTTCCCCACCCAGGGATCGAACTTGGGTCTCCTGCATTGCAGGTGGACACTTTACCATTCATGCACCTATATCACCCCAAACAAGAACTAAAACACTTTCATCATCCCTGAAAATTCCATCTGTCCTTTTATGCTTTTATCCTATTCTTCCAGCCTCAAGCAATAACTTTTCAATTTCTGTCACCGTGTACTTCTCTAATCACTAAGTCTCATCCAACTCTTTTGTGACCCCATGGACTGTAGTCCGTCTGTCCAGGGGATCCTCTTTCCATGGGATTTCCCAGGCAAGAATACTGGATTGGTTGCCATTTCCTTCTCCAGGGGATCTTCTACACCCAGGGATCAAACCTGGGTCTCCTACATTGCAGGAGGATTCTTTACCATCTGAGCCACCAGTTAAGCCCAATTATGTATTAATTTGGCAATCTTAGTGTAGGGGAAACAGATGTTTGCAAAGAGAAAGATACCTATTGAAGTCTCAAATAGAAAAGCTGAGGACACACTTGTAAAGACAGCAAGGCAGTTCTGGAAAGGTTTTCTCTGTCCTTCTCTTTTTCCCAAGGAAGATGGAAGCCGTTTACTAAGGCAAAAAACATTTATCCCCATCACAGTTCTGGCTCATTTAGACAAGAACTGTTGATCTCTGCAGGATGCTGGTTCAATTGCATGGGTCAACTTATACGCAGGTTTTTCTTTTCAATAAATACGGTATGTGTATTTTCATTTTACAGATTTTAAAATTAACTCAATGTGGGAAAACATTGGTGTTCGATTAGAGATCACAATATGTGAAATGAAAAGAACTAGGGTTTGAGTTCTGATTTGGTATAAACTGTTCCAGCTTCCTGCCCTTGGGTGAGTCATTTATTAATCCCTTTGTTTTTGAAGCTGAGATAGCAGTGGCCTCTTTTCAATTGCAGGGGTTGGGCAGCCCTAAACACCACATCATTCAAGTGCCAACTGTATTCTGTTTTTCCCTAGAACTAAAAAAATAAACACATCACTCCACGAGGAGGGAAACTGATTTAGTATTTTTCTCCGAGTGTCGTGAAGCCACTAGATGGCAGTATCAGCTCATCATACCCCACCCCCCTCCCCAGCAATCTGGAGCCGATTTTCTGTACCTTGTCCTCTTTCTCTTTGCAGGTTTCAGCTTGTCACTTTTCTTCTCCCTCTTTGTTTTCTATTTTTACTTTTATTTAAATGCCAGGAAAGCCAGCCGGTGGAAGAAATCATGCAGTGGTCCACACGTTTTGTCACAGGGTACTGTGATTGAAAAGCGAGGCTGCTGGAGCTGAGTCTCGGGCAGGAGAGCAAAGGAACATTTGCACTGGAAGTTGTGGCAGAGTTGATGAGGACACAGAATTTTGTGCTTTGTTAAGCCTTGTGGACCCAAGATCCAGCCTCCTGTGTGTGGGAATCCGGCTCAGCTGTTGGCAGACAGCCAGGTGAGAGGAGTTGATGGGGACAAGACCTCACCTGAGACTTTCTGAAGACTGGAGCTGAAAGTTTAGTAGTTGTAAGGTGTTTGCTCTCAAGACATGAAGTTTATTTTTATAGAAAGAGAACCATTGAATTGCAAAACTGTACACATGGAAGGGTTTGGAATTGACCTTGAATTTGTAGAGTGTGTACTCCTTACAGATTTTTCAAGTCGCGGGAGAGCTCCATTTTGTTAAAAGGCAGAATGCCCTAAAATTCTTTCCGAAAGGAAGGAGAGGGATAGCAAATACTGTGTAGAAAACGTGTTAAATGACTTCGCATTCCATTCTCATTCTTACTAAGAGCATGTTACCCATGTGGTGAGGGTGTCCTCACAGTGAAATTTCTTTCACTCCCATCTCTTGTGTTGGTCCCAGCCACGGTGATGCCCAATAAGATCTGCATCAGGTGAGATCTATGCAGAAGTCTTTGATATCCATATTGGCTAAAACTCCTTTCTCAGAATCCATATTTTAACTCTTTCCAGGGATACAACTTCTTTCATTTGAATATTTCAAAACATATTATGAGCACAGTTAGAGTCTTACTTGTACTACTTCATTCTTCACGTTTGCCAACCTAAAACTAGATATGAAATTTTTTTTAGCTTAATATTTTTTCTCATCCTTCTTTCATTTAGTGGAGAAAAATAAGTACACCATTCATCTGACATGTTAGATATAGATACATATCTCCTGAATTTTTTTCTGAGCTTGGAAACAGTAACTCCTACCAAGAGAGTCTTGTGTAAGTACAGTGGACCTTATCTTTACCACCACTGACAACCAGCTGCTTAGCAATGAACATGTCTGAGGAAAGGGGAGCACCTGCTATAAACTTCTGGAACTTGCCATGGTGGCCAAGGCTCTATTCACTTTAGATCTTCCGTCAAGAATTGTCAACCCCTGGGTAACTCCTGGCTCTAGGAATATGCCAACTGTCAGGTCCTTCTTGCCTGGAACTTTTTTTTAAAAAAGGAACTCTGTATGTAAAATTCTATTTTGCAATTATTCACAAATTATTTATTTTATTCTGCACTCATAATTATGAGAAAATGGTTTTCCTTAAAGGCGCCTTTAATACCATATATCAGGAAATTGACAAATGAACAAACACAAGTTACTTTTCAAAAATATTTCCCACTAATCGATAATTTGAGGCCATTTTTCATTCATTCATTTATATCTTATTCACTTATTTGACAAATACTTATTAAACATCTTCTATGTGCCAAGTGCTGTACTAAGACTTGAGAAAACAAAATGCAAAGATCGAAATGGATATTGCCCTAGCCTTCATAGAACTTAAAGTACATGAGATGGTTTATTTTAATGGGTGTTGTGCATGCACTTAGTGATTTAAAATCAGAATCAGTGTAATGTTGGAGGGGAAAACTAACAACTTATGTATACCTCCTATTTTATGCATATGTTATCTCATTTTGCACCTTTCACTCTAGTACACCATCTTGTGTCATGAAAGCCTAGAACAAACATATTTACCTCTTTTAAACAATTGTTTTTAAAGTTTATCTGGTTGGGAATTGTCAGTGTATTTCCTAACTATAGTTTCTATCCATATACTTATTCAACAACAAACATTTGTTGAAAGACTATCAAGTGTCACATATGCTCTAGATGTAGTGAATGGAGCAATAAATAAGATGGACATTATTCCTGCTGTCATGAAGATATCTGCATAGCCATAACAATTATACATTAGAACTAGGAATTTTACTGTTCTAGTATTAATTAAAACTAATTCATCTTCTTAGTGAAGAAGAGATATTATTTTTTCCTGTGGATACTGGATTCTTATATCTATATTCCAGAAATCAATGAACCTGTTCTCAGCACAGGAGAGTAAGTGTGTGAGTAAGTGGAGGCAGCAGTCGTCTTCCGCATTGAGGTTTCCAAAAGAATGCAGACTGGAGGTCTGACGCTCAAGATGAAATGTGTATTCCCTACTCCTCTACCCACTTCATAATAAAGGTATATCAAAACAGGAGACAGGATTTACAGAAATAAATGGACATTTGCCCACTCTCTTCTCTAAATGTTGAAAAGTGATGTTTGTTAAAATGGCTTTTTTTAGATAATAGTAATCATAATTTTGACATTCAAAACAATGTTTGGTGGGTTGTCAGATAACTACTCATTTACTTCTCTTGAGGCTCTCTCTCTCTCTGTTTGTGTTTCTCTCATTTGATCACTAAGAGAATGCAAGAAACTTCTCCTAGAATCCAGAGAGGTAATCAAGCATCCTATAGTATAAATTGCTTAGCGATAGGTGGCGAAGAAAATTTCTCGCAAGGATATTGCCATAAACTTTCCTTTCAAAATTCAGCTAAAATGCTGGTAGACAATTTTCTTTACAGGCAGAGCATGATGGGCCTGCAGGTTTTATGGTTTTCTGAAATCATATGGATTTTCATTGTCTCTCAGGCCAAGACTTCAGAAAACTTTGCTCCTATTTCATCTCAAAACTTGAGCTTGCAAACTCAATACAGCTAAATATAAATGTAAATGTGGATGGAACTTTTACCCCTTAACAAAAAGTACTTTTCATTTGCTTTCTCTTCATAGCTGCCAAGATGAGTAGATAGATACATTGCGGCTTGTGATTTTTTAGATTTTGTTGCAAATGTTGGAGCAAGAGGTTGATTGATTGGTATAAACATGTAGCAATGGCAACAGCTGCTTTAAAAAAAATCATAAAACGGAATGAAATGATTTAAAATAAACAGTAGTTACATTTATGACATACATACTGCTTGAATATTTTTAATTTTCCTTGCCTTTGCTAAAAATGAAACACTGGTACAGATAGCAGTAAAATAACTGCATTCTAAATTCAAGTGTTCATGCCTCAGAAGTGTGAGCCTTCTTTCAGATCTTTTAAAAAATTTTATTTCAGTGTCTTTGTCTATTGAATTAGGCTTAATTTTCCAGTAAATGGGACAATATTTATTTGCATTTTGAAAATGCAGCAAGTTTACAGCAAGTTGTAAGACATGTCTTAATCTTGACCTTTATAAAGTAGATAATATCAGTGAAAAAATTATTACTAAGTATTTAAATTTTATAATTAACTACCTCTTATTTTCATCAGTCAATAATGTAATAAGTCATAGAACAGCTGTCATCTGAAGTGGTATTTTGGTTTTACAAAAATTTTCTAACTTTTAAGGATGGATCTTTGAGTGATCTTCCTTTAAGTATGGAAACCTTGTTCCCAGGGGCAGTTGGGTTTAAATAGTCTGATATATAACAGGAATTTGCTTTTTCTACTTTGGGATTGGTAAAAAGAACAATAGTCTTTCACGTCTTTTTTAAATGAGTGTTTTCCGGTTGTCTTGTTGACAAAATGAAAGACTGTCAAATCAAGATGGATATTAGAGATCAGGTGGTCCCAACCTCCATTGTTCTGTTGTGAGTCTTATTGACCAGAGATATTGAAGGACTTTCCTAAACTCTAAGAACCTAAAGAAAACAAGGGAAAGAGCCAGAATTAAAATCCAAATTCCAGTAGTCTTTTTACATTTTTAAAACTGTCTTCTCAGGGTAGGACATCAACCAAAAGGTGTTTCCTCTTCCTAAGATTTTACTCACACAAAGACATTTGTGGCCTTTTGCACTCAGGAAAAATAAAACCAAGTCTTTAATTTTAGATCTTAATTACCCCTTTCATTTCTCATCTTTTCCTGGGAAACAAGTTGAATTGTTACTTCTGTATTGCTGACAAAGAAATTGAGGTACTAAAAAAAGAGGTAAGAAGCACAATAAGACCTTTCAAGTTCTGATTGAGGGAAAGGTTTTCTTTTAAAAGGACTTTTGTAAATCTCTTGTTTGCAACTCAGAATTAATTTCCCATAAAAAGTCAAGTTATGCATAATGGTTGAGTTTCTCAGGGAAACATCCAGAATACCTATTTAATATACATTTTACCCAGAACATAGCTCTGAATGTAGATTGATGTGGAATATATAGTCATCTGTAATGACATTTCTATGGGGAAAATGGATTCAGAATTTCATCATGGAAAATGCAGGGTTGCACAGAATATTGTTTACATGACTGAAATGAGATACAATACAATCGTTGTTATAATACTTGGCATAAATTATATGGACTTCCCAGGTGGTGGTAGTGGTAAAGAACTCGCCTGCCATTTCAAGAAACATAAGAGATGCAGGTTCAATCCCTGGGATGGGAAGAAACCCTGGAGAAAGGCATGGCCACCTGCTCCAGTGTTCTTGCCTGGAAAATCCCATGGACAGAGGAGCCTGGCAGGCTATAGTCCATAGGGTCTCCAAGAGTCAAACACGACTGAAGTGACTGAACACACGTAGATTAGGGTATATTGTTTTTTCATTCCCATCCCATTCCTTTTTACATCTTTTTGTCTAAACTTTTGTCAGGGAAAAAAAAAAGTTGACCTTTATCAGGTATCTTGGTTTGGTCCTGCCTCCAAACACACTGAGAGCAAAATGGAAGGAATGGGTGTTTCAGGTTACGGTAGAAGGAGCTGATTTCACATGTTTTTTAAAGAGTCAGGAAGGGGTCTACCCAGATTTTTAAAAGTGTTGAAGGTTATATACATTTTGGTGGGCTCTCTTCAAAATTTTTTTGAATTCATAAATATAAAATTAGGATAAAAGTGAATATTTATTTAATATGAAAACAAAAATAAACCAAGTTAAAGATTTTCGAAAGAGGAGAAATACCACAAAAATCCAATGTTATCAAAATCCAACATTTTAATTAATTCTCTATTGCAACTTTACAATACTCCTTTTTGTCTACATGTAAATATATATACATGCATACATATATATATATTTGCTGTGTTCTTTTTAGCACTTTATATAAAAATGACTTTATAGTAGCACTTCTACATCAAGAATAGAAAAATCTTTCCTCTATCATGAGTGATTAAAATTTTTTTATTAATATTGAGGATCTATAAACATATATGACCTCATAAGTTTGTGATCGCAAACATAGAATTCCATGCATTGTATTTAATGTGATTCCCATAATAATGTGTTATTCATTTATGCTTATATATGATGCATTGTTAAATATATTATTCATAGATGGAACATACAGTTTGACTAGGTGTTAATGAGAAATGAATCTTGTGCTTATAATTTTACATATGTGATGACTGGAAGAATTTTCCATAAACTGGTTTCTAACACATTATCTTTTAGATCTTTATTCCCTGCTTATCACTTGGTTCCGGTGCAAGGCACTGGGGGAAATATTCATATAGCAATCTGTCAAAGCACAGAGAAATCAATAGAGGAGGTAATAGAAATATTCTAGAAATCTTTCCTATACTAGGATGGCTAGCAGCAACTTATCAAGAATGAGAATGACTATGAAACCACAAAAATAATACACTAAATATATACCCAGACTGCCTGCCTACCAGAGTTCCTCTCTTCCACCCTGCCTCCTTGTTTTCTTCCCTCATCCTTCTCCTTTTCCTCTTTCTTTTCTTCTCTCTTATTTACATTTTGAATTTAAGGACTTCAGAAATATAGAATTAGTTTAATCATAATTTTAGTTCATTATGCATCATTATCTTTTGCATATATTATCTTTTTACACTAAGTTTTCTTTTGATTTTTAAATAATATAATAACATAATGAACATTCCAGTGAATATCTAAAATAAATCAACAATTCACACAAACTCTCTTCCTCTACTAGCCCTCAACTTCCCCATAGAGATCATTGCTATTCTAAATTTTGTGTTCATCATTCTCTTGAACATCATTATATATCTAAAGAATACATTGTTAGTTTTACTTGTTATTGAACTTTATAAAAGGTTGTCATACAGTTATAGTCTTTGGGGGCTTTGTTTCATTGTTTTGTATTATTAAAATCACTCTGTGTGATTCCATGTCACAACATTCAATTGTGTTAAATTGCTATATTATAGTTATTAGTCTTCTTCTTTGTGGGAATTTATATTGTTTTCAGTCTCTAATAATTACAATTAGTGTTGCACTGAATATTTTTGACTCATGATGCTCATATGTAAGATACCCTTGTATTTTCCCAGGAGTGAAATTATGGAGCCATAGTCTGCCATTGTTTAGCAGATAAACCTTAATTTGTTTTTGAGACAACTTATAACTATCATATTCTTATCTGTAGTGTAAAAGGAGATCCTCAATCTATTTCTCGTTCAACACAATATTGTTAAACTTCATTTAAGTTGATTAAATAAGGGGGGTTAAAATGATATCTCATCATGATATTGCTTTCCTAATTACAACTGAGATTTTATCTTCATATTGCTCAAAAGGATTTTGTTTTGCCCATGACTTTATTGTTGTCTTTTTAAAATCTTTTTTAAAAGGTATTTATATGAGTTCTTTGTATATTCTTGATACTAACCCTTTGTCAATTGTTATATATTATAATTATTTATATATATAAATATATAATTATAAAATATAAATATTTTCTTTGAGTGTGACTTGGGTTTTTTCATTTCCTTGTAAAATATGTTTTAATTAATATAATTGATTAATATACATTTAATATTCATCTTTTTTCTGATTAGTGACTTTTGTGCCTTGTAAATAAAATTTTATTAAAATGAAGTAAAATATATGAATTTATTTAAATTTTTTAAAAAAGTTTTTTCATGTTTTAAAGTCTCAGTCTATTTGGTACTGATTTTCATTGCTGGAGTGATAAGCTTTTAATTCCATTTCACTGCTATACAGAAAACTGTATTTCCAATTTTTATTTATTGAATCATTTTCTGCCCCTGCCCTTTCCAGTGACTTGTATGATCTCACACTTCATATATGAAACTTGCATAAATTTGAGGTTGGCTTCTGGCTAAGCTATCTTCTATTGGTTAGACTATTCCTGTTCCAAACTATACTGTTTTTATTGTTATAGATTATCACAATTTACAACAACATAATGCAATTAGTACTATAATATTTGAATACAATTGGTATCTGTTAAGCTGCGTTCCTTTGACATTCTTTTTCTGCTGTGTGTTTATGTGTATTTTCTAACCACAGCTACACTAACATGAATACTTTTTAAAATCGAGCTCCTTAATACATTTGCAGTTATGATTTTAACAGAATCCTCATGAATTATAGGGGTAGGTCAGTTAATGTCTCCTATATATAGTAGTTTGGAAAAAGGCCTGAGTCTACTTACTGCCTTAGATGCTGCTGCTGCTGCTGCTGCTAAGTCGCTTCAGTTGTGTTGGACTCTGTGCGACCCCGTAGATGGCAGCCCACCAGGCTCCGCCGTCCCTGGGATTCTCCAGGCAAGAACACTGGAGTGGGTTGCCATTTCCTTCTCCAATGCATGAAAGTGAAAAATGAAAGTGAAGTCGCTCAGTTGTGTCCAACTCAGCGACCCCATGGACTGCAGACAACCAGGCTCCTCCATCCATGGGATTTTCCAGGCAAGAGTACTGGAGTGGGTTGCCATTGCCTTCTCCAACTGCCTTAGATGACAGGTGTTCAAGCTTCATTCAGCTTGCCTTAAAAATAAACTGAATGGCTTGTTCAACTCAAGATTGATGGGTTCCACTCACATATTTTCTGATTCAGTGACTTGGATGAGGCCCAAAGATTGCGTTTCTTTCAAGAATTAACCCTGGCAAGGTTAATTCTGCTGGTTTGGGGACCCTACACTGAGATTGGCTAAACTGAACTAACTTTGCCTGAAAAGCCCTTATGAAACTTTGTATTTATTCCTGTTCTTTCTGGCCATGGTTTCAGTATCTGTTTTTTCATCATGTGGAGGCAACGAGGTGTGTTAAATTCTGCTTCTTTGGGAAGATGGAGAGTCTGCTGAATATTGTCTCCCTAGGAAGATAATTTAAATATTTAAAATAACAGGCCATTTATTGACCTTGCAGCATACTAGCATGTAACACTCCTTGCGGGCTGCAACAGCTTGGGTTTTTACCCTTCAACCATTTCACATCCACTGTTAGAAATTGTATAGAGGGGACTTGAGTTCTATAGGGGAGGCTATGAAAAAGCAAGAGGGAATTCACAGCTCATGTTCTCAGAGGAAAATTGGAAATATCTATTCTAGAATAACTATTCATAGGTGACTATCCATTTATAAAGCAGTTACTTAAGCCAGTTAAAGGTAATTTGGAGATTTAGAGGATATTCCCAGGATTTTGGTACTAGCAGCTTCCTGACCTTATTAGCTATGCGTATAATTTATTTGCTTTGGTTTCAGCAGAGTCTTGCTCTAACTGAACGTTGTGATTAATAAAATCTTCTTCACACTCTAGCTATTAGCTTTGCTATTGTATTTGAAATTGAATGAAGGATATAGAACTTTAACCCCATCAGTGGAATTTCAGATTCATGAATGCAGAGTTCAATCTAGTTTTTAAACCACTGCAGGGAAGTGCACCATGGAGAACTTATTTTTCTTGTAAACTCAGTTGCTCTATTACAATCGTACATAAGAGAGGAAACCATGTTAGCAAAATAAACCCTATTATTCATGGATATGGTAAAAATTAAGTAAATGACACCTGGTGCCAGGTCTTCTGTATGGCAGTGATGATAAAATGATGAGCAGGACTGAGATATTCCTTTCTGGCCTTAAACTTATTTTAACTAATCTTATATCTTAATTATATCTTAATCTTATATCTTAATCTTAATCTTATATTCTTGCAGGGAAGACAAAGTAAGTATCCATACTTACCAATAAAACACTGTATAGTAAGTAAAATGGTAAAAGTGTTCCAGGTTTGGCTGATGGGTCAAATGGGATCTAGCAGTGAAGAGATCCAGAAATGCTTGCCATCATGAGGAATGTGACACCACACACACACACACACACACACAACCTCAGATAAACAAATTGCTACCCCTTTTCATACAACCTTTCTTTCGCTTTTTTGCTTTGTGTGGGCTACACCCCACAAGCCCTGTACTTGCCCAGCCCCAGCACTGAAGAAAGAGCCTGGAGTCAGCAACAGAAACATTGTTAAAGTCAAACGCTCTGGGACACAAACTCACTCAGAAGGACAGTGTGGATAGTGGAGTGCAGTTTATCACACGGGCAGTCTGAGGCAGAGTTTCCTCTTTAGCCAGGGACCCTGACCGACTTTTGTGAAAACCTTATATATCTTAAGTGTACGTGCTCAAGCCACATCCCCAAATTCCTTAAACCTAGCCTGGAAAATGTTAAAGGGAGATACAATCAGGTTACAGCCATGATTCATAATCAGAAAGGTCAGCTGG
Source organism: Giraffa tippelskirchi (assembly GCF_054371585.1). Taxonomy (NCBI): domain Eukaryota; kingdom Metazoa; phylum Chordata; class Mammalia; order Artiodactyla; family Giraffidae; genus Giraffa; species Giraffa tippelskirchi. The sequence continues at coordinate 186,282,350 of NC_137276.1, read as the reverse complement.
TTATACACTGTAACCTACACCAATGGGTGCCATAAAGATTACAAAGGTGATTGAATACGTAGGGGATTATTACATTCTTTCTGGCGAAGGGAAATCTTGGTATGGAATCTGGTGTCTATCAGTCTGGGAGGCCTGTTCGACCATAGGTATGTGATCTCCATGGCTACCAGGCACATAGTCCAAACTTCACTGGGAATATAAGATGTAGTTTTCTTCTTTTTCAAGTTGGAGTCATCTTGGCCTATTCCTTTCCTCCTTCAACATTAGTGGTTTAATAGATAGAAGATTTTTACATGTCTGAGGCAAAAGGGTCCTGGAGAGACACCCCACCATGAATGGCTGATAGCAGGAAGGAAGCACAGCAGCAGTCTTTGCTGGGAAAAGTGGGGTGGAATAAGGAGACTACCTAGCCTACCAGTTATTGGGGGAACTGACTTCAGATTGGCTCATCCATTACCCAGGAAACCAGCAAAGGGGCACTTCCCTCTTTGCCCCTGGGCTCCGTACCTTCAAGGAGCAGAGGCCCTCCCTTTGTTAACTATCCTAAGTGAGCCACTCTAAAGATTAGAACAATGACTGGCAGGTCGGGGGTGGGGGATGTGAACAAGCTTGCAGGCATTTACTGATTAGGCTTTATGATTAAAAGGGAAGTTCAATCATCTGAGTAAGCTGTATGTGAGGCAGGGGCTGGTGGAGCTGAGGATGTGCAGAGAGCAAGAAAAGAGCCATTGCAAATGGCCTGAATATGCATGTTCAAAGCTGCCAAACTTTTATAATCAATCAACATTCAAGAGTAAGTGTATTGTATGGAATTCTGTCTTAAAGGGCAAGCAAAGGAGACTTACATCCCTCAGGAATAGTTAGTATTCCCATAAAGAAGAGCAGGAACAGTCTCTCAGTTTAGATAGCAGGAGCTAGGTAATCATCAACCAGCTAAAATAGAAATGGAAATTCAGAAAGACTTAATGGCCTTCTAAAGTGGAGCATTTGGCAAAGCTTGTCCAAGAGCAAGTAGGTTTTAGAGTATTGAACCCCCTCACTTTTTCGTTTTTTTTTTTTAATCAATTTTATCTGCAGCCTGAATTTCACAGCAGTGATCAACTATTGTAAACCAGAGAAATGCATCTTTGGCAGAATTACTTGCAAAAATAACAGGGGAATAGCAGGAGACCTGCCATAAGCACTCTAGGGGGCTGAAATGCAAAGCTTCCAGCACTTGTAAGATAATGGGATAAAATTCCCCTTGACCACCTGTTGTGCAAAATAAGGTCCCTTGTGGGATAACATCCCATAGCCTACCCTTGTTTACCAGCCTCTTCCCACCTTGCCTTTTGACTTCCCACCTTGCCTTTTGACTTCATTTTTTGTTGTTGTTGCTCAGAAATAAAATGCAAATGCCTTTGTCTTGCAATAATTAATATGCTTCTATTTTTAAATGAACATCTGCAATTTCAGGAAGTATTCATAAAACTTGTCTTTTACTTGATCCAGCATCGTCAACTCTGATACTGTCATCTTCTTTCAAGTCCCTTGTCAAAGAGGTGCCTGAATGACTGACACTGATAAAGTGAAAGAGTGTTTTAGAAGGGTAGCAAAAGAAGACATGCAAATCTCTCCTGTAACATCAACACATTTCATCATGCTTGTAGACTTCATAAAACAGATTTGGTAAGGAGGGTTGCAGGCATACACTGTATGAGAGGAAAGGATGGCAGAATGTCTGAGAACTGAAGGGTTCTGATGATGAACTGAGAATTCTTGAGTTAATCAGATATTAATGTTAAATCTGTGTAGGTATGGGGGTATAAGGATCATATCTGTCTCTTCATATTTAGTATATCTTCAGTGCTCTAAAAATGTTTAGTGTTATTATTTATAACATTATTCTGAAAGTCAGCATTTCAGAGACAAATACAAAACTGTTGTATGGCCCTTGGGGTATCAATCTAACAAATCACTAACAAGTAAGAAAAATGCCTATACACACATCTTTAGATATTAAAGCTGAAAAATAAACCTGTGTACCCAGGTAGAAACAGGCTCCAGTGGGAAAAAATGATGTGGGGGATAAATATTGGTTTCCTAAAAGTTAGTTCATTTTTCATTACATAATTGTTCCACTTATCTTTCTTTCCACTATCTGAAAATCAAATGTATATATATATTTTTTTTCTGTGAGCATTTCAGACACAACTTAGTGTCTGAACATGCATGCACACATTCTGGGATGGGTTTAGTTGCAAATGAATTTCATAATCTTACACTGGAGGTGTTCCTTTGTACTAAAGCTGAAAAATTGTGCCTTGTAGTTGATAAGAATTTTTCAAGGTATAGTAAATTAGTGCTTTGGCTCTCTGCTCCTGAGGAGCAACAACTGGATCTTGACTGGCTAGCTGTCAGGAGTGCAAGAAATTTTGCGAGACTGAGTTTTCTGCTAAGTCATGTTAGACTCTTTTGTGACCCCATGGACAATAGCTTTTATTAGGCTCCTCTGTCCATGGGATTTCCCAGGCAAGAATACTGGAGTGGGTTGTCATTTCCTTCTTCAGGGCATCTTCCTGACCTAGGGATCAAACCCTGGGGTCCTGCATTGGCAGGTGAATTCTTTACCATTGAGTCACCAGGGAAGACCCACTGATTGATTTAGTACTAGGCAGTTAGAGACAGGAACAAACTTTTCTCAACCTAGTGTTAATAAGGTCTCATGATGCTGATTCACTAGGTTCATAACTAACCCCAGGGTATTTATTAATACTACATCGGTACAAAGGTCTAAGACATGGGATTATAAATCTTTTTGACTCTTCAGATCAAATTGGCCAAAATCCTACCATTACAGTCCCTCTACACCCTGAACCTAGTATTTTCTCAGTGAGAGAACCATGAAGAGATTGAAATAGAACTTAAATCTAGACTCTCTCCTGAATGGACATGGACGCACTGAGAACTGAGGCTGAAAGGGAGTATCTAGATTCATCTTCTAATTTTTAAATTTTTAGACCATGCAATCTATTGATATAATCTATTAGAATCAAAATATTTGATGTGAATAAAACAACATTCTTAGATGATAAACTCTGAATTGAAACATACCATCAAATATTTTGGAACTGAATACTCAGCTATTGACCCTGTTAGAGAATTGATCCTGAGACTGAATTTAAGACTGAAGTTTTAAACCTATGCTCAAGGCTAAGCACGTAACAGTGATATAATATAAATTTGTTTGAGCAAATGATGTATAAAGTTGAATAACTTTTTAATGCAAATTTCTCCATAGCATCTCATTTATCCTAACCTCTGCTATACAACTCTTCACAACATAAAATATAAAAAGCAACAACCCAAAGCTATTACATGTCTTTGATTAGATATTATTCCTCCTGCTTTCTTTTTCTAATATTTGAAGTAATTCTGAGCTACATCAATCTGAGTTTCTTTTCTGATGAATATATGTATTTATACATACCATTTGTTCTTTTTTATTGGAACATATTTGACATACAATTTTATGTCAGTTTCAGGTGTACTACACAGTGATTTGATATTTGTGATACAATCACAATGGCATCCCACTCCAGTACTCTTGCCTGGAAAATCCCATGGATGGAGGAGCCTGGTAGGCTGCAGTCCATGGGGTCGCTAGGAGTCGGAGACGACTGAGCAACTTCACTTTCACTTTTCACTTTCATGCACTGGAGAAGGAAATGGCAACCCACTCCAGTATTCTTGCCTGGAGAATCCCAGGGACGGGGGAGTCTGGTGGGCTGCCGTCTATGGGGTCGCACAGAGTTGGACATGACTGAAGCGAGTTAGCAGCAGCAGCACTATGATAAGTCTAGGAACCATATGTCTCATACCAGGTTATTACAATATTATTAATATAGACCATATTCCTTATGCCATTTGTTACATCCCCATGATTTGTTTATTGTATAACTGAAAGTTTGTACTTCCTAATTCCCTTCACCTATTTTGCTCACTCCCCCACTATCCTCCTTTCTGGCAAGCCCTATTCTCTGTATCTATGAGTCTGTTTTAATTTTGTTTTATATTTAAATTCCACATATAAGTGAGATCATAGGGCATTTGTCTTTCTCTGTCTGACTTATTTCACTTAGCAACATATACCCTGTAGATCAGGGGTCCCCAGCCCCCAGGCCACAGACTGGTATTGGTCTGCTGTCTATTCAGAATCTGGCCACAGAGCAGGAGGTGAGCAGCCGAAGAGTGAGCAAAGGTTCTTTTTCTGCTCCCCATTGAGCCCCATCACTTGCATTAACACCTGAACCATCCCATTTACTCACATTACTTCCTGAACCATCAGTCACATTCCTGCCTGAAACATCTCCCCTCCCTCATCCATGAAAAAATTGTCTTCCACAAAACTGGTCCCTGTTGCCAAAAACGTTGGGGACTGCTGCTCTAGATCCATCCGTGTTGTCACAAATGGATAGATTTCATTTCTAATGACTAAATCATATTCTATTGTATGTATATATGTATGTGTATATATATATGTATGTAACATCTTCATTATGCATTCATCTATTGATAGACACTCAGATTGCTTCCATATTTCCATATCCTGGCTGTTGTAAATAATGATGTAATATACATTGGAGTTTATATGTATTTTCAAATTAGTGTTTTACCTTTTTTTACGTAAATACCCAGAAGTGAAATTGCTGGATCATATGGTAGTTCTAGCTTTAATTTTTAAGGAAATGCTACACTGTTTTCCATAGTGACTGCACTAATTTACAACCCACCAATAGTGCATGAGGGCTCCCTTTTCTCCACTTGTTATTTGTTGTCTTTCTGATGATAACCATCCTTATGGCTCACACAGTAAAGAATCTGCCTGCAATGCGTGAGGCCCAGGTTCGATCTCTGGGTTAGGAAAATCTCTTGGAGAAGGAAATTTCAATCCACTTCAGTATTCTTGCCTAGAGAATTCCATGGACAGAGAAGCCTGATGGGCTACAGTCCATGGGTTTGCAAAGAGTCAGACATGACTGAGCAACTATACTTTCACTTTCATCCTAGCATGTGTGAGATAATATCTCATTGTGGTTTTGATTTGCATTTCCCCAATGATAAGTGACATTAAACATCTTTTTCACATGCCTGTTTGCCATCTGTGTGTCTTCTTTGGGAAAATGTTTATTCAGATCCTCTGTTCATTTTGTAACTGTTCTTTGATGTTGAGGTATATGAGTATATTTAGTATATTTTGGATATTAATCCCTTATCATATCAGTTCAGTTCAGTCGCTCAGTTGTGTCTGACTCTTTGTGACCCCATGAACCGCAGCAGGCCAGGCCTCCCTGTCCATCACCAACTCCTGGAGTCCGTCCAAACCCATGTCCATTGAGTTGGTGATGCCATCCAACCATCTCATCCTCTGTCGTCCCCTTCTCTTCCTGCCCCCAATCCTACCCAGCATTAGGGTCTTTTCCAATGAGTCAACTATTTGTGGCCAAAGTATTGGAGTTTCAGCTTCAACATCAGTCCTTCCAATGAACACCCAGGATTGATTTCCTTTAGGATGGATTGAGTGGATCTCCTTGCAGTCCAAGGGACTCTCAAGAGTCTTCTCCAACACCACAGTTCAAAAGCATCAATTCTTCAGCGCTCAGCTTTCTTTATAGTCCAACTCTCACATCCATACATGACCACTGGAAAAACCATAGCTTTGACTAGATGGACCTTTGTTGGCAAAGTAATGTCTCTGATTTTTAATATGCTATCTAGGTTGGTCATAACTTTCCTTCCAAGGAGTAAGTGTCTTTTAATTTCATGGCTGCAATCACCATCTGCAGTGATTTTGGAGCCCAGAAAAGTCAAGTCAGCCACTGTTTCCACTGTTTCCCCATCTATTTGCCATGAAGTGATGGGACCGGATGCCATGATCTTAGTTTTCTGAATGTTGAGCTTTAAGCCAACTTTTTCACTCTCCTCTTTCACTTTCATCAAGAGGCCCTTTAGTTCTTCTTCACTTTCTGCCATAAAGATGGTGTCATCTGCATATCTGGGGTTATCGATATTTCTCCCAGCAATCTTGATTCCAGCTTGTGTTTCTTCCAGCCCAGCATTTCTCATGATGTACTCTGCATATAAGTTAAATAAGCAGGGTGACAATATACAGTCTTGATGTACTCCTTTTCCTATTTGGAACCAGTCTGTTGTTCCGTGTCCAGTTCTAACTGTTGCTTCCTGACCTGCATACAGGTTTCTCAAGAGGCAGGGAAGGTGGTCTGGTATTCCCATCTCTTTCAGAATTTTCCAGTTTATTGTGATCCACACAGTCAAAGGCTTTATCATATATGTCATTGCAAATATCTTCTTGTTTTCCATATGCTACTTTTTCATTGTGTTGATAGTCTCCATCACAGTGCAAAAGCTTTTTAGCTTGATGTAGGCCCATTTGTTTTTTCTTGTTTTCCTTAACCTTGCCTGAGGAGACATATCCCACAAAATATCACTAAGACTGATGTTCAAAGCGCGTACTGCCTAGATTTTATTCTTGGAATTTTATGGTTTCAGGTCTTGCATTTAAGTCTTTAATCCATTTTGAGTTTACTTTTGTATATGGTGTGAAAAAGTAATTCACATTTATTTTTTGCATTTAGCTGTCCAGTTTTTGCAACACCACTTGTTGAAGAGTATATATTTTCTGCATTGTATATTCTTGACTTCTTTGTCATGGATTAATTGACCATATAAACGGAGGATCATTTCTGGGCTTTCTATTCTGTTTCGTTGATCTATGTGTCTGTTTTTGTGCCAATCCCATAGTATTTTGATACTGTAGCTTTGTTGTATAGTTTGAAATTGAGAATGTGATACCTCCAGATTTATTTTTCTTTCACAAGATCATTTTGGTTATTTGAAGTCTTTGTATTTTCAAGCAAATTTTAGAATCATTTGTTCTTTTCTGTGAAAAATCTCGTTGGTATTATAATTGAGATCACATTGAATCTGTAGATTATCTTGGGTAATATGGTCATTTTTAACAATGTTACTTTGTCCAATCCATGTGTATAGCTTTCCATTTTTGTGTCATTTAAAATTTTTTTATCAGTGCCTTTTATTTTTCCAAATACAAGTCTTTTACCTCCTTGGTTAGCTTTATTTCTCAGTATTTTATTCTTTTTGATGCAATGGTAAATGGGATTGTTTTCTCAGTTTCTCTTTCAGATAGTTAATCGCTAATGTATAGAAATGCAATAGATTTCTGTATATTAATTTTTTATCCTTCAACTTTATTGAATAAATTTATTTATTTTTTTCTGATAGCTTTCTGTAGTGTCTTTGGAATTTTCTGCATATACTATGATGTCATCCGTGAACAGTGATAGTTATACTTCTTTTCCAATTTGGGTTTCTTGTCTTTCTTTTTCTTTTCTGATTTCTATAGTTAGGACTTCTAAGATTTTGTTGAATAAAAATAGTGATAGTAGGTATCCTGGTCTTGTTCCTAATCTTAGAGGAAATACTTTTGTCCTTTCACTGTTGAATATGATGTTGCCCTTAGGTTTGGCATAGACAGTAAGTCCCCTACATATAAACACATTCTGTCCTGAGAGTGAGTTCATAAGTCCAATTTGTTTGTAAATCCAACAAAATTAGCCTAGGTAGCCAACTAACGCAATCAGCCATATAGTACTGGTTGGTGGTGGACAGAGAGGCCTGGCGTGCTGTGATTCATGGGGTCGCAAAGAGTCGGACACGACTGAGCCACTGAACTGAACTGAACTATACAGTAAGAGGTTTAAAATATTTTTCACACAAATAATATGTATGTAAAAAACAAACAAAAAATAAAGAAAACATTTTAAATCTTACAGTACAGTACCTCATAAAGTACGATAGTACAGTTCAACAGCTGGCATGTATAGACTAACGCACAAGTTTGCAACTTTGAAAGCTCACAATTTGAAGATTCACATGTAGGGGACTTAACTGTATTTTGTTTCTGTTTTCATTTTTCTTTAGATGTTCTTAAATTTCCTCTTTGATTTCTTTAGTGAACATCGGTTGCTTTAGTTGTATATTGTTCAGCTTCCAAGTATTTGTATTTTTGCAGTTTTTTCCCCTGTAGTTGATTTCTAGTCTCATAGTGCTATAGTCAGAAAAGGTACTTGATATGATTTCTATCTTAAATTTATTGAGATTTATTTTGTGGCCTAGCATGTGATCTATCCTGGAGAATGTTCCATGAGCACTTCAAAAGAATATGTAATCTGTTGCTTTTGGATGAAGTGTTCTCTGTGTGTGTGTGTGTGTGTGTGTGTGTGTGTGTGTGTATACAATCAATTTGGAGTAAGGTGTAATTTAAAGCCAGTGTTTCCTTACTGGTTTTCTGTCTAGATGTCTGGATTTTCTGTCTGTTTGTGTAAGTGAGATGTTTAAGACCCCTATTATTTTTGTGTTACTGTCAATTTCTCCCTATACGTTTTTTAATATATACTCTATATTTTGGTGCTCCTATGTGGGGTGCCTATATATTTGCAGCTTCTTGTTGGGTTGGTTGATTCTTTTATCATTGTATAGTATTCTTCTTTGTCTCTTATTATAGTCCTTCTTTTAAAGTCTATATTGTCTGATATAATTATTGCAACCTCAGTTTTTATTTCCATTTGCATGGAATATCTTGTCCATCTCTTCACTTCCAGTCTGTGTATGTCTTTAGATCTGAGGTGAGTTTCTTGTAGCCTGTTCCCTCTGCCTGGCAAAGCACGGTAAAGCATCTGCCCTGCAATATGGGAGTCCAGGTTTCAATCCCTGGGTCAGGAAGATCCTCTGGAGAAGGAAAACAAAACCTACTCCAGTACCCTTGCCTGGAAAATCCCATGGACAGAGGAACCTGGTATGCTACAGTCCATGGGGTCGCAAAGATTCAGACATGACTGAGCAACTTCACTTTCACTTTCTTATAGGCTGTCCTATATGGGTCTTGTTTTTGTATCAGTTCAGCTATTCCTTCTTTTGAATGGAGAATTAATCCATTTACATTTAAAGTAGTTATCATATATATACTTATTGCCATTTATTAACTGTTTTCTACTTTTTGTAGTTCTTTTTTTTTTGTTGTTCCTTTCTTCTTCATTTGCTCTCTTCTCTTATGATTTAATAACTATCTTTTGTCTTTTGTGTTGTGTTTCCATTTCTTTCTCATTTTTCTGTTTGCATCCAGGATAGGTTTTTGGTTTGTGGTTACCATGAGGTTTATATATAGCAACCTGTATAAATATGTGATTATTTTAAATTGATAATCTCTTAAATTAAAGTATTCTAACAACTTTGCATGTTTACTATGCTATGCTATGCTAAGTCGCTTCAGTCGTGTCCGGCTCTGTGCGACCCCATAGACGGCAGCTCACCAGGCTCTGCCGTCCCTAGGATTCTCCAGGCAAGAATACTGGAGTGGGTTGCCATTTCTTTCTCCAGTGCATGAAAGGGAAAAATGAAAGTGAAGTCGCTCAGTCGTGTCCGACTCTTAGCGACCCCATGGACTGTAGCCCACCAGGCTCCTCTGTCCATGGGATTTTCCAGGCAAGAGTACTGGAGTGGGGTGCCATTGCCTTCTCCGGCATGTTTACTACCCTTCTTGTATTTAATATTTTTGATATCATATTTCACATTTTTTTTCTATGTATAATTTAACTACTGTTGTTTGGATATAGATGATATTATTAATTTTGTCTTTTAACTTTCCTACTAGCTTTATAAGTGGTTGTTTTTCTACCTTTACTATGTTTGCCTTTACCAGTGAGATTTTTCCTTCTGTAGTTTTCTTTTATAATATATTGTGTTCTTTTCTTCTCCACTTAAAAAAGTCCATTTAACACATTTTGTAAAGGCAGTTTAATGGCACCGAACTGTTTTAACCTTTACTTCTCTGTAAAACTCCTGTCTCTCCTTTAATCTAAGATAAATATAGAGTATTCTTGGTTGTAGGTCTTTTTTCCTTTTATCACTTGGAATATATTATGCTATCCCTTCCTGGCCTGCAAAGTTTTTATTGAAAAGTCAGCTGATAGACTCATTCTGAGAGTTTCCTCGTACAAAAGTTATTACTTTTCTTTTGCTCTTTTTAAGATTTTCTTTTTTATCTTCAATTTTTTTTGCCATTTAAATATAATGTGTCTTGGTGTGCTCCACTTTGGGTTTCTCTTGCTTGGAACTCTCTGTGATTCTTGGATTTTGATGTCTGTTTCCTTTCTCAAGTTAGGAATATTTTTAGTGATTATTTCTTTAAGTAAGTTCTCTCTCTTCTACTTCTGGACTCATATAATGGGATTGTTAGCATTGTTGAGATATCCCAGAGGTCTTTTAAACTGTCATTTAAGAAAATCTTTTTCTCTTCATTTTGGATAAACTATTCTGTCTCTTGTTCTGTTCCTCTGTATTATCTAATCTGTTGATTTCTTCTAGTGTTGTATTTTTATTTCAGTTATTGTATTCTTCAGCTCTGTTTGGTTCTTCTTTGTATTTTCTACTCTTTTTTGAAATTCTTACTGTGCTTATCCATTCATCTCTCAAGTTTGTCTAGCCTCTTTATGACCATTACCTTGAACTGTTTAGCATACAAATTATTTTTACTTTGTTTATTTCTTTCTCTGAGGTTATGTCTGTTTCATTCATATGAAACATCTTTGTCTGTCTTCTCATTTTGCATTTCTATTTCTATGCATTAGGTAGGTGTGTTACATTCCCCAATTTTATAAAAGTGACTTCATGGAGGTAACTTTCTATGGCACCCAGCAGCACACTCCCCTCTGCTTACCAGAGTTATATAGTCTAGGGATGCCCTCTATGTGGGTTGTGTGGGTCCTTTCATTGGCAGGTTCAGTTAATGTGCGTGTGCTGGTAAGTGTGGGTGTGCTAGTTATTATGGTTGGTTGTGAAGTCCTGCCTTATGTGATGGTTGCTATTCCACTGGTAAGCATGACAAGGTCTTTAGGTAGCCAGCTGCATGGCCCAGAGGGCTCTTGGGTGGTGCCAGCTGTTTAGTGGGTAAGGCTGTGTCCTGGGGAGGTCATCTTCAGGACTGGGGGAAATTCTAGGACTGGTGCCCACGTAATGAATGAGTAAGTTCTTGGTGCTAATAGACTAGAGAGAGGATTCCAAAATGATGCTTGCCAGCATGAGTTTTCTCCTGGTAGGATCAGTTCAGTTCAGTTCAGTCACTCAGTCGTGTCCGATTCTTTGCAACCCCATGAACTGCAGCATGCCAGGCCTCCCTGTCCATCACCAACTCCTGGAGTCCACCCAAACCCATGTCCATCAAGTCGATGATGCCATCCAACCATCTCATCCTCTGTCATCCCCTTCTCCTCCTGCCCCCAATCCTTCCCAGCATCAGGGTCTTTTCCAATGAGTCAGCTCTTCACATGAGGTGGCCAAAGTATTGGAGTTTCAGCTTCAACATCAGTCCTTCCAATGAACACCCAGGACTGATCTTCTTTAGGATGGACTGGTTGGATCTCCTTGCAGTCCAAGGGACTCTCAAGAGTCTTCTCCAACTCCACAGTTCAAAAGCATCAATTCTTTGGTGCTCAGCTTTCTTTATAGTCCAACTTTCACATCCATACATGACTACTGGAAGAACTATAGCCTTGACTAGACAGACCTTTGTTGGCAAAATAATGTCTCTGCTTTTTAATAAGTTCCCCCAAATGACTGTCACCTGTATCTATGTCCCAGGGGTATTCAAAGTTACCTCCTGCCTCTCTGATGGTCTCTTCAAGATCAGCAAGTGGGTTGAACCCACGCTCTTTTCAAATGAATGCCTCTGCATTGGAACTCAGAGTGTGTGAGATTTCTGTGCATGCCCTTTAAGGAAAGTCTCTGTTTCCTATAACTCTCTGGCTCTCACATTCACTAGCAACGTGGGCCTTCCAAGCCAGATGTTTGGAGGCTCCTGTTCCTGGTGCAGGAGCCAAGGCTGGAGAGGCTTATGTGGGGCTTGCACCCCTCATGCCTTGGAGAGAACTTCTGCAACTGTGATTATCCATCATTTGTGGTGCCAAAAGGTATGGATCTTGACTATCATGTATCTTCACACCTCCTACCAATCTCATTGTATTTGCTTCTTTTTATCTTTAGTTGTGGGAGTCATTTCCAGTATTTTTCAGGTCATTGTCATAGATAGTTACTCTGTGAAGTGTTATAATTTTGGTAAACTCATGTGCTCATGAGAGAAGATGAGCTTAGGGTCTTCCTACTCTGCCATCTTGGCCACACATCTGCCTATACGTATATTTTAAAGCTGTGTTAAACTTCTAAGATAATAAGACTGGAAGCAGTATATCTTGTTTTCATGATATTTAAAATAACCTGCATATCATAATGACACAAACAGTCTTTCTATTCTTTTTTAGGTCTGGGATTTATAGAGTTGCCCAGAGGCTAGTAAATGATGGGTGAATCTCATAAGTGTAATAAATACATGATCACTAAGTAAATAAATAATAGATATATAGTTTTGATATTGGCTTTTATGAGAGATACTATATATAGAAAGAAGAGATACAGGTTAATAGGTTTTAAATTCCTTTATGAAAGGAACCATTTAAATATAATATGTTGCTATTATTCTAGAGGCAAATACTTCCCTATAAGTAAATGGTCTGTCAACATTTCTATTGGAAGCCTTCATTTTAAGGCTGTGTAACTCAACCCTAAATTGTGCTGCCAACTGAAATATGGTATATAAAGTTTCAGTGTCATAGCCATTTTTTTTCTATATTCCAAATCACAAAAGCCCACTTTTTTTCACATGTGGACATTAATCTAAAGCAGAAGTCAGTAATTGCCAATGCTATCAAATTTTATTCTGTCTGAATAAGATGATATTTCCTAAGAAATCAAGGCTGCCAACACTAAGGAGCGTATATAAACAGATTTTTGTGATTCTGCTTGATGTCAGTGTTTTGGTCAAATATAATGTGTAGGTGGATGCTGTAATTCTGGCTTCCAAGTCATTTGGAGAAAAATAATTATGCCTGGAGCACTGGAAAAATTTCGATTTTGAACTAGAGATGTGAAAGTATTAACAATCACGCCTACTGAGATGAACTATCTACTGGTGACATTTAAAACTAGCCTATTCATTTCTATTCTTTATGGGCTAGATGTCTATTTCAGGAATTTATGGCACCCATCTGATCCAAAAGTAGTTATGTTCTTGACAACAAAAAGTGATAAAGAAGCTGTAGAGAGCAATGAAAATTGATGGGGAAAGAGAGTGATAAACAGCAAAATAGACCCATTAAGGGCCAAATGATTGGTAAAGCCTGTGGAAAAGGGACTCAGAGGTAAATTGGAGTGCAGGTTGATCATTTCACAGGTGCAATCAGCCAGTTCTTACCCAGTATTTCTGGTTTATTCAGAATTGAAATCTGAAGGCACCTTATTAGAGTTTGGTTCTGATGTCATTCTGGACTTGTGAGAGGAAAAAAATGACCATGATTCCTGTGTTTATGGAATTTACTATAATAAAATCAGCAAGTTTCAACGTAACTTCACAAAGTATTTTTTTAACCAATATTAGGAAAAATAAAATAAAATAGAAATGTGAAATGTAAGTTGTGATTTGTGAAGTGTGAGTGTGTGATTTCTAATGAGTTCATACTTTTAAAAGGATAGTATACCTTCTATTCAGATATTAGGGGCTCATATTTGGTCAGTTTTCCTTTTCAAGAGAAAATTTAAAGCACATCATTGATGTTTTAGGAGTAAACTTTAAGAATGGTCTTCTCTTTCCTTTCAGCAAACAAAAACAAACACCTCATCATATTTACTTGTTAGTCTCATCACCACTGTAAGGAGGAATTTGATTATGTTTCAGAAGCAGATAGATAGAATGCCTACTAACTTCCTGGGTGTTTGGGGCATAATAATTCATCAATCTATTCATAAATATCTATCCGAAGAAAAAATTCACTTCAGTTCAGTTGCTCAATCGTGTCCTACTCTTTGCGACTCCATGGACTGCAGCACTCCAGGCCTCCCTGTCCATCACCAACTCCCAGAATTTACCCAAACTTAGGTCCATTGAGTCAGTGATGCCAACCAACCATCTCACCCTCTGTCATCCCCTTCTTTTCCTGCCCTCAATATTTCCCAGCATCATGGTCTTTTCAAATGAGTCAGCTCTTGGCATCAGGTGGCCAAAGTATTGGAGTTTCAGCTTCAATATCACTCCTTCCAGTGCACAACCAGGACTGATCTCCTTTAGGATGGACTGGTTGGATCTCCTTGCACTCCAAGGGACTCTCAAGAGTCTTCTCCAACACCACAGTTCAAAAGCATCAATTCTTTGGCGCTCAGCTTTCTTTATAGTCCAACTCTCACATCCATACTTGACCCCGGGAAAAACAATAGCCTTGACTAGATGGACCTTTGTTGGCAAAGTGATGTCTCTGCTTTTTAATATGCTATCTAGGTTGGTCATAACTTTCCTTCCAAGGAGTAAGTGTCTTTTAATTTCATGGCTGCAATCACCATCTGCAGTGATTTTGGAGCTCCCAAAAATAAAGTCTGACACTGTTTCCACTGTTTCCCCATCTATTTGCTATGAAGTGATGGTACCAGATGCCATGATCTTAGTTTTCTGAATGTTGAGCTTTAAGCCAACTTTTTCACTCTCCTCTTTCACTTTCATCAAGAGGCCCTTTTGTTCTTCACTTTCTGCCATAAGGGTGATATCATCTGCATATCTGAGATTATTGATATTTCTCCCAGCAATCTTGATTCCAGCTTGTGCTTCATCCTGCCCAGCGTTTCTCATGATGTACTCTGCATATAAGTTAAAAGAGCAGGGTGACAGTATACAGCTTTGACATACTCCTTTTCCTATTTGGAACCAGTCTGTTGTTCCATGTCCAGTTCTAACTATTGCTTCCTGACCTGCATACAGGTTTCTCAAGAGGCAGGTCAGGTGGTCTGGTATTCCCATCTCTTAGAGAATTTTCCATAGTTTATTGTGATCCACACAGTCAAAGGCTTTGGCATAGTCAATAAAGCAGAAATAGATGTTTTTCTGGAACTCTCTTGCTTTTTTGATGATCCAGTGGATGTTGGCAATTTGATCTCTGGTTCCTCTGCCTTTTCTAAATCCAGCTTGAATATCTGGAATTTCACGATTCACGTATTACTGAAGCCTGGCTTGGAGAATTTTGAGTATTACTTTGCTAGGGTATGAGACGAGTGCAATTGTGCGGTAGTTTGAGCCATCCTTGGCATTGAATTTCTTTGGGATTGGAATGAAAACTGACCTTTTCCAGTCCTGTGGCCACTGCTGAGCTTTCCAAATTTGCTGGTGTATTGAGTGCAGCACTTTCACAGCATCATCTTTCAGGATTTGAAATAGTTCAACTGGAATTCCATCACCTCCACTAGCTTTGTTCGTAGTGATGCTTTCTAATACCCACTTGACTTCACATTCTAGGATGTCTGGCTCTAGGTGAGTGATCACACCATCGTGGTTATCTGGGTCATGAAGGTCTTTTTTGTATAGTTCTTCTGTGTATTCTTGTCACTTCTTCTTAATAGCTTCTGCTTCTGTTAGGTCCATATCATTTCTGTCCTTTATGGAGCCCATCTTTGCATGAAATGTTCCCTTGGTATCTCTAATTTTCTTGAAGAGATCTCTAGTCTTTCTCATTCTATTATTTTCCTCTATTTCTTTGCACTGATCACTGAGGAAGGCTTTCCTATTTATCCTTGCTATTCTTTGGTTCTCTGCATTCAAATAGGTATATCTTTCCTTTTCTCATTTGCTTTTCACTTCTTTTTTCACAGCTATTTGTAAGGCCTCCTCAGACAGCAATTTTGCTTTTTTGCATTTCTTTTTCTTGGGGATGATCTTGACCACTGCCTCCTGTACAATGTCATGAACCTCTATCCATAGTTCATCAGGCACTCTGTCTATCAGATCTAGTCCCTTAAATCTGTTTCTCACTTCTACCTTATAATCATAAGGGATTTAATTTAGGTCATACCTGAATGGTCTAGTAGTTTTCCCTGCTCTTGCTGCCTCTGTTTCTTCAATTTCAGTATTAATTTGGGAATAAGGAGTTCATGATCTGAGCCACAGTTAACTCCAGGTCTTGTTTTTGCTGACTGTATAGAGCTTCTCCATCTTTGGCTGCAAAGGATATAATCAATTTGATTTCGGTGTTGACCATCTGGTTATGTCCATGTGTAGAGTCTTCTCTTGTGTTGTTGGAAGTGAGTGTTTGCTATGTCCAGTGCGTTCTCTTGGCAAAACTCTATTAGCCTTTGCCCTGCTTCATTCTGTACTACAAGGCCAAATTTGCCTGTTACTCCAGGTGTTTCTTGACTTCCTGCTTTTGCATTCCAGTCCCTTATCATGAAAAGGACATCTTTTTTGGGTATTAGTTCTAAAAGGTCTTGTAGGTCTAACAGGTCTTGAAGAAAAAATTCTCATTTAATTAGATGCAGAAGCTTAAGCTCGAAAAGGTAAAAGTTTCCTGTCATGTTCACATAACTTGTATATATCAGAGATGAGTCTAGCTTCAAAGACCATTCTCTTTCTATAAAAGCTAGTTATACACCATGTTATTCAGAAATTGTTAACCTGATATACTATTTTTTGGATTAAAATTTTCCTGAAAAGTTTAAATCTATTGATTTTTATTTCAGCAGTTTATTAGTATCTACTAATAAATACATAGCATTTAAGTATTTACAAAGTACCTTTTGAAATATTATCTCATTTGAAACTCATGACATTTTTTGTTTGTTTGTTTTTCCTTTTTTTTGGGGGGGGACTGTTAATTACTTCCAGGCACAAATATAGTCTTTTCTTTCTATGTAGCACTCCTCTTAACTTACCATGGACTGCTGTGCTTGAAATAGATTCTCAAAGTTTTCTGGATAGATTTACTTGTCATCTGATAGCCTACAGAAAGAAATAGATGGTTATGTAGCTTTTTTTTTGTATCAACAGTGAAGTATCAACTCTCTCTGTTTTATTTTCCTTTAGGATGTGGCTGCTGCTGCTACTGCTGCTAAGTCGCTTCAGTCGTGTCCGGCTCTGTGCGACCCCAGAGACGGCAGCCCACCAGGTTCCGCCGTCCCTGGGATTATCCAGGCAAGAACACTGGAGTGGGTTGCCATTTCCTTCTCCAATGCAGGAAAGTGAAAAGTGAAAGTGAAGCCGCTCAGTCGTGTCCGATTCTTCGCGACCCCATGGACTGCAGCCCACCAGGCTCCTCCGTCCATGGGATATTCCAGGCAAGAGTACTGGAGTGGGGTGCCATTGCGTTCTCCGTGTGGCAGATGCCTGCATTTGTGTTGAGACTTATCTTTGATGCAACTTGCCCATTCCTACAGGATGTTCGTTGTCTATTGGCTTCTCTTTGTACCCTGGTTTCTGGATTGAGCTTGGGTACAAATATAAAACCCCTTTGCTCAGCTGAAGTGATAAGAGCAAAGAAGGGAGTGCCAATGGACACAGCATCCTTTGCCTCGGGATGGAAAGCAGCTTTTGGCAGCTGTGGAGGTTCATGTGGTTTCTGAACCATGAAGTCCTGTACCAGCTCTTTACAAATCTCCTGTCAGGTGGGGAGGTCATAGGAATGGAAAACAGGATGGAGCCAGAAGAAGATGGATGCCGAACATAGCGATTTAGGTCTGGAATCAGGGATCAAACAGTTAATAGCTTTTCCAGCAGGCCTCTGACTCCGGATTAATCGCTTTTCTGAACAGGTCCTTCCTGGCACCTCCTCCCTTAAAGGTATCTCCCAAAGATGGCGTATGTCCTCCTCCGAGTCAGTCAGAAGACTGGGAGTTTAATTACCATCGATTCTATTATGAAGATACACTAGAAATCTACATGTTTGTTTAACCTGTGAAAAGATTTTCTCAGATTCAAGGTATGTTAAAAAATGCTGTTTACCTAATTTTATGTTACTAAACAAGGGAAATTATAACAATATTCAGTAGTTGAATTTCCATTTTACAAACATGCTTGTGCCTTCCTTTTCCTTTCTCTCCAAAATCAAACAGTAAAACAATTTAAAGAATATCCACTACAACTGAAATACTTAATCCCAAAATGGGATTGCTTGAATTGGCACAAATCTCTTTTAATGTTCTATTCTGAAGTAATTTTTAGAAAGTTTTAGCATTTTGTGTTTTATGAATTTTAATTCACAATGGCTACTGAGTATAGGGAAATAAAAAACCTTCCTGTGTAGTCCCCTGATTGTCCAAATCCCTGTAATCTAATAGTCTAGGTGTGACCAGAATAATACCTAGCAAAAGGGACACTCAAGGCATCATGCTAAGACCTGAAACTTTGATGTTAGAATTGGAATGCAAAAGGAATAGTGTCCTGGAGAAAATGGGCAAAGTGTGAGATGAATGGCTCTTTGCTTCCCTATTTTATTCTTTTGTGTTATCATACTGACAGAAGCAACTAAAGAAAGTAAAAGCAATGGTATGAAATTTTATTTTATAATATGTTAAAGAAGACAAGTGCCTTCTGGACTGAAAATGAATGTAATATATACTAAATTTCAGCTGAGAGCAATCTTTCCCCTCATAGACAGTTATAATAAGTTTGTTCTGGAAGCTTATGGGTTTTATAATGGAAATGCTGAACCAAACTTAACAGAGGCATTATGTGAAAGCGTGGATATAATAACAGCTCCGAAACCTCCAGAACAAGAGGACGATGAGATCCTCAGTGAGTAGGAGGGAAAGACTGAGAAGTACACAAAAAATGCATGCCAAAAAAAGAACAAATACGTGTTTTCAGTATTGCAGCCCAACAGTTGGAATTATTTGGGGGGGATGATTTGGGTGGCTGTCTTTACAATGGAGTGAAATTGGTTTCTTATTTTAGCCACTGCATTGGTTCAGCTTCAGTCTGTTCCATTCTAAAAATGCACCAGCATATCAGTCAGCTGCAGGGCACTTGACTCCTTGTGTGTGCCTGCTATGAGATTAGGGTAAGTGGATCAGAACTTGAGAGCACAGATTTTGAAAGTTTACTGTGATAGGTGGTCTGAACAAGCTAAGCAAGGCAAATTATAGCAAGCCTCAATCTCTACCACTTGTCATAGCATTAGCTATATTTTGAATGGATCCACTTGACTTGGGTCTTTTGGGTTATGTTACACTTAACATTTATCCACAGCTATCTTAAACACTTAAATTTTATTGTTGGATTTCCTGCTTATTAAATCATCAAATAAAACAATGATGTGTTAGTAAGGAAGTCAGTTAAAACAGAATATACTAATAAAACTGAAGACTATCAGAATCATCTTTTTCCTTTTAAATCTGTGCAACAACACATGTGTGTAAGCAATCACAGATTAAAGAAGCAATTAGTCTGAACAGGGAAAACATGAAGCTGATGCTTAATACACCAAAAGACTGTGGGCTTGAGAGCCTCCATTTTTGATACAGTTGCCAGCAGAATTGCAAAAATCTGTTCTATCAAAGTCCATCATTCTGATCAGATTAAAAAAGGCAGTTCTGGTAAATTGTATACCTATGTCATAAATCCATATTTTTAGAGATTTATGGACCCTGGAGTTAACTGACATGATGATTTTTATCATCCGTGATTAAAACCTGAATGGCTTTGTTTAGCTTAATGTTGTTCCCAAAGAATTATACTCCTAAAACAACAAAATGTTAAAGATCAGCATTTAGTGCTTTTTTCCATAGACGACTTCTACAGGGCTTTGAAACCTGTTTATGAGCAAGTGATGCTAGGGGGAAAGGGGAAAAAAGTAGGATGACAATTGTATTTACTGAAGTAATGTATGGAATTGTTTGACACAAGCAAATAGAGGAAGAAAATTAAGGCAATTTTCATACCATTGTTTCCTATTGTTCTTTTATCTGCTTCAGTCTTTTGATTTCTCTTCTGCTCCACTGACTCCTCACTCCCCTCATCCCAACTATACACACACACACATGCACATACACACACACACACACATTTAATAGAAATCTGTTAATTAGAGGTGAATAGAAATTAGATTCTACAGGTACATTCTCAGTGCTCATGCTCAATTGCAATTGATGATTCTGAAAGATTTTAAATTTCTGAAGGTGATTCTGAGCAGATAAAGTGAGCAGAATGTGTAGGTTACTTGTTGAATTACTGACAAAATCCACTAATTTAAGGTTTTCTAAGTTATGAAGAAGGAATGTACCAGTACTTCTGAAGCATACTTTCTGCTCACTGGTCATCAGACTTAGGGCAGAAACCATTGATTTAATTTTATAAAATCATCACCCTCCCCATTCAACTGGAGTGACTTTTCAAATATGTTTGGTGGAATCTTTTCTTCAAATACCACTCTATTTTGAAACTGGAAAATATTTTAAAAAATTAGATATTAAAGAATAAATTATCTGAAAATAGCTGAGAAAATTATCAAAGCAGAAAAATAGTGGGGAGAGGCATGCTTTATCAGTTATTAAAATAAATCCTAAAGACATAGCAGTAAAAACAGTGTCTTGTTAGCATTGGAATAGAAAAAATAAGGAGTGAATTGGAATATAGAACCCAGACAAATAAGATATGATAAAAATTCATTTGGTAAATAATAGTTTTGCTTAATCAGTAGCTCCAGCACAATTGGCACTCCTTCAGAAAGAAAATAAATCTGGATTTTCTTCATATAAAAATTAAGCAATGGATGAATTATGTATTGAAATTTAAATATTTAAAAATTATATGGATCTATGTATAACCTAGAAGTTTGCAAAGCTTATATAATAAAGACATAAATCTCTACTGGACAATGCAAAAACAAAAAACAAAAAATAGACATATTTAGCCACATAAATGTTCAAATAGTATTTCTATGGCAAAATACACCATAAACAAAATCTATAATAAATGATTGAGGGAAGTAGTCACAATACATATGAGAAATCAACAAGTTTTGAATAAAATGAGCTCTTACAAATTAATAAGAAAATCAAGAAAAAATATAAAAATGAACAAAGTTCATCATGAATAGATCACAGAAGAATAATTCCAGATAGCCAAGAAACATTCTGACAGAGGTCCAACCTCACTGGTAATAAGAAAAAGCTTAATTTTTTAAAAATGACATACTCCTATGCTTATAAGATTAATAAATATTGTAAGAGATGACATTCTTTGTTGGGTCATAGTATAAAGAGTAGATTCATCCTTTGCAAGTAGAAATGTTATTTATGATAATCTTATAAACAAATCTGGAAAAAGTATTAAAATTGAAAATATAAATACTCTTCAATTCAGCATTGCTTAACCTGGAATTTATTCCACAGAAAAATAAACCACTAAGATATATGATAATTTAAAGTAGCCGTCGCTCAAAAGGAGAATGATTGAATTAAGTATTGTAAATTCACAACATTGAATAATACAGGTAAGAAAAATAGAAGATTTTCTCTGGGACAGTTAACTTGGGAGATTTCCAAGGTGTAGTACTAAACGACAAAAGCAGAAGACAGATAAGCATATGAAAAGTAAGCATAAGATTATGGTCACTGTTAGTAAGAAGAAACTCTTATTATTATGTGTTACGATTCTGAGTTACAAAGGGCATACACCAGGTTGTCAATACTGGCTAGTCAAGTGAGTGGGAAAGAGAGGAGAAAGGCAGAGGTGTAAAAGACAAGGGAAGAAATCAATGGTGTGAATAATGTGTTTGCTATAATCTTGATTGTGGAAATGTTCAACATGCTGGTAGTAATTTCAGAGCAGTGAAATTTCAGGGGATTTATATCTCTTAGTTATAGCTAAAGACCTAAAACTACAAAAAGGATGTCATGCATCATCATAACTCAACATCCACATCCAAGCTACGTAAGAGATTTCCGTATCAGAGAAAGAGAATTTTTCTATCATATTAAAAAGGATTTTCTCATCATTTTTCAGTTGGAGGCTAGGTTCTCCCCAACTCCTCAAGCATGTGTTTGTGTATCAGAAAACCTACAGAAAGCTGGACATGTGTTTCAGGTTATAAGGGACAGTGGCTGTTGTTTAGTCACTCTGTCATGTCCATTTCTTTCTGCAACCCGTGGACTGTAGTCTGCCAGGCTCCTCTGTCCATGGGATTTCCCAGTCTAGAATACTAGAGTGGGATGCCATTTCCTTCTCCAGGGGAATCTTCCCGACCCAGGGATTTAACGCTCATATCCTGTGTTGATAGATGGATTCTTTACCACTGAGCCACCTGGGAAGCCCATAAGGAAAGAAGGGGCTCATAAAATACGTGAAATAATTTGTTGGAGTTGCTCTGGCAGGAAAAGCTGTGATGTGTTGGAAAAGGCTTCAGTAGAGAAAGGACACTGGCATATTTCAGGTGGGCAAAGATGTATATTCCACTTGGACCAGACTGGGGTCATCTTGAGTAGTTTCATGAGGAAGAGGTCCACTTGGATGATTCATTGATCCTCTAAGGAGGGAATACTGAATGGTATGGACTGATAAATTCTGGTATCAAAGCCATTTATAAGTGGCTGTCCAGAAGAGATATTCCCTGTGTCATGGAAGAGTTTCAGTGTCAGGATTCTCCATAAATCATCCAAAGTGCTCCATAAACAAATGAAAAACAAAGTCCTCTGTGAGAGAGGGTAAGCTTTGAACATCTGCCACATCCAGAAGGTACTCATGCCAAATTACAACCATGCTAGTCAAGGAAGAATTCTTCTGCCCCTTATTTCCCTCTTCTTTCTACTAATACCTGATCACTCTTCTCTACCCTCATCTCCTGCAGTTATGTATAAGAGCAACAGAGGGAATAGGGACAAAAGGAAGATGTGGACAAAACCTACTTTCCTTCCTGTTGAAGCCTTCCCAGTATGAGCAAGGAAATTGAAAATTCTAAGTTGAAGGAGATGCTGAAATTGTGTTCATACATTTCAATAGAGACTTTTTTTAATTCTCTGAATGTTGAGATAATGTGTTAATTAATTAAAATGACTAGGAGAGTTACATATCTGCCTGAAACTTCACCCAGATGAAAGGAAAATAAGTCAGGAGAGGAGATTCCAAGAAAAATTAGCTAGAAGGAGTAACAGTACTTTCTGTTTCCACTCCATTGCATCTCTCTCCCTCAGTGAATTAACTACAGGTATCTTTAATTCATGACTAAAGACTTTTAAAACTATCATGTGTTTTTATATAATAAGATACAAAATCTAAACCTGTTTCCTTTGTAAAAATTAGAGAATTATATTCAGAATTTCAAAATACAAAACAAAATGGAAAACACTGGAGTTGCTCTGATTTAAGACTTCATTCATGGTTTCTCTCCTTCAGCATCTATTCTCACTGGCAGTCCCTCATACCCACTACCACCCCCCATCCAAACATAAAGGTGTCTCCACAGAACCCAGGGTAGCTATGTTCTACCAATTGAACATCCCTGATTTACAGCATGTAGAGTAGGTACTTTCTAAGAAGTAGAATGAAAAGAAAATATCTCTTGAGTGCCTACTATGTTAGCACATTCTTTTTCTTCTTTTGTTTATTTTATATTGGAGTAATAGTTGATTTGTAATTTTGTGTTAGTTTCAGGTGCAAGTATTAACAATTTTTTCATGGTGTAGTTGTGTAGTCACTCAGTCATGTCTGATTCTTTTTGCTTCCCCATGGACTGCCAGGCTCCTTGGTCCATGAGATTTCCTAGGCAAGAATACTGAAGTGGGTTGCCATTTCCTTCTTCAGAGGATTTTCCAAACCCAAGGATCAAACCCATGTCCCCTGCATTGGCAGGTGAATTCTTTACCACTAAGCCACCAGTAGTCCTATATATACATATATCTATTCTTTTTCAGATTCTTTCCCCATATAAGTTATTACAGAGTATTGACTAGAGTTCCCTGTGCTATATAGTAGGTACTTATTGGTTGTCTGTTTTATATATAGTGGTGGGTATATGTTAATGCCTACATCTTAAATCTGCCCCCTCTGCCCTGCTGCCTTGCCCTTTTGGTAGCCATAAGTTTGTTTTAGTGATATGATATTTGTCTTTCTCTAACTTACTTCACTCAGCATGATAATCTCTAGATTCATTCGTGTAGCTGCAAATGGCATTATTTCATTTTTATGGTTGAGTAATATTCCATTGTATTTTGGTCATCTGGTGCGAACAGTTGACTCATTGGAAAAGTCCCTGATTTTGGGAAAGATTGAGGGCAGAAGGAGAAGAGAGTGTCAGAGAATGAGATAGCTAGATGGCATAACCAATGAAATGAACTTGAATTTGGGCAAACTTTGGGAGATGGTGAAGAGCAGGGAGGCCTGGCATACTGCAGTCCATGGGATCACAAAGAGTTGGACATGACTGAGAGACTGAACAATAGCAAATAATGTTCCATTGTATGTATACATGTGTATATATATATGTATATACATATACATACCACATCTTTATCCATTCATCTGTTGATAGACACTGAGGTTGCTTGCATGTCTTAGGTATTGTAAATAGTGTTTCAATGAACATTGGAATTCATGTACTTTTTGAAGTATGATTTTCTCTGGATATATGCCCAGTAGTGGGATTGTTGGATCATATTGTAGTTCTATTTTTAGTTTTTTTAAGAAACCTCCACCAATTTACATTCCCACCTACAGTGTAAAAGGTTTCCCTATACTGTTTACTGTCTGTAGACTTTCTGATGATGGCCATTCTTACTGATGTGAGGTGATACCTCATAGTAATTTTGATATGCATTTCTCTAATAATTAGTGATGTTAAAAATATTTTCATGTGGTTTTTGACCATCCATATGCTTTCTTTGGAGAAATGCTTATTTAGATCTTCAGGCCATTTTTGAATTGGGTTTTTTGTTTTTTTGATATTGAACTGCATGAACTGTTTGTATATTTTGGAGATAAATCCCTTGTCAGTCACATCATTTGAAAATATTTTCTTCCACTCTGTGAGCTGTCTTTTTGTTTTGTTTATGCTTTCCTTTGTTGTACAAAAGCTTTAAAATTAATTAGTTCCCATTTATTTATTGTTGTTTTTATTTTCATTACTTTAAGAAGTGGATCCAAAAAGACATGACTATGATTTATGTCCAAGAATGTTCTGCCTATGTTTTTCTCTAAGCTTTTTATAGTATCTGGTCTTACATTTAGGTCTTTAATCCATTTTGAGTTTATTTCTGTGTATGATGTCAGAGGCTTTTGAAGTTTCAGCTCTTTATGTTGTGATACCATGTAGCTTTTAGGGCTAAAATGGAGTTTCCAGAGTTCATAAGAAAATTGATTGCCAGAAACCCACTGCCTTTTGGCCAAGAGGCAGAACATAAAGATTCTTGAAAGAGGACAGAATCATGTATTGAGATCTTCCTCTGCACTAACATCTATTTCTTCCACCTAATAATTTACCCAATACAAAGAGTCACCCTTTAAATGATCTGAGAAGGCAGTGAAATGCTCTGATGAGGTCATGAGGGAAATGAAGAGAATTTGGTTCATTGACTTGTTTTATATCTAAGAATTATTCCTTATATAAGGGTATAATTATATTCTCTTTCCTAAAGCTGTTAAAGGAATGGGTAGAAGAGAAAATAACCCAGTTTAGAACCATGCAAATGAACTCTCAAATAAGAAGGTTAGTTTGAATCACTTGTTCACTCATTTAACCTGTCCATTAACAAAAATTTAGAGTATATAGTACATTCCAGCTACTAGTTGAAGAATAGAAAATATAGTAAAAAACAAAATCAACGAAAGCTGTGCCCACCCCCCTCACCCCACCCCTGATCTTACGATGTAGTAGAATTGAGAACAATAAACAGATAAGATTATATTTTTATAATTAAAAAAAATACATTTTTAAAATAAATGTAAAACAGAGGAAACTGAGCATGATAGACAGGTGATATTTTTATGTAGTGTCATCTGAAATGACAGTCAAAACCCAAATAAATAAGGAAGTAAATCTTGCAGCTCTATGGGGAAAAGCAGAGGAAAGAGTAGGTACGATACCCTTCGGCATACTTGGTATTCTACAGGAATAACAAGAGAGCCAGAGAATAGAGACATGGATGAATTAGTCTGAGAGTGCTAGGAAATACAGTCAGATAGATAGTCTAGGTGGATCTTGCATTATGATGCTACAATGTTGTGGTCCATCTTAAAACTCTAAAGTCTTATATAACATCTTCCAGGAGAGGAGGGTCACTTCCCATGTTATTTTTACCCAAGATTGCCCTTCATTTATTCTCTCTTGATTAGGGAGCTTTGATAATAAATATCTATAAGAACAGACTCTGGAAAGATGAGGATTTGAGAGGGCAAAAATACCTTTGTCCCAGTAGGACAATAGGAGAGCACTCTTGGGACACAAAAGGAAAATAATTTGGAAAAGAAGGATAGAATGGCAATTTACAACTAAAATAGTTCCTTTTCTATTCCTTTGTGAACTGCAGAATTGACGAAGTTCATTGACAGGGAATTACGATTTGGTTAAAACCAAGCCAGTAAAGTAGCATGATTTTATTTGGCCAGCTCATTGCAAGGCAACAATTAAAGGTATTGTCTTCCAAATGCCTGAGAGACTGGTTGGTAATGGTTGAATACAAATGGTTGTTCAATAGGAAAAGATTGTGTCTCTGGGATAAAAATCTCTCAGATTCTCTGTAGTTTTGTTTGTAAGGAGTAGAGGGGCCTGAAGCAGAGCTTTCTATTTCATAACAGGAGAGCCCAGAAAAATGGATATGTTTGGCAAACAGCATATCCCTCAAATACTCGAATGTGAATGTGGTAGGTGGGTCCAACTAATCAAAGTCATTCTGGGATTCTCAGTTTATGGCCACATAGTAACTGTGCACTTAATACTTTACACCAGTATTATACAGCAATAATTTGTAATAGCTAGGCCTTGAAATTTTTCTATCATGTGATGTGGGGGGAGGGGATAATTGTTTTACTCTGATATTGCTGCACTCTTCTTTGGGAGATATTGTACATGGCTTTCTTTATAAACTATATAAATTCAAGCTTCTGTAAGAGTCAAGATGGGGATATTTTTTACTCTGTTATTTGTCATTTTAGTAATTTATTTCTCTCTTGTAAAAGGACTATTTCTTCTGTTTTATTGATTAAATATTACACACACACACACACACACACACACACACACACACACCCCTATATACATACACACACATATATGGACATCATAATCACCTCAAAGAAGCCCATGGTTTACGTGATGGTTCACTCTTAATGTTGTACATTCTCGGGGTTTGGACAATGTATAATGACATATATTCATCATTATGGTGTCACACAGAGTGTCGCCACTGCCCTAAAAGTTTTCTCTTCTTTGCCTGTTCATCTCTCCCCTCAACTCCACTTCCAGCTCCTGATCTTTTTATTATCTCCATAATTTTGCCTTTTCCAGACTATCATAAAGTTGGAGTCATACCATATCTTGCCTTTTCAGATTGGCTTCCTTCACTTTCAGTTCAGTTCAGTTCAGTTCAGTTGCTCAGTCCTGTCTGACTCTGCGACGCCATGGACTGCAGCACTCCGGGTTTCCCTATCCATCATCAACTCCCAGAGTATACTCAAACTCATGTTCATCAAGTCAGTGATGCCATCTAACCATCTCATCCTCTGTCGTCCCCTTCTCCTCCTGCCTTCAATCTTTCCCAGCATCAGGGTCTTTTCAAAGGAGTCAGTTCTTTGTATCAGGTAGCCAAAGTACTGGAATTTCATCTTTAGCATCAGTCCTTCCAATGAATATTCAGGGTTGATTTCCTTCAGGATTGACTGGTTGGATCCCCTTGCAGTCCAAGGGACTCTCAAGAGTCTTCTCCAAAATGGCAGTTCAAAAACATCAATTCTTTGGTGCTCAGCTTTCTTTATAGTCCAACTCTCACACCCATACAAACTGGAAAAACCATAGCTTTGACTAGATGGACATTTGTCAGCAAAGTAATGTCTCTGCTTTTTAGTATGCTGTCTAGGTTGGTCATAGCTTTTCTTCCAAGGAGCAAATGTCTTTTAATTTCATGGCTACAGTCACCATCGGCAGTGATTTTGGAGCCCCCAAAAATAAAGTCTGTCACTGTTTCCACTGTTTCCCCATCTATTTGCCATGAAGTGATGGGACTGGATGCCATGATCTTAGTTTTCTGAATGTTGAGCTTTAAGCCAACTTTTTCACTCTCCTCTTTCACTTTCATCAAGAGGCTCTTTAGTTCTTCTTCACTTTCTGCCATAAGGGTAGTATCATCTGCATATCTGAGATTATTGATATTTCTCCCAACAATCTTGATTCCAGCTTTGCTTCATCCAGCCCAGCATTTCTCATGATGTACTCTGCATATAAGTTAAATGAGCAGGGTGACACTATACAGCCTTGACGTACTCCTTTCCTGATTTACTGCCAGTCTGTTGTTCCATGTCCAGTTCTAAGTGTTGCTTCTTGAGTTGCATACAGGTTTCTCAAGAGGCAGGTCAGGTGGTCTGGTACTCCCATCTCTTGAAGAATTTTCCACAGTTCCCTGTGATCCACATAGTCAAAGGCTTTGGTGTAGTCAATAAATCAGAAGTAGAGTTAACAAGATGTATTTGAGATTCCTCCACGTCTTTTCATGACTTGCTGTTTCATTTATTTTTATCATTAAAAAAATCTCTTTATCTGGATATGCCACCATTTATTCGTTCACCCACTGAAGGACATCTTGTTTGCTTCCAAGTTTTGGCAATAATAAACAAAGCTGCTGCAAACATCCATGTGCAGGTTTTTGTGTGGACATACATTTTTAACTCCACTGGGTGAATATCAAGTAGTGTAATTGGTAGATCATACGGTAAAGACCCTGATGCTGGGAAAGACTGAAGGAAGGAGGAGAAGGGGATGACAGAGGTTGAGATGGTTAAATGGCATCACCGACTCAATGGACATGAGTTTGAGTAAACTCTGGGAGTTGGTGATGGACAGGGAGGCCTGCCGTGCTGCAGTCCATGGGATCACAAAGAGTAGAACACAACTGAGCTACTGAACTAAACTGAACTGAACGGTAAGAGTATGGTTAATTTTGTAAGAAATTGCTAAACTATATTCCAAAATGTTCCAAATTTTTCATTCTCACTTCAGTGAATAAGAGTTCCTCTTGCTCCACATCCTTGCCAGTATTTGGTGATGTCAGTGCTCCAGAGTTTGGCCATTGCAGTAGACGCAAAGCTCAATATTAAACAAAATCATTGGCCTGTGAAATCCCAAAGGATAGGAACTCTTATTCAAAAGTTTTCTTTTATTTATTTGAGGTTTTTTGCATTTCTTTGTATCATGGGTGTTTTCTTATCTTTTATATAGGCTTAGGAGTAATTTTCATTGTAACACCAAATATTTTATGAAACTACTTGAATGAAAGTATAAATATTTAAGTGAAAGAAGATGTAAAAAGAAATGTTTAAAACATTTACACTGTTTTTGTATGAGGATCTTGACACAATCAACACTTTTAAATCAACATTTCATGTTTGTTTAGGAGTTGAGAGGTTTGATTCTTACACCTAACTAGTCACTGGCCAAATGTACAACTCTTTGTATCTGGTT
Organism: Giraffa tippelskirchi; assembly: GCF_054371585.1. NCBI lineage: Eukaryota > Metazoa > Chordata > Mammalia > Artiodactyla > Giraffidae > Giraffa > Giraffa tippelskirchi. The sequence goes on along the minus strand of NC_137276.1, from coordinate 186,252,753 downwards.
TAGCCTTTCTGAGCCTCAGTTTTTTAATCCCCAGAGTAAGAGGGGAATAATCTTATGATTTCTTTGGACCACTTCATTGCCAATATCCCATAATTCCTGGTCAATATAGTCAATATGGTCAGTTTCTATTTATCCACCAGATTCAGTGTGGGTATTAATTGTTAAAACAGTTGATAGTTTACTGTTTTCCACATTGAGCCATTTGTTATATGTGTCTGAGGGATAGAAGATTTATATTTATGTGTTTGGGAGTCAATATTAAAATGCCTAAGCAGTCCCTAAACATCTAAGCAATATTCATAGTAGAAGAGATAAGTCAGTCTAGCACTGTTAATTCTGAGTTTAATTGAGAGTAGATGGAATTATACTGTTTTATTTGCTTTTTTCTGTTTCCTACAAGGTTCAGAGTCTTTGAAAAATAGCAGTGAGTCCAAGTTCTAAGCACCAGATTTTAATAGGAATTGATTGAGTACTCACCACATGCCAGGTACTTAGTAACAAATCTATGAAGTAGGTATTATCATCCCTCTTCTTCGGATGAGCAGTCGAAGCATGGACTGATTAAATAACTTGCCAAAGTTCACATCAATTATAATGAAAGCAGGCAATATATGAGCATAGAATGGAACACATTAAAGCATGTATTCAACTCTATTGCCAAGTAGCTGTTTTCACACAGAACAGGGCTCATCATATACTAAGTGCTCAATAATGTTGATCATTTTTATCTGCTAAAGAGATACAAATGGTGATCATTGACAAATTGCTTGATTTTTCTAAGATTTATTTTCATTTATCACTCATGTTCTTGGCAGAGACCATATGACATACACAAACAGAATAATTAAAGGGAATTTAACAAAGGTACTCATTAGAACGCTGTGGGAAAGGTTAAAGAAAACCAAAGAGGGTTGTTGCTTCACCTCTGGGCTATCAAGGGCTGGATTATTACCAGCAGATCTGAAGGGCCAGGGGAGCGAGTAGTTCCTAGGACCCCAGAAGAGCTATAGCTATAGTTACAGCTGCCTGACAGGTGCTGTGACTTCCCACTGAGCAAGGCAGCCACTGCCAACCCCCTGAGCAGGAGTGATGGAGGCAGGAAAAGAACTTGGATCTCTCTCTCTCTCCTACCTTTAATCTCCTGCTGCCTTTCTACACTAGCCAGATCCCATGAGAATCCAGAGCGCAAACAGATCTGCCTGAAATAGTCTACAGAGGTCGGCTTCCTGAGGGCCCAAGGCAGAACAGAAAAAAGGAGAAAGATCCAATGGCACACCGAATTTGCTCGTGCATTTACCTTCTGCACAATGAATTTGATACCCAGTACTTTTGTAAGCCTACCAAACACTGTTAAGTGGTCTGGAGTATTTCAGAGGTAAACGATAATGTTTGTGCCCTACAGGGGCTTAAGTTTCAGAAACAGAATTTGATATGGTACCGATATGTAGTTAAAATGTTAAACTCTAAATGCTAAAACTTTAAAGGGCAGGCTCTGGTGTTAGGGTGTAAATTTGGATAGCTAACTTAAAACATTTAGACGTCAATGTTCTCATCTTGAAAACAGAACAGAAACAGTACCTTTCTCACTGGCCTATGTTGAGGGTTAAATAAGCTGATTTATGTAAAACATCTGGAACAATACTCGATATAATTGTAAGACTTCATAATATTGACTATTATTATCTGCCTAATGTGATATAGAAGGTGTGAGCAAAACTTTAGAACTATTCCCTGAGAAGACAGCATGACCCTGTAGGGGCTGAGCTAGACATCTCTAAGGTCTATTCTATGTCCTGAGGTTTCATGACAGTTCCTCAAGGTCACTGTGTAGGAATAAGCAATGTCAGAAATACTGCCAGTTTCCGATATGCATTTAACCACCTAACCAGGCCTCTTCCCTTCTCTGAGTCTATAGCCTGCAGAAACCAGCCTTCTTCAGGATGGTCATAAATGAAATACTACATCAGCTATTTAGATGTCTTAAAAAGCATATATTAAGGATGATGGTATTGATGATACTTACTGGCACTTGAACCCAAGGTAGTTAGGCATTTTATAAATCAGCCAACATCCCTTGTGCTCCTGGAACTAAATTGTGAGTTCTCGGGCTATACATCACAGTTGTCTTTTTTGGCCTCTATGCTTTTCTCCTTGGAAGGCAATTTATTATTTTTATCAATATTAATGTAAGTTGCCATTATTATTTTAGATGAAGTGTATGGCATATCCATATGTGGCTTGAACAAATTTCTTTTGGATCAATTAGAAGCATGCTGTTGGCTTTTTCTTTCTTTTTCTCTGCAAAAATGTTCAGATGTTTATTGCTAATGTTTTTTTTTGTTGTTGTTAAACCAAGTATCATTACGTAGTTTAAGTTTTAATTTGGTTCTGTACTTTGATGAAGAATAATATCTAATCAGTGAAACAACAGGAATTATCCTTTTGCATGAGAGAGATAATCTTCTAACTACAATGGCAGAGTAAAGAAACCAACCCCCTCCTTTCCCAGCTGCAGTGTTCTGAAGGTGTAGTTTTCTCCGATGGTTTTGCTATGCACAACTGTGGTAAGAAAGAAAGCATGAGTAGTCCTCTCTCCCACGTGCCATGATTTGCTTTATTAAGTGACAGTGATCTTTTTTTAAAAAAAATATTAAAGTCTGGAAGGAAGCTCAGAAAATTCTGAAAGAAAGTCCTGCCTTTTATAAATAAGAGTATGTGAAAATTCAACTTGGTAACTTAGTTTGGCCGCGTTTAAAATTTTTCTCTGTTGCTAAGGTTGCTGAATGGTAGGTATAAAAATGAACTTAAAGGAAGTTCTTAGGACAAGCTTTTGCCCAACAGCAGTCATAGCATTTATAAGCAGAAATCCTGTCCACATGGAGGACAGAAAAGCTCAAAGTGAAAATTACATCATCTCTTCCACATTAGACAAGTTAATTAGTTGGTCCATAATCACAGACGCTGCTTCAAACGAAAAGAACAGCTTTTTTTCTTTTGAACAGAAAAGGCACAGAAGGTGTAATACCTGCATAATTCATTAACAGTAAGAGTGTTTTGGAAGAAGAAATTCTGAATTTAGATTACCCTGAGCTTCTACTTGTAATAGTGAAGGTGGTACTGAGAACTCTGCAGTTTCAAACTCAAACAAATTTAAAATGTGAGAATTTCTTTTGTGCCTATCAGAAGCAGTCTAAGTCATTTGGAAGCTTTATGAGATTTCTTCCTTGTTTTTTGTTTGTTTGTTTAAGATAATAGAACACTAGTGTGCTGAATAAGCTATGGAGCTGTGTAATCAAAGAAATAGTTAATAATGTCAGATCCAAAGTAGTTCCCAAAATAACTTGAAAAATGGGAAGTTCTGGATCTAGGTTTATGACTGTAATGTGTCACACTCTCACTCCATCTAGAACAATATAAGGACATCATGTGTATAGTAATATCTAAGACTTCAGAAATTTCCATCACCAGAAAAAGAGTGGCTTGAAGGTCATGGAAACACCCTGTGGTAGCTGGAGAGATGATGCTGACTGACAATGGATTTAGGAAGCCAGAAGATTGAAATGTACAAAAGGGAGGAGACAATGCTTTGCTGTTTGGAAATAAACCTGATCAATCATTTTTCTAAGTCTAGGTAATATTGGCTGAATTTGTCTCTCATCCTTCCTATTCCCAAATAAAAAAGGCAGAACAATCTGAAAGAATGGCATTTGGTTCCTGAGAAGAGAGTGAACTAGCCCATTCTGTTGCTTTGTTCCTCAAACCTACCTGGAAAAACTACAGAAGCAGAGAGAAGCCTGGATTTAGAAAAGATATACGAACTCTGAGAGACCCCTGAGGGGTAAATGCATCAGCAAAGGGTCAAAGGCAGTCTGACTGAGATGCAATTGTGGGAGGAAAGTTTGAGAGAGAGGTTTACAGATATCCTCAGCCTTTCTCTTCTGCAACCTGGGACTGTTGTCTCATAAGGGGCACAGAAATCAGCGGCAGCCTGGACTTAGCAGTGCCATGGGGTAATGTTAGAGTGCAAAAACTCTGGTTGGGGTGAGGTGCTCACAGAACAGATGTCAACTGTGAGGGATCTTATTTCCCTGCCCTAGTTCTTTTTCAGTGTTAGGGCTAGGGGATTTTCCCATCTTGAAAATGATGCTGAAGATTTGTCTGGTGGAACAGCAGCAAACAGAAGTAACAGAGAGACTCGTAGATACATTGACACTCACTTAGTCTCATCATTTCTTTTGTTTAAATTCATCAAGAGGAATATAACTTAGGCCCTTTCCTAAGTTTTATTTCAGACAGTGCCATGAAGTCACAGGGAAAAGAACAATGAAAACAGCAACTAGGTATTTGGAAGAACAACCTGTAAAAGAAAGATGACAAACTGATATCATATGAAACAGAATTCTTAGAACAGATGGACTAACAATTTAAAATAAGTTCAATTGAAATAACGAGATAAGAATGATGTTAATAAAATTTTGAAGTCATTAAAAAAGAACCAAATTAAAACAGTAAATATGAAAAAGATAATAGTTGAAGTAAAGAACAAATAGGAAAAAGAATCCAAATGATGCTGCTGAAGAAATAATTTGTTTGTCAGATGATCAGATTGAACACTCTCAGAAGGTAACAGAAAAGAAATTAAAAGAGAAAATATAACAATAAACTATGGGATTTGGAGACTAGAAATAAAAGTTCTATTATACAATTAATGATATTATTAACATTAATATACAGAATAAAGATGCTAGTGGTCATAGTGGGTGACAAAGGGAAAAAACTGAAGAAATAAAGAATATTTATTTATCCCAGAGTTAAAATAAAATTGCAGACTTCTTATTTGAATAAGGTAAACCATCTATATCTCAGTTTACCCATCAATAAAATGAGGATAGTATAATGGTTCCCTTACTCTTAAAAAGTTAATGTGAGGAGTAAGTGAATTAACTTATGTGTAAAAAGCTCTTATAAAAGTGCCTTGTATATAACTGCTATTTTAGTATTAGCTATTATTACCTAGATTTATTGTAATTAAATTCTAGAACATTAAAGACCAAAGGAAAATGCTTCCAAAGAGAATAACCTAACAAGGAAAAGTGTTGAGACTGATATCAGACTTCATAACACCATAATTACATGGTAAAAAGAAAGAGCATTTTATCTAGTCAAGCCTCAAAATATTGACCATATAGAAACCCACTTTGAAAGGCTTTTAGAGAATGTATTAAAATAAAAAGACACATACAAGTGCAAGGGTGCTACAAGAGATACATGAAGTAATGGTGGCCAAAAGACTAGAGGATATCATGGTTATTTCAAAAAGCTCAGAATGAGGAAAATAACTTCTAAGTAATATCAGGGGTATGTTAGAGGTGGGAGGTAAGGAGGAAGAGAGAGCAAAATAATGTGAAATCTTCAAGATCTAGTATTGTTCTATTTAAGAAACTAATAAAGGAAACATAAGGGGAAAACCTATAAATGTAGATCTTAAATTAGGAGCAACTGCCCTGAGAATAAAAATAACCAGTAAGGATTTTCACGTACTTCTGGCAGGATTGATGCAGCTATTCTGAGAAGCCTCCTGATAGTTATTTGTCAGATTTTAAGTGCATATAAACTGTGGCCCAGCAGATTTACTCTTGGTTCTGCAGTGCAGAGGGATGACCACGGGGTCCCATGTGGGGCCAAGTAAGGAGGATACAGTTGGGGTCTCCTAGACTGACACTGGATGATGGATGAACCAAGCAGAGTGACATCCAAAGCCACTTCAGCAGCGGTGCTGGAAGCCCTGAAACCAGTGCACGGTTGGGCAGCGACTTTATTAAAGTGACATGTGGCATATACAACCTGGGCAGGGCTCTTTTAGGGTGCCCTACTAGGTAAAGATTAACTCCCTAGAAGTAGCAACATAGATGGAGAGAGGAAAGCCACGATGGGCCATGAGTGGGATACTGACAAGACATGGAAATCAGCCTGTGCTTGAATTGGAGCCATATGGTTGTACTGGGTGATGTGTTTTTGTAGACTTTGGGCATCACACGCTTATCAGTATGACACTGCTAACTGCAGAGCCACAAAACAACAAGAGGAAAACTGAGGAAAATAAGACTCGTTTCATCATTCAATAGACTAAGGCAACCTATTCAAACTTGAACTATTAGAAGGGCTCTTAAATATGTATTGGAGTTTTCAAACAGATTTAGGATAAAAAAACACCCTTGGTTCAAATTCCCAATTTCTGCACATTTTTGAACTGTTACATATGGTAAAATAGCAATCCCAAAATCTTGCAATAATGTAGAATCAATAATTTTATTGGTACAAACTTAGCTATCTCCTAGTATAAGACCTATAGTGTAGTGGTGAATTGCCTGACTCTGGAAACACATTATGTGAGTTTAAAGCCCAGGTCTATCATGTACTGTTTTAATGAAATAATCTATGGAAAAGACCTGGTACTTACTGTTAAAACCAATTTTTTCCTTATTGTATTTAATTATTAATCTGATTCAAGAGGTAAATCCTCACTTAGGTGATTCATAAATCACATTTTATATCTGTGTCCAGATTTTGCAGAGTTTAAGTGTTGAATTTATCTGATGCTTACTACTCAGTTTGGGTTCAACTTAAGATCTAGATTAGTCTCTTGAGAGGAATTAGGTTGGTTAAACAGAATTTTGGATTTTATGTTTTATCAATTTATATGGATCAGATCTTTGTTCTATTATTCCATAGTGGGCTCTGAAATTCTTAGTTAATGAAAAGCTATGCAAGTTGCAAATAGCTATTTAAGGTGTGACATAAATTTACACCATTATCCTTATGTATTAATTTATAATGCTAGAGTATATAATTATAAAATTATTATTGTCATTTATAACTTTTAAATATGTATTTTTAAGCAAAATTAAGTACCTAGTCTACTCTATAATTTTTAATCACTTCATTTCATGTGTAATTACAGCCTTTTTGACATTAGGATGTGGGATATCACAGTTTATGATATGTACAGTGATGTTTATTGCATGTTCACTCTTTTCTCTAGCTTGAAAGGGTATAATTGATATTGCCAATTTAGCATGAAAAACAACTTAGAAATTCAAAATAAGGAAAATACTGGAAATAATAATTATATTTGTCAAAGCATATATAAACATTAACTAATAAAATTTATAAAGATTTAGGTGCTTAGACTTGATTTTAGGTTATTCCAATAGTAGAGGGAGACCAAACTGCTTTAATAGTGGAATGTGTAATATACACAAAGAAATAGAGATGGGGAGTCTATCCTCTTTTTTTTTTTAACTTGGTTTTTGTGTGTGTATGGGAAAAAAGGAAGATATGTTTAAGAAGGAAAAGGAGACAGGTCTAAGTTACTTTCAGTTTAACTGATTATTTACAATTTGAAAAATGTAAATAGAACTCATAATATTCTCAAAGATAGGAAAGAAGGCAGAGAAAAGAACCCAGAGCTTTGGTTATGTCATAATTATGATGTGAAATAAAATTCCTTTTCCTGTGGGAAGTTTTCCCTCATCCTCAAGAGGAAGCTATGTCTTCCTCTTCTGACTTTCCAGTGCATCTCCTAAAGCACTTAGAACCTCGTATGGTAGTGCTTTATGGATACTCTCCAGGGTCTTATGATATTGCAAGATTATAGACTAACTGAGTAGAAGATTTATATCTGTTTCTGCCTCAGTGTGGAAGACAATAGCTTCTAATAGAAGAGCATGTCATTTAGAGTCAGCAAGAACCCAGTTTCAAGCCAAGCTCTTCTACTTCTTAGCTGTCTGACTACACATTAATTTTTCTGTACTTCAATTTCCTTGTATATAAACTGATGACAATGATAATTAAGTTTATAGCATTTAGGAAAGATTTCATGAAATAGTTCCTGCACTGCTCCTATTCCTTGCATATGTTCAATAAATGTTAGCTGTCTTCTTTCATGTCTCTGATAAGCATTCCTTTCCTCCATGTGGGAGGTGTTCCTATGAACAAGGAATGAATCAGTCATTTTGCAGCTGTATGTCTCACTATTGGAAAGGCAATATAACCATTATGTTTGACATGTATGGCTTGTGGGATATGATCATAAAGCGTTTTTATTCCTTGCCTCCCCCACCTCACCCAACACACACTATTCTTTTAGTTTGTTCAATGGGACTAGTATTTCCCCTTCTCTTAAATGAAATTTAGGGGAAGTCCCATGACTTTTCTGATCACTTTTGGAGAGTCAAGCTCTCTGGCCAGCAATATATAGGTCTCATTTCATGTGATAATTAAAACTTCAATCTTAATTTTAGTTCCACCTCGAAGGAGCTGTTTTCAGTTCAGTTCTATTGCCTGTTAGCCGTGGCCTAAGGGATTGGTGGAGGGGGGAACTGATTGGCCTCTTACTTATGCGTCTAATTTGAAAGAGGCAGGAAAATAATAATTTGGCTAATATTGTCAGAAATTGGTGCCAGATTCTCAGACTATTGCTGTTATTTTATTATATATATATATATATATATATTTAAGAATTTTAAATATAGAATTTTATCTTTGAGAACAGTTTTAATGTATTTTTCAGAGACCATTGCAACCTAGGCCCTCTCCATTGCTGCAGATTTTCTATCTGAATTCCCTTTGATGTGAATGAGATACTTTTCTCTGGCTGAATATGAGGACCCTATTGGCCTCAAATTACTGATGGGTCTTTCATACTTTAATTCATATAATATTCGTGAACTACTATGTATACCTAGTAGTGTCACTACTCTTCTAAGTAGATCAATTAGGGAACAAAGATTTCTACCTCGGGAACATGTATTTTAAAGGAAGAGACAGAATAACAAACAATAGACCTAATATGTAAATAACATAACATGCTAGAATGTGACATATATTATGTAAACAAAAGCAGCTTAAAGGGGATCAGTAGTGCTAGTGTGCACACTAAGTTGCTTCAGTTGTGTCTGACTCTTTGCTACCCTATGGCCCATTGCCCACGAGGCTCCTGTGTTCATGGAATTCTCTAGGCAAGAATACTGGAATGGGTTGCCATTTGCTTGACTGGGGCTAAATTTTCATTTCAAATAAGGTGATCACTTCAGGTCTTATTGACAAAGTTGATTGCAACTCTTCCCTTTCCTATATGCTCAGCCCTTTGCAATGTGAATTTGCTGCTTCAGCTGTAGAACCTCTCCCTCCATCCTTTGAACAGAGGCTTGACTTTGTGATTTGCTTTGACTAATAGGCATTAACAACCATGAAAAAACCCAAAGATTTGAAAATGCTTGTGCATTGGGGTTTGCCCTCCCTTGCTGCTAGGAAATCCTCTACCACCAAGTGAAGAAGTCTAGTTTTGCCTACTGGAGGATGAGAGCCCAAGGAGTGTTAGAACTCTCAGCTTTCCAAATCATTTTAGCCTAGGCCCCAACTGAAGCTGAAGCCATCCAACTGAGGTCTATTCTAGGTAAGATTTCAGCAGAGCTGACATAGACAAGAAGATTAAACTTAGCCAACCCACATAATCATTATCAATAACAAACTGCAATAGCTTTAAGCTACTAAACTTTATGGTAGGCTTTCCCAGTGGCTCAGTGGTAAAGCATCCACCTGCAATTCAGGAGATACAGGAGACTTGGGTTCCATCTCTGGGTTGGGAAGATCCCCTGGAGAAGGGAATGGCTACCCACTCCAGTATTCTTGCCTGGAAAATCCCATGGACAGAGGAGCCTGGTGGGCTACAGTCCATGAAGTTGCAAAGAATTAGATACAGCTGAGCATGCAGGTGCCTTACTGATATGATGACATTTTAACAAAAAAGGTTATCCTTCAAGTTGGAAGTGGGTTAGCTTTCTCTGAGTACCTTGATTTGTGGATGAGGTTGTCTACTTGAATACTTTTCAGATTCTGTTTGGTAGAAAGAAGGTGTGAATTATGCTTGGTTGTTAAGAGTACCCACTGCTGTATATCCCAAACAGCTACAGGAGAGGAGAATTAAACTCAGTCTGGGTGGTAGAGACAGATAAGGAAATGAGTCTATATTGGGGTAACACTTAAAATATAGGTTGGAATTTTAAGTAACAGTTGGCCAAGACAGTTGTGAGTAAAAGGGCAATGAATCCTTATAATGGAAGTGGACAGCTTGGGGAAGGCACAGTGTTTGGTGAATCATGGGACTCTGAAGGAAATGCAAGTCAGTTGACTTGTCTGAAGTAGAATTGTACCCAGATATTTATAATATTTATCTGAAGGAATTCATCATCTTTGTCTCTGGTACAAAGAAAGATCCAGGAACAGGAATATTGAACTTCAGCTACGATAGCATTTCCTAGAAGATTTCCTGGAGAATTAGATGCCCAGGGAAGGCCTAGGCAATGGGACCTGTATCAGCTTACAAGTAATATCTGATATGTATTCCCATGCAGAAGTAGAACAATTTCCATTGAACATTTCTTTCAGAAGAAATATTATTGTGAAGGACCCAAGAACTCTGAGTCCAGACTGAAAGACTTTGAGTCACAATCCTGCCCTTTTTAGCAGATTGGTTTTGGTCAGTTTATGTAACCTTTTTGTTCCTCAGTTTCTTTTTCTGTGAAATGGGCATAATGGGTTTCCTTCCTGTTCCCCACTGCCATCCCCTGCCTTTATTTCCAGAGTCTAAAGTGTAACATTTCATGATCTGCTGCTTCAACAATATGTGAACCGTGAACTTCCAGATGTTCAAGCTGGTTTTAGAAAAGGCAGAGGAACCAGAGATCAAATTGCCAACATCCACTAGATCATCAAAAAAGCAAGAAAGTTCCAGAAAAACATCTACCTCTGCTTTATTGACTATGCCAAAGCCTTTGACTGTGTGGGTCACAATAAACTGTGGAAAATTCTGAAAGAGATGGGCATACCAGACCACCTGACCTGCCTCTTTAGAAATCTGTATGCAGGTCAGGAAGCAACAGTTCGAACTGGACATGGAAAAACAGACTGGTTCCAAATAGGAAAAGGAGTATGTCAAGGCTGTATATTGTCACCCTGCTTATTTAACTTATATGCAGAGTACATCATGAGAAATGCTGGGCTGGAGGAAGCACAAGCTGGAATCAAGATTGCCGGGAGAAATATCAATAATCTCAGATATGCAGATGACACCACTCTTATGGCAGAAAATGAAGAAGAACTAAAGAGCCTCTTGATGAAAGTGAAAGAGGAAAGTGAAAAAAGTTGGCTTAAAGCTCAACATTCAGAAAACTAAGATCATGGCATCTGGTCCCATCACTTCATGGCAGATAGATGGGGAAACAGTGGAAACAGTGTCAGACTTTATTTTTGGGAGCTCCAAAATCACTGCAGATGGTGATTGCAGCCATGAAATTAAAAGACACTTACTCCTTGGAAGGAAAGTTATGACCAACCTAGACAGCATATTAAAAAGCAGAGACGTTACTTTGCCAACAAAGGTCCGTCTAGTCAAGGCTATGGTTTTTCCAGTGGTCATGTATGGATGTGAGAGTTGGACTATAAAGAAAGCTGAGCGCCGAAGAATTGATGCTTTTGAACTGTGGTGTTGGAGAAGACTCTTGAGAGTCCCTTGGACTGCAAGGAGATCCAACCAGTCCATCCTAAAGGAGATCAGTCTTGGGTGTTCATTGGAAGGACTGATGTTGAAGCTGAAACTCCATTACTTTGGCCACCTGATGAGAAGAGCTGACTCATTAGAAAAGACCCTGATGCTGGGAAAGATTGAGGGCAGGAGGAGAAGGGGATGGCAGAGGATGAGATGGTTGGATGGCATCATCGACTTGATGGACATGGGTTTGGGTGGACTCTGGGAGTGGTGATGGGCAGGGAGGCCTGGCCTGCTGCAGTTCATGGGGTTGCAAAGAGTCGGACACAACTGCGCGAGTGAACTGAACTGAACTGAGTGCCTAGCTGCTTGACTTGGATGCATTAATTTCTTTCTTTTTTTTTTAAATCTTTCTTGTATGGAGGATGTCAGTATTCATAATATTTGCATATCTGTTCTTGCTCTGCATAATCATACAAAAGGATTTCTTTCCCTATAACCTTATGATAACATTTAAAAATTGAATCGATTGCTACTGCTCTGAAAGCCATTTCCTTCATCTATTCCTGTCTTCCAGGTTCAGAGAATCCAAATATGCATTTCACTTATTTTTAATTGGTTAAATTGCATTCTCTAAAAAGATATGCTCAAATTCTAATCCCTGGTACCTGCAAATGTACCCTTTCTTGGGAATAAAGTCTTTGCAGATGTAATAAAGTTAATATGAGGCCATCCTGCATTAGGGTGGCCCTAAATGTAATGACCAGCATTATTAAAAGAGAGGGAGATTTGGAGACATACAGGTACTCTCAGAAGAAAGAAGGCCATGTGATTACAGAGAACAGTTGGGGTGATATAGTTATATGCCAAGGGTTACTGGCAACCACCAGAAGCTGGGAAGAGTTGAGACATTCTTTCCCAGAGTCTACAAAGGGAGAATGGCCCTGTTGAACCTTGATTTTGGACTTCTAACCTCCAGAAATGGAGAGAAGATATTTCTAACATCCAAGGTTTTTAATATCTGCACTTGGAAACAAATTCACCTATGCTGAAATGTGCAAAGACTCTATATAATAGGCTGTAATAGCATGTATTAAATCTATTGGGTATAAAAGCCAGATTTTTATATCACTCTGCTGTGGTTGTTACAAAAGCTATTATCAATATTCTCATCAGGAGAAGAAATGGGTTATGCAAGAAATGCGACATTTGAATAAAGACATGAAGACCGTTGGCAAGAAATAACTATTTTTCCCTTTGTATCTTGCAGCTACAAGATATCCTTCCTGCTGCTAACATTGATATTTATCATTATCTTTTTCTTAAATTTAAAAACAATTCTATTAATGATCCTTTCACTGTATCAGATTAGTTGGGTTGGATGAGAATAATAATAATAGCCAGATTATCATAAGATATCTTTATCAAGTTTTGTTATTTTTCAGCAGACTTAATGAAGCAAATCAAGATTTACCAGTCCCCTTGACACGTCTTTATTCTTTAGCAAAGGAATTTGAATGTAACAGTTACCGATTCAGAATGACAGAGTATTTTGGTTAGTGCACATAAAATTGTTGTTTGTTCAGCTTATAACAAATACATTTTAAATTTAATTTCAAGTTTCCTCTTTCTTTTCTCTATGAACCTTTGCTCTGAAATGCTTCTCATGACCAAGGTGCTTTCCCAAATTGGATAGACACACCATTGCTTCTGAGACCAAATCAGCCTCCTTGATGGGCTGCCTGGTGTTCACACTGCCAGCACCATCCTGGCCTGCAGTCAGTTGCCAGTTTGTAGCAGTGTCCGGGGAAATATCAGCTTCCTAACTGATTTCCTCCCTCTTCCCAAACTAATTATTTGGAGACCTTCAAGCTTTCCAGAAATATCTGCAATTAGTCAGATGGTGTCTAGGGCTTTGTTTAAAATTACAATAGAAAATTTATCAAGACCATTTGGTCTTATCTCTCTCATCATCTTCCCTGTAGATTTTTCTTCCTCTCTCTGGAGAGTTAGAAAGGAGGTATCATGGTTATTATATAATTACAGAGAATAATAATGATAATAATGCTTGAAATTATTTTTACACCATGAAGAAGAATGAAGTGTAAAGATAAATCTTTGTCAGATTTAGAGAGATTTTCTCTGGAAGCTCAAAGAATGAACACTTCCTAGCTTTAAACCCTTCTTGGTTGGATCATGGTTGGAGCCCTAGTTTTGTAAACCAGAGGTCATGAGTTCATATCTCACTAGAGTGTCAACCTATATCTAGTACCTTAACAAAATGACTTGTGCCAAACAGTTGTTCAATAAATATTGTGCATGAGTTAATAGATAAATTAATAATAGAGAACATTAGGGGACAAAAATAGATATTTCACAGTAAGTAATCTCCCTTTTAAAATTATTTTTCGGTAGCTGATGTGTATATGGCAAATATCTGGTTAGGCAATGTTTAAAAGGAGAAAACACTGGATTTAGAACATAAGAACATTGAGTTCAATTTCTAGTTCTTCTATTTTCTGTGTTCTTGAGTAAGCCATACCTCTTCGAATTTCAGTCTGTAGTTTGGAGTTTACACACACACGCAAAGCAATAAAGGTTTTCTTTAATCCAACTTCAAATATAAACTCAAAAGCCTCTAGTCTCCTATTCTTAATCTTATTTCAGTCTTATTTCCACTTGTGTCTTCCCAGAATCAGCTACTTCATGAATTTAGTATGAATTCTTCCAGTCATATAGAGGAATAGACACATAAGTGGATGATATAATATTGTGTGCCTATAACTTTTAAAAATTTGCAGATGCAATCCAAGAGTATATAGTATCCTGAAATATACTTGTTTTTCCCCTCCTCAGTTTTCAAGATCATTCTTGATAATGCATACCATTTTATAGCATTCATTTCAGTTCAGTTGCTCAGTTGTGTCTGACTCTTTGCAACCCCATGGACTGCAGCACGCCAGGCTTCCCTGTCCATTACCAACTCCTGGAGCTTGCTCAAACTCATGTCCATCGAGTCAGTGATGCCATCTAACCATCTCATCCTCTGTCATCCCCTTCTCCTCCTGCCTTCAATCTTTCCCGGCATCACCGTCTTTTCAAATGAGTCAGGTCTTCACATCCAGTGGCCAAAGTATTGGAGTTTCAGCTTCAGCGTCAGTCCTTCCAATGAATATTCTAAAGGACTGATTTCCTTTAGGATGGACTGGTTGGATCTCCTTGCAGTCCAAGGAACTCTCAAGAGTCTTCTTCAACACCACAGTTCAAAGACATCAATTCTTTGGCACTCAGCTTTCTTTATAGTTCAACTCTTACATCCATACATGACTACCAGAAAAACCATGGTTTTGTCTAGACAGATGTTTGTCAGCAAAGTAATGTCTCTGCTTTTTAATATGCTGTCTAGATTGGTCATAACTTTTCTTCCAAGGAGCAAGTTTTAATTTTAATTTCATGGCTGCAGTCACCATCTGCAATGATTTTGGAGCCCCCAAAATTTAATTCTCCAATACATGAAAAGCAGCATAGCTTAGTGGCTTCAGTGAAGACATAAATTCTGCAGTCATACCATCTGGGTTTGTAACCTGGCTATACCATTTGTTACTGTAGAATCTTGGTTTTGTAAGGGGAAGTTACTGAAGTTCTCCTAACCGCTTCATTATTCTCATCTACAAAATGGGGATTATAATAGTACTTAACTGGAAAATTCCATGGACAGAGGAGCCTGATGGGCTATAGTCCATGGGACTGCAGAGAGTCAGATACGACTGAACATAATAGTACCTAGATGATAGAGTTATTACGTGAATCAAATAAGTTACCAGTCCCTTAATATAGTGCCAGCACACAGGAGGGTCAATATACGTACTTTCTAAATGAAAAAAAACAACTGATGAATATTTTATTTTCCATTTTTTACTATTACTAACAGTATTCCAAATAATGTATATATATATATACATATATATATGTATATATACATATATATATGTATATATACATATATATAGGTTCCTTTGTGGGAGTGTTTCCTCAATAGTATATTAGATATGGAATCATTAGCTTATAAGGTTTATGTTTTTCCATTCTTAGTTTTATTAGATGACTTGAGTTGTTTTCCATACTGATTGTGGTAATTTCTGTTCTGATAGTGTTTAAGAATTTCCATTTTTCTTTATCCTTGCTCAACTGAGTATTATCAAACCTTTCAAATTTTGCCAATCTGATTCATGTGAAATGATTTTATTTTTCTTATTATTTCTTTCTTTGACGATAGTTGAGGATAAACACCTTTTGCAATATCTTTTGGACATTCTGAGGCTTTTTTTTTTTGTTTTTTTTTTTTTTGGATTGTGAATTCTGCTTTGCTTGGCATAGGAATCTAAGTTTATTGTTTCCCTATAGGAAATGTGCATTATTCCCAAATAATTTCTTGAATCAATCCCATAGTTGTCTGAACCAGTGACGCTGCTCAGTCGTGTCTGATTCTTTGGGATCTCATGGACTGTAGCCTACCAGGCTCTTTCATCCACGGAATTTTCCAGACAAGAGTACTAGAATGGGTTGCCATTTCCTTCTCCAGAGGATCTTCCTGACCCAGGGATCGAACCCAGGTCTCCTGCATTACAGACAGATGCTTTACTGTCTGAGCCACCAGGGAAGCCATTGATGTGTGATGCCACTTCAAATATACCCCAAATTTCTGTAAGTGCACCCATATTAGTTCTGGTTCACCATTCTGTTTCACTTTATTTATTGTCTCATCAATATCACTTTCAAATTAAATTAGCTTTATAAAGATCTTGATGTCTGGTGGGATGTTTTCCTTCTTTTTCATTTTCAGATCTATGTTAGCACTACAGTATCTGTGACTCTTCCATGTGGATTTGAAGATCAGTTTGTGTAGATCCATAGGATACCTTGTTGGGAAGTTGTCTGAAGTACCATGAAATACCTGATTAATTTAGGGAAAATTAAAATTTTCATATTTTTTATTTCCTCTGAATTGTTCTCCTTTTATTTAGTTATTCTTTTATGTCTTCAAAAAGCATTTTGGAAGTTTCTCCTGAGGAATAAATCAGCAATGCATGTGAACACACAAACTAAAAAAAAAAAAAAAAAAACAATGTATATTTAAGCATTATAATTGTAAGGGAACTGTGTATATTACAGTATACAGGAAAATCCTTGGTATCTGATTTTATCCAATTACATTTCCTTTTTTACTCAGTGAACATTTTATCAACTCTTTGCCTAAACAGTAATATTATTTAATTTTTCCCCATTTTATTTTCCTATGCCATATCTTAATAGAAAACTTATGAGTAGTGAATTATGCAGAAGTCACCATGTGGTAAAGAAAAATGGGAGATGTAAGCACCTTGAAAAATCATATCCCTCCAAACTGGAGCTCAACCAGAAAGGTTTTTGAGAGGGATTATTTAAATAAAATAATTAAACAAATGCCCACAACACTTATATTTGCTTTATTTTCTCAAACTGTACTTTTGTGTTCATCTGTGTAAGATAAAGGAGAAGGCAATGGCAACCCACTCCAGTACTCTTGCGTGGAAAATCCCACGGATGGAGGAGCCTGGTAGGCTGCAGTCCATGGGGTCGCGAAGAGTCGGATATGACTGAGCAACTTCACTTTCATTTTTCTCTTTCATGCATTGGAGAAGGAAATGGCACCCCACTCCAGTGTTCTTGCCTGGAGAATCCCAGGGACAGGGGAGCCTGGTGGGCTGCCGTCTGTGGTGTTGCACAGAGTCGAACACGACTGAAGTGACTTAGCAGCAGCAGCAGAGGCAGTATAAGATAAAATTATGGATTTTTTACATTTGTGAAGAATTATGTTTGAAATTTTGGAATATGGGAAAGAATTTAAAAGCACTGCCCTTGCCTTAATTAGAAGCTATCACATATTAATTAAATGGCATAAAGACAATGAAAAAAGAACATCTGTTTTAATGACAGATATTGTAGGTTTCAGAAAATTTTACGGGTTTTTTTCCTGGTTTTTATCTAATGAGACCACTCATCTAGTTCAGCATCTAATTTCTCTGTGCAAGGATCCAGAGTCACATTTTGAAGCCCCTTTATCTTACACAGAAAAGCTGTATATTGAAATTGAACATTTGCCTTGTGACTCTATATAATTTTCTGCTAGTATCCCCTTCTGAATTTGAATGGAGCTGAGGTTCAGCTCCTGGCTGAGGTTCTGTGATAAAATGATTAACAGTGCTTTGGAACCCAAGCTTCTGGTTAAAGTCCCAGCTCTACACTTCAGTTGAATAACCTGGGCAAACTGCTTAGCCTCTGTGCTTCCGTTTTCTGATTTATTTAGATATAGATATAATAAAATATAGATTTATTAAATGTGAATATCAATTATGATATGGTATGTAACTCATAAGATTATTTTGAGGACTAAAAGACATTACTTATATAAAACTATTAGAACAGTGCCTGACACATAGTAAATATTCATTAAATATTTATTATTATTTCTCTCTTCTAATTATGTTAGAGTTACAAGGTTATGTAGTCCTATACAGTTAGAGGATTTAATTAAATTAAGCTTTTGTCTTTGTGTAATTACATGGGGATAAGTTACATCCCAGCAGGCCACATTTGAGAAGATTTTAGATAAGTTTAAGTTTATGAACTTTTTAAGTTTTTTTTTAAGTTTATGAACATCCTGTGTTATGTGTCCTATATTTCAGAATGAAGAGAAAAATACTTTGGGTGGAAAAGGAGGAAGAGAAGGGGAGAGAGTGAGGTTGAGCTATGCTTTGATGCATGGTGGGTTAGAAGAAAAGACACAATGTACTCAAGACAAATACACAATGTACTTGATGTACTCAAGACAAGTGTCTTGGAAGATTTTTAAAATAAATTTTTCCTAGTGAAATACTGTGATCGACAGAATGTGGTGCTTCTCTTTTCCCACAAAAATTTTCAATAAAGTGACAAAGTCCTAATTTATTTGGTAAACTGGACTTCTAGTGGAAGAAGGGGAAGGCACTGAACCTAAAGCAAAACATTTGCCATTTGTGTTACATATGCATTTGGTGGAAACCTGTCAGTAAGAAAAAGCATTTTGCAATTCTATTTCTGAATAAAGGTGATGGGAGCAACTAGAGTTAGTGAGGTCTTCAGTGGAACACCATGTTCTTTAGTAAATATGGACATTTGTCAAAAGAATTCTGGTTTTAAGATCTAGGAAAAATCTCTTCCAAAACTACTGGATATATGATAAATAAGTTATGTAAAATTAAGATTGTCAGGACTGGTATTCAAGAAAAATATGGTCAACATCTTGTATTATAATTTTTCCATTAATATGTTTAGGTCCCAGATCACTTATTTCACTGATTGATGGGGCTCACTTTCCAGGAATAGTGTTGATTTTAGTCTATCTCTTGGTTTGTGTTTAGTTTCTGTTCTCCAACTAAGAGTGAGTCCTTGGAGAACAGGAGTATATCTTATTGCTTTGTATTCTCATTATAGAAAAATATCTTACATAAACATAAACATAAAGTATATGTTTCATACATGTTTGTAGAATAACTTTTAATAGTTGAAATCTTGATCCTGCCAGTGGAACATGAGTTATAGAAGAAAAAACAATTGAATTAGTTCAATTTAAGTCTGAATTAAGAGACCTAGGATGGAAGTTTCTGTGGTTATAGTGAAATACTGATTTATCCTTTGCTAAACTTTTCAGCAGGAACTCCCCACAAGAACTTCCAGGCTGGAACATACTGCTTTGCCCTGCAAGTTCTATTCCCTCCTTTAGGACTGACTCTCTCTGTCAGGGACTGAATGCTGTGCTCCCTTCAAATTTATATGTTGAAGCATATAAATATGCTTCAACAATGCTCTGCCCTGCCCTGCCCTCCCCCTCCCCGTCCTCTCCACCATATGATAGTATTAGGAAGTAGAGCATTTGGGAGGTAATTATGTTTAGATGAAGTCATGAGGGTGGGGTCTTCATGATAGAGTTAGTGCCCTTATAAGAATAAACCAGAATTCTCTCCCACCCCTAACTTGCCCCGCCCCCCCACCCAAGTGAGAGCGCAGCAAGGAAGCAGCCAACTGCAAGCCAGGGAGAGGACCTTAACTAGAACCTTACCATGCTGGCGTCTTGACCTTGAGCTTCCAATCATCCAAGACTGTGAGAAATCAATGTCTGCTGTTTAAGCCACTCAGTCTTTGGTGTTTTGTTACAGCAGCCTGAGCTAAGACCTTCTCCCACATTTTGATAATAATCCAGGCTTTAGTGCCTAATTCAAGCATCACCTTTCTTTCAATGTATGGGTAAGTGTGTGTCCACAAAATGGTCAGACCCTTTTTAAACACAGTTTATGCAAGAATGAATTTTCCCTGTAAAAGTTGTGGGAAATATAAAAAATTAAAATATGGCACCAACCCCTTTGTGCCCTCACAGAGTCCTCATACCAGGAGTAAACTCTATCATTTTAATAGTATGAAGTATGAACTTTCAGTGCTTTTTCTATAAAAATGCCATCTCCAGTCCTTTCTGTCATTGTTATTTTCTCCTGCTTTTTGCACATGGCCCTTTTTTATATTTTGTTTAATATTCAGAAATAGATTTACAATAAATTAAAGAAAACTTACTTTCACAGACTCCTTCCAAAACTCTGGGAGTTTTATATATGTAAATATGTTTTATGTATATAGATATATACATATGTATGTATATAAAACCATATATATGGTTTTTCATATTTACAATTTGGGAGAGTTCTTGTTTTTTGAGTGCTTACTAAACTGCACATTTTTCAGGGTCCCACAAAGCCTGGATAAGACCTTGCTTATACAATATTTATTTAAGTCCATGACTATCTTCCTCATTAGAATGGAGAATGCTTTCTTGAATGTTTCCGCCTGCAAAAAATGTGGAGCTCATAAACTTGCTCATAGTGGGTGTGTGATAAATTTAGGATGGATTCAGCTTCAGTAGCACCAAGGATTGGTTACAAGAGTCAGAGTTTTCAGGAGCAGAAAAGGTAAGTACATTATAGCTTGGATGTTTTGTTTTCTCTGTCATGTAATGTGTATTGATAAATAAATCCTAAATGTTAATTTCATTTTACACTTATCAACACATTCTCATTGGTATATATTAAATTTCTACACTGAGTATGGAACAACAATAACAACAAAAAACCCCTCTGATTTCTTATACTTTGAGAATACCAGGTTAGATTTCTAGCTCTTCATTCTAGGAGACTTCCTCTACGGTAGTGTTGTCCAATAGAACTTTTTGAGATGATGGAAATGTTCTGTAACATCTGCACTGTCCAATATGGAGGGCATCACCTTTAAACGTGATGACACATGACAAGTGGCTACCATTTTGGACAGTACATCTCTAGATGATTACAAACTATGTGACCCATGTGGGAAGGTTTAATTAAATGAATAAATATATTATTTATAAATAAATGATGAAAGATCAAGTTTGGGCAATAGTGCAGTCCACTGTTCTGGCAGCAAATGTGGATATCATGCCTCAGTTCAGTTCAGTTTAATCGCTCAGTCGTGTACAACTCTTTGTGACCCCATGGACTGCAGCACACCAGGCCTCCTTGTCCATCACCGACTCCCGGAGTCTACCCAAATTCATGTCCATTGAGTCGGTGATGCCATCCAACCATCTCATCCTCTGTCGTCCCCTTCTCCTCTTGCCCTCAATCTTTCCCAGCATCAGGGTCTTTTCAAACGAGTCAGCTCTTCACATCAGATGGGCAAAGTATTGGAGTTTTAGCTTCAACATCAGTCCTTCCAATGAATACCCAGGACTGATCTCCTTTAGGATGGACTGGTTGGATCTCTTTACAGTCCAAGGGACTCTCAAGAGTCTTCTCCAACACCACAGTTCAAAAGCATCAATTCTTTGGTGCTCAGCTTTCTTTATAATCCGACTCTCACATCCATACATGACTACTGGTAAAACCATAGCTTTGACTAGACGGGCCTTTGTTGGCAAAGTAATGTCTCTGCTTTTTCATATGCTGTCTAGGTTTTCCTTCTTTGTCTTTTAGCTACAGCCATTCTGGACTCCTTTTTCCTATTCTATCTACCTAACATTTGTAAAGCAAAATTAGCATAAAAATGTCATGCTTAGCTGCATGCAAACTTGAGAAAGGAAATCAACACACAGCAAGGTAATGAATTGAAAAGGTAGTTTCAAAGCAAATGTAAATAACATTCAGTTTTTTTAAAAAGCTATGCTAAAATGAAGACAGAAGGCAAAAAATCTTTCAAAGGTGAAGGGAGCCAAGAATTCACAGTAAAACATCTCTCTTTCTCTTATTCAGCTAGAGAACAGGAGAAAACAAGCGGGGGATTAAGAAGGCCTATGGATATGCCAGAAATCTCATTGTTTCACTGTATGCAAGTATTTATGTGGGATGGGAGAAATAGGGCTAGTGGCTACGAAAACAATCATTTGAAAAGGTATGAGCCAACAGAGACCTATGGTCCAAAACATGAGTACCACTGTTATCTCCCAAGCCTCTGGAATTTGTAAATTGGACTATTTTACTTTGCTAGCATGACAGGGGAAATGTTCCAAATGATATGCTAACTATGGTTAGCACTTTAAAGTTAATGTTCTAATGTTTCCTGGTTTAAAAAAAATAGAAACACAAACAAAAACATCCTAGACTTCTCATTTTTGTAATCAGTTGTGGCAGGTTATGAATATAAATTATTTGGCAAGAAGATAAAAATATATCCCCAGGATGCAAATTAAATTAAGTGGCCGTGAAACCCTCATTTGGTATTATTTTAGAAAGCGCTGGCATCTGTCATTGCTATTTAGCACATTTTTATCATATTCTTTCAGTGTTGATGGTTGGTTTTTGGTCAAGAAGGTAATCTTTCACATGTAGTTTTTGCAACTTATTTTTATTTGTGTAAATATTATTTGGTGACTTTTTTGGATTAAATATTGGCTTTTAAATAGATGAATATTTCAGCATACATTTCTAGCTGCAAATGAGAAAAATGCATATTTTGTTGTTCTACTTTATTACATATTGGTGATATTTTGTTGTTTGAATCATTAAACATGAGAAAAATCTCATTATTTGATTACTTTTTTATAAAAGTGCACACAGCATAGCCTGAATGCACGTAAAATTTTCTGGATGGGATAAAAAATAATTGAACATGTGTCTTACATCCTAAATGATAAATAGCATGGGGATGTCCATGATGTGTGTTCAGAATTTCTTCTCAGTGTAGCCTGTGGAATAAAATGAATCACTCCTGTTAGGCATTAGGATCCACTGTGAAGTAGGGCCAAGTTATGCAGAGGAGAGCGTGTTACCTAATAGGAAAGTCCATTTGGGTTTTGCTTCTGTTACAAAGCCAATCTTTTCTTCTAAAAAAAGCATGGTAATAAATGAATATTCAAGAAAATTATAGTACTGCAACATATCTCTTGCTCCTATTTTAGTTAATCTTTTAAAACTGTTTTTGTGTTTAGGCTTATTTTATGTATCTGCAGACATTTTCAATACTTACTGTTTCATATTGCATTAAATGACTAGTCTGTTTCCAATTGCTTTATAATTTTAGAAACATTATTTTCTTAACAGCTACATATTATCAATGGGTCTCCCAGGTGGCTCAGCGGTAAAGAATCCATCTGCAATGCAAGAGATGCAGGAGACACAGGTTTGATCCCTGGGTTGGGAAGATCCCTTAGAGGAAGAAATGACAACCCACTCCAGTATTCTTCCCTGGGAAAACCCATGGACAGAGCAGCCAGATGTGCTGCAGTCCATGGAGTACCAGAGAGTTGGACACGACTTAGTGAATAAGCATGCACACATATATTGTCCAAAAAAAAAAAAAAAAAATCCAGGGACTGAATGACTAACTCAAAGATTCAAAGAATTACTATCTAGTTTATGGATTATTTGTAACAATGTCTAAAATTACCCTGCTTGTTACAATCTTTAATAGCAATAAGAAAAAGAATATGACCTAACATCAGTAAAATTTCCTTCTCAAATAGTCTAGCTGATTCACCTGTTTTAGAATGAAGAGAAAACTAATTTCAGAAACTAACCTTAATTCTAAACTCCCACTCATTGTTGATGTTTCTCCAGGCGATCTTGATTCCAGCTTGTGATTCATCCAGCCTGGCATTTCGCATGATGTACTCTGAAAGTGAAAGTGAAAGTCACTCAGTTGTGTCTGACTCTTTGCAACCCCATAGACTATACAGTCTGTGGAATTCTCCAGGTCCGAATACTGGAGTGGGTAGCCGTTCCCTTCTGCAGGGGATCTTCCCAACCCAAGAATTGAACTGGGGTCTCCTGCTTTGCAGGCGGATTCTTTACCAACCGAACTATCAGGGAATACATCTACATATAAGTTAAATAAGCAGGGTGACAATATACAGCCATGATTATTATACTCCTTTCCCAATTATGAACCAGTCTGTTGTTCCACGTCCAGTTCTAACTGTTGCTTCTTAAACTGCATACGGGTTTCTCAGGAGGCAGTTAAGGTGGTCTGGTATCCCCATCTCTTTAACAATTTTCCACAATTCATTGTGATCCACACAGTCAAAGGCTTTAGTGTAGTCAGTGAAGCAGTAGATGTTTTGTCTGGAAATCCCTTGCTTTTTCAATGATCCAACAAATGCTGGCGATTTGATCTCTGTTTCCTCTGCCTTTTCTAAATCCAACTTGTACAACTGGAAGTTCTCAGTTCCATATTAAGTGGGCTGCCATTTACTATCTTCCTTCTCTATTTAAGAAGATAGGGAGTACACAAAAAATTAATGAAGGCAGTAGATATCAATTACAATTTGAGGGCTCTAAAATGTATAAGGGGTTAAGGAAAAAAGATAGGAGGTGGCAACATCCATAAATATCCTCTTAAGATAAAGATTATATCAGTTTTTTTTGTTGCTACTGTAAGAAATCACACAATTTAGTGTCTTACTATAATGCAGTTATATAGGACAGAAGTCTAACATGGGTCTCACGGGACTAAAATCAAGGACTAAAATCAATAGAGCTGAAACCTTTCCTGTAGGCTCAGATAAAGATCCATTTTCTTACCTTTTCTAGCTGCGAGAGGCCACAAACATTCCTTGGCTTATGGCCCCTTGTTAACATTGTTAAAGGTAGCAAAGAAAGTCAGGTCCTTCTCACATTGTTTTTATCCTTTTTGACCTTGCTTTTGTTGTCACATTCCTTTTTCTGCCTCCCTCTTCACCTTTAAAGACCCTTGTGATTATACTAGGATCACCTAAATAATCCAGGCTAAACTTTCTATCTCAAGGTCCTAACTTAATCCTGTCTCAGTTCAGTTCAGTTGAGTTGCTCAGTTGATTCCGACTCTTTGTGACCCCCATGGACTGAAACACACCAGGCTTCCCTGTCCATCACCCATTACTGGAGCTTGCTCAAACTCATGTCCATAGAGTCAGTGATGCCATCCAACTATCTCATCCTCTGTCGTCCCCTTCTCCTCCTCCCTTCAATCTTTCCCAGCATTAGGGTCTTTTCCAATGAGTCAGTTCTTCGCATCAGGTGGCCAAATATTGGAGTTTCAGCTTCAGCATCAGTCCTTCCAATGAATATTCAGGGTTGATTTCCTTCAGGATTGACTAGTTTGATCTCCTTGCAGTCCAAGGGACTCTCAAGAGTCTTCTCCAACACTACAGTTCAAAAGCATCAATTCTTCAGTGCTCAGCTTTCTTTATAGTCCAACTTTCACATCCATATGTGACTACTGGAAAACCCATAGCCTTGACAAGATGGACCTCGGTTGGCAAAGTAATGTCTCTGCTTTTTAGTATGCTGTCTAGGTTGGTCATAGCTTTTCTTCCAAGGAGCAAGCATCTTTTAATTTCATGGCTACAGTCACCATCTGCATGATTTTGGAGCCCAAGAAAATAAAGTCTCTCATTGTTTCCATTTTTTCCCCATCTATTTCCCATGAAGTGATGGGACCAGATGCCATGGTCTTCATTTTTTGGATGTTGAATTTTAAGCCAACTTTTTCACTCTCTTCTTTCACTTTCATCAAGAGGCTCTTTAGTTCTTCTTCACTTCCTGCCATAAAGGTGGTGTCATCTGCATATCTGAGATTATTGATATTTCTCCCGGCAATCTTGATTCCAGCTTGTGCTTCATCCAGCCCGGCATTTCACATGTCGTACTCTGCTTATAAGTTAAATATGCAGAGTGACAATACACAGCCTTGATGTACTCCTTTCCCAATTTGAAACCAGTGTGTTATCTCATGTCCGGTTATAACTGATGCTTCCTGACCTTTATACAGATTTCAAGAGGCAGGTAAGGTGGTCTGGTATTCCTATCTCTTGAAGAATTTTCCACAGTTTGTTGTGATCTACACAGTCAAAGTCTTTGGCAGAATCAATAAAGCAGAAGTAGATGTTTTTCTGGAACTCTCTTGCTTTTTTGATGATCCAATAGATGTTGGCAATTTGACCTCTGGTTCCTCTGCCTTTTCTAAATCCAGCTTGAACATCTGGAAGCTCATGATTTATGTACTGTTGAAGACTGACTTGGAGAATTTTGAGCATTACTTTTCTAGCGTGTGAGATGAGTGCAACTGTGTGGCAATTTGAACATTCGTTGGCGTTGCCTTTCTTTGAGATTGGAATGAAAACTGACCTTTTCCAGTCCAGCGGCCACTGCTGAGTTTTCCAAATTTGCTGGCATATTGAGTGCAGCACTTTCACAACATCATCTTTTAGCACTTGAAATAGCTCAACTGGAATTCCATCACCTCCACTAGCTTTGTTCGTA
This sequence comes from Giraffa tippelskirchi, assembly GCF_054371585.1. Taxonomy (NCBI): domain Eukaryota; kingdom Metazoa; phylum Chordata; class Mammalia; order Artiodactyla; family Giraffidae; genus Giraffa; species Giraffa tippelskirchi. Next base: position 186,226,371 of record NC_137276.1, on the reverse strand, counting down.
GTGATGCTTCCTAAGGTCCACTAGACTTCTCATTCCAGGATGTTTGTCTCTAGGTGAGTGATCGCACTGTCATGGTTATCTGGGTCATGAAGACCTTTTTTGTATAGTTCTTCTGTGTATTCTTGCCACATCTTCTACAGAGTCCCTGTCTTTGTAATACTGTCTACAAAGTTCCTTTTCCCAAGTAAGGTAACATTCACAGGTACTAGTATTAGGATGTGGGCATCATTAGGAGATTGTTATTCTGCCTGCTGCTGCAACTATGTAAACTGAGACAGAAGAATTCAGTTATGAGAAGCAGATTGAATTGCTGAAAAGAGAAAATATAATTGTAGCAGTGAGTTGCTGCAGAAGTACAAAAGGGCTGCTGCTGCTCTTGCTGCTAAGTCGCTTCAGTCGTGTCTGACTCTGTGCAACCCCATAGATGGCAGCCCACCAGACTCCCCCCGTCCCTGGGATTCTCCAGGCAAGAACACTGGAGTGGGTTGCCATTTTCTTCTCCAATGCATGAAAGTGAAAAGTGAAAGTGAAGTTGCTCAGTCGTGTCCGACTCTTAGCGACGCATGGACTGTAGCCCTCCCCTCTCCACCGTCCATGGGATTTTCCAGGCAAGAGCACTGGAGTGGGTTGCCATTGCCTTCTCCTGCAAAAGGGCAAGTTAACCTAAATCAGAAAGTGTAGGTCACCTTGGCTATCAGTGGAATGAAGGCAGATACAACATATGCATATAGACATAGATATACAGTTAGACATATACACATGTAGACATAGATATACAGTTGACCTGTGAATAACACAGGTTTGAACTGCATGGATCCATTTCTATGCACATTTCTTTATAATAGAAAATATTTCATTTCTACAGGATTCTCAGTTGAGACTGTGGATGTGAGCAGTATGGATGAAACTTGTGTGTGAAGAAACTTTGTATAAGGAAGGTTGACTATAAATTACGCATGAATTTTGACAGTGCAGGGTCAGTGTCCCTAATCCCACTGTTTTTTCAAGGGTTAGCTGTATATCTGTATCTATCTACACACACACACAGACACACACACACACACATATATATATATAAAGAGAGGAAGAGAGAGACTTTCTAAGATGGAAATAAAGGGTAAAAGCTGGAGATCAGAATATATGATCAGTGAAGGTGACAATGTAAGATGAAAAGGTACAGAATGAGAGGCTTCAAGTGAAAGTTAGTCTTAAACAGTGTTTTGGGGCCTTGGAGAATTTTTAAAAGAATGCATAAAATGATGGCAAGGAACATTCAGGATCCCAATGATGCTTAATAGCATAAATGTGTGGTGGGTCAAATCTTCATGGTTCTAAATATTCCTTCAACTATGCTCAGCCCAAGCACAAACAAAGGAAAACAAAACTCAGGAGAGGCTGAGAGGTGAGAAATGATGTGTAGTGCTTTGACAAGTGGTCCAAGCAGCTTGGAATACACTGATATTAATTAAGGCACTGAAGTTTCACAAGTTATGCTCGGTCACATCTTATAAAGAGGTAAGAAATTTTAAGAATTTAATTAAGGAATCTAAGCTTTAATTTTATAATTATATTTTATATGAAGATTTCTATTATCTCCAGAGTTAAATATATATCTGAATCCCTAAATGGACTCACTTGGAAATATAGGAGCATTGGCTTTTAATTCAAAATTACCAATACTGGAATTTTGAATATCACTAAGTAGCTAGTCATACAAATTTATGAATTGCAGGCTTAGTTTCCTTATGTGTAAAGTAGAGATCATGCTTAACTTGCTAGGTTTTAGAATTAAAAGGAATATAACATTACTAATAATATTTGGAATATAGAAGATACTTAATCAGTTATTTTATGCTATTTTTATAGCAGCATAAATGGAAAAAGTCTAAAAATCTTTATTATACTTTTGATAAATCTACCTGTCTGAAATGTTGTTAACCAGTTCCAAGAAGTTCTTTTATTATTCACTTTTACATTCAATAAATGATACATTTGAGAGATTTCCTTTGGGTTTCACAGTAAATTGGCAAAATAATGATTTTACATTTGGTTCTATTCTTAATGTCTAATGGAAGTAAAATAACTTCTAGATTATTTCAAATGCACTGAAAACATAAATAGCAATAGTTTGCCAGCTGCAAATTGATTCTGAAGGTACTTAAATGGCACATAGGATGTTGAATGCCCATAATCACAAGCTGATTGAGTGCTGCCACTTGGCTGAAAACATGTGTTAATATTTTAAAGTAAGTAGAACTGGAGTAACACTTCTCTTTTAAAGTGGTCTGTTATATTGCAGTACGAGATCTTTGAACAAGCACATACGTTATATGATTTGTACCAGTTCCTGAGTTTCTTTCTTGTTTTCTCCCAGTAAACCCATCCCAAGTAAATTTTAAGGATTATATGGGCTTCCCTGGTGGCTCAGAGGGTAAAGAATCTGCCTGCAATGCAGGAGACTCAAGTTTGATCTCAAAGTCGAGGACATCCCTTGGAGAATGGAATGGCTATCCACTCCAGTATTCTTTCCTGGAGAATCCCATGGACAGAGGAGCCTGGCGGGCTACAGTCCATGGGGGTCACAAAGAGTCAGGACTGAGCTTTCACTTTTCACTTTCATACCTATGAGGTGCTTGACCAGCCTCTAGATGGCACTTTTCCTTTCTTGATGATTGTATTAGTGGTTCGTTTTCTCTGTGAATAGACTTGCAGGTAACACAAGACATACATCCCATTTTTTCAAATGAATTAACACTGCAGTGTGTATGTGTGTGTACACATGGGCATGCGTCTGTACGGATGCTCAGTTGTGTCCAACTCTTTGCAAGCCCTATAGCCAGTTGCAAGCCCTTTGCAACTCTATAGCCAGGCAGGATCCTCTATCAGTGGGATTTTCCCAAGAATAAATACTTAGGGGGTTGCTATTTCCTTCTCCAGGGGATCTTCCCGACCCAGGGATCAAATCCGCACCTTCTGTGTCTCCTGCATTGCCGACAGATTCTTTGCCACTTAGCCACCATTGTGTAGGTAAATTCACACATTTCACATATAGGTACAGTCTTAGAATACCATGTAAATAGTATGGTTAGAAAATACATTAATTTCTTTTTGTTGACATGTCCTCAAGAGCACTCTGGAGTGACACACTCGTCAACAAGACTGCTAGATCAGGATTCACAGCTTTGCCTTCATTTAGTTAATGAAATACTTAGATTATGCATATGATGCTCTTATTATATTCCTTATTAATATCCCTGGTGTGATTCTCATCTCTGCCCCTTTTATGTATCATCTTTCAAATGCATAGTACTTCTTCCCCCTTATAACCCTAAAATGCTATAATCCGGTGATAAATAATGGGTAGAAATCCATTATACAGGTCAGCCCATAATCAGGTTTTTGTCCCTTCGCATACTTTTGTTTTATTTCTTCCTCAATATAGATAAAACTTAAAGTAGAGAAAATTAGTCTTGAAACTCTATAGAAGTATTTTTTTTTTGCACAGATTTCCTTGCTTATAAAACTGTCTTCTTGCTATGAAAATCTATTTTTGCTTCTGCCTTTACTCTCACTGCCTCAGGAACATGGTGAGATAGTGGGTCCTTTCCTCTACCATTTATCTTTAGCCACTGTGCTTTTTGCTAGCTCTTGGTCTGTAAAATTCTCCACTCTTTCTCACCCTAAAGAACAACAAAGCAAGTTTTTCCTATATCCCATCTTTCCTTTTCATTATAGCTTGATCTCTTTCTTTCTAACAAAGCCTTTGTTCTTAGAAAATAATATACACTTGCTGTCTCAAGTCCTTCAATTCCCATTAATTTTCAATCTGTGAGTAGGACATTTATTGGAACAACAGAAAGCTTATTTTAAAACACACATTTCCTCTGGTATATTGCATTTTGACATTTCCTTTGAGAAAGAGGTACTTCAATTCTGAAAAGTACTCCCTAGCCGATTTTCATGTGAGAATAACTATCTTAAGGCAATGTTTTGTAGTTAAAACTTACCATTCCTCAGTCTTCTTACTAAGATGGCTCCCAACTGGCAAACTCCAACGCTACTTTCCAGTCCTATTGTGGTTGAGCTTCCTGAAGCCTTTGAACTCCTTGACTTCTTTGCAATCCTTTCTTACCTTAGCTTTCTTTGTACCATTTCTTTTCTGTTTACTGTCTGCTAGTATTGCTCTTCCTCCACCTACTCTTTTCTCACTCTCCATGCTCTCCTTAAAGGGTCTGTGTATGCATACATCTTTAGCTCACTACATATGCCTACAACTCTCAAATATATTAATATCTGTCTAGGTCACATCTTCTTCCTGGGCCTTAGATAAATATGTTACTGGTTCATGCTAGTTGGAAATAAATCCAACTTCTGCTCAAATTTCAAAGTATTTAGCTTAAATGTTTTAATTATTTACCTGTTTGTCCTTCCTACTATTCTGCTAATTCTTTAAAAGCGGAAACTAGGTTATATTTATCCTAGTACTCCCAGTACCTTTTACTGTGCTGAGTGAAGAATAAAATATTAGAAAAAAGGATTTCATAATCATCTTGTCTATGTTCATAGTGAATGTAAACTCTCTATTGAATGGTCAATTAATATGAACACTTTCTCGAGAATTCTCAATTAACAGAGAAGTAACATAGGAATATCCTATGAGGTAAATGATGAAGAAATAGTTTAATTGATTTTTTGTGGACATATTCATGAGTTATAACTGTTGAAAAATTTTATTTCATGATAGCAATCGATAGTAATAGCCTCTCCATTTAGTAGCTATAAGCTTTTTACAAAGGAAGAAAAACAGATTAAATTGGAACAGTTTTGGTCTGATATAGGGGTCAGCAAACTATAGCTGATATTGGCAAGACAAACGTGATCCGTGGCTAGTGTTTTTATGGCCAATGGGCTAAGAATAGTTTCTACATTTTTTAAAGTGTTGTCAAAAAAAAAGTAGAAGAAAGAGGGAGAGGAGAAGGAAGAAGAAGAGGAGGAAGTAGAAGAAGAGAAAGGAGGGAAAAGAGGTAAGGTAACAGATTCTTTGAGTTGGTCACATTCAGCAGTGCCACATCAGAGCTGATAGATGTAAAATACATTGATTTCCAATACACAGCCCAAGTCAAAATGATTAACTCAAGATAAATACGTATCTACTTATCAGTTTCACCAAGTAATTAAATGCACAACCTATCCTATTAGATATCAGATATATCCAAAACATACCAGTTTTTCTCATACTGGACAAAAGCCACAAAAGACATTATATTTTAATGTTTAATAAAATATGAGAAAATACTTAAGGCCTTCTGTTTTTTAATAGTGTCTATACATAAGGAAGTTGTGGAATATCACTGAAAACATTAGAAAGCATAGCTGGTCAAATAAATAGACAAACAAAAATTTACCATAAAATTTGTTTTAGATTTATTTTACTAGCCATTAATTAATTAAATTTACTTATTCTTAATTTTTACATTCACAAAGTGTATGATAAAAATTTTTTAAATTAATTATTTTAACAAATTGAAAATTGGAATTAACAGAGTCAAGACTCTATGACATCCTATGGAATGTAGAAGCACATATTCTGCAACTGGTGGCATTTATTGCAGATTTTATCCACCACTGGATAATCTGGTGAGGTTTAGAGGAATGGCTTTGGGCTTGATTTGTCTTTAGAAGCCTACTCTGTTGTCTAAGTCATTAGGCACTAAGGGGATTACTTAGCTACCACCACAGTTGCATTTTTGCTGTGCATCAAGCCCAGATTTGCATTTTCCTTATATATCCTTTAATGTAGTAGTGTTAGTCGCTCAGTTGTGTCTGACTCTTTGTGACCCAAGGACTGAAGCCCACCATTCCTTTGACCATGGAATTCTCCAGGCAAGAATACTGGAGTGGGTTGCCATTCCTTTCTCCAGGGGATCTTCTTGACCCAGGGGTGGAACCCAGGTCTCCTGCACTGCGGGCAGATTGTTTGCCATCTGAGCCACCAGGGAAGCCTCTATATCCTTACATGCTTCTTATTGAAATACCAATTGAAGATTGTGGCAGAAGAGGCCAATGACGCATTTTGTGGCATATTCAGTATTTTTGGCTCTACCTGTCCTTCTTTAGGCTCCCCTCAGCTTATCTCTATCAGTATCTTGGCTATATGGCCCCAGGACTAACATTCTGAAGAGTTATATTTGATGATGACTTACATGGTTCTCAGATATTGAAGAGTTTTTCCTTGTCTTTTTTGGCCTAGGGACCAATAGGTTTATAGCTGGCATATCTATTTTGTGATTTAATTGAATGAAAATGATCATATAAAATGACAGTTAAGTTGTGTGAACCTAAATGTAAATAGAGCACTAAAGACTAAAATCCAGTTTTAGAATCATGGCAAGGGCAACAAAAAGTGGAGTTTAAAATTGAATTAAAAATTAATATAGAATCCAGGCTGGGTATATTCCAGGCAGCTGTGTCACATTCAGAACACCTGCAAATGCAGCTCACTGTATTGAAATCGTGGCAAAATTGAACCTATTTGATTGTTGAGGTTTCATTACATAGGATGTATAAAAAAGGAATCATTGTGGTTTTGTGAAAGGGAAAGCGAGAAATATCAACTGAAGGCATAATGATTTCACCAGGAGTAGAATAGAGATAGCAGAATCTGAGCTACACTCGTGGCATATGTATCAGCTGTATAGAATTTCAGAAGCAAAAGAAGACACCACAAGCTTCTAGATTACAGGCAGAATTTATTGGAATAGATTTATTCACCTATATCAGGAATAAGCATTTTATCATAGTGAAGGATTACAGAGGATATTTGAAATAATACAACTTCCTACCACAAAATGTTTCGCAGTTGGTCACCTACAAACTCTCTAGAAAAGATGGTTTACATTTAGCAATTGATCACATGGAAAATAATAGCTAAATTATTGAAATAAAAAATGTAGTTTGAACGACTATAAGTCTGTTCTACTGCCTGATAAAAATCTTTAGCACTCAACAGTATGAAATAAGTAATTTACAAGGCTTAGCAAACATGATTCCTTTCCAAGGTTGATGAGAAGTTTAAAAAAATCCTAAAAGGGTCTTGAAAATTACTGACTCAAATTGAAAATTCATGAAAGCTGAGACCAAACCAAGTTAAACAGCCCCAACTCAACTCAGCATTAGAAAAAAATTTCCAAAATACTTCTCAAGTGAAATGCACAGGCAGCAACTTTGCTTGTATACAAAATCACTCAGGTGCCTCTGGAAGTCAATTACTATGAGGTGCAAAGCAAAATCTCCCAATACATGCATATATTATTTGAATTGTATGGCTAGGATGGCCAAGTGTAACAGAATAATGAAAATAAGCTGGAGTTATAGAAAATGGGCGAGGCTTTTCAATTATTTTAACCACCAGTGAGCATAAATTCAAATGTATCCTTAAATGTTTACAGTCGCAAAAAGTTTTATGAATTTCCATTTTGGGGAAATGTATATCCTCTCTGTAATAAATTCATTTATTCAAAATAATTGAATTAATTTTTTTACACTGAAGCTGTTTTCGATAAAATCTCAGAAATGGCAAGGATAGTGAGGAATGTTGGTGATGGGTAAGAATACAGGAAAAATAATGAAGAAAATATTTGTGATAAGGACCTAATTACATAATCATCAAATTAGAGAAAATCAGTGCTTAAAAAGTTTTGAAAACTGTCAACTAATCTGTCTTCTCTGTCTTTAAGCAAACTGAGTTGAGAAAAACATCCCATACTTTTATGAAAGGCTAGTAGATAAACAGATTTTTTTAAGCTTACATCGAGGGCTTAACAGAACCCTCTGTCAGCAGATTCTTCCCAAATTCTGACTTAAATCCCATAAGTTTTAATTTAAATCTGTCCCGGTTAGAACACAGAGAAAATAACTTGTTATCATGAAGTATAGTAAAAAAAAAAATAAAGTATAATTTCAAGAAAGAAAAAACAATAAATATTCACAGACTGTAACTATCACTCTTCTATCTTAATCGATATCAAATTTTTTGTTTAATCCTTAAACCATTTTTGTAAAAGCACCAATAATTTATGAAACACCATCATAATTTTAATAAGACAATTTTAAAGAGTGCAGTAAAGATTTTTGAGGGTGGTATAGCATCATTGTTAAGAGATGGCATACACACAATTCAGCATAATGTGTAAATCAAAATGATTTTGAGTGAACTATAAATTAAGGCATTTGAGAGTCACTGTGTTGGACTGTTAGCTAAGTCTTCCTTCTTTTTCCCTCCATCTGTTCCTTTCTTTCTAAGACACAGTTGTTTAGCTTTATTCCCTAATTGTTTTTGGAAACATTGTCTAAGATAAAAATGCAGAATTAACTAGCATACTTATACTATTAATGATTACATGGGACAGATAATTTTATTTCTGCAGTGCTGGCATCACTTGAATTTTGTGGAGAGGGAGTTTAGATTCACACCTAAACATTCAGCAGTTTGCAGAAATTTAGCACTTATTGTTCATTATTTATATTTATATATTTATTTACTTCTGTGCTTATTTTGTGGAGTTTCATATAGCTTCATTTTATCTTTTGTGTTTAGAAACTTAACATCATTGAAACATCACAGATATGGAAACAGGTGCTAGAAGTTAAAAATCTTCTTATCTTCTGAGACAAGTTAACTTCTTTTGTTCTAATTTAAAAGGAATATGCCTAATAAAAAAATAATAAAAAATAAATAAATAAATAAATTTATTTAAAAAATAAATAAAAAATAAATAAATAAATGAATAAAATAAAAGGAATATGCCACAAGTTTCCATAATTAGGTTAGCATTTGGACTGTTTTTCCATGAAATTATATTTTAGAAAAGACTAGACAGAATTTCACTATGGAGATTGTGATATTCATTTACATATTTGGTTATTTTCACCAGCATTCTTTATGATTCTTCTATTATTCTTTTAAGAAATAAAGCAAAACAAAACAGTAACTGAAACATCATAGCAGTTTGAGGAAATAGGCCTCTACTGTGTCTTATGAGCTTCACAGTTAAAAAAAATAACATTCTGTTTTATTCTCAGGATTGTGTTCTGGTAGTTTGCAATTTTGACAAGGGCTATAAATAAAAGAAAAATCAAAATAACTGAGTTTCTATTTTGCAAGGAATTTTAACATACGGTTTCATGAACTTCAAAGCATGCTGAATCCGTACTGATAAGCAGCTGTCACTGAATTACTGATAAGGAAGGGCAAATGTTTACTGACTGCTCTAGAGTTGTATAAGGCAATATCCTTAAAGACTTATTGATATAAGAATGGGAAACACTGACATTTGACTGCACAGAAATTTATGCTATTCCAGAAAAAACGTTAAGCATTTTATTTAGTAGACAATCATATGCATTATGAAACAGTCACTAAGTTATTTGTGGAGTCATAGTTTGCCTATAATCCTTAGACCTGACTGTTAAGACTGAATCTAACATGCCAGATGCCTTCTTCTCCTTTATTGTCTCTCATCACAATTTGGGTCCTTCCCAATATATACAATTTATATATACAACATATACAATTTATTTTAAGTCCATTGGGTCCACACACAATTGTAAACATAGTTTAAATACTTTCCCAAAGAGACTATCCTGTTTTTGTGTAAATCGAGAGTGTAGCTCGTTACTTTGAGGAAAAAGAGGTAGATTTATCTAATTCCACAATTTCAAAGTCCTATCTGTTCATACTCTCAAGCCTTAAGCTAATATTCAGCTTTTTCTTATTTCCACTGTTGGGAGAAATACACTTTCCTCTACCCTTTGTGCTCTTCTGATTGGTCTAAGAGTTAAATTGGACATGAGACAGATTAACAGGAGAAAATCAAACAAAGTTTAATAACAGGTATACCCAGGAAAACTGGGTAACTTGCCAAGATGACAAAACCCCTCACCTTAAATACTATTTTCGGTGAAAGATGAAAGAGGATATTATGGTCAGTGGTTTGGGATTTTAGAGGAGAGGAAGGCAACTGACATACAAATGAAAAAGCTAATGTTTGGTAAACAAATGTTTGCTGGGCCCTGTGGAGACAGTGAGACACAGAAACAAACTTTAACAAACAGACTTTGCTAGGTTCATTTTGATCTATACCCTAAATTCATACTTATAGGTACCTCTGGTGATAGCTCCCTTCCTGGAAGAGGTCTTCTGTATACATTCTTCAGGCAGATAGGGGGAAGGTCAAAGTTTCTTCCTGAGTGTTTTGGGCCGTGGTTTGAAAGAATCCACTTGCCAAAGAGATATTTTGAGGTGGCTAATTTTTTCCTTTACACCACACATTTGGGAAGAGAGTAACTGTGTGTGCTTTGATCTAGTTAACAATATATAAGTGGAAAATATTGTGCATCATTTTAGAGTGGGAGCATTTAAGAAATAGCCAGTGGAACTCCAAGTTTCTACACTCATGAGTTAACATAGATGTGCAAACAAGTGGTTTTAAAACTTTCAAGACACATTAATAGAAGGATGTACAGATGTTCTGTGGCTAAGTGCCTGGCACCATTTTTTTTTTTCCGAGCCTTCATCTCACCTGCTAATTACCGGGATGCAAAAGTTTTCTCCTGGTAGGGTAAGAGTATCCATTTGAGGTTCATATTTCCTCTAAATATTGATTTTTTTATTTTTCTGCATTTATGGCTTTAGATTTTTATCTCTGTACTGTCAGTGATAGTATTTCAGTAGGTGTATTCACCACAAACCTTAGGGTGACTGCTCTTGAGCTCTCTGGCTCACATGGCAGGAAATATTTGATTCCATTTCCTTACAAATTGAATGAGATTTCTTTTATGATGAGATTCACACTGCCAATGAACATGCCATATGTTTAGACACATGGTTTTAATTTTATGATCTTTACAATATATTATTTTATGTAGCCCATGGCTGAGATAATCATTTATAGGTTTCTGAATACTCAGACTGCTGTCAGATTTGAAGGTACTCTGTTTTGGGTAGGAATGAAAGTATTGCTTAACTGCAATGCATGCATTCAGAGAAAAAATATATTAATATATTATTATTAATAGGAAACTTCTCAGGAGGTTCATTTTTATAAGCACTTAGTGGTATTAAATATTATATATGATAGATATAAGGGAAATGTGCCCACATATTGATTTAAAGAGACAGTATTACATTGTATTATAGTTTGCCATCTATGCATTATTGCCCATGTCACTTTAAAAATACATGTTCTAATTGAGTAAAGAAAAAAAAAAAAGGAAAGATTATTTTCCCCTTGTTTTAAACTTGATCATTTCTATGTCATAGTTTTATTAGGACAAATGAATGCATTAGAAAAGCTATGAAATTAATATTTCAGTCTACTGAGGAGAAAGATATACCCATCTGAATGCCGAGTTCCAAAAAATAGCAAGGAGAGATAAGAAAGCCATTTTTCAAGTGAACAATGCAAAGAAATAAAAGAAAACAATAGAATGGGAAAGGCTAGAGATCTCGTCCAGAAAATTAGAGATACCAAGGGAGCATTTCTTGCTAAGACAGGCACAGTAAAGGACAGAAATGGTATGGACCTAACAGAAGCAGAAGATACTAAGAAGAGGTGGCAAGAATACACAGAAGAACTATACAAAAAAGATCTTCATGACTCAGATAACCACAATGGTGTGATCATTCACCTAGAACCAGATATTCTGGAATGCGAAGTCAAGTGGGCCTTAGGAAGCATCACTAAGAACAAAGCTAGTGGAGGTGATGAAATTCCAGTTGAGCTATTTCAAATCCTAAAAGATGATGCTGTGAAAGTGCTGCACTCAATATGCCAGCAAATTTGGAAAACTCAGCAGTGGCCACATGATTGGAAAACTGGTTTTCATTCCAGTCCCAAGGAGGGCAATGCCAAAGAATGTTCAAATACTGCACAATTGCACATTTCGCATGCTAACAAACTAATGCTCAAAATCAGCCAAGCTAGGCTTCAACAGTATGTGAACCAAGAACTTTCAGATGTACAAGCTGGATTTACAAACGGCAAGGAACCAGAGGCCAAATTGCCAACATCCATTGGATCATCAAAAAAGCAAGAGAATTCCAGAAAAAACATCTGCATCTGCTTCATTGACTACACTAAAGCCTTGACTGTGTGGATCATAACAAACTGTGGACAATTCTTCAAGAGATGCGAATACCAGGCCACCTTACCTGCATCCTGACAAATCTGTATGCAAGTCAAGTAGCAACAGTTAGAACTGGACATGGAACAATGGACTGGTTCCAAATTGGGAAAGGAGTATGTCAAGGGTTTATATTGTCACCCTGCTTATTTAACTTATATGTAGAGTACATCATGTGAAATGCCAATCTAGATGAAGCACAAGTTGGAATCAAGATTGTGGAGAGAAATATCAATAACTTCAGATATGCAGAAGACACCACCCTAGTGGCAGAAAGTGAAGAGGAATTAAACAGCCTTTTGATGAAGGTGAAAGAGGAGAGTAAAAAAGCTGACTTAAAGCTCAACGTTGAAAAAACGAAGATCATGGCATCTGATCCCATCACTTCATGGCAAATAGATGGGGAAACAATGAAATAGTGACAGACTTTATTTTCTTGGGCTTTAAAATCATTGTGGATGCTGACTACAACCATGAAATTAAAAGACATTTGCTCCTTGGAAGAAAAGCAATGACAAACATAGACAACTTATTAGAAAGCAGAGACATTACTTTGTCAACAAAGCTGTATATAGTCAAAGCTATGGTTTTTTGAGTAGTCATGTATGGATGTGTGAGCTGGACAATAAAAAAGGCTGAGCACCAAAGAACTGATACCTTCGAACTGTAGTGCTGGAGAAGACTCTTGAGAGTCCCTTGGACTGCAAGGAGATTGACCCAGTCCATCCTAAAGGAAATCAATCCTGAATATTCATTGGAAGGACTTATACTGAAGCTCCAACACTTGGGCCACTTGGTATGAAAAACCGACTCATTGGAAAAGACCCTGATGCTGGTAAAGAATGAAAGCAGGAAGAGAAGGGGAAGACAGAGGATGAGATGGCTGGATGGCATCACTGACTCAATGGACAAGAATTTGAGCAAACTCCAGGAGATGGTGAAGGACAGGAAAGCCTGGTGTGCTGCAGTTCAAGGGTTCACAAAGATTCAGACAGGACTGAGAGACTGAACAACAACAACTCTACTCATGACTGTTTTTGGCAAAGGATCATCTAAAACTAGACTTAGAGTCTTGAGGATAAAATTTCTTTTCTAGCAGATAAGCTAAAACAATTCTTAATTCCAAAAAGTTATAAGCGTAAGCCCGACTGAAGGAGGAAACAGACAGATCAGGCCCCATCTTGAAAGCAGGACTTCATCTTGGGCCAGACTGTGGACTTTGAGCTATATGCCCCGTATCTATGGAAACGACATACCAACTGGAAAACAAGACCCCCCGGATGGAAGAGCCCCAGGGCTCGTATCTAGACTCTCTGTCGCCTAAAATAATACCTAATTATCTGTGTAACTGAATAGAATTATAAATTCTGTTATTCTTACTGGGGTATGACCACAGGCCTATTGATAATTGTCCACTGTTAACTATCTAGGCTTAAGGCATATGAATCATGGTTTAAGACATACGAATCACAGGTTAACTTTGTTTTCCTTTGTTCAGACTAGTTTCAGAGAATTTGGGGAGGTGGGTTTGAGCACATACACTTAGAATATATAAGGTTTTCACAAAAACTGGTTGGGGTCCTTGGCTAAGAGGACACTCTGCCTTAGGCCCACAGGTGTAATAAACTGCACTCCACTATTTGCATTGTCCTTCTGAGTGAGTTTGTTTCCTGGAACGCATGGCTACAACACAACCATACCAGTTCCTGGTTCTAAAATAATAGATATTTGGAGACCCTAGCTGGTGTTCTGGGTGTGAAATAATGAGCAGGACAGAATCTTACCTTGAAGATTCCTGTGGCTACTTTTTTTGACAAGGACCACTATAAGGGGAAAATACTTTAATGAGGTTAGTGAAGCATCATGCAAAAAATAAAATTTTAAAATGTGAGACCCTATAATACTTAATATTTATTAAATGTATTAATATACATCAGAGTGCTTCCAAAATTTTAGCTTGTACAAAAATTATTTTTTTAATTAAATATAGTTAATTTTTCATACTGTTCATGGGGATCTTAAGGCAAGAATACTGAAGTGGTTTGGCATACCCTTCTCCACTGGCATCACTGACTCAATGGACATGAGTTGGAGCAAACTCAGGGAAGTAGTGAAGGATAGGGGAGCCTGGCATGCTGCAGTTCATGGTGTTGAAAAGAGTTGGACTTGACTTAGCGACTGAACAATAACATAGTTGATTTACAATATTGTGCTAGTTTCAGATGTATAGTAAAGCAAACCATATATATATATATATATATATGTTCATTTTCAGATTCTTTTCACTTATAGGTTATTCCAAGATATTGGGTAGAGTTCCTTTTACTATACAGTAGGTGCTTGTTGGTTATCTATTTGATACAGATAAAAAATATAGATGTTAATCCCAAACTCCATATCTATCCCTCTTCCCCTTTTCCCCTTGTTAACCATGAACTTGTTTTCTATGTCTGTGCATCTATTTCTGTTTTGCATATATGTTCATTTTGTATCATTTTTTTTATTTCACTTATAAGCAATATCATATATATTTGTCTTTCTCTGTCTGACTTACTTCACTTAGTGTGATAATCCATGTTGCTACAAATGACATTATTGTGCTTTTTATGGCTGAATATTATACACACACACACACACACACACACACACATATATATATATATGCCACTTCTTTATCCATTTCTCTTTTGATGGACATTTAGGCTGCTTCCACGTCCTGGCTATTGTAAATAGGGCTGGAATGAACATTTGGGTGCATGTATCTTTTCAAATTATGACTTTCTCCAGATATATACCCAGGAGTGGGATTGCAAGATCATATGGCAGCTCTTTTTAATCTATTAAGGGAGAACTAGAGTTTGAGAGTATAAAACTCCAATTCTAATTACATCATGGAGACTCATCTTAGCTCTATAAAACAAGATAAAGGGGTTGTAAATTTTGTAAATTCTATGTAATTTTCCATTGGATCCCATTAATATTCCTTCTCATTTTGATCTTATTATATTTATCTGAAAAAAGCATCTAGGGAAGATTCCCTCCCTTCCTCCTTCTTCCATCCAAGGCTGCTAAAGATTTTTGCATATTATCATTAATTATTTTATATTTATCAATTCAAAGGCATGATCTTATTGGCTATTTCAGAGTATGGTTATTTAATTTTAAAAAGGAAAATCCTCTGTTCCAAGTAAAGTATAAAGTATCCCAAACAAATCGTATTACTTATTTAGCACTAATCTTGAATATTCAGAATGAAGCTGAACCCAGCCTCTGTACTTTGACACTGAATTAAATTAAATTAAATCTCAGACACAGAGTTTTGAGTGAAGTAGAAATGAATTTTTTGCTTTGCCAGAAAAAAGGAGCCATGGTGGGCTAACGTCCTCACAATTGTGTCCTGACCTGGAGGGGCTGTGAGTAGTTTTATGGCAATGGTTTAAAGAGGACATGATTAGCTCGTGGACACTCTTCTGATTAGTTGATGGTGAGGTAAATAGTCAGCATTATCAACCTTCTGGTTCCAACCAGTCTGGGATCTATGTGCCTATGGGAAGCCTAGAGTTAGCTTCTCCCACCTGGTGGGATTTCAGTACCTGCCAAAAGGTTCAGAGAAACTATCATGAATAGACCTTGAGGGGGAACCAGGACCCTGCCCCCAGGGTGCAACATTTTTTCTTGACTGCTCCTCCCTTGTCTCTGCGTCCCCTCCCATACCTAATTAGCAACTCTTTGGAATGCAGCAGAGACCATGGAGGCTGAATGAAGACTATTTCATGTAATCAATAAATGAGATTCATAGAAAGGCTTTTGTGCCCAGGAGCCCCACAGGGTCCTGTTCCGTCTCAGGAATAATAATAATATAATAATATTTACCCAAGGAACAGCCAAGTGATAGGGGCAGCTTTAGGGTCTTCAGAGACAGACATCTCTTGTTGCATTCTTTATTGCCGCATGAAACATCCACCAGGCAAAGAAATCTGTTTTTTCAGATTTCTCAGCTTCTACTTCAGCAGTCCTGAGTGATAGACAGGTTGTCATTATCATTAAGGGCCTACCTGGTGGCTCAGATGGTAAGGAATCCACCTGCAATGCAAGAGACCCAGGTTCTATCCCTGGGTTGAAAGATCCCATGGAGATGGGCATGGCAACCCACTCCAGTGTTCTTGCCTGGGAAATCCCATGGACAGAAAAGCCTAGCAGGTTACAGTCCATGGGGTTGCAAAGAGTCAGACCATCATTACAGACCCATTTGCTACTTGTGGAAAGTCACATCTTTGTACTAATGCACTAATTAGAATTGCTAGGACAGTCTTGTGATGCAGAGTTAAGTTTCCAGAGGTGTAAGAAGTATATTTTGTTCTGTCTTTAAAAATGTAGTTTTAATGATCTGACAGCACTTCTTGAATAGTAAATAATAGGGCCCGATGGGGTCTCATTGTTAAGATGGATCATTATGTTAACCTTGCAAACAAAGAGTAAAACCACAGTGACCCTGAGACTGACCCAATTGCCCAAATGACATTCTATTTTCTCACTGGTGCTTAGCTTCTCAAAGCTATGAGACCACCAGATTCCAGACCTCTGGCTATGTGACCACAGGACTCAACTACAGGCTAAAAATTAACCATCCCTTTAGAGAATTTTTCATTGACGGGGTATAAGAAAGACCCCACCTCAGAAAGGGAGGACATTGGTTCTCCTTAAGGGCCAGTCACCCTCTTGTTTCTTTCTAATAAATTTTTCTTTTCTTGCCTGGCTGGCAGGCTCATTCTCTTTTTCTCTGCACTTGCCTTACAGTAAACACTTAAGAGTCTATTATTACTTTATCAGTGTGAATTTGATTTGTTCAGAAACATTCTATCTTGCTTCCTAATGTTTTTCCAAGAGAAATACACTACTGACTCTAACACAGAGCCAATTACCTTTGATAGACATTTTCACTGCTTTTAACAGGTTTATAAAAGACAAAGCCAGAAGATAAATTACCTCATTTGGTTACTTTGGCATTCTTTCATAAGCAGTCTATTAGAAGTTATTCTGCTCAAAAGTAGGCATTCTATGCATACACTCCTGAGGAGTTGTTTTGCCTGAGGAAGTTGTGTTTATAATTACTGAAATTTTTTTCAAAATAAAATAATTTATGTTTTATGGAGTAAAATATTGCATCCTTGATTTATTTTTTGTTGTTGTTGTTGTTGCTGGCCACTTGAAGTTTATTGTCAACTTGGTTCAAGACACCTGGTTGTGGGGTGTCAGGAAGGCTCACGAGTGCGTTGGAGAGTAATAAGCAGAGTTCTCTCAATCCTTTTCGGTGTTTTGCGGTTCTCATATAAAATAGCCCAATGACTTCTGCTGGCTTGGGCCTGCCTAGTCTCGGGGTGGGGCGGGGCGGAACCCGGAGAGGAGGAGCTCTAATAAGCTCAGCGTCTGCGAAAGAATTTTGGCGGTTGTTGGTGACCACTTGAGAAGGGGCCCCCCTTGGTTTTGCTGGGCTGGCCACCAGGCTCCTACTTCCTTGTGGCTTCCCGAGCCAAGTCACAGCCATGCTGCTGGAGGCCCAGGAAATTCAGAGTGCTCGGGACTACAAACAGTGTGGCCAGGAATGGGAGAGCCGACTTGCCAAAAAGAAGCTGCGGTACCAGTGACGCAGGTTGGCCTTGGGGAGATGGGAGTGGTGGGGGTGGCTTTCTCACGGTGCTCTGTACTTCTTCAGGAGCTGATACTGGAAGTGGAACCCAGGCACAGGTAGTCATGAGCGAGCTTCGAAGCACGCATGTGGGCAGGTGGAAATCTTGGCTGCTCTGCTTCTCCGGCCTCAGTGCACGGTCACGTTCTTGGGTGGTGGAAACAGGGTCAGATGGCCAGCTCACCCGTTTGCAAGGAGATTTCGGGAGTCTGCTCCAGTACGGAAACTTACAAGGTTGATCTCTAATTTGTCTATGCACTGGGCTGTATAGACCTGTCTGTAAAAGATACTGGAAAACATCCCTACAGAGCAAAGGCAGAATGGACTTATATTTAGGTAATATCTCCATTAGAGACCTTGACTTCTAGTAAATGATTTTACTCACAATTTTGTTTGTTAAGGAAGACATTTATGTTCAGATCGCCCTCCTGCCTTCTTTTGCCAAGAATGCAATCTCAAGCTCTGCCACTCATTTTTCAAAGCATTACTTGATGGAGAAAGTGTTCAAGGAGGACTGCTTAAAGTCAAGCAGCCTATCTCCTCCTTCTCCTTGGTATAAATTGTATTCCTTGAAGAGAAAACAACTGAAAGCAGGTCATTTAGCTAATTAACACCTGTTGGAGGAGGTCACCGAGAGGACCTGTCACTTGTTGACTCTCAAGTGGATGCAGATGGTCGGAGGCTCCTCACTCCTCCCCTGGTCCCTGTGATGTACTTTCTGCCCACCATTTGCCTGGGCAGCTGTTTTAAGGATAAACCTTGAGAGAGTAAATGCCGTTGAGACCATCTGAACTAAATAAGTGACTGAATCCAGGTAAGGCTGTATGATCTTTGAAAACTGACTGACAGGTGCAGAGACCTACTGGTCTTGCGACTGACCAGGACAAGCCTGGTATATCCTTTGTTTATGAAAACTGCCACTTACCAATCTGGAGTGGTCTACTCCTTTTTAGGCCTCTCCCTGCCCTCTTTGTACAGGGCCAGTTTAAGATTTTACCTCCAAAGCTCTTCATTTTGTGAATCAATATCAGCTCTTTGCAGAGTCTCTTCTTAATTGCTGTTCTGAATTGGGCTCTAGTATGATGCCATCAGCCTGTACTGATATTTGGAGTTGTCATTATGCTTATTTTATGGCTGTTGTGAAGAATATTGTTTATTTCATTATACAGTGGCCTTTTTATCAGGAGACCTGGAAGAAATTACTGTTTGATCTTACCAGTTAGGTGAAATGAACTTTTTCTGAGCAGTTTGTTTATTTCATCTATTTTGTTGTGATCTATATGACTGATTATTACATCTTCCTCAAAAGAATTGAATTATTATTTTTTTCTCACAAAATATTTTTTAGTTACCTAACTCTGAGCAAAGTGCAATGATGAGTCCTGGAGTTTGTAAGTGGGAATAATCTTGATGATGATAGCTAGTACAGTTGACCCTTGAACAACCTGGAGGTCAGGGACATCAATCCTCACCACCTACCAGTAGAAAATCCAAGTATAACTTTACAGTTAGCCCTGTGTATCCAGTTCCACATCAGCAAATTTAACCAAATTCAGATAGTGTAGTTGTGTGGGCCATATTCATTGAAAAAAATTCCCATGTAAGTGAATCTGTGCAGTTCAAACGGTGTTGTTCAGGGATCAGCTCTGTTAATTACTTTCTATGTTGCATCAATGTTCTTGGCAAGTTAATGTATCAACTCCTTGACACTGTTGTTACTGATTATAGATAAGGAAACTCCTTGACACTGTTGTTACTGATTATAGATAAGGAAACTCCTTGACACTGTTGTTACTGATTATAGATAAGGAAACTCCTTGACACTGTTGTTACTGATTATAGATAAGGAAACTCCTTGACACTGTTGTTACTGATTATAGATAAGGAAACTCCTTGACACTGTTGTTACTGATTATAGATAAGGAAACTGAGGTGCTAAGAGACTCAAAGAAATTTTTAAAACTTGCTCAAATACATAAAGCTGGTAAGTATAAGAGCTATCATTCATGTCCAAACAGTCTAGTATAGTCACTGCATTATGTTGCCCCTCAATTCAAATGATGATGATACTTGATAGCCTGTTTTAACTTATCCTCTCTTATGTCACCTATAAAATTCAGAACTATGCACTTAGGCATCAATCATTAAATATCATTTCATGGTTTGGAGCACATAATAGACATTCAGTAAATGTTTTTTTCTTACCTGAGGAATGTTGAGACATAATGAAGAAGGTATATGGACCCTAAATCCAAGAGCTTATAAAGTCATTGTCATGCTACTATAACCTTTGTACATCTAAAACAAAATGCTCAAAGTGTTTTGATTAGGAAAAGAGGACAGGAAAAGCAAGAATGGGTTTTCTCATGAAACACATATACTTCCTATAGTGAATTGTATCTCTGGTATCATGATATATCATGGTATTCTTTCAGACAGTTTTGTCTTTTTTTATTGAAGTGTAGTTGATTTGCAATGTTGTGTTAGTTTCAGGTGTACAGCAAAGTGATTCAGGTATACCTACATATATATCTATTTTTCAGAGTATTTTCACTTGTAAGTTAGTACAGAATTGAGTAGAGTTTCCTGTGCTATTCAGTAGGCCTTTGTTGGTTATTTATTTTATATATAGTAGTGTGTATATGTTAATCGTATACTCCTAATGTATCCCTCCCTACTCCCGTTCCCCTTTGGTAACCATAAGTTTGTTTTCTCTGTCTTTGGGTCTGTTTTGTATATTAGCTCATTTTTACCATTTTCTTTAAATTCTACATATAAGTGATATCATATGATATTTTAGTCTTGAATGTATTCATCCCATTTCTGAGAAAAGTGTGTCCTATAGGTCTAGGGACTTTGGTTGTTTGACAGTTGCTTGCATTTGACAGCTCTAATATCCTTCCTAAATGTTATGATGAATTTAATTTTTGAGGGACAAATACTAAAATATTATTTTATTCTCCCATTCTTAGAGTTTAAAAAGGATAGGTTTGGGACTGTTATATTCAGAAATTCAATGCATAAACTTCTACAGATTTTAAGCTTGAACTCATATGAAGAGCAAAAGCTCACTAGCAGTAGGAGGCTAGTAGTTGATTTGTGCTCAACAAAAATGCGTCAGAAGTTGAGTACTCCCACATCAATGCTTTTTAGAGTAAGCATTTGACTAATTTAAATAAACTCAAAGCTGAAAGCTGGTTGAGATCTTATGCAGTCCAGATTTTTATTCAATGTGTTTCTTGGAGAAGTCTTTTCTAGACAATATGGGACAATCAGAGTGGTAAGGAGTTTTGCTCCCTAGGATCCTTTTCCTAAAGGTAATTGCAGAAGAACAAGTAAAACTCTATTATTCTTCTACACACTTCAATAATATGAATCTTTGAACATAGATCAGTGATAGCCTTTCTTTTATTTCAATGTGTTCATCAAGTAAGAAGAAAAAAAGACTTTGTGAGAATATATTAATGTATCATTAATTTCACTCAACCAATATTTTCTGAGTACTCTTCCTATGCCAGGTACTGCTCAAAGATCTAGAGATCATAGTTCTCAAATTTTGAGATATATTAGTGAACAGAAGAAAAAATATTCTGCCTTCATCATGTAAACTAAGCTGAATAACACTTTGTGAT
Organism: Giraffa tippelskirchi; assembly: GCF_054371585.1. Classification (NCBI taxonomy): domain Eukaryota; kingdom Metazoa; phylum Chordata; class Mammalia; order Artiodactyla; family Giraffidae; genus Giraffa; species Giraffa tippelskirchi. Next base: position 186,204,870 of record NC_137276.1, on the reverse strand, counting down.
AATGTGACTTCAAACTATACTGAAAGAGTATCATGAAGAAGACTTTTTCTAAGTAATCACATAATGAAAGTGCACAAAATCATATCTAACCTTGAAAGAATAAAACAACATGAACTAAGTGATAATTGCATCCTTTTTCCCTATCAATAGTGGGGTATAATATTTCAGTTTCCAAATTTTGTTCCTGAATTATGTTTCCACACTATCAAGTTTACAGAACAATTTGTAATTCTCTGGATGTCAGATTCTTTTTGGCTCTGTCCCTTTACCCTTGTCCTGATACTCAACTAATATAGCTTTCCTACTTTCAATCTTACCTCTCCTTTACTTGGTTAATGATTATCATTTTTCAGAACTCATCTCAGACAGCAATTCCTCCAGGAAACCTACTAAGTCCTCAATATTCCCCATCATACCATAGTTACTTGTTCTTCTAATAGCTGTGAAAGACCAAATTGGAGTTTGCATTGCTGTTGTTGTTGTTCAGTTGTGTTCGGCTTTTTGTGACCCCATGGACTGCAGCACGCCAGGCTTCCCTGTCCTTCACTATCTCCCAGAGTTTGCTCAAACTCATGTCCATTGAATCGATGACGGCATGCAACCATCTCATTATTTGTCTCCTCCTTCTCCTCCTGCCCTCAGTCTTTCCCCGCATTAATGTTTGTATTATCAGTGTTATAGACAGTACCTGAAACATGGTACATACTTGTTAGGTGTGGTATGAAGATTGACTTTTGTTGATAGAATGATTAATATTTAATATTTATATCCCTCCATAATTTGAATTCTGCCCATCTTTCCAACTTAATTTTTTCGGTAGCTCCATACACAGCCAATCTATCCCAATCAAACTTACCTACTCACAGTTCCCTGAACATTACTTTTATGCCTATGTCCATGACATTCCTAAAGCATTTCCAGCAATATTCTATTTGTGTGTCAAATCTCAAGTCAAATTCCACTTATTCCATGAAGTCTTCTGTGACACTTTGAATTTATGCAGTGTTTAGTGATGGTGTTACTTGTAGACAATTAATAAAAATAATAAAATGAATATGAGATTACTTGCTTATTAACATGGATCCTCATGGGAAGGCCATCAGCTGTCTGTAAGAGCCTTTATTTGCAAACATTTTAGTGGTGTGGTTTACCTTACATTATAAACACTATACAAAGTAATTTTTAAAATCTTTGCCTTTTGTAGAGTTTTCAAGCATTAATTATCATTGAACATAGAAAAGAGAACTCAGAGATATGTACTCTTTTTATCTCATTCATGGTATACTTAGTGTAAAAGGTGATAGAGTTGACACAGTTTTAAATGATGCTTAAAATATAATTTGTGAGTTAATATTTTAAAATAGTAAAACTTTGAAAAGTTTATGGACTTATTTGTGTAAAATTAGTAAGCTTGTCTCATAATTTAAATTGACCATGCAGAAAACCTCACTATACAACAGTTTATGAAATGAGTGAGATTTGATCATGGATTGACTTATAATCTGTTAAGGGTAGACATAACTTGAATGATTTTGCAATATGAGTTTAAGTATTTAAATATTATCCTAAGACTAATACCAGTGATTTGAGTGGACTAATTTTGATAGTTGAAAGTAAACAATACCTGGTATTAGCTCTGTTGAACATTGAGAATAATCAGCTTGACTCTAAGTTGGACATTATTTGGGTAATAATGCTAGAGTAATACAAGTGACGATCTTATATGTTTCCACAAATCAAGTGGTCCTGGAGTGTGGGTTGCAAGGAGTTTAGCAATGCAACTAAAATTAACTTGGGTAAAAATAAAGTTATACAATTCACTATATTGAAGAAAGGGCTAAGGAATCAAATCTATAGAAAGTAGGTCCCACGCATCTCAAAGCACCTCAAGAATGATGCCAATAACCCTTCTCCTTTTCATCTTTCTTTCCATGACAACTTCAATATCTCTAGCCACTAACCTATACAAAATAGAACTGTGTTGGCTAGCAGTTTGTAAGCTCAGTCCTCATAGCTTTGTGATTCCCTAAAGGATTTGTTTTTCCAACTATAAAAAACAAAACAAAAACAAAACCCACAAGCAAAAATATGAATATCAAAACAAACCCTCAGAGAAAGGCTCTGGAGCAGCTTAGGAAAGTGTTCACCTGTTGGACTAAAACCACAGGCTTGAGGACAGTGTGATGATGATGGGGTCTGTATGGATCAAACAGGATCTCCGTGGGTGGATTACCAGTAAATGTGTTCATTGAAAGCCACCAGTGGAATCACGTAGTTGGACTAGAAGAAGAGACACATATCAAAGGAAGGAGTTTGTTTCTCTAAAAAAAACAGAAGGAGGTACTGAAAAGAAAGGAATTTGTATGAAGATGGTATGGCCTCGGAATTCTGAGAGACCTCTTGCTGCAGATCCTCAGCTAGTGTTTGCTGGGAATGAGGAGAGAGTAGAGGCTACATCACATGGAAGGAAGAGCTGACAAGAGCTAGGAATCAGGCACCACAAAACAGGTCAGAGTCAGTCCTCCATTCCCAGATTCCTGTTAAGGATGGGAACATGAGCCAGAAATACAGTTGTGTGCACTGATAAGACAGTGATACCCTTACTGAAGTTGTTGGTGACGAATTGTTGGTAGAAGGATATAATGACTTGGGAGCTTCCACCTTCATCCCTGACAGGCTTTATATTTGGGTGATTGACATCTGGATCTGATCACCTTGCGGACAGACAATGAGGATAAACAGTTTTTCCTGATTAAGATCAGTTCTGGTGGATCCTCTTAGTGACTCCATCTATAGGAGGCTGGATAACTATCAGGGACAACAAAAGGATTTTTATCCTTCTCCCTGAGGTCTAATGGAGCCACATAAATATTAATATAAGAGAGATCAGTTAATCAATGGAGACATCAGTGGCTATTAAAATAATAGTGGTCCTTGGCTACTTGAATGTGCCTAAGATTCAAGGGAGGATTTAATTTGTTCCATATGTTTAATATGGAACGATGGGCAGAAAAAAGCAATGGCTGGATGAAGGAAAAAGAAGAGAGCATAATAGTCATTAGTAGAACATATATTTTAAGAAAAAAAGCTTCTTTTTTGGTCTGTGGAAACAGAGTAGGAGTGGTGCTAGAGAGTCATGGAAAGTTTCTTTATTCTAAATGTCTTTATTCTAAAATCCTCTCATCTACAAATATTCAAGAAAAACATTACAATGATATTGAACTCATTTAACTTTGTTTTCCTAGACTTTAGACTTTGATATTTATAGATTCCCAGATTATTATGGGGGACGGGTGTCCCAATGAAGAGCAGGAAAACTACTCAGGTAACTTTTGGGTTGCTTTTTTGTAGTATTGATTTAAGAGTTATTTTTAGTACTTTCTATGGACAGGGAAGCCTGGCATGCTGCAATCCATGAGGTCACAAAGAGTTGGACACGACTGAGTGACTGAACTGAACTGAAAGAGCTAGTGGAAAGGATTTCAAAATTGACAAAATATTAGCTATTTTCTAGCTTTACCTAAGGCTGATATATCCCTCATGTATATACTTATAGAGTAAATGAAATACATATTTGTAAGACATCACATTAATAAAAAAAGGTAATTGGAAAAAGTATCACCTGTATTTTGTTAATTTTCTGCAGGCTTATTCTCCCTGCACCTGGCACATATTTTTAATCTTTTTATTTGGCAAGGGAAAACTATCTGTGGTGGGGAAACCAGCAGTAGTTTCTTTTCATAAAGGAGAGATGCTGAAAATCTTAGTAATTACAACCCCATTTCAATTTTACTCACAGCAGTTAAATTATTTAAATGTCTCTTCTGCTGTCAAAATGAATATTTTTTAGTTTACAAATATTTTATTACCATTAGAGCAATTTTGTTTCCATTATCTTAGCTTGCCAATTATGTGTATTAAAAATGAGAACCCTCACAAAGGGATATCAAATTGGAGTTCTGGGGTCAGATATTATTAATTGATTTTCTTTAGTTCTTTGACTAGGGAGACTATGTATATTTTAATAGAGAAGACACATTCTGTTATATATATATTTTGAAATTGAATCAAGAAAGAAGCATTATATTTTAGGATGAAAAAGTCTGTTGTGTGCATTATAGTGTTTCTTCATCAGAAGTATTAATGCAACCCCGTCTTAAATTAGAATTTATGCTATGATCGTTTATAGATTATATGATGAGTTTGTCTTGGGACTATTCATATTTTAAAGAAATAATTAAGCTTTTTCATTTTTATCCCATTATCTTTTGTGAACCAAGCTACATTTAATTATGGAAAAATCGTATTTTAATAATGAGAGTATTTACATGGAGGATATAAGAGTAAAACTTTGATAGGTTTTGGTTAGGCTCACAAGTTTTCAGTTCATATTCTGTTGATCATGATAAAATACCTTCTCTCTCTCTCTATGGTTTAGAGAAGGCAGCCTTCTTATAAACCTTCAACAATGTTTGTTGTCTATGTGGAACATCAGAATGAGATGATAAGGTAACTAAACTTTTTGTTTTATGTGTAGATTTTTTATAAACTTAAGCTCAAAAAATCAACTATACAAAGAGATTTTCAGTTTTTCATTATTTGACATTCTATATTATTTTTTCATATTTGATGGATATTTGCACTTTTGCATATTGACTTACAAACTAAGTATAATTATACCATTATTAATGTTTTGTACTTTTATTTCTGAAGTTGAATCTTAGAGCAGTTAAATATCTCATTGCTTAGTGATTAGAAATTAGGTTCTGTGGTAGCACTTTGGGATTAGGAATGCTTTTGTTTTACCTCATAAGGTAAATTAGCTAATAAGGAAAATCTGGTATGAAAAATACCTAAATTATCTATTTCAGAAGCAAGACTTTTGGAATGACAAAGTAAGAAACTTAAAAATATCTACTTTTCCATACAAGCATTAAGGACACTGGAAAAAAATTCTCAAAATCAACTTTTTCAGAACTCTGGAAAATAACAGAAATCTTTTATATTTATCATATATTTAATATAATATGAGTTATATTTTAATAAGTTGGCTATAAAAAGTATTCAATCCAAGTTTACCAAAATAACTTTCCTATTTCTCTCTCTGTGGGTGGACATTTAGATCCCTCCCATTTACAGATGATACTGTGACACATATTTTGGAGAAAAGTGAAAAAGCAGAAATATCCTGAAGAGTAGACAGCCAAGCAATTAGGAATCATGTTCACAGGCATGGTGCATGAGCTGTCAGTGCTTGGGAAATATCAATATTTAACAAGAATTGAAAGAGATCTTGTCAAGCCACACCATGAAAGTTCAGCCTCATTCAGGAGCTGACAGAACACAGAACAGAACTCTTGAGTTGAAGCAGTAGGGTTTAATGAAGAAAATCAGAGGCATTTGGGTCCCAGTTCATGTCACATTTCAACCACTTGTAAGCTTTGTGACTTAAATTATTCACGCTTAACCTCAATTCCTCATTTGTAAAACAGGGACACCAGTAGATACTTCAAAGCTCCATTGTGTATGTTAAATGTGATAACTGTGAGTAAATAACTAGCATAAGTCTAGCAACCTAATATTTACATCCTATTTCCCCATATCTAAGCTGAAATTAAACACATCACTCAGCCAGTTTCTCACTCTTATTCTGAGCTGCACTATGAGAGTCAAATTTATCAGAATGAATTTCAAAATTTACACCTAGATGTATGAGAAATATAACCTTATTTGGTTTAATTTGACTTAATGCTCGATCTACATTCAACCTCAATTATTAATTAGGTCCCCTTTCTTTCTGAATTTTGCAAATGATCTTATGGTCTGTATAATTTACTTTATGCATTATGGAACCATTTGCAGCTCAGTCTCAGGTCATAGGGTCCCTTACAGTCCAGCAGCTTTCTACTTCTCTGCCATTCATAGACCCAGAGCAAGTAAACTGGGCTTTTAGGCTCCAAACGCCCTTGGCACATTGTGTACCTCTTCCTTTCTGCAATTCACCCACTTTTTGATGGAGCTACTCTGTAGAGTTTTCCACTATGCTGGGATTTCTCTCTTCTGTCTCCATTCTAAGTAGCTTTATAGACATTTCCACACTTAAAGGCAGTTTCCATTTGCTTCCCACCTCTTCTCAAAACCCAGCATCCTTTCTTTAATGAGTATACTTTAACCAAAAACAGACTGTCCCTGAATTAGAATTTTTCAACTTTACAGTGATAGTGAAGTGATATACATTCAGGATAAACCGTTCTTTGAATTTTGAATTGTGATCTCTCAGGCTACTGGTATGCAGTACAATGCTCTGGAATGCTGGGCGGTGGCAGTGAGCCACAGTTCCCAGTCAACTGCACAACCATGAAAGTGGACAATACACTAAACCATTCTGTACCCATTCGGCCATTCTGTTTTTCACTTTCAGTACAGTATTCAATAAATTACATAAGACAGTCAACCCTTAAAATAAGTGTGTGCTAGATGGTTTTGCCCAACTGTAGGATGATGTAGTGTTCTGACAGAGCCTATTTGAGGTAGGCTTGACTTAACTGTGGTTAAGTTAAGAACTGTGATGTTCTATAGGAGTGAAGTAATTAATGCAATTTTGACTTAGGATACTTTTAGCTTTAGATGGCTTTATTGGAACATAACCCCCTGATAAATTGAGAAATATCTGAATATGAAGCAGTCCTATAATTAAACAACTTCTGCTTTCAGCCCTTTGAAACTTCCTTAAGCAAGGAAATACAGTGTCTGACCACATGTTGGAATTTGAGGGTGCATGAGAGGGAAGTGGAGTGCATGTGTACAAACACACATGCACACACACAAACTATTTTATCAATAAATTGCCTTCTGTTATTTGGGAAGAAATATGATACTGTAAGTCGGACACGACTTAGTGACTAAACCACCATGATACAGTAGAATAAACTCTTCTGACAGCATTTCAGTGAAAATTCTAGCACAATACTATGAAAAAGCTGATCATGACAGACTCATTTTCTAGTGGTAATTAATTACCTCTATATTCCTAATTCTCTTCTTTTCTCAGCTATTTGTAAGGCCTCCTTACAATGCAATCTTTTTACATTTCATTTTCTTGGGAAGGTTTTGATCACCACCTCTTTGTAAAGTATTATGAACCTCTGTCCATAGTTCTTCAGGCATTCTGCCTATCAGATCTAATCCTTTGAATCTGTTTGTTACTTTCACTGTGTAATTGTAAGGGATTTGATTCAGGTCATACTTGAATGGTCTAGTGGCTTTCCCTACTTTCTTCAATTTAAGTCTGAATTTGGCAATAAGGAGTTCATGATCTGAGCCACAGTCACTTCCTAATCTTGTTTTTGCTGACTGTATAGAGCTTTTCCATCTTTGGCTGCAAAGAATATAATCAATCTGATTTTGATATTGATCATCTGGTGATGTCCATGTGTAGAGCCTTCTCTTGTGTTGTTGGAAGAGGGTGTTTGCTATGACCAGTGCATTCTCTTGACAAAACTCTATTAGCCTTTTCCCCCTTCATTTTGTACTCCAAAGCCAAACTTGCCTGTTACTCCAGGTATATTTCTTGATTTCTTACATTTGCATTCCTGTCCCTTATAATGAAAAGGATATCATTTTTGGTGTTAGTTCTAGAAGGTTTTGTAGGTCTCATCATAGAACCCTTTAACTTCAGCTTCTTCAGAAGTAGTAGTTGGAGCATAGACTTGGATAACTGTGATATTGAATGGTTTGCCTTGGAAACAAACAGAGATCATTCTGTCATTTTTGAGATTGCATTCAAGTACTGCATTTCAGATACTTTTGTTGACTTATGAGGGCTGCTCCATTTCTTCTAAGGGATTCTTGCCCACAGTAGTAGATATAATGGTCATCTGAATTAAATTCACCCATTCTGGTCCATTTTAGTTCACTGATTCCTAAAATGTCGATGTTCACTCTTGCCATCTCCTGTTTGACTACTTCCAATTTACCTTGATTCATGGACCATTCCAGGTTCCTATCCAATGTTGTTTCTTTGTAGCATTGGATTTTACTTCCATCACCAGTCACATCCACAACTGGGCGTTGTTTCCCCTTTGGTTCAGCCTTTTCATTCTTTCTGGAGCTATTTCTCCACTCTCCAGTAGCATACTGGGCCTCTACACACCTGGGGAGTTCATCTTTCAGTGCCATATCTTTTTGCCTTATGGCACCACTGTTATAGCAGAAAGTAAAAAGGAATTAAAGAGCCTCTTGATGAAAGTGAAAGAGGAGAGTGAACAAGATGCCTTAAAACTCAACATTCAAAAAACTAAGATTATGGTATCCGGTACCATCACTTCATGGAACAATGGAACAATGGAGACAATGAAAGACTTTATTTTCTTAGGCTCCAAAATCACTGCAAGTGGTGACTACAGCCATGATTAAAAGATTCTTACTCCTTGGAAGAAAAGCTATGACAAACCTAGACAGCATATTAAAAAGCAGAGACATTGCTTTGCCAACAAAGGTCCATATAGTCAAAGCTGTGGTTTTTACAGTAGTCATGTATGGATGTGAGAGTTGGACTATAAAGAAGGCTGAGTGTCAAAGAATTGATAGTTTTGAACTGTGGTATTGGAGAAGACTCTTGAGAGTACCGTGGACTACACAAAGATCAAACTGGTCAATCCTAAAGGAAACCAATCTTGAATATTCATTAAGGACTGAAGGTGAAACTCCAATACTTTGGCCACCTGATGTGAAGAGTTGATTCATTAGAAAAGACCCTGATGCTGGAAAAGACTGAAGGCAGAAGGAGAAGGGGAAGACAGAAGATGAGATGGTTGGATGGCATCACTGACTCGATGAACATGATTTTGAGCAAGCTTCGGGAGTTGGTGATTGACAGGGCACCCTGGCGTGCTGCAGTCTGTGGGGTCGCAAAAAGTCAGACAGGACTGAGCGACTGAACTGATATTTCCAGTTCAGTTTCCCATTTATTTCCAGAATCATATGATTGGAATTTCATGGGAAACTTAATACCTTTGGGGTGGCCATTAAATAATTGATGTAATCCAATTCTTTGTATGTGATGAAAGTGAAAGTCACTCAGTCATGTTCAACTCCTTCCGACCTCATGGTATATACAGTCCATGGAATTCTCCAGGCCAGAATACTGGAGTTGGTAGCTGTTCCCTTCTCCAGGGGATCTTCCCAATCAAGGGATTGAACCCAGGTCTCCCACATTGCAGTAGGATTCTTTACCAGCTGAGCCACCAGGGAAGTCCAAGAATACTGGAGTGGGTAGCCTAATGTTAATGAGATCATTAACATCTGATATTTATATCTATAATTGCATATGTGATGGTTAGTTTTATGTGTCAGGTTGAAGGGTGTTTCTTAAGGAGACAAGCATTTAACGTGATAAATTTTGAATAAGCAGATTGCTCTCTATAAATAGGTAGACCCCATCCAATCAATTGACAGCCTGGATAGAATATAAAGACCTTTCTCCTAAATCAAGAGGAAATTCTCCAGCAGACTACACTCAGACTTCATTTGCACGGAGATTTATCTCCTCGATATCTAGTTTACCAGCCTATACTGCAGATTTTAGACTCACCAGTATCTGTGACACCTGGATCACTGTCTAATAATAAATCTCCTTCTATATATTTACACTAATTCTGTTTCTGTGGAGAACCCTGACCAATAAATAGAGCATGTATCAACTTTTAGATATGGAGTGAAGAAAGATATTATGTTTATCAATGATATAAGAAGAAATATCCTGCTTTACTCATTTTTAATGTTGATGCTTCTTGAGCAGAAGGACTTTCAGTTCAGTTCAGTTCAGTCACTCAGTTGTGTCCAACTCTTTGTGATCCCACGGACTGCAGCACGTGGGGCTTCCCTGTCCATCACCAATTCCCAGAGCTTGCTCAAACTCATGTCCATTGAGTTGGTGATGCCATCCAACCATCTCATCCTCTGTTGTCCCCTTCTCCTGACTTCAATCAGTGTCTTTTCCAGTGAGTCAGTTCTTCACATCAGGTGGCCAAAGTATTAGAGCTTCAGCTTTAGCATCAGTCCTTCCATTGAAGGGCTGATTTCCTTTAGGATTGACCAGTTTGATCTCCTTGCAGTCCAAGAGACTCTCAAGAGTCTTCTCCAACACCACAATTCAAAAGCATCAGTTTTTCAGTGCTCAGCTTTCTTTATAGTCCAACTCTCACATCCATACATGACTACTGGAAAAAAAGAAGGACTTTGGGATATACCAAATTGAAATAAGAAAAACATTATCATTTAATATGCATACAAAAGTACAAGTGATATGGGTAGAATCAACACAAGTAAAACCAAGTGAATTTAAATGAAAAAGTACATGACTTAATATCAGTTTTCTTTTCAGAATGTCAATACTGATATAATGGCTACTCTGTGAATTAACCTGATATTTTAATGTGAAAAATTTTCAGAAATCATGTGTCAAACTCTAAAGAAATCAATAAACAATACAGAGATTTTAGACCACCTAGTTATAATTTGAATGTCATTTGGAAAGTTGGGGAGATAAAGTAGCTTTATGCTTTACAGCCTCATTATATTCTTTACAAATCAAGAAACAGGCACGCATGACCTCAAAAGCTTCTCCCATCAGGATACTTTTATTACAATCAGGAAAACTTTGCACCTAGAGACTACAAGGTATTAAAATTTAGAATATTAAATAATAAGATCATATACAACAGTGATACACCACCATTAACTTCCAATAAATTAAATCTGTAGGAATTAAAGTATCAGTTATTATGTTTCATTGAAAGAAAATATTAAAATTCATGAGTATTCTAAAGGACACCCTAACTAAATCAGAGTAGATTATAGTTCTGCTAATAAAGAACTAGACATTTCTAATAGGTCTTTACCATGAAATTATCAGAAATCAATAAGAAAATAAATATCTTCATTGAAAAAATATGTAGAATTACCTTGAATGATGGTTATAGAAGATAAAAAAGTTAAATTGGTAATTTAAAAGTAGCTGATATCCTTTATAGCTACTAGGAAATACCAGCAAAGAGGTTAAAGAGAACATGAAGGGTGTTTTAAAATAGTCAAGGAGAAAAAGATATAAAAAAAAATTGAAAATAGGCCCTTTTAAAAAAATTGTTATAGGAGCCATAGAAATTGCTAATAATAATTAGATTTAGAAATAGCATCCTTCATAATAGAAAGAATATTGAAATGTTATAAACTGCTGTCAAAATATATATTGTAAAATTGAGAAATAATATGAATTCAGAAAAAGTAGATCTAAAGAAGAAAACTTTAAAAAGTTATATAGAATATTATTTAAATGCTCTCCTTCAGTAAAGGTATCTCATTGATAATGATTTCTTTTTTTAATACTGACAAAATATTTCAGCAATTAAGTAGGAATATTTATGATATTTAGGGACATTATAAATCTTTTTATCACAAGGTTTTTTCACTGATACTAACATAAAAGCATGATAAACTATCGTGCCTGAGCTGCATCAGTCAATTGAACTGAGAAATTGATTTACCTTTTAACTTAAGCTTTCTTGCTCATACACTTTACCCAGGAAGCATGGCTGGTGCATGGATTCATGGTGGGAGATGTTCATAAAGTAATCGTTTGGGGATGGTTTAAGTTATTAGATTCTTTTGCTTTGGAAGGTAGGAACCATAATAATTAACAAATAATTAACAAATAGGTTTAAGCTTTTTCTCTTATGCTATATTTTTTGGGCTCCAAAATCATTGCTGATGGTGATTGCAGCCATGAAATTAAAAGACGATTACTCCTTGGAAGGAAGGTTATGACCAACTTAGATAGCGTATTTAAAAGCAGAGACGTTACTTTGCCAACAAAGGTCTGTCTAGTCAAGGCTATGGTTTTTCCAGTGGTCGTGTATGGATGTGAGAGTTGGACTGTGAAGAAAGCTGAGCACCGAAGAATTGATGCTTTTGAACTGTGGTGTTGGAGAAGACTCTTGAGAGTCCCTTGGACTGCAGAGAGATCCAACCAGTCCATCCTAAAGGAGATCAGTACTGGTTGTTCATTGGAAGGACTGATGTTGAAGCTGAAACTCCAATACTTTGGCCACCTCATGCGAAGAGTTGACTCATTGGAAAAGACCTTAACGCTGGGAAGGATTGGGGGCAGGAGGAGAAGGGGATGACAGAGGATGAGATGGTTGGATGGCATCACCGACTTGATGGGCATGGGTTTGGGTGGACTTAGGGAGTTGGTGATGGACAGAGAGGCCTGGCATGCTGCGATTCATGGGGTTGCAAAGAGTCGGACACAACTGAGCGACTGAACTGACTGATAATTCCCTTTAAGTAGTTCAGTGCTTCATTAAAAGATTGAATCTCTTTATAGTCTTGTGAGGCTTGCATTTTATTTACACATTGAGAGAAAGGACTCTGTATTGAGGAATTTAGGATGATGATTAATTAGCACAGAGCAAGCAGTCACAGTTCTGGGATTAGCCATGAGAACACATGGTGTTTAAGAACTTTTCCAAGTAAAACAGTTGGGATGGATATAAACTAATGTTTTCCTTTGTAATGGATCTTAGAGAAAGCTAAGCCCTGAAAAGAGCAATATGTTGATATGTCTATTACATGTATTTTAGTACTTGTTTTAATCTTTCTCTCATTTTTAGTCATGTAGGTCACTTTAATTTGTTGGTAATAAAAATGCAAAAACATGGTTTTGGTCATTAGATTTTAGTTCGTTTATATTCTCTGTCACTTAATCTCCTTGAGTTTTCTTATATCCAAAATAGAAGTGCAATACCTACGTCATTGGCTAAGTATTACATTCCATGTGTCAGCTTATAGAAATGTCTAGCCCAGGGGCTGTCACATAGTTGATAATAAAACATAATTATTTCTCTACCCAACCTTAGCCTTACAAAATGACTTAGGAACTTGGAACTGAACTTACAGTATGTAGAGTCTGATCATTACAGAAGCTGTTAAGGCTGTTATCTTTCTGTCCATAACATTGTCCTTAGATAAGTATAACCTAAGATTGAGTTAGATTTTTTCTCTTTCATATTATTTCCTTGTACTGTTCACTTATATTGAACTTGTATGTCTCTAAAACACCCGATATTTAATTCTTCTGAATGATTCAAGCCAAGCCTTGCCAATAAATTGTTCAATAAATTCTTTTTAACAGAATATCTTCCATTTCCCTCCAATAATTTCTTTTCACAATCCTCTGGCTTTCTGCTCCTTGCAGAAGTCTGTGTACTATGTGAAGCTCTCTTGGGATCCCATTTAGCCTGCAGAGAATAGAAACTCTCTGATTATCTAATGCTGTTGAGAAGTCAATCAATAAGCAACGTGGATTTAGTAACAACAAATAAAGCCAAGCACTAAGGCTTTGTTGTTTGTTGCTAAACTAGTGGCATCCTGAAAGAAAAGTATTTCTTTTATGCTAGCTGTCAAGTAGACTCTTAAAAAAATAAAGACCAAGGCCAAATTGCATTTAATGGTGGTTAATTCATAAGACTTAACAAATAAATAATTGAGGCAAGGATTATTTATCACTAATTTATATAAAAGTATAATATGCTTAATTATGAATAACAATCTTGAGGAAGTGACTTGATGTCCTTGAGCACAGAAAAAAAAAGATATGATTATTGTAGGTGAAAAAAGCGTAGCTATAGAGAGGAAATGACCTAAAAACATTCAGACTACAGAAAAGACCAAAAACAAATCAGCTATAAAAGATATGGAAGGGGAAACATCAGATACTCTTTTATAACTCTAAAATGCAATGCAAACAGATAAAGTATAAGATTTGCTGTAGAAAATTTTGAAATTAAGCATCAGGATTCATCTCAGATTCAATCAAGAATGTGCATGTGTCCTAAAATGCTTCAGTCGTGTCTGACTCTGTGTGACCCCATGGACTGTAGACCACCAGGAACCACTGTCCATAGGATTCTCCAGGCAAGAATACTGGAGTGGGTTGCCATACTTTCTACCAGGGGATCTTCCCAACCCAGGGATCGAACCACCCACATTTCTTACATCTCATATGTTGGCAGGCAGGTTCTTTACCACTAGTACCACCTGGGAAGCTGTCAAGAATATAAGGAGATTTCTGTCAAGAGTATGGAAATGCTCCCTCTTTGTGAGTGAAATCATCATAAAGATTGGTTTATTGATATTAGTGTGCTGGTAGGCTCCCTGCCCCTGCAGTTGCTCTGATTAGTTCTCTTCATCTCCCCTTCCTAACAGTTCAGTCATTGGAACTGATTTCTATGAAAAAATGTTTGACTTCCAAAATGTTATAATTCCAAATTATAACAGTACATTTAATAAGAATTATATTTTGTTTACTGAATTATTTAAATTTTTGTTCTGGAAAACAATGGCATTTGTCTATTATGGTTTAGGTTGGGTTCCTCATTCTAGTCTGTATCCCTATCCATAGGGATGTTATTGTTCAGTTGCTAAGTCCTGTCTGACTCTGCAACCCCATGGACTGCAGCATGCCAGGCTCCTCTGTCCTCTACAGTCTCCCGGAGTTTGCTCAAATCCATGTCAATTGAGTTGGTGATGCTATCTAACCATTGCATCCTCTGCTGACTCTTTCTCTTGCCTTCAATTTTGCCTAGAATCAGGGTCTTTTCCAGTGAGTCAGCTCTTCTCATTGGGTGGCCAAAGTATTGGAGCTTCAGCTTCAGTACCTGTCCTTCTAATGAATATTCAGGGTTGATTTTCTTTAGGACTAACTTTTGATCTCCTTGTAGTCCAAGAGACTCTCAAGAGTCTTCCCCAGCACATCAGTTCCAAAGCATCAATTCTTCAGTGCTTAGCCTTCCTTATGGTCCATCCCTCACATCTGTACATAGTTACTGGAAAAACCGTACCTTTGACTTTACCATCCAAATATCCCTAGAAAGTTGGAGCAAAGGGAAGCCATTCCTATAGCATTCTGTGGAAGCATATCTAAGAAGGGATCGCAGACTTAGAAAACCAAAATCATTAAAGGTAAACTCATGTCTTCAGCATGAAGAGCTGAGGGTAGATGCCAGAAAGAATAGCGGGATAGGGAAGTGAGTGGCAGGCAGAATTAAAATTTGGCTTGCTCAAAAAGAAGACTTAGGTGAGATAGTTGTGCATTTGTTATCCAAGAGTAAATCTTGATGATTGCTCTTAGGAGCTCCTGTTGTTGTGTGTGTGTCAGCTTAAAGCAATTTTATGTACATCTTTGGTGAGCATCTTTAATTGTTTAACCACATTCTTCTGTCTCACTAGCCTGGTGCTATGAAAGTGAAATCAGTGAAAGTCAAAGTCAGTCAGTCGTATCTTTGTGATCCAGGCCAGAATACTGGGGTGGGTAACCTTTCCCTTCTCCAGAGGATCTTCCCAACCCAGGGATTGAACCCAGGTCTTCTGCATTGCAGGCGGATTCTTTACCAACTGAGTCACAAGGGAAACCCATGAATACTGGAGTGGGTACCCTATACCTCCTCTAGGGGATCTTCCTGACTTAGGAATTGAATTGGAGTCTCCTGCATTACAGGTAGATTCTTTACCAACTGAGCTATCAGGGAAGCCCCAGCCTGGTACTGTAAAATGAGATTCTGCTCCATTGTTACTGAACATGTTTAGGGGGTGGATTCATCCCTGATATCCTTCTGGGAAATTAGCACATCTTTAAAGGAGAAGACCCCTATTTTTGCTCTTGAATTTTCTTAGAGTAATAATAACCCTACTGTGCTCTGGTAAAGTTCCTTCATTTCCTCTGATCTGTGTTTTTGGTTTGGTTTGGAGCTGTGCCAAGCCCATGCCCATTCCTTTACATGTATTTTTCTGTTACAGGAGGTGAAAGTAAGGTCAGGACTGTTCAAAGGTATTAATATGCATGCATTTCCTTCCTTAGGAAGATACACATATTCTAAGTACAGATGACTTAAAAAAATTCAGATTTTTGAGAGGAAAAGTAAATTGACGAGTAAATACAAGATTTTCCAATTCTCTATGGGTACTTCTCTGCTAAGGAAATCTGTTAAAGTTAATAGGCCAAAGATCAAATCCTTCTATCTCTAAAATTTTCCTGAAGAACAGTAAAAGAGGTCTGTTCCTTACATATGTATAAATTGAAGAGTTCAATTAATCCACCCAAACAGATCAAAGAATGCCTTCCCTAAAAACAAATGCTTTTTCTATCCTGGGATATAAAGTGAGATTTGTGACTCTCAAAATGGCAGTCTTCCAACTTCAAAATTGAAAATGGCATTCTTTATCACATGCATCATTGTAAGGATATTAAAGAACTAAGCACTGAAAATTGATAAGCCTAAGTCTGACTGTTTCATAAGTGGAAATATTGACTTGATAGAATCCTCCCTTGCGTTTAGTTTTCTTCCTGAATGTGAAGATTGTGTAGCTAATCTGTTAATGTATGGTCCTGATGTGGGACATGGTTTCAGTGATAGTCTTAATTACTTAAGAAAATGTAGAGCTCCTACAGATTCGTGATGTTTCCTTATTGGGGCATGGAATGAGTTATATAGAAAAATCTTTCATTTTTCCTCTAGAAGGAGCTATGCTATAAACATTTATATCCGTGGCTGTATCTATATCTATGTTATATACATTTAAAAGGTAAAGTTATTGTTTATTTTTATAGTTACATTTTTGGACTCCTTTAGGACTACTTTTGGAAGTAGATAGATTTTCTTGGTACTGACTATAATTATAACATCACTAGAAGTTACTCTGTCCTTTTCAGATGCATATGAACTTGGTTTGCATCCTCTATTTTATGTCCAATAAGAAGTCCACTGCTTTCTCCAACACTTCTGTGAATTTCCAGGAGTGTGTATTTTCAGTCACTTCTAATTTTAATTTCTGATTCACTCTGAATGTAATCTACCTTTTTGTTATTCTCCTAGATGCTTTCTTCATGATCTATTCAAACAAGGAATATTTTCCATGTATTTAAGTTCTCTCATGTACCACTTATAGAGACTATTTGTAGATATAGCAGATTATACTGAAAATTTAGAGTTAACAGGGTGTGAGAGGAGACATAGCAGTACTATATAGTAGTTCATGTAAAAAGTAGAAGATGTCCTGTTCTTTGAAGTTCTTTGCTTACTACCCCAACTTTTGCATCAACAGCCAAAAATTTGTAACTGGCAACATTTTTCTATGGGTTCTACTGGGGTTAATGGATTTTCATGTACAAAGTATTTTCTGAAATAAAATAGAGAAAATAATTAAGCAAGTCAACTTTTTATAGAGTACAGTTAATCTATTAAAATTTTAATTCTTATTTATTAAATTTTAATACAGATTTTAAAGGTATACTCCATTTACATTTATTGCAAATTATTGACTATATTCTTGGTGTTGTACAATACATCCTGTAGCCTGTCTTACATCCAATAGTTTGCACCTCTCATTCCCCCAGCCCTATATTGCACCTCCCCCACCACTGGTAGCCACTAGTTTGTTTTCTATATTGGTGAGTCCTTTTTTTTCTTGTTATATTCACTAGTTTTTTGTATTTGGAGATCCCACATATAAGTAATATCACATATTTGTATCTCTCTGGCTTATTTCACTTAGCATAATGCCCTCTGAGTCTATCCACATTGCTGCAAATGCTAAAATCTTGTTCTTTTTATGGTTGAGTAGTATTCCATTGTGTGTGTGTATATACACATTATAAATATTGCTGCTATGAACATTGGGGTCCATGTATCTTTTTGAATTAGCATTTTTGACATTTTTGGAGAGATATATATATATCCAGAAATGTAATTGCTGGATCTGGCAGCCTACTCCAGTATTCTTGACTGGGAAGTCCCATGGACAGAGGAGCTTGGCATGCTGCAGTCCATGGGATCCCAAAAGAGTTAGACATGACTTAGCAACTAAACAACAACAATGGTAATTCTATTCTTAGTTTTTTGAAAAACCTCCATTCTGTTTTCCGCAGGAGGTGCACCAGTTTACATTCCCACCAACAGTGTCCAAAGCTTCCCTTTCCTCCACATCCTCATCAACATATATTATTTGTATACATTTTGATGATAGCCATTCTGACAGATGTCAGGTAATATCTCTCTGCAGTTTTGATTTGCATTTCTGTGATGATCAGTGATATTGTGCATCTTTTCATATGCCTGTTGGCTATCTTTAGTCTATTTGGAAATCTGTCTATTCAGTTCTTCTGCCATTTTTTAATCAGGTTGTTTCTTTGATCTTAATGTGTATAAGCTATTTATATATGTTGAATATTAGTTAATTAATAATAATTAATCCCATTTGCAAATGTTTTATCTCATTCAGTAAGTTGTCTTTCCCTTTTATTGATGGTTTCCTTTGTGTGCATAAGCTTCTAAGTTTAATTAGGCTCCATATGTGTATTTTTGTGTTTATTTCCTTTACTTTATGAAATAGATTTAAAAAAATATTGCTGTAATTTATGGCAAAGAGTGTTCTACCTATATTTTCCCTGAGAGTTTTATATCTGGTCTTATATTTAAGTCTTTAATCCATATTTAGTTTATTTTTTTACACAGTGTTAGAGAATATTCTAATTGCATTCTTTTACATGTAGCTGTCCAGTTTTCCCAGCACCACTTATTCAAGGACTGTCTTTTCTCTACTGTATGTTTTTACCTCCTTTCTTGTAGGTTAATTGTCTATGGGTGTGTGGGTTTATATTTAGGCTCTGTATCCTGTTCCATTGGTTTGTGTCAGTTTTTGTGCCAGTACCAGGTAACTCAGTTGGTAAAGAATCTGCCTGCAGTGCAGGACACCTGGGTTTGATCACTGGGTTGGGAAGATCCCCTGGAAAAGGAAATGGCAATCCACTCCAGTATCCTTGCCTGGAAAATCCCATGGACAGAGGAGCCTGGTGGGCTGCAATCCATGGGGTCACACAGAGTCAGGCACAACTGAGCAACTAACACCATACATTTTGATTACTGTAGCTTTGTAGTATAGTCTGAAGACAAGGCATGTGATTTTTCCAGTTCTTTTCTTCTTCCATAAGATTGTTTTGAATATTTGGGGTCTTTTTTGTTTCCATACAAATTTGAAAATTTATTTGTTCTATTTTTGTGCAAAATGTCATTTTTATTTTGATAGGGATTACACTGAATCTGTAGATTGCCTTGAGTAGTATGGTTATTTTAACAATGCTTCTTCATGTGGTCACCTCTGCTCTCATCCTTTATTTAAATCTCTACTTTGCATACTCTCCAATTTTCATTGTATCTTATGAAGAGCAGTTTAGAGAGCTTTACATCTCCAGCTAAAACCCTACAGTTTCCCACCTAAAGCAATATGTTCTGCTAGATATAAGACCATCTAACCTGGAGAGAAATTGCCCTCTTCCTTAGGGGCAAAATTAATTACAGAAGGTTGTGGTGCTTCTTGAATGAGTGAATTACCCTGTTATCTTGCGCTGTGTGCTTATTCCAGTGGCATCTTCGTTTTCTTCCCCATCCTCCAGCAGTCTTTCCAAGTGCGTCTCTTTGCATTTGCTTTTCTTGTTCCTAGTTCTATTAGGCTCTTGTTTTCTGTAGAACAGAGTATTTCTACTCAGGAACCTCCTCACTCTACTACAGCCTGTGTATTTCTTGCTTGAGGGGATTTTCAGCGCTGGAGCTTTCTGGTAAAGATGATTCTGGACACTTCTTTCCAGGGGTCCTGCTCATATGATGCCATGTGTGCATGTTATTTCATTTATATGTAAGGCTGGCCTTAGAGATCCAAACCTTTGTGAGAATCAACTTTATAGGATGTACTATATTTAAAACCTATATTCAACATGAAGAATGTATTAGAATGTGCTTTTATTACTCTGTTTTCTCAAAGCTAAGCATTTAGAATATAATCTTGTTTCTTCAGTAAGCCTGAGAGCCATTGCATTTTCTTAATATTCACACCAAATTGCATAAATGAGAGAATTTTATCTCATCTGAAACATCCTGTTAAGTTTACGGTTATATTAAAATATAAAATACTCATCTTGTTGTTTAAAGCACATGCACATATTTGAGTGGGGAGATTTATTTATTTATTTTAAAGTCCTGATGTGAATCCATTCAACCATACTTTCTTGCTCTAAGCTCTAGCCTACACACAATTTTTCATTGAAGTATTATTTGAACTGAGGACGTTTGCAATTATCTGGAACATATTTTCTCCAATACTTGATTTTAACCTCTCTATACATTTTTACCATCATTCCTGGTGGTTCAGATAAGTCTGCCTGCAATGCAGGAGACCCAGGTTTGATCCCTGGGTTGGAAAGATACCCTGGAGTAGGAAATGGCTAACCACTCCAGTATTCTTACCTGGAGAATTCCATGGATAGAAGAGCCTTGCAGGCTGCAGTCCATGGGATCACAAAGAGTCAGACACGACTGAGCGACTAACATGCATGTATACATCTTGGAATTCTCTAAAAAATTCTATGGCATGTTTGAGTATCACTGAACAGACAACAGCTATGCCTAACAGAAACAGTGTTAGTCTGAGTGAAAAATATGCCATTTTTATTAAGAGCGTCTTTGATATGTTTAATTAAGCTCCTTATTCTGCCAATACTGCTCTCTGAGTAAAGAATTTCTCTATACATAACACATTACATATTATGAAGTGGTTTAAGCAATAAAAAATTAATGAAAAATAATAATGAATATCTACCATTACCCAGCTTTTTATCATGTATGCTTCTGTTATTTTAATTAAATATTACATATTCATTTGACTCACATTGCTCAGTTATTCCGTCTGCCATTTCCCTTTCCGTCTTTCCCAGAAGTAACTGATAACTTTGTTTATCAAAACAATATGTATTAATACTTTTATTATATTTGTATATACTCTGAATCATTTTTACATTTTTATGTTGTTAAAACATGTAAATCTTTTTACAGTATACTATTATTACAATGTAACAATTTTTTCACATTATGCTTTTTAAGATCGTTTTTCCTGTTAATATTTGCTGGTGCAATTTATTCATTTTTCACTGTGTAAGGATTTCATTGTATGAACACAGCAGAATTTATTTCCCTTTGTCTTATTTTCCTTAGTTTTTTCACTTTTCTAGCAGTTGCACTTTAAGAGCTCTTTGATACAAAATCGTGTGAGCTTTAATAAATGATTACTTTTTTAAGCCACTGAGATTTGAAATGGTTTGCTACACAGCAATAGTGCTGATTCCTTCAGTTAAAAATAATAGAGTATTTCTTAATCCCTGAAGCACTATCTGTTTTTCATTGGATCCATGTTTGTAATGTCTTTGATTGTGGTTATTGAGGGTCTCTATCTTAGTTCACCACCAAAATGTGTGTTGTTTGAGAGATGGATCTGGAATCTCCATTTAATTGTTTATTCACCTACACCATTACTCCTCACTTGGCAGATGTAGCAGTTATTTTATTTCTAAAACAAGTTTATGTTAAAATAAATTTTGTTAATGTTTTTCTTTTCTACAAAAGCGTATGCCTCGCTTTCATTAAAAACTGGTATACCCACATTTCCTTACTGAGTTTTTCTAGGCTCAGTGCAGACAGAAAAAAGAGCCTATTTTGGTCCTTTCATCACCCTCTCCAGTGCTGTCCACTGATATTTTTCTCTGCTGTCTCCAGCTTAGTCCTCTGGGGGCATAAGAGCTCCCTCTGAAATGATGAGAAGTCTATTTTATTGATGATACCACCAACTTGTTTTTCTCTTGGGCTGAGACCATCTTCTGGACTCTTAACTCTGAATTTAGCCCTGCATGCTCTTTGATACTTAGGATCACTCGATTTTTAAGAAAAGAAATTTATTTATTTGTTTTGTTTCCTATTGTGACATGTGATTTATCAGTTCAGTTCAGTTGCTCAGTCATGTCTGACACTTTGTGACCCCATGGACTGCAGCACTTCAGGCTTCCCTGTCCATCACCAACTCCTGGATCTTGAACAAACTCATGTCCATCAAGTTGGTGATGCCATCCAACCATCTCATCCTCTGTTGTCCCCTTCTCTTCGTGCCTTCAATGTTTCTCAGCATTAGGGTCTTTTCCAATGAGACAGTTCTTCTCATCGGGTGGCAAAAGTATTGGAGTTTCAGCTTGAGCATAAGTCTTTCCAATGAATGTTCCGGACAGATTTCCTTGATGGTTGACTGGTTGGACCTCCTAGCTGTCCAAGGGACTCTCAAGAGTCTTCTCCAACACCACAGTTCAAAAGCATCCATTCTTCAGCACTCAGCTTTCTTTATAGTCCAACTCTTACATCCATACACGACTACTGGAAAAACCATAGCTTTGACTAGACGGACCTTTGTTGGCAAAGTAATGTCTCTGCTTTTTAATAGGCTGTCTATGTTGGTCATAGCTTTTCTTCCAATGAGCAAGCATCTTTTAATTTCATGGCTGCAGTCACCATCTGCAGTGATTTTGGAACCCCAAAAATAAAGTTTGTCACTGTTTCCATTGTTTTCCCATCTGTTTGCCATGAAGTGATGAGACCAGATGTCATGATAATATTTTTCTGAATGTTGAGTTTTAAGCCAACTTTTTCACTCTCCTCTTTCACTTTCATGAAGAGACTCTTTAGTTCTTCTCTTTCTGCCATAAGGGTGGTATCAACTGCATATCTTAGGTTATTGATATTTCTCCCAACAATCTTGATTCCAGCTTGTGCTTCATCCAGCCCAGCGTTTCACATGATGTACTCTGCATATAAGTTTAATAAGCAGAGTGACAATATACAGCCTTGACGTACTCCTTTCCTGATTTGGAACCAGTCTGTTGTTCCATGTCCAGTTCTAACTGTTGCTTCTTGACCTGCATACAGATTTCTCAGGAGGCAGGTCAGGTGGTCTGGTATTCCCATCTCTTGAAGAATTTTCCGTAGTTTGTTGTGATCGACACAGTCAAAGGCTTTGGCATAGTCATTAAAGCAGAAATCGATGTGTTTCTGGAACTCTCTTGCTTTTTCTATGATGCAAGGGATGTGGTCAATTTGATCTCTGGTTCCTCTGCCTTCTCTAAAACCAACTTGAATATCTGGAAGCTCACAGTTCACGTACTGTTGAAGCCTGGCTTGGAGAATTTTGAGCATTACTTTGCTAGCATGTGAGATGAGCAATTGTGTGGTAATTTGAACATTCTTTGACATTGCCTTTTTTTGGGAATGGAATGAAAACTGACCTTTTCCAGTCCTGTGGCCACTGCTGAGTTTTCCAAATTTTCTGGCATATTGTGTGTAGCACTTAAACAGCATCATCTCTTAGGATTTAAAATAGCTCAACTGGAATTCCATCACCTCCACTAGCTTTGTTCATAGTGATGCTTCCTAAGGCCCACTTGACTTCACATTCCAGGATGTCTGGCTTTAGGTGAGTGATCACAGCATCATGGTTATCTGGGTTATGAAGGTCTTTTTGGGGTAGTTCTTCTTTGTATTGTTGCCACCTTGTCTTAATATCTTCTGCTTCTGTTAGCTCTATTCCACTTCTGTCCTCTATTGTGCCCATCTTTGCATTAAATGTTCCCTTGGTATCTGTAATTTTCTTGAAGAGATCTCGAGTCTTTCCCATTCT
Source organism: Giraffa tippelskirchi (assembly GCF_054371585.1). Classification (NCBI taxonomy): domain Eukaryota; kingdom Metazoa; phylum Chordata; class Mammalia; order Artiodactyla; family Giraffidae; genus Giraffa; species Giraffa tippelskirchi. Next base: position 186,181,272 of record NC_137276.1, on the reverse strand, counting down.
GTTCTTTTCCTCTATTTCTTTTCATTTATCACTGAGGAAGGCTTTCTTATTTCTCCTTGTTATTCTTTGGAACTCTCTATTTACATGGGTATATCTTTCCTTTTCTCTTTTGCCTTAAGCTTCTCTTCTTTCTCAGCTATTTGTGAGGCCTCCTCAGACAACCATTTTGCCTTTTTGCATTTCTTTTTCTTGGGGATGGTCTTGATAACTGCCTCCTGTACAATGTCATGAAGCTCTGTCCATATTTCTTCAGGCATTATGTGTATCAGATATAATCCCCTAAATCTATTTGTCACTTTCACTTTATAATGGTAAGGAATTTGATTTAGGTCATACCTGAATGGTCTAGTGGTTTTCCCTACTTTCTTCAATTTTAGTCTGAATTTGGCAATAAGAAATTCATGATCTGAGCCACAGTCAGCTCCCAGTCTTGTTTTTGCTGACTGCAGAGACCTTCTCCATCTTTGGCTTCAAAGAATATAATCAATTTGATTTCAGTATTGACCATCTGGTGATGTCCATGTGTAGAGTCTTCTCTTGTGTTGTTGGAAGAGGTTGTTTGCTATGACCAGTTCGCTCTCTTGGCAAAACACTTTTATCCTTTGACCTGCTTCATTTTTTACTCCAAGACCAAATTTGCCCATTACTCCAGGTATTTCTTAACTTCCTACTTTTGCATTCCAGTCCCCTATAATGAAAAGGACATCTTTTTTGGATGTTAGTTCTAGAAGGCCTAGCAGTTCTTCATAGAACCATTCAACTTCAGCTTCTTCAGCATTACTGGTTGGGGCATAGACTTGGATTACTGTGATATTGAATGGTTTGTCTTTGAAACAACCAGAGTTCATTCTGTCATTTTTGAGACTGCATCCAAGTACTGCATTTTGGACTCTTCTGTTGACTATGAGGGCTACTCCATTTCTTCTAAGGGATTCTTGCCCACAGTAGTAGATATAATAGTCATCTGAGTTAAATTCACCCATTCCAGTCCATTTTAGTTCACTGATTCCTAAAATGTTGATGTTTACTCTTGCCATCTCCCATTTGACCACTTTCAATTTACCTTGATTCATGGACCTAACTTGACAAGATGGTGGAGTACAAGGATGTGTTCATCTTTTCCTGCAAGGACTCCATAAGTACAACTTGCTGCTGAACAACCATCAACAGGAGAGTATTGAATCCCACCCTAAAATGATACCCCATGTCCAAGGGCACAGGAGAAGCCCCGGCAAGATGGTAGGAGGGGTGAAATCTCGTTTAGAATCAAACCCCATACCTGCCAGAGACGTTTGGAGGGCTGAAACAAAACCTTGAGCACAACAGCAGACCCCACAGAGACTGAGCCAGACCTGCCTTTGAGTGTTTGAGTGTCTCCTGTGGATGTACGGGTCAGCAGTGGCCTGCCGCAGGGGCAGGAGCTCTGGGTACAGCAGACCTGTGTATGGCATAAGCCGTCTTGTAGGAGGTCACCTTTAAGCCCACCATAGCGCCAGAAGAACGTACATGGGACTGGGGAAACAGACTCTTGGAGGGCACAAACAAAACCTTGTGCTCACCAAGACCCAAGAGATAGGAGCAGTGACCCTAGGAGAGATTGACCCAAATTTGCCCATGAGTGTCCAGGAATCTCCGGCAGAGGCATGGGTCAGCAGTGGCCTGCTGTAGAGTCCGGGGCACTGAGTGCATGCATGGGACCTTTTGAAGGAGGTCACCATTGTCTTCATTACCACCACCATAGTTTGGTTGGCCTCAGGTCAAACAACAGAGAGGGACCACAGCCCCGCCAATCAACAGAAAATTGGATTAAAGATATACTGAACAAGGCCCTGCCCATCAGAACAAGACCCAGTTTCCCCCTCAGTCCGTCTTTCCCATCAGGAAGTTTCCATAAGCCTCTTATCCTTATCTATTGGAGGGCAGACAGAATGAAGACCACAGTCACAGAACACTAATCAGACTGATCACATGGACCACAGCCTTGTCTAACTCAGTGAAACTATGAGCCATGCCATGTAGGGTCACCCAAGATGGACGGGTCATGGTGGAGAGTTCTGACAAAATGTTGTCCACTGGAGGAGGGAATGGCAAGCCACTTCAGTATTCTTGCCTTGAGAATCCCATGAACAGTATGAAAAGGCAAAAAGATAGGACACTGAAAGATGAACTCCCCAGGTCAGTAGGTGCCAATATGCTACTGGAGATCAGTGAAGAAATAACTCCAGAAAGAAAGAAGAAACAGAGCCGAAGCAAAAACAACACCCAGTTTTGGATGTGACTGGTGATGGAAGTAAAGTTTGATGCTGTAAAGAACAATATTGCATAGGAATCTGGAATGTTAGTCCATGAATCAAGGCAAATTGGAAGTGGTCAAACAGGAGATGGCAAGAATGAGCATCGACATTTTGATTTATAAGAAATATGTATTTGGTCATTTAGATGACCAAAATATCTTTCTCATATATATATATATTTGGTCTTCATCCATAGTTCCTTGCTCCCAACTGCTAAAACCTTTGGGATTTTTAAGCCTTTAAAAGTGAAAAAGAGTCCTTTGTTATGTCAGTGAGGCAACTTTTGAAAGTATCTAAGGATAGAGGCTGATTACTGGGGGAACCAATCAGGTGATTAGAGGGTTGAAATTTCAGTCCTACTCTCTGATCTCCTAGGAAGCGAGAAGGCTAGAGGTTGAATCAGTTCCCAATGGCCAATGATTTAATCACCTATGCCTATAATAAAGTCTCTATAAAAATCAAAAAGGACAGGGTTCAGAGATATTGAGGGTTGATGAACATGTGGTGTTTTGGGGATAGTGGCCAGCCTGAGAGGGCATGAGAGCTCTGAATCCTTCCCTTTTGCCTCACAACATTTCCTGTCTGGCTGTTCCTGAATTGTATACTATTACAATAAATTGACAACCTAGTAACTAAATTTGACTCTGGTTTTGACTTTCTCTTGAAAATTAGTTGGACCTAAGGAGGAGGTCATGAGAATCTCTTATGGTTCTGTGGGTCAGATGTACCGATGATAACCTGACCTTGAGACTAGTGTCTGAAGGGGGAAGTCTCGTAAGACTGAACCCTTAACCTGTGGAATCTGATGCTATCTCTGGGTAGACAGTGTGAGAATTGAGTTAAATTGTAGGACGCCGTGCTGGTTTCTGAGAATTATTTGGTGTTGTGTACCATCTTCTCCTCTTTCTGACCTGCTTCCTCCTCCCACTGCCCCACAATACATTGGAATTTGGATCCTGGAATGTAATTTACCTATTTATCTTACATCCTGGTATTTGGGAGTGAACTGAGAACTATTTCTTGAACAAATTATTGACTGATTTTTTATTTGATCCACTGGTAAATTTTAACTTAACAAACTTTGCCCTACATTGTTTGCTCCTTGACACTTCCTAATCCCTATGAGAGATCATTTGATTCAGTAATTTTTCTGGTATATATTTACAAATGAAAATGCCAATATTTGTGTCTTATAAACATTCTTCCCTTTTATTCTTTTTCTTTTTACTAAACACTATATCTTTTATCAGTTGTTCATTTTAAGTATCAAGTTATCAGTTTTATTGCTTTAATCATTGCCTTAATTTGGCCATTAATATGACTTAAAATTGCTCAGCTGCAAACAATCCATTGCTTTACGCTTGGATAATATGAGGGTAATGAAAAATGCCAGCCTCAACATTGTAATTTTTGATTTGATATGTTCAATTGATATGGCCCATGTTGAAATAAAATGTTCTGGCCTTGCCTTTCTTCAGGAAGATATTCACTGTGTTTCCTAATTGTGATAGAATTATTACCTTATGATTTGTTTATCATTTTAGACATATCACAATCCTATTGTCTATAATCACGAGGTGTTCAATCCTTAGTGCATGATTTAAATTTTTCTTTATTTATAGAAACTTTGTGATATCCTTACTACTTTTGCTATTTTTCTAGATATATTGAAACTCTGACCCAGTTATATTTTTCTTTAAAGAATAGGTGGTTTATGGTGTCAATGGTATTCTCTGCAAGAGCCAAACATGCTAAACTATGGTCTGTTTTCTTACCTGAATACATATGATGATCAGGAAGTAAGAAGCAATGAGGAAGAATGTTTTCTTAAAAAGCTGCTGCTTTATTGATTAACCCTGTTCCCTAGAAAGTGCAAGTCTCTATGGCTCTCAGAATTATTTAGATATCACCAAGAATGGACTCATACAACTATAGAGTATGTCTTCCCTCATGTCTAGAAAGGATCCTAAACTCCATCTAAAAAATATTATTTCATCAAGGCATAAATTGAATGAAATTCTCAAAATTCGATTGGTTTTGTCTTTCAAAATGTAATTTTAATATGGTTCACCTCATAGATGAAGTGAGGAGGCCCCAGTCACTTGCCAGTGAGACACGTCTAGGACAGGATCACTACACTATGATCTCAGTGGTGCCCCTTGCTGTATCACTCATCTTGTTTACCTATCATTAAAAGAATAAGAAAGTTCATATATATTTGGAATGGAAAAAGGGAGAAAGGAGCCACACAAAAAGTTTTACCAAGGGAAATTAGGTCATTTCCAATGAAATGAACTACCAAGATATATTAGTGCAACTCTTTGCCAGCAGGGAAGCATCCTGGATTGTTTCCTTTGTTTCAAGCAATTCTGTTATTATCTCAATAGACTCTTCTCAAGGGATGAGTGGGGAGCAGTTCAAAAATAGCTTATGAGTTCCTCTAGATCTTGGAAGACATTTTTCTATCTAAATAACAAAATAGATGATTATTATGTTCCCTCACCAATATCTCGAGGTTACTTAAACACACAAGATACCTAAATAAACTGGACCTGTTCTAAATACATCTAACCATCGTATATCTCATTATTTCTATGGGACAATTGCTTTAAGTCTTGTCCCATCTGTATTAGCAGCCATTTCCAGCACTGATGTAGCACAGGGTCTTCACTGGAGACTGTACTCGTGAGAAACATGCGGTCTTAGAATTGTATGGAAATGGTTTATGATACAATTGCTTATGAAGTGAGAGCCATCTAATCCTTGGTTTCTATATGCTAGACTTCCTATGTTGATCTCATTTTAAAAGTTATGCTATTTTTTGACTCAGTTCAGTTCAGTTCAGTCACTCACTCGTGTCTGACTCTTTGTGACTCCATGGACTGCAGCATACCAGGCCTCTCTGTCCATCACCAACTCCCGGAGTTTACTCAAACTCATGTCCTTTGAGTTGGTGATGCCATCCAACCATCTCATCCTCTGTAGTCCCCTTCTTCTCCTGCCTTCAATCTTTCCCAGCATCAGGGTCTTTTCCAATGAGTCAGTTCTTCATATCAGGTGGCCAAAGTACTGGAGTTTCAGCTTCAGCATCAGTCTTTCCAATGAATATTCCATGAATATTAAGGGCTGATTTCCTTTAGGATTGACTGGTTGGATCTCCTTGTAGTCCAAGGGACTCCCAAAAGTCTTCTCCAACACCACAGTTCAAAAGCATGAGTTCTTCAGCGCTCAGCTTTCTTTATAGTCCAACTCTCACATCCATATATGACTGCTGGAAAAACCATAGCTTTGACTAAATGGACCTTTGTTGACTTGCTTGTGAAAATTTGAGTGCTGCATTTAATTAGAACAGTAAATTATACTGAATTACTTCAGTATTTATTGGATCTGAACTTTTCAGATTGTTTTTTATTCAATCCAATGCTATATTTTCATTCAATTTCATGACTTTTTTGTAGTGTGCACTGTGGTAGCAGGAACTTTCAAAATTAAAATTAACTCTGAGTTTCTGAAAGAAGCTTTGTTTCTGAGAATAATTATTTGCAATATTTGCTCCACTGTTTTATGAAAAGGTAAGATTCCTGGTGTCACATGGCAACCTCATCCCTGGGTTTCCTGCTGGCCCTTTCAGATTAATGCATGCTACTCCCCTGCTGAAAAACCTACATGGATTCTCTTCCAGGCCACCTGTGGAGAAAGAGAGGGCTTTTAATTTTTTTTCTTAAATTTCCAACAGAATGAGAGTATCTAGAATGTGAATTAGAGGGCAAAGTACCATTTACAGTAATGCTGTTCTTGAGAATATTTAGTCTCAGGAAGAAAATACGTTGAACTCTGGTCTAACATTATTTTATAGTGTCTTTTAAAGAAATTGACAAGATTTTGTTGCATCTACATGTACTCCAGAATCTGCTCAGATCTTGCTATCTTCTACTCCCTTACTTTAAATCAAGTTGTGTTTAAGAAGGAGTAAATATTGGCTCTTGGTAAAGGTTGGGAAGATTCACACATGAGTCTGCTGGGTTGATAATATCTTTACTTTTTTCCCTCTTTCCATTATTATTAAAACTTTTCTCAAAGTGAAGCCACCATTGGTGAACTTTAGGTGCTAGAACCTCTTCCTCATTGTTTTCCCTTGTTGGAGAGGGAAGGCACTTGAAGGTGTGAATGGCTGCATTTTTGCCAGGCAGTGTCAGACTACACTTCCTTTTAATGATCACAAGACCAGTATGGATCTGAAATAACAAATATGCCACATGTGAGCACTGGGTAAGTCTTCTGGATCTGCCATAAGAGGTATTTGAAATCAATTGCAAACCTTACTGGAATGTCTTCTATGAAAAGCTCAACTCTGGCTTCCTGGAATATTTATTTGTTTCTTTATTTCCTCTATTTCAGTGGACTCCCTTCTCTGCAATTAGGTGAATTTTGTGAAGATTAGTTGGATTTTGATATGGGAAGTTCTTTATGAGTCATTCCTTATGTTTTCAAGAATGAGGCCCTTTATGAATAAAATTCCCAGACAACATATTCCTCACTTCTGGGGTAAGTGTTAAGCTTTAAATATTTGTTGACTGAAAAAAATATGTAATAACTGACATTTGCTATAAATTTAGTAAAGATTTTGATTGTATTTTATTAATCACCAAGTCATTTAACATATATGATAAGGAGTATATATGTGTGTGAAGTATATTTTAGTCAGTCTACAATGTTGAGAGAGCAAATTGATGCCATGATCTTTCATCTTATCCCATCATTGCTCCCCTAAGGCACCCAGAGGTTGTCTCTTACTGTGGCATAAACTGTGATTGTGTTGTTTATTAGGGCTTTGCTGCATCACTTCAGTTGTGTCTGTCTCTTTGTGAGCCCATGGACTGTAGCTTGCCAGACTCCTCTGTCCATGGAATTCTCTAGGCAAGAATACTAGAGTGAGTTATTTGGGCTTTACATATATGCTAATCATTTACTTATGACATGAGTTATGTACCATAAAATATGTTCTATGTGAAATATACTTCTTAACTTTCTAGGGAAAATTGAAAGAAAGATAAGATGATTTAAGGTTGTAGTTTATACCAGATCTGCTGTTTGTTACCATGTATAGACCTTTATTCAACCCTAATTCTTAGGCAATTCCATGTCTCGTGTGTATGTGAACTGTTCTCTCCTAAGCCCCACCTTCTCATCACTTAGGAAGGCTTAGCTCCCTTGCTGATTACTCATAATATTTGACAAAGAAATTATTTTCATTTCTTAAATTTATGTCTGGTGAATTGCTATTGACAGTCATCTGCCTTATTGGAGACCTAAAAGGAATTTCCACCAGGTTTATGTGCTTGACTTTGCTGATAGATGCTGCTAGCAGGGAGTGTGCAAGGCCACTAGCCCAGCCTGGCCCAAGGTAAATCCTGCTCATTTCTTCCCAGATTCTTGTAGATGCATGTCTCCTGCTCAAATAGTCTTGCTCTTGACTTTTTGTTATGTGAGTGTAAAGTTTTGTGTTTATATGAAACTGCTGCTGCTGCTGCTGCTAAGTCGTTTCAGTCGTGTCCGACTCTGTGTGACCCCCTAGATGGCAGCCCAGCAGGCTCCCCCGTTCCTGGGATTCTCCAGGCAAGAACACTGGAGTGGGTTGCCATTTCCTTCTCCAATGCATGAGAGTGAAAAGTGAAAGTGAAGTCACTCAGTTGTGTCCGACTCTTAGCGACCCCATGGACTGCAGCCTACCAGGCTCCTCCATCCATGGGAGTCTCCAGGCAAGAGTACTGGAGTGGGTTGCCATTGCCTTCTCTGCTGGGAGGGAACATATTCTTTCCTTTAATACCCGATTGTGACTTAAGTCATAACTGCTTCTAGAGATAGTTCTCTAAGGGTAGGGGGTGTGCCTATTTTGCCCATTCTGGTATCCTAAATGACTAGAATAGGAAACTGAACCTATTAAGTCTCAATAAATATTGTATGAGTGAATGAACCAGTGCTCAAATGACTTGAGTAGCAAAACTCATTTAAGTATATATTATTTTCTGAGTCCTCAGATTATACTACTCCTCTTATCTATTAATAGAGCTATGCAATTGTGAAGTCTAGGCATAGGGGCCATTGTTTTGCTTTCCAGAATCTAGATCATTATCGTACAGGATGGCTATTCTCTCTTTCTCAAATACAGTTGCCTGATTTTGGTATTTGTTTTAATAATTGGTTTGTGGATATTAGGTCTTATTTGAGTTTCTTCATAAGACTGCATGCATTGGAATGGACCAAAGACAGAGTTACATCAGAACTTAGAATATAAATCCCATTTTACTGGTGAGCAGCCCTGGCAGTGATAGATTGCTCATTTAATGGAAGGATCTATGATGGTATGTGCTGAGATCAACAGCATGCACCTAGGTAGTGTACATGAAATTACCACTTTATCAAATGATAATATGGCTATTAAGACATTGATGCTCTTGTGTTTCCCTTCTCAAGGAGTCATAATAGATTCCCTGGGCACAACTGAAAGTAAATCTGTAGAGACAGAAAAAATGCTGTCTTTCTTTCTCTTGCTATCAGAGCTAATGGAGAAAGGATACGCCTACAGCAAATAGGATTTTTTTTCAGAGACACTTATCACAGTGACATGACCCACTCAAAGGTTTATAGGATATTTTGCCAAAGCACCACTGGGCTGGCCTTTTACTCAGCTCCTAATAGGTTTTGGCAGTTATCCATGTTGGGAAGCCTGGAGGCTCTGAGAAAGGTCGGGGTCTTCATAGCTTCTCAGACACCTTGCTGTGACTTGGAATGAAATTGATCTGCTCAGCAGCCAGAGAAAGGGGAGAGGAGAAAAATTTGATAAAAATCTTCATCTACCATTGAGATTTCTTCTTCTTTTTTTTTTTTTGCTTTGGAACCTTGCTTGTCAGAATTTGGAGAATTTCAGTTCAGTTCAGTTCAGTTGCTCAGTCGTGTCCGACTCTTTGCGACCCCACGAATTGCAGCACGCCAGGCCTCCCTGTCCATCACCAACTCCCGGAGTCTACCCAAACCCATGTCCATCGAGTCGGTGATGCCATCCAACCATCTCATCCTTTGTCGTCCCCTTCTCCTCCCTCCCCCAATCCTTCCCAGCATTAGGGTCTTTTCCAATGAGTCAACTCTTCGCCTCAGGTGGCCAAAGTATTGGAGTTTCAGCTTCAACATCAGACCTTCCAATGAACACCCAGGATTGAGGAAAAACAAATGTTCAATTCTGCTATGAGGTTGTATATGAAAGGTACATCTTTGCGATATGACATACTAAAAGGTCAATTGAACTGACATATTATGCCTGAGGAGAGATTTTATTTATGCCTCTTTCAGAAGAAATAATTGATGACTTTCAACTCTCCCTTGAATTCACTTGAGTTGCCATTAAATATGAGAAAAGAAATCAAGGTCCTATTCATGAAGGTTGTTTGTCAATCTCAATTATTGAGCAGAGTTGTCATGACTGTCACATACATGCGTATAGGATATTTGATAATGATAGAAATATTTCAGGGCCTAATAGTAAATATTGGGTTCTGATGGTTAAATCCCTAAGATTAAAAGAGCAACTAAGTAGTATCTGTCAATACTGAGGTCTTCAGAGAAATGTGCAAGATAAGCAAGGTTATTTTTCATCCATTTATTTAGCAGGATGATCATATTCAGAAGTGACCATTTTTATGCCTCTAAACTCAGCGAATCTGGTTTTCATGGGATTTACATGATTGTGGTATTTTTTGTGAATGTGTGTGTACTGTGAGGGCTTCCCAGTGAACAAAGCTGCTTTGCCTAAAAAGAGCTGGGCATTATCTGGGTTCTTTCTGGCCATAGTTATTGTTAATGTTTCACAGAGATCACACCAACAAGACATTATACACTGATGATGTAACTTAGCTTTCATATTACCTGCTTACTTGTGCTTCCCATGGTAGATTTTGAACATTCATAACTATGGAATTTTTTTTGAACGTTGTAATACCTCTTTCTGTTCGTTACCTCTCCTTCCAACAATGGGCTTCTTTTCCTTTTCCGGTAGCTCCTACATTTTAACATGAATAAGAACCACCTTGGAAACTTGTTATAATGAGATTTTAATTTAGTAGGCAGGGATGAGCTCAAAAATTGCATTGAAAAGAAACTCTCTGAATAACTCTGGTGAATAACTCCACACTTGGAGAAACATAGTTTAGACCATTCTTTAGCTAGCATCCTTCTTCTGATTAGCATTGAACTGTGCATTCTTCAAGCTCTTAGCTGCCTTTTTCTTTGCCACCTATACTTTGTAGAATTGCAGATAGGTCAAAAATAGTGTGATTGAAGATCGGTGAATTTAAGAAGTGCTACCTCATATGGCAAGAGGGACTTCACAGTGTGATTAAATTAAGGATTTTGCAATAGGAAGATTATGTTGGATTGTCCCACTGGGCCCAATATAATTACAAGGATCAGAGAGAGAGAGAGAGAGACATGGTATGAGGCTGGTTGTGAAAATGGAGGAAGGGACTAGGCAAACTCTTCTGTAGACTTACCAGAAGGAACACTGGCTTGCCAACACTTTGATTTGGGGCCAGTAAAACTGATTTCAGACTTCTGACCTCAAGAAGTGTAGATAATAAACTCATGTTGTTCTAAGCCATGAAGTTTGTGGTAATATATTGTAGTAGCAAATAGGAGGCTTATGTTGTCTTTAAACTTGTTTGTTGAGTCCAATGAAAAAAATAAGAATGACAACAATTCCTATTCCTTAGAATTTTTGAGCAGATCAGATGAGATACATCATATAAAACATATGAAAGTGTCAGTCGCTCAGTTGTGTCCAACTCTTTGTGACACCAAGGACAGTAGCCCATCAGGCTCTTCTGTCCATGGAATTCTCCAAGCGAGAATACCAGTAGCCATTCCCAGTGGCTACTGGGAATGGGTAGCCATTCCCTTCTCCAGGGGATCTTCCCAACCCAGGGATTGAACCCAGGTCTCCCACAATGAGGGTAGATTCTTACCATTTGAACCACCAGGTAAACCTGTAAAATATATGGGTGCATATTAAATACACACTGCTGCTGAAGATGATGGTGATGTGAAGATGCCAACAATGCTGCTTCCTCACTTCTAGTTAAGCAGAACCTTGTTGCTGTTGTTCAGTCACCGAGTTGTGTCTGACTCTTTGTGACCCCATGGACTGCAGCACAGCAGGCCTCCCTGTCCCTCACTATCTCCCCGAATTTGCTCAAGTTCACATCCATTGAATCGGTGATGCCATCCAACCATCTCATCCTCTGTCATCCCCTTCTACTCCTGCCTTCAATCTTTCCTAGCATCAGGGTCTTACTCAATGAGTTGTCTGTTTATATCAGGTGGCCAAAGTATTGTCCTTCCAATGAATATTCAGGGTTGATTGCCTTTAAGATTGACTAATTTGATCTCCTTGCTTCACGGGACTCTCAAGTGTCCTCTCCAGCAGTACAGTTTGAGAGCATCAATTCTTTGGTGCTCTGCCTTTTTTATGGTCCATCTCTCAGATCCATAGATGATTACTGGAAAGACCATAGCCTTGACTATATGGATTTTTGTTGGCAGAGTGATGACTTCGCCCACTACTAAAAATGAGGGTTATTCCTAACTCACTTGGTTTTAGATCACTACTGCTTTCAGCTGTCTCCTTAGATAATAAACTCTCCATTTTGTGTTTCTAGGAAGAGGCAGCCATATTCTTGTTCCCATATTAAATCAATCCAATTAACAAGACTTTTCGATTATCTACAAACTACCCACAATTGTATGTGCTAGGAATCAGTTGGCTCAAACATATTTTCCTCGACTTCCTATAATTTATAGTTTGAAGGTTGTTTGAAGATATTTTCCTTCCAGGTAGAGATTTTGCAAGTCTTATGGTCCCATAACTCTCTACTACTTCTCTGTATCAGCATCTAGCATGTTCTGAAATGATGTAAATGATTTTAAAAAAGTTATTTTCCTCTTAAGGAGCTGATCATCTATTGTTATAAGTGTAACACTATCAGGTACCAATTAAGTGGAGTATGACTGAAGAATAAGAACTTAGAGAAGAGGAGCTGTATATTGATAGCTTTGGAAAAAGCTTTAGCAAGGAAGTATGTCTTGAGCCCTGATTTGAAGAATGCATATAATTTGGATAGAAAAAAAGGGGTGAGGCAAAGTACATTAAATTAGGGGGACAATGAAAAATCCATTGAGGCTATTTACAGATGAAGGTGAACAGGGATTGCATGGGAGAGGATCAGTTAATAGGGAGTTGGAATTTGGCTGACTCACTATATGCTCAGGCTTTACAGGTATTGTAAACACTGCTTATTCCATTGTATTCTTGAACCTCCTTAGAAATCCATACTAATGCATCTGTAAGTTGAAATTGAAATATATTTGCTTCTTTTTCTTTTGTAACAATTGGATACAACAGTGTATGCTGTTATTCATCCATGCTGATTCTCAGCTTGAGATACCAGGGTTAATTGACAATCATCCTCTCTCCTGACCAATAGCCTGAACCCTTTAATACTGAATGCTGTTAATGGTGATGAAATTGAAATTTTAGATAGTTTTAAAAGGAAAAAAAAAATCTGATAGGCATCCAGAGAGTAGGGAGCAGGACTATTCTAAGTATCAAGGGAACTGTTTTGGAGAAGGGACAAAGCAATCAGCAGTTTGTTTCTGCTTCTCTCCAGTCACATTAATCTAAAAGGGGCCAATGCCTCAGTGAAGTAGTGCAGGAGGCATTAGCAACAGCAACTCTGGCAAAATCCCAGCTGCCTTCTGGACTGGGGGTAAAAGAACAGGAAGCGAATAAGATAATTCAAGAAAAGAGCAGAGATGGTGAATCAGAGTAGTTATGGACTGCTTCAGGGGAAATTTATGTTCATGCTCAGAACACAGTGACTCCTTCCTCAAAAACACACAATCAAATAAATAAATAACAAAATACTCCATTTCATGAGCCTGGGGTAAATAAGGAAAGACATGGGATTTTTAGACAAGGGCTACCTGCAAGTCCATCTCTGAGATGTGTCAGAAGATGTAAGGAATTCCCAGGCACTGGGCCTGCATTGGCTATTGCAAGGCACTTCCCACACACTCCCCTTCCTGAGGCTTTCATGAGCCTCCCACTCTATGCATCAAGATAAAATTAATCAGCACAATGCTCTGAGGTTTTTGTTGGCATTTTAACACTTGAAAAGTATAACATACAAAAAAGTACTTAAAGCAAACAACTTGTTAGCAAATAATCATAAGATAACCACAGATGGCATGGCATAGCATATTGTTGTTAGTAGCACAGGTGCAGCCAGTGCCCCCACAGGGCCCTTCACATCCTTCTTCCCTTCTCTCTCCCAAAGGTAATCACTATCCTCAATTTCTTGGCAGTCACTTTGTGTTCTTCTTTATACAATTGGCACTTATGTATATATTCCATAAACACTGCAATTTTGTTTTCCTTGTTTTCTTAATGTTATATAAATGGAATTGTATCATAAGCATTCTTTTGTGTCTGGCTTTTCTTTCTTCCTTTTAATGTTATGTTTATGAGATTCATCTTTGTTGTTGCTTCTGGTTCTTGCTGTTGTTTTTGAAGTCACTCTAATAGGCAGGCCTCAGAGATAAAATGGGTTTGGTTCCAGACCACTGCAATTAAGTAAATATTGCAACAAAGTGAGTCACAGAGACTTTTTTTTTCCAGAGTGAATTCAAGTTATGTTTACACTAGACTGTAGTCTATTAAGTGTGCAATGGCATTATATCTGTTGGGGGAGTTTGTAATTTCTTTGGTTCTGTCTCGCCGCAGCAAAAATTTGAAGCGGTGGATGGATGAGTGTTGCAGCTCAGTTTTATTTGGCAGGTAAAGGAAAATCATCCTCGAGGTGTGAGAGTTGGCTGACCCAAAAGACGTGAAGAGCAGAGAGAAGCCCATGGCTCAAGTTTGGCTCCTCTTTTTATATGTTATTTCTCCTCCCCCTGAGCCTGCCCTATGTAAACTGGGCTAGCCAGGAGAGCTGTTTGTTTCACCTGAGGTTCTCACTCCAATCCTCAGACCTTCCTTTTTTCTATTTCTTTTATTTTTGTGGGCTTTTCCCTTCTTTGTCTTTTAGCCACCACCATTCTGGATTCCTTTTTTGGATTCTAACTACCTAACATTACCCACTAAGAGATGGGAAGCCCAAGTCTTTGAGAATAGGGGTGTCGAGGTCTCTCTGGCTATTTCCTGCTGAACTGGGACAGTGAGGGGCATTGGGCCTCCCCCTCTTGCTAGTCTCAAGCCTCAGAGTCCTTATAACAGTGTCCATCTAAGGGTGAGTGATATTTTCTATGGTTGGCTGTAGTTTTATATATCCTTGTTGAACTGGCACTGCCTGTTGTAGCTTGTTGACCTGGACAGAGACAAAATGGGTTAGACAATTGATGTTACATGGAACAGTCACAAGCAGCATCAATGTGGTGATAACAGGGATTAGTAGGGGCATTAGCCAATTCGAAATTCCCCATCTCCAGGAGAAGGATCCCCCAAAGAGAGATTGCAGCCACCTGAGAACTCTCCAGCTTGTTTTTTGAGATCCTGTAGGATCTGTGCTTTCCTTGAGTACTGTGAGACTTTCTTTAACTTAGCTGGAGGTATTTACCCAGAAATAACATGTCTCATTCAAGATGGGTCAAGTCCTTCCTTGTTCAGGGATAAGGAGATCTATCTCCTGTCTATTTTGGAGTACAACCCCTGCCAAGCTGTGTTGGCTCTTTAAAGCTGTTCTGAGAAATCTTATCCCCAGAAACTTAGTTTTGGGGTTGTTCATTAGAATGACACGCATTTGTAGTTCTGAATAGATATCTCAGATCTCCCAGTGGCTCACAGGTGTATTGAATGTCCTCTTCTGTTTTCTTCCATGGCTTGACTTGTGAGTGGTGAATCCAGGGGTTGTGTCCTGGTACCTTGATTGCTGTGGGAATAGGAAGTATTAAAGGTTAGGCGCCCTTCCATGTGGGCTGGAGCTGAGCCTTTGGGGACCCATCTTTCCAGGCTTTAATTAGGACTTGAGTCCCAATCGTAGGTAATGGTTTCAAGCACAACTTTCAGAAATGGAAAGATGATGACCTGCCCAATACTTTGTAAGCAGTGGCATAAATGGAGAGAGGAAATGAAGGATGGGAGGAAAAAGCAGTGGGAAAAACGTGCTAAGGAGTCCCCTTCATAACCTGCTGGAAAATCTGCTAAATACCCGACCTGTGCTCACAGTTTTCATTGGCCTGATCCTTGGCACAAAGAAGATTAAGGACAAAAGAATCCCCACCCCCTTGGACAATAGCTGCTAAGTAGCCCCTGCCAGAATCCCTCAATTGCACCCACTGCTGCTCATCTGTTCATGGAGGGATCCAGGAAATAAGAAACGAGAGATTGTAAAGGAATTGAGATTTTATTAGCTATATGTCCTTCCAGCCACAGGAGCGAGGACCTCCTACCTTAACTGGAGGTTTTCTGGAATCTGAGACTGAGCCTCATGAGCTTTCTGCCAAGTTTGTTTTTGTTGTCCCGCTTTCTAGCACACTGGGCTTCTTGTCACTTCCTCTGCACTGGGTTTTCTTTGCACTCAGCTTCCACCGTGGGAACTCTCGCCGAGTTGGGCTTCTGCTGTGCTTGGCCTCCGCCTCGTGGGGGCTGAGCCGAGGTTATTTCAGCAAGGTTAAATCCAAGTCACGGCACTATAAATGTAGGGGGAGTTTGTAATTTCCTTGGTTCTGTCTCACCACAGCAAAAATTTGAAGCGATGGATGGGCCAGCGTTATACCTCAGTTTTTTTGGCAAGCAAAGGAAACTACATCCCTGAGGCGTGAGGGCAGGCCGACCCAAAAGACGTGAAGAGAGGCTCGAGGCTCAATTTTGGCTCCTCTTTTTATATGTTATTTCTCCTTCCCCTGAGCCTGCCCTATGTAAATTGGGCTAGCCAGGAGAGCTATTTGTTTCACCTGAGGTTCTCACTGGGGTCCTTGGACCTTCCTTTGTTTTTTTTCATAGGCTTTTCCTTTCTTTGTCTTTTAGCCACCGCCATTCTGGACTCCTTTGTCCTATTCTAAGTACCTAACCTATCTAAAAATAGCAATGCACATATCTCAAATAAAACTGATGCTGTTGGAAAAATGGCTGATAGACTTGCTTGACTCAAGGTTCCTACAAACCTTCAATTTGTTATTAAAAAAAAAGTAATATCTGAGCAACAAAATGCAGTAAAATGAGTTACGCCTGTATTATAGTATGTACATGAATTATAGAATAGATGTGTAAATTAAGTGGTGCTAGTGATAAAGAACCCACCTGCCAATGCAGGAAACATAAGAGACGTGGGTTCCATCCCTGGGTCAGGAAGATTCGCTGGAAGAGGAAACAACAACCCACTCCAGTATTCTTGCCTGGAGACTCCCAAGGACAGAGGAGCCTAGTGGGCTACAGTCCAAAGGGTCCCAAGAAGTCAGACATGACTGAGTGACTTAGTGAAAGTGAAAGTGAAGTCTCTTAGTCGTGTCCAACTCTTTGTGACCCTGTGGACTGTAGCCTACCAGGCTCCTCCATCCATGGGATTCTCCAGGCAAGAATACTGGAGTGGCTTGCCATTTCCTCCTCCAGGGGATCTTCCCAACCCAAGGATCAAACCCAGGTCTCCCACATTGTAGACAGACGCTTTAACCTCTGAGCCACCAGGGAAGCCCTGAGTGACTTAGCACACACGTAAATAAGTAGATGTATGTTTCAGATAACATTTCTTTAGAGAATCTCAGTTAAGCTTCTATGAGGGTTGTATTAGTTTTATTTCTACCTAACAAGTTCCCACACATTTAGCAGCTTAAAACATTACCTATGTAGTATCCCACAGTTCTGGAGGTGAGATATTTGGTTGAGCTTGACTGGTTTCTCTGCTATTAGTCTCATGAGGCCAACATCAAGGTGTTGGTTTGTCTATTCTTGGATCTGAGGCTGTGATGAAGAATTCACTTCCAGCTCATTCAAGTTGTTGTCATAATTCAGTTTTTTTGTGATTGTGGGAATGTTAACAACCAGAGTCCTTGGATTCCTTAATCAATAGAAATTGATGAGGTCAGACAAGAAATTCAGTCAAGGATTTATTGGGACTCCTGCTGCAGCAGGAGGGAATGAAAAGAAGTAACAGATTCCCTTGGTTGCTCCCTGAGATGGTGGTGAGTGGTATATAGTCCCCTAAATGGGGTGAGACTAGGGGCAGGTCCAGGGATCAGGCTGGAGGGTAGCTTGGGTGGTTGGCCCACCCTGTTGGTGGTGCTGTGTGCAGTGATCATGCACAGTACCAGTTTTGCTCCGTACACTTCAGAAGTGGCAGTTTGGTTTTTGGTATTTTTGTATCTAGTTTATAATTTGCTCTAAATGCACAATTACTTTAGTCCCTTAGAGTTTTTTTTGTGTTCTGTTTTTGGACAAGGAGACATTATATGTCCAGGTGTGTGCACTGCAGCAAAGGGCACCAGATCCTAGGTCCCAGCCTGTGTCAGAACTAAAGTCCCATCTCCTTGCTGATTTTTGGCAAGAAGTCACTTGAGAAGTTGTTCTAAGGTTCTTTCTTGTGACTCCCTAGTCTTCAGAGCCAACTATGGCACATCAAATTTCAGGCTTCCAATCTCTCTCATTTTCTCTCAAGAGAAAGCAGGAGAAAGAGCAGGAGAAAATTCCCTGATGTGATTCTATGTGTGTGTGCTCACTCAGTCGCATCTGACTCTTTGCAACCCTATGGACTGTAACCTGCCAAGATCCTCTGTCCATGGCATTTTTCAGGCAAGAATACTGGAGTGGATTGTCATTGCCTCCTCCAGGGGATCTTCCCAACCTAGGAATCGGACAATCTCCTTTGTCTCCTGCATTGGCAGGTGGATTCTTTACCACCAAGCCACCTGGAAAGTTCCCTTTAAGTGATTAGATTCATGTAATTAGATTATTCACCAGGAAAATTTCTTTTGTTATATTATAATGTAACATAATCATGGGAGTGATATATCATGATATTTACAGATTTCATCCACACTCAAAGGGTGTTTTACAAGGTGAGGATCATCAGGGACATCTTTGGATTCTGCCTTGTACAGGAGAAGAAAATGATAATTTTATTGATTTAAAATTTAGTGTTTCTAAATACTGCACCTGATGCATCCCACTGTTGCTATAGCTTGGCACTTAAAATGACCAGAGACCAGAGATACTAATACTTCGTGTAAAATTATATGTATCTTCAACAAGGAAGGCTGATATTCTGTGTTTACTGAGCCTATTCCATTAATAAAGTAATGTGGATGGATACAAGGATGATGTGATGGTTACATAATAACCTATGGAACAATAGACAACTGTAACAATACAAAATTCAGAATTTGATATGTATTCAAGGGAGGGTAAGACTACATTCTGCTGAGGAAGCTAAAGAAGCCCTTAGATTTCAACCAAAATTTTTTAATTTAAACTTTTAATTTTATTTTATGTTGGAGTATGCTGCTGCTGCTGCTAAGTCACTTCAGTCATGTCCGACTCTGTGCAACCCCATAGATGGCAGCCCATCAGGCTTCTCTGTCCCTGGGCTTCTCCAGGCAAGAACACTGGAGTGGGTTGCCATTCCCTTCTCCAATGCATGCATGCATGCTAAGTCGCTTCAGTCGTGTCCAACTCTTTGCAAACCTATGGACAGCAGCCCCCAGGCTCCTCTGTCCACAGGATTCTCTAGGCAAGAATACTTGACTGGGTTGCCATTTCCTTCTCCAATGTTGGAGGATAGCCAATTAACAATGTTCTAATGGGTTCAGGTAGACAGTGAAGGGACTCAGCCATTATATATACATATATCCATTCTCTCCCCAACTCCCTTCCCATCCAGGCTGCCACATAACATTGAGCAGAGTTCCTTGTGCTCTATACTAGGTCCTTGTTGGTTATCACTTTAAATATAGCAGTGTGTACATGTCGACCCAAAATTCCCTACCCAAATTTAATGCCCATCCTTTGTCTTTGGTTTGTTCCCCTCATGTTCTGTTCTCCTCATGAATTTTTAAAATTCATTTAACAAACATTTGATAAATAGTACTTGGGATTACTGCCCAGTACTATTCTAAACCCTTTATATATATGAGCTCATTTCATCTTACAACAACTCTATGAAGTCTTCTTATTTCATGGGTAAAAATAACCTGGGAAAAAAATTTAAGTAACTTGTGCAAGTTTCAACAACAGGTAATTAGCACATCCAGCGGTTGAACCTAGTCCTGCTGGCTCAGAATCCTTGCTTTTAAACCACTGTTTAAGGTTGCACTGTTTAAGTTGCACTGTACCTGAATGAAGATGGAATTCAGATTTAACCATGTAATATTCAGGTTCACTTCATTATGAACCATGTAGAGCAGTGGTTTTCATCGGAATCTATTTTTGCCTTCTCCCAACTGAATTTGATGTTTGGCAAGATCTGGAGACCTTGGTTGTCACAGTGACACTAGTGTTTAGTGGGTAAGAGGCTAGTGAAAAAGTGAGAATGTTAGTCGTTCAGTCGTGTCTGACACTTTTCGACTCCATGGACTGTAGCCCATCAGGCTCCTCTGTCCATGGAATTCCTCAGGCCAGAATACTGGAGTAGGTGACCATTTCCTTCTCCAGGGGAACTTCCTGATTCATGGATTGAACCAAAGTTTTCTTCATTGCAGGCAGATAGAAACTAGAGATGCTGCTAAATATTTAATTCTTTGCCTCCCACAACAAAGAATTATCCAGCCCCAAATGTCAGTTGTGCTGAGGTTGAGACACTCTTATAGCCCCATGACCCTCAGGATTAAATCAAAGATCTCTCAAACATGGCAAACAAGGTAATTACCTGCGTGGCCTGTTCCTTTGTGCTCATCAATCCCTTCTAGTAGTTTATGTGCATAAGGTACATGCACAGTGCTCTTTCTTGACACTGTGGCTGTATTTATTCTCTCCACTCTCCCCGGAGTGCCTTCTCTATGCATCCTCTCACCCACAACAATTCCTAGTCATTTACTCATCCTTCGAGATGAGTTCAGGACATGATCATTCTTGAAACCTTTTCTCTATACTCCAGTAAGTGTGAGGTGTCTGCATATCGTGGTTCCACACTGTCCACTGCCATAATGAAGTGTTACACTTAAGGTACTGAACACTTTCTTTGCTCCTCTCTGCATGAGTTGGGGAATCCCATGGGAGCAGGGACTGTCAGACTCACATCAGTGTCAGAAGCACCTTGTAGAATGTAATTCCTGACACAGATAAATTCAGTATATCTTAGTTGAGTGAATTAGTGAGTGAAAGTATTGTATTCCTCTGCTAGGGCTGCCATAACAAAATTCTACAAACTAGGTGACTTAAATATCAGAAATTTAGTTGTGGATGTTGGGCAGGTCAAGGTGTTGGTGCCTGCAGGTTTGGTTTCTCCTGAAGTGCCCCCCCTTGGCTTACAGACAGCCACCTTTACTCTGTGTCCTCACGTCCCCTTTTCTATGCGTGTGCACATTCCTGTTGTTTCCTTTTCTTGTAAAGAGACCAATCCTACCGCATTAGGGCTCCACCCTTACGACCTCGTTTAACCTTACTTGTCTCTTTAAATACCCTATCTCCAAATATAGTCACGTTGAGGGTTAGGGCTCCATTATATGAACTTTAAAGGGACGTAACTCAGTCTATCCCTGGAGAAGGGAACAGCTACTCACTCCAGTATTCTTGCCTGGAGAATTTCACGGACAGAGGAGCCTGGTGGGCTATAGTCCTTGGGGTCACAACGAGTCAGACACGACTGAGAGAGTAATACTTTCAGCACTTTCAATTCAGTCCATATCAAGTATGAAGTGAGAAAAATACAGGATATAGAAATTGTTTCAGTTTCGATAGGAAAATGCTTCTCAAATCCAGTCATTTAATATAATTAAAATACTATTAAAATTAATATTTTTGATTGTTCAATTTTTTCTTTCAAATGAATGTATTTATAACTGTAAATGAAAAACAGGCTTATATCCTTAAACAAAAGGTATCCATACAAAAGCATTTGTTTTGAAAACAAAATAGATAATTTACTGTAGCCCCAAAAGTGTTGCCAATGGAAAGAACTGGGCTTTCATTTATGCTGTTTATTATTAAAAAGATTATAAAATATTTGTGGTATGTACAGAGTACCTTGCACCAAAGCAATACAGTCAGAAAACAGGAAAAAAAAATGAAAAATGTAATGTCATTCTTCCATTTGAGTCAATGCTCTTTCTTCCATATCTTCACCAAATTAGATGTATCCCAAACTTGGTCACAGATTAGATTAGAGCCTAGGATGTGTGCTGAGGAGGGTGTGGGCTGGAGCTGATGAGGATGGGGAGGCAGGAGTCAGTGTCTTGACCCATGGCGAAGCTTCTGTATGTTTACTGGGGTCTGCATTATATCGCGGAGAAGGCAATGGCACCCCACTCCAGTACTCTTGCCTGGAAACTCCCATGGATGGAGAAGCCTGGTAGGCTGCAGTCCATGGGGTCGCTAAGAGTCGGACACAACTGAGCGACTTCACTTTTACTTTTCCCTTTCATGCACTGGAGAAGGAAATGGCAACCCACTCCAGTATTCTTGCCTGGAGAATCCCAGGGATGGCGGAGCCTGGTGGGCTGCCATCTATGGGGTCGCACAGAGTCGGACACGACTGAAGCGACTTAGCAGTAGCAGCAGCAGCATTATATCGTATAACTAAACAGTATCTGGATTTCAAGTATCAAAAATTTTACAGAAGATAGTCTTTTAGTACTAAGAGAAATTTGCAGACATACTCTATATAATACTGTTATTTTAATTCCTGTTACATAATCATGTTTTATTTTTGGTGGTTTCATACTCCAAACAGTGCCTTGGAGTGATGTTGTAGTGATCTATGGCAAGGAGTCTCACATTTGGCAGGCAGCAAAATCACCTGGAGGTCTTGTTAAGACAGTTTGCTAGGCCCCCTGTTCCCAAAGTATCTGATTAGGAGACACTGATGGGGTCTGAGAATTCCTATTTCTAACAAGTTCTTAGATGCTGCTGATGCTGCCTTTCTGGGAACCCTACTTTGAGAACCACTATTTAATGGTTCTTCTAAAGTACTGCCTTGCCTCCTTACAAGAGCTGTGGATGAAAAGCAACCCCATATTTCTCCTCCAGACTGAGAGATTAAAGCCATATGTAGGTGCAGATTTTCTGCCAGAACATTTTGGAAGCATCCTTAGTATTTTGAGTGCACTTCCTATTTGGACCTTCATCCAATAGCTGAAGACTGATTTATTGAAATTCTTCATTTGCCAGATTCTGTGCTAGGTAATTGGTATGCAGCAGTGTGCATGGGTAAGGCTGCAGACTTTCTACCAACGATAGCGTTTACAGGCAGCTATGTGGCTATTTTAGTCAATGTGTGAGCTCACAGACCTGGAAATGAGATTCTGTCTCAGTTTGCCAAACTCTTAGCTTTGTGACCTTGAACAAATCATGAAACTTGCCTAGATTCTAGGTCCCTCTTCTCAAAAATAAGATAGCATCACATTCAGTGACTTCAAATACTTTTGAAAAGCTATGACATGAAAAAGTCTGAAAAATAGAATTTTGACATGATAACCTCACTTTTTTCTCTATCTTGGTGGCATAATGGTATGAACTGAAACAGTCACTATTAGTAAAACACAATGATAGTTTGTATGGTGTTTAAGATTGGTTCATTTAAATCTTGTTTAATCAGAATTATTTCTTCTGCTTGGGACGTAATAGAGTAGAACCTATCTGAAATGTGTCAAACAGCACTCAAAACAGAAAATTATATTGGAACTATCTGAATCATCCCGCAGTGTGTCCACCATGAAGTGTTGTCTCCTTTGTAAGATTAAGTCTACCTGTTAGCAGCTCTGCCATATCTGAGCACACATACTCTGAGATAAATCAACTTTCTATCTGCAGGCAACTGTAGGACAGCTATCTAGAGACATTTGGCAGATAGCTCCCCATCCCCCCAAAGAAAAAATCCTGGGTTTTTAGATTAAATCTAATGGGTAGTATATGCCATTTCACTCATTTTGAATGCTTATATTTTTCCCCTAAAAGTGAACCAAATACTGGCTTTGAAGCAATACAGATTTGAATTAGAATCCTGACTAAGCTACTTATGACTTTGGTAATATCAGACAAGTTATCGCAGCTCTCTGAATCACAGTTTTGTCATCTATAAAATGGGACCAATATAACTCAGGATTTTATGGCAATTGAACATAATAACACATGCAAAACATGTAGCAAGATTTGTGACATATTGTAGATGGTAAGTGCTATTTTAAAAGTAACTTGTAAATAGAACACTGTTTCAACTAGATTATAGATAATCACTTTAGGCCCAGAAAGGATAATAGTCTAAGGACATGGATTGCTGAGAACAGCTCCTGCACCAATAACTTAAGGCAGAAGCAAGGTTTAGGGAAATATCTTAGTTTGGCTTCTTCTGAAAGCAGAGCCTGAACAATACCTTAGCTATACGAGGAGGTAGAAATTAGGAGATGAGGAAAATTGGACAGGGAAGGATCAAAGGTCAATATTCAGGTGTGTTTTTAAGGTTATCACTGTCAGTTCCCCACGATTGATTTTTGAGCTCCCCAGGAGCTCTTGAGAAGGTGGGGAACCCCTCCTATAAGAGTAGCTGAGAGGAGAGCTGCCAGGAACATGGTTGTTCTGGGGACTTTAACCCACACTTCTGGACCACATTTACATGTGGATTGAGGGAGTTCCCATAACCTTGGGGGAGATGCCTAATAGAAAGTGGAAAGTTCATCTCTGCATCCTTAACAAGTAGAAATGCCACCAGCAAGCCATTGACAGTCTGAGCTGCAGCTGAAGTCAGAGGTTGGCTGAGGGGCTCTGACATGGGGGAAGCCAAGGCAATGAGGTTGCAATAGTTTTGTTCAGAATTCTATAAGTCCAGCACTTTTTAGGATGATACAGCTAGAAGTGGTCCACCTCCTTCACTTTCCAAAATTCCCTAAGGTTTTTAATCTCCATGTTCAACTCAATGAGTATTACCTTATTTCAAGTTTAAAAGAAAAGTATATCATACATTTTCAGGTACAATAGTGCTCCTAGGCATGACACACTAATAGACATTGGCTAGACAAGTATTTTGGATAAAGTGACCCATAAACTACCTATATCAGACTTACCTTTAAGACTCACTACATTAAAATCTTTCAAGATAAGGTATCTTTCCTTTAATAAGCTCTATACTGGAAGTTGGGGACTTATGCTATGTTACTTTGTGCTTTGGGTTGTCTTATTTCTTGTTACATACACTGTTTTAACATTTTCTTCTTAATCCCTTATGTGGTACTATCTTTTGTTGAGGGTATGGGAAAATCATTCATGGAGGTATTTTCTTTGGCTGTGTGTACTATGTGTGGATAAGAGACTCTCTCATCTGCCCCTTCTAAGTGATTAAACATTCACACACTTGATGTAGTTTAGAATCATTCCATCTGCCAGATACAATAGGGGGAGTGAGGTTGACTACATCATTTAAGGGAACAGAGGTTCATAGCACCTGAATGTTTTGTTTCAGCCCAGATACCAAAACATAGCTCCAGCTGAAATTAGACTCTTATTCAGTGCCCCAATATCATTGGGACAACAGCTGTCTGGAAAACTGGCATGGTAAACAGATCATAGGTTCCTCGTTTCATCGTTAAAAGAAGATAACAACCATACACATTTCTCAGAACCGTCTTTCCTCAGGCAGGCTGTAGTTTTCCTTTCAGGCATTTAATCAAAGTACTTACTCTTATTGAGCATATAGACAGTGGTATCTGAACACAATGAACTGATCTAAGAATAAAGAGAAAACTTAAACTCAGGATTTACTTTCTTGTTAGCTGGTGTCACTGGCTAGTTTTATGTAGGGTTTCTAAACGCATATATTGTCTATGACAGGAAACATGCATGTACGGTGGATAAATGTGTACAATGTACGGTGGATTAATGTGTACGGTGTACGGTGGATAAACGTGTAGACTGTAGGTTTCCAAGTTCTCTCTTGTTCAATGCCCTCAGAATGTCCTTCTACCATTTTGGGTTCTAGGAACTCAAATAAGTTTTCTAGTAAGATCAGAGTGAAAACTCTATTAAGTATTTGTTCATGGAAGATTTTATAGTCTTATTATACAGTTACACTGTACTATCTTAAGACCATCTTATATAGTCCCCTAAATTCCATGCTTTTGATATGTTCTATTTCCAAAAGGGGATCACTACAATGGCAGTGTAATGACACGAGGAGAACTTAATGATTTCAGAACACGATATTTAATAACCATTACCTGTAATAGATAAGAAAGTGAATGTTTGGAATTTTAGATCATACATGGATAATCAAATATTTGGTTGGTAGAACAGATTAAATAAGTGAGATAGAAGTTATAGAGCTGAAATTCTTTGGGGCTGGTTAAATCTCAGTTTTTATGTAGCTTCATTGTTTCTACATAGTTGCTTGAGCATTAAATATAAAGAAAAATCATAATTAGCTTTTAATACCTTACTTACCAGGGAGATTCTCACTCAACTTTCACAGTGGTGTAGAACCAAACTTAGAACCCAAGCCTAAAATTAAAAAGTACTTTTTTTTTTTTTTTGAGATTAGGTGAGTGAGTGGGTGTAAATTACTATAAACTGCTACCTTTTGAGTTTATATACCTGATAGCTACAGTTTTTCTCTATTTCTTCCCACCGCCAGACTATAAGCAACTACTTCTTTCTGCCTTATTCTCCTTATCTGTGAAACAAAGATAAATACAATGCTGCTGCTGCTGCTGCTAAGTCACTTCAGTCAAGTCCGACTCTGTGCAACCCCATAGAATGCGTCCCACCAGGCTCCGCCGTCCCTGGGATTCTCCAGGCAAGAACACTGGAGTGGGTTGCCATTTCCTTCTCCAGTGCATGAAAGGAAAAGGGAAAGTGGAGTCGCTCAGTCGTGTCCGACTCTTCACGACCCCATGGACTGCACCCTACCAGGCTCCTCTGTCCATGGGATTTTCCAGGCGAGAGTACTGGAGTGGGGTGCCATTGCCTTCTCCAATAAATACAATACTTAGCTCTTAATGGAATTGTATATGTATCAGTCAGTTCAGTTCAGTAACTCAGTCATGTCTGACTTTGTGACCCCATAGATTGCAGCATGCCAGGCTTCACTATCACCAACTATAGAGCTTGCTCAAACTCATGCCCATTGAGTTGGTGATGCTATCCAATCATCTCATCCTCTGTTGTCCCCTTCTCCTCCTGCCTTCAGTCTTTCCCAGCATCAAGGTCTTTTCCAATGAATCAGTTCTTTGCATCAGGTGATTAAAGTATTGGAGCTTCAGCTTCAGCATCAATCCTTACAGTGACTATTCAGGGCTGATTGTATACACACACACATATTATGTATATATATTTTATCTGACATTACACTCCATCACACAGTTATGGAGACTGCCTAAACCATTTAGAGGTGATTTGGTATAATTTTACACACAGTGTTAACAATGTTGGGTATTTTATTCCACAGAAAATTTTATTAAAGGGGATATTGACATATAGAGAAACATTGAGCACAAAAATTATCATTAATAATAAAAATATTGCTTATAGATGATACAATCATAGTGCTTATTATGGGCCAGGCCCTACAAATAATTTGTGTATAAGTTGATTTACTGTTCACAAATCCATTATGAGATAGCTAATATTATAATCTTCATTTTACAGATGAGGAAACTAAAACAGAAAATAATGATTGCTCTCAGTCTGACAGAGGGAAGAGAGGCAGAAAAATTGTGATTATCTGGTATGTTGATTTAAAAAGTAGAGATCTCTAGTTACTTATTGGAGGCCAAGGCATGTGTCAGTAATTTCTTCAGGCAAAGTAGTGTGTCCGGCAAGTAAAATACATGGGGTTCATAGTGACCATCCTGTGAAACATGCTAAACAAAAGGAGCCAGTTGTTAGGATCTTTAAAACAAAGAATTGTCTAATATATTTCAAAACTATTTCACTTAATTTTTCCATGTTTTGAAAACTAAAAATTAAGTTCCTTCTCATTGGTCGAGATATTAAAGAAAGCATTTCTTCAATTATAGTAAAAATAATATTCATCTTAGCATTCATACATTAAAAAATAAAAACAAAGAATAGCAACCACACACACACACACACATGCACACACACAAGTACAAGCACAGATACACGCACATACACAAACACAATTTATTGAAATTTAAGGAGCTAATTTGGAAATTCCTTTTTCAAAAACAGGTTTAAAAGTCAAGTAAAATTTCTCCTTTGTTTTTCCACCGATTGTGTTCTATTAGAGCCTTGACACTCAGTATCAAGCATGTTTTCACCATCCATACTTTTCTTTTTAATAATGCTATGATATGATAACTCAGCCATTTATCTAGATTAATATTCACTCGCCTTCAGGTTGATAAATAGGAACTACACACTTTGGAATTCATCAGTTCTTTTGGTGTTTAATGTAAGGGTAGACTCAAGAATGTGCCATGACTGATTTTTAAAACAAGGACCATTTATGCTTCTGAAATGAGACTTAGGTACTAAGCGCTCTTAGACTTTTTTATTGTCATCTGACCCTACTAAAAAGTAGAAAGATTTGCATTGAAATTAAGGACTTTTGTTTAACAAAGGTAATCATAAAGAAGTATAAAGAAAGGTGATAGGAAGAATACACTTTTGTATCAAAATAAGGCATGAGATGTAGAAATGTCAAGAATATTTAAGGAACACTTAGCAATAGGTTATTCAAGAGAAGAGAAAACTTAGAAAATGAATAGTAATTCAGAGAAATGGAAATTTCTGTTTATTCCAAGGGAAATACAAGTTAAAGGACACTTTGAATTCTCCAGAATGACAAAAAAATTAAAATCAGGTAATACTTGAGCCTAGTGACGATATAACAAAATGAGATCTCAAGTACATGACTATTGATACTATAAATATTGTACAGCAGTTTAGCAGTATCAAGTGACTGTAATCTAATATTGTATTTTCTGGGCATATTCTTTCAAGACTGTATACTTCATAAGAGAACATGGAGTGGGATTTTCATATTCACTCTTAGGTGATAGCAAGAATTGGAGAGTATGCAGTGACTATCACTACATAACAAGAGGAAAAATGGAGTTATATTAGACACACAGCACAACCTAAATGAACACCCACCAGCAATATGATAACATGGTTTCAAGGCTATATCGGTATCCAAAAAATATTTGAGTGATAGATGGGAAGGACCTATATTACTAGCACTAAAAAGTGCTTTGTGGGAGTGGGAGCTTGGAAGAGAACAAAAAAGGAGAATCATTTAATAAAAAAAAAAAAGTAATGATCATTATTTAAATCAACCATGGGATAACAATGATTATCTCAATCTGAATATGTCCAAAAAAGGAAATGGACAAACAAGCAACCATCTGTACTGTACTCTCTTGTCCCTTCCTGCAATTTATATGAATACACTAGGTGAGGTGAGCTAAGATTGGGGATGGTTTTGGAAAAGAGAAGAGGGATTTCTGTTATCTCTGGAAGTCTTGTCCAAAGATCTTTGGTGCTTATTTGTGAGCAGATTTCAGCCCTCAGATCAGTTTCACTGGCTTGACAAACATATTGCAGTCTTCCAGAATACTAAACTAAGACTGATCTATTTAATCTTCTATTACTTTGATGATTCCAAGGGCCATGATTTCTGATGGGTAACCACTGTCACATTACAATGCAGAGCTCCTTTTGGATGATATGCTTAACCTGAGAAAGAGTGCAGATATAGTTTTAACCACCAAATGTGTTAGAGTTTGAATTGTAGCCACCATGTACCAGATATAACGTTAAAAACAGGTTGTTTTTTTCAAGAGTGAAATATTGCCATTGAGTTTATTTTCTACTGCATTTGCTATTGATCATGGCATTTGCAGTTCTAATTAGTAAATGGAATTTAGCTAGTAATGCAAGTTTAATAAGCCTATCCTAAAAAGATATCAATTTATATTTATCAAGCATTTTATGTACCAATATAAGTCATAATTGTATTAATATGTTAATATATTAACATATTAAAGCCTAAACATTAATAGCTTAGAATTGATTTTTAAAAGTAAAATTGTTTTGAGTTTCATGAAATAAAGTCTTATTTGTTTATAATTGAAAAGCAATAAAAAAGAAATATATATACTGTGTTGAAAACTTTATGTGTTTGGTGGTAGTGAAGAGATTTCACAATGGAATGGTATACTTGAGAAAAATATTTTAAAATACAACTAAAATAAGCTAAGATTGAAATACCTTTTAAAGCAATACTTATGACTTTGTATAATACCTAGGACTAGTTATGAACTGATATATAGAAGTTTCAGTGATATAAAAGTGATTGAGCTTGACAGTGAATGCAATGACTGAAAACTGGCTACATGAAAATGTTTATTCAGAACAAGTGAGTGTTAACTGTCAAAAGAAATGGAATATTGGGTATATCCCAAAATAAAATAATTCTATTTTGAGAATTAATATTAACCTAAATTCAACAGTGACTGATGACCTATAATAATGCTTGTCATGCAACAGTGTGATCACCTGATGACTGGATTCTCAGACTGTCAAGATTCTTTCAAGCTATGTATTTTATTTTGTTGAATAAAATAATGAACGCATGAATAAATTCACGGACATATGGCTATATTGGTGAAAAGATGAAAACTAAAAATTTATTATCTTAAGTGAGAGAAGACATGGTTTTATCTATCTATTTATCATTACAAATTGAAGAATTTAGGCTGCATTGGTATTTGGAAATAATTCTCAGTTACAGTTTTAGCTATCACCACATGTAAAGTTTGGAGACTTACTGAAATATATTTCCTAAAATAGCAATGGAATAAAGGGAAAATACAATAAAAGTTGACAGCCTTGTGGTACTGTTCTCATAATTTGTAGTCACTGCTAGAAATCAGCTGCATGAGTGAGGTGAGGGTGAGTGTCAAAAGGGGCTGTAGCTAATTTTTAAAAAATAATGGTACTGGAAGCATTTATGATATCTATAAAGGTGTTTTATTTTTGACTGGTGGCAAAGATCAAGATACATGACAGATTTGGCTATGCTACACTATTTTGGCCAAACATCAAATGGGAGACACAGTCTCGTATTTATTTAATGCAGTAAAAAAATGTTTTGTTTTAATTTGTTCCTTTAGATTAAATATTAAGAAAAATACTCATGGTAAAATATTTATGATCCTTAATTTGTACTTCAAATAATATGTTATGACAAACACTCCATATAAATCATGCACTCTGGAATGTACATCTAAAAAGGATATCCAGAGTAAAGATTTTTTAAGGCATTTTTCTGTGATTTGAAACACAATAATTATTAGATTTATTTAAAGGTTTGTATCCCTTATCTTGTTTCCCAAGTGTGCAACATTTATTGCAAAGTGTATGTAATAAAGGATAAAGCAAAATTTTAGATTAAAGTGCAAGTGAAAAAACAATAAAAATATGTAAATGCAGACCGTTTTGTGCATTTGCTACAGATGGATCTTGGAATGACTGTTTGTCACAGAAAAAGAAAATATATACAATTTTTGTTTGTTGGCTTAAAAATCATTTAAAAATCAGTTTGGTTTTTAATTGTATGGCTTTTCTTGATGTTGGATCTGATGGGAAATTCCCTCATGGCTTCTAGCAAGGATGTTGGAAGCTCATGATATTTCTAAACTTACTGAATATGTGTGTGTATCCTAAATTCACATATATATGTATATATATGTGTGTGTGTATATATATACAGATAGATAGATAGATATGATGTAGTAATGGAAATTCTATTGGGTGGGTTGCAAAATTAATTAGTATAAGTAGATACTCTGATCTCTGATAACACAACTTATTAATCCAAGAAATAATTTAAATTGTCTTTACAGGGTTTCTCACTTCAAGTTGTGTATTATTATACCAGTTCCAGTGATGAGATGAAAGAATTTTGTAAAGTACCCCAAATTGTATGTTAATACCACATTTACCATTTTGCATTTCCCCTACTTCTAGTATCATACAGCATTCTCAAAATAAATTGTACCATACAAAATTTAGAGAACCATTGCACACCATATACTTATTAACTGCTTTAATTCTGAATTTAGCATGTATATTTATGTTCTTAGATGTTTTATTAATACTGAATTGTTAACTTTTAAGTAATTTTCTGTTGGTATTAGCAATATCAGAAATGAAAACACCTTTATTTCATGGTATTCATAATATCTTATTTAAAACTATAGTTTTAGATACATTATATGATTTTCTCCTATAATCTTTCCATACAGAGTTTAGCATATTGCTGGAAAGTCTTAACTATCATGAAGATTGATTTGTTAATATAAAAGCCACAGATATATTGTTTATGAATCATTATTTCCAGAAGGATTTGACTTTTTGTATTTATATTGTTGCAATTAATGCAATTCATTGAATCTCTTTCTTCATATAATACTCCGGAATCTATCTGGATAAATCAGCAGTATCAATTAATTCTTATGGTATAAACTATTTTCTCCCAGATACGAATATATACTTGCTACTTTGTGGATCATAATCTATTTAGCCTCTTGATGAAAGTGAAAGAAGAGAGTGAAAAAGCTGGCTTAAAATTCAATATTCAGAAAACTAAGATCGTGACATCCAGCCCCATCACTTCATGGCAAATAGATGGGGAAACAATTGGAACAGTGACAGACTTTATTTTCTTGGGCTCCAGAGTCACTGCAGATGGTGACTACAACCATGAAATTAAAAGACACTTGCTCCTTAGACAGCATATTAAAAAGCAGTCATTACTTTACCAACCAAGGTCTGCTTAGTCCAAGCTATGGTTTTTCCAGTAGTCATGTATGAATGTGAGAGTTGGACCATTAAGAAAGCTGAGAGCCAAAAATTGATGCTATTGAACTGTGGTGTTGGAGAAGACTCTTGAGAGTCTCTTGAACAGAAAAGAGATCAAACCAGTCAATCATAAAGAAAATCAGTCCTGAATATTCTTTGGAAGGACTGATGCTGAAGCTCGAATCCTTTGTCCACCTGATGCAAAGAGCCGACTCCTTAGAAAAGACCCTGATGCTGGGAAAGATTGAAGGCAGGAGGAGAAGGGGATGACAGAGGATGAGATGGTTGGATGACATCACCGACTCAATGGACATGAGTTTGAGCAAGCTCCGGAGTTGGTGATGGACAGGGAAGTCTGGCGTGCTACAGTCCATAGGGTCACAAAGAGTCAGAATGACTGAGCAACTGAACTGAACTGAACTGAATCTATTTACAATCCCAAAGACAAGTGGGATGACAGGGGTGGAGGATAGCACAACTGCTATCTATATGCAAGGTAACTGCCTCAGGTGAGGTCATTGCAAATCATCAGACAAGACAGGACTTCTGTCACTAGACAGGAGAATAAGCAGTTTTTTCTGCTCTTTAAGAAAATATTTTGTCATTTATGGGTTCAAGTCTTTAGATTCATTATAATTCATCCAAATGCCCCTTTCCACTTTTCGGAGGCCTAGTCAATCCTTTAAATTTGGTGAGATCTAGGGGACTAATAAATCCATTTATGTTATAATTTAACAACCCATAGAAGTTTCTGCTCTGCTTTTCAAATTTGGCAGCCCAACCTTGCATCTACAAGAGACATGAGATACTTTTAGGATAAACATCGGAGCTTCACTTAAGCTGAGAATTTAAAACCTTGAACTTACTTTTTTTTTTTTTTATTTGAAAATCCCCACTGCTATCAGAATAGCCAGCCACATTATTGACATTACTCAGTTTCATCATAGCTTCCCAGGTGGCACCAGTGGTAAAGAATCCACCACCAGCACTGTTGGGGATGCGGGTTCAATCCTTGAGTCTGAAAGATCACCTTGAGGTGGAAATGTCACCCCATTCCAGTATTCTTGCCTGGGAAATCCCATGGACAGAGGAGCCTGGCAGACTACAGTTCATGGGGTCACAAAGAGTCTGATGTGACTGAGTGACAGCACATGTGCGTGTACGCACGCGCGCACACACACACACACACACACACACACACACACACACACACACACACACACACACACACACACACACACACACACACACACACACACACACACACACACACACACACACATGCACATAACACATTGCCTTCAATGAGCATTTCATTCCAGGGAATTATAGGATAAAAAGTTAGGTAACTGTTTCACACATATCTGTGAACTAATGCTATCCCATTTTCCAATTTCCAGATTAACCAAGCCAGATAAGCCAGTTTTGTGAGAGTCAATCTCTTGCAACCTCTCTTGTGACCAAATAGTCTCTCAAGCAAAATTCTAATTATTTTAAAAAGAGAGAGGTTTAGTTCAGGGAATTTGGTGTTCAAATGGTATTAGAATTGTTTGGTTAAGAGTTGTAAACACAGTGAAACATTTGATTTAAAGACCATTTATTCCTGAAGTCTGGAAGCTGCCCCTGCTACTACCTCCACATTCACCTTCATTTATGACACTGTAACTGATACTGGAACATGAAGTCTGCCTCCCACACACACTCATGTCTTTTAGAACTTGTTTGGAGCTGTAGAAGGATAACTTTTATTTTATCATACCTTTCTGATATCGCATGAATGCATCTCAATGGCAGAAACAAAATTGTATCTAGAACCTTAGCTAACCAAAGAATCTGAGGAAAGGCCTTTTAGCCCTTGCAACACTGGATAGAGCATGGGAAGGATGTTTTACTCAATCTTCTCAACATCTCTTGATAGAGTAGATAGTTGTCTTTCTTAAAGCACTTTCTGCTCTTGCTCTCCATATAACCATATTTTGCTGTGTTCTCTCCTCATACATTGCCTGCTGTTTCTGAGGATACTTTCCTGGATGAAGTGAATAAGGAAAATGGGGGCAGAGGGGTAGGTTCAATATCTTGGGTATGTAACAGGGAAGACTTCTCAGAATAGATACTATTTAAACAGAATACACACAAATGTGAGGCGGGTTTTAGTAATAACAGCAAACATTTTTCTTTCTTCCTTTCTCCCTCCTCTCACTGCTGTGGTGACTGTGGAGACCAAATGCTGAAGGTGGTACCATCATCAGGTGGAATTCCTTGGCATTCTTGTGTAACTTCTTGAAGGGAGGCCCCATGAGAGAGCTCCCTGTCATGAAGAACTATGTGGACCCTCATATTAAAAATAGGTAATTTTTACTTTTTTTAGCTGCTTAAAAGAGCGCATTTAGTCTGTTTCATGAAGGTTTGAGGTTTATCAGATAATAATGCTAGAAGGGACAAGAAAAATGTGGGCATAGGCAACAAAGTGATTATCATGGTAGACAGTAAAATTTAGGTCAAACAGGAACATGTGGTATTGTTGGATAGTTAGAAATTGATAATGTCAATATGTTTCTGACACTGACGAGTAATAGCATTGTGAGGGTATTTGACCAAGTGAGAAGAGTGTAGAATGCTGTTTTAAAATGTATGTTTGCCATCTAGAGTAGATGGGATATTCATTTTCTTGTGATATCAAGATTGAGTGTGTGATCATAGAAGTGAATATCTGAGGAGATATAAGGGAGAAATGAAAACACCAACTATGAAAAGAATGGAAAACTGAAAGATCAGAGTTTTATAGAAGTTCATTTGAAAGACATTGATCTATTCTTGTATTTAAATTAAATAGTTTTATTAGTTGATGAAGCTAGAATAGCAGAACACTTGTACTGGTCCTCTGTGGGCCCTTTGCTATTTATATTTTGCAAACTTTCTTTTGGTGAAGTGAAGACAATGTTGCACATAAAAACATGGACAAGAGTGTCAGACTCAGACTGCCCAGCCTCTGATTCTAGTTTAGTCATTCACTAGTTAAGCGGCATTTGGAAACTGGCTTACTCTTAAAATACTTTCTTTTATGTGAAAGAAATATTGAAGATTAATTAAAGACAATGATTTCAAATGTCTTGGCTAATAAGTTACTATCATTATTGTGTAATATTATGGTTCCTACTTTTCTTGATGACTTGGCATTAAAATCCACCACTAAATTTACTGTAGGGACATTGGTGAGGATGATATCCACTGTATCATTTATTGTTACCCACATAACACCTTAATTCACACACACACACACACACACACACACACATACACACACACAATACAGAAACAGAAATAACCTTCCAGATTGAATTGGCAAAAGAAATTTGCTTCCACTGAAAAACTGCTGTGTATTCTCAAATTCTCCACAAATTATCCTAGTAAATATTTGATCCCTTTTAGCTTCAGAGACTGCATAATTAGAGTCAAAATTGTGGCTGGACTTTAATATAGGAAATGATTATTTGAATATCATATACACAATCTCTTTCATCCATTAATTATAACCTTTCTTTTTATTTTAGATTCAACATTTTGATCATTCTTATTGATTACATTTTCCATCACTTTAGTTCTTCTTTGTGTGCATATGTGTGTACAAATACCCTCAATAGCCTAGATTTTGAGACCACAAAGTTTTGAAGGAAAATAGATGTCCAGAAGTAGAAGATTTTTACTAGTATAGAAAGATTTTTTTTTTAAATAAGTAAGTGTTTTCCATTTAAGGACTAGGATGGAATAGTTCTTCTGAGCCTGTGTTTCAGTATAACTCTTTCTACATGTCCCATTTTGTATTAAAAATTTAATTGTGCATCACCTATTGACTTTATTTCTTAATTTGGTCCAATCTATAATTATTGTTTCTTCACATCATGATTCCTAGAGTTTAATGAGGGTTCTAGAGCTCTTTTCTCAATTACATCTATATGGATATTTTAATGGTAAAGGGAGATAAAAAATAAGGTGCTGCTTCCTCCTCTACTGTTGAATTAAGCAGATATCATTTTAATAATGTCATATTTCTATCCTTGCAAGTAGAGCTTGCTTTACTGTGGCTGAGACACTATGCTAAGTAGGACAACTGTGAACATCTTTGAGAAATTGCTCAGAGATTAAATGTCTCTTAATTTTCATACCAGCAAATGATTTCATCTTTGACCTGTAATTTGACATTCTAAGCATAGGATGTTCTGTATTTTAGTATCATGTGTGATGAAGCTCATTGGATTTCATCCAGTGTCCTATTAATTTTGACACTGGGAAGGCTGAGGATACAGCATTGAATTTTAAGCTTATGTAAGTTTCCAGGAAAGGAAATAGAGAAGCAAATAAAGAATGTGCAGTTCCTATCAGTCCTGACAATAGATCTGTGAAGTCGCATACATGATAAACCACTTAGGGTACTCATAAACTGTTCTCTTCTGGACAGATTTATATTTAGTTTTAGGAGACATTTGTTGTATACCTACTGTATGAAAAATTTTAAGTTCTTAAAAGACAAAAGAAATGAAAACAAAATAATCCAGGCTTCAAGGAGCACCTCTTCTGTGCATAGTATTTATCCAAGTTCAGAGGGAAAAAATACATTCTCTATAATGTGTACTTGTTGAAATAACTTTTTGTGAATTTCTAAGTAACAGAAACTTTGGAGTATGCTGTAACTTGGCACTGAGATAACTTTAGGAAATAGGAGGTCAGGGGCTATCTCAAATAAAAGATCAGGGCCTAACTCAAGTTCAGAAACACTATTCATTCGTCTGATCTTTGAGTTCTCTAAACTTTGCCCCTACTGTATATTATTCAAACTGATTTTCTACTGCATTTATTACATTTTCTGATTTATTTAGTCTTATATATTTTAACTCATTCATTAAAAAATGAAATCAAAGGAGAACTAAATAAACAGATATTTCATATTTATGGACAGGAAGACTTGATATTGTCAGGAAGTTCATTCTTCCAAGATCTGCTTGTGTTCATTACTGTTTCCTTTCTTATGCTTACTGTGGATTTAGTTTGCTCTTTTTCCACTTTTCTAAGATTGAAACTTAGATATTACTTCTTTTCTAATATATGCATTCGATGTTATGAATTTCCTTCTGAGTGCTGATTATACTGCACCACGTGGATTTCGATAAGTTGTGTTTTCATTTTCATTTAGCTCAAAATAGTTTTTAATTTATCTTGAGATTTCTTCCTTGACCAATGTCAAATAAGTGTGTTGTTTAATTTCCACATATTGTGGGATTTTTCGTTTATCCTTCTGTTACTGATTTCTAATTTAATTCCATTGTGGTCTGAGAACAGACATTGTATGATTTTTATACTGACAAGTTTGCCAAGGGATGTTTCATGGTCCATGATGTGGTTAATATTCCATATGAGCTTGATGAAAATATATTCTGCTATTGTTGTATGAAGTAATCTATATTGTTCTTCAGTAACCCAGTCGTGTCCAACTCTTTGCGACCCCATGGACTGCAGCACACCAGGCCTCCCTGTCCCTCACCATCTCCTGGAGTTTGTCCAAGTTCATGTTCATTGCATCTGTGATGCCATCCAGCCACCTTATCCTTTGACGCCCTCTTCTGCCCTTGATCATTCCCAGCATGAGGGACTTTTCTAATGTGTCTTCTGTTTACATCAAATGACCAAAATACTGGAGCTTGAGCTTCAGCATCAGTCCTTCCAGGGACTATTCAGGGTTGATCTCCCTTAAGATTGACTGGTTTGATCTCCTTGCTGTCTAAGGGACTTTGAGGAGTCTTCTCCAGCACTATAGTTGAAAAGCAACCATTCTTTGGCATTCTGCCTTCTTTATGGTCCCAGCCTCACAACAGTACATGACCACTGGGAAGACCATAGCCTTGACTATATGGACCTTTGTCAGTAGAGTAATGTCTCAGATTTTCAGATACTGTCTAGGTTTGTCATTGCTTTCCTGCCAAGAATCAGTCATCTTCTGATTTCATGGCTGCAGTCACTGTCCATAGTGATTCTGAAGACCAAGAAGAGGAAATCTGTCCCTACTTCCAGCTTTTCTCCTCTTATGTGCCATGCAATAATGGGGCCAGATGTCATGAACTTATTATTTTGTTTTAATATTTAGTCTTAAGCCAGCTCTTTCACTTTCTTCCTTCAACTTTCATCAAGAGGCTCTTTAGTTCCTCTTTGCTTTCGGCCACTGGAGTGATAGAAGTAATCTATCGGTGTCCATCATGTCTACTCAGTTGATGGTATTGAGTTCAACTATGCCTAGGTAGCGTATTAAAAAGCAGAGACATTACTTTGCCAGCAAAGGTCCATCCA
The DNA here is from genome assembly GCF_054371585.1 of Giraffa tippelskirchi. Taxonomy (NCBI): domain Eukaryota; kingdom Metazoa; phylum Chordata; class Mammalia; order Artiodactyla; family Giraffidae; genus Giraffa; species Giraffa tippelskirchi. Next base: position 186,142,635 of record NC_137276.1, on the reverse strand, counting down.
GTCAAGGCTATGGTTTTTCCAGTAGTCATGTATGGATGTGAGAGTTGGACTGTGAAGAAAGCTGAGCGCCACAGAATTGATGCTTTTGAACTGTGGTGTTGGAGAAGACTCTTGAGAGCCCCTTGGACTACAAGGAGATCCAACCAGTCCATCCTAAAGGAGATCAGTCCTGAGTGTTCATTGGAAGGACTGATGTTGAAGCTGAAACTCCAATACTTTGGCCACCTCATGCGAAGAATTGACTCACTGGAAAAGACACTGATGCTGGGAAGGATTGGGGGCAGGAGGAGAAGGGGACAACAGAGGATGAGACAGCTGGATGGCATCACCAACTCGATGGACATGAGTTTAGGTAAACTCCGAGAGTTGGTGATGGACAGGGAGCCCTGGTGTGCTGCAATTCACGGGGTCGCGAAGAGTCAGAAACAACTGAGCGACTGAACTGAACTGTCTGATGCCCTTGCTCATTTTCCATTTGCTGAATCTGTACATTTCTAATAGAAGAATGTTGAAGTCTTTGACTATACTGGTGGATACATCTGTTTCTCATTGCAGTTCTCAACTCATGTATTTTGACACTCTGTTGTTGGATGCATACACGTTAAAAATTATGTCTTCTTGAAGAAATGAACCCTTTATCATTTATAGTGCCTTTCTTTTTTTTTTTAAATAAATTTATTTATTTTAGTTGGGGGCTAATTACTTTACAATATTGTACTAGTTTTTGCCATACATTGACATGAATCAGCCATGGGTTTACATGTATAGTGCCTTTCTTTAACCCTGATAACTTTCATTGCTTGGAAGTATGCTTTGTCTAAAATTAATATAGTCTTCTGCTTTTGGATTCATGCTAGCATGGTATATTTTACTCCCCTCATTTACTTTTAATCCTTATTTGAATTTACATTAAAGTGAGTTTTTTGTAGATGATGTATAGCTGGGTTTTGCTCCTTGTTACATTCTGACAATCTGTCTTTTAATTTGTGCATTTAAACCATTGATATTCATAGTGATTATTGTATATTTGAATTAATATCTACCATATGTGTTAGTATTTTTCTGTTTGTCGCTTTTGTTATTTATTCCTATTTTTGTCTTCCACTCTTTTGTGTCTTTTGTGCTTTTAATTGAGCATTTTATATGATTTCATTTTTTTTTTCTTTTTCCTTAGCATGTTCATTTTAGTTCTGTTTTTAATTTTTTTGGTGATTGTAACATATATTTACAGTTAATTCAAGTCTACTTTTAAATATAATGATTCACAGGTACTGAGTAACTTATAGTAATAAAACAATCCTTATTCTTTTCTTTTGACCCTTTTATCATTATTGTCATTCATTTTATTTATACATAAGCACATCAAATATGCACAGTATATATGATAGAATATAGTGTTACCATTATTATTTTGAACATACTATTAGCTAATAGATCATTTAAGAATGAGAAAAATAAAATTTTTTAAATTTACGTTTATTTATTCCTTCTCTGATACTCTTCATTTCTTTATATGGATCTGAGTTATCATTTGCTGTGTCTCTAAAGAATTTTTATAACATTTCCTGCAAAATGTTCTACCTTCATTACTGTTTGAAACATTTCTTCTGTTCTTTTCTCTCTTTCTTCTATTGGAATTTTCGTTAGAAAAATGTTAGGCCATTTTCAGTTGTCCCACATTTTTGGATATTTAGTTTGTCCTGTTTTTTTTTCCTTCCTGCAGTCCTTTTTCTCGTTGCTTTTTAGTTTCAGTGGTTTCTATTAATGTATTCTCAAGCTCGGAGGGTGTTTCCTCAGCTCTATCCAGTTTGCTAATAATCCCATCAAAGGCACTCTTCATTTCTGTTTTCTTTTACAGTGATTTTTCATCTCTCTCTCATTTTATTCCTTTTGGTTCTTTGTTATAATTTCTCTCTACCTTCATTGTCCATATGTTCTTGAATGTTGTACTTTATCCACTGGAGGCCTTAGCATCTTTTTCACAGTTGTTTTAAATTCCTGGTCTGATAATTCCCACATCCTTGCACTTAGTCTGGTGCTGATGCTGTTTCTCCTCAAACTTTGATTTTTGTCTTTTAATATATCTTACACCCTTTTCATCATAGCTGAACCTGATGTACTTGGTAAAGGGAATTGCTGCAATTAGGCCTTTAGTGGTTAGGTGTGGGTGGACAGGAAGTGTTCCATAGTCTTGTGAAGAGGTCTTAGTCTCTGAGTAAGCTTGTATTGCTGAACTGTGAACTTCACACATGCTTCTCAAATTTTTGCCCCTCTTCACTGGGACATGATGGCTAGAGTGGGCTTATTTGGGTATATCCTTTCTTCTACATGGAAGTCTAGAGGGAGTTAGAATTGGGTTTTTCCTTTCTCCAAGTCAATTAAGCTCTGATTAACTCCAGGGGCTTAGGCTCTAGCTAAATAATTTCACCTGAGGGCTGACCTTTTAAAGACAAACAGGGTGTTCTGGCGTATTTCAAAATGGCTCCTCTTCCTCTCCTCCTGCCAGAAGCACAAGGGGATTTTTCTCTGCTCTTCACTGTGAGAACCTGGTCTACCTCCTGGAGGTAAGGCACAAAAATGCGGGGGTCCCCTGATGTTGAAAAACGCAGATAGTCTTTTATTTCAGTCTTGGTTTTCCCCATTTTACAGATAACCTGAGGTGCAGGTATGTTTTTTAACTTATTTACCTGAAGTGTGTCCTTTAATAGGCATTCTGGCAAGTGATATTAAATTCTCTGTTTTCGTCTGTGAAAGTTGTTATTTAGCTTTCCTTTTTGGAAAATATTTTTGCTTGTTACAAACTTCTTGGGTTGATGGTTTTATCTTTGAGAATTTGAAAGTTACTGGTCAGCTGCCTTTTGGCTTCCATAAAAATTGAGTTGAGTGTGGGTTTTGTTGTAGCTATAGTTACCGGAGTCTGGAGAGTGTCTTACTCTCCTTTCAAGGGTAGAATTTTGTTTGTTTGTTTGATTTCTTGCCACAGATGCAACTGTTTGCTCTTTCCCCTCCTCTTTCTTCAGCTCAATAATTTTTTTTCTCCTGTTGTACAGAAGTTTCCAAACAGCGTTATGCTTTCCTGCAATGGCAGCTGCTTTTCTTGTTCAGGCTTGAACCACACAGGGGGCCTTTTTCTAATATCTGACTTGGCTCAAAATTGTTCTTGTTGCCTTGTAACATCCATGGAAAGCTCTGAGATTGAATATAAAATCCTGGTATCCTGGGCTCTTGAGAGCTCTGTATTTTCAGTTTATCCTACCCTTGTTTTTCAGGAATTAAAAGTTTTACCCAAAATCTTTCTCCTGGCTTATATGTCAGCCGCGGTTTCCTACCCCAGATAAGCCATCACTTGTATTTCCTTGAAGGTTCCTTTTCTCAGATTTCAGCCTACTTGTTTCCTCTGTGACATTTGCTATTTTATTAGCTAAGAACAAATTATAATTTTGTAGATTATTTGGCTTTTTCTGTTGTCTGAGTGGGAGCAATTCTCTTTCTACATTTCTATATCCTAACTGGAAGCCAAGCCTTTCTGGAGAAGAGTTTTAGTTCAGCTGGAAACCATTAAAACTGACACCTGCTTCATATAATGAGAAGTTACTCATAAATGTTTTGGGCTATTGATACTATTGCTTTCATTAGCAGATGTATTGGCATCATCCTTTATAAATGTTGGTCTTTAAAAGGGCAGAACACAATTCTTCCATGACTAAAATGTGTATGTGATGCCATCTTATAAATGTGATGCTTTTGGCATATCATTATTAAACTGTGGGCTTGAAGTTATGTTTTTATTTAGAATGACACAAAGTGGATGTTTTTATGTATAAAAAATCAGAAATTATAAAAATGGCTATTAACACTATTTCACACTATTTCACAGTTAGAACTCTTGCCTGGAAAATCCCATGGACAGAGGAGCCTGGTAGGCTGCAGTCCGTGGGGTCGCAAGAGTCAGACACGACTGAGTGACTTCACTTTCACTTTTCCCTTTCATGCATTGGAGAAGGAAATGGCAACCCACTTCGGTGTTCTTGCCTGGAGAATCCCAGGGACGGTGGAGTCTGGTGGGCTGCCGTCTATGGGGTCACGCAGAGTCGGACACGACTGAAGCGACTTAGCAGCAGCAGCAGCACAGTTAGAAAGCTGATTCTATTATCTGTTCATGTAAATTTTGGAAATTGTATTTATCTTTAGGACATTTCAGAATGTGAGCATAGTAGTTCCTTAAGCAATCAAGTAATTAATTTTTAGCATATCAGAATTCTTAATTCTAATGTATTGCATAATTTCACTGTATTCCTTTTCATCACTCTGGCCATTATGACATTTAAGTTGATCAATGTCAAAACTACTTGAAAGTTCAGTTTATATATGTGTGTGTATATGTATATATATATATAAAATATACTAATGCAATCTTGACTTCTGTCTAATGCACTCAGGAAAATGTTTTTACCAGTGCTGTTATGAGTAATAGACAGAAGTGTTCTGTATTTACCCAGTTGGGTCAAAAAGCTAGAAGCAGAGTGACGCTGAAAAATCTAACAGCCATATATAATGAATGTGTTATGACCTCTCATTGTCTTTTTATGTTGTCATTTTCAAGAATTAGATGGAGAAATAAAAGTAAAATCAGTTTAACCATGTGTCCCTTATTGATGAGCTAGGTGTTTATTAATTCAGTATATTTATTGAGTGGCTCTTATGACAGGTGCTGTTCAAGGAATTGTGGAATCAGCACTTACTGAAAGAACAAAGCTTACCATTTTTTCAACAAAATTTAAAAATACTTATTGTTTTACAATTGGTGGTTTAAGCTCTGACACGTTGGAGTATCTTATTATAGTGGAGGCATTTTATTATTGTGTTTTGGAGTCCCCAGAGCCATTCTCACATTAAAAGATTACCTAGAATGATTCGTGAGGGCTTAAAATAGTATTACTCAAAGATTTATCACACAGTTGTAGTTAGGGTAAACACCTGGATAAGGGAAAGAGACATTAGTAGAGTGTGGAGGAGTCTGTCTGCAGACTTCTTATACTCTCCCTCTCATTAGGTGTTACATGGAGCACACTCTTCCCTAGCAATGAAAATGCAGTGGTATATGTGCTGTCCTTTTGCTGAGAGAGGCTGACTAGAGACTCGTGTCCTAGGTTTTTATTGGGATCCGATCACATAGGCACTCCCTGCCTAGCACACACCAATCTTCCAGACTCCCAGAGGTTAAGCAGATGTAGTTTAAAGCACATTGTTTGCACAAATATTTCAGACACAAAAGGATGCGTCTCATTTTGGGAATGGGAGGAGTATTCTTGAAATCCAAGTTTGCAGACTCTGGCCAAGGGCCAATCTTGAAATTAGGCTTTTTAAGGATAGCAGTCTTGGGCCAGCTATGTCAACCCTTTTCTGTGCAATTAACTTTGTTTCTAGTAGCTGAGTTGTAAAAATCTTACTTGCTAATAATAATAACCAAGTTTCTAACTATCTCTGTACCTTAATGAAAATAACCAGGTTAGAATTATTAATCAGATTTTATTAACCAGGTTATCGTTCTACTCCAGTTCTGATGACTACATCATCCCACTCCTTTTCTGTGCTTTCCCTGTTATTCATTTTATGTGTTTACTCCTTCAGTAAACATTCACTGCTCATGAGGATGTGTGTATTAGAGTATAGTGACTTTGAACTTGTGCATACTACCATGAAAAAAAATCTGAGGGGAAGAGAGTGACAGAGTTGGATTTGAGTTAGTTCATAAGAAATGAAAGTACTGGGGTAAATTACAAATATATCTAGAGGAAGTTCCCTCCAAACAGAATTATATATTCCAGAGGCAGAAACTGATGAAAGAAAGGCAAGGAGGTCAATAAACAATACAGAGTTAGCTGTGGTGGTTTAGCTGCTAAGTCATGGCCGACTCTTGCGACCAGATAGACTGTAGCCCACCAGGCTCCTCTGTCCATGGGATTTTCCAGGCAAGAATACTGGAGTGGGTTGCCATCTCCTTCTCCAGGGGATTTTCCCAACCCAGGGATCAAACCTGGGTCTCCTGCACTGCAGTTAGATTCTTTACGAACTGAGCAACCAGGGAATTCCCTAGAGAGTTAGCTAACAGGTGACATAGAGAGGGAAGGGAAAAATGGAAAACATATTTTAGGGATTTGTAGTTCCTGTTAACATCTTTAAAATTTCCCCTTAATGAGAGAAATCCTGGAGATTCTTGGGGTAAAAGTGATATGATCCTATGTATATTTTGAAAATTAGAGCAAATAATAGGTTTAAAGGATGAGAATGGATTACTAGAACAGAATATACAAAGAGACTGTTAGCAATATATAATAATAATATAAATAATCAATATAAATAATTCAATAATCCAGAAAAAAGTACCATGGTGAGAATCGGAAGAGTAGCAGTGAGTAGAAATGTTTAGAAGATTTGGGCTGGGTATATTTTGATATCAGAAAAAATTGGAAAAAAATACAACAAAGCAAATCTTTTTGGATGCTACTGTTAAGGTCCTTTAAGATTTTTGGTTGAAATAATTTAAAGATGTTGATATTAATTGAAGTGAGGGCAGTTGATAGAGAAGTATGCTTTGGGATAATGAAGAATTTTTATTTGGATGTGTTATGCTTAAGATACATATTTGATGACCAAGTGGAGATGTTCAGTAAACAGCAAGACCTGGGGGTCCAAAGAACAGTGGAAGTGAGGACTTGGAGATCAAAACTTGGGCGTCATTAGATTAAAGATGACATTTAAAGCTATGAGAATGGAAGACATCACAAATTATAGTTAGAAAAAGATACAAGGCCAAAGTCATGGGGCATTCTAACTGGTACCAGGAGAAGATGAGAACTGCCTTTAGTGGAGGCTTAATGGAGTAGTATTCAATGAAGTAAGACAATCAAGAGGACGTGGTAGTGTCTGGAATCAGTGTGGAGAAAGTCTTTCAAGAAGTGATGAACATTGTCAAAATTTTCTGATTGCTTGCATTAGGTGAAGTTTGAGAATTAACTGACAGATTTAAGGTAGATGGTCCTGATATTGGCAGGAGCATACTATACATGTTATACTAGCGGTATAAATTCATGTGGGCTCAAGAGGGAACAGGAGAAATGTAAAAATGAACTGTAAATACAGATTGTAGTTCCAAAATTTTGGGAGTCAGAAGGGTTTTTTATGGGTACTAATGCAACATGTTTTATTATGTTAAATTGTTCAGGTGAGAGAAATCTGATAAACCTGAAATTAAAATAACATCAAAAGTAAATGAGATGGGAGGGATGCATAGTTGGAGGGATTCATCTTGGGCAGGAATACTGATACCGCAGCAGCACGAGAGAGGGTAGAGAATATAAAAATCACAGTACGGAGGATGGTGGATGTGGTATTGGGTGTTTCTGAATACTTGTATTTTGTCAGTGAAATATTTACAAGTTGAACACCTCAAAATAAGGAATTCCCTGGGGGCAGGGTGATGGAAGAGGTTTTGTTAATTTGAGGAGAAAGAAAGTTTGGGTGTGTGAACTGACTAAAGAAATACAACAGGATTGAAATTAAGGACAGATCCTGAGAGATGTGGTCAGCAATTCAGTGAGTCAGTTCAGGTCCTCCAAGTAGAAGATGCCAAGTTGGGATTGTGCACAATATTTATTGGGGAAAATGCCTGCAAAGAATACAGGGGAGGGTTAAGCATAGGAGAGGTGAGTCTTCAGACTGTGATGCAGGTTTGACACCTGTGAAATGAAAGGAAAGCCAGAAAAACTGTAAGAGAGCATCTGACTGAGTGCAGACCTGAGAATGTCTTGACCAGGCCAATGTGAGGTCCCCCAGCAAAGGCTGACTATTGGAAAGAGTCCACATTGGGCAGAAATAGCCCAGCAAGAGTAGCCTTGTCAGACTCAGCTTCTGGCTGGAAGATGTCTCAGGGAAGCCCAGCTTTGGTGGGCACCCAAGAGAGGATTTGTAGGTGCTGCCAGCAGTGGCTCTGGGTCAGCATGTTCACTGCAGCAGGTTCTCTGAAGGTAGAGCTGAGCTGAGCTGAGCGTGCATGTCCATGGCTGACACGTTTGATGTGATGTTTTCCTCCATCTCTGTTTAGCTGCTCTGATGTATTTTGGGAAGAAATAAGAATGTTAAATTTAAGTAGATTAGAGAATATCCAGGGTAGTGATATGAAGGGAAAGAGGGAAATGCAAATTGAACTACGCACTTTAAACCGTTTAAGCTGGTTATGGACACGAGTGCCTGAGACACTACTGTTATAACCATGCAAACAGGAAACTGAGGTATCTTTAGTAAGGTTTGCATCCTTAATTCCTTAATTTTCTTTGCACGTTTCAGGGTATGAAACTATGAAAGCCTTATAATCACATATACCTACATATGTATATTTATATATAAAGAGAGAGAGAAAACAATTTCAAGTTATCAATTTAAGTATATACATATGACTTAGATGTAAGAGGAGAATTTGTTACTTTTGGTTAGGCTACAGTTCCCATGTGTTTGTTACATTCTTAACCACAATGTATCTGATTTTAATTTTCTTCCTGTTATAACATGTGCTTCAAATTCCAATAAATTAATCATATGCTCATATGAAGAGGAGAAACTGAGTGCATTGAACTTGTTATTTTGGGAGATGTGCAGTTCTACAAAGTAATTAATGCTTACAATGAGAGTATAAAGGTTACTTTAGGGAATTTACTGTTTTCCAGTGACTTCAGGCTTAAGATCAGTTGATCAATTTTGAAGCTACTGCCTATACCTGGATTCCCACTTAGTTTGCCTTTACTTGTCTCTTTGGGTCTTCCATTCTCCTAAATGAACATTGTGGAGGTAGCATGTCCTCCACTACCTGTGACTTTGCCTACCAAATGCTAGATTCTAATTGTAAGACTGTAATTTATTCTGATTTGTACTGAGTCCATCGCCTCAGTTCTTTTTCTACTTTAGTGGGCAGGTCTGGTTTCCGATCTGAACCTTCTTCAATATATCTTGTCCTGTTCCAAATGACAAAGCCATGCCCTACTGTGTTAAATATACTTATTTCTGTGCTAAGCATTTCAGTCATTTTGACTCTTTGTGACCCTATGGACTATATAGCCAAGCTCATCTGACATGAGATTCTCCAGGCAAGAATACTGGAGTGGATTGCCATGCCCTCCTCTACTGGATCTTCCTGACCCAGGGATTGAACCCATGTCTCTAATGTCTTCTGCATTGGCAGGTAGGTTCTTTACCACTATTGCCATCTAGAAATCCATGAAATATAAGTAAATAACAGTTACACTTAGTACTGCTGTCATGAGTAGGTTCTGTTTTGAGAGTCTTAAGAAATACTCATATTCAATCCTCATAACAACACTATATTTTATTATTGTTATCCCTATTGACAGATGAAAAAACAAAGCCCAGGTAATATAACTTGCCTAAATTTATGCAATAAATCCTGGAACCACAGAGAAACCAAGCTGATCACAAATTTTTTTCTAAAGTGATATCTTATTCCCTTAGTTTTAGACATTAAATATAGCAATTATTATCTCATGGTTCATGTTTTCAATGCATTCATAGATTTATCTCCTTTTGAAGCTCTCCATTGTAATAGATAAAGAAACAGCATTGTCTGTCTACTTACAGGGAAAAAATAACATTCACATGTCTATACAAGGCCATCATTAGGTACCTGTTGATTTCTTTCAGACCCTGAACACTTGGCTTTCTGCTTACATTTATTGATGCTTCAGGGTAGCTATTTTTGGTTATGGCAATAATCATAACCCTCAAACAGAAGTGTATGTAATTTTTTCATTCTAGTTTCAAGTCCTATTTTCATTAGAATTATTGCTATAGGGCTTGAGTCTTTCCAAATCATAAAGCTGGTCTCCTAAATCAGAGACAGACTCTTCTAAGCAGAATGATGTATGCTTCCAGATGTATATGTCAAAATAAAGCAATATTCTTGTTAAAGCATGGTCTTTACTTCTTTATTTCTCTCTTGGTCTGAGCTACACCTTCTAAAACTACACTGGAAAATTAATTTCTTAAAATTGCAATGGCTGAAAAGCAAATTGAAACTTTAGTAAAGTCAGTGATAGTTTTTCACTACTACAGTAAGCCAATTACCTGTCAGAGACACTGTTTCGTTTCTTTAACACTTTTCTGTCCATCAACTGTAGGGTCTGTTTCTGAATGTCTTGAAGAAACAGGTTACAGCAGTTAAGTCAAGGATTTTAAGTAAAGTATTTTATTTGATAGAATTATACAGTCTTTTTTTCTTCTTCTCTGTCATCATCTTTGTAGCAACTGAGTTTGTTTTATTATACACAGAATTTTTCCCACTGGATTGAATGTTATGTTGGAATATTAACTTCACTGGAAAACTGATACAAAATTATGTCATATTAATTTTTCTCTTACATAGGAATTAATAAAACAATTTGAGCTAATTGTGTTTGGACTAATTTAGGAATTAGTTTTTCAGGAAAAAGAATAAAACTTTGAACTTGGTAAGTATATATATTGTAAGAAATACTTTCTATTTTTAAAATGTATTTGAAATTGATATGAATAGTTGGGGATAGAGAAATAACGGTTAAAAGGAACAAATAATGCTTTCCTTTGTATATTCTATATTCCTTATGTATCATGCAACTGATTTTGATTTTACAAATTAAGTGAAAAAAGATGGAAATAATTATTCATATAATATAGCAGTTCCCAAAATTAACCATAATATTGGAAAGATAGTTTTACTTCCTGTATGCAATAAATTATCTTAGTTACTCCCTGTGTAGTCTTCAATATGCATTTCTTCCTTTGCATTATTAAAACCATCTTAGAATCTGATAACTTTGCATTTATGTAACTTCAGTATGCTTATTGTTGCTACCAAACACTTGCTAGCTTCAAACTGCTTCCAGGTGAATGTTTTTAAAACCTCACTTTCACGTCCCTCATTAAAATTCCATATCCTTTACTACCCACACAGTCTCCCTTATGACTCTCTGCCCAGCACTCTTCAGTAAGGCCATTCTCTGTGGATAACCATGAACATTCAGGTCAGTTTCATTGCTATTGTTTATGCTGTTCTCAGATAAGCCAGATGCTACCTTTCCTTTATTTCCAGAACTGGATCCATTTCCTCCCTCAAGTCTCACCCAATTGATTTATCTGTTAATGATTTTTTCTTCTCTCATTATTATCTCAGACTAAGGCTTGACTTACACCTTCTGGTTGCTTCATGTACTAAAATATTTCTCCAGTAGGTTATACATCTTTGAATATTACTGTGTTCTCTACCAAGGCTGTGTAAACCGGGAAACAGATACTTAAGTAGTTATTAATGTAAAACATTTCCAGTACATGATCTACCATAGTAATAAGATCTGTTAAAATACAGTAGCATGCAGCATAAGATAGTAAGTGGTAAAATGTTCAACAAGGTGTTCACTGTCTTGTAACTGAAGTAGAGTTGATTTACAATATTTGTTATGTACAGTGTAGTGATACAGTATGTTTACAAATTATACTCCATTAAAAGTTTTTATAAGGTGATTGCTACAATTCCCTATTATACAGCATATCCTTGTTACTTTTCTACTTTATACATAGTAGTTTGTATATCTTCATTCCTTACCTTCCTTCATTCCTTACCCCTAACTTGCTCCTCCCCCGTCCCCTCTCCCCTCTGATAACCACTAGTTGTCTATATCTGTGTTTCTGTTTTGCATTTGTATTCAATTGTATTTTTTAGATTCCACTTATAAGTAATATCATACAATATTTGTCTTTGATTTATTTCACTAAGCATAATATTCCCTAGGTCCATCCATATTGCTACAAGTGGTAAAATTTTGTCCTTTTTTTCTTGGATGAGTAATATTCCTGTCTGTGTGTGTGTGTGTACACCACATCCTTATCCATTCATCTTCTGATGGACACTTGGGTGGCTCCCATGTCTTGGCTATTAAAAATTGTGCAGAGGGAGAAGGTGAGGGTGGGACGTTCTGGGAGAATAGCATTGAAACATGTATATTATCATATGTGAAAGAGAATACCATTCCATGTTCGATGCATGAGACAAATGCTCAGGGCTGGAGCAATGGGATGACCCAGAGGGATGGGATGGGGAGGGAGGTGGGAGGGGGGTCCAGGAAGGGGAATACATGTAAACCCATGGCTGATTCATGTCAATGTATGGCAAAAACTACTACAATATTGTAAAGTAATTAGCCCCCGACTAAAATAAATAAATTTATTTAAAAAAAAAGAAAAATTTTTTTTTTAAAAATTTAAAAAAATCGTGCAGATATGAGCAGTGGAGTGTATGTATTTTTTTGAATTATGGTTTTTTCTCCAGATATATACTCAGAAGAACAATTAGTGGATCATATGATTGGCTCCATCTCTTCATTCTTTTTGGAGTTATTTCTCCACTGATCTCCAGTAGCATATTGGGCACCTACCAACATGGGGAGTTCATCTTTCAGTATCCTATCCTTTTGCCTTTTCATACAGTTCATGGGTTCTCAAGGCAAGAATACTGAAGTGGTTTGCCATTCCCTTCTCCAGTGGACCACATTCTGTCAGACCTTTCCACCATGACCTGTCCGTCTTGGATGGCCCCACACGGCATGGGGTTTCATTGAGTTAGACAAGGCTGTCGACTGTGTGATCACATTGGCTAGTTGTCTGTGATTGTGGTTTTAGTTGGTCTGCCCTCTGATGCCCTCACGCAATGCCTATCGTCTTACTTGGGTTTCTCTTACCTTGGACCTGGGGTAACTCTTCATGGCTGCTCGAGCAAAGCACAGCCGCTGCTCCTTACCTTGGACATGGGGTGTCTGTTCACGGATGCTGCTCCTGAACATGGATGTGAGGTATCTCCTCATGGCCGCAGCTCCTGACCGTAGATGTGGGGTAGCTCGTCTCGGCCACCATTCCTAACCTTGGACTGTGGGGAAAAAAAATGGAAGAAATGGAAAAAAAAATGCAAAAAGGCAAAATGGCTGTCTGAGGAAGTCTCATAATTAGCTGTGAAAAGAAGAGAAGTGAAAAGCAAAGGAGAAAAGGAAAGATATTCCCATTTGAATGCAGAGTTCCAAAAAAGAGCAAGGAGAGATAAGAAAGCCTTCCTCCACAATCAATGCCAATAAAGAGGAAAGCAACAGAATGGGAAAGACTAGCGATCTCTTCAAGAAAATTAGAGCTACTAAGGGAATTTTTTTTTTTTTTAATAAATTTATTTATTTTAGTTGGGGGCTAATTACTTTACAATATTGTAATAGTTTTTGCCATACATTGACATGAATCAGCCATGGGTTTACATGTGTTCCCCTTCCTGGACCCCCCACCCACCTCCCTCCCCATCCCATCCCTCTGGGTCATCCCATTGCCCCGGCCCTGAGCCCTTGTCTCATGCAAGGGATGAGATATACTCCAAAATACTAAGATGAGATATACTCCAAAATACTAAGGGAATATTTTATGTAAAGATGGGCTCGATAAAGGACAGAAATGGTATGGACCTAACAGAAACAGATGATATTAAGAAGAGGTGGCAAGAATACACAGAAGAACTGTACAAAAAAGATCTTCATGACCCAGATAATCACAATGGTGTGATCACTCACCTAGAGCCAAACATCCTGGAATGTGAAGTCAAGTGGGCCTTAGAAAGCATAACTACGAACAAAGCTAGTGGAGGTGATGAAATTCCAGTTGAGCTATTTCAAATCCTGAAAGATGATGCTGTGAAAGTGCTGCACTCAATATGTCAGCAACTTTGGAAAACTCAGCAGTGGCCACAGGACTGGAAAAGGTCAGTTTTCATTCCAATCTCAAAGAAAAGCAATACCAAAGAATGCTCAAACTACAGCACAATTGCACTCAATTCACACGCTAGTAAAGTAATGCTCAAAACTCTCCAAGCCAGGCTTCAGCAATACATGAACCGTGAACTTCAAGCTGGTTTTAGAAAAGGCAGAGGAACTGGAAATACAATTGCCAACATCTGCTGGATCATGGAAAAAGCAAGAGAGTTCCAGGAAAACATCTATTTCTGCTTTATTGACTATGCCAAAGCCTTTGACTATGTGAATCACAATAACATATGGAAGAGATATCATCATATCAAGAGATGGGAATACCAGACCACCTGACCTGCTTCTTGAGAAACCTGCATGCAGGTCAGGAAGCAACAGTTAGAACTGGACATGGAACAACAGACTGGTTCCAAATAGGAAAAGGAGTACGTCAAGGCTGTATATTGTCACCTTGCTTATTTAATTTATATGCAGAGTAAATCATGAGAAATGCTAAGCTGGAAGAAGCACAAGCTGGAATCAAGATTGCCGGGAGAAGTATCAATAACCTCAGATATGCAGATGACACCACCCTTATGGCAGAAAGTGAAGAAGAACTAAAAAGCCTCTTGATGAAAGTGAAAGAGGAGAGTGAAAAAGATGGCTTAAAGCTCAACATTCAGAAAACTAATATCGTGGCATCTGGTCTCATCACTTCATGACAAATAGATGGGGAAACAGTGGAATTAGTGTCAGACTTTATTTTTTGAGGCTCCAAAATCACTGCAGATGGTGATTGTAGCCATGAAATTAAAAGACGCTTACTCCTTGGAAGGAAAGTTGACAGCATATTAAAAAGCAGAGACATTACTTTACCAACAAAGGTCCATCTAGTCAAGGCTATGGTTTTTCCAGAAGTCATGTATGGATGGGAGAGTTGGATGGTGAAGAAAGCTGAGTGCCGCAGAATTGATGCTTTTGAACTGTTGTGTTGAAGAAGACTCTTGAGAGTCACTTAGACTGCAAGGAGATCCAACCAATCCATCCCAAAGGAGATCAGTCCTGGATTTTCATTGAAAGAACTGGTGATGAAGCTGAAACTCCAATACTTTGGCCACCTGATGCTAAGAGCTGACTCATTTGAAAAGATCTTGATGCTGGGAAAGATTAAAGGCAGGAGGAGAAGGGGACGACAGAGTATGAGATGGTTGGATGGTATCACCCACTCAATGGACATGAGTTTGAGTAAACTCTGGGAGTTGGTGATGGACAGAGAGGCCTGGCATGCTGCAGTTCATGGGGTCGCAAAGAGTCAGACACGACTGAGTGACTGAATTGATTGTTCTGTTTTTAGTTCTTTAAGGAACGTCCATATAGTTTTCTGTAGTGGGTGTATCAATTTACATTCTCACCAACATTGTACAAGTGTTCCCTTTTCTACACATCCTACAATTTTTGTTATTTGTAGGGATTATGATAGCTGTCTGACAAGTGTGTGGTGATAGTTATGCTCATTCTGATTTGCAGTTTTTGATTAGTGATGTTGAGCATCTTTTCATGTGCCTATTGGCCATCTCTTTGGAAAAAGGTCTGTTCCGGTCTTCTGCTCATTCTTTAACTGGGTTGTTTGCTTTTTGATACTCTGTTTTATGTGCTTTTTATACATTTTGGATATTAACCTCTTATTGTTATATTCTTTGCAAATAATTTTCTCCCATTCAGTAGGTTGTCTTTTCATTTTGTCGATGGTTTCCTTTGCTGTGCAAAGGTTTGAACTTCAGTTAGGTTCCTTTTTTGTTGCCTCAGGAGGCAGATCCAAGAAACTATTCTTACAGTTTATGTCAGTGAGTTTTCTGCCTATGTTCACTTCTAGGAAATTTATGGTTTCTGGTCTTACATTTAGGTATTTAACCCATTTGGAGTTTATTTTTGTATATGTTGTGAGGAAAAGTTCTAATCTTATATTTTTACATATAGCTGTTCTTGTCCCAGTGCCACATACTGAAGAGATGGTTTTTAAAAAATGGTCTTTCCAAAACTGAAACAAAAGAAGGAAGAATATACAAAGGAGAAAAGACAATTGTATTATTTTTATAGAATAATATACCTGAAATTCAGTTCAGTTCAGTTCAGTCGCTCAGTTGTGTCCGACTTTTTGCAACCCCAGGTACTGCACCACGCCAGACCTCCCTGTCCATACTAACTCCTGGAGTTCACCCAAACTCATGTCCATCGAGTCAGTGATGCCATCCAACCATCTCAGGCTCTGTCGTCCCCTTCTCCTCCTGCCCTCAATCTTTCCCAGAATCAGGGTCTTTTCCAATGAGTCAATTCTTCGCATGAGGTGGCCAAAGTATTGGAGTTTCAGCTTCATTATCAGTCCTTCCAATGAACAACCACGACTGATCTTCTTTAGGATGGACTTGTTGGCTCTACCAGTCCAAGGGACTCTCAAGAGTCTTCTCCAACACCATAGTTCAAAAGCATCAATTCTTCAGTGCTCAGCTTTCTTCCCCATCCAACTCTCACATCCATACGTGACTACTGGAAAAACCATAGCATTGACTAGAAGACCTTTGTTGGCAAAGTAATGTCTCCGCTTTTTAATATGCTCTCTAGGTTGGTCATAACTTTCCTTTCAAGGAGTAAGCGTCTTTTAATTTCATGGCTGCAATCACCATCTGCAGTGATTTTGGAGCCCCCCAAAATAAAATCTGACACTGTTTCCACTGTTTCCCCATCTATTTTCCATGAAGTGATGGGACCAGATGCCATGATCTTAGTTTTCTGAACGCTGAGTTTAAGCCAACTTTTTCACTCTCCTCTTTCACTTTCATCAAGAGGCTCTTTAGTTCTTCTTCACTTTCTGCCATAAGGGTGGTATCATCTGCATATCTGAAGTTATTGATATTTCTCCTGGCAATCTTGATTCCAGCTTGTGCTTCTTCCAGCCCAATGTTTCTCATGATGTACTCTGCATAATTTAAATAAGCAGGGTGGCAATATACAGCCTTGATGTACTCCTTTTCCTATTTGCAATCAGTCTGTTGTTCCATGTCCAGTTCTAACTGTTGCTTCCTGTCCTGCATACAGGTTTCTCAAGAGGCAGGTCAGGTGGTCTGATATTTCCATCTCTTTAAGAATTTTCCTCAGTTTATTGTGATCCACACAGTCAAAGGCTTTGGCATAGTCAATAAAGCAGAAATAGATGTTTTTCTGGAACTCTCTTGCTTTTTCGATGATCCAGCAGATGTTGGCATTTTGATCTTTGGTTCCTGTGACTTTTCTAAAACCAGCTTGAACATCTGGAATTTCACGGTTCACGTATTGCTGAAGCCTGGCTTGGAGAATTTTGAGCATTATGTTACTAGTGTGTGAGATGAATGCAATTGTGCAGTAGTTTGAGCAATCCTTGGCATTGAATTTCTTTGGGATTGGAATGAAAACTGACCTTTTCCAGTCCTGTGGCCACTGCTGAGTTTTCCAAAGTTGCTGACATATTGAGTGCAGCACTTTCACAGCATCATCTTTCAGGATTTGAAATAGCTCAACTGGAATTTCATCACCTCCACTAGATTTGTTTGTAGTGATGCTTTCTAAGGCCCACTTGACTTTACATTCCAGGATGTCTGGCTGTAGGTGATTGATCACACCATCGTGATTATCTGGGTCATGAAGATCTTTTTTGTACAGTTCTTCTGTGTATTCTTGCCACCTCTTCTTAATATCATCTGTTTCTGTTAGGTCCATAACATTTCTGTCCTTTTCGAGCCCATCTTTGCATGAAATATTCCCTTGGTTGCTCTAATTTTCTTGAAGAGATCTCTAGTCTTTCCCATTCTGTTGTTTTCCTCTATTTCTTTGCACTGATTGTGGAGGAAGGCTTTCTTATCTCTCCTTGCTCTTTTTTGGAACTCTGCATTCAAATGGGACTATCTTTCCTTTTCACCTTTGCTTTTCACTTCTCTTCTTTTCACAGACATTTGTAAGGCCTCCTCAGATAGCCATTTTGCTTTTTTGCATTTCTTTTCCATGAGGATGATCTTCGTCCCTCTCTCCTGTACTATGTCACATTAGCTACATCTTATTCTTAAATTTTTTCCATGTAAAAAGTAGCAAGATAGATAATATCCTGAATTTAACCTTCCAAATTGATGGCTAAGTTCAATCATCCCATGTCCAAAATCTCATAAGGTCAGTAATTTTTTTCAACAATGTTTTTTAATTATGTTGATCAAATACAAAAGCATTACAGTTAGCTTTTGCTTCTTAATTTTTTGTTTTATATACAATTTTGAGAACCTGATTATTGGTGAACTTGCCTAATATTTCCCCTTTCAAAATGTAATGTACGTAAACACAAACAATATTTTCATGCCATTTGCTTTCATATTGTGTTGGAAATAGATTTTCTTTGTAAATAATATGAGGCCAATTTAAAAAAATATTGGCAAACCCCAGGTTTGAAAGAAAAATAATGGCTCCCTTTTAAAAAGAAGACATAAATATAATTTGGGCAAGTAAAACCGAAGAGAAAAGTTGATTCCGCTTAAAAGTATATCCAAAAGTTGCTGTTGTTGGCTTGAATCAGTACTTGATACTTTGGGTGTGATTTTGACCTTGCAAAGCTCACGTCCTCCCTAATACGCATTTGAGCTTCTTAACTCTTCTTACTGATGATAGTAATAGTTGGTTATCTTATTCAGAGAGTTCTAGAAGCACATCAAATCATAATTCTTATAGCACCTGTTGCCATGCGACACTTAGCTTTTGTTGAGGAATTCTTGAGTTTCTTCCAAGGCATTCATGTTAGACTATTTTATTTTCAAATGGATGACTTCAAATTATGTGTATGTGTGTGTGTGTGTATGTTTGATATATACATATGTGTGAAATGTAGCACTCATACTGTTAACTTTAATAAGAAAGTATTTAAATATATACTTCAAAATGGTAGGAGAATTCAAGTTTAAAAGGGTTCTGTAGTATTTTCTGGTATTTTTGGATTTCTTCCTATTAAGAAATTGACAAGTCTTTTTGATTCCTGATTTAAACCTAGTGAAACATTTCTTTCAGTTTAGATAGGTCAAACAGTTGTCTCTATTGACTCTACTAATATTAATATTAACACCTTAATACTAAGATATTAATTGCCTCTTTCCCTCATAGTTTCCTGAGTTTTTCATGTCACTCAATATTCCTTTGGTAACTCTAAAGATCAAGGGGATAGTGATAAAAGTCAAGTGTTAATGCAGTTTTCACAAGACAAACTGATGCAGCAAACCCATTAGGAGAATGGACTCTTCAGAGATTTGTCTTGGAATGGTGGCAAGTGATGCTACAGATCAGTTCATCTCCACCTGGGTTATTTATTCTTGCAGTTTTATCTGGAATCCCAATAGGTCTGAAAAGTCATTAAAATATTTCTTGTTGTCAACTCATATACATACCCTTATATGTTTTTTTTTTCTGCTTCTAAAACATCAAAATTGAGACTTGCAGAAGGGGTATTATATAGTTTGAACTCGAGCTGCCTTTTTTGTTTTGGCCCTTCTCATCTCTCTGATCACACAAATCATAAATGTTGTAGAACCTCATTCTCTTTAACCCACTTCTCCGGAATAAATTATTGATCAAACATGTTCTAAGTTCACTAACTTGGCACAAATCATTTCTGACAGCATTGTAAGTGTGTGTGTGTGCATATGCACATACATAATACATACACAAACACATAATTTTGCCTAAAGTATATTTAATAAAATTCCATTGTACCCCCAAAATGCTTCCCTCATGTATTCCATATATTTACTTAAATTTCCATTATTCCTATGTAAAGTTCACCTTTAACATCATACATCCTTCTCTTACAAGTGGTTTGCATCAGTGTCCTTATAAATCCCTCTTTTATTTTTAGTCAAAGATTTTCTGAAGCATCAACAAAGTGAAGTCAGTCAGTCATGTCCGACTCTTTGCAATCCTGTGGACTGTAGCCCACCAGGCTCCTCTGTCCGTGGGATCTTATGGGCAAGAATACTGGAGTGGGTTGCCATTTCCTCCTCCAGGAGATCTTCCTGACCCAGGGATCGAACCCAGGTCTCCCGCATTGCAGGCAGATGCTTTACCCTCTGAGCCACCAAGGAAGCCTCAACAAAGATGACAACTGAACCTTGTTTTGAAAGATTTACCTCATTTTCTATGGTAAATTTAGCTGCCATTTATAGCCAATCCAAGAATGTGCTTTTCTCTGACACATTATTCTGAGACTTAACTTCTGTATTCCTTCAAAACTATTAAGTTCTATGTTGTGGCAGTTGAATGTGGGTCCAGGCCACTTGCTACTATAGGATGAGTCATATCCTGAGCTCTTAGGTCAAACCAGAATTCAGTGGGACAGTGATACCTAAATCATTTCTCAAAGACCCTTGCGGTGCCCTGAGACCTTTTCAGGGAGTTTGCAATGTCAAACAATTTTCAAAATAGTACTAAGATTTCATTTGCCTCTTATCTCTGACTTTCTCATAAGTGAAGAGTAGATTTTAGAGGCTATCTAATTTAGTATTGCAACTGAATTAAGCAGGTGTGAAAATTCATCTGTTTCTGTTACAAGAGATATTAAGAAAGTAATATTGTAAAATGTAAGCAATGCCACTCTTTACTCTAAATGTTGATTTGGAAGTAGGGATTTTTTTTTTTTTTTTGTAAAACATGTAATTTAAAATGTAATGGCTTTATTGATGTTGATTCAAAATATTTATTTCATTTAAAAATTTTCAATTTTGATATCTAATATAGTAATGGCAGCCGTAGCTTGCATAAACCAAAGCTCTTTTGGATCCTGAACACCTTGTAAGTGGGTAAAAGGGTTCTGAAGGCAAATGTTTGAAGAAACGCTGTTGTAGAGGCTGCCTGCTTTCTTCCTCAATATTTAATCATAGCTGATCTTCTGTATGTAATTGGAGAACAAATTATAAATCCAGCTCTATTCAGTACAAATCCAGGTGTTTGTCCAGATCCTATATCTAGATGGGTTTCTTGGTCGTTTGATCTATTTTATTGTTTTCCTAGACTTTTGACCCTGGCTGAATTGTCTGTGGTTGGAAGACTTGTTTGTATGCCCTTCTGTGGCTTATTGATCCCCGCTTTCTAGTTCACTCTCTTGACTCTAGTGTTATCAAGGTTTCAGGAGGAAGACACCACTTGTACCAAAACAAGCTAGAGGAACTCTTTCCTGGATTCAGTTAAGAGTATATGCCTGCATTTATACATTAAGAAAGTTAGGAGTAATTGACATGGTGAATTGCATATCTGATATTTATGGATCTACTGGTTGATAATTCCCTCCCAACAGTATCCATGATGTGTTTGTTGTCTCTTTTTCTCTAAGTTCTAACATTTTTTATGAATAAAGTTTTTCCTTGCCTCGTCCTTTAACTCATTCATCTGTTGCCCACACCCTCCAGTCTCCAGTCTCCAAGTAGTCTGCTGATTGGTGTCCTGCCCCTAATGTCTAGTCCTTGGAGTTGCACTCACCTTATAATTAGAAGTTCCTAATGTTCCCTAGTTTAGCCCTTTCTTACTCCAGCCTAAAACTAAGATCATGGCATCCAGTCCCATCACTTCATGGCAAATAGATGGAGAAACAATGGAAACAGTGACAGACTTTATTTTCTTTGGCTCCAAAATCACTGCAGATGGTGACTGCAGCCATGAAATTAAAATACGTTTGCTCTTTGGAAGAAAAGCTATGACCAACCTAGACAGCATATTAAAAAGCAGAGACATTACTTTGCCAACAAAGGTCTGTCTAGTCAAAACTATGGTTTTTCCAGTAGTCATGTATGGATGTAAGAGTTGGACTATAAAGAAGGCTGAGTGCCAAATAATTGATGCTTTTAACCTGTGGTGTTGGAGAAGACTCTTGAGAGTTCCTTGGACTATAAGGAGGTCAAACCAGTCAATCCTAAAGGAAGTCAATCCTGAATATTCATTGGAAGGACTGATGCTGAAGCTTGAATAATTTGGCCATCTGATGTGAAGAGCTGACTCCTTAGAAAAGACCCTGATGCTGGGAAAGCTTGAAGGCAGGAGGAGAAGGAGATGACAGAGGACGAGATGGTTGGATGGCATCACCGACTCTGTGGACTTGAGTTTGAGCAAGCTCTGGGAAGTGGTGAAGGAGAGGGAAGCCTGGTGTTCTGCAGTCCATGGAGTTGCACAGGGTTGGACATGACTGAGCAAGTGAACAACAGAAACAACTACTGAAATACCGAATTGACTAATCTGAGTTTTCTTTGTTACAATTGAAAAGTTGAAAAAAATAATTAAGTATAACATGCATATACTTACACAGAAATTATAGTCATGTAGGATGATGAATTTTCATAAATTGAACATATTTAAGAAAACATGGAAAATGAGGATTACATATACACACTAGAAAGTGAAAGTGAAGTCGCTCAGTCGTGTCCAATTCTTTGCAACTCCATGGACTGTAGCCTACCAGGCTCCTCCATCCATGGAATTTTCCAGGCAAGAGTACTGAAGTGGGTTGCCATTTCCTTCTCCATGGGATCTTCCCAACCCAGGGATCGAACCGAGATCTCCCACATTGTAGGCAGATGCTTTACCGTCTGAGCCACCAGAGAAGTCCACATATACACACTACTATATATAAAATGTTTTTTAGTTGCTAAGTTGTGTCTGACTCTCTTGCGACCCCATGGACTGTAGCCTGTCAGGCTCTTCTGCCCATGGGCTTTTCCAGGGAGGAATTCTAGAGTGGGTTGCCTATTTCTACTCCAGGGGATCTTCCAGACCCAGGGATTGAACATGCATTTTCTCCTGCTTGGCAGGTGGGTTCTTTACCAGTGAACCACCTGGGAAGCCATGTATAGAAACATATAAAATGGATAACTAATAAGAACCTGCTGTATAGCACAGGAAACTCTGCTCAATACTCTGTAATGGCCTATATGGGAAAAGAATTTTAAAAATAGTGGATATATGTCTGTGTGTGTATATATATATATATAACTGAATCACTTTGCTATAGAGAAGAAACTAACACAGCATTGTATATCAACTATACTACCATAAACATTAAGCAAAACAAAATTCAGCTCAAGAAAGAACACTGCCAGCATTCCAGAATTCCAGTCTGTCTACTTCCCGTCACTGTTGCAAAAATAAAACCCATTTTGCTGTCTTGTAACAGAATAAAAGATTTTGCCTGTGTTGGAAATATATATACACATACACACATACATATGGTCAAACAATATAAACTTTTCTATATAGTTTCTTTAGCATTTATTGTTTGAATATCTGTATTTTTGTGTACAGTTAGATTGTTCATTCTCTTTGCTGCATGGAATTTCATTGTGAGAAAATACTGCAGTGTATTTCACCATTTCTCTATTTTTCAGTTTATTTGTAGTTTCTGAATAGTACTACCATGAATGTTTTAGTATTTCTTTCTCATGAACATATGCATGCATTTCTATCAGTTATATGCTTAGGAATAGAATTGGGAGATCTTTGGATATAAGCTTATGTTCAGCTACAGTAAACTTATCAATAGCATTTCAAACTGGTTGCACAAATTTGCACTCCCATCTGTAGTATTAGAGTTCTGACTATGCCATATCCTTGAAACACTTGCTATTTTTTAAGACTTTTTTGGTATAATAGTAATATGTCAAGGTTTAGTTTGCATTTCTCAGAATAAATATTTTTTATATATTTGTTAGCCATTTGGATACCCTTTTCTTGTGCTTATGCAACTTTGTGCCCATTCTTTTTTCCAATTGGCTTGCATGTTATTTTCCTATTGACTTACAATGCTCTATATATTCTAAACATAAGCCCTTTGTCAGGTATATGTGTTGCACATATTTTATCTCACTCTGTGGGTTACCTTTTCATCCTTTCTGGGATCATTTTTGAATGAGTTAAATTCTTAATTTTTGTATTACCTAATCTGTTATTTTCCTTTCCAATTAGCTCCTCCTTTAGAAATCGTTGTTTACTTAAGTGTCAGAAAGATATTTCTCTGTTTTCTTAAAATTCTTTTGTTTTGCTTTTCCCTTTATTTTCAGTAAATTTTAATATTTAATTTTATTTGTTTTACTTTAAAATTTTGTTTAGATTGCAGTCCATGTGGAATTGATTTTTGAAGATGGCATGGTATAGGGGTCGAGATAATTTTTTCATATGAAAATTTAACCCAACAGCATTTATTTTATTGATATTTACATACTTAATGTATATTTGTTGAATGAAATAATTTTATTGAATGAAATAATTTTATTGAATGAAATAATTTTATTGAATGAAATAAAAGGCAAGATTATGTTCTGGGTTCACATTTATTTTATATTTTTACTTGTATGTACTATTCTCTTCCTATCACCAGGAGGTAGGCTCAATGAAGGTAGGAATTTTTTGTTTGTTTTCTTCACTGCTGTATCCTCAGGGCCTAGAATAGTATTTGGCATTCAATAAATATTAGTGAGTTAATGAAATGGTGATTAGGATACTCTCCATCTAATTGTTTTTCTGTTGCCTTCAGTGTCTCTTTTCTGTGAACAACATTTCTTTTAAAGACCATTATTTCCACTGCCCTATAGTATTTGCTTTGTTACAAGTTACTTGATTCTGACTTCAAGTATTGTTTTCTATTTTATTATCCAGTTGTCTTCTATTGTGCCAATCCTATACTGTTATGCTAGTACAGCTTTTTAATAGATTGCCATAATATATAGTATATGTTTTATAGCTTTGAACTTTATTTTTGCTTTATGTATTCTTAGCCCTTTATGTTTTCTATTGATTTAGACCACCTTTCACAATTTTCATTGAAATAAATATAACATTTGGAATTTTGTCTGGTATTGCTATAGATTAATTTGTGGACAATTGTTATATTTAAAACATTGAGCATATGAATCTGTATGTCGCATTTATAGTAAGGAAGTTTCCTTTTTATGCCTACTTTTCAAAAAGACCTTATCTTTGAGTAATGAATTTTAATTCTATATTGATATAGACTGCCACAAGACAGTTTTTAAAATTTAGTCAATAGTTATCTATATTTGCTTATATATTTACCCTTTCAGGTGTTGTTTATTCCTTTCTCCATTTTTATGTTTCCAGCAGAGGTAGTTTCTATCTAAAGAGCTCCCATTTAGTATTTTTAGTGCAGTTCATCCTGCAACAGATTCTCTCAAATTGTCTGAAAATATCTTTATTCAACCCTTATTTTTGAAGGATGTTTATTATATGTATAGAGTTACAAGTTTGGTTACTTATTTCTTTTCAAAGATAGATTCCATTGCCATATGTTCTTTTAACAGATGGCAGTCTTAATTTTCCACCTCTGTGTCCATGAACCTTATTAGAGTTCTGACAGGACAATAGAGAATTGGTTGGTATTAATATTCCTTTTCTCTTCATTTCTTTAACAAAAATTTAATTTCTTCCCTGTAACTTTTGTAATTTTTTCACAAAAACTTTTAATTTCTTCCTTTTGTAACTTATGTATTCTTAAAAAATTTTAGTACTGAAGGTGGCCAAGGAAATGTTGATATTTCTCATTATGTATTTCCAATAAAAGACCAAGATAAGCTTTCTCATCTTTGATCTCGTTGACTGTTGACCTATCTATCACTCACACATATAAGGGTGATCTTATCCAAGGATGGGCACAACGAGTCCTCGGCCTCAGCAGGAGTCCCTCCCACCCACGGAAGCCAGGTCAATGATTACAAGGAATCTTTTACTGTCCATTCTCAGGGTTTTATTTTTAAATGCCACTGTGCCTTTAACCATGTTGTAAATATTTTATGCCCTGACCAGAGACATGGTCATAAGATCTGATTCTGGCCCAGAGGTTCAGATGGCGTTGGGGTTATTAATTAATGTATTTTAAACATTGGGGTTTTCTTTCTTTGAATTTGAGATTTTTAAAGTACACCTCCCCTGGTCTTTAAAGCTTGGGGTGAGATGACAAGGACCAGGTAATCGGGGCTGTGTTGCACATACCTTCTTAGCATTTGAGTAGCTCAGGCATGGGTTTTGGAGGCAGATGCTAAATTTTGATACCATGTAAACCTACTTGACTCCTTGGACTGGTCTTTTGTTTTGACTGGAGCAGAGGAGTGTAGAATGTGCCTTTGAGATTTATAACAAGTCTCCTTTTCCAGACATCAGCCTCTACACCTCAGTAGCCTTTAAAATGTGCTCTTTATCAATTGAGAGGGCCTGTCTATGGAGGAACGGGAAGCAGACCAGGAGACTTGAGTAATTTTGCGCCCGAGGGAGTTGGTCAAAACTCTTCCTCTGGTGATCGCAGGGTCCCTGCTGACTGGAATGGCTGAGGCAGTGCCTTGATTAGTGATCGAGTGCCCTAAGCACTTGCTAAAATGGTTCTACCAGGTGTGGAGCGATGGCAAGGTGTCCGCTGGGCCTCTCCTCCATGCCTTCGCTTGGCTCCCTGGTTTCCTTGGCAGCTCTTCCTAGCATTTCCCCCCCTTGGTATAACATTGTGAAGAGCAAGATGATACCTATTTTTATATGGCTGTGTTTTTAAAGCTAGACTAACACACTTTTTTCTTTTCTTTCTTTCTTTTTTTAAACTAGAACCCCTTCTTAACTAATAGCACCAGTTCAGATTCTTTGGGGCTTCCCTGGTGGCTCAGCAGTAAAGAATCCTCCTGCCAATGCAGGAGATGTGGGTTCACTCCCTGGGTTGGGAAGATCCCCTGGAGAAGGAAATGGCAACCCACTTCAGTATTCTTGCCTAGAGAATCCCATGGACAGAGGAGCCTGGTGGGCTACAGTCCACCGGGTCGCAAAGAGTCGGACATGACTTAGCGACTAAACAACTATCCAAGGATACATTTATTTTCTTGTTCCCTCTTCCCATCTTACTGTTAGCCAGTTGCCTTTTCTTCTTTGTCTACATAATGATTCAGTTACACCTGGGTTCCTGTAGTGTGCCCTCAGGGTCATCAGTGAGATAAGATTGTATGTAATTATTTGCTTTAACAAACCAAGGAATCACCTTTTCCTCCATTCACCTCACCCACCTCCATGAAGGGCATGCAACATTGGGTTTTCTGCTAGGAATATAGCAAAAACTCCTGCCCTCCAATTATGCACTTCTATTATTTTGTGAACGAAGTGAACTTTGTACCATGCTTTAGAATAGTCTTGTCTAACTCTTCTAATTTACATGTTTTAGAATTTCTTAATTTAGGATCAATATCTGGGTAGTGTCTTAGGAGTAATGACAGATGCAATTTTTTCTCTTCTCCACATCAGTAGTATTGGGCAGCCACCAAGTCTGTTGAAGAACTCCATTAATTTTTTTTTTTACAAATTTAATCTCTTTGCCAGTATTTAACATTAGGCTGGAAAGTTCTCTTTTCTTTCCAAGTACTTGGTTTTTCTGAAAAACGTTTTTTAAAACCAGCCATAATCTCAGTGTGAAGTCATATATGAATCTGGCGCAATAAGGTCTGAATGCTCTCTTGTCCTCTTAGCGTAAAGAAATGCATACCGTTGAAGGGGTATAGCTGTATCTACCATATCGTATATTGAGTTAGTGGCACGTTGCTGCTGCTGCTGCTAAGTCGCTTCAGTCATGTCCGACTCTGTGCGACCCCATAGACGGCAGCCCACCAGGCTCCGCCATCCCTGGGATTCTCCAGGCAAGAATACTGGAGTGGGTTGCCATTTCCTTCTCCAGTGCATGAAAGGGAAAAGTGAAAGTGAAGTCGCTCAGTCGTGTCCGACTCCTAGCGACCCCATGGACCGCAGCCTACCAGGCTCCTCCACCCATGGGATTTTCCAGGCAAGAGTACTGGAGTGGGGTGCCATTGCCTTCTCCAGTGGCACGTTAGAGGAGGCTATATTTTGATTATCAAAGTAATTCTACTCAGCTGCTGTTCTTACCATTTTTAATGCTTTGGTGCTGCATTCCATACTATTGTGAGAGAAAGAAGGGATCATTTGTCCTATTTGTATTTACATTTGATTGGCTTTTACTGAACCTAATACTGCATTCAGGTTGTTAATGAATTAAATGCCAATTCACCTAACTGTGGGTCAGGATTCATAACTAAAGTTCTCAATTGAGTAACAGCAAAGTTTAGTGTGGTTTTCTCCAAGTCCTCAAGGAAAAAAAAAAATTGACTTAAAAACATGAACCAGATTTTGTTAAAAGTTCAGGCTCAAAGCTCTTATCAGAGTCTCCTTGCTTAATGGTTTCACTATTTCTAAAGCAGTTGTGAATAAGTATTTTTTTTCTATAATTTCTGTTTGCTTTCCTTTTCCATATATTAGCTATTGATTGGTTTCCTGTTTCATGATATAAAATTTTTGTTACATCGAAACATGGAAAGGTCAGCAGCCATTTGCTCATCAAAATTCATTGGTTCTTCCTTTTTCATGCTTTTTTGGGACATGTTTATGATTTTTTTTTATTCAATCAAAGGTCTTTGTGTCAAATAGTTGGAATTATATGGTATGTAGCCTTTTCATACTGTTTTCTTTCACTTAATCATATGCATTTAACTTTCCTTCGTATATTTTTACAACTTGATTGCTCATTTCTTTTTTGGTATGGAATAATACTCAATTGTCTGGATGTACCAGTTTATTCACTTACTGAAGGCCATCTTTGTTGCTTCCAAGTTTTGACAATGATGTATTTTCATTGCTGCTATAAAATCTGTGTGGAACTTTTTCCGTAGATGTTTCCAACTCCTTTGGTTAAATGCTAAGGTGTAAAATTGATAGGTCACATGGTAATTATAAAGTTATGTAAGATGTTGCTGAACTGTCTTCCAAAGCGGCTGTACTATTTTGTATTCCCATCAGTAATTACTGAGAGCTCATGTTGTTCTCTATCCTCAACAGGATTTGATGTTGTTAGTGTTCTTGGTTTTGACCATTCTAATAGGGGTACAGTGGCATCTCATTGTTTTAATTTCCATCAAGACACATGATGTGGAACATCTTTTCCCATGCTTGTCATCTGTATCATCCTTGAGGTTTCTGTTTAGCTCTTTTTGCCTATTTTTAAATTAGATTGTTTGCTTTCTTACAGAGTTTTTTAGTTCCTTGCGTACTGTGGATGAGTCTTTTATCAGATATGACTTTTTGTGAATACTTTCTCTATTTGTGTCATGTCTTTTGCAGATCACACGTTTTTAATTTTTAGGAAGTCCAGCTTTCTATCCCTCTTATGGATCACACCTTTCGTGTTGTATCTAAAAAGTCATCTCTGTGCCCAAGGTCCTCTAGATTTTGTCCTGTGCTATCTTCTAGAGTTTTATAGTTTTGCATTTGCATTGACGTCTGTGATCCATATTTAATTTTTGTGATTGCATTTGATTTTTTTCATTTTGTTATAAGCTAGGCTGTAACAGATGATGTTTAAGCAAGTGTGAGCAACATCAAACCTGTGAGGCTAAAGCCTCTACTTCTTAACTATTTTTAAAGTCGACTACATTATCCTCATCTTATCCTAGCCATTTGATCTGTAATTTATACTTTAGGGGCTCAAGCCGTTCGGATGCCTGTGACAGCCAAGCATCCAGTTAATAATTCTCATTTATTTTAAGTCACTGCATTTCAGAGTTGGAGGGAAGTAATTTCAGGGTCATATTCACACTTTTCAGGATGAAAGTTCAGACCCTGTGTTGAATCTTCCCCTAAGAACCTCATGTAATATTTTATTCTTAACAGTCTTTTTAAAAAAAGTAGTGCTGATATTACTTGTCTTCAACTTCAGAGGCTTGAAATTCTGCAGGTGTCTTATCTCAGCCACATATTTTTCTAATAGGTATCAAAATAGGCATTTTCTTCAGTTTCTTCAAAGACATTCTGGAACATAACTTCTCTAAGACCTTCAAAAATGAATGAGGCTATTTAACAACTTTCAAACTCAAACTTCATTCAACTTAAACAATATACCAGCTAATAAATACTTATTTTTAAAAATACCATTTTAAACTCTTATAATGAATTGGCAAAAATAAGTGTTGTTTTGTCCACAAATGAATGTTCATATAAACAAACAATGTGCTAATGGAGGTGCGACTTGGTATCAGTGTTTAAAATCATCCTACCAGTGTTTCACTCACTTTTCAACATTCAGTGGTTCTCCCAGTAGATGCTGTGCTAAGCTCTGTTATTGTGGCTGGGGAGGATTAATATGGAACGATAGAGGAAGAATATACATATGCAGAAGCAAAACACATCTGCCCTAGAGACAGTTTTAGTCTATTTGGGAAGTATTTGTAACACACATGGAAATAACCTAGGAACATGTTCTGAATAAAAACACTTCTCATTAAAATTCCAAAGTTCTTTACTAAAGGAGAAGAAGGCAAACATATTTTGTACTTGGTTCTGGTTAGATATTATATCAAACATTTTAAGTAGAGTTTAATATTTACCTATAATAATGCTCTCTGTACTTCTAATTTTATAGGAGATTCTAAACATAACTGGAGAACCTAAGTTCAAGGTTAAAAGGCCAGAGATACAAAGTTATTTGATCTCATATCTAATTTATCTCAAAACTCATGTTATTTTTACTATTTCCTGTTACATAGAAAAAAGTTGTTCTAACGTTTTTAAATCACACTGTGGAAAACAAGACAAAAAATTATCTTTTAATCTACATTTATACTAAAGTAAAAACATGCCACTCCATATCTTACTGATGGCAAGATTCAATGTACATATGAAGACATTATTTAAAATCATGGCCAAATCACCAAGTTTACATTCAGACGAATGTACTAGACTAAGACAAAATGTCTTATTTTTCAAGTAGTGAAGTAAAAAATATAAGTTATTTATCAAAAAAGAAAGCCTCAAACTTAGCCAATATATAGGGTTACTCTGGCTTCCCATGTACTTTGGCTGGTAAAGAATCCACCTGCAATGCAACAGACCTTGGTTGGATTCCTGGATTGGGAAGATCCCCTGGAGGAGGGATAGGCTACCCACCCAATATTCTTGGGCTTCCCAGGTGGCGCACACAGTAAAGAATCTGCCTGCAAAGTGGGCGACCTGCATTCAATCCCTGGTTGGGAAGATGCTCTGGGGGAGGGCATGGCAACCCACACCAGTTTTCTTGCCTGGAGAATCCCCTTGGACAGAAGAAATTGGTGGGCTGCAGTCTATGAGGTCGCAAAGAGATGGACATGACTGAGCAACTCAGCAGAGCACAGAACATAGTGTTACTCAATTAACATACATCGTAGATAATGTTAATCATAAGAATGTCCTGAAAAGTGAAAAAAGTTGAAGTCACTCAGTCGTGTCTGACTTTTTGCGACCCCATGGATTGTATAGATTCTCCAGGCCAGAATACCGGAGTGGGTAGCTGTTCCCCTCTCCAGGGGATCTTCCCAACCCAGGGATCGAACCCAGGTCTCCCCCATTGCAGGTGGATTCTTTACTGTCTGAGCCACCAGGGAAGCTCAAGAATATTGGAGTATGTGGTCTATCTCTTCTCCAGGGGATCCTCCTGACCCAGGAATCCAACTGGGGTCTCCTGCATTGTAGGTGCATTCTTTACCTGCTGAGCTACCAGGGAAGCCCCTAAGAATGTCCTATTAGTAAACAATTAATTGCATTATAAACTTTGAGTCACTAAATATGTGCTTATTAAAAATGGTCTGTAATATCTTTGGGAAATATTTCTGGCAGGGTATATCAATAACCTCAGATATGCAGACGACACCACCCTTATCGCAGAAAGTGAAGAACTAAAGAGCCTCTTGATGAAAGTGAAAGAGGACGGGAAAAAGTTGGCTTAAAGCTCAACATTCATAAAACTAAGATCATGGCATCCGGTCACATCACTTCATGGCAAATAGTTGGGAAACTAGCGGAAACAGTGTCAGACTTTATTTTTCTGGGCTCCAAAATCACTGCTGATGGTGACTGCAGCCATGAAATTAAAAGATGCTTACTCCTTGGAAGGAAAGTTATGACCAACCTAGACAGCATGTTAAAAAGCAGAGACATCACTTTGCCAACAAAGGTCCACCTAGTCAAGGCTATGGTTTTTCCAGTGGTCATGTATGGATGTGAGAGTTGAACTATAGAGAAAGCTGAGCACTGAAGAATTGATGCTTTTGAACTGTGGTGTTGGAGAAGACTCTTGAGAGTCCCTTGGACTGCAAAGAGATCCAACCAGTCCATCCTAAAGGAGATCAGTCCTGGGTGTTCACTGGAAGGACTGATGTTGAAGCTGAAACTCCAATACTTTGGCCACCTGATGCAAAGAGCTGACTCATTGGAAAAGACCCTGATGCTGGGGAAGATTGAGGGCAGGAAGAGAAGGGGACGACAGAGGATGAGATGGTTGGATGGCATCTCTGACTCGATGGACATGAGTTTGGGTAGATCTGAGAGTTGATGATGGACAGGGAGGCCTGGCGTGCTGTGGTCTATGGGGTCGCAGAGTTGGACACGACTGAGCTACTGAACTGAACTGAACTGAACTGAACATGATTATCTCATTGTTTGACTCAAGATTTTCTCAAGTTTTGAACTAAATTAGAACAATAAGATTTCTCTCAACCCCCAAATATTTCAGACTTTTACTAAATAAAATTTTCTAGCTAGGATGTAAAATCCATAAAGGGAAGAATTAAAACTTGTTGATTTTATTTACTTTTCCATAGCATAGTCTACATTGTTTATTTTTCCTTTAATGAATTATTTTGGAATTTAACAACTCATGCTATTCTGGGTCTTTTTATTCCCTAGATACCTAATAGACTAAATTTGATGTATCCATTTTTTACTAGAGTCAATTCTAATGGTTTTCATAAAGATTGAAATCATGATATAATAAACATTGATATAAACTTTGATAATTTACTTAAAAAAATACTGTTTTAGTAGATACTACTTGCAAGGAAAGGGATGTGAAACTCATATGATATTACAAATTCTTCCTCAGTAAAAATTTCAAGGTTTTAGGGTAATTAAGTTAGGTAAACTCCTTTGGCAATGAAGGCAGTACATACTTTGTCTAATTAAAGAAACTAATGAAAAAATCAAATGGGTAGCCTGTCACAAAATAAGATATTTGAAATGAGGTCATTA
Organism: Giraffa tippelskirchi; assembly: GCF_054371585.1. Lineage (NCBI taxonomy): Eukaryota > Metazoa > Chordata > Mammalia > Artiodactyla > Giraffidae > Giraffa > Giraffa tippelskirchi. Next base: position 186,109,678 of record NC_137276.1, on the reverse strand, counting down.
TTTTAAATATTCACTTCTTTTATTCCTGCTCTGTGTTTTACAAAAAAAAAAACCACCTAGGAAAGAAAATATAAAAATAGGAAGAATGAATCTGTAAATTTCTGCTGGACAAACATTTACTCCTATTTTGCCTTCAGGCTTTCAAGTTGCTTCATCACAGACTTTACTTTTCAACCAATTTTGTCACATGTAGATACAGTCTATGAATCTCCTTTGGTAATAGAATCTGCATAGATTTTAAATTGAAGGCTATTGCTTGGGGGATGAGAAGGACATTTTAAGCAGTAAATAAATAATACAAAGCATGCACAAAAAAATCACCGCTGATTTGGTTTCTATACATAATATGTTGATCTTCATGTTAAAGCAGAAACAGAAATCAAGAACAAGACTATTTCTAAGAAGTAATAAAACATGGAAAAACAACTTTGATGTATTCATTGTTTTGACTTCTTGATTGGCAAGCTGACTTTTTGTAGATTTTTTTTTAAGTTGCAGGAAGCAAACAATAGAAAATAATTCAGATATTACATTATCAAATGATTTAAAGATGAACTAGAATTATATAAAAGTTACCTTTTAGGAAAGGTTAAGGTACTGTTGTGTGAACTAGGTGAAAACTTGAGTAACCTGGTAAACTATACGTACTTTTTGTTTTAATGAAAGTAAACTGAATAGAATCTTACTAGCACAATTCCTTGTGAAAGAAAAAAAGGAAAGAAATAGTACAATAAATGACATTCTACTATTGGCAACTTGTATCAGTAGACTTTTGGAAGCTTGCTTATATTTATTTGATTATTACATAGTATGTTAAAGCAAATTAAAAAGTATATACTTCACAGGCCTAAATTAAGCTGTGCACAATTTTGCAGTGGTACCAGTTGCTGCTACAGAGAGTTTATTTATGTAAAAATACAATATTCATCTCTATATTTGTGGAAATAGTATATAAGCCACTCAATGCTAAAACAGAACTTATATGATTTTTTTCCTTCACTCTCCTTGTGAGTGGATTTAGGCTTTGGATTATCTATATAAAACATCTCAAATTCATTGCTTATTTAACTCACTTGCACAGATTTTATAAACATATTATTGAAGAAATATAGAAGCCAATAAGAACAGAAATGTTATCAAGTATAAATGTCAAATTCTTAGTTTGCAGCTTCCAAATATATTTCATTATAGAATCCAAGCTGCCTCTCGTTTTCAGATTGTTCTCCTTCATTACATTATTGGCTGCCTATTACTGTTACTCATTTGGCCAAATTGAATTTAACATTATTTAGAGTGGAATTTATATCATGTTCATTTTCATATTCCTATTCTCATATATCAGTAATAACCTACCAAGTAGAATGCTTTATATACCAGAAGTGCCCAATCAAGGTATATTATGTACAGATGAATTTCAACATAAATGAACATATCAAATTTTATTTTAGCTTTTCAGTTGAAGAAAACTGTTCTTTGTAACATAGATCTGGTAAAAAGGGATAACATAAAATATGATAACAATAATCTAATATCAAATACAATTCATTATCAAGTCAAAACAACACTAAAAATTTTATAGAATGATAGAAATTTAAGAGGGCTGGTGTTTCTGGCACATAGAAAAAATAGTATTGGCATGTCATCAGGGAGTGTGTTAGTCACTCAGTCATGTCCGACTCTTTGCAACCCCTTGGCCTATAGCCCGTCGGTCTCCTCTGTCCATGGGATTCTCCAGGCACGAATACTGGAGTGGGTTGCCATTTTCTTCTCCAGAGGATCTTTCTGACCCAGGGATCGAACCTGGGGCCCCTGCATTGCAGGTAGATTCTTTACCATCTGAGCCACCAGGGGAACCTGTGTAATTATTATTTATCATTGATGAATGATTAATTCTTGGTGCTCCCAGGAAGTAACTTACCTATTTTAGTCTCAATAAGTATTTGATCCTCCCTTCTTTGCACATGAAACTATTAATGTCTTCACAGTGAAAACAGCCAGCTCAGTAATTTTTCTTAGGGAGTCAACCAACTGGTAATTGTCTATCTCCATTTTGGTGACAGGATCTATAATTCACACATTTTGAGCAAACCTATGTGACTGTTTTGTACTTTTCTGTCACCAACATTATAGCAACAATGTTCTGTACATTTTCTGCTGAATCTTTCAGACTGCCTCAATTAAAAAACAAACAAAAAAGCCATTATCAGCAGGAGTAATGTTGATGCATTAGGCAAAGATGAAGACTTGCTAAAGGATAGCTTATATGGGCATAGCTTGCAGAATAGTTCCCAAGAGGAGTATTATAAAAGATGGAAACTCCAGGCAGTTTCTCCTATAAATGTTTTAATACTAACAAAAAAAAAATCTTAATTTGTCAGCTGTTTCTTGAGCAGTAATCACAAGTTACAGGGCACAAGAGGATGTAATTCAAGAATCTGAGCATAAGTTGTTACCGTAGCCCTAAACTCCTGGTTTGATAGTAATGTAGTGTTAAATTTCAAAGAAAATAACAATTTTATAAAATTTAAATCTCTCTTAAAGAAATAAATTCAATATAATACTATGACTTAGTAAATTGAAAATTGCATAAATATGGAAGAACTTTGTGAACTGCAAAACACTGTAAAATCAATGACTTATAATTTACAAACCCTTTTTGCATTATCATTAGTTAACATAATATTACTCAGTTTTATCCCCTGTACTGTGAGAAATTTTCTGTGCCTGCTCCTTTTAGTATATTCACCCATCTGTCTTTCCACCCAAGCTATTAGGCTGGGCATAATTTTTTACTTTCCCTGCTCCCTTAATCCTCAAATTAACTGAACAAATAAAACATCTAATGTTCCCTTTGAATTATTTCTTAATTTCTCTCCTATTAATCTTCCATAACTTATCAAATTCCTTTCAACTTATGTCTACAATATTATAGTTACCTTTTTAAAAACTGACGTTTAATTGATAAAACATGAATTTTAGTTGTACAACATAGTGATTTGATATTTATAGATATTGTGAAATGATCACCATTATTTAGTTGACATCTGTCATACATAATAGAAGAAAATTTTTGTGATGAGGACTTTGTACCTACTCAGCAACTTTCAAGTATGAAGTACAGTATTATAAAATACAGTCACCATGCTCTACAGTACTTCTCCAGAACTTTATAAGTGGTAGTTGTAACTTTGGACTGCCTTGACCCATTCACCACTCACCCCACCCATCATGCATGATCTAAGAGCTTTGATTTTTGCTTTTGTTTTGAAATTTCACATGTGGGATCATACGGCATTTGTCTTTATTTGACTTACTTCACTTAACATTAGTGCCTTCAAAGGTCACCCCGGTTGTTGCAAATGGCAAGATTTCTTTCTTTCTTTCTTTCTTTTCTGTTTCTTTTTTTGTGGCCATGTAGCTTTCCATTGTATATATATATATGTCACATTTTCTTTATCCATTCATCCATCAATGGACACGTAAGTTGTTGCTATGTCTTGCCTGTTGATAATAATGCAGTAAACATGGGGATGCATATATTTTTTTTGACTTTTTGTTTTCTTCAGATAAATACTTGGAAGTAGGAACTGGTGGTTCATTTGGTAGTTTTATTTTTAATTTTTTGAGAAACCTTCATATTGATTTCCATAGTGATTGTACCAATGTACGTTTCAGCAAAGTGCGTAAGAGTTCCTGTTCTACACATCTTTGCCAGAACTTGTTATTTCTAGTCTTTTTGATAAGATAGCGATTACAGTAAGTGTGAAGTCATCTTGTATTAATATCTTGTGTACTTGTATTTATAGTGTTACAATTACTTTTCTTATTCTCTTCACTTGAATCTTGCCTCAATCAATGAACAAAATATGCACTATTGAATGATCTAATTCAGGATTTCTCAAAATTCACCGTGCCTAGAAATTACCTGGTGATCTTGTTAAAATGCAGATTTGGATTCACTAGATCTGGGGAGTCTGAGCTTCTACATTTATAAGCTCGTGCACGATGCTGATAACATTCTGCAGATCAGACTCTGAAAAGCAAGAATCTTGATAAAACTTTAATTTCTCACATTACTCCCATTCATTAAATTTGTCATGGCAACCTGTTTGTGTTGGAATGGAGTCAGCCTTCTTGAGCACGGAATACAGTCATTTAGGATTTTCATCATCAAATCCTTGACATTTACAGCCACATCTTTTAAGCTCTCCTCTTTATCAGCTTTGAGTTTTAATATGTAATTTACAATATCAAACTTGAGTCTTTCCCCCCAAAATGAAGTTGAGTCATCCTGTGTAACTGTTGAGTCACCCTCTTGTCCCTTCCTGGGACTTTTTTTCATTATTGATTTCTCTTGTCCTCCAAGGCTCATTTTGTTACCTCTTCCAGAAAGCCTTTATTGGCAATGTGAAACTTGGTTTGTCTACTCTTACACATACTCCATTATGACTCTGGGTTGATGATTCTAACAGCACTTTAGATTTTTCTAAAATGTTTGACAAGTATTTATCCCATTGGCAATGGTGTTTTCATCATTGTGCCCCACAGGCTTTGTCAAGGTACTGGTTCATAATAAGAGCTAGTAAATATTTGCCTGACTCGACTGAAGTTATGTAAGGTCACTTCTGAAACTTATCCAAATTATACATATGCATAATTGTTGCTGGAACAAGTAGGATATTTTAAGAAACATTTAAAAAAATAGCATTTACTTATTTCCATTTTCTTTTCATGGTCTTTAGTAATGTCCCTTTACTGTTAGTATCCACTATTTTTTCTGTGTTTACTTGATTTCCTTGATGAGAGTATCAGTTTTATCAGGATATTTTCTGCCATTACTTCATGGCAAATAGAGGGGGGAAAGGTGGAAGAGTGACAGATTTATTTTTCTTGGGCTCTAAAATCACTGTAAATGGTGACTGCAGCCATGAAATTAGAAGACGTTTGCTTCTTGGCAGGAAAGCTATGACAAACCTAGACAGTGCACTGAAAAGCAGAGACATTACTCTTCTGACAAAGGTCTGTATAGTCAAAGCTATGGTCTTCCCAGTGGTTACGTACAGTTATGAGAGCTAGACCGTAAAGTGGACAGAGCACTGAAGAATTGATGCCTTCGAATTATGGTGCTGAAGAAGACTCCTGAGAATCCTTTGGACAGTAAGGAGATCAAACCAGTCAACCTTAAGAGAAATCAACCCTGGCTACTCATTGGAAGGACTGATGCTGAAGCTGAAACTCCAATAATTTGGTCATCTGATGAGAAAAACTGACTCATTGGGAAAGTCCTTGATGCTGGGAAAGATTGAGGGCAGAAGGAGAAGAGGGTGTCAGAGAATTAGATGGCTGGATGGCATCACTGATGCAATGGATATGAACTTGTGCAAATTTCCGGAGATGGTGAGGGACAGAGAGGCCTGGCATGCTGCAGTCCATGGGGTTGCAAAGAGTTGGACATGGCTGGGCAACTGAACAACAAAAATAATTTTCTGGCTGTGTAGATCACCTTTATTATTTTCTAGTTTCTCAAATACTTGTCTTCATTTCTCTCCTTCGTTCTTTGGCTTTCTTTGTTCTATCTTATGAGTCATGCCAAGAATTTTTAGTCTTATTATTTTCTAATGTGTTTGAATCTGTAAATTTTCCTCTAAGGCAATGTATAGCTGGATCTTATAAAACCAAATATGTGTAATTATTATTTAATTAAAATGTTTTATAGCTCCTATTGTGATTTCTTCTTGACCTCAAGTTATTTAGAATTTTACTGCTTAATTTCAAAATACAAGTAGCATTACCATTTTATTACTGATTCTATCTTAATTGCTCTATGGTCAAAGAGCATACTTTGTATAATTTTAATCCTTTTAAATTAGATACTTTATGACACTACAAAGGACCAACTTTATTAAAATGTTTAATATGAATTTGAAAATTCCTATTCCTATTTCCTATTTTGTGTGTATGTTCTGTAATTATCAGATGAGTCAATTTTGTTAATCAAATATTATGTCTTGTTTTTTCTTTATATCAATAATGATAGAATGTCATTAAAATCTCATTTACTTGGGATTTGTCTATTTCCTATCAAGGGAACCCTAGATTCAAATGCCCAGGTGATCTCTCTTGTCTTCTCTCCTTTTGCATCTTTGACATAAACATTTTTCACAATAGTAGACCTCAGTTGAATTCATTTTTAAAGAAAACTTGTTTAATTTTTAAATTTATATTGCCCACATATTTGTAGATGGTGACTGCAGCCATGAAATTAAAAGACACTTGCTTCTTGGAAAGAAAGCTATGAGAAACCTGCACCGTGTATTAAAAAGGAGAGGCATCTGTTTGCCAACAAAGTCCATGTAGTCAGTGCTATGATTTTTCCAGTAGTCATGTACAGATGTGAGAGTTGGACCATGAAGAAGGCTGAGCATCAAATAGTTCATGCTTTTGAATTGTGCTGGAGAGGACTCTTTGAGACTCCCCTGGACAGCAAAGAGATCAAACTATTCAGTCTTAAAGGAAATCAACCGTGAATATTCAGTGGAAGTACTGTTGCTGAAGCTAAAGCTCCAATAGTTAGGTCAACTGATGTGAAGAACTGACTCATTGGAAAAGACCCTGATGCTGGGAAAGATTGAAGGCAAAAAGAGAAGGGGGAGGCAAGGATGAGATGGTTAGATAACATCACTGACTCAATGGACTTGAATTTGAGCAAACTCCTGGAGATAGTGGAAGACAGAGGAGCCTGGCATGCTGCAGTCCATGAGGTCACAAAGTACTGGAAAAGACTTAGTGATACAACAACCACAACAACTTATTTGTGTAATACAAACTACTCAGCCAATACCAGAGGCCCTGAGTAGCTTTTTAAATCATAGATCTTCTTTGATTTCTAATAATATGAAGAGTCAATATAAGTTTATTCTTACTGGTCAAATTTTCTATTTCATATTCTGGTAGGAAATCTGCTTTTTATATTTTCATGTTTTCCCCTTTAGAGTTCTTAGTTTTGTTTTGTTTTTTAATCTTTCTGTATACATGAAGACTCACATAAAATATCTGATCTTTAGGAACAAAAACATACCCTTTCCAAATGAAATGAACAAAAATAAATGAAATAAAATAAAAATTGTATCTAAAGTTAGAGTGAATCCAGGAGGTTGGAAACTGAGTACAAATTAAAGAACTGTAAAATGTTCTAATGAATGTATTCTAATAAAATACCATAACATAAATGCAAACCATGAAATGCTTTGTTTCATTTATGTACTAATTTTGAGAAGATTTGGATCTTAATATATGATTCAGTTCCCATTCAGGAATATATGTATTTCTGTTGTTAGTTATTTTGCATACCTCAGAATAGACCTTTCTGTAATTTATTAATTTATTAGTTTTTTTTAGACAAATTCTATCGGACTCTTGGCAATTTCTGCTTCCCATTATATGTTCTATAGTATCAAGATCAGACTACAGAATAAAAAAACCTTAGATATTATGTTGCATGAAGAATTATGTACAAGATTTCTTTTTTCTTTTTCTTGCATGGAACAAACTTTCTTAACCTATCTGTTCATCTGAAAAAAAAAACTATTCACCAATCATTTTTTGACTTACTGCTTTACACTAATAATTTTTTCTTGATTTTTGATTTTGGGTAAGATTTTTCTCTTCTCATAATATGCAACTGACTTCAATGTAATTACTTAGGATTAGTGGCTTTATACATAAAATGATTTAAAGATATTTTTTTCTTTCTCTCTCCAAAAATAAAGAGGCCTATGATTCAACAGTTCTGAGATGTGGCTTGTGCTTATTTTTTTTAGCAAGACACTCCACAGGCAATTCTAGTGCAAGTCTGACTGAGGACCACTGCTGGAGGTAAGCTCCTCATGGAAGGGACTCTGACACATTCACTGTTTCATCTTTCAAGTAACACAGTATTAGTTACACTAGTGAAGTTGCTCAGTCGTGTCTGACTCTTTGCGACCCCATGGACTGTAGCCTACCAGGCTCCTCCATCCATGGAATTTTCCAGGCAAGGGTACTGGAGTGGGTTGCCATTTCCTTCCCCAGGGGATCTTTCTGACCCAGGGATCGAACCTGGGTCTCCTACATTGCAGGTAGATGCTTTACCATCTGAGCCACCAGGGAAGCCCTTTAGGCACACTAGTGCTCAATAATTAGTTAACTGAAGAATGAATATATTATTAATTTCTTAGCACATATTTTATAGTCAGCCATGTTAATGTTCTCCTGGTCAGTCAGTGTTATAATATTTTAAAATTCTCTTTTTTATTCATTTTGATATGAAATTACATTGAGAATTCCAGAACAAAGTTATATTTATATAAGACTACATGTTTGTCTTCTTTCTTACATTATTTTTCATCTGTTTTCAGTTTTAAGATATAGTTGACATAATATTGTATATGTTTAAAGTATACAGCGTGATGACTTGATGTACATATTATAAAACATGTGGATATTGTATATATACATATATATATTTCAAAATGATTACCACAATAAGGATAGCTAACATATCCAACACCCCATAAAGGTAACATTTCTTTTTTTTGTTGTTTTGGTGATGAGACCTTTTACCATTTACTAGTCTCTTAGCAACTTTCAAGTATAGTGATACAGTATTACTAACTGTGGTCTGCTGCTGCCGCTAAGTCTCATCAGTCGTGTCTGACTCTGACCCCACAGATGGCAGCCCACCAGGCTCCTCTGTCCCTGGGATTCTCCAGGCAAGAATATTAACTATGGTCACCATGCTATATATTAATGTTTCCCCAGAATGTATTCATCTTACAACTGGAGATTTGTTCACTTTGACTGTATTCATCTATTTTCTCCCACCACTCAGTGCCTGGTAACCACCAACCTATTCTTTTTCTGTAAGTTAAGCTTTTTTTTTTTTCAGATTACACATATAAGTGATATCATACAGTATTTATCTTTCTGTCTGACTAGTTTCACTTAGCATAATGTACTCAAGGTTCATACTTGTTGTCACAAATAAGATTTTTCTTATGTCTAAATAATACTTCATTCTATAATATTTTCTTTATCCATTCAGATATTGATGGACACATAGGTTGTTTCCATGTCTTGGCTATTGGCTATTGTGAACAGTTCTGCAGTGAACATGGAGGTAGGTGCAGATAACTCTTTGAGATTGTGCTTTTTGATAATTGGTATCCTAATAGGTGTGAAGTTATAGCTCATTATGGTTTGAATTAGCATTTCCCTGATGATTAGTGAGGATTGTTACCTTTTAATATACCTGTTGAGAATTTGAAAATCTTTCAAAATGTTTAGTCAGGTCTTCTGCCCAATCAATGGGTTGGAAATATTTTTTTCCAATTCCATGGGTTACCTTCTCATTTTGTTCATGTTGTTCAGCAGAAGGTTTTTAGTTTGATGTAGTCCTGGTTTTTCTTGCTTTTGTTGCTTATGTTTCTGATGTTTAAAGAATCTTTGCCAATACCAGTGTCAAAGAGCTTTCCCCATATGTATAAGTTTAGCTACCCCTGCTTTATTTTGGTTATTATTTTTCAGAAATATCTTTTTCTGTCTTTTCATGTTCAATCTGTGTATGTCCTTAAAGGTAAAGTCAATATACTTTTTATATATATTTTTCAAATTCAGTCAGCTATTCTGTCTACTTAATGGATACTTTAATCCATTTACCTTTAATTACTTGTAGGTAATGTCTTACCATTGAAACTTTGATTTCTGACTGTTTTGTAGGTCCTTCAGTCTCTTGCTATCTTCCTTTGTGATTTGAAAACTTGCTGTGGCATATGCTTTGAGTCCTTTATCATAAGCTTTTGTGTATCTGCTGCAGGTGTTTCATTTGTGTTTACCTGAGGCTTACTCACATAAGATGTTTTAACTGAAGACATTTTAGGTTAATAACAGCTTAACTTTGAAAGCATATAGAAATGTATACTTTTACTTTTCCCCTTCATCAGATTTTAGGTTACAAGTTACATCTTTTTAGAGTGTGGGTTGAAAACCAAATTATTACAATTTTTAATATGTTAACTTATAAACTATATTTGTGATTTATTTACCACCATTAAAATATTAGAGAATCTAACTTTAAATATAAATATATTTATCAGTGTCAATTGGAAAAAATGCACAACATGAGTGTTGTGAGTTAAGTTTTATTTGGGGCAAAATGAGGACTACTGCCTAATAAACAACATCTCAGACAGCACTGACGTATCGGCTCTTGAAGTAAACCTGCTTGGACATGGTGAATTATTCTTAAACTTACTTGTAATTGCTATAATTTACTTAGAAATTTTACAATTATATTTCAAAAATAGTCTTTATGTATTTTTTTCCTTTTCTATCACATTCCAATATGAGCATTGCAGTAGCTTAAGAAAAAGTTTTCCAATTTTCGGTTTATTTATAGTTGCTATTTTCTGCTTCTAGTACTTCTATATATATTAATTTCTCATAGTCTGACTTACACTTGGGTTCCTAAATATTAAAAGAGAAGTTGTCAGTTTTTTGAGTTATGGCCTCAAATCTAGACAGGTGCACATGTGCACATATGCACACTTTTGATGCTAAAATGCAATTTGAAGTATATCACCTACTCACCTCACAGAATTGCAGGCCATGGTAAAGTCAGCCTCATCACACATTAAGATAACTACAGACAAATTTATTTTGTGTGTGTGTGTTAGTGAGCCTTGTGATTTTGAACTCACGTCTTGGTAATATCTGCCTGGGTCATATATACATTAGTAAAAAGAAAATTCATGCCTTCTTTTTCTAGCTGTGATAGAGTATTGGACTTTCACTCAAGCTTTAAATAATTAGGAAACCAGACAAAATATATAAAGCAACTCTTTTACTATATTGGATAACTAGCAGAACTGTACTGTGATCAATAAAGAAAGGATAAACAAATGAAGTTCCTGCAATGACAGCTACTTTCAGTTTGTAAAAAATAGAAAGAAATTTCTAGAGATAATAAATACAAGAAATGAGATAAAAAATTTTTCTAGATAACCATCAGATTACAGTAGATGAACTTCTGCAGAAGAAAAGATCAGTGAACCTAAACACAGCAATAGAAACTATCCAAACTGAAGCACAGCTTAAGTACTGAAGAAAAGAAATACTCATTCTTTATGAATAATATAAAATATATAAGTTCCATGTAATATTGAAGACCTACTATGTAGAAACCAAGCAAATAAGAAGGCTGTGAAATGACATACTAGAAGAATAGGAAAGATAATGTGCATATATACCATAAATACATTTTTTAATGGAAACACTTGGCGGGTTGCTAAATTTTCAAAATATAAACAGTCACGTGAGGAGGACAACTGCATGAGGAGGAAATATTCTACAAATGAAGGGACTCAGTATAGAATAATAATCTTTATGTAATTTGATACTGAAAATGGGCAAAGAGAACTGGAATGTGGATTATTAGTTCATCCCATTTTTGTGTATTCCAGAGGAAAAAATAGTGTATTTAAATATAAACTTATGAGCTCAATAATCATATATCATTGGAAATTATTAATTTTTAATAGCTCAGAGATGATATTTAGTTAATATGTGATTGGAAAAACTTCTTCAGTCTAAAGTAAGACATGGCCTTAGATCTGACATAAATGTTTCACTAAGTTCAAAGGAATTCCTGTTCTAAGGTCACCTATAAAGAAACGTAATACCTCCCATGCATTATATTTAGAGATATATGATATTTTATGACATATGATATATACCAACAAAGGTCCATCTAGTCAAAGCTATGGATTTCCCAGTAGTCATGTATGGATGGGAGAGCTGGACTATAAAGAAAGCTGAGTGCTGAAGAATCGATGCTTTTGAACTGTGGTGTTGAAGAAGACTCTTGAGAGTCCCTTGGACTGCAAGGAGATCCAACCAGTCCATCCTAAAGGAGATCAGTCCTGGGTGTTCACTGGAAGGACTGATGTTGAAGCTGCAGCTCCAATACTTTGGCCACCTGATGTGAAGAGCTGACTCATTTGAAAAGACCCTGATGCTGGGAAAGACTGAAGGCAGGATCGAAGGAGATGACAGAGGATGAGATGGTTGGATGGCATCACTGACTCGATTGACATGAGTTTGAGTAAGCTCCAGGAGCTGGTGAAGGACAGGGAAGCCAGGCGTGCTGCAGTCCATGGGGTTGCAAAGACTCAGACAAGACTGAGTAACTGAACTGAATCACAGTTTTTTGGTTTGTTTTTTTGTTTTTGTAATGTATAACCCAGAAAGTTTACTGTAGCAAAATATTTTCCCACTAATATTCATCTTAAAATGCTACATAGATGCCTCAGTGGTAAAGAACCCACCTGCCAATGCAGGAGACGGCAGGTTCAATTTCCTTGGTTGGGAGATCACCTGGAGGAGGAAATGGCAAATCACTCCAGTATTCTTGCCTTTAAAATCCCATGGACAGAGGAGCCTGGTGGTCTGCAATTCCTGGGGTCTCAAAAAGTTGGACACGACTGCACGCAGACACAAGGACACACATATCCATTTTAAAATCTGATCAAGGCAGATCCAGTTTTTATGGTGCCTAAAGTGTGTACAGTTTTAGTGGTGGATAGGATACCAAAGGAAAAGGATACACAATTATAAACCAAATTAGGTATGAAAATCAATGTCTACTTTGTGTGAGGCAACAGATTACAATTTTGATAAAGCTGATAATACCAGCAAAAGTTGGTAGCTTTTTTTCTAGTTATGTAACATGTATGGTATGTTTATCTAAACATTTTTAATTCATACTACTTGCCTCTTATAAGAAATACTTCCTATGGTAATCTACACAAAGATTTGTAATTAAATTGTTTTTCTCCATCTTCTAAAAGAGTTTCTTGTTTAGATTCATGGTAGTCTGTAAAATATGTTTCTTTACAAATATGTACTCAATTTTTGCAGTACCACTATTAGAAATTTGTGATCTAAACATAGGAGTTTTTACAAATGCACTGTGTATGTTGAATGCAAAGCATGGTACATTTGTAATTTTGTACACTGAGTTATTGTGTGTATATATATATATTTTACTGGGTAAATTTCTCGTGCCTATGTCAATGCAAACTGTATTTTCTAGTTAAAATGTTACACATATGATAACTGGAAGAATTTTCTAGAACCTATTATTTGTTTCTATGCATTTTAAAACTTTTATAGACTTCCTAATATTTCTGGAGCCTGGATGAATTCTTTTACCTTTCATCTTGGTGTTTGTGTGCTGGGTAAGACAGTACAGTGGATTACAGGGATATTCTTGACATTATTATTACATAAGGACATCTAGCAAAAAATTAACTATACATGAAAGTGACCACAAACAACATACATATTTTACTCTGCCCACACTTGATGCATTTTCCCTTCACTGGAACATACCACCTCATCTACACCAACAGGAAGGAAATTTTGAGGAAGCGAAGTCAGAGTGGAAAACACAAGGATTTCAACTGATTATAGTTTCAGTTCAGTTCAGTTCAGTTCAGTTGCTCAGTCATGTCTGACTCTTTGCGACCCAATGAACCGTAGCACGCCAGGCCTCCCTGTCCATCACCAATTCCTGGGGTCTACCCAAACCCATGTCCATTGAGCCGGTGATGCCATCCAGTCATCTCATCCTCTGCCAACCCATTCTCCTTCTGCCCTCAACCTTTCCCAGCATCAGGGTCTTTTCCAATGAGTCAGTTCTTTACATCAGGTGGCCAAAGTATTGGAGTTTCAGCTTCAACATCAGTCCTTCCAGTGAACACCCAGGACTGATCTCCTTTAGGATGGACTGGTTGGATCTCCTTGCAGTCCAAGGGACTCAAGAGTCTTCTCCAACACCACAGTTCAAAAGCATCAATTCTTCAGCACTCAGCTTTCTTTATAGTCCAACTCTCAAATCCATACATGACTACTGGAAAAACCATAGCCTTGACTAGATGGACCTTTGTTGGCAAAGTAATGTCTCTGCTTTTTAATATGCTGTCTAGGTTGGTCATAACTTTCCTTCCAAGGAGTAAGCATCTTTTAATTTCATGGCTGCAGTCACCATCTGCAGTGATTTTGGAGCCCAGAAAAATAAAATCAGCCAGTTTCCACTTTTTCCCCATCTATTTGCCAAGAAGTCATGGGACTGGATGCCATGATCCTGGTTTTCCGAATGTTGAGCTTTAAGCCAACTTTTTCACTCTCCTCTTTCACTTTCATCAAGAGGCTCTTTAGTTCTTTTTCACTTTCTGCCATAAGGGTGGTGTCATCTGCATATCTGAGGTTATTGATATTTCTCCCGGCAATCTTGATTCCAGCTTGTGTTTCTTCCAGCCCAGCGTTTCTCATGATATACTCTGCATATAAGTTAAATAAGCAGGGTGGCAATATACAGCCTTGACGTACTCCTTTTCCTATTTGGAACCAGTGTGTTGTTCCATGCCCAGTTCTAACTGTTGCTTCTTGACCTGAATACAGATTTCTCAGGAGGCAGGTAAGGTGGTCTGGTAATCCCCTCTCTTTCAGAATTTTCCAAAGTTTATTGTGATCCACACAGTCAAGGGCTTTGGCATAATCAATAAAGCAGAAATAGATATTTTTCTGGAACTCTCTTGCTTTTTGATGATCCACCGGATGTTGGCAATTTGATCTCTGGTTCCTCTGCCTTTTCTAAAACCAGCCTGAACATCTGGAAGTTCACGGTTCATGTATTGCTGGACCCTGGCTTAAAGAATTTTAAGCATTACTTTACTAGCGCATGAGATGAGTGCAATTGTGTGGTAGTTTGAGCGTTCTTTGGCATTGCTTTTCTTTGGGGTTGGAATGAAAACTGACCTTTTCTAGTCCCATGGCCACTGCTGAGTTTTCCAAATGTGCTGGCATATTGAGTGCAGCACTTTCACAGCATCATCTTTCAGGATTTGAAATAACTCAACTGGAATTCCATCACCTCCACTAGCTTTGTTCATACTGATGCTTCCTATGGCCCACTTTACTTCACATTCCAGGATGTCTCGCTCTAGGTGAGTGATCACACCATCATGATTATCTGGATCGTGAAGATCTTTTCTGTACAGTTCTTCTGTGTATTCTTGCCACTTCTTAATATCTTCTGTTTCTGTTAGATCCCTACCATTTCTGTCCTTTATGGAGCCCATCTTTGCATAAAATGTTCCCTTGGTAGAATGTTCCTTCTAATTTTCTTGAAGAGATCTCTAGTCTTTCCCATTCTATTGTTTTCCTCTATTTCTTTGCATTGATCGCTGAGGAAGGCTTTCTTATCTCTCCTTGCTGTTCTTTGGAACTCTGCATTCAAATGGGAATATCTTTCCTTTTCTCCTTTGCTTTTTGCTTCCCTTCTTTTCAGAGCTATATGTAAGGCCTCCTCAGACATCCATTTTGCTTTTTTGCATTTATTTTTCTTGGGGATGGTCTTGATTACTGTCTCCTGCACAGTGTCACATACCTCCGTCCATAGTTCATCAGGCACTCTGTCTATCAGATCTAGTCCCTTAAATCTATTTCTCACTTCCACTGTATAGTCATAAGGGATTTGATTTAGGCCACACCTGAATGGTCTAGTGGTTTTCTCCACTTCAATTTCAGTCGGAATTTGGCAATAAGGTGTTCATGATATGAGCCACAGTCAGCTCCCGGTCTTGTTGTTGCTGACTGTATAGAGCCTCTCCATCTTTGGCTGCAAAGAATATAATCAATCTGTATTTGGATTATAGTTTAAATGTCTAAATTTTGCACATTTTATAATCCCAGAAATGCAATGCCCATGCTAGGGCTCTGAAAGTGAAGGACCCTGAACTTCAAGTTTCAAAAGCTTTCTGTAGATCTGTCTCTGTTGTTAGCCATTCTCACAAGCATACAAATAAGAGTCATAATGAAAACATTTGAAGTTTTGAGTTAGGAAGAAATTCTGTTTGTCCTAACTTTCTTACAGTTGATGACATTTTGGTTCATAGTAAACTCCATCCTGCTAGAATCTGGTTTCCCATAGAAACACCTGTGTTAATTTCTTAAAGTTTCTCTAGGAAAACATAATTTGAACAATTTATTCTACAGGCGAGTATCTGTATACTTGGATTATTGAATTTCTTTTCTCCTTTTCCCAAAAAAATGTGCATTCAATAAAGGATTGCCTAATACTATGCAAAAAAAAAACATGTTAGACTTTATTCTGTAGATACATGTTTATTTTCAAATGTGAAATTCTCTATCATGAAACATTCCCTTGTTTTATCAACAGTGCTAGTCTGAAATTTTACATTGTCCATTTTCTTAAGAAACATTGTAGAATGTTGCTGTCATCTACTACATTCAAATTTCTCTTGTTTTAAATGTATGTTAGTTTCATGAATATGTATACTCTTCAATGGTTTGAACCCCAAACTCTTAATTTATTATATTCCTTGGTGGATAATGACTAAGTCTTACTTAACTTCATTATGATTTCCAAGGAAATTCAGCCTCTGTGGAGTGAGTCTCAGGATAATTCAGGATTGTAGACTTAAGAAAATATTTGGCTTTCAGTGTTTGATAAAGGAATTCATTTTCTGGAGGCATGATTTGCTTCCCTAGATTGTTTGAGAAAGCATTACATTTCATTAACCAGACTACACTGTTTGGAAGGAAAGTTGTTCCCTTATTCTGCTTGAGTGTTGGATTGTGAGAAGCTCTTTTGCTTTTGCCAGAAGTGACCTAGTTGGTATTGTTCCCTGTCAATTAAGGTAGGAGTCAGGTGTCTCAGGTGGTGGTTCTGCTTTGATAACAACATAAGAAAAATTCTGGCTTGCTTATGAGACTAAATAGCAGGAAAGAGCCACATTATAAGGGGGGTGCTTTTACTTCATTATAACAAAATGTCCTAAAAGAAAATTTTGCCCATGGTATTAATTCAGTAAATTGGTTAGCTATTTACTCTATGAATAAGAAATTCTTTGAAAAATTATAGACAATAATTACGGCTACCTTTAGATATAATACTAGTCCATCTAGGCAGGTGGAAAAAAATTTTCAAGTTTCAAATGCAATCCCATGTGGCTATTTTAGTTACCTGTTCCAAGATCTCCTAAATATATTTCCTAAGAGAATAGGAAAAGTTCCATTGGTCATCAGAGTTCTGTTGTTCATCTAGTCTCTCAACCAAGCTCTGGCAATTATTAACCACTTTAGACAAATTATGTTAAGATCCTTGTTGGCCATTATGTTATCTGTCAGTTCTCTAGATTTAACATTTATGTTTTACACACACACATTAGAAGTAGAAGACTTTTTAAAAATCTCTTGGGGAACATCACTATATTGAACAGATACCAATGGCTTTCTGTTAATATAGATTTTTAAAAATTTGATTTATACTTTATTTCTACAAAATCTATCAGTAAGAATATTGGTGATGATCCAGTGTAAACGAACATTTAAAATTGAGTACTATAGATTACATAGGCTTATAGCAGATTTTGCAATTAGATAATTTCTAATTTATTCCCTTTCATGATGTCAATATGATCCTCGTTCATATAAGTAATTACTTGTAACTAATAGCAAATATTTCTATTGTATTTTATATTGCATCGTGGCTAGCAATATGTAAGCTGTACCAAAACAGATACCCTCTCTGTTGCTTTAGTTGTAGTTTTTGCACCTACAATAAGTGCTGGAAATACAAATATCTGGTTTGTTAATTTGTTGGAGATATTAATGTCAAAACAGCAACAGTACTGGTAACAACAGTCGCTATTTGATCATCTGTTTTCCAGGTAGAAGTATATGTGCTTTTCAGGAATTAACTCATCCAATACTACTAATAAAGAAGATAGGTATAGTAGTGCATCAATATATTAGTTAGATTTTCGAACGTTCAGAACCAGTCAGAGCTGAACTTAAACTCCATGCATTCTTACTCCAGAGGAAACACTTTTAACTGTTAATACTACATTACATTGCTCAAAATGAGCTAAACTTAAAATACTTTGAATAGAATAATTTAAGATTGTGAGATAAATTTTGATTAAAATAGACAGCTTCATCATCACACTGATCACATATCAAGGTCTCAGTAGCTACATGTAACCAGCAAACATTATCTTTGACAGTGAAGATATAGAACATAGCCATCATCACAGAAAACTCTCCTCAAATGTTGACCTCAAGCAGGTATTGGAAACCTTTCTCTGTAAAGAGCCAGATAGTCTTTAGTTGTTGCAGGCCAGACTTGTCTCTTGTAACTACACAATACCACCATTACATTGGCGAAGACAATATTTTAAATGAATCTGGTTGTGTTCCAATGCCATTTTATTTATGGAAAATGATATTTGAGTTTCATATATCTTTGCATTTATGAATTTTTTTAATCCAGTCATTAAAAGTATAAAAACTGTTCTTAATTCTCAGGTCAGGTAGTAACAGGCAATTGGCTAAAATTTACTGATACCTGTTTTAGATTTCTCTAATATTTTAATTCTTAAATGCTACAACTTTTATGAAATCCACAAATTTCAACAATGCTATGATCTCTCTTGTTATGGAATGTTAATAAGTACAATCTTTTAAGACTCAGTCTCCCAAGATTAACATAATTTGAATATTTCAGTATTTTTTAAAATTTATTTATTTTAATTGGAGGGTAATTACTTTACAATATTGTAGTGGTTTTTGCCATACATTGACATGAATCAGCCACAGGTGTACATGTGTTCCCCATCCTGAACCCCCTCTCACCTCCCTCCCCATCCCATCCCTCAGGGTCATCCCAGTGCACCAGCCCTGAGCACCCTGTCTCATGCATCGAACCTGGACTTGCGATCTGTTTCACATATGATAATATACATGTTTCAATAAATAAGACTCATCTCTCAAACAAGTTTTTGTTCCTTAAGGCTGAAATTCATGTCTAAGATTTGTTGTAATATTCTCAGAACTTGACATATTTGTAGACCATTAGTAAAAACCTAGCTTTAGTTTGTTGAATTAGTGAGTAAATAAGATTAAAAATTCGGAAATATTTTCCAAGCAGTTGCCTGTTGAACAGGTAATGTTTCACATACCATTGCACTTACATAAGCAGGGATTGTGCAGTATAATAATAAGCATTTAAGAATGATATAAAACATTTATAAAATGATATGGGATGGTGAAATCTGAAGAAAATAGGATCAAGATCATCTTTGGGATTATGCCAACTGACAGTAATAAGGTTCTCCAACTTCATCATTTCTGAGTCTAAAGAGTGGCTTACCGTTTACATGAAGGTAGTTTTCAAATCATTTAACAAAACTAATGAATATTTACCAGGTGTAGTATACCGCTGTAACATTCCTTCTACATCTTAGGCAGCAAATTGAAGATTTGACCTGTTTCTGATCATTTCCTGAAAATTCAGAGTATCATGAATATTTTATCAGTGATCCAAAAGAAAAATATGTGTAGAATTAGACAAATGGTTTTTCAAATGTGATGCTTAAGACCTATACCAGAACATAAAGTGGTGGTGGGTTGAGGTGGTGACTGGCCTCAAAAATTAACCCTAAGTAGATAAGAGATTCTAATATGCAACAGGAGTTGGGAATCACTGACTTGATACTACAATCACTGATTTGACAACTTATATAATTAAGGCTATTTCCTTCTTTATTTATTTATTTATTTTTGGACTTCCCTGATAGTTCAGTTGGTAAAGAATCCACCTGCAATGCAGGAGACCCTGGTTCAATTCCTGGGTTGGGAAGATCTGCTGGAAAAGGCATAGGCTACCCACTCCAGTATTCTTGGGCTCTCCTCAGTTTTTAAGATGGTAAAATTAGAGTCTGAGCTAACCACAGAATGCATTAATACCCAGGGCACAGCACAGCACTGAAAGAATAAAGGACCAAACACTCTACTGGTGCAGTGATCAATATCTTAATTTATAGCAGACACATCAGATGTTATAAAATAATTTATGGCATATATAAAATAAGATCATAGTAATATAAGAAAGGGAATTCCCAGGTGGTGCCATTGGTTAAAAAAAAAAAAATTGCCTGCCAATTCAGGAGAAAACCCTGGAGAAGAAAATGCAACCCATTGCAGTATTCTTGCTTGGAAAATCCCATGGACAGAGGAGCCTGGCAGGCCGCAGTCCCTGTGGTTGCAAAGAGTTAGACACTACTGAGCAGGCATGCAAGAGGGAAGGATATAAGGAAGCATAAGATCAAAAATAGTCAGACTATCATATGAACTAACAGATAAAGATACTCAGGATACAAAAATGATAAGATTAATGTGATTTTTAAATAAATAAATAAATAGATAAAATAAATATGAACAGTATTCTGGTTCTACTGAGAAGACTAAAGCATTATAAATGATTTATAGATGTATCAGAAAGTTGAAGTTAGTATTCTCAGGAAATAAATAAAAAGAGCAAAGGACTTACTGTTAGGATTAATTATTCTGAAAGTGATATGAAATCCTTGACAGGAAAATGTCAGTATTAGGATGAAATATGAATCATATTTCACTTAAAGTATGTAAAAATGTCTAATTTGAGTATGATTAAGAACATTTCACATCCCTTTCCCCTTAGAAGAAAAATAATTAATACTGAATTTTATATCAGGATATTTTTTTCATAGTTATATAACTAGTATTTTGACCAGCAATTTTACCAAGATCAATTAAGGACACTTATTCATAGTAAAAATAGTTATTTCATGACACAAGTATGTGGAATAATTTTGTATAATGTGATAGACATTATACATGTTAAGGTGACAGTAATTAGGAAAGTAATGTGAAAAGACTTGTAACAAGACACAATTTGTATTGCTCTCCTTTGAAAACTTACTTTTTGTGAGTATATTACATTGTATCTCATATGGACACTTATTATGACTTTATCTGTAATAAGATTTTATGGAATGACAGAAAAGTGAATTATGATGAAGTAATAAAGTCTCCAATAACCAAAGTTTGAATTTCCTGGTCTGCTGAGCTTTGAATTTGAAAGTTTTGCATGTGTGACCTATTTTTATAGGTGTAAAACTCTTAGAATGTTAAAACATAAAAGTTATATAAATATAAAGCTAATAATGTGACTAAAAGTCATCAAGGAATCAAATCTGTTGATAGTTTGAATCGTTTCCTTACAATATGTTCTTAACCAAACATTTTGGGAATGTGCCATTCAAGGATCAATTGTTTTCAAACCTCAATGTTTTCCACAGTGCACAAATGGTCCTCCTATCAGAGATTTTATGTATGTAGACATAGTTCACTATTTGCTTTTAAATATTTTTATGTCACTCATGTACCATTGTTCTCCAAAGTCAGAGGAAATAATATGGCACTGTCAAAAAGCAATGATTAAGGCTTTCTGATAAATAATCTGTCAGTCATTATTGTTTTCAACATAACAGGTAACAGTATAACTTAATAGATATAAATGAACAGATATTTCCATTGCTCAGATGTGATTGTGTATTGATATAAGTTAATAACAAATGTGCTGCAGTCAACCTGGAAAACAGAATCTGTGGAGTAGAGAAATGGAGATATGCCATTTTTAAAATGCTTGGTTGGTCGTACAATAGGCCAGCTTTAAGAGGAAGGATAACTTTCTTTCCTTACTTCCTGTTTAGATCTTGCATAGTTTTGTAGTTCCTGAGATTTTGGCCAATTTATGGTACACAGAGACTTAGGTAAGGCAAGAATACCTGCTGGTAAATGAAGCCTGCTGATGCAGTAATTTTTTATTAGAAGATAATGATAGCCTGCCCGGCAGATTACAGTCCATGGGGCCACAAAGAGTCAGACATGATTTAACAACTGAGCACATACACACATACACAATACTCTAAATATATCTTTAATCAGGTAAATATATGTAAGTGTATGAGTTGTGAATCATTTGGACTTGATTCATAAAAGTGTCAACACCTCTTTAATACTGCATATTAAAAGTGCTTGGTTTTATTACAATTTGAAGACTAGAGAAAACATCTTGATGGATCCCTAAATATTTGAACTTAGGTCTTAATATTTTTTCCAGGTATTATTTCTCTAGATTTTTACAAATTCTGTTTCTCAAATCAGCTTCTGTATTGCTTCTTTATATTTAGACTTATGTGTTTGAGGTCAGGGAACTTCTCAATAGTGATGGGATCCTGAGATTTTTCACTGTAGTCATACTCAAATTTGATGATATGGTTTCATATAAAAAACTTACAGCAAATGTTGCAAAATCCCATGGTATTGATTGCAACTTAATTGGATTGTGTCTACAACTTAGTGGATCATCTCATGCCA
Organism: Giraffa tippelskirchi; assembly: GCF_054371585.1. Lineage (NCBI taxonomy): Eukaryota > Metazoa > Chordata > Mammalia > Artiodactyla > Giraffidae > Giraffa > Giraffa tippelskirchi. The sequence goes on along the minus strand of NC_137276.1, from coordinate 186,087,355 downwards.
GGTGATCTGGTGCCCCTGTGATTCAGTATCACTTGGTAAATGTGCTCCTAGAGAGGTCTAAAATTTCTACAGAAGGTGCATTTTAATTATACTATTCAATTTTATGACTAAGGTATAAATTACCACTTGGCCCCTAATTTATCTTTCTAACCTGATTTAATACTGTGTATAGCTCTAAATTCTCTGTCTATCACTCTAAATTCTCTATGCCCAACAAATTGTTCTCCCTGCTGTTCCCCTTTCATTCTGTGAACCATTCTGTTTTGTCTCATCAGGCTTTTTTCAGTTTGGAATTGATTCTTTTCACCACCTTTTTTATTATATGTTTTATTTTACTTATATGTTTCCAACTTATTTTCAGGGCCAAGTGTTTTTTAACTTCCATGAAGCCTTTCCTTGCTATCCCTGGAAATCCTCCATTTATTTTTTCACCCTTTGTCTGGAACTTGATCTGTGCGGTGGTTCATGGTCGTATTTTTTTCAAATATCCATGCCCTGTTATTTTTGAATGACTCTAAAGGAATACTATAAACAACTGTATGTCTATAAATTTGATAATCTAGGCAAAACAGACCTATTCTTTGAAAGATGCAAATAACCCAAGCTCACACAAAGATAAATAATCTGATAGTAAATATATTCTATGTCAAAGAAATTGAGTCAATAATTAATAACCTTTCAGAAAGGAAAGAAACATGGTTTCATTGGTGAATAGTGCCAAGTATTTAAGGCAGAAATTATACCAGTTCTCTGAAACTTCACTACATTAACTAAGTAGTCAAAGTCCACATCAGCACTGATAAGTATGTTGGGAGTACATATTACTGATGTGATGTAACAGACATGATACTTTATTTCTGTGGTTTTACAAAATCAATAATCCCAGTCTAATCATGATTTAAAAAATCAGATTACAATGGAGGGAAGTTAGCCAATACTCCTCAAAACTGTGAACTTCTCAAAAATAATAGAAGTCTGAGAATGTTTTAGCCAGGAGGATCTTTAAGAGAAATAAAAGCTAAATGGAATGTATTTGTGGTATCCTGTATACAATACTAGAACAGAAAATGGACATTAGGTAAAACCTAAGGAAATCTGAATAAAGTATGGATTTAGTTAACAACGATCCTGTGATTAATAATATACCATATTAATGTAAGATGTTAATATTTTGGGAAAAACATATGGGGGATAACCTTCTGAACTGTACTTTGCAAATTTTTCTGTAAACTTAAAACTGTTCTAAAAATATTTTACTTAAAAAAAAGTTCTGTCTCTTTATTAGATGAGTGTCATTGGCCAATTACTTAATTTCTCTGTATTTCAGAACAAAGCAATGTATGTAACCTCTGTACCCAGTTTTCTGATCTACAGAATAGGAATAATATTATTCCCTATCTTAGATATCATAAAATAGAAATAAATTGATGCTGGTAGAGAATTTAGAAGGGTGTCTTACATATAGTAAGTTCTCAGTAAATTAGTTGTATCCATGATAATGATGATTTTATTATTATCAAGAAACCTGACCCAAAACTATCTTTTTCCAAAGAAACCTCCTGTGGTGTCATAAGATAGAATGATGGCATGTGATCTGTCCTTGGTCTTCCTCTAGTCTAGAATTGTCAGAAATGGAAGCTGCTGTTTACTGCCTCCCTTTTTCCCCAAGACTGTTATAGCAGAGTGCAGACCTAATTTCAATAGGCTTATTCACCGCAAAGAATACTATATCAGATGGGGAGGATGAACCTACTTTATCTTTTGTTAGCAATCTCCTCTCCACATTATATCTTTAAGCCTGATTTGAATGTTCCTTTCTTCTTACTCTAGCAGAAATGACTTTTAGAAACACTGATAGCTTTGCAGACTATAGGTCTAACAGATAATTAACATGTTTTTATGTTTATTATCAAATAATATGTTTGTTTATATTGCATTTTAATTAATGTAACATGTTTACGTTACTGTCATGTTATTTTCTATCTCTCTGCCTCTCCTACTAGAATGTGAGATCCACAGAGTTGGGGAACCTTTATTTAATTTTGTCACTTAAGTGTTCCAAGTGTCTCTACAAACAGTTCATGCCATTTTATAGATACCTACTAGGTATTTGTGGTACATTGAATAAATATATAATCATATTCTATTATGTGGCTTATCTTTCTAATTTGTTTTGTTGTATTTTGTGATATTGAAGATTTTAAATATTTTTTCTTTACAAGGTTAAATTTTATGGTTAGGCTTTTGCTGTCACAAAACATCTTTCCATAATCATTATCAAGGGTCTTATTTTCTTTTCTAAAATTACTTAGTTTTTATTCTTTATGTGGAAATTTTTAAAAATGGGACAGTTTATTATTTTTTGATATGGTAAGTCAGTTGTTTCAGGAGTATTGAATGTACCCTTTTCCTACTGATTTTTGTGCTACAAAATCTTGTACCATATTTCTATATAAGCATTAGTCTTATTCTGTTCATTTCATTATGTCTATCATTTGGACTTCCCTGGTGGCTCAGATGGTAAAGTGTCTGCCTACAGTGCAGGAGACCTGGGTTCAGTCCCTGTGTTGGGAAGATCCCCTGGAGAAGAAAATGACAACCCACTCCAGTACTCTTGCCTGGAAAATCCCATGGACAGAGGAGCCTTGTAGACTACAGTCCATGGGGTTGCAAAGAGTCTGACCCGACTAAGCGACTTCACTTCACTTCACTTCACCATTTGGCTAATGCCACATTGTCTTAGTAACAAAAATTGTGTTTTCTTTTTCTGTTTTCCAAAGCTATGTTCAGCCAATATTCTTGAATATTTACTCTTGGATGATAATTTGAGAAATACCTTGCCATTGTCTATGAAAAGCTCCTTTAGAATTTCATCAGGAAAAAACTATTTTCCCAGTATTCAATCTTTTTACCTTCCTATTTTTAAACTTTTTCACTGAGATATAATTGACATATGTCGATTTCAGGTGTACGCATAGTGACTTATACTTATAAATATTGTGAAATGATTGCCACAGTAAGTTTAGTTCACATCCATAACCACACAGAGTTAGTTTTTCCCTTGTGATGAAAGCTTTCAAGATCTACTTTCTTAGCAACTTTCAAATATACAGTACAGTATTATTAACTATAGTCTCCATGCTGTACACTGCATGCTGTGACATTTATTTTATAACTGCAAGTTATACCTCTTACCTCTCTCCAATCATTTTGCCTTCCCTCACCCCCTGCCTCTTGGCAATTATCAATCTGTTCTCTGTATGTATAAGTTCAGTTTTTGTATTTGGTTTTTAGATTCCACTTTGAGATCTTAGGTATTTACTTTCTTTGTCTGATTTACTTCACTTAGCATAATGCCCTCAAGGGTCATCCATGTTGTTTCAAATGGCAAGATATCCTTTTTTATAGCTGAATCAACATTCTGTTGCATATATATATATATATATATATATACACCAAATTTTCTTTATCCATTTATACACTGGTGAACATCTAGACTGTTCATGTCTTGGCTATTTTAAGTAATGCTGTGTGAACATGAGAGGTGGTGGTGCTGGGTCATGTCCGACTGCAACGCCATGGGATTTTCCAGGCAAGAATACTAGGGGTGCATATATCATTTAAAATTAGTGTTCTCATTTTCTTAAGATAAATACCCAGAAGAAGAATTACTAGATAATTTGGTAGTTTAATTTTTTGAGCAATCTCTATAGTGACTTTGCCCTATTTACAATCCCACCAGTAATGCACAAGATTCCCCTTTTTTACAACCTTATCAACACTTGTTATTTATTCCTTTTTTGTTGATAGTCATTCTAACAGGTGTGAGGTGATTGTGGTTTATATTTGCATTTCCCTGATGATTAGTGATGTTGAAAGTCTTTTATGTACCCGTTGGCTATCTGTATATCTTCTTTGGAAAGAATGTCTATTCAATTCTGTCCACTCATTGTTTGTTTTCTTGCTGTTAAGTTCTTTATATATTTTGGATACTAGTCTCTTAACAGATATGGCTTGCAGGTATTTTCTCTTGTTTGGTAGTTTACTTTTTGTTGATGGCTTCCTTTGCTTTGCAGAATCTTTTTAGTTTGATATAGTTCCACTTGTTTTTGCTTTTGGTGTCAAACCCAAAATCATTGCAAGATTGACACCAGGGAGTTTATTGGTTATGATTCCTTCTATGAGTTTTATTATTTAGCATCTTACATTCAAATCTTGTATCTGTTTTGAGCCAATTTTTATGTGTGATGTAAGGTAATGGTCCAGTTTTACTATGCAGTTTTTCCAATGCCACTTATTGAAGAGTACATCTTTTCCTCATTGTACATTCTTGACTCCTTTGTCATAAATTAATTGATCCTATATGCATTTTTTTTCTGGATTCTTTATTCTGTTCCATTGATATATGTGTCTGTTATGTCAATACCATACATCTCAATTACTAAAGATTTATAATATAGTTTGCGACTGTCTCCATATTTTCTCTCTACCATAGGTTTTCTTTTGAGGTTGCCAAATATTCATTTAATTTTACCCAAGCTTTTCTTGATTACATGTTGATTAAATTATTCCTAACTACTTATAGTGTGTGTTGCCCTAGCTAAGAGGATTTTCCTGAAATCCTGCTGCTGCTGCTGCTAAGTTACTTCAGTCATGTCCGACTCTGTGTGACCCCATGGACTGCAGCCCACCAGGCTCCTCTATCCATGGGATTTTCCAGGAAAGAGTACTGGAGTGGGTTGCCATTGCTTTCTCCATTCCTTAAATCCTACTACATCTTAAAAAGACTTTATTTTTTAGAACAGTTTTAGGTTTACAACAAAACTGAGAGAAAGGTACAGAGATTTTTCTGACTTTCTGCCCCCATACATAAATGATCTCCCCCATTACAGACATAGATCACCAGCATTGTTCCTTTTTTCTTTTAACCAAAAATGAATTTACATTGACATATCATAATCACCCGAAGTTCATACGTTACCTTAGATTTCACTCTTGTTATGGTACTACTTAATGGGTTGGACAAATAAGAAGTGGACTGTATCTATCACTGTAGTATCATAGAGTATTTTCACCTAAAATTCCTCTGTGTTCTGCCTATTCATCTTATACCTCCACCCTGGTACCACTGGTCTTTCTTCTTATCTTTAGTATTTCAGTCTCCAGAATGTTTTATAGTTGGAATTATAGAGAGTGTAGTCTCTTTAGTTTGGCTTCTTTCACTTAATGATATGCATTTAATGTTCCTCCATGTATTTTCATGGCTTGAGAGCTCATTTATTTTCAGGACTGAGTAATAGTCCTTTATCTGGATTTACCACAGTCTTTTTATCCATTCACCTTCAGAAGTGTATCTTGGTTGGTTCCACATTTTAATGCTTCTAATTGATATATTCTGGTCTGTCATGGTTTCCCAAATCATTCTGGGTATAGCAACTTTCTTCTTCAGAGTCACTTAATACCTTCATGATTGTAGGATAAGATTATATGGGTCTCTGTTTTCTCTTGGGTCTATATTGGCAATTTATTGAAGATTTCTGATTTAAAAATTACTTGTTTTGGCTCCAAACATAAAGTAATAAAATGTAAAATGTACACAGAAAAAGCCAAGTCTCTGCTCAGACATACTGATCTTCAGATATTGTAGCCAAACCAGAAATATATTGATGAGTTTCAAAGCCAAAAAAAGTGGATTTGTATTCACAAGTCTATCTATTCAGTTCCCAAGTTTAATATAATAATTAAGATATTAATTATACTTTATTGACTTTTATCTGATAATTGAGTACTGAGTTTTAATTGTGGTAGTTTGATTTCATGTTAAGATTGATACCAGGTCCAGACATTTTATTTGCTTTTATTAAACAAAAGCTTGAGATGAACAATATTTCCAAGGTGAATCAACATTCGTGACAACAGAGATGCTATAAACTGTCAATTTTTTTTAGAAAAGGAATAGCTAAATAATGGAGATGGACAAAAGGCTTTTTCTTAGTTCCTGTTGGAAATGAGATTTTCATGTGGCATTTGAGATTGGGATATCATGCATAGTTGATAATGATTTGGAAAGAGTCTATTTCTGTTATTGCTTGATTCAAGACATGGCACAATGCCCAAATACTGCTCCATCATTTTCTGTGTTCCTCCCTGATGAAAGTTGCTCTCAGTGGATAAATCGTTAGTCAGGTCTGAGAATAGTTGCAGCTGCTATGCATATTTAATACTGCCAAGGAATGAAATTACCAAATTGGACAGAAACCTGGTTTTTGTACCTTTCTGTACAGAGACAATAAATCATTTTCCTGGTTATTCTGTTTCAAATTGTCTACTCAAGACCTGTGAACAACATAAAGGGAAAGAATAGTGGACATAGATAATGTTTACTCTGATGGTGGGAGCCAGAGTTTTGTAATCCTGTCACTCTTTGGAGAGTCTTCTTGCAGAAGATAATATTTTTCTATTAAACAGAGAATACATAGCAGTCTTTTTTAAATAGATGAATCAGATCAGTGAATATTTAAAATTTTCCTTTCATTCTACCTTCTTACTATCATCACTTTTCATTATTTTGTAATTTCTCCCATTTTTGAGGGGAGGTTTATCTAGTTACTGAGGTAGTGGGAATTTTCTGTATTTGCATATTTTAAGTTTTAACATTTTAATATATTTTGGAACTCTAACTTTCATGAAAAGATCGGTATTTGTCATTGTCCAGAATTATTCCTAAAAGGCAAGTGCCTGCTTTTAAACATTTTTTTGACTTGTTTACTATCCATTAATTGGCTTTTTACTTCTCTGACATTAGCATCGTTAATGCTTTCCCCTCTAGAATAATAATTCTTCTTTCCTTTTGTCTTAATGTCACTAAAATAAACTTTAGACATTATCATTTAAAATTCTAAAAACAATTACTTTTCTATCAAAAATAAAATATTAGGTGAAAATAATGCTTAGACGTCACTATTTTCTTACTTGCTGCTGCTAAGTCGCTTCAGTCGTGTCCGACTCTGTGTGACCCCATAGATGGCAGCCCACCAGGCTCCCCTGTCCCTGGGATTCTCCAGGCAAGAACACTGGAGTGGGTTGCCATTTCCTCCTCCTATGCATGAAAGTGAAAAGTAAAAGTGAAGTCGCTCGGTCGTGTCTGACTTGTAGCGACCCCATGGACTGCAGCCCACCAGGCTCCTCCATCAATGGGCTTTTTTCCAGGCAAGTGTAATGGAGTGGGTTGCCATTGCCTTCTCCATAGTGAGTAGTATATGAAGGTATAAAAGCAATGATTTGAAAATGTTGCTCCTCAAAATAAGTATTACATTGTTACTTGGTATTAATTCCAGTTCTTCCCTTATTTGTGTGTCCTCCCTGAATCATTTCTGGCTTCCTCTATTTTTTCAGCCCTTTACTTGTAAAGAATGAGTTATTTGGTTGGCTTTGGGACATGTTAATTAGCTGCACTCAATTCTAGACTTTTGCCTGATTTGTCAGTCTTCACTGTTTTCCTGTAAATGGCAACTAAGCAATCATCAGAAAGGAGTAATTTTTAAAATCTTTTTATTTTGTATTGGAGTTCAACTGATTAGGAGAAGGCAATGGCACCCCACTCCAGTACTCTTGCCTGGAAAATCCCATGGACGGAGGAGCCTGGTAGGCTGCAGGCCACGGGGTCGCTAAGGGTTGGACACGACCGAGCGACTTCACTTTCAGTTTTCACTTTCATGCATTGGAGAAGGAAATGGCAACCCACTCCAGTGTTCTTGCCTGGAGAATCCCAGGGACGGGGGAGCCTGGTGGGCTGCCGTCTATGGGGTCGCACAGAGTCGGACACGACTGAAGCGACTTAGCAGCACAACTGATTAACAGTGTTGTGACAGTTTCAGGTGGATGGCAAATGACAAAATGTGATTATTTAGGTGAATTTTATTGATATTTAGCATCCTTATTAAGGAACTCAGCTGTTTATTATCACTTATGTAACTTGTGATGGTGGTTCATTCCTATAAGTGTTCTCAGAGGATTCATTTTCCAAAATTCATTGGCAAAAATTGTAAGTTCGTTACATAACTGAAATTACTTTTAAAATGCATAGTTCTAAAAGAAATTACTTTGTCTTAGTCTTTATGATTTGATGACTTGGTGAAACACACTTTGTTTGCTCTTAGAACAAACCCAAGAATCCTCTTCTAGCATTTCCTTAACAGCAAGCGTGAAAGGGATAAGTGAAATGAAGATGGAGGGAAAAATGATGACAGTGAAGAAATATTTTTACTTTGTATGAAATTATGTGATAACGGCATTTGAAAAAGACTGTCCATTTCAAATACTTTTGAGAAATTGATATCGATGGCACAGAGGCTTGGAAATTGTGACTGGACATCTAACTTTTCTTTGTAGATGAGTGATTTATTTAGGCTTTTAGCATATTAAAATACTTGCTATATCCACGTGGGATAATGTGCTTTGTCATTGCAAAACTCAGCTTGACAGAACTCTATATGTTTTATGGGGTAAATAGTAGATGATATGGTTTAAAAGGAGCACAGAGGAACAAGATTTAAGGTCCATGTCTTGGTTATTGCTCTATGTCTGTTCCTTTAATTGTATCCTATGTAGTAATATATTGACATATGACATGTAAAGAGAGTTAACTCTGTGCCAAGCACTATGCTAAACCTTTACATGCATTATCTTATGTAGTCTTAGCAAATTGCAGATGAGCAAAGAGAAAGAGGTTCAGAGAGAAGTGACTTACCAGATTCATGGAGATTGTTAGTGCATAGGAGAGCTGGGATTTGAACTCAGGCAGTCTATTCCAGAGCCCTCGTTGCCTCTTTGCACACAAGTGGGTGGGCTTGGAACTGAAAATGTTGATCAGCTCTGTTGCTGATCAAGTTTCCATTGTACTTTGAAAGAGCACCACCAGCCTCTGTCAGAGCATGCTCTTGAGGATACTACTACGTTAATAACATAAGGGACAGATACATGTTTTCCTTTGTTAGACTAATGTTTAGGAAAATAAAAGTTATATCTAGGTAAGTTTCTCAGGAAAAGTAGCCAAACCAATAATGTCATATCTATTGCCTTTTTATATTTTAACTTCGTGAATGGCTTCGCTGGTGTCTCAGTTGGTAAAGAATCTGCCTGCAACGCAGGAGACCATAGCTCAATTCCTGGGTCAGGAAGACCCCCTGGAGAAGGAAATGGCAACCCACTCCAGTACTCTTGCCTGGAAAATCCCATGGACAGAGGAGCCTGGCGGGCTACAGTCTTTGGGAGTGTAGAGTCAAACATAACTTAGCAAGTAAACCATCACCATCAACTGAAGCAAACCCTCCTAAATACAGTCATCATTCTTTCCTTCATAATAGTAATCTTATATTAAACACACACGTATACGCTTGTATTCACGGGAATAAATTTTCAAAACTGGAAATACTTGTATTCTCAGTATAATGAGAAAAAAATGTAAGTTTTTTTTTTTTTTTTAAGAGACAAACGATAGGAAAGTAGCTTTAGTTGAAAACTTTTTCAGGCAGAAATGCTTACCTTTTTGGATTGTGTATATATATATATTTTTTTTTTTAGAAAAATGTATATACTGTTGAAACTCCCTATTACAGCTGAATAAAGTCATGTGCCTGTTTATCATTAGACTTAGTACAGCTACGGTTTAACATTCATTTCCAATAATGTAATTAATGACTTATCTATGTTAACATACTAATCTAGACTCTTCATGAGCAAAAGACTGTGCATCCCTAATGCCTTTCACAGATTCTGGTTTAGGGTAAGCATCGGGTAAGCGCTCAATTAATGTATGTCAAATTAGTAAAACATACCCATATCATATATTAAAGAGTATTTATATATTCCTTTTAGTTAGGAGATTCCATCTTGTGTAAAAACATATGATAAGCTAGGAAGAATTGTATAACAAATAATAATTATTATGTATTTGATTGCAACTAATTATAACTTACAGTATATTTTAGTGCATATAATTTAGGGATTGTTTTTATTTCCTTTTTTAAACACTTGTAAGGCTCTGTTTTGCTCATACTAGTCTTTCCTAAGGGATCTAGATATAGGTACAAATAGGATAAAGACCACATATACACACAAACATATAATTTATGTTTAATACCTCAGAGCAAAGGAAAAAATGATTTACAATACTACTCAGTTTTCTTAACTATGGCAAAATGACTCAAAATATTCAAACAATTTGATTCCCCACATAAATAATCTTAATGGTCCAAAATATGTAGCATTCCTCTCTCAACCCTCATTGTCCGGTTCACCTATTTTTCATTTTATCAAACTACCTATTACAACACCACGTATGAGGAATAGGTCAGATACTAGAGAAGTGCTTGTATTCTGGATCAGGTATTTTTTTTTTCTGTTTTGAGTTGAGTAATTCGACAGTATGAATGTTGTTACAATGCGATAAGTCACTTAAAATATGGCCCAGTTACTGCCTTGGGTATATTCATGATGTGTACAAGTGGCTCTTTGTTTTATATTCACAATTGATGCTATCTATTTTGTTACTACAAGATGAATCATTGTTATAATACTTAAGAATTCATTCAGGCATGTTCAGTCGATTGGAAATCTGTCTTGAGTAGCACAGAGCTTTGATTTTTTCATTTCTAATTTTTAAAACATGTTTTTGATGAAGTGTTCCAGATCAGCAAACAACATTAAAGACTGATGGCCTCTTAAATGCCCTGAAACACAACCTGTGGAGGATGATTGCTCCATGAAATCCCAACTCTGTTTTGGAAAATAAGCTTTCAGAAGCCATGGAAAGAAACATTGTTTTAAAAACTACTTAGACCCTTTGAGACTTTGAGGTTTTTGGAGGATATGTACCTTTCCCTCTCCCTTCTTCCATTCTTCCTTTTATGTATTTTTTTTCAACAGATCGATTGGGCACTTAACATATTTTAGGCCCTATGCCACATTCTGGAAATGCAAGTCTGAATAAGACACAGTTCCTATCCTTTAGGGTCTTATAATCTAGTTAGTAAGATGAATAACTAAGAAGAAAATCCCAGGTAGGGCGTCACATGCTCACTGGTAGATTTTACCTGTTTTTTAAAAAAGTAAACACTTACTTGAAAGGCTTTACCAAAGGTATGTCACATATTAAAATTGTTGAAGGTCCCAGCAAACATATCCTCAAAAGAAAGGTAACCTCTAACTATAATTGAAAGCTAGGTTTTAAAAAACTTTTTTAAGTCGTAATTTTAATGAATAAAATTTCAATATATTTTTACATTTTTGTTGTAGTATAGTTGATTTACAGTGTTGTGTTTCTGTTGTACAGCAAAGTGAATCAGTTACACATATGTCCACTCTTTTTTTACACCCTTTTCCCATTTATGTCATTAAAGAGTATTGAGTAGAGGTCCCTGTGCTATACAGTCAGTCTTTATTATCCATTTTATATATATCATTGTGTATATGTCAATCACAGTTTCCCAATTTATCCTTCCCTATCTTTCCCCTTTGGTAACCCCTTTCTTTTCTGCATCTGTGACTCTCTGATTTGTAAAAAAGTTCATTTGTATCATTTTTTTAGATTCCACTTACAAGAATGTTATATTTGTCTTTCTCTGACTTACTTCATTTAGTATGGTAATCTCATCTAAGATCAACATAGATCCATGTGTGTTGCTGAAAATGCATTATTTCATTCTTTTTTAAGGCTGAGTAATGTTCTATTATATACATATGTGTGTGTATATCTTCTTCATCACACCACATCTTCTTCATCCATTAGTCTTTTGATGGACATTCAATTTGCTTCCATATCTTGACTGTTGTAAATAGAGCTGCTATGAAAATTGGGGTGCATGCATCTTTTTGAATTCGAGTTTTCTCTGGATATATGCCCAGGAATGGGATTGCTATATTGTATGATAGTTTTAAGAAACCTTCATACTATTCTTTGTAATAGGTCCTACACTGTTGGGGCAAAAGCTAGATGTTTTTTTTTTTTTTTCCATTTTATTTATTTATTTATTTATTTATTTATTTATTTATTTTATAAATTTATTTATTTTAGTTGGGGGCTAATTACTTTACAATATTGTAATAGTTTTTGCCATACATTGACATGAATCAGCCATGGGTTGATTCATTTCAATGTATGGCAAACTGGAGCCCATTATACAGAGTGAAGTAAGCCAGAAAGAAAAACAACAATACAGTATACTAATGCATATATATGGAATTTGAAAGATGGTAACGATAACCCTATATGCGAGACAGAATAAGAGACACAGATGCATGGAACAATTATATGGACTCTGAGGGAGAAGGTGAGGGTGGGACGTTCTGGGAGAATGGCATTGAGACATGTGTATTGTCATATGTGAAACAGAGCACCATTCCATGTTCGATGCATGTGACAAGGGCTCAGGGCCGGGGCAATGGGATGATCCAGAAGGATGGGATGGGGAGGGAGGTGGGTGGGGGATCCGGGAAGGGGAACACATGTAGATGTTTTAATAACATGTCTAATGAGGAGAACTTTTTTAAAAAATTGCTAAATCTTGAAGATCTCTCTTCTCTGAATTAACACTATAGGAATGAGACTAGGTTGTAATATATAGAAACAACTGACATAGCAGAATATTGAATCTGAAGGAAGTTGAGCCCTGACCATGCCACCCTAGTACCCTTCTACTCTGTAGTCTTCCATGTGGAGATTAAAATGGTTCTTGGATACATATTTAGTTTGATATTGTCCCCTTTGTGTCCTTGTGTATACACCATTTATGAATTTTTACCTCTTCAACTTATGGTAAGAAGTGTACCATAACTAATGGTTATGGTTCAGTTCAGTTCAGTTCAGTCGCTCAGTCGTGTCCAACTCTCTGCGACCCCATGAATTGCAGCACGCCAGGCCTCTCTGTCCATCACCAACTCCCGGAGTCTACCCATACCCATGTTCATCGAGTCGGTGATGCCATCCAACCATCTCATCCTCTGTCGTCCCCTTCTCCTCCCGCCCCCAATCCTACCCAGCATTAGGGTCTTTTCCAATGAGTCAACCCTTCGCATGAGGTGGTTATGGTAATCATTCTCAAATGCTGGATACAAGCTGATTTTTCCTGTGAAGCTTTTCTTTAGGAGACTCTCAAATATTTCCACAAACAGTCCTCAATTTTGCATATTTATTTACTACTTGGCCTTTCATTTAAAATGTCTAAAAAGAAATTATAATCAGTCTACTTATATCCCAAGATTTGTGAGGTGGGATATAGAATTCAAGAATTTCTTTTCATGTTGTATTAATCTGTTATTATGAAATGGGCTTTTAAAATTATTTTCCTGAATTATATAAGTATGTAAAATGTGTAGTAATCCTCACAATAAAACTGATATTTAACCACTAATAGTTTTTTAACATAGGTATTGGTATTCATATATATTTTTTTTACATACTGGATATCATACTATATATACACAGTATTAATTTATTTTTTAAAATTAGCATGAGTTTTTTTTTTTCCTATCTTAAAGACTCCTGTTTAATGTCTGCATTATATTGTAGACATGGTTCATTTCACAGTTCTTGGATTTTTAAAGTTGAATCCATATTCAAAATAGTTAATATTTTATTTCATTGTTTCAAATTTTCTATACACTCTCCTCTCCCCTTTGTCATCTGATCTTTTGCCAGAATTTTGGAAACACCCTAATCTTACCAAATGTCAGTCCTTCCACCTGTGCTCCAGGTGCCATCCTATCTCATCTTCTAAGGTTATTAATCCTGAAATTTCTTCTGCACCGTCAATTACTTCCCATTTATTATACTCATTGACATAGTACATTTATTAAGTTCTTCTGTCTATTAAAAAAAAAAACAAACTTGCTTCTTTTGAAATATACCCACATTTCTTTCCTCCCTTTTATAGCACGGCTTCTTCAATGAATTGTCATGTAGTTTTGTTAACTTTCTCATCTGAATTTTCTCTTCATCAAATTTGGCCAGTCTTCTGCTCTTCACTACCCCACTGAACCTGCTCCTACTAGACCACCAGTGATCATGATGTTACCAAATAAGTGGCTCCTGCTCAGCTCTCAAATTACCTCATGACTAGGCTCATTCTCTCTAGTTTGATCAGTCCTCATTTTCTGAAAATACATACTATTCTCCGTTTCTTGAGGCCAATGGATTTTCTCTTGACTGCTCTCTCTCCCCACCCTGCCCCTGCCCATCGCCATTGCTGGCTGCTTTTCTAGATCTGTTTTTAGGACTCAAATTTGTTACCATTTCCATCTCATTTATAACCTCTTCTAGAAAATCTTATCCACTTCCATGCCTTAAAATATGTAAGTGCTAATTAACACTTCAGGCTTGATCTCTCATCTGAACTCCTCACTCATAGCCAGCTGCTACTTTACATCTCCACTTAAATATCTTGTAAATATCTGAAAATTTACATGGTTCAAGGGAACTTTCAGTCCACAAACACCTCTGGTTGTGTACTCCTCAGTAATATTGTCACCAGCGACTGGTTGCTTAAACAAAATAACAACAACAACAACAAAAATAATGGGCACCAATTGACTCCTCTCTTACCTTAATCTCCAAGACCAGTCTGCCAGGAAACCTGCCACTTGGAGCTCAAGACTGTTCCAAAATATGTAATTCTCTTCTATGACTATCTTAGTCTCTCCCTATGACTCTACTCATTGGTTATCTAGTTTGCTTCCTTGGCTTCTTATAATTCATTTATAAGGATTATCCTTATAAAACACAGATGACACATTTTTCATTCATCAGCTAAGCCGCCTTCATTGTTCCCTGTTGTATTTATTCAGAAGATCCAAAGTCAGTACTCTGAGAATTTGGATCCCAAATTAATTAGATCCTGATTCCCCTATGACTTTTTCTCAGATAATTTTTCTTGCATTTACTTTTTCTAGCCATACTGTCACTTTTCTTCTTCTTGCTGTTACTTTAACATGCTAACTTTTATAACCTTTATGTCTTTCCTATGTGTGGCCTGTGTCTCGTTTTCCTATTGCTGGCTCCTACTTTTAATTATTTCTCAACCTAAATGTTACTTGTCCACTAAGTCTCTCCTTTAATGCCTGATAAAAAGCAGTTCCTCAGTGTCTCTTGTATTATCTGGTTTTATTTTCATCATGAAATCAACTGCCTTATTTATTCATTTATTATAATGAAACATTTTTGTGTTTTATGAGAACGCAGATTCCGTGAAAGCAAGGATCTTGCTTTCTCTACCTTAAATAAAATGATGAGTTCTAGCCAATTGTCTTTTAGGAAGTTTGTACCTATATTAGGGTTTTCAGAGTTAACAAAAAAATAAATACAAGACTACCTGTTAAATTTGAATTTTAGGTATAGTATTTTAATTTGAATAGTATTTTAATATAAGTATATGTTTTATGCTGTGTTTAGGACACACTTATACTAAAAAATTACTCATGTTTTTTCTGAAATTTGAATTTGGGCATCTTTTATATGACCTAGCAATGCTAGCCTTTCTGCACTCCCAATAAAAGTGGGTAAAAATATTGTGGCCCCCTTTTTACCATCTAGAAAATGCGCATACACATATCCAACACCACTCCCAAACCAGACACTGGACCACTAAAATTAACAGAAAAATGTAAGTCAGTACTTAGATTATAATCTGTTTCACAAGATATAACTTTTATTCCATTGAGATCCAGCTTGCAGCCCTAGTGATTCTGTATAAGTCACAGGTGCTCAGTACAAGTCTTTCTTATATCCAGGTATGCATATTGGTTAGATCATAAACTTGTGTTGATTGGAATGGACCTGAGGAAATATCATTCTCCCTAGATAAGCAAGTGGAGAAGGAATTGGCAACCCATTTCAGTATCATTGCCTGGAAAATCCCATGGACGGAGAAGCCTGGCAGGCCACAGTCCATGGGTTCACAAAGAATTGGACACGACTGAGTGACTAACACAGAGATAAGAAACCACTTAGAGGGACTTTAATTCTGACTGGGATTTGTAATATGGGATGGAAAAATGACTCAGGGGCCTAGCATTTGTGGAATCCAGAGAACATTGTAAGAACTAGTCAGTGGTGTGTTAGGTCACTGAGTATGCTCAAAAAAACCCCCCAAAACCCACAATCTTTGGGATGGTAGTTGGTGATGCAGAACTTCCTAGGTATTCATGGAATACTTTGCAAGTATTTTTGGTCTCTCTTTAAAGAAATTTAATCCTATAAAGAGATACGGAAAAAAATTTTTTTGAAGAACAACTAGCAAAGAAATAATAATGCTTAACATCAACTAAAACTTTCCTTTTGCTGTTGTGTTTTTGTGTTATTGTAAACTCATATAAGAAAGATGCTGACTAAAGTGTGAGAATGATATCAAAATGTATTTTGTCATGTTTTTCTCCATTAATCCCCAATAAGGCTCTAATGTGTTAGGAACTTGAAAAGGAACATAAAAACCTGGGAATGACATTAAATGAAATGACAACATGGAAAAGTCTGAAATAGAAAAGGATTCTCAACAGGGGGTCTTTGCATTTTAAAAAACTTAAAATTAAAATTGCTGCAAGTAATTTTCATAAGTAGATGAAATTTTTGGTTTATACTAGATTAGAGGCTGAATTAGGTGCTGAGAATATCCTGTCTATTGTCCTCAACCAGAAAGGCTTCACTATTTCATTTAGCATTTCCATAAAATGGTAAGAACTCAGAAAATATTACATTATTTGTTGGCACTGTCTTTCTATCCTCTATATCTAAAGCTAGCAGGGTCTGTCATTATCATGTCATTATCATGAGAAAGGAAGGAAAGTACAAAGAAGCTACACTGAGCACCTGGCCTCTCCAGTTTGTAACCATTTACCCTTACATTCAGAATTAGAGAATAGGTAATTATATTTCAGTTCTCTGTTTATTAGATAATAGTAGCAATTGTTAATATACTTTGAACAGTATATTTAAGTGTGTATGTTTTTATATTTAAACTAGTATCTGAAAAGATAAGCTTTCTTTTCCATTTACCTCCAAATGAATGTTGCGTAGTAAAAACCACCTTCCAGAAACCCTCCATGATTCATAAACAGTAGCTAGTGACTGGTTCCTCTTTTTCTTTATACCTTTATGTATCCTAGTATTCATATTCAGGGTACTGAGTAAGGAGCTAGGTTTCTGGTCTTAGAAAATCTGGGCTTGAACACTGTTATTAACAACATGTTGGTAAATAGCTGCAACTCACTTGAGTCTCAATTTTATTTATTACATGGAGATGTGATTAATAAGAAAAAAGTGAATATCTTAATAAAAACACTTACTACTTGATAAATGCTTGATATTTGAAATAGGAATCCAAAAACTAATACTTCACTTTCTTCTTTTCCCAAGGAAAAGTCCTACAGCCACTACACCTTATGTACATTATTGGATGCATGTTATGTGCCAGACAACATATAATTGCTTTTTATATGTTGTTTTGTTTAATCCTCACAATGCTTTTATGAAATAGTTTATGCTATTCTCATCATTCCCATTTTATAAGGGAAGAGAGTGAAACACCAAATTCAAACAGATGAGTCATTCTCAGGTCTATCTTACTCTGCTTTGGCTTTCTTATCCATCAGGTGTTATAAAATGTGAGCCTACAATCATTTTAGATATACATCACACTAAATACTCTATCTTTCCATCAACTGTATTTAAACTCAAGGATTCAAAATGTCTTAACTGCCTAAGTATAATGCCTTGTTAGACACTGTGGAAAAATGCCCTGTTAGACACTTTGACTAAGAGTTTCTGTCCTCATGGAACTCAAAATTGGAAACAATTTATTAGTTCCAACTGCAAACCCATTGATTAAAGAATGAGGTTTATTCTGTGATCAATAGAAGAAAATAATGATGTTGTATGGTTCTGGACTATTAGAAACTAGAAATTGTTAATATAGATAAATTGCCATGACATGCAGCTGAGAACTTATCCACATGCAAATAAATTCTGGTCATCAGGGCAAAATACTGATGTTAAAGCAACTCAGGAGGAAAAATATAATGGATATGAAATTTACTCAAAGAAGTAACCATAAATTCAGGTACATAAAATTAATTTTATTCGTGGAATTTCAGGAGGAGGTCATAAAATTTAGACCTGAATTTATTGGGATTTAATCCCAATCATGCAGAGTTCCAAAGAATAGCAAGGAGAGATAAGAAAGCCTTCCTCAGTGATCAATGCAAAGAAATAGAGGAAAACAACAGAATGGGAAAGACTAGAGATCTCTTCAAGAAAATTAGAGATACCAAGGGAACATTTCATGCAAAGATAGACTCGATAAAGGACAGAAATGGTATGGACTTAACAGAAGCAGAAGATATTAAGAAGAGGTGGCAAGAATACACAGAAGAACTGTACAAAAAAGATCTTCATGACCCAGATAATCACGATGGTGTGATCACTCAACTAGAGCCAGACATCCTGGAATGGGAAGTCAAGTGGGCCTTAGAAAACATCACTATGAACAAAGCAAGTGGAGGTGATGGAATTCCAGTTGAGCTATTCCAAATCCTCAAAGATGATGCTGTGAAAGTGCTGCACTCAATATGCTAGCAAATCTGGAAAACTCAGCAGTGGCCACAGGACTGGAAAAGGTTAGTTTCATTCCAATCCCAAAGAAAGGCAATGCCAAAGAATGCTCAAACTACCGCACAATTGCACTCATCTCACATGCTAGTAAAGTAATGCTCAAAATTCTTCAAGCCAGGCTTCAGCAATATGTGAACCGTGAACTTCCAGATGTTCAAGCTGGTTTTAGAAAAGGCAGAGGAACCAGAGATCAAATTGCCAATATCTGCTGGATCATCAAAAAAGCAAGAGAGTTCCAGAAGAACATCTATTTCTGCTTTATTGATTATGCCAAAGCCTTTGACTGTGTGGATCACAATAAACTGTGGAAAATTCTGAAAGAGATGGGAATACCAGACCATCTGACCTGTCTCTTGAGAAACCTGTATGCAGGTCAGGAAGCAACAGTTAGAAGTGAACATGGAACAACAGACTGGTTCAAAATGGGAAAAGGAGTACATCAAGGTTGTGTATCATCACCCTGATTATTTAACTTATATGCAGAGTGCATCATAAGAAACACTAGGCTGGAAGAAACACAAGCTGGAATCAGATTGCCGGGAGAAATATCAATAACCTCAGATATGCAGATGACACCACCCTTATGGCAGAAAGTGAAGAAGAACTAAAGAGCCTCTTGATGAAAGTGAAAGAGGAGAGTGAAAAAGTTGGCCTAAAGCTCAACGTTCAGAAAACTAAGATCATGGCATCTGGTCCCATCACTTCATGGGAAATAGATGGGGAAACAGTGGGAGACTTTAGTTTTTGGGGCTCCAAAATCACTGCTGACGGTGATTGCAGCCATGAAATTAAAAGACGCTTACTCTTTGGAAGGAAGGTTATGACCAACCTAGATGGCATATTTAAAAGCAGAGGCATTGCTTTGCCAACAAAGGTCCGTCTAGTCAAAGCTGTGGTTTTTCCAGTGGTCATGTATGGATGTGAGTGTTGGATGGTGAAGAAAGCTGAGCACTGAAGAATTGATGCTTTTGAACTGTGGTGTTGGAAGACTCTTTAGAGCCCCTTGGACTGCAAAGAGATCCAACCAGTCCATCCTAAAGGAGATCAGTCCTGGTGTTCATTGGAAGGACTGATGTTGAAGCTGAAACTCCAGTACTTTGGCCACCTCATGCGAAGAGTTGACTCATTGGAAAAGACCCTGATGTTGGGAAGGATTGGGGGCAGGAGGAGAAGGGGATGACAGAGGATGAGATGGTTGGATGGCATCACCGACTCGATGGACATGGGTTTGGGTAGACTCCGGGCGTTGGTGATGGACAGGGAGGTCTGGTGTGCTGCGGTTCATGGGGTCGCATAGAGTCGGACACGACAGAGCTACTGAACTGAACTGAATCCCAATCATAAGAACTTAAAGAAAACTAGCTAGTTTGATTCTATTTTTGGTAGACATTAAACTTTTGAGATAAGATTGTTTTGTTTAACACATAAATATCAAATGTTCTCTCATTATAAGAGAAGCCCCAGACTGATATATTAATATAATGTAATTAGAAACTTGATAAACTTGTAAACTTTGCACAGCTTAGAATAAACTTCATACAGAACAGTAAATGTGGAATGAATGCAGTTGTCTGCTGTTATCTCTATGCTGTTCAGGGCCTAAGTACCAGAATTAGTTTAAGTTTGAAAATAATGAGGGATATTAGAGTAAGTGAGTTTAAAATGTTGAGAAGTATATATTCACATTATGAAGCAGAAATTCTATTTTACAAATTGTAATAAGAACTAGATTGTCAAGTAAGCCTTTGGAACAGTCATTTATTTCAATCAACAAGATGTTTTCACTTTCAATATAATACAGCTACCTCCTTCCTTTGATGGTTGCCCAGAATATTACCTACTTGATTTTGTGCATAATTACAATGATTTATTTACCATTCTTAACACAGAAACTTTGATTATAAATAAAAGAGTAAAAAAAGGCCTAACAGGATCTTTGACCTGTCCTTTCCTACCCACCGTAATATTCAAGTCTCCATTAAAGACTAAAAACAGTTTCTGGCTAAACAGTAACATATTTGAATTTTAATTAAACGTGTGAGAATATTATCAACCATACTAGCTTTCTGTCTCAGTTTTATTTCTCAGGGTGCTAAGTACTGTTTTTCAGTTTTTTTGCAATTGCTCAAAACATGTGGTAAACTAATTTTTGGAAATCTACTGTTACAATTGGAATCTTGTTTACTTGAGTATTCAAAATTGTGGTAAATCTACCATAATATATACTTTTAAATAGGAAAAAAGTTTACCTAATATATCTTAGGAAAAAATTATAATTCTGCACCTGAATAGATGTGTTTGTGTGCTGTGGAAAATATTTTGGATGGATAAATACAGGAGCATTAACTCTAATTTGGGAGAGTGGATTATAAAATGGGAGAAAGGTATCTAAATTTTATTTAGTGTTTCTTGAAATTATTTTAATTTGAAAAATGTGCAACATATAATTGAGAAAATTGATCAGTGGAGTTATATTTAAAGAAATACATACAAAGGAAAAATGCAAAACAGAAAAAAGCCTTTCTTTCCACAAGATACAAATACCACATGACTCTATTTTGTTCGAGATTTTGTTAGCAGGATATAATTTTTAATTTATGACTAAAATGTTATCAACATTTCTGTGTGATAGTATTTCTTGGTGGATGTGGCTGCTAAAGGGTATACTGTAGGATATGTGGCCTTGAAAGTGAACTAGATAACATAAAAGGGTGTGGTAAGCCGAATGCATTGAAGTATAAAGTCATTGGATCTTGTCATTTTATTTTATATTTCTGATGATTTCCATGAATTTATTGTGCATGGAGAAGACATTTCTGAAGTAGCTGAGAAAAAACTTCTGATAAAGTGATTTTTGTTTGTTTGTTTGTTTGGCTATGTCACATCTTAGTTGCAGCATGTAGTATCTATTTCCTTGACCAGGATTAGAACCTGGACCCACTGCATTGGGAGAGAGTAGTCTTAGCCACTGGACCACCAGGGAACTCCCTGATAAGAGGTTCTTTTTTAAATTAACATTTTATTTAATTTTAATTGGAGGATAATAGCTTTACAATGTTATGTTGGTTTCTGCTGTAAAACAATGTGAACCAGCTATAACTATACATGCATCCCCTCCTTCTTGAGCTTCCCTCCAGCACCACCCCATCCCACCCCTCTAGTTCATCACAGAGCACCAATCTAATTTTTCTGTGCTACACAGCTGCTTCCAGCTAGCTTTCTATGTTACATATGGTAGGCTACAGTGCATGGGGTCACAAAGAGTCAGACAAGACTGAGTGACTGGAGCATGCAGCAAGTGCGCCTATTTGTCATTTTAAATAAGTCTTATTATGCGGAACATCTCATACCATTTTCTTTCCTGATACATATTTTGCATTGGTTCTATTATTCTTTTTGGACACTACTGTCTTATAATTATCTTTTCTAATGTTAATATGTAGTACCATTTGTTAACATTTCAAACAAAATTTGAGTTGAAGTATTATGCATTTATGCTAGAAAAAACTTGTTTTTCTATAGCCATTTATAAGTTTAAATAACAGAAGAAACAAAACAGAGAAACTACCCTCATGACTATTGAGGGTAGTTTCTCTGTTTTGTTTCTTCTGTTATACTTTTAGGACATAGCAGAAAATAAGATTAGGATTCTCTAAGAAACCATCTCAAAGTGAGAGATGAATTGTACTAATTGGTGTTTCAAATATTGTTCTGTCGGTGTCATGTCTGACTGTAACCTCATGGACTGTAGCATGCCAGGCTCTTCTATCCTCCACTATCTCCCATTTGAGTCAGTGATGCTAACCATCTCATCCTCTGCTGCCCCTTTGCCTTTTGCCTTCAGTCTTGCCCAGCATCAGGGTCTTTTCTGTAATCTTCAGTAATTATGAATATTTTCTTAGTGGAACCTGCCTCAGGTATTGTTATGGATTGAATTGTGTGCCTCCCAAATTCATATGTTGAAGCATTAATCCCCAAGGTGACCGTATCTGGCAATAGGGCCTTTAACAGGGTTAATAAAAGTTAAAGTGAAGTCCTAAGCATGGGGCCCCAATCTAACAGAACAGGTGTCCTTATAAGAAGGAGGGGAGACACCTGGATGCACGCATGCAGAGGAAAGGCCATGAGGATGCAACAAGAAGGCCGCTGTCAGCCAGCCAAAGAGACCGCAGGAAAAAATCAAACCTGCTGACCTTCGGTCTTGGACTTTGAGCTTTTTGGACAGAGGGAAATTTTTTGTTGTTTTTGTTTAACCTGCCCAGTCTGTGTTACGGTAGCTCTGGCAAATAATATGGATACCTTGAATTGAACTTTAACCAATGGATTAGAGCTTCTTATATTTGGATTTCAAATAAAGTCTGCTACAGAGGAATAAATAAGATGTTATCATTAAATAAAGGGCTGCCATTAACAAAATACCAAAAAGCTAGGTAGCTCAAGAAATGGAAATTTACAGTTCCAGTGTTCTGGAGGCTAGAAGACTGAAATCAAGCTATTGGCAGGGTTGGCTTCTTCTGTGTGCTGTGAGGTAAGGTTATAATTCAAGCCTCTTTTCTTGGCTTATTTGCATGGTTAACTTCAGTTCATATGACCCTTTTTCTGTAAGTATTTCTATCTTCAAGTTTCCCATGTTGATAATGACACCCATCATATTGAATTATGTTCTATTCTGTTCTTTATTATAACTTTATTATCTCTGCAAAACTTCATTTCCAAATAAGATCATACCCTGAAATCTGAGGTTAGGACTTCAATTTATGAATTTGGGGATCACAATTCAACCTATAACAAGGGCATATGTTTTAAGAATTTTGATTGAGAGAACTCTTGCAGTATTTTTTCTGTCTTCTTGGGTTAGTAAAATTTGAAAGTGAACCAAGATTTTTTAAATGTTTTTCAGAATCTAAATGTCAATCTTCAGAATTCACATTTTAATGAAATGTCAATGAGTTATTTTAATGAAAGATTTTCTAGGTATATGGCTTTGCTTATACATTTAACTTAACCTCTGCCTTGTATCTGAAGTGATTAGTGTTTGCTTACAATATATTCATAACCTGCAACAGGATAATAATAAGATGAGTGGGGAAATTACAAAGCTCTTATCCCCGAATCATTCTTGAATTTAGTCTCTGCAGAATACAGAAGCCGAACTGTATAGCAACATGAGCTATGAACTAATCTGATATATATTTTATACATTTTTAATGTTTAATTTATACATGATTTTTACTATTGCCTTTATTACCTGTGTGCGTGCGTGCGAGCTCAGTTGCCCAGTCATGTCTGACTCTTTGCCACCCCATGGACTGTAGCCTGCCAGGCTCGTCTACCCTTGGAATTTTCCAGCAAGAACTCTGGAGCATGTTGTCATTTCTTTCTTTAAGGGGTTATTTCTTTAAAATAGAGAATCAGTGCCTATTGACTTGGAGAAGGCAATGGCAACCCATTCCAGTACTCTTGCCTGGAGAATCCCATGGACGGAGGAGCCTGGTAGGCTGCAGTCCATGGGGTCGCGAAGAGTCGGACACGACTGAACGACTTCACTTTCACTTTTCCCTTTCATGCATTGGAGAAGGAAATGGCAACCCACTCCAGTGTTCTTGCCTGGAGAATCCCAGGGACGGAGGAGCCTGGTGGGCTGCCGTCTATGGGGTCCCTTAGAGTCGGACACGACTGAAGCGACTTACCAGCAGCAGCAGCAACAGCCTATTGACTATGCTAAATTGATACGTATCAAGTGGGTGGTAGTCATTATGTGTGAAAAATACAGGATAATGAATAGCAAGGGTCCCATGTGAGTTGTGGGTATCCATTATTAGTTTATAAAAATTATTAAAGTATTGAAGAAATAAATTATGAGTGCACATTGAGGAGGTTAAGTCAAAAGGAATAATGATTAGAAATGGCTAAGTTTGGTCCTAAAGAAATCCATGGTGGTCTTTAGGGTGTGGAACTGGAGAGAGTTTAACTTGAATTACAACGGAGTGTTTTTGTAATGATTGAAGCATGATTTACATGCAATACATTTGATATATCTTCAGTGTTGAGTTCAATGAGAATTTTAAATCTGTATAATACAGTCATCACCCAAATATACAGGACATTCCCTCACTCCAAAACCATGCTTGTGCATAGTTTTTGTCATCCCCAATCTTCAAAAGAATCCCATTGTTTATATTAATCATTACAGATGATGAGTTCTGCTTGTTCTTAAATTTCATATAAACAGAATCTTACACTTTGTATTGCTTTGTATTTGGCTTCTTCTCAACATAGCAAGTTGATATTCATTCTTGTTATTTTCTATATCTGCATTCTTTTCATTTCTGAGTAGAATCATCTGAAGATTTCAAATTTTATTTTTCTAATCCCATTTAATGGAAAGTTCAGCTGTTTCCATGTTTTAGATATAATAAATAAGGTCTCTGTGAGTATTCATTTGTAAATATTTTCGTGGACACATTTCCTCCCACTTTTCTTGGGTAAGTACCTAGGAGTGAAATCACTAGTCATAGGGTAAGAAACTACTAATCATCTTTCCAAAGCTGTATGATTTTACATTCTTACCAGCAACATATACATGCATATATATGTGTTAGCATATTTGTTTTGCTCTTATTTTCCTCTTTCCCTAAGAACTGTTAGAGCTTTTTTGAAAAAATCCTAAGACAGTACAATTTCTATAAGGCAGTAAGAACACAAACAGCACATCTCTCTGACTTATACAAGAATGAGACACAACTCAAGTGGGAGTAAAGTCAAACTTTCTTTCTACACCATTCCCCATTGGATCACATTGTTGTAAAACAATTCATAACAGTGGCTGAAGTTATTTCCAGAATAATTGCATGAATAAGGTATAGAAATATACGTGCTGACAGATTTTCCACAATGGAAAAGTATTAGTCACTCAGTTGTGTCTGACTCTTTTGTGACCCCATGGACTGTAGCTCGTCAGGCTCCACAGTGGAAGAGCATGACAATAATAACTATTTGATTGCATATGTGAGACAACCTGAGGTGTCTTCAACTAGTAGAATAGATTGTAGCTAGGATTTCAGAAATTCTTCCAAAGAAAGCTTAGTCAGATAAAATATTGCTACTGCTTTCCAGAGTGTTAAGGGAAGATACTAATATCTGGTTGAAGCGGGAGTGGTGTCTGATAGAGACAGGTACATGTACCTGTATGTGTTTTGTGTATGGCTTGGCATATGAACAACTGTAGAAAGAAATATGACTTTTATGATAGCCAGAGTTTCCTTCTTTATTACTTGACTTAATAACTAATTGCTAAATACTTGCAGTGGCTGAACAGGAAGTGGGGGTAAACATCAGGATTATCCCTACAGTTGACCTTTAAGTCACTTAAGTTTTTCTATTAGCTCTAAGAAAAGTTTTTTGTGGTGGTCTTTGGTTAATTGAATAGCAAAGAGTGAATTAAAATAAATAAGCATCTTGCATCTTTATCACATATGTTATGACTTTTGAAATTTCTAGTAATTGGAAAGTTATTCAATCCAAAATATTAATGCAGAAAATTTTTACAGAATAAATAAATCATCATTGAAAAACTGCTGCCTCAAATATTTTCACTTTCTAGGACAGGCGTAAAATGTAGACATCTTCATATTTATAATTTTTTCAAAAGTTCATTTATAGATTGGTTTTTGGAAACCCTGAATATGTTTTCATATAAGTTAAATGCCGTGTAGTTGTTAGGTCAAACTCCAAACTGTATCATCATACATTGAACTATAATAAAAATCACAAGTTGTCTGGGTTGGAAAAGATTATTCTGTAAACTGTATGGATAATACTGGGACTACAGTGAAAATAATTTCTAGCCCCATTAAGGCTCAAGGAATATATTGACCATTCCCTAACAGTAGTAGGTCAAATTCCCACAGATTTCTTGCACCCTATTTACTTTAGTTTGGCTCTGGTGATGTCTCTGGTAATGGGAATGGTACTAAGGTGCTCTGTGGACTAAGCTATAAGAAAATAGATGTTGTGTCAGCAACCGACCTTGCCAGCCAAGATAACATCCTGTACTAAGTAAATTGTATGAAACTTTAAAAAAAATCATAAAGTTCAAGAAGAAGTTCCTTTGTAACCACATGGATTGGAATAGAGAAGATATGTCATTGATATAAATTATCAGTTGACTACAGGCATTCACAGTTTCGAAGCTCTTTCTCTTGCTTTCACTTTATTGGTAGTGGGATTTGAGAGTCTCATTCAGTTTTCTCAGGGAAAATAAATGCATTAAAACCACTTATTCCCTACTTCTTTTACTCCCCTCAAGATTCAGAGTCCATGGAAAGAAATCCACCTGTCCAAATTAAGATCCCATCTTTGAAGTACAGGCAGAAAAGCCTCTAGTCACCAGAAAATGACAGTGAGGAAGAAGCAGTTGTAATTCTCTAAAAGAAATTGTATATTATCAGAGAGATGAATGGATATTGAGGACTTCAAACAAGAAAACTCTCTAAAGCTCTTCCAAACCCATAATCCTTGATTTTTTTATTCTGAAGCCTCTCTTGGCTTGTCCGTGGTCTTTTCTTCCTCTGTCTTCACATGGTCTCTCTGCATGTTTGTATCCCATTAGGACACCAGTCCTATTATCTTAGGGCCCACGTTAACTGCGTCATATGACCTTGATTGCCTCTTTAAAGGACCTGCCCTTCAATACAGTTACATTGTGAGGTGGAGGTGTTAGTACCTGAACATCAGCATTTTGGGGAGGAGGACACAATTCAGCCTGTAACAATGATATCTCTGGAAACTTATTTATGGAAGCTGAATTTGACACTTTTACCCTCTAGGGAAAATATTCACTACATTCTTCTAAGTTCTCAGAATTACATGTTAATTTGTGAAAGAAAGATGATAATGAAGTGTTTTAAAAAATACATTCAATTCCCAGTGAATGGAAATCCTAATCAGATACTTAATATTTTAATTAAGATAATTTTTAAAATATGTATATAAATATAGTTTATGTCTTAAATTTTTCTCTGAGCATAAGGTAGCTTTGCTGACCAAGTAGTATTAGATACATATCAAGCAGTTCTTTAAAGAGCATGCACACCATCTGATTGATTAATGGATCTATGATTTGTATTAGATTATGACAGTATATTGTGATTTAGAAAATATTATCCATCCTTAATATTCCCTGAAAATTCGTTGCAAAATCACTTTATCAGTGACACCACGACTACTTTATCATACACAAAATTAAAATAGCTGTTTCCCTCTGGAGAGCTTATGTTTATAATTCTTTTAAAATTTATAGATCATTTCTGTCCAAATCAGTCCTTGACTTGGCATTTGATTGACTTTAACATAATTTTGTAAACTCTACTCAAAACTGTATTTATTTATAAATGATTTGTTTGGTGCTGATGACAATCTCCTGTTAGGTGTGCAATTCAGGAGAATATGTGATAGATATCTATGCTTAAAACATCTGTTCAGTGCTTAAATACCAGTCACCTTACTTTAAATCTATGCATAATGTAAAAAGTCAGTAAGGAGTGGATCAAGATGATAAATTGTGTGTTTTGACCATTTTAAAGATTTTTCAAGTGAAGGATTCTTTTCATAAATGCCAACTATACTAAAATGCAAAGCATCAACCTGATCAACGAGCACATATGGCTATTCAATTAGATTATCCTCTCCCTCTTGAAGGAGAACTGCAACTAATGGACGTAATTGCCTCTGAGAGCTTAGGACATTTTTATCCCCCACCCTGCATGCTTTATATTTCATTTGAGCAAGAAGAGCTTTCTGTAATAATCTTACACTTTAGTTGGAGAATTGAAGTCTGATTTTAATGTTCAACCAGCCCAATAAAATGAAATTTGTAAATATTTTTTGAAGAAGCAATGTCAGCAGAATTGTGCTAAACTCTACCGGTAAAATATTATAAATATAGCATGTGCTATGTTTAATTAACTTCCATTATCTATCAGAAAGGCTACATACCTGTCAAAAATACTGAACAGCTAGAAGAAACTTGTTGAAAAATTCCAAAGATGTTTCTCAGTATGTCCAGCCTCCTGCTACAAAATCTGACGCTTGAAAAATAGTGGTGAACAGTCTAAACTTTGTACAGCAAGCTGAATTTTGTTGTCTCTACAGCATGGGTCTAGGTTTCTTCCTCCTAAAGATTTAAATTGAGTCTAGATTTTAGGGTATGGCCACCTGATGTGAAGAACTGATTCATATGAAAAGACCTTGATGCTGGGAAAGATTGAAGGCAGGAGGAGAAGGGGATGACAGATGAGATGGTTGTATGGCATCACCTACTCGATGCACATGAGTTTGAGTAAGCTCCAGGAGTTGGTGATGGACTGGGAAGCCTGGCATGCTACATTCCATGGGGTCACAAAGAGTCGGAGACGACTGAGCGACTGAACTGAACTGAAACAATGACCCACGCTGCAGTGCTATCAGATGAATTTAGGAAACAAAGTGTAACAGGAATAACCCTCCCCCAAACTGCCATTTTCTCTTTTCATTGAAAAAATAAAACTGTGTAAATATACATGCATATTAAGCAAATGTAACTGGTAGTGGTATATACTTTTTGTATTTAAAGTTCTTCCAGATGGTTATCACTTAGAGTATATTCAATTCAGTATTGGGTATAAGAAGAAATGGTGAAAGGCTGTACTATATTCATTGGATTGTGCAATCATTGGTTCTTGGATAAGAAGTGTTAAGAATCAGGGTATCTCCATTGCCCAATGTCTTCTCTAGCCTGTATCCCGGTGAGAGTTGAGTGGGAAAGTGAAGACACCCAGAATATCTGTTACAAAGACTCTCCTCATGCTTGCTCTATTTGGCAAGGCCCTATACAGGGAACTTGCCTTATGGTATCATTCCATCTGATGATAATCCAAGTCTCCATCACTAGTATCCAGGCTACCTGGCATGCTTAGAAACTGTGATAGCAATACTTATACGGAAAGAACAGATGAAAAAGAGAGGAAACGATTAATTAAGGAAAGGTCATTTTTTAGCTTTTGTAATTATCACTATTTCTGGTTGCTCTCATGAAGTCTGTTAACACTCAGGAATGAATTTTTCCTATAGTGAATGCTCCAGAGTTTCTAGAAGTAAGGCACTTGCTATTTTCTCTTCCTTCCTGCTCTGTATCTCTGCTATGCCTTTTACCACCAAACAGGGAAAGGACTAAAAAAAGGAGAAGATAGACAAGAGAAAATACTGATAATAAAAACAGAAATGGAGGAGGAAGGGCTTGTGGGCTGAGATGAAGGTAGACAGTAAGGAAAAGGAAAGAGGATGATGTGGGATGAGTGAGATTTGTAAGGTAAATGACTGTATTTGTGATCTCATCTTATTTGCCCGATGTCCACTTTGAATACACCATATCTCCAGTGTCTAGAATGACACTAATTCCTGAAAACAACAAGCCATGTGTGTCAGTAATAGTTTCTGGAGATTTGAGAGCCCAGAAACCTACAGGAGGCACCCTCAAGTAATGGACAAATTTCCTGAGCCCCTGGTTCATTTGATTTCCCTCCTCACAATGATCCATCATTTTAAAATTCCAGCCATGAGGAAGAAAAGCAAAACGTGATTCTCCAATTCTCACAAATTCTTAGTCCTTCATCAGGATATCCCTCCTGTGGCCTGGCCCAGGGATGGTTTGACAGTACTTCTGAGATGATAGTCTAACTTGTCTCCTGGCAGTGAAACTCTTTTTACCTGCAACTGCGTTTAGATAAATGTTTATGAAATTCTGCTTCTGATTTGTCACCTTCTATGGATCATTTTAAAATGGATTTCTATTACAAGGTAAAATACAGACTCTGGGTCTGAAAGGCAATCCCTCCCTTCCTACACAGTCTGCTTACTCACTGCCTTCAGAAACATCTCTCCAGCTAGTTCATCTTTTTCAACAGAAACTCTCCTCCCCTCCCAACCCCCCATCTCCTGGATATGCAAACTGAGCTACACAAATCACTTCCACACCTGAGTCTTTGCTTACAGCCTGCCTCCCACCAGAGCTCCTCTCCTTCCTTTCTTTATTCACATCCCAACTACACTTGTTGGCAAAACTTATGTCTCATTTTCTCTGAGATACTGTCTTCAGACTGTCTAGGAATCATTTCCTAAGCTCCCACTGCACTTCCTTAGTGATCATTTATGTAGCACTTGTATATTGGGGATAAACTTGCTGTGGCCAACTTTTTCCTCTAAAAATATAAATTTTGTGATAAGTAATCTTGGAATCTTTATAGAATGGTATGGTATACTCTACATAGCATGTACTTATAGATTATTAAGTGAGTGCATGCAGGCATCAAAATTGCTTTGGTTTGAATCCTATAGAAAAATGTTTAAGGCTCCCAAATTAAGTTTGATAATCAAGTAATTATGAATTAAGAATGTATTAAGTATTAAAACTACACTAGTTTGTAGACGTATGTAAGAAGGCAATGACTACCCACTCCAGTATTCTTGTCTGGATGTAAGAAGGCAATGACTACCCATTCCAGTATTCTTGCTTGGAGAATTCCACAGACAGAGAAGCCTGACAAGTGATATATAGTCCATGGGGTTGCAAAGAGTCGGACGATTGAGCGACCAACACTTTCACTTTTTCACTTTTATGAGTTACTCTACAAAATGAGAATGATTTATGAAATTTTAAATTTAAAATATAACCTGGAAATTTCACTTTATTTGATACTGAAATTAGAAGAAAAATTCATAATATCATATATTGATTTATAATACACTCCTACAACTTTAGCATCCAAAATAAAAAAAAAAAGGTTGGCCCACAGTTAATAGGCATCACTCCAAGAAAGCAAATCATATTCTTAATAAAAAATAACAGCAAAATAACAAGACATGTAACCAGACCATATTTGAAAATTGATGAGAATTCATATACTCTAACGGAGAAGGCAATGGCAACCCACTCCAGTACTCTTGTCTGGAAAATCCCATGGACGGAGGAGCCTGGTAGGCTGCAGTACGTGGGGTCACGAAGAGTCAGATATGACTGAGCAACTTCACTTTCACTTTTCACCTTCATGCATTGAAGAAGGAAATGGCAACCCACTCCATTGTTCTTGCCTGGAGAATCCCAGGGACGGGGGAGCCTGATGGGCTGCCGTCTATGGGGTCGCACAGAGTCGGACACAACTGAAGCGACTTAGCAGCAGCAGCAGCAACATATATTCTAAAGTCTGAAAGTCTTCAGCTAAACTATAGCTGAGTAGCCATCATGGTAAACAAAAGATTCCGAAATGCAGTACTTGGATGCAATCTCAAAAACTATAGAAGGATCTCTGGTCGTTTCCAAGGCAAACCATTCAATATCACAGTAATACAAGACTATGCCCTGACCAGTAACGCCAAAGAAGCTGAAGTTGAACGGTTCTATGAAGACCTACAAGACCTTTTAGTACTAACACCCAAAAAAGATGTCCTTTTCATTATAGGGGACTGGAATGCAAAAGTAGGAAGTCAGGAAACGCCTGGCGAAACAGGCAAATTTGGCCTTGGAGTACAGAATGAAGCAGGACAAAGGCTAATAGAGTTTTGCCAAGAGAACACACCGGTCATAGCAAACACCCTCTTCCAACAACACAAGAGAAGACTCTACACATGGACATCACCACATGGTCAACACCGAAATCAGATTGATTATATTCTTTGCAGCCAAAGATGGAGAAGCTCTATACAGTCAGCAAAAACAAGACTTGGAGCAGACTGTGGCTCAGATCATGAACTGCTTATTGCCAAATTCAGACTTAAATTGAAGAAAGTAGGGAAAACCACTAGTCGATTCAGGTATGACGTAGATCAAATCCCTTATGAGTATACAGTAGAAGTGACAAATAGATTTAAGGGATTAGATCTGATAGACAGAGTGCCTGATGAACTATGGACAGAGGTTCGTGACATGGTACAGGAGACAGGGATCAAGACCATCCCCATGGAAAAGAAACACAAAAAATGAAAAAAGCAAAATGGCTGTCTGAGGAGGCCTTACAGATAGCTGGGAAGAGAAGAGAAGTGAAAAGCAAAGGAGAAAGAGAAAGATATTCCCATCTGAATGCAGAGTTCCAAAAAATAGCAAGGAGGGATAAGAAAGCCTTCTTCAGTGATCAATGCAAAGAAATAGAGGAAAACAACAGATTGGGAAAGACTAGAGATCTCTTCAAGAAAGTTAGAGACACCAAGGAACATTTCATGCAAAGATGGGCTCGATAAGGGACAGAAATTTTATGGACCTAACAGAAGCAGAAGATGTTAAGAAGAGGTGGCAAGAATACACAGAAGAGCTGTACAAAAAAGATCTTCATGACCCAGATAATCACAATGGTGTGATCACTCACCTAGAGCCAGACATCCTGGAATGTGAAGTCAAGTGGGCCTTAGAAAACATCACTATGAACAAAGCAAGTGGAGGTGATGTAATTCCCGTTGAGCTATTTCAAATCCTCAGAGATGATGCTGTGAAAGTGCTGCACTCGATATGCCAGCAAATTTGGAAAACTCAGCAGTGGCCACAGGAGTGGAAAAGGTCAGTTTTCATTCCAATCCTAAAGAAAGGCAATGCCAAAGAATGCTCAATCTACTGCACAATTGCACTCATCTCACATGCTAGTAAAATAATGCTCAAAATTCTCCAAGCCAGGCTTCCGCAATACATGAACCGTGAACTTCCAGACGTTCAAGCTGGTTTTAGAAAAGGCAGAGGAACCAGAAATCAAATTGCCAATATCTGCTGGATCATCGAAAAAGCAAGAGAATTCCAGAAAAACATCTATTTCTGCTTTATTGATTATGCCAAAGCCTTTGACTGTGTGGATCACAATAAACTGAAAAATTCTGAAGAGATGGGAATACCAGACCATCTGACCTGTCTCTTGAGAAACCTGTATGCAGGTCAGGAAGCAACAGTTAGAACTGGACATGGAACAACAGACTGGTTCCAAATAGGCAAAGGAGTACATCAAGGCTGTATATTGTCACCCTGCTTATGTAACTTATATGCAGAGTACATCATGAGAAATGTTGGGCTGGAAGAAACACAAGCTGGAATCAAGATTGCCAGGAGAAATATCAATAACCTCTGATATGCAGATGACACCACCCTTACAGCAGAAAGTGAAGAAGAGCTAAAGAGCCTCTTGATGAAAGTGAAAGAGGAGAGTGAAAAAGTTGGCTTAAAGCTCAACATTCAGAAAACTAAGATCATGGCATCTGGTACCATCACTTCATTGGAAGTAGATGGGGAAACAGTGGAAACAGTGTCAGACTTTATTTTTTTGAGCTCTAAGATCACTGCTGATGGTGATTGCAGCCAAGAAATTAAAAGACGCTTACTCCTTGGAAGGAAGG
Organism: Giraffa tippelskirchi; assembly: GCF_054371585.1. NCBI lineage: Eukaryota > Metazoa > Chordata > Mammalia > Artiodactyla > Giraffidae > Giraffa > Giraffa tippelskirchi. The sequence goes on along the minus strand of NC_137276.1, from coordinate 186,053,295 downwards.
TTATGGCCAACCTAGATAGCATATTTAAAAGCAGAGACATTACTTTGCCAACAAAAGTCCCTCTAGTCAAGGCTATAGTTTTTCCAGTGGTCATGTTGGACAGTGAAGAAAGCTGAGCGCCGAAGAATTGATGCTTTTGAACTGTGTTGTTGGAGAAGACTCTTGAGAGTCCCTTGGACTGCAAGGAGATCCAATCAATCCATCCTAAAGGAGATCAGTCCTGGTGTTCATTGGAAGGACTGATGTTGAAGCTGAAACTCCAGTACTTTGGCCACCTCATGGGAAGAGTTAACCCATTGGAAAAGACCCTAATGCTGGGAAGGATTAGGGGCAGGAGAAGGGGACGACAGAGGATGAGATGGCTGAATGGCATCACTGACTCAATGAACATGGGTTTGGATAGAGTCGGGGAGTTGATGATGGACAGGGAAGCCTGGCGTGCTGCAATTCATGGGGTCACAAAGAGTCGGACACGCCTGAGCAACTGAACTGAACTGATTAAAGTAATTGGATTTTGTTTTTAATTCCAACATCACAGAAATGTACATTGGGATGCCTTTCACAAACACAGTGATAGAATAAACCATTTGTTCCTATTTTGTTATTATTATTGATATAAGAAAATAGTAATAAAAGGGTTTCTGCTATCTACAAGAAAAATGCAGCTAAATCATTTTCCCATTCCTAATAGAAACTTCAGAATGATATCTTTTCTTTCTTTCTTTTAATCACAAATACAATCTGTAACAGAAGCCAAGAATAAACTTAATCTCTTGATGAGTTTCAGGCATTTGACAGTTGCATAGGTTGGCTCATCAAATAGGCATTGATTGTTAGCATTAGCCAGGAGTATATAAACACTTATAAATATTACATGCAGAAGAGAAGCTGCACTTAGATGGATGATTAATAGTTCTGTTGTTGGTAATCTGTTGTATCTCTTTTACATGGAAAAAGCAATTAGAAACACATTTCCGACTATCCCAGACAGACCTTAGATGGTTCACAGCGGAAAATTAAAATTTTAGACATTGCAAATAATGTAATAAATGTAGCTTCATTCACCACATGGTAATGGTACCTGGGGGACCTGGACGAGATCATAAGATCATAATTTGACTTACCTTTCTTCCTTCTGATAATCTATTTTCATAAAGTCATGAAATTATTTTTTTTGATAGTAGATTTGTGTGTGTTTGTGTGTGTGTGTGTGTGTCTGTGTTGTGAGCAAGATGGGGGAGGAGAGAAAGAGAGAAAACTCACTTCAGAAAACTAAATACTAATGCACAAGAAGTGGCAACTTTAGCCATTGTACCATAATAAACCTATATGCATGCAGGTCAGGAGTGTAAAACAACACTCTAGAAATGAATTTTACTATCAAAATTCCAGAGTCTTATTATAACCTGTGAGTAAAATTGATTTTTTTAATATGAAAAGAACCTTTTATTGTATCCTTAGAGTTTTTCATTATATCCACTATAAATTAGGTATTATAAATCAGGTTAGTCATTCCAGGTTAAAAAATACCATATCAGGTTTCTGTCTTGAGGAGAATTATGCTTCATATTATTCTCACTTACACTGAAGAAATGCTCACATTCTAGGAAAACTTTAAAAAATCAGTTTAAAATGTGCAGAGAGTATTGAACTAAGTTCATGTTATTAAGAATTCATTAAAACTCTTTCACAGGTATTTCTTTTCCTTTTTAAGTTGCCATAGGATAACTATATATTTTTTTTTTTATAGTTGAGAAATTGGGTCTACAGAAGGCAAAAGATCTGAATTCAGTTCCCACAAATAACTGCTTTTCTTGATTGTTATGTGTCATATGTTTATTATATCTGACTAAAGAAAAACTTGAGAAGGAGATAATGTTTTGGAACTATTAGTTTTATCATCCACTTGACCTGGGCTGGATCCCTGGGTTGGGAACATCCCCTGGAGAAGGGAAAGGCTACCCACTCCAGTATTCTGGCCTGGAGAATTCCATGGACTATACAGTAACAAAGGGTTGAACTCAACTGAGTGACTTTAACTTCACTTCATTTTTCAGACAATACCCTTTCATGTGTGTGTGTGTGTATGTATATATACATTTTCAAATTCTGAAGATATATATATTTCAAGTTCTGAATGGTATAATGGTAGCATTTTATATTAACATAGCAAGATTTTACTGTTATGTTAATAAAACCTAAAATTTATCCAGTACCTCTTTCCTCTGTAACCTCTAACCTGTAAAACAAAGTACTAAATTGGACAAACATAAATGTTGAGAGTAATAGTAATGAATATGGACGGGAGGGGATGAATTTGCTGTTGATTTAACTTGGAAGTTTATTTTTTATGTATTGTGATCACCATATCTGTCCTACATCAGGGTCTGTATCTCTGATAACAAAATTTATTTTAGAGAAAAAGAAATTACAAGAAAAGACAGTGACAAGGAAGAGAGAGGGATGAGAGTATGTGCTACAGAAAATAAAATGACACTTACAAAAGCACATCTGATTCATATTATGCTGTAGTTAAATTCACTTAGCTGTGGATCCTGCTATATTCCCAATTAAGAATACAGTTGCCACATAGAATAAAATGCTAAATCAACTATATTTTAATTAATCATATAGCATGTTTTCCTTAGTCTATGATGAATTGAAACAAAACTCTGTAAAATATATTGACCAGTAGGAAGGGCTTATCAATTAAACCAAAGAATGCTTGAGTCTTTATAGAGCAACTTTCTTGTTAGTTTTATATTTCTTTAATTAATGCTAGTCCTACAAAACATGCTTTAATGGTATAACTTTTTTGGGCAGATCTGATTGGGGTTTTTCTGGATGATCCTTGGTGCTTCCCTAGTTTTAATATTCTTAACAAGGTCCAAGGCTATATAATAAACCTTTTGGGTTGGCTTGATAGATGTAATTTTTCCAGCCCAAGTAGATGGCCAATCTAACTGTTTCAGTAGGGCCAAAAAGCCTGGCTCAATAGCAGTTATTAGTCCTTATCTGAAAACAGGTTACCAAGAAAAGGCTTCATTTGGAAAAAACACCTCTTGTGCTGTCCAGAGAGAGGAAGAGACATGGTTCAAGTGACAGTTTTGTGGCAAAACTGTATTCCTTAATTGCCCATCTAGCTGGGAGAAAGCTTTATTAGATACATTTATTGTTCCCATTGCATGGAGTGTTCTGCGGTATTACCCTCTAAGCCAATTGTGTAGCTGTTTTTTTGGGCCCTGTGAACAACACACCACTGAAACAGTCATTGGTCATTTTGTCTATAGGAAGAACCTGATTGCATTGATTTTGTGGTAGATTCATTGTTTGCTAAGAATTTGACTTATATTGAAAAAGTGAAATTAACCTGTAAGTGGTTGATTTCATATCTGTTTTTCATTATACAAGTACCTACAAATAGTCATTTATAGTAAAGCAAAATGTGGCCCCAGTTTAATCACAGTTCTCAAATATGCATATATACACACAGCCTCCCTCTGCCTCAGCTCATTTCTTTGCTTACTCTTCTAATGTCATTTATAAAACTGCTTTTCTTTTGGACTCTGAAGGAAAGCAAAGCTTTGGGCCACTTCATCTTTGAAAATGATTCTATCCCTTGCAGCTTCCGATCCCTCTAGTGCTATTTTTCTGAATAGATTTGTTTTTGTTTAGCAGTGTTTAGAGTGCACAAACCAAACAGCATGTGAAATATTGCCTACCTACAAAAGCTCTCAGAGGGCACTAAATGAGGTAATCATGCCATGCAAGAATGATTGTTTCTGGGACAAGAAGATGGAACTATACAAAGGCAAAACTCTCTAGGTAAACTTGAAATGAGTCATTTGACATATTTCAAGGGGCAAACAGAACAGCTTCAAAAAGGCTTGTTCATAACAGAGGGGAAAAAACAAACAGAAGTTGACAGAGCTATGCATTCGTTTGCTCAGAATGGTTTCACATTTTCCAGCCCTAAATATTAGCTTTTCCTATGTATTATATCCCTCTTTCCTTCCTTCCTTCCTTCCTCCTTCCACCCCTTCCTTTTTTCCCTATCAAGAATTTCCAAGTGCAAATCTCCTTTCCCAAAAGGATGTGACAATCCCTCTGAGTTCACTGTGTTCTTTACACCCAAGTTCAACCCCTGGGTTGGGAAGATTCCCCTGGAGAAGGGAATGAGTAACCCCTCCAATATTCTTGAGAATTTCTCAGAGGACTCTGGCAGGCTATAGTCCATGGAGTTGCAAAGAGTTGGATGTGACTGAGCGACCAATACTTTTCAATTTTTCCTTGAAATACCCATTGAAATTATCTAGATGTTTTGTTACATGATAATGTAACCAGATAATCATGATGGTGTGATCACTCACCTAAAGCCAGACATCCTGGACTGTGAAGTCAGGTAGGCCTTAGAAAGGATCACTACGAACAAATCTAGTGGAGGTAATGGAATTCCAGTTGAGCTATTTCAAATCCTCAAAGATGATGCTGTGAAAGTGCTGCACTCAATATGCCAGCAAATTTGGAAAACTCACCAGTGGCCACAGGACTGGAAAAGGTCAGTTTTCCTCCCAATCCCAAAGAAAGGCAATGCCAAAGAATGCTCAAATTACTGCGCAATTGCACTCATCTCACACACTAGTAAAGTAAAGCTCAAAATTCTCCAAGCCAGGCTTTAGCAATACATGAACTGTGAACTTCCAGATGTTCAAGCTGCTTTTAGAAAAGGCAGAGGAACCAGAGATCAAATTGCCAATATCCTCTGGATCATCAAAAAAGCAAGAGAGTTCCAGAAAAACATCTATTTCTGCTTTATTGACTATGCCAAAGCCTTTGACTGTGTGGAACACAATAAACTGTGAAAAATTCTAAAAGAGATGGGAATACCAGACCACCTGACCTGCCTCTTGAGAAACATGTATGCAGGTCAGGAAGCAACAGTTAGAACTGGACATGGAACAACAGACTGGTTCCAAATAGGAAAAAGAGTACGTCAAGGCTGTATATTGTCACCCTGCTTATTTAACTTATATGCAGAGTACATCATGAGAAAAGCTGGGCTGGAAGAAGCACAAGCTGGAATCAAGATTGCTGGGAGAAATATCAATAACCTCAGAAAAGCAGATGATACATACCACCCTTATGGCAGAAAGTGAAGAGGAACTAAAAAGCCTCTTGATGAAAGCGAGAGAGCAGAGTGAAAAAGTTGACTTAAAGCTCAACATTCAGAAAACTAAGATCATGGCATCTGGTCCCATCACTTCATGGGAAATGGATGGGGAAACAGTGGAGAAACAGTGTCAGACTTTATTTTTTGGGGGTCCAAAATCACTGCTGATGGTGATTGCCGCCAAGAAATTAAAAGACACTTACTCCTTGGAAGGAAAGTTATGACCAACCTAGACAGTGTATTAAAAAGCAGAGACATTACTTTGCCAACAACGTCTGTCTAGTCAAGGCTATGGTTTTTCCAGTGGTCATGTATGGATGTGAGAGTTGGACTATAAAGAAAGCTGAGCACAGAAGAATTGATGCTTTTGCTCTGTGGTGTTGGAGAAGACTCTTGAGAGCAGCTGACTCACTTGAAAGGACCCTGATGCTGGAAACGGAGAAGGCAGTGGCACCCTACTCCAGTACTCTTGCCTGGAAAATCCCATGGACGGAGGAGCCTGGTAGGCTGCAATCCATGGGGTCGCGAAGAGTCGGACACGATTGCCTGACTTCACTTTCACTTTTCACTTTCATGCATTGGAGAAGGAAATGGCAACCCACTCTAGTATTCTTGCCTGGAGAATCCCAGGGACGGGGGAGCCTGGTGGGCTACCGTCTATGGGGTTGCATGGAGTCGGACACGACTGAAGCCATGTAGCAGCAGCTGCAGCAGCTGGGAAAGATTGAGGGCAGGAGGAGTAGGGGATGACAGAGAATGAGATGGTTAGATGGCATCACTGACTCAATGGACATGAGTTTGAGTAAATTCTTGGAGTTGGTGATGGATAGGGAGGCCTGGTGTGCTATGATTCATGGGGTTGCAAAGAGTTGGACACAACTGAGCGACTGAACTGAACTGAAGGGGAAGGTTCATAGCGATACAGGCTTACCTCAAGAAAGAAGAAAAAAGCCAAATAAATAACCTAACTCTACACCTAAAGCAACTAGAAAAGGAAGAAATGAAGAACCCCTCGGTTAGTAGAAGGAAAGAAATCTTAAAAATTAGGGCAGAAATAAATGTAGAAGAAACAAAAGAGACCATAGCAAAAATCAACAAAGCCAAAAGCTGGTTCTTTGAGAAGATAAATAAAATTGACAAACCATTAGCCAGACTCATCAAGAAACAAATGGAGAAGAATCAAATCAACAAAATTAGAAATGAAAATGGAGAGATCACAACAGACAACACAGAAATACAAAGGATCGTAAAAGACTACTATCAACAACTATATGCCAGTAAAATGGACAACTGGGAAGAAATGGACAAATTCTTAGAAAAATATAAGTTCCCAAAACTGAACCAGGAAGAAATAGAAAATCTTAACAGCCCCATCACAAGCACCTATGGAGAAGAGTGTGGAGATTCCTTAAAAAACCGGAAATATAACTGCCATATGACCCAGCAAACTCATTGCTGGGCATACACACTGAGGAAACCAGAATTGAAAGGGACACATGTACCCTAATGTTCATTGCAGCACTGTTTATAATAGCCAGGACATGGAAGCAACCTAGATGTCCATCAGCAGAAAAATGGATAAGAAAGCTGTGGTACATATACACAATGGAATATTACTCAGTCATTAAAAAGAATACATTTGAATCAGTTCTAATGAGGTGGATGAAGCTGGAGCCTATTATACAGAGTGAAGTAAGCCAGAACGAAAAATACCAATACAGTATACTAATGCATATATATGGAATTTATCGTTACCATAGCGATAACCCTATATGCGAGACAGTGAAATAGACCTGATGTATAGAACAGTCTTTTGGAATAGACCTGATGTATAGAACAGTCTTTTGGACTCTGTGGGAGAGGGCAAGGGAGGGATCATTTGGGAAAATGGCATTGAAACATGTATATTACCATATGTGAAATGAATCGCCAGTCCAGGTTCAATGCATGAGACAAGTGCTCAGGGCTGGTTCACTGGAATTACCCAGAGGGATGGGATGGGGAGGGAGGTGGGAGGGGGGGGTTCAGGATGGGGAACACATGTGCACCCATGGCGAATTCATGTCAATGTATGGCAAAACCACTGCAATATTGTAAAGTAATTAGCCTCCAATTAAAATAAATAAATTTATATTCAAAAAAAAGATTCTAGATGAAGTTTCAGTAAATCCATACATCCGTTTGGGAGAACTGACATCTTAATGTTATTAAGTCTTCCTCAGTTCAGGTCAGTTGCTCAGTTGTGTCCAATCCACACAGTCAAAGGCTTTGGCATACAATGGTAGAAAATTCTTTCCTATTTTAAAAGCGTGTTAGTTGCTCAGTCGTGTCCTACATTTTGCGTGTTAGTTGCTCAGTCGTGTCCTACATTTTGCAATCCTATGGACTGTAGCCCTCCAAGCTCTTCTGTCCATGGGATTTCCCTGGCAAGAATACCAGAGTAGATTGCCATTTCCTTCTCCAGGGAATCTTCCCACCCCAGGGATCAAACCTGGGTGTCCTGCATTGCAGGCGTATTCTTTACCCTCTGAGCCTATCATTGGCAAATGCTTGGTTGGTTTTCATTTCATTCTTTCATAAAAATATTCCCTGGTTTATCTGCTTAATAAAAGCCGTTACTTTCACATTTAATTGAGTAGGGATGCTAGTTTTGTGTCACATGCTGTTTATATCTCCTTTAACCATCATCACTAGTCCACAAATCCAGAAGACTGAGTTAAGTCATGATATCAAGTATATTGAGCATTGATAACTAATCTATGTCCAGCTGACTGTTTAATGCCCATGTGGCTTTATAACCCTAATAATCCCATTATTTTATAGAGGAAAAATGTGGCTCAAGGAGATGAAGTGACTTCCCCTTAGTTATGCATATGGACAGAAGCAGAGTGAGCCTTAGAATGTGAGAATTCCTAGGTCAGATTTGCATGGCATGGGATTCTGAGAGGAGACTGACTCTGAGAAGTGGGAAATGATGGCAGTCTATGTGATGCTGATCAAATCAGTGCATTTTCTGGAACTAAGAATGAAAGGAAGGATTGTGGCCTTTGTCAGTAATGCTCTAAAGGTATACATGAACTATTCTTCTGCCTCTTAAGTGGGTACTAGTGTTGAGGGGAGGATGAGGGAGGAATCTCTTCTGGGACCAGATGGAATGGGGAAAATAGGAGGGGGAAAATAGGTCCTCTGTCTACCCTAAATGTGGAGCCTCTTGATCCTAAATGTGAGGCCAGAGGGAGAATTATATGATTCACAGAATCCTGAGAATAGGAGCTATGAGTCTCTTCTCTCTTTTGATTACTAGGAATAATGTATACTTTAGTACCATACATATAAACATTACTGCAGTTGCTATGATAATGTTTGTAATAAAATTCAAATAATTAAAACAGGAGCATGTAATTCAAATAGAAATATAAAATATTTCACAATGAAACAGTGAAAAGAACCAGTTTCAGAACTTACATGTGTAGTAGCAAAATGTTCAAAAGACTGCACTGTGTACTTGTCATACAGTTTTTGAAATTTTAACTAAATAAATGAAGTCATTTAGTGACTAGGAAATAGCAAAAGAACACCAAATTCAGTTGCAGATATTGCATTTCCTGATGTTTAAAATGTAAGATTTATTAAAATGTGATGATATCTCAAGAATGAATAGTCTCTGGTACAAAAATTGTGTTCCTTTCTACCATAGAAGATAAAAAATCTGAGATCGCTGGAAACATAAAGATCCTCTATGCAAAATCATGGTGCTATTCAGGTGGAAATTATTTGGGATTCACTCTAGTTACTGGGAATACCATTTTATCTCTTCATTTGAAACTAGATATATTGATTTTTAAAATGTGTTTATTTTTGTTTGGAGAATAATTGCTTTACAATTGATTATTTTTATAAAAATAGTTTTCTGCTACATATTTGTAGAGTAATTTTATATAGAGTAAGATCATGATGACTTACATACAGTGAAATGTTAAGTCTAGGAGTAATTGATGACACAAAAAACATTTTCTTCAATTCTGTCAGAGTAAAATTAACTTTGGGAGCTTCATTTTATGTCCATTGTCACACTTTTGTAGCCCACATGCGGCCAAACAACAGATCTTGGGTTAGGTCTTTAGAGCTATAAGGAACTAGAAAATTGAGATGATTGTACATTTTTTTTTTTTTTCCTTCTGTAATAGTAAGTCACTTCAAGAAAGCATAGGGTTAGACATTGAGGTACCTATAATATTTCATCATATCGGGTGCATTCCTCAGATATATATTCAACCTTATTTCTTTTTTATTTGTAAACATTTGACTCACACTTCAAGGTCAACTATTTACTTAATCATTTGTGATATTATTCTATTGAACTCTAAGATGAGAAAACTTTTATTATCTCAACTCTCTAATTGTCTAAAAATAGGCCACCTCATCTTTAAGTTTGGACATTAATGAGCTGGCTACATTCCTGTGGCAAGCCTCCCCACCACAGCAACAGCAAAACCTTCTCACTTAAAGAAGATCAATAGCCATACACATTTTTCTTTTATGCAGTCCAGTTTACAACTCACTTTTAATATCATTTAAAAGTACATAAGCATATCCTACATGACATTTTTATTACCATTGTAATATCTCAAGTTTAATTTTTGGCAGTAAATATAGTCTGGTGCAAACTTAGAAGTGAAGAAAAAGAAAGGAAATGTGTTTAAGTATACATTTTGCATTTATATGATAGTCTGACTTTTAGGGGTGAATACTATCTTTGTAGAAGACACCTGTGTATGTGAAGAGTTTGAAGTAATTGGATTTTTAAGTGAGCTCTAGAAGTTTTATTTTTTTTAAATAGATACTACATTTTAGGAAACCTACCAAAGTTAAAAAGTTTATTTTTGAAAGGTTTCACATGATTATCATTGATGGTGATGATGTTTAGTTGCTAAGTTGTATCCGACTCTTTTGTGACCCAATGGACTATAACCCAACAGGCTCCTCTGTCCATGGGATTTCCCAGACAAGAATACTGGTGTGGGTTGCCATTTCCTTCTCCAGGGGATCTTTCTAACCCAGGGATCAAACCCATGTCTCTTGCATTGGCAGGTGTGTTTTTTTACCACTGAGCCACCAGGGAAGTCCCTAGTTATCATTGTTACATCAATGGAATTTAAATGACCTAGTATAATGCATATTTTTGAAAATCCCCCAATTAACAGCAGAGTCTAAAGAACTGGAGATGATTATTTTACCTTTGAAGATAGCATTTAATCATTATACAGATGTTTAGAATCTGTTAAAGGGGAAAAACAGGTTAAAAACCAAGACTCTGACATCACAAAGACTTTAGGTTTCAGTTTCTGCCCTGCAGCTTAAAAGTTGGGTATTCAAGGGAAGATAAGTTATCCTATCTAAAACTTAATCCCCTAATTTTTGACAGGAGAGGTTGTAAAAGTAGTCTTGACTTCATAGGGTTGTTGTAAAAATAATTGTAATAATTCAACTAAAGAGCACAGAGTTGACAGGAAGTAATTGTCACATACCAAATGTTTCCTATTATTGTCTCACTTAACTCAGCAGTGGCCACAGGACTGGAAAAGGTCAGTTTTCATTCCAATCGCAAAGAAAGGCAATGCCAAAGAATGCTCAAACTACCGCACAATTGCACTCATCTCACACGCTAGTAAAGTAATGCTCAAAATTCTCCAAGCCAGGCTTCAGCAATACATGAACCGTGAACTTCCAGATGTTCAAGCTGCTTTTAGAAAAGGCAGAGGAACCAGAGATCAAATTGCCAATATCCGCTGGATCATCAAAAAAGCAAGAGTTCCAGAAAAGCATCTATTTCTGCTTTATTGACTATGCCAAAGCCTTTGACTGTGTGGATCACAATAAACTGAGGAAAATTCTGAAAGAGATGGGAATACCAGACCATCTGACCTGTCTCTTGAGAAACCTGTATGCAGGTCAGGAAGCAACAGTTAGAACTGGACATGGAACAACAGACTGGTTCCAAATAGGAAAAGGAGTCCGTCAAGGCTGTATATTGTCACCCTGCTTATTTAAGTTATAAGCAGAGTACATCATGCTGGGCTGGAAGAAACACAAGCTGGAATCCAGATTGCCGGGAGAAACATCAATAACCTCAGAAAAGCAGATGACATCAAGATTGCCGGGAGAAATATTAATAACCTCAGATATGCAGATGACACCACCCTTATGGCAGAAAGTGAAGAAGAACTAAAGAGCCTCTTGATGAAGGTGAAAGAGGAGAGTGAAAAAGTTGGCTTAAAGCTCAACGTTCAGAAAACTAAGATCATGGCATCTGGTCCCATCACTTCATGGGAAATGGATGGGGAAACTGTGGAAACACTGTCAGACTTTATTTTTTGGGGCTCTGAAATCCCTGCTGATGGTGATTGCAGCCATGAAATTAAAAGACGCTTACTCCTTGGAAGGAAGGTTATGACCAACCTAGATAGCATATTTAAAAGCAGAGACATTACTTTGCCAACAAAGATCCGTCTAGTCAAGACTATGGTTTTTCCAGTGGTCATGTATGGATGTGAGAGTTGGGCGGTGAATAAAGCTGAGCGCCAAAGAATTGATGCTTTTGAACTGTGGTGTTGGAGAAGACTCTTGAGAGTCCCTTGGACTGCAAGAAGATCCAACCAGTCCATCCTAAAGGAGATCAATCCTGTTTGTTCATTGGAAGGACTGATGTTGAAGCTGAAACTCCAATACTTTGGCCACCTGATGCGAAGAGCTGACTCATTGAAAAAGACCCTAATGCTGGGAAGGATTGATGGCAGGAGGAGAAGGGGACGACAGAGGATGAGATGGTTGGATGGCATCACCGACTCGATGGACATGGATTTTGGTAAACGCCAGGAGCTGGTGATGGACAGGGAGGCCTGGCATGCTGCAGTTCATGGGGTTGCAAAGAGTTGTACATGACTGAGTGACTGAACTGACTGACTCATTGTCCTCTTTGTCCTCCAGATCAGAAATGGATTGGCAGAGACTGATGAAAAGTGAGGCTCTCCAGGGGAAAACACACAGTAGGTTAGTCCTCTCTAGGGCGAGTAAAAGCCTTAATTTATGAGGCCTTCTCAGAACTCACACCAGAGGGCACTCTGCCATTATCCTGGCAATGTATAATAACCGTTCTCAATCTTTGTAGGTAAACCACCTGCTTAGGCTGCTTTTCTGATTCATGATTCCCGTACCCCAGAGAGTCGTCACAATTAAACAGCGATGTCAGTTTGAGTTTTCAGAAGTTAGTAAATACTGAAACATGGTAAAACATACACTGATCAAAGAGTCATAAAAATAATGATAAGTATTAATGTTACTAGAGCTATTTAATCTTTATAAATCTAGGACAATAATACTTGTCTTTTTTTGATCTTGTCTCACTTTTTTGTTATTAAAGCTTACACATGAAAAATTCTGAACTCCTTTGAGCAAAACAATGAAACAATAGAAATATAATTATTGTTACTGACCTATATTCTAGAAAAGGCACAAAGCAGGCATAGAAATTATAGGAATTGTCAAATTATGTAAATTGTGTATTTGAAAGAACTGACTTTTCAATAGCTTAATATTTTAAAGAATTTAACTTAGTTTTGTATCCGAGAAAACTGTGGATTTCTGCAATAGTTGCATTTTGACATTCATTTTGACCATTATGCGTTTCAGCAATCCAGTCAGCAAAGCTTTTAATTTCTTACTGTTTTTGAAAGCTACTTTGGCCAGAATTTGGAGATCAAGCAGCGTTGAGTCCACTTTTTCTTGGCATCTAATAAAGAATGATTTAATGATTGGATTCTCACAGCATGCTCAGTCTGAATCATTAGTACTATGTAAAAACCTTATGATTTACTTAATGTGCTTTCTATGCTGTCTATTTTATTATTTTTAAATAGTAGCTTGCCATGACTATTTTAAGTCATGTCATCTTAAAACTTGCTGGTTTCTGTATGTTATCGACTTAGGGTATTTAAAAAAAATATTGAGCACATTTGAATTTTCAATACAGTTTTCAAGTATGTTTATTACATAGTAAAATTAGTTATATGAAGTACTTACATTTGAAATTATATAAAGATGTATGGAAATGAATGAGATGGCTGTATCATTGACTTCAATGAAACGTGATTTGGAAGGAATACCACACAAGCATATTGCTTAATATTACACAGAAGGGATCTACAGTAACTATATTAACTTTGTGAGGCCATCTTTCATTCTGTTATTATTACTTCAGCTGCCATGAGTTTTGCCCACTGTGGTCATAGTGCCTGAGGGATAGAAGTGTTTTGAAAATTGTCAAAAGCTCTTTTCCCTGAAATGGTATGTACTCCTTTCAAATCATCTAAGGATGCATTTACAGAATGTTATACACAAAATGATCAGCAATCAACCTCTTTATTGACCACTCTTCCAAAACGCTGTGCAAATGAGTTTTTATTCCAGGTGTTAATGATTAATATTTTTTCTGATACATTTATACTTTTCATTTAAATATCATCTCAAATTATACATATGTACCCATATATATAATCATCACATTGAAGTTGAAACTCATTAATTTTTTCTTTTAGGTAATAAAAAATTAATAGCACTGTTTTCAAGTTTAAATATATCCATTTTATTGCCATTTCCATTTATTTACTATTAGAATTTCACATGGGAATTATGGGTAGAAGTATGAAGGAACATTTGTTGACTATAAAATACTCTACAAATTATAGATAGAAGGAAAATGGGCCTTTGGAATGTTAGTTAAAATATTGTTTATATTTTGACTTTGCCTATAGTGGATTTTGCCTTGTAGATTTAAATATGTATAAATAGTTGATTTTCGTATATAAAGAATACCTACAATTACCATTAAAGCAAGACAGAAATCTAAGAGGAAAATAAAAAAGAACATTTGGGAACAAGCAGCTCATAAAGAAAGAAATAAAAATGACTCAAAGGATTAAGCTCTACTCATTCCTGCATACAATACAAAAACTATACTCACACACACTGTCTATATGTGTGTGGGTGTATACATACATATATATATATATAAAACTGGTACATGATGATCTGATATAGCTATCTACTCTGATTGTCGTTGTCATTTAGTTGCTCAGTTGTGTCCAACTCTTTTGTGTCCCCATGGACTGTAACCCACCAGGCTCCTCTGTCCATGGAATTTTCCAGGCAAGAATACTGGAGTGGGTTGCCATTCCATTCTCCAGGGTATCTTCCCAACCCAGGGATCGAACTCATATCTCCTGCTTAGCAGGCAGATTCTTTACAACCAAGCCACTTGGGAAGCCCATCTACTCTGATTATGTTTATTGAAATATGTACATATAATGGGAAATATATCAGGTAAATATATATATATATATATATATATATATATATATATATATACACACACACACACATATTTATCAGAGTCCTTAAGATCAAAGTGTCATCTGTCTATCTAGACAAACAGGCAAATAGGTCAGATTAGAGAATAACCTCAGAAATACACAGGGAATAACTCACATTGCTGCTCAGGTTATGGTGAAACAGAAACAATGGTATACTACTTGTTTCCATGTGGGCACCTTGAGTAATTAACCACTATGAAAAGTAGTTTGGCAGAACTGAACATAATTATAAACATACCTGTTCTTTGACTTCCCCAATTTAATTTTTTTTAAGATTTTAGCCTGGAGAGACATTTTGTACTATGAAATGACATATATAAAAAGATTAATTAGAAATTTAAATTCTTTGTGCTGTACTGGAAAGATCTCTAGGATTTCTTGTAGAGGAAAAAAGAATAGCTGTGAAAATTAGACTAATAGCAGTTTTGTGGAGTGGCAAATGGGTGGGTGTGAGAAGGGAATTTTTTGATGTATGTCCTTTTGTACCTTTTCATATTGGAATCAATGGCTGTACTATCTGTGCAAAAAATATTATGAAAATAAAATTAAAAAAAAAATTAGGTGCAGTTTAATTAGCTGGGGTATTCTTACTTCCAGATCATTGTTCTCTGTAGACAGAATATCAATATTGATACCTACATAAAATTATTGCTTTATAAATCATACACAGATAATGTATTAACCAAAAAAAAAATTGGTAAGTAAAAATAGATTTACAATTGACAAATACGGTGGTGAGGATTGATATGCTAAAATTTCACATCTCTTTGTCTTTACATAGGCTATTCACTGTGCCTAAAATTTCCTTCTCCTGTGTATTCTGTATTTTATTTGAGAACCACTATTCCTTCTCTAATGCTTAGCTTAAACAGAATTTAAACCGATGCTCCCATACCATTAGCTTCTTGTTTTGTTCTTTCCTAACAACTCTGATTATATATCTATTTTAGCATAAATAATCTCTTACTGTATTTTTATTCCTCTATTTTCCTCTAATATGCTGAATACAGGGATTCTTTTTGTCTTCTCAGCATTGGCAATGTCTGGCACATAGTAGGAGACCAATAAATACGTTTGAAATAATTGAACAGTAAATGTAATGCAGAAGGTGATCAAAATGTTTGATTGCATGAATAAAAACTATTTTAAAGAAAGAATATAAGAATATAAAAGAAGTCTTTTTCATACTGAGACTTTTTTATATTTACAACCATTATGAGGTACAGAAGAGTACAATTAAAGGAACACAGCAGCAATGTAATTTTAAACAATGAGCTCAGACCTTTACATTATTCTGGCTTTGTAGGTTAGTTAATTGAGATGAATAAAGGTTAAATAATTTTTCCCAGTTAAGACAATTAAAAAATTGACTAGTTATAGATTAGAAAACAGTCTATATTTCCGCCATGGTCTCTACTGTCAATAATACACAGATACTCTGAACCAGCATGATAAAAATGAGAAAAGAAGAGTATAGACTCCAGGAATTACCTAGAGATAAACCTACAAATATTTATGCTAGCAGTAGGAAACCATTTATTTAGTGACAAAAACATGTAGGTGACATGTTAGTACCACATCTTCTGATTATTTTTAGCTGTGGCTACATATTCTGCTCAGCATTCATGGAGCATGGAGAAGAGGACAAGATGAAACCAAAACCCATGATTTTTTTTTCACAATATAATTTCTGAGAGAATGAAAAGCTGACAAGGGTAACTATGAGACTTGGTGAACATTGTAATGAGTTCGTCTTTTTAAGGTAGTAGATGAGCTGATGACTAATATACTTTGGATTTACTTCTGTCAAAAAATAGATTGGTGAGTTGTTAAAATTCTGTCTTGCACTTTCTTTATTCAGTCAATGTTCTGAGCGTTAAGTGAACAATTCAGTTTTAGGTCTCAATCCCTATGCTAGTTTCCCGTTCTTTATTTATAGCCTTTAAGATTTTCTTAGTCATATATTCCAAAACTAATATTATTTTGCCTGAGATTCAGCTAAATTTCTCCATTGTTGAATTTTGTTGAATTGGTTTATATATAGTCAAGACGTGGTTTTTTTCTTATATATATATTGGTGAAAATGCCTGTATTGGTGAACATATCTCTATCTAAATATGTTTTGATAGAGTAAAAGAAGTAAATCCAAAACATGTTGAAAAGAAAAAATAATAAGAATAACAAAAACAAGAAATGAGACTCAATCTTGATTATAAAAACCACTTTTGTTTATTGTTTAATTATGTGAATGTATTCAGTCTAATTTTTCTTTCCATAATTTTAGACTTAATAAAACTGAAAATGAAATGAGGAGTGACTACTAAGTGCTAATTAATATATTTGTTACCCGTAATTATTCTATCTTATGTTATTTAAAATTGATAAAATCATTATTTATCTTAAATTACTGACTCATTGGAAAAGACCCTGATGCTGGGAAAGATGGAGGGCAGGAAGAGAAGGGGGTAACCGAGGATGAGATGGTTGGACGGCATCATTGACTCAATGGACATGAATTTGAGCAAACTCTGGGAGATAGTCTCGTGTGCTGCAGTCCATGGGATCACAAAGAAGTGGACATGACTGAGTGGCTGAATGACAACCTTAAATTATAGGAATGATACACCAATTTGGATATTTATTAAATAGTTTGGAGTTACTATCTTTTATTATATCAGAGATTTATGTTTTTACTTTTATACATGACTGACATTTATGACTTTTTTTGATGCTCAACATATGTTTACTCTAAAAGTCATGGACTCTCCTCTGACCTTGAGAAACTGAATTTTTCAGATAAAGGCTTTTTCAGCCATATTAAAATAGATCACTCAAACGTTTATCAGATAATCAGCCAGTGCAGTCTGTATTCTCATAAAGGTTCATTTCCTACTGAAAATTATTCTTTTGGTCATAC
This sequence comes from Giraffa tippelskirchi, assembly GCF_054371585.1. Taxonomy (NCBI): domain Eukaryota; kingdom Metazoa; phylum Chordata; class Mammalia; order Artiodactyla; family Giraffidae; genus Giraffa; species Giraffa tippelskirchi. The sequence goes on along the minus strand of NC_137276.1, from coordinate 186,035,780 downwards.
AAATCCATCAGAAATTAAGAAAAGGGAAGAAAATAAGTTTCACTATTTCAACAGCCTCACCTTAAGTATTATTCTTTAAACTCTAACCACAGACCATGAACTAGCTAAATCTTGGTTTGATATAATGCAATGAAAAATTGAGCAGAAAAGGGAATGGATAAACTTGGGAGGGAGGCCAAAAATGAATAATACCTATTTCCATAGTACATTTTTTGAAGGAGCTCAGGGCAAGTGATGAAAATGAATGACACTATATACAAACTAATTTTCTCTCAGAGACCGTATCTATAAAATAGGAATACAAAATACTGACACATTGCATTGTGTGCTGGAAACTTCATAGGCCCTTTTTTTACCCAAGATCCGATCCTGACCCAATAGAATGGTAAGGCAGGATGTGTACACATCTGATTCAGTCCTTACTCATTTTTCAAGGCTTGTTTAAGCCCTTTCTTCCATGAAACCCTCTTGAAATGCCTCAGCTCAAACTGCTCTATTCTCTCTTGGAAGGCCACTTAAAATATTAGTCAGTTAAAACCTCATATTTTAGAATGACCTAACAACTACTTTGACATCAAAACAATTGTTTATTGAAGGAAAATCCCGGTTAAGCAGCTTTTGTTATTATTGTTTAGGGACCCCTCACCAAAAACATACCATATCTTTTCTTGCTAGAATCCTAGAGACTTTGTGTGATCATAATGCTTGAAGTTTCAGCTTAACTAGATCATGTGGTTAGCAGATATTTAAACACTGTTTTGGGTATGTCTGTGAGGGTGTGTGTCTGGGAGGATGTTTCTGGATGAAATTAATACTGGTATTAATAGAGTGAATAAAGCAGATTTCTTTCCCCAAAGTGAGAGGACTTCATCCAATTAGTAAAACCCTGAGGAGAACACAACAATGCTGAGCAAGAGAGTTTTGCTGTCAATACCAGACAGTTCGGTTACCCCACCCCCACCCTTTGGAGAGGTTTTTTTTTTTCCTTTTCTTCTGATTCTCAGACCTTCAGACTCAGACTGGAACTTCCATCATTGACTAATTTGGTTATCAGACCTTCAGACTGCAGATCTTGGGCCTTCTCAGCCTCCACAATCATATGAGCAAATTCCTTATGATAACCCCCTTTATTATATATCCTGTTAATTCTGTTTTTTTGGAGAACCCTGACTAATACAGTGATCAATGGAGAATGACCTCTTAAAAGTATATGTTTTGGGAGAGAGAAGGCAGGGATGGGTAGAAGGGATGAGGAATACAGGGAGAGAGAAACCATCATCGCCATTTCAGGATGTTTCATTAAAAATTCTAGTATTGATTTCATATAGTATAAATTAAGTGCTATATTTTAACTTACTACATTTGTGGAAATCTAAGAAATTATGGGAAAATTCAATTGATCCAAATTTTCAAAGGCAACTAAATTATGCAGCATTTATCCAAATGTATAACAGAAAAGAGCAGACATACTTTTGCATGCTCTCTGCCAGTCTAATGGACTTCGCTCCGTTCTCTTTTGCTCTTTTCTTTATATACATAAAATAAAGGAAAGACATCAACACTAATTTTTAGCTCTCTTTATTATCATAAGATCTTTATCTTTTAAAATAATATATGACAAAGAAGAAAAAGCAGAGCGTCAAGGAACCTCACTGGGAAGAAGGTTATCAAGATTAAGCTTAAACATTACTTAGATAGAAGATATTTTTTATTCATCGTACACTTTCTTGTTCACAACTAGCAGTATACCTTACATATTGTTGACTTATGTCTATCAAGTCTTATTCTATACCAGCATTTATGACTTTGGTCAACAATATTAAAACTGGATTTTGCATATTCTTGTGGGCTTCTGTCTCTACAAGATGTATGGAGAGTTTTAAGGGAATAGGATTTCTTTTTTTCTTAACCCTATTCTAATGCTGAACCTCTGGGGAAAGGCTTAATGCTTTTCCATGCTGCTCTTTTGCAATCTCTTCTTCTTGAGAAAGACATGAGTTTAACCGTCTCGAAATGTATTACAATGTTTGTCTCCTGCGGATGCACTGAGTCTCATCATTTCACCATGTCCTTAATCAAGTCACCAAAACTTTCTCCTCTCAGTCTTTAATATGTGCATTTGCAATGATTGTTTTGCATAATTTTTAGCAAAGTTTGTAATTTTGTTGTTTTGATTCAGTTGTATATTATAATTGTGTACTAGTTACAGTGTAACAGTAATTCAAGGTAAAACTCAATACCGAATATGAATTTTTGTTCTGTGAAGTATGTTATAGTAATCAGTAGAAATTCCTTTAGACTTCCAAGGTAGCTTAGTTGGTAAAGAATCTGCATTTAACGCAGGTGACCTCGGTTCAATTCCTGGCTTGAGAAGAACCCCTGGAGGAGGGCATGGCAAGCCGCTCCAGTATACTTGCCTGAAGAATCCCCACGGACAGAGGAGCCTGGTGGACTAGAGTCCATTGGGTCACAACGAGTCAGACACTACTGAGCGACTAAGCTCAGCACAGCACAGAAATTCCTTTGAGAAAGCAGTTACAGTTGTCCTTCAGTGTTCACAGTGGATTGCTTCCAGGACCTGCATGGATATCCAAATTCATGGATACCCAAGTCCCTTATATAAAATGTCATAGTATTTTTACTTAATACTTATACATATCCTTCTGAACACTTTAAATCATCTCTGATTTACTTACAATACCTGAAACAATGCAAATGCTGTGCATGTAGTTGTAAATACTATGTAAAAATTCAACTTTTGCTTTTGTGGAGCTTTTTGGATCTTTTTCAAATATTTTTCATTCATGGTTGGTTGAATCCATGGATGTGGACCTCACAGATAGGGAGGCCAACTGTATATTGTTAGAATAAATTTTGTTGAGTAATTGGAATATAAACATTGGCTTAAGACAAATTACAATTTCAGACTGTTAAAGAAGAGTGTGTTTATATTTGCTACTGAATACCTGATTGTAGATATCAAGCCACAATAGTTACAATCTACTCTATTGGGTATATTTAAGATTAATGTGCATCTACCATTCAGATTGTTTTCTCTAACTAGAATTCCTGTCTGAAAAGAACCAAACATTTCTTGGATTGAAGGCTGATTTTAAGTCTTATTCAGAAAATACATAAAATGTATAAAATAATTACTGGGACAGCTTTTTTCATGTGACAGAAAGTGAGTAAACTGTTAAGCAAAAGAGACAAAAAGTACAATGGGTCATGTCAAAAATAAAAGGCTTCTATGACCAAAGATGGGTGTCACCAATAGAGAATACAATTAATTTAAGAATATAAAATGCAGATTAAATTGTCCAAATGCTTTGTAAAGAAAAAGAAAGCCAACAGAAAATCCCAAAAACATTTCTTTAGGTTCTGTCACAGCTTATTGGAGTACTAATAACTTACTCTAGTATTTGGATATTTAGAAAAAATTATTAACCATTACTCCTGCATTTCTTAGGCAAATTGTATTTTAGGCTAACCTGATAGTCACAACTGTTAAAGGAAATTCCCCTTTATAGAATTCCAGCTAATGGATGTGGATGGAACTGTATAATTATAAAAATCACTATTTTACATCCTCTGCTTAATTTTTGGTAGCTCAGCTGGTAAAGAATTCACCTGCAATGCAGGAGACCCTGAATCCATTCCTGGGTCGGGGAGATCCCCTGGAGAAGGCATAGGCTAACCACTCCATTAATTCTTGGGCTTAATTTTTCATGAAAACTTAATTTTAATTTATTTTTATTGGAGTATAGTTGCTTTACAATGTTGTGTTAGTTTCTGCTGTAAATTGAATCAGCTATATGTATACATATATCCCTTCTTTTTTTTTTTTAATTTCCTCCCCATTTAGGTCATCACAGAGCATTGATTAGAGTTCCCTGTGCTATATAGTAGTTTCTTATAGTTATCTATTTTATATACAGTATTAATAGTGTATATATGTCAACCTCAATCTTCCAGTTCCTCCCCAGCCCCATTCCCCCTTGGAATATACACATTTAATTTTTTAAAGATAATTGTCATCAACAGATGAAACTGTAAAAAGAAGAGACGATAGCAGACCATAATTCAGGAAACTGGCTGTCAACATTTGAACCCACTGAAGTGTTTGTATCCCAAAATGTGATCCAATCACTCTTTGTCCTAATAATATGCAATGTAAAGCACTTGGCGTACCCTTTGAGGCATTCGTTCCAGAATATTCTTACCTAATTTTAGCCTTGATAGTAGTTCAATGTATGGGAAATATAAGGGATAAAAGAACAAACAAAATAATGCACAGAGGCAAATTGACAAATTCAGAATGTGCATCATCTAGAAGTTAACTGGTTCTGTTTCTATAAACAATTAGTGGCACAGGAGATGAGAAGGAAAGAGGAACGTGTATGATTAAAAAGATTTAAAATTTACAGTACCCTAAATGGGAAGGAAATCCAAAACAGGTGGGATATATGTATACATATAGCTGATTCACTTTGCTGTACAGTAGAAACTAACACAACATTGTAAGGCAACTATATGCCAATAAAATTTAATTTTAAAAATTAAAAGAAAAAAAAACTAGACCTACATCTAATGGATCTTTGCATAGATCTTATTTAGAAGAAAATAACTTTAAAAAGATGTTCTTTGAGACAAATAGAATAAATTGGTTATTAACTGCTCTCAGATGATACCAAGGACTTATTCTTAATTTGTCAGATATGAAAATGATTATAATAGAAAAGTGCATATTATTTATACATGCATACTGAAACAGAGTAAAATGATATGATTCCTGGGATTTGTTTAATAATGCCTCAAAAAGGAGGGAAAAAAAGTTTTAGATGAAGGAAGATCCAAATATTGAGTCTGTGTAGTGGATAGGGAGAATTCAGTGTACTGTTCTCTTTGGTGTAGTTGATATTTCAATATTTTTCTAATAATAAATTTTAAAGTATTGATATCTATGTATTTCAGAAATATATAACTTGTAATTAGATAAACATATGACAAATTTTGCATTTCTACCTAATATGTAAAATGTATACAGTTTTTCAAAATTATTCTGGAGCACGCACAAAGAATTTTTGACAAATCTGGTCATAGTATACCATGAAACCTATTGAACAGTGCTGATGGTTTGAACTTGAATATAAATTTGACATCTGTGAACTATTTAGATACCATACCTATAAAAAGGGCTTCCCTCATAGCTCAGTCAGTAAAGAATCTGCCTGCAATGCAGGAGACCTGGGTTCGACTCCTGAGTTGGAAAGATCCCCTGAAGTTGGGAGAAGGAAATGGCAATCTACTCCAGTATTTTTGCCTGGAGAATCCCATGGACAGAAGAGCCTGGCAGGCTACAGTCTGTGGGGTCACAAGAGTCGAACATCACTTAGCGACTAAACCACCACCACCACTCATAAAAAAAACAGTTAATATGGCTGCAAATATTCTAGAGCTATGTGTTTGTTTACTTATTATGTATTGATTGATTGACTTCTAGAGTTTTACATGTCATTTTGGAAGCAGAACCGTGGGATATTTTTAACTCTATTTCAGTTTCCTGTGTGAACTTCAAGTTAAAATTGTAAATTTCTTTCTTCTTAAGTTGTCATATGCAAATAATAATCACTTTCAAGTGGAAATTGGGGTTATGAGTTGTCAATTTATCTGTGAGATATTCCTTTTTCTATCAGAAGAAAGAATATCTCCAAATATGATGTACATTTGGGCAAAGTACATGATAAAATACCATCAAGGGCTTTCCTTTAAATACCTGTTTTTGAGTGGATGTCAGGTATGAAATTACAAGTAACTACTTTTTATTGGCCAGTAGATGGCAAAATATAACATTAGTTGCAGCATCAAAATATAAGTCCTAAACCATGTTGCAATGAAATGGCATTTCTTGGGCAGCAAATGCAAATAAATCGGGGCATTAAGCACCCAAATTCCAAGACAAAAAATAGTGAGAGGAAAATGGATTTTGTATTTGCAGTTATAACACACAGACTTTACCACACATCTCTCACTTGAATAGGGCACAGCTGCTTCTGTATTAAGTTATTTTAGCAGTATGAAGGAGAAAAATGCTGTGAAAGATGTGTGTGCCGTTATTTCATGTTGAAAATGTTTTTCATTGTACACTTCTAAAAGGATTTACCACTTGAAAAATATGTTATGGCAAACCCAGAATATGGAGTGCTGGTGTGCTCTTTTCTTGTCATATTAAGGTAAAAAAATCATGGGATTAAGCAGTTCGTGGGGGGGGGGGGTCCCTTAACATATTGACTTCACACCAGTAGTTTGACAGAGTCAGTTCCCAAGACTTGAATTTCATAGTGTACAATCTGCAGAAAGGAAAGTATAAACAAAGTCTTAGAAACAGCAGGAGTGGGAGGAAAAAGGTGTGGTGCTGCTTCTATAAAGCACTCTGTACCCTGTGTTCATGTCAGATCTACACACTGCTCATACAAGGAGAGTGAAAGTTAACAAACTAAGATGTTAGAGTGCTCCCAGGCCATCTATGGAATGTTAGACTCGGAGGGACTTAGTGGGCTTAAAAGAAACATCTGCCAATTTCTCCCAAGAACCTTTCATCCTCAGAAAATGTACAGCTGAGTCTTGATTTAGGTAGTCATTAAATGGGGCTAACAAAAGACCTTGAACCGAGACATACCATTAAAGTGAGACTTTTCTGTAGGTGAAGTAGGTTGTTTCTTCACAGTGTGAATTACAGGGATTTAAAAGGACTCTGCTCCTCAAATGTCCTTTTCTTTTACACACTCACACCCCCACAGAGACAAGATGCAATGAGATTGTTAAAGTCCCTTGCACAGCTCAGTTTTTGTAATTAACTGTTTACTCTGTGCAACACAATGCTCTTCCTCCTCAGTCTCATCTGATACCCACCTTATTCTTATCCTTTGAAATTTTATTTCTAAATTATCTGTGGAGATATTTTTAAGATTGTCATATTTGTTAATCTCTTACCTTCAATTTTCCCTTTCTTCCAAATTAAGAGAATATGTTACACAAACAACCACATAAAATTCCCCACTTTAAGTTTAACCACGACCAGTTTTCCCTGCCAGAAATCTCCATTCAAAGCATCCCCAAAGTCTCTTGTTCACTACAAAGCTCCTGAATCTCTTGCTCATCTTTGAATTTCTGACAAATGTAAATCTTGTGGACTGACTACTTTGCTGTAGCAAACTTTGAATTCAAATGAAAAAGTAATAGGTTGTGGTTTTTTTTGTCTTTATTTCTACATAATTGAAAAACAATCTGAGAAACATATGCATTTTGTAGATTAAGAATATTGGACATAAAGTCAAACAGTTTTTGTTTTTCCCCCAGGATGGCAGAGGGAAATTGGGAAAGAGAAAGGGAAAGCTATGAACTTACACAGGATGGGACTTAAATTTCATGCCTACAAGAATTATTTTGCATTATTGTTACCTGACCTTCACAGAATTGTAAAATCTCTTTGATGGGATCCTTATCAGACATTTCTGAAGAGCGTCCTATAAGATCTTCACGATGCATAGCTTTCCACTGTAACATGCATTTTTCCTATGTACCCTTTAGCAAAACCTGAGTCCTGAGTAAGAAAAACTCGCTATGTGACAGGAGTTAGTAAGGGTTTTTTTTTACCACATTGTTCTTGGGGGCACTCTTATTTCTTACAGATTCCATGCCCTCAGGTTACCTACACGATCACCACTAGTGACTTTACTTGTTCAATCCCAAGTTGAAAGCCCTCTCATATTTTTATGAGGCAGGGCAGATTTTGCTAGTTTTGCTTTTTTTGTTTCTTTTCTAGAAATAAACTGAGAAAGAGTTAGTGTAAGTATATTCTGATATATGGAGTATAGTGCCTGGCTGGACCCCACACCAGAGAGCTCTAAGTTACATCCTCTTTACTTTAAAATCGGGCTTTCCTGATAGTAAAGAATCTACCTGCAATGCAGAAGATCCCAGTTTGATCCCTGGGTCGGGAAGATCTGCTGGAGAAGGGACAGGCTACCCACTCCAGTATTCTTGGGCTTCCTTTGTGGCTCAGCTGGTGAAGAATCTGCCCGCAATGCGAGAGACCTGGGTTCGATCCCTGGGTTGGGAAGATTCTCTGGAGAAGGGAAAGGCTACCCACTCCAGTATTCTGGCCTGGAGAATTCCATGGACTGTATAGTCCATGGAATCACAACGAGTCAGACATGACTGAGCAACCTTCACTTCACTTACTTTAAAACATATGATTACGTTTATACCCATGTTCAGTTCAGTTCAGTTCAGTCACTCAGTCATGTCGGACTCTTTGCGACCCCATGAACTGCAGCACGCCAGGCCTCTCTGTCCATCACCAACTCCCGGAGTCTACCCAAACACATGTCCATCAAGTCGGTGATGCCATCCAACCATCTCATCCTCTGTCGTCCCCTTCTCCTCCCTCCCCCAATCCTACCCAGCATTAGGGCCTTTTCTAATGAGTCAACCCTTCGCATGAGGTGGCCAAAGTATTGGAGTTTCAGCTTCAACATCAGTCCTTCCAAAGAACACCCAGGATTGATCTGCTTTAGGATGGATTGATTGGATCTCCTTGCAGTCCAAGTGACTTTCAAAAGTCTTCTCCAACACCACAGTTCAAAAGCATCAATTCTTCGGCGCTCAGCTTTCTTCACCATCCAACTCTCACATCCATACATGACCACTGGAAAAACCATAGCCTTGACTAGATGGATTTTGTTGGCAAAGTAATGTCTCTGCTTTTAAATATGCTATCTAGGTTGGCCATAACCTTCCTTCCAAGGAGTAAGCGTCTTTTAATTTCATGGCTGAAGTCACCATCTGCAGTGATTTTGGAGCCCCCAAAAATAAAGTCTGACACTGGTTCCACAGTTTCCCCATCAATTTCCCATTAACTGATGGGACCAGATGCCATGATCTTAGTTTCCTGAACGTTGAGCTTTATGCCAGCTTTTTCACTCTCCTCTTTCACCTTCATCAAGAGGCTCTTTAGTTCTTCTTCACTTTCTGCCATAAAGGTGGTGTCATCTGCATATCTGAGGTTATTGATATTTCTCCCGACAATCTTGATTCCAGCTTGTGTTTCTTCCAGCCCAGCGTTTCTCATGATGTACTCTGCATATAAGTTAAATAAGCAGGGTGACAATATACAGCCTTGATGTACTCCTTTTCCTATTTGGAACCAGTCTGTTGTTCCATGTCCAGTTCTAACTGTTGCTTCCTGACCTGCATACACGTTTCTCAAGAGACAGGTCAGATGATCTGGTATTCCCATCTCTTTCAGAATTTTCCACAGTTTATTGTGATCCACAGAGTCAAAGGCTTTGGCATAGTCAATAAAGCAGAAATAGATGTTTTTCTGGAACTCTCTTGCTTTTACAATGATCCAGCGGATATTGGCAATTTAATCTCTGGTTCCTCTGCCTTTTCTAAAACCAGCTTGAACATCTGGAAGTTCACGGTTCACGTATTGCTGAAGCCTGGCTTGGAGAATTTTGAGCATTACTTTACTAGCATGTGAGATGAGTGCAATTGTGCGGTAATTTGAGCATTCTTTGACATTGCCTTTCTTTGGTATTGGAATGAAAACTGACCTTTTCCAGTCCTGTGGCCACTGCTGAGTTTTGCAGATTTGCTGGCATATCGAGTGCAGCACTTTCACAGCATCACCTTTGAGGATTTGAAATAGCTCAACTGGAATTCCATCACCTCCACTAGCTTTGTTCGTAGTGATGCTTTCTAAGGCCCACTTGACTTCACATTCCAGGATGTCTGGCTCTAGGTGAGTGATCACACCATCGTGATTATCTGGGTCGTGAAGATCTTTTTTGTACAGTTCTTCTGTGTATTCTTGCCATCTCTTCTTAATATCTTCTGCTTCTGTTAGGTCCATACAATTTCTGTCCTTTATCGAGTCTATCTTTGCATGAAATGTTCCTTTGGTATCTCTAATTTTCTTGAAGAGGTCTCTAGTCTTTCCCAATCTGTTGTTTTCCTCTATTTCTTTGCACTGATCGCTGAGAAAGGCTTTCTTATCTCTCCTTGCTATTCTTTGGAACTCTGCATTCAGATGGGAATATCTTTCCTTTTCTCCTTTGCTTTTCACTTCTCTTCTCTTCCCAGCTATCTGTAAAGCCTCCTCAGACAGCCATTTTGCTTTTTTGCATTTCTTTTCCATGGGGATTTTCTTGATCCCTGTCTCCTGTACAATGTCACAAACCTCTGTCCATAGTTCATCCGGCACTCTGTCTATCAGGTCTAGTCCCTTAAATCTATTTGTCACTTCCACTATATACTCATAAGGGATTTGATCTAGGTCATGCCTGAATGGACTAGTGGTTTTCCCTACTTTCTTCAATTTAAGTCTGAATTTGGCAATAAGGAGTTCATGATCTGAGCCACAGTCTGCCCCTGGTCTTGTTTTTGCTGACTGTATAGAGCTTCTCCATCTTTGGATGCAAAGAATATAATCAATCTGATTTTGGTGTTGACCATCTGGTGATGTCCACGTGTAGAGTCTTCTCTTATGTTGTTGGAATAGGGTGTTTGCCATTACCTGTGCATTCTTATGGCAAAACTCTACTAGCCTTTGCCCTGCTTCATTCTGTACTCCAAGGCCAAACTTGCCTGTTACGCCAGGTGTTTCCTGATTTCCTACTTTTGCATTCCAGTCCCCTATAATGAAAAGGACATCTTTTTTTGGGTGTTAGTTCTAGAAGGTCTTGTAGGTCTTCATAGAACCGTTCAACTTCAGCTTCTTCGGCATTACTGGTCAGGGCATGGACTTGGATTACCGTGATATTGAATGGTTTGCCTTGGAAACGAACAGAGATCATTCTATCGTTTTTGAGATTGCATCCAAGTACTGCATTTCGGACTCTTTTGTTGACTATGATGGCTACTCCATTTCTTCTAAGGGATTCTTGCCCACAGTAGTAGATATAATGGCCATCTGAGTTAAATTCACCCATTCCAGTCCATCTTAGTTCGCTGATTCCTAGCATGTCGACGTTCACTCTTGCCATCTCCTGTTTGACCACTTCCAATTTGCCTTGATTCATGGACCTAACATTCCAGGTTCCTATGCAATATTGCTCTTTACAGCATCAGACTTTGTGTCTATCACCAGTCACATCCACAGTTGGGTATCGTTTTTGCTTTGGCACCATCCGATCATTCCTTCTGGAGTTATTTCTCCACTGATCTCCATTAGCATATTGGGCACCTACTGACCTGAGGAGTTCATCTTTCAGTGTCCTATCTTTTTGCCTTTTCATACTGCTCATGGGGTTCTCAAGGCAAGAATGCTGAAGTGGTTTGCCATGCCCTTCTCCAGTGGACCACATTCTGTCAGACCTCTCCACCATGACCCACCCGACTTGGGTGGCCCCACACGGCATGGCTTAGTTTCATTCAGATAGACAAGTGTGGTCCGTGTGATCAGATTAGCTAGTTTTCTGTAATTTTAGTTTCAATGTGTCTGCCCTCTGATGCCCTCTGGCAACACTTACCATCTTACTTTGGTTTCTCTTACCTTGGGCCTTGGGTAATTCGTCTTGCCACCGCCGCCAGCCCCAGCCCCCATCCCGGCCTAGGCCCTGTCGGCCACCGCGCCCCCGGCCCCCAGCCCCCGGCCCCCGGCCCCGGCCCCTGGCCTGGCCTAGGCCCTGTCAGCCACCACCCCCGGCCCCCGGCCCGGCCTAGCACCTCTCGGCCGCCGCCCCCATGATTCCCTGTCAAAACCACTGTCTTGCTAAACACATTTTCATGGCACAATTTGTGTGTATTTGAAATGAAAGCAAGTCCACCCCACAAATTAAAGAGAACAAACTAATAAAAATGAGCACTAGTTGAATAAATGTGTCAAATATTAACAAATACGTATTAATAAATTATGTTTGGCAATTGATGTTGCAATTATAATTTTGAGTATCTGGATGGTGCTTTATCATGGTAAGTGACCCTCCTGTTCTGCCTTAGTTTGCTAATTTCTTGTATCTACTCATTAAAGTTTATGTCACTGCTTATAGGTATAGTCATCTGCTATTTTATTATAACAGAAGTATTTTTTTTTATCTCCAATTCTCCATCAGTGAGGTGCAGACAAATAGAGTTTCAGAATCTGACCTATCTACTGGTCAGATAGTACTATCTACCAGTACTATCTACTAGTATGAAATTTCTTTCTTTCCTTTTTGGTGTATTATCTAGTTTAGCTCTCTCCCAAAGCATTGAAATAATCTCCATCTAATTGCGTTAGGTGATTGACACTTAGGTTCCTACCAGCCTAGCAGATTGCTAAGCAGCTTTCATTCTTTCTCACTGCCTCTCTTGCGGACTTCTGCTTTTGTGAAGATAAGAGATTTTCTCAATAAGACCATAAACGCTACTACAAATGTCAGGTTGTAATGGTGAAGTTATTGGAATCATTTTTCTCTTCTAATACACCAGCTTGTGAGGTCATTAACAGTTTCATGTAGAACTCTACTGCAGGCTGATCCTCACTAAGGATCATTTTGTAGAAATCATTGCTTGACATAATTTAGTGTTGGATAGTGAGCATAAGCAGAACTGAGGTTTGTTTTTCAACAAAAGGCTACATGCTTCAGCAAAAACTTCATCACATCATATACAATACACACTTAATTCATAAATTTATTGAATATTACTATGCAAGCTATGTTTAATTTTCTCCTTTGGGTGCTGTGAAGTATATGAAGTATATAAAAAATTCTATAATGAGCTTTTAGTAAAATAATGGAGAAGATATATTTAAAAATTATTGTAAATCAAGGCAACATATTTTGTACGGTAAGAGCACTATTTATTAACCCTAAGGACTGTGGGGCTCCAGGAAGAGACAGATCATATCTTTATATAGTGAATTATTTGGGTAGGTGTCTATGATGGGTGAGATTTTGAGAGAAAGAATGTTGTAAATGGAAACACTGTATTGGAGCTGGTAAAGCTCAAGAGATATCTATAGAAATGGAAGTCATTTTGTTGTAGGGTAGGTTCTCAATGGCACCCCACTCCAGTACTCTTGCCTGGAAAATCCCATGGACGGAGGAGCCTGGTAGGCTGCAGTCCATGGGATCACGAAGAGTCAGACACTTCACTTTCACTTTTCTCTTTCCTGTATTGGAGAAGGAAATGGCAGCCACTCCAGTGTTCTTGCCTGGAGAATCCCAGGGACGGTGGAGCCTGGTGGGCTGCCATCTATGGGGTTGCACAGAGTCGGACACGACTGAAGCGACTTAGCAGCAGCAGCAGGTTCTATAGGCTATTGTGTTTCTAAACAGAGGAAAGGAGATTGGGGTGGGGGGTGACTTTCAGTGATATACTGAGGAATTTATATATTTTTTAACATAGGCAATAGGGTGTCACTGAAACATTTAAAGCAAACAACTGGCATAATGTGTCATTATTGTATTTTAGAAAAATTAGTCTGTTGGCTATGGGCAGGATGGATTATAAAGGGTTGGCATGAGAAAAGAGCAAATGAGTCCAAGTTAAGGGAAGTTATGATAGTTTCAGAATATGATATTTGCCTTCTGTCTCATTTGATTATCTCTCTAATAATGTCATACATTTTCATTTATTATCGTTTTGAATCTGCTTATTGAAAAACCAAATAAATAGGTTAATTAAAATAAAAAAGAATAAATGTATTTGACATGACATTCGTAGAATATGGTAAAAATTAAAAGGTTGATTTTGATGACTACATATTTTGACTTTTTTAGATTGATTGAAGTATAGCTTATTTACAATATTATATTTTGAAGGCATACAATGCAGTGATTCACAATTTTTAAAGGTTATACTTCCTTTATTGTTATTATTAAATATTTGCTTTATTCCCTGTGTTGTACAATATATCCTTATAGCTTATTGTATACATGATAGTTTGTGCTATTTTGTCCCCTGCCCCTATACTGCCCCTTCTTCCTTCCCTCTCCACATTGCTAACCACTAGTTTGTTCTCTCTATATGTGAGGCTGTTTCTTTTTTATTGATCAAGAGTTTGTTGTATTTTTTAGAATCCACAGGTAAATGATATCATACAGTATTTGTCTTTCTCTGTCTGACTTATCTCAGTTAGCCTGATACTCTCCAGGTCCATCCATGTCATTGCAAATGTCAAAATTTCTTTTTTAATGGCTAAGTAGTATTCGTGTGTGTGTGTGTGTGTGCATGTGCATGTCACATCTTCTTCCATATGTTGGAAATTTTAAATAATGTTGCTATAAACATTGGCAGAGACATTATTTTGCCAGCAAAGGTCTGTATCATCAAAGCTATGTTTTTTCCTGTTGTCATGTATAATGTGAGTGTTGGATCATAAAACTGAGTGCTGAAGAATTGGTGCTTTCCAATTGTGGTGTTGGAGAAGACTCTTGAGAGTCCCTTGGACTGCAAGGAGATCCAACCAGCCCATCCTAAAGGAAGTCAACACTGAATATTCATTGGAAGGACTGATGCTGAAAGTGAAACTCCAGTACTTTGGCCACCTGATGTGAAGAGCCAACTCACTAGAAAAGACCCTAATGATGGGAAAGATTGAAGGGAGGAGAAGGGCACAACAGAGGATGAGATGGTTGGATGGCATCATTAACACAATGGACATGAGTTTGTGCAATCTCTGAGAGGTGGTGAAGGACAGAGAAGCTGTGCTGCTATCCATGGGGTCGCAAAGAGACACGACTGAGCAACTGAACAAATGAATATTGATGTGTGTGTATCTTTTCAAATTAGTGTTTTTGTTATTTTTCAAGTATATACCGAACAGTAGAATTGCTGGATTCTATGGTAATTCTTTTTAGTTTTTTGAGAAACCTCCATAAAGTTTTCCACGGTGGCTACATCAATTTGTATTCCCACTAGCAGTGTACAAGGGTTCCCTTTTTTTGACATCCTTGCCAGGATATTTGTGTTCTTTTTGCTCCCCTCTCATCACCCAAGCTGTATGCTCTAGGGACTCCCCCTCTGAGGGATGCCTTCATTCTTCTGTTGCGGTGTGATGAAGGTGTGGGCTTGATTGGCCCTAGTCTGGTTGGTTGCCAGGTCCTGCCTTGTGCAGAGGCTGCCAGCTGCTGGTTAGCAGGGCCTGATCACTTTCCAGCCGACTGCAGACCTCTTGGTGGATCTGGGGCTAATGTTGGCTCTCTGGTGGGTGGAATCTGAGTCAAGAAAACTCGAAGGCTATGGTTTGCCTATTGATGGGTGAAGGCAGGTCTTAAGGTTAGTGGCAGACCACTGTTGAGCAGAGTTGATTCCTGGAGTCTAGGTTCAGGGCTGAGGAATTCCAGAGCAGGTGTCAAATCACTGGTGGGTGGGGCAAGTCTCTGACACAGTCAGGTAGGGGGATATGCAATCTCTTGAAGCTTGTGTTAGCCTGCTAGTTGGCACGGCCATAACCCAAATGATCCCAGGGCAGTGTCTGGCTTGCTGTGTGTATAGTGGGTCCACAGGCTATGAGATTGTGGTTTCCTTGCATCTGGTTTCTGCCTTCTGGTAGATGAGGCTGGTCCAAAGGCTAGAGGGGGATTCCTGCCCACTGGTGGGTAGACACGGGTCCTTGTTCTCTGGTGGGCAGTAGGGTATCTACAGGCATATCTGGAAATGGCTGTGGGCTCAGGAAGTCTTTAGGTAGCCTATCATCTAATGGGTGGGGCTTGTGTACCCACCCAGTTAGTTGCTTGGCCTGAGGCATCCCAGAATTGATGCCTATAAGTGCTTAGTTAGGACCAGGTCTTGTGACTAATGAACTAGTCAAAGGAATTCACAATGGCACCCGACAGCACCAGTGTCCACATGGCAGAGAAAGATCTCCCCAGAATGGCTGCCGTCAGTGTATATGTCCCTGGGGTCAGCTGTAGCTGCCTCCCACCTCCCTGGGAGACACTGCAAACAGGGAGTCAGCAAATAGATCTGGCCCAAGCTCCTGGGAAATTGCTTCTTTCATTCTGGGTCCTTGAGCATGTGAGACTTCATGAAGTCCCCCTTTAAGAGTAAACTCTCCATTTCCCTCAGTCCTTTGGGACTCTAGAAACTAAGCCCTCTGGCTTCAAAGTCAAATGCTATGAGAGCTTATCTTCCTAATACAGGGTCCCTGGGCTTGGAGCCCAACATGGGTCTCAGAACTCTCCTTCCTTTGGAAAAACCTCTGCAATATACTTATTCTCTTATTTGTGGGTTTCCCAGCCTGGGGTATGAGACATTGTGAGTATAATACCTCCTACCCATCTTGTGGTTCCTTCTTTATGTCTTAATTGTAGAAGATTTGTTCTGGTAGGTTTCTGTCTTTTTCATCTATAGTTGTTTTGCATATAGTTGTGATTTTTTTGTGTTCATGAGAGAAGGTGAAGTTGAGGTCTTTCTACTCTGCCATCTGGGCCAATTTCCCACATATTTTGATTTTAGATGTCAAGGAAGAGTATGGCAAAAATAGAAAAGTTATCTGAAATGTGCTTAGAAGGCAAAATGATCAATTTTAGACCTGATGAAATTAGGTGTCCTAGGGCATCTACTGTAATGCGTGCACTTAGAAATATTATTAGAATATAGGTAGTGCAAAGCATTAATAATAAAAATTTGAATGTTTTCAATATAGACTTTAACGTTGAATTTATGAGAGTGTATTAAATTACTTAGTGACATAAATTTACACACATTTACACATTCATTTTCTTTTAAGCTTCAAGTACAACCCTGCACATTAAAATATTACCTCATTCACTTGAACTACTCAAATTAGAGTTTTTGATAACTTGAAAACAGCTATGCCATCTGTGAAAAACATAACTTGCCAACTAAATCCATTGGGTAATCAGATTTTTAGTTTGGGGAAGGAATAGTAAACTGCTCAGGAGAACAAATTATTTTCGAATATTTAAATGTGTTATAGGAAAGCAATCATTAAGATAAAAGAATCATATATATTTTTTACTATATTATAGACTTTCAGAAATCATGAGCAGCATTTTACATGTAGATCTGGCATACTATTTGAAATACCTTGAGTAATTGTAAAATATTTGTTGATTGAATAAATAATTGATGTTTTCAAATACTCTTTCCAACATATGTGGTAACAGGTAAAGAGCTAAAGATGTAAAGGCTGTTAGACATGAGTTGGAAGACTGATTATGGCATTAATTAGGGAAAAGTAACTATTAGACAAATGTAGCTACTTCATATATTTATTGATAATAATATAATGCTTGTGAATAAGATAATGAAAATATAGTTGATAGTAAGTTTAAGATGAAACCAACTCTGTTTGATAATGTGAATAGATAGGAGCTCACTGGTACCTCCACTCTGGCCTTATTCTACTTCTCAAGAGGAGGTAACTAGCTATGTATTGACTATATAAACTATGTGAAATACAGCAGTGTGTTGGTACCATTCAGTGAAGCTCCCAAATTGTATTCAGAAAGAAGGTAAAATTTGCACCCACATGGGGCTAAATTTTGGCATGCTTGGTGTTTTTAATGAGACTGGAAAACAGAGTCAGGTTTAGAAGTATTTCTACTTTGGTATCTGTCTCTCCATAAGGATACCTGGGGTAGAAGCCTAGGACAGCTCTATCTAGATATTTGTGAAATAAGTATGTATCCATCTTTAGCTATGTTTTTCTTCAGCAGGCATCTTGATAGCTCATATATTCTTCCTGGCCTGGTCTTTTCTGCCACCAGAATTGCAGTTGCTAAGTTGACTATTACTGTGGACTGAGGGAAGGAAATTTTGAAAGTGGTTGCCCTGCCACTATCATTTTCAGGCCTTAGAACTGACTCTAGTCTGAGTAAACGTATTCATCCTAATTGTTCAATCAAGACATATAAGAGAATATATTGGCATTTGTGGCCAGATTTCATAATATAGAATCAAAAGGGGGAGAATGGAGAGGTTACCATGAATTCACCGAAAAAGGCACTTGAGGGTTTTTAATCTCTTCCTATCTCTATTATGTTGGCATATTTATTGATTCCATTTATAATATAGTATTTTTATGTTAGTTTCTGTAATGATGCATATACAAAACCAGATATAGTGTGTATAGCAGGTATTCATAACTTATCTATAATATATTTGTGTTTCATAAATATTTATTATTGTCTCTTTTAAGTCAATATGCTAAAAATTCTGAAGCATGTCAAAGGAAAAAATATGAGTCTCTGTTCTTATGAAACTTTCAATATAATGTATATTTCAGGATAACGTGAGATAAAAGTCAAATAAATAATACAATAAGGTGAGGGTAAATATTTTTAAATTTGAGAATGGTGATGACAAAAACTTAAAAATAGGTACCATAGCTCCTTGAAATGGAAGGTGAAGAATTCAGATATACACCCAAAGTTTGAGTTAAGGGAAGTATAAATAAGTAGGTAGAGATATTTAATAATTAGTTGGATTACAAGGCTGAAACCATGAGATGTCCATGTTAGAGTGGAACAAGCTAAAGAGTATATGACAGCAAAATAAATCTGTAAAGTCAGAATGTAGAGGAATCCTTTTATTGGATAGCAGTGTAATATTCCTTTGCAACAGGTTCTTGGGTTATTCTTCACATGCGTTCCTTAAAAAAATATTTGAACATCTACAATACATCAGGTACCATGAAATTTGGCAGTGAACAAATATAGTTGACCCTTGAACAACTCAGAGGTTGGGAGTGCTGACCCTCTGTGCAGTTGAAAATCCAAGTGTAATTTTGCAATAGGCCCTTGGTATCTGTGATTCTGCATTCAGAGATCCAGTCAAACTTGGATTGTATGGTGGTGGTGGTGGTTTAGTCACTAAGTTGTGTCCAACTCTTGCGACCCCATGAACTATAAGCCTGCCAGGCTCCTCTATCCATGGGATTCTCCAGGCAAGAATACTGGAGTGGGTTGCCATTTCCTTCTCCAGGGAATCTTCTCGACCCAGGAATCGAAACCTGGTCTGCATTGCAGGTAGATTCTTTACTGACTGAGCTATGAGGGAAGCTCTTATTATAAAAGTCCTGGAAGTTAGAGCCAGTACTCTCTTCCCCTATGGTGGTGGTTTGGATTGTATAGTATGTACTTATTGAAAAATGTTCATATGTAAGTGAACTTGGGCAGTTCAAATCTGTGTTGTTTAAGGGTCAGCTGTAGTCTAAAATTCCTGTCCATATGGAATTTATAGTCTGACATAAGACCCCCCCAGAAAATTAAAAAATAAAAAATATATATATATACACATGTACATATGTACTATGATGATAAGGGCTGTGAAGAAAAATTTTAGCAGTGTCAAAGGATGGGGAACACTGTAATTGGGAGGGAGGAATTCTAGTGACTATGAAAGCCTGCTAAGCAAAGTTGTTTGAGGGATGTGGAGTAGTTATGTGGATACCTGGGGAAAGACTATTTCTGGCAGAGAGAATAAGGCACAAAGTCCCTGAAGTGGAGACACGTTAGGAATATTCCTGCTCATAAAAATACCAATGAAGCTAATGTAACTGAAATGCAGTGAGGGAGGTGGAGAGGAGTAGGTGCCTGCAGAAGTTAATCTGAGGGTTATATTGGGTAGAGATAAATTTTAAGAATGTTGACTTTTTCTGAGTGATGAGTGGGTAGGATGTCACTTTGAGCCAGAAGAGTGAGTGGCATGATCTGAATTATATTCTTGCTGAGTGTGAAACAGAATGCAAGGAGAGAAAAGACAAGTGCTGGGCGATGAGTTAAAAGCTGATAGCAGTGACTCAGACAAATGATGAGGATGGCCTGACCCAGCTTATTAATGTGAAAAAGGCTGAAAATGGTTTCACAGTGTATTTTGAAGGTTGAACAAATTGAATTTGCTGATGTGCTGAGTATGTAGTTTGGTCACGTTTTTTGCTCCAGGCAACTGGAATAAGTGGAGTTGCCATTTACTGGGATGGGAGAGAAAACACATTTGGGGAAATATCTGAAATTTTGTTTGGGAGTCTTAACTTTGAAATGCCTACCTTTATTCAAGTAGAGATGTCTAAATGTCAGTTTGATGTTTAACTCTGGATCAAAAGTCAGGACTAGAGATATAAATGTGGGAGATATCAGAGAATAGATATTATTTAAAGCCTTGAAACTCGATGAGTATAAAGAGAGTTGGAGTAGAGAGTAAACCAAGTCTCTTTGGACTGGTTGAGAAACCCTAGATCTCCTCAGTGTTTACAGAATTTGAGTTCAAAATATGAAAATTAGTGCAATGAGTTCATAAAGAAGAAAATCAATACATTGGAACTGCATATTGAACATTTAATAAGTATAGTGAGCCAGGATAGGTATTTTCAGATATGATTAAGGTATAGTTTTCTGCCAATGAGTAATACAAAATACAGTAGTTGAAATGCTGTTGCATGAAAATTACATTCAGTGACACTATATTCTAAAGTTATTGTTTTATCTTTTTCAATTTCCAATAGCATACAAAATATGTTTTAATTTACTCCAGCAATTTAAAGACATCTTTTGGCCCAGTAACTTTCTTCAACTGCTATTACTTTTCTAGCAGGAAACCTCAAAGGCATTATGTCTATGTTATCTGTAAGGATTATCTATTGCTGCATAACAAGCCGTACCACAACTTAGTGACATAAAACAACATTTCTTTTTTTTTTTTTCAGACTTATATTTTATTTTATTTTATTTTTAAAATAAATTTATTTATTTTAGTTGGGGGCTAATTACTTTACAATATTGTAGTAGTATTTGCCATACATTGACATGAATCAGCCATGGGTTTACATGTGTTCCCCATCCTGGACGCCCCACTCACCTCCCTCCCCATCCCATCCCTCTGGGTCATCCCATTGCCCCGGCCCTGAGCATTTGTCTCATGCATCGAACATCGAATGGTGTTCTGTTTCACGTATGATAATATACATGTTTCAATGCTATTCTCCCAGAACGTCCCACCCTCACCTTCTCCCTCAGAGTCCATAAGACTGTTCTATTCATCTGTGTCTCTTATTCTGTCTCACATATAGGGTTATCATTACCATCTTTCAAATTCCATATATATGCATTAGTATACCGTATTGGTGTTTTTCTTTCTGGCTTACTTCACTCTGTATAATGGGCTTCAGTTTCATCCATCTCAATAGAACCGATTAAAAGCTTTTGCACAACAAAGGAAACTATAAGCAAGGTGAAAAGACAGCCTTCAGAATGGGAGAAAATAATAGCAAACGAAGCAACAGACAAACAATTAATCTCAAAAATATACAAGCAACTCCTGCAGCTGAATTCCAGAAAAATAAACGACCCAATCAAAAAATGGGCCAAAGAACTAAACAGACATTTCTCCAAAGAAGACATACAGATGGCTAACAAACACATGAAAAGATGCTCAACATCACTCATTATTAGAGAAATGCAAATCAAAACCACAATGAGGTATCATTTCACACCAGTCAGAATGGCTGCTATCCAAAAGTCTATAAGCAATAAATGCTGGAGAGGGTGTGGAGAAAAGGGAACCCTCTTACACTGTTGGTGGGAATGCAAACTATTATAGCCACTATGGAGAACAGTGTGGAGATTCATTAAAACAACATTTCTTTTTATCTAAATCTGCAGTCTCTGTATCTATTCTCTTTAGTTATATGCTAATTTTTGCTATGTCATTCCAACTTTTGAATTTAATATCTATTTTTGATGACACACATATTTTCATGTCGAGTTCAAATACTTCTGCATTGCCTTCAACATATTGATCTGTTTATCTATTAAGCATCTCACATTTTTGTCCAAACATGTTCCCCTCCAAAGCTTCTTATTTCATAATCATCCCTATAATATACAGTAAACTCATTCTAGTTGATCAGATCAAAAGTACTTTCCTCCAATTTTTTTTTTTTATTGTATCCTGAATCAGAAAATGTGTTGGCTGTATACTTAACTATCTTATGTCACTGGCATTGCTACCACCATGGTTTAAGCTAATATCCTTTCTTTTTTTTTTTTTTTAGCTTTGTTTATTTTTTTTTTTTATAAATTTATTTATTTTAGTTGGGGGCTAATTACTTTACAATATTGTAATAGTTTTTGCCATACATTGACATGAATCAGCCATGGGTTTACATGGGGGAACACATGTAATATCCTTTCTTTACTAAAATTATTTCAATTTCCCCAACTGCTTAAGACAGTCATACACTTCTTGTATCTAAATACAAATCCACTCTTCATGCCTAATCTGTGATAATGGTCTAGACTCTTTAGGCATTTCTCCTTTATGGTGAGCATGATGTTTTGCTCTGTCAGTAGAAGATGCTGGAGGAACATTTTAGGAGGAAATTCTTCTCTTCTTGATTCACATGTAGTCTATTTCTGCTTTTTACTTTTGTCATATGCTCTGTCACTGGTATAGGCATGTAGGGGCATCTGGTCACTCGTGTGCCCAAATGGTGTTTTCTGGGTTGACCACTTTCCTTCTGCCCTTCCAATATGGACATTGCACGTTCCTGACCTTGCACCTGCAGCAGCTTCTTGTCTCCCTCTGCATGCCCACCCATCAGGCCTGTCTTTTTTGTTTCCCAGAGGGTTTGTTTTTCTGTTTGCCCAGTGCTTGTGAATCAGTGTTGGGACTCGCAAACCGCTGAACTTCTTGGCCATCCATTGGACTGCAACCATACCCTCCTCTATATGGTATGATGCCCATTTGAAAGGCAGAAGCCACCCTTCCACATTTGTCTTTCCTTAGGTCTTCTCCTGGAACCCTTATCATTTAGGTTTCTCTTTACTTCATTTACCCTTCCTTTTCTATTCCTGATTCAGAGATACTAATTATTAATGTTAAACTTACATATTGCTATGTGCTTTCTGTCTCCTCATTGGACCCAGACTGCTACATTCCTCTCCCTACTTCCACTAGTTGCTCATAATCTTTTCACTATACAGCAACCAGTGTGGGCGTGCTCAGTCACTTATTTGTATCCAACTCTTTGCAACCCCATGGACCGTAGTCTGCCAGACTCCTCTGTCCATGGAATTTTCCAGGCTAGAATACTAGAGTGGGTTGCCATTTCCTTCTCCAATACAGCAACCAGAGAGAGTCCATTAAAATTCTGACTTAAAATTCTGTTAAGTCATTCCTGGGAATACAGCTGTCTAATAGGTTTCTTTTTCACTGAGTGTAAAAGTCAAAGAAATATTTATTATCTGATTTTCTACTACCCAAATGACATCATTCTCTATCCTATATTCTTTGGTTTACTTTGACCTTGCCATTTGCCTGTCCTTGAATATCTTTTGTCCAGATATCCATGTGTTTCAGTATTTATTTTTTTCAAAGTCAGCCTCTCTGATAGACTTTACCTTGACTGTGTATGAAAGAGCACTCTATCCTGGACCATCTCACCCCCTTCTATCTCTCTAATCCTGCTTTATTTTCTCCATGGTACTTAGCCCTATCACAAAAGGCTAAGTCAAATTTTATTAAAAGGTAAAAAAAAAAAATTAGCAGTTTCCTCCAACTACAATACAGGGTAGATGTTTCATTTTCTTTACCATTGATTCCCCAGGACCTAAATAATTCTTGGCACATAGTAGGTGTTCAATACATATTTGTTGAATGAATGAATTTGCTTTGGACATTATTCATTTTTGAATATTCTCAGAATAATAAAGACATGAAGCTGTCATTTTGACTCTTACCATATGAGATCTTACTTCTTTGTAGTTGTAAATTATTTGAAGACAAGGACAGTATCTTAGTCATGTCTTCCTCTCTGATTTCAAGCACAGTTGAGCTGTAGTATGTATTTTTTGACTACTTTAAAAATATGTATCTGTTTCATTGATGTATAATTGATAAATTTGTTAGATATGTGAAGCGTACATCATGGTGATTTTGATAGAAGGGTATAATGTGAAAAGATTCCTCCTACCTACTTACTCGTATATTTATCCTTTACGGGAGGAGCTGATGAGTAATTTTTATTAGCAAGTTTCAGTTGTGCTCTACAGAGTTATCAACTATACTCCCCATGTTTTACATTAGATCCTCAGATCTTAAAGCTGAAGGTTTGTACCCTTTGGCCAACATCTATTTCCCTTAGTCCTCAGCTCCTGCAGACAATTTTCTACTCTCTATTTCTGTGAGTTTGACTTTATTTTTAGATTTAACATGTAAGTGATATCAGCCAGTGCTTGTTTTCTTCTGCCTGGCCTATTTCACTTAGCAAAATACTCTCCGGGTCCATCCGCATTTTCACAAATGACAAGATTTTCTTTTT
This sequence comes from Giraffa tippelskirchi, assembly GCF_054371585.1. Classification (NCBI taxonomy): domain Eukaryota; kingdom Metazoa; phylum Chordata; class Mammalia; order Artiodactyla; family Giraffidae; genus Giraffa; species Giraffa tippelskirchi. The sequence continues at coordinate 186,011,500 of NC_137276.1, read as the reverse complement.
TTTTTTTTCTAATGGCTGAATAATATTCCATTGTTTATACTTATAACATCATCTTTATCCATTCATCTATTGATAGATACTCTGGTTGTTTACATATCTTGGCTATTGTGAATAATGCTGCCATGGCCATGGGAATGCATACATCTCTTTGGTACCTTTAGTTTTCATTGAATACATACCAAGAAGTGAGATTGCTAGATTATAAGAACTATATTACATGGTTATAGTTTTAATTTTTGAGAAATCTTCATAATGTTTATAATCTGTTGTCAATTTTTTCACTGGGAACTGTATCAAGACAATGGAAACTTATCCTTTATGTAATTACTTTTTTTAAATAGCTGTAGAGAGTACCCTTTTGGCTAAGACAGCTACAAAATCTTGTTTCCAGTGCAGTGGTGGCTCATAACAGTGTCTTTCTCTGAATTATTTTTTCAAATGATGCTAGTGTCTTAACAATTTTCTAACTGATGTTTAGGTTGTGAAATAAACTAATATTAAAGATGTGATTTAGCATTTATCTGCTTATATCCATACATTCTTATGTGTTCTGTACTTTACTCTTGATATTTTACTGATTTCCAAGTCTATAAAGTAGAACAGAACACTCAGCTGAATTTCCTCTTTTAAAGTTGAGGGTGGTAGATAATTATGTCATAGCAGAATATATATAAAAGGGCATTCTTAGCTATGTTTATCTTCTCAGAAAAAAAGCTTATATAGTGCCCTGAAGAAAATTGCAATTTTATGCTGTAAATTATGGTACCCTTCAAGAATGATTATTTTTATTTCATTCTTAAGAAACATTTCTGGGATGTCTGAACGATCTACTTCCGAAGATTACTGTTCTTACATGTAATTCCAGTTCAGACAGGTTAAATCTTAAGAGAGATTCTACAGGCAGAGATAATTTGATGAAAGGGAGAGCAGGCATGTTGACTGATAGAAGAACTGAAAAACATCAAGGTCCTAAATCTTTCTTAAGGCAACAGAAAAAATTCTTTTGTTGTAGAGTCAAACAGTTCTGGCAATACCAGCCACCAAAGAAATAGCTACTTGATTTATTGGTAATATAGAGAAAACCCTGAGTTTGAGGGGAAAGTTAACTATTCTTGTAGACAAATGGTTTTATAAATTGTATGTAGTATTGTCACTGAAAGGAACAATGCAAGTAATTTGAAAATGCACCAATATACAAATTTATTTAATAGTGAGCTATGTTGGAGTTGTGAAGGTCACTCAGTCATATCTGACTCTTTGAGACCCCATGGACCGTAGCCTCACAGGCTCCTCTATCCATAGAATTCTCCAGACCAGAATATTGGAGTGGGTAGCAGTTCCCTTCTCCAGGGGATCTTCCCAACCCAGGGATCAAACCCAGGTGTCTCCTGCATTGCAGGCAAATTCTTTACCAACTGAGCCAGCAGGAAACTATAAAACTCTTTCCTGGTCCTATAGTGGCAACAAACTAGAACATTTTTACATTCACCATTAAAACAAAGTGCTTTCGTGATATACACCAGTTAGGAGAACTCAGGTGAACACAGAAGGAAATTGAAAAAAAGTGCAATGATTTGATTGGAATTCTGTAAAGCAGAGTTTACAAAATGAGTAAAACCTGTCTCTAAAAGTCATTTTGTTTACAAAGATAGATATATAATTTTTGTGACATGTATCAAATGATAATTATATACATTTTGATTATTAAAGAAAAACTAACTTAAGCTTCTGGATATATGGTGTGAAGATTAAATTTATTTTATGAGTATTCAGAAAATTTAAAATTGATGCACGTAGGAACTTAGCCAGAATTATAGAGAAGAAATTGTCTAATTAGTAACTGATGTGGTGTACAATGCTTGGTGAGACTGAAGGACATGCAATTGCAATTCAGGATAGTTTGATTGGCACTAAAAATTATGGCAAGTACATAATGAGAATAAACTTTCTTGATGAAATAAGCAGATGATATATAGTGTCTAACGAGACAATAGAACATGTAATTGGATGTTGTACTGTGTTTCCTGTTGTAGATTAGGTGAACATGCACAAAAGTGTTACTATCATGCACATCAAAATTGGATTTCAGCTATAAATTCTTAAGTGTATTAACAGTGGAATAAAAAAGAGCATTAGTTTAAAACAGTTTTATAAGAGGAATAAGGGAAAATACTGTGATTATTGACAAGTCATTCCTCCATGTAAAGACTTTAAAAATAGAATCCAAATTGGTCTCCGTTTCAGTAATAAAGTATGGGGTAACAAGATCCTTAGTGTGTTAGGTGATCAGTTGTGTCCAGCTCTTTGCGACCCCATGGACTGTGGCCCACCAGGCTCCTCTGTCCACAGGACTCTCCAGGCAAAAATACTGGAGTGGGTTGCCATTCCCTTCTCCAGGGAAGATACTTAAGCACTTAGATTTGGCAATAGAACAACATTTTAGAGGAAACTGACTAGGAAGGAATTTGGAAAAGTTATTGTGTGTAAACTTTTGTGTTGTAAATAGATAGGAAAGTGCATTGGATAGAATTAGTACATAAAAGTACTTTTCCTGCCTAAAAGTGTACCTGTTACAAATTACTAGATTATTAAGAGATTCAGTTATGAAAGTATTCAGTATAGACAATATCTAGGTAATTGACCAAGACTCTTGAGAGTCCCTTGGACTGCAAGGAGATCATGCCAATCAATCCTAAAGGAAATCAGTCCTGGATATTCATTGGTAGGACTGATGCTGAAGCTGAAACTCCAATACTTTGGCCACCTGATGCAAAGAACTGACTCTTGGAAAAGACCCTGTTGCTGGGAGAGATTGAAGGTGGGAGGAGAAGGGGATGACAGAGGATGAGATGGTTGGATGGCATCACGGACTCAATGGACATGAGTTTGAGCAAGCTCTGGGAGACAGCGATGGAGAGGGAACCCTGGCATGCTGCAGTCCATAGGGTTGCAAAGAGTTGGACACGATTGAGCAACTGAACTAACTAACTATCTAAGGTAATGGACTTTATTTTACTTTTTTACACTTTCAAAAGAGTCATGCATCATTGAAGACAGTCCCCCAAATTACTGAAGGGGAAATCTTGGAGATTTGAATTGCTTATCCTAAAGAAAATACCAAGAAAGGAGTTGATTAATCTTTAACTGTATTTGAAGCATTTCTATCAAAATCTTGGAGATCGATTTTTTAAGATGTCTATAAAAATAATGTGAGCTTAAACTAAAATCCAAATATTTGTCATTAATTACTTTCAAATTCTCAGTTAATCAAACTGCTAACAGGCAAGTTTGTGGTGATTCCATCTCTAGACCTCATAAGGAAAGCTAGAAATAGATATAGTGTAGACAAGATCAGATGTCTGTACTTATATTTCTAAAATCTAGTTCTGGGTAAGGCATAGAGAAATAATTTTGTGTAAACATCAAATGATAAGATATGTTTCATTAAAATTTTATTAAAAATTTTCAAGATATCATTTAGAACTTTTAATGTGCAGTTGAATATGTTTACACAGTACTCCAGAGAACACAGGACTACATGGGCAGTTGTGGGTGTATTAAGATATGACATCACTGGTACTAAGAATAGCAGTCATACAATGGGCATTGAAAAAAGTGGGCTGATGGGCAGTGGTGGGTGACTGGCCTCATTGAAAGCGACGAGAAAGAAAGGAAAAAATTGCAGGTATCATAGGCTGACAAAGAGGATTATTTTGTGAGCTCATAGGAGACAGCATTTTTTAAAATTTTCTACGTTAGAATTGTATGAGAGTGAAGGGTATCATTCCCATAGATTCTGAGTGAGACTTTACACATGTTTTATAATAAAATATAAGTGAAACATGTATAATGGAAAATTGGATAATTTGCCCAGTTTGTCTGCTTCCATTGCACTCACACGTTTGATGGCCTCTTTATCAGCTTGGTTCATAGAAATTGATCTGTTTTAGCCAATGGCACGTGGCAGTACTTAGCCCAAGTCTAATGTGTGTCTACTTATCCTCTTTGTATGTCTGAAATCGACATGAGAAGATTAGTTCATGAAACTTCAATTTTGTAGAAAGCTATGTTACTAACAGTGGCAGATATTACTAGATCCCTAATAGGTTTTGGAAGACCTGACATTCATTACTGATGTGGAGAGAAAAAAAAATGTGTTTATGTTTACTCTGCTCAATATTTTCCAAAATAAGTTTATTTTTACATCCATCTCCTGGGTAAATACTGCCCATCGATAGGAGCCATATTATAAATACGTATACAGCAGTGCTGCCCTCACTAATCAGGGAGAACACTCAGCTGCTGTGGCCTAAAGCTGACTTACCCACAAAGCCTGGTCTGGATCAGAAGAACTACTCCAACCCCTGGGTTTATGAGAATAAATGATATTATTTGAGATGCTGAGTTTTAGGGTGGTTGATGATGTTATTTTTGTTGTGACAACAGTGGATTGATAGATATTTTAAATGGCCTCATGGGTTTTGTAGTTACTATTAAAATGCTAAGAAATCATAATAAGAAAATAGCCTCAAATATGTAAGAAAATGCAATTTTTTCCCTCTCTCAAGAATTTTGGATTAGTTGAGTATTTTTCCTTCAGGCTGCAGGTTGGTTTCAGGTTTCCCCCATTGTCTCTCAATCTGGGAACAGGACATTATTTTTTCATGGCAGAAGACAAAAGGGCAAGAGGGACGCCAATCATGAAATCATTTAATATCTCTCTCATATTGTGTTTGCTTGTTTCCCTTTGCCAAACAATTCATGTGGCCTTTCCCATTATTGGGGAGCGGCATGAATTACAGCTTGCAGTAGAATAGAAGGAAGTGGCTATTAAATATTCAGTTCAATTCAGTCGCTCAGTCTTGTCCGACTCTTTGCAACCCCATGAACCGCAGCACGCCAGGCCTCCCTGTCCATCACCAACTCCCGGAGTCCACCCAAACCCATGCCCATCGAGTTGGTGAAGCCATCCAGCCATCTCATCCTCTGTTGTCCCCTTCTCCTCCTGCCCCCAATCCTTCCCAGCATCAGGGTCTTTTCCAATGAGTCAACTCTTCGCATGAGATGGCCAAAGTATTGGAGTTTCAGCTTCAACATCAGTCTTTCCAATGAACACCCAGGGCTGATCTCCTTTAGGATGGACTGGTTGGATCTCCTTGCAGTCCAAGGAACTCTCAAGAGTCTTCTCCAACACCACACTTCAAAAGCATCAATTCTTTGGCACTCAGCTTTCTTTATAGTCCAACTCTCACATCCATACATGACTACTGGAAAAATCATAGCCTTGACTAGATGGACATTTGTTGACAAAGTAATGTCTCTGCTTTTTAATATGCTATCTAGGTTGGTCATAACGTTCCTTCCAAGGAGTAAGTGTCTTTTAATTTCATGGCTGCAGTCACAATCTGCAGTGATTTTGGAGCCCCCAAAATAAAGTCTGACACTGTTTCCATTGTTTCCCCATTCATTTCCCATGAAGTGATGGGACCAGATGCCATGATCTTAGTTTTCTGAATGTTGAGCTTTAAGCCAACATTTTCAGTCTCCTCTCTCACTTTCATCAAGAGGCTTTTTAGTTCCTCTTCACTTTCTGCCATAAGGGTGGTGTCATCTGCATATCTGAGGTTATTGATATTTCTCCCGGCAATCTTGATTCCAGCTTGTGCTTCTTCCAGCCCAGCGTTTCTCATGATGTACTCTGCATATAAGTTAAATAAGCCGGGTGGCAATATACAGCCAATATACAGTTAATATTAAATATACAGACAATATACATCTAATATTAAATATTACAGCTAATATTACAGCTAATATTAAATATTAGCTGAACAATAATCTATCACATGAGTTTGAAAAAGCTCTGGTAGATGGTGAAGGACAGGGAAGCCTGGCATGCTGCAGTCCATGGGATCACAAAGAGTCAGACACAACTGAGGGACTGAACAACAACAATCTATCACATTGTACATTGTTTGTGTTAACCTCAGTATTCAGTGTTGAGAGTTCCAGGTAAAGTTTGAAGAGAGGATATTAGAATCCATGATCTTCAGCTTCTTTTTCTCTCTCTCAGGTTGGGTGGCCTGAAAGATGGGAAGAGTTGATATTCTTTGAGGAGGCCTCATTTTCAGAATGGAGAAGGAAATGGCAACCCACTCCAATACTCTTCCCTGGAAAATCCCATGGATGGAGGAGCCTGGTAGGCTGCAGTCCATGGGGTCGCTAAGAGTTGGACACGACTGAGTGACTTTACTTTCACTTTTCACTTTCGTGCATTGGAGAAGAAAATGGCAACCCAATCCAGTGTTCTTGCCTGGAGAATTCCAGGGATGGGGGAGCCTGGTGGGCTGCTGTGTATGGGGTTGCAGAGTCGGACACAGCTGAAGCAACTTAGCAGTAGCAGCAGCAGCAGCATTTTCAGAAAGGTACACTTTACTAAGAACCAAGTTCTGGGCAGATTTTTAGATAATCATTATCAGACATATGTTCTCTTCTAAGAATTCCATGGACATCTTTCCAGAGTCAGGGCAGCCTTTCTTTCTGTATAGCTATAAACCTGGTATTAAATATTACCATCCTTTTTTTTTTATCTTTCCCATCTTTGTAGCACCTGTTGTTTCATACTGAAATGAAACAAACTCATCCTGATTCCGTACTTTGATTTTTAGCATGTAGTACACGACTTAGTGACTAAAACACACACACACACACACACACACACACATCATTTTGGAGGTATTAATGTCCATGTCTGTCAGACTTTGTTGAATCTTAAGTTCCGTAAAAGCAAAGGAAATACATTGTTCGTTTTCACCCCCAGTGTCTGGCTTACTCTCTGACCCTTTATAAGTGCTCAATGAAATAGAAGGAGTTTTTCTCATATCACACAGATGCTCTTGTGTTAAAGATCAAAAAAACTATATTAGCACAAACTTTCTGAGAATGAGTAGAATTGATAATTTTACTCTTTAATTAAACACCACATATAGTCTCCGGATATATAGCTTGTTCTGTTTATATGATCACTTGACTTGTTCGTTTTTACTGTGCCAATTCAATAAATTCAAATATACGTGTTTTGGATCCTATCATAGGATTTCTTCTACATTATCTTCAGATTCATTCTTTTATTTATAATCCCTCTGTTTTAGAACCCAATGGATATTTAGGCCTTGCCTTTGGCTTGTACACAACCTTGCCTGAATTTTTCTTCAGTTTGGTTTTTCACCTGCTCCCAGATTCCAGGTTTTGAAATTTTTGTCTTTCATTCTAAATCATATTCACTGTTATATTTTGTTTTCTCTTGCCACCAACGGCTGCCCATTGCAAACCTTTGCTCTTCTTTTAAGGACAGTTATGACTCTTCCCTCCTTGCTCGATATTTTGATGCTTCTGAGGGCTCTTTGATGTTAAACTTCCTTAAAAATAACAAAATTTCTTTCACTTCTTGGCATCAATCTAGGGTTTTAATTAAATATCTCATTCTTTCTGGCTTAGTTCTGAGGTTATTTCTTCTTAATCCTGACTTTATTAAAAGTTAAATATAGTGTATTCATTCTTCTGCTTGGCTTCTTGAGTCTCAGTTTATCTTTGCATTACTGTAATTAATGTATTTTGGTGCCACAAAGCTCTTATGTCAATCATAATAACACATTTTCACCTTAAGCATACCCATATATTTTCTCCTTCAGTTTTAGTTTTATATATGTTGTTAGGAAGCCACTTTTAGATGTCCTAAAAAATAAAAAATATCCTTGATTTTCCTTCTAAAGTCATTCCACTACTTTAAATCGCATGTAAACTATTCTTCCTCTTCATTTTCCCATGAGACTTTAAATTAACTGAATTACTGCGTAATTTCCCCTTTGAGCCTGGCTGCCACTTCTTCCATGCTTCTGAACACAGAATCTCCCTGGTATAAATATAAAACATACTAAGTTTTGTGTCTCTCTCATTCTCCCATTTCTCGGGAAAATCTGGCACATGTACTGATGGCCTGATTCTCATCTATCTGAATTTTTCTCTCTCTCTGGTTTTCTCTTTGTTCACTCCTTGCAAAACGACAATTTCTCAGTGTAGTCCCTAGCCCTCTCCTCATCTGTTTTCTTTGTTTCCGAATAAAACTTCTCTATTCCCATCAACATATCTGCTTAATTAGTCATGTCAAAATATGTCTTTTTTCCCCCCTCTTTATAGTGACACATCTCTACCACCCTGTCAACTCTTTCTACAAAGGAACCTTCCTATGCCCCTTAGACTCTGCACCTCTGCCACTAACATTCCCACTAATTTGTATGACTTAATTCATTCATTTCCAGTAAGAATCTTCATTATTCCTCTACTTAAGATTGAAAGCCTCCATTTACAGTAATTTGTTTTCACTGAGCCCCTGCTACACTGTATATACTAGATATCCTTTTCTTACATAATCTCTCCTTTGGAGGACCAGTGTACTTCCTTTTCCTTATCTAGATCCCTCTCAAAAATATATTTCAATAGAAATATATTCAGTTAAAATATTTTCAACCCTAAACACTTGGAAAGATGTTGTACCTATTATACGTTTGCTCATTTTCCAGGCTGCTAACCGTTAGAATGTCTCAGCTTAGTTCTGAAACAACATCTCTGCTATATCTCTACTTGCTCCCTGTAACCTCTTAGATGAAAAACATGCACAAACTTGTGTTTCCATCACCAACCTCTCCCCTGAAGTCTAGCCACTTACAACCCAAATTTCTGTTCACCGTCTTTACTTGGATATCTCAAAACTTGACCACCAAACTCCTGGTCCTCATTTCCCTTAACCATGCCAAAGCCCTTTTCATCAGGAGTCTTCATCTCAGTAGATGACATTTTCACTCTTTCAGTTTTGCAGACCATAAAAAAATTAAAAAAAAATTCATGACACCTGATACTCCCCAACAAACCCTGTTAAAAATTTCTTTATCTCTTATTTTGATGATTACAAGAGCATCCTAACAGGGCCCCTGTTTTTTCACTCTTTCTCACCTAACAGCCTGGTTTCTACTCGTTAGGTAGAATGATCCAAGTAAAACCTCCTGTGCTCAAATCACTGCAATGACGGGCCTTATAATGTCCTGTTGGACCCTGACACTGTTGACTTCTAGCTCTCTCTCTCTCTGACCACATTTCCCATCATTATTTCTTTTGTCAACATTAGTGAGTCTTAAAACAGGGTTGAGTGGTGGGAGATTTTGGCTCCCACCCTCCCAGGAAGGAACTTTTAGCAAATTCTGGAGACACTTAATTTTCACAACTGGAGGTATGGGGTAAGTATGGAGGTTTGCTGCAGCCTCTAATCATCCTATAATGTACAGTATAACCCCCACAACAGTATAATGTACAGTATCCCCCCACAACAAGTTACTGGTCCAAATATCAGTGATAAAGATGAGAAAAACTATGTTACACCTACAATAATGCCTTGAAGTTTTCATATTCAAAGTATCTTAAAAACCTATGAAAGTGAAAACGTTATTCACTCAGTCACATCCAACTCTTTGTGACCTCATGAACTGCAGCACAGCAGGCTTCCTTGTCCATTACCAACTCCTGGAGCTTGCTCAAACTCATGTCCATCGAGTCAGTGATGCCACGCAACCATCTCATCCTCTGTCATCCCCTTCTCCTCCTGCCTTCAGTGTTTCCCAACATCAGGGTCTTTTCAAATGAGTCAGTTCTTCACATCAGGTGGCCAAAATATTGGAGTCTCAGCTTCAGCATCAATCCTTCCAATGAATATTCAGGACTGATTTCCTTTAGGGTTGACTGGATTGATTTCCTTGCAGTCCAAGGGACTCTCAAGAGTCTTCTCCAACACTACAGTTCAAAAGCATCAATTCATGGGCGCTCAGCTTTCTTTATGGTCTAACTCTCAATCCATACATGACTACTGGAAAAACCATAGCTTTGACTAGATGGACCTTTGTTGACAAAGTAATGTCTCTGCTTTTTAATATACTGTCTAGGTTGGTCGTAGCTTTTCTTCCAAGGAGCAAGTGTGTTTTAATTTCATGGCTGCAGTCACCATCTGTAGTGATTTTCGAGCCCAAGAAAATGAAGTCTGTCACTGTTTCCATTATTTCCCCATCTATTTGCTATGAAGTGATGGGACTGGATACCATGATCTCTGTTTTTTGAATGTTGAGTTTTAAGCCAGCTTTTTCACTCTTCTCTTTCACTTTCATCAGGAGGCTGTTAGTTCCTCTTTGCTTTCTGCCATAATGGTGCTATCATCTGCATATCAGATTATCGATATTTCTCCCAGCAATCTTGATTTTTATAAATTTATCTTGATCTTTATATGTTTTTAAATATATTTAGTATGAAAAACTTTTTACAGTATGAAAAGATTTTCATATTAAAGTATATTAAAAACTATAAATAATGCCACACCCTTTGGCATTTTCACTAGATGTTATCTTTCCCTTCTTTTCCTGATGTCTCTCTTGAAAACATTTCTTTACTGAGAGGTGTATGCCCTCATTTTATTTAGATCTTTCTCAGATATCACCTCAAAGTCCTCCTATAACCATCCTGTTAGCTATCATTAATCCTACTCTGTTTACTGTGTTACATTGATATGTGGTCAATGTATTATATATTACTTGTATATTTGGTTTTCTGGAGAAGGAAATGGCAACCCACTCCAGTATTCTTGCCTGGAGAATCCCAGGGATAGAAGAGCCTGGTGATCTGCCATCTATGGGGTCGCACAGAGTTGGACACGACTGAAGCAACTTAGCAGCAGCAGCAGTATTTGGTTTTCATCTTTTTCTGTCCCCTAGAACATGAGCCCTATTATAGCAGTCAGTGTCTTGGTCACGACTATATCCCTTATCACTGGAAAATAGAATAGTGTCTGAAACCTGTCAGGCACTAATAATATGATTGAATAGAGATGAAATTGATTACTTATCCAAAGTCAACTCATCTTATCCTATTCGTTTCCTTCTGTGTACTTATAATAATTTAACTCCCAAAGTTTTAAGGATATTTTCCTTCCTTCTTTTGTTTTTATTGCTTACTACTTGCACTTGTTCTTCAAATTTAAAAATGCCATTTCTTTTTCACATAAAATTGTCAGAGTTTTCATTTGTAATTTTACTGAGCAAGGAAATGCCCATCACAAACCACTTATTCTGTGTAGTTTAATAGTTCACTGCTTCATAAAGTCTATTAGTAAAATTTCTCTGAATTACCAAATTCAGTTTCTGCATTAGGTACTATTTACCTGGTTGACTAACCGCAATTTTTATAGTAGCATATACTTTTTAAATAGGTCTATAACAGTCTTTTGTAAAAAATCACAAGCTGTGACAATATCAGCTATAAATATCAAAGTCAAATTATCAAAAATATCCTCTTGATATTAAGAAAAAATGTTTCAGACTCATCTCTTAAAAAGTTACATAAATTATACAGGCCATGAAAAACTTTGCTCTTTCTTCAGACATATTTTGTTTTCATCCATAAGACTTGGGAATCTAAAGTTTCATATTAATTAATGAATAGATGCTACAGTTAGTAAGATAGATAGTGGATAAATAGATGAACAATCAATTTTAGATGAAAAATAATTCTGTAATCCTGGAATGCGCAAGTCTTAATATGGAAAATAGGTGAATTTTGGGTCCTGGTGTCCTGGATATGGAAAAACTTTATTCTGTGATGAAGTAGAGAACAATGCTAGAGACCTTTATACTTTTATGTTCTTCTTACATATAGGTGTTTGTATATGTACACATACACACACATATATTTATTTATATAGATGCTATGTACCACCCTGCTGCTTGCATTTTCATTTTTTATTTTCCTAATAGTATATTTTGAAGAGCAAACCATTTTAATTTTAATAAAGTCCAATTTATCAATTTTTTATTTTATGCTTTGTGTTTTGTATCCTGTTATCTTTGTCTCACTTATGGACAAAAGGATTTTCTTCTACATTTTCTTTAGACCACTTGTAGCTTTAGCTTTTCCATTTCAATGTATGATAAATTTGAGGTTAATTTTTAAGTAATAATTATTAACTAATAATAATAGTATGACAACAAAAGTATTGATCCTCACTCCTGCCAGCCCCAATCATTTGTGGGTAGTTGTGTATTCTTGAAATATATTGGAAATCTGATAAAATCAGTCAATCATATTTATTTCTTGTTCTATATTCTTTATAGTGTTCATTTAATTCATGTATCTAAGCTCACACCACACCACACCATTTCAGTATTAAATGGACAAATCTTACATGTATTTTGTGAATTGATTACTAGGTAATTTGTTATGGTGACTCAAGCTTAGACACCATCATTCTTTATACATTTTTAAAACAGGTTTCTTCTCTAAGGAAGAAATGTCTTTTATCTCTCATTTATTAAAATGTTAATTTTTTTAATGTCAGACTGGACAAAAGGACATTTATTTTATTGTGTGGTTTAAATCTAATAATATTTACATCCATTTACTCTTATTTTTTTGACCAGCTTATTTCAGTTCTGGCCACAGAGAGCTTTCTCAAGTTTCCTCCTTCATAATTTGAAAATACTTCTATCCTTTTATGGGATTTCTTTACTTTCTAGTACCACAAAAATTGCATGCTCATCTTTTGTCTTCCTCTTTCAACACTTAAATCAGCAATTATTTTTTTTTACTATCCCTAACTTCTTTTTGTTGACAAGTTACATATAAAAAGCAATGTGAAGATGCTAACTGTAGTCTTTGCTACTGGACTATTATTGCTTTTACACCTTCTCAGCTGACAAAGCATGCATAAGTATGTGTGTGTATACATATAAAAACACATATATGTTATATATGTATATATACACATATGCATGCAAATGTATATATTTGCCTATGTAGTTAAAAAAGTGGCTTCCCAGGTAGCTCAGCTGGTAAAAAAAAAAAAAATCTGCCTACAATGCAGGAGACCCCAGTTTGGTTCTTGAGTCAGGAAGTTCCCCTGGAGAAGGGATAGTCTACCCACTGTAGTATTCTTGGGCTTCCCTGGTGGCTCAGACAAACAGTCGCTTGTAATTCAGGAGACATGGGTTTGATCCCTGGGTTGGGAGATTCTCTGCAGGAGGGCATGGCAACCTACTCCAGTATTCTTACCTGGAGAATCCCATGGACAGAGGAGCCTAGTGAGCTGCAGTCCATGGGGTCACAAAGAGTTGGACATGACTGAGCAACCAAGCACAGCATACTGGTAATGCTAATTCCTGTTCAAAACCACAGAGTTATTCTAGCCTTCCCATATTCTTTATACGTTACTTCTCTATAATAGTGAAAATCTAGCTCTTTTAATCTATAATACATTTATTTATTTGTTCAATCCAATGAATTCATAGTTACAGAATTGTACACTAATTTCCCTGTGAGTAGAAATTAAGTCAATATCTTTTTTGTAGCCTTCTTGGAATATTCTACATAGACAGTCATATAAACCTTTATGTGTATATATATGGATATAATTTTATCTTTTCCTGTCTAATATATCCACGTTTTTCATCCTTTATTGCACTACCTAGTACTTGTGTTCTGAGAACACCCTTGTTCTCAGTTTTTTAATGTTAAAGATGATCCTTTTATTTCTAAATTATTGACTGTTCTTACCACAAATGGATTTTGATTACTCCTTGAAAGGAAAGTTATGACCAATCTAGACAGCATATTAAAAAGCAGAGACATTACTTTGCCAACAAAGGTCCATCTAGTCAAGGCTATGGTTTTTCCATGGTCATGTATGGATGTGAGAGTTGGACTATAAAGAAAGCTGAGCACCGAAGAAGTGATGCTTTTGACCTGTAGTGTTGGAGAAGACTCTTGAGAGTCCCTTGGACTGCAAGGAGATCCAACCAGTCCATCCTAAAGGAGATCAGTCCTGGGTGTTCATTGGAAGGACTGATGTTGAAGCTGAGACTCCAATACTTTGGCCACCTGATGCAAAGAGCTGACTCATGTGAAAAGACCCTGATGCTGGAAAAGATTGAAGGCAGGGGGAGAAGGGGACGACAGAGGATGAGATGGTTGGATGGCATCACTGACTCAATGGACATGAGTATGGGTAAACTCTGGGAGTTGGTGATGGACAGAGAGGCCTGGCATGCTGTGGTCCATGGGGTCACAAACAGTCAGACAGGACTGAGCAACTGAACTGAACTGAATACTATAAACAAAAAATAAATTTCTACTATTTTTGTGTTAAATAATCAGTTATTTGTTAGGCCAAATAAGAATTAGGAATAAGTGAATTTAATTTCAACTTAGTTCAATTTCTTCTCCACAAATCTCAGAAAAGCAATTTTCTGTAAGAAATACTTTTTTTTTCCTTTGTCTCTGACCCAGAAATCTCAGATTCTTAGGTCTTCTAGAATATCCACGAAATCTGATAGATGAACAGCTCAGGTATTAATGCAAAGAGTATACATCTGGTACCAGTTAATTCCTTCATGACTGGCCTTTTTTATAGTTTTGATTTAAAAATTTTAATTACATTTATTTAATTTAAATTAGTTTTTATTATCAAAATTGTGTGTTTCCCATAGTTGGCTTTCTTGGTTATTCTAGGAAAGTAAGAAAGTATTCTTTGACTTGCTTATGTAAAAAAAAAAAAAAAAATATTACTATGACCATTTCTTAACACTAGAACATTCAAACTTTATTTCCACTTACTTCCTCTTGACTTTTGCATTATGTTACTTAGCCTATATTTTATTGTTTTGTATGGATAACATTTGTTAGTATTTATCTACCTTTTGTTGGTTTTCCTTATTATTTCCTGAGCTTCCAACTACAGAGCAAAATGCCATAGTAGGAAATAAAACAAAACAAGTAAGGAGGAATGGAAGGTGAAAAAGGAAGGAAATTACATCCTACTGAGCCTACTCAAAATAGCACAATTTCACTTAGAAACAGAGAAACAGATGATCAAGTCTTAAGTAAGAGGATGATGGTTAGAATTTTTTGAAAATATGTATTTTTGAGATTAAATATGTGTTAGGGAATCTGAAGTTAAACACACCATCAACGATTTGATTTTATCATCAAGTCTTTACTATAAGGAATCATTCCTACAGTTGAATTAAATAATATGGAAGAGTTATCAAAGATCATAGCTTCACTTTTATAGAATGTGTTCAATATGATCTTGTTAGAGGCAACAAGTTAGGCTTGATCACCTCTTAAGAAGAATACCAGGTCCAGGAAAACTTGTAATAATAAAGAAATTCCTCCTTCAGTTGTGATTCTGTGAGACTGCTCTATAGTTTGGGAGCAAGGTTAACAATTTGGAACCTTAAAGTATAAACAGTAGGGAAAAAAAGGCAAAAAGCATCAATAGAACTATATCAATACCACAGTTAGAAGTGTTAAGTAGGAAAAAATCATATTTTCAATTTATCTTCGTGTCTAATTAAGATTTTTGGCAGTAAATTGATTCCTGGCAATACACATAGTATAATTCTGGTAATCTAAGGGTCACAGAGAGTCGGACACTACTGAAGTGACTAAGCATGCCCACTCGCAAAACAGTTTTGTTATCAGGTAAATTAATATAACACCTGATAATTTTACGTACATCACACATGTAATTACCAAAGGCTATTTGATTTTGATTAAATCTTCTGCTTAATTGATTCCTTAAATTGGGAATTTAAAACCCAGTTTTGGAGAGATGGTAGTTGAGCAGATAATTTTATGTTGCAAGCATTGGAGTCACCAAAGATTCTGTTGTAAACAGTCTGCTGGTATTACAAGGAAAGGAGGAAAAGTATCACCTGGATTATAAAGATATTTTCAGCATGAGCTAAAAAGAAGCACAAAAACAAAACAAAAAAATGTTTTCACTATTGTTTTAGATTCTAATAGCCGTTCTTCTCTTCAACAGAGGAATTTCAAAATAGTAGTGAAATAATTATGGACATTTTAAGCAGTCCCTATTATCTATCTATCTTTAAAGACAATTGACTTATTGGATACAGATAAAAATGACAAATTTAATTATTAACTAAATTTCCTTAAGGCATAAATTAATCTTTAGGAGTAAGGCAGGTCCTTGGGAGTAACACAAACTTATGCAGGTCCACTGAGATTTCTTTTCATAATATTGTCATATTATTAAAGGGAGCCTAGAAGAGTCAAAGAATTAGTTAATTTTTCTTCATGTCAATGTTACTCTTGAGAATATATACATTAATTAGTGGAATATGACAGACCATAATTCTCTTTTTCTGGTATCCACCCAACACCCCAGCTTTAATAGCTGTATTGTCACATGTTCCTAGGACTGTTTTCATAGTAGACATTTGATTTTATTAGTTTTTTTGGTTACATTAAAAAATTGCTTTTTGTTTTGCCAGATGCTTAAAATACTTGAAAAGGAAAAATATGAATAGATGAATATGGAAAGGAAAAAATACAATTAAGATTACTTTAGTTCTTTTTAAATCTAGGTCATCTTTGTCATATAATTAACCCCAGTAATAAGTACATTTAGTGTTAATGTGATAAGCCAAAAGAACTCTATAATACCTAGCCTCTGCTAATATCTTAAACAAAACTCCCATTATCTTCACCTGTCAGGACAAGAAAAGTATGGTCCTAAAATCATACTCTATTCCTGACATGGCAAAATACCTGACATAAACCTTGCATATAAACCAGATTATTTCCAGCAATGTGCATGCGTGAACCAAGGGCTACTTTGTTGAATTTCTGTAGCTACAAAAATACTGTACCACTGTCCTTTGGGTTATTGTATGTTCATCGCTTAGATAATGAAAGAACACAGACAAATTTAAGTCCAGTAAAGAAATCAAGTGTCAAACTCTGACTTAATATTATAATGATAAATTATATATAGATGCAGAAATTCAAACTTGATTCCTCTGTTCTTTCACTCACTCCCACTTTTGGAAGCAGAATATCATCCTGGAAATGGTAACTGAAGTAATCCAATTGTTTAGAACAAAAAATGAGTTCTGAACCTTAGCAGAAAGCTAATTATACTTTCATAGTCGTTAATAGGATAAAACAGAATAGCTAAATGACAAATGTGTGGAGGTGAGATTTTTGGCATTGTACTAAATCTGGACATTTTGCATGTGTACTTAAGTACATGTGTTCATTTTTGTAAGAGCATGAATCTCTAGTCGTCATATTTAGTTTTCTTTTCCTCTTGAATCACTTCCTCCCAAGCACAACAAATTGGCTCAGTGCTTGACTTACATTGCTATGATGGCCATTACTTGTGTCTGATTTGCAAAAATTCTTGATCATTTCCAGATCTATAAAAAAATAGTGCTGACAGTTTACCATGTCAAAACTCCCACTCCGTTATTAACATGTCCTGACAGATGTCCCCAGTAATGTTGTGACTACAAAGTGCTCTCTTTCCTAATTTTAGAATGGAAGAATATTAACCCTTACCATAGTAACCAGTGGAAATGGTGCACAGGACAAATGAGATTTTTTTTCTGCCATTATAAAGTGTTCTCTGAAATTAAAATTTTTGAAATTGAGAGGCAAGCATGCCCTCCTCCACATTTAGTAAAATAATTGCAACAAAATTCCTGTTGGTTTAGTTGCTAAGTCATGTCTGACTTTTGCGACCCCATGGATTGTAGCCTGTCAGATTCCTCTGTCCATGGGATTTCCCAGGCAAGAATACTGAAGTGGGTTGCCATTTCCTGCTTCAGATAGTTGTGTTCTTTTTCTATTTTATAAAAAATATCTTTTTGTATTATCAAACAATAACTCATCCATTGAGAGATTGTTGGAAGTTCAACACTGTTTGTTTTGAGATCAGTATAAATAGCTACCTATCAGACAAAGGAAAGATTTTGTCCTTCTAAAAGATTAATGTAGAAGTGATGGCTATTTTCTGGAAGTCACATTTAAGACTTTGTTATAATTACTCTAATTTTCCATGTTCCAATGCAAAAAAAATGCATCATCGAAATTTAGGAAGAAAACTAAACCACAGAACTTTTAAAGAGTTGCTTTTTTTTCCTGAAATGGTCAACTTATGAATCGACCTTAGGCTTCCTTAAGTTTCTTATTTATCAAAGAGAAAGAATCATGTATTCATTGTGATAGGCATGTTCAGTGAATGAGACAGAGCATTCAGCTTTTTATTTCTGAGCATATTTTAGTTCGTTCTGAATGATTTCAGTTAGATTTTGCTCAATGGGTAATAAATAAAAGAAATAAGGAGGAACATAAGGCAATTAAGGCAAATGATATAAATAAGTTTAAGAGGAAATTAGGCATTTTTATTGCAAAAGAATGTTACACAGAAGATAGATTGAGTACAAAGATAAGGGCAGCAGGTGAAGCTGATTTATTACATGGCGGCAGGAACGGGGGACATGTGGCCATTTTTCTACCATGTAGTTTCTTATGTCTCACTGGGAGAATCTGTATTTTAAGATAATTATGTACAGTCATGAGAATGGTAACAGCTGCATTTTGGCAACTCAGCATGCAAATTACTATTGCTACTCAGACCATGTAGGCATGAATTGATGAGACATTTGAGAGAGAAGGACTGTCAACAGCTTCTGGTTGGAAGACCTAAAGAGCACTGAGAAAGTTATTGAGATGGTGATGACCTAGCACTGTCTGCAAAGGCCCCTGAGTCCAAAAAAATTGGGGTCATAGTCATAAAATAGCAGATGGTAAATACACATTTACCATTGTTAGATAACCTACTTTCTCATATAGGTTATATTTTCTTTAAGTTTCATTTACTGGGTTTAGTATGATCTCAGTTTGAAACAGCTGCAAATGGTATATAATTAGGTCAGAATGCTTTGTTTTCAGGATTTTCAGTTGCTTACACTGGCTTATGAAAAGGTCACTGTGAGAAAAGGGATCTGAATATCAAAGAGATTCCAGCTGGTTAGCTATTATTTTAATTATGTGATGGAATCAGCTATTTCCCTGCCAATATCTGAAGTTACTTATGGAAAAGTTATTCTGAGATACTGTGAAGATACTCTTTTTATATTCTTTTCATCACATGTCGTAAATCCATATTTTTCAACTTCTCTGTATGTTTAGAACTTCCTGCTGCATAATGTTTATCCATACATTCTCTCAACAGTACTTATTGTGGGTCTATGATATACCTGTCACTATGTATAATCCTCATTATCAGGGAATCTGTAGTCTATTTTGGGAGATGAATTATACAGTAATTATAAAGCACAAGATGAACCCCTCCAAGCATACAATTCTAGTTAAATTTTCCACACTTTTTAAAAGCTTGGTATTTAGAATCATGAAAAATCAGACTCTGTTTTCTTCTCTGTTTTATCTCATCTGTAATACTCAAATTTGCATTTTCTTCTAATCTTAAGAAAGGAAAAAGATGAAAAACAAAACTCAGGACTTCCCTTGATACATGTTACTGAGCTTTAGGGTGTTGCTCTGTGACTTTCATTAAACTTAAAAGTTAAAAATAACTGTCACATGAACCACCAATTAATGTGTAGGAGTTTTTTAAGGCTTACTTGAAGAAAAGCAGGAGAAATTAGTATTTCTTAAAAATCAATTCAGTAAACAGGTAATTGACAGAAGGAGGTTGACTGCGGGTCTTACAATATAGGCAATGATTTGGTAGTGGGCAGAGCAGAAGATGAGCTCCACATTCCTTATCATAACACACAATTACTTTGAGGGCTTATAATGGTAGGAATTATTGGGAGAATGCTGGAATAATTAGGTTAGTAGCATGACAAGACTTTTTACTTTATTTGTTTCAGGACTTTGGCTGATAATATCAGTATATAACCCTGAAAATAAGTTTAAGACCTGTCTTCAGATAATTTTTTTTCCTGTTATTCTCTTTCTAATCTGATTAAAATAATGTCTTCATTGTCCAACTCCTTCATCTTTATTTGAGTTTTTCATGAATTCTATTTCTGGAATTCCATTCCTCTTCTCTTCTGCCAATCAGATCTCTTGCAACCTTTGATCCATCCTCCTTGAAACTCACAGCATTGGTCTCTGCTTTGTTCTTGTCTTCTTTAACTTCTTGGTGATCCCCAGAAGTTTATGTCTGGAATTCCCTCAATCTTTCTAGGAAATAGATACATAGATAACTTAAAGACCTACTTTTTGAAGTTCTATGTTTGTAAGAATTTGCTTTGAGTACATAATTCTTATATAAATAACAATATATTATATATGCAAAAATAGATGGTTATTCATAATTGAGTAACGCCTATAAAATAGCATACATTTTCTTTAACAGTAACAAATTTCATCCATGGTATCTATAAAGCAAAAAATGGCTGCTAGTAGAGTTATACCATCAATCACTTGTGCTGGAGAGATACAAGTTCCTGAGGGACATACCATGGGCCCTGCCTGACAAAACTAGCCTGGCAAGAATTTATACATAATAATACATACATACAAGTGAATTTCTGCTTATCTCACAAAACCCTGTCAGTTACTTGCTCATCTGAGAAAGAACCTTTAGATCTTGACCACAACTCTAGGGAATCATTACTAGATTCTTATTTTACTGTTCTATCTTGCACACAGCTTTAGAAAAGGGCAAAGTACATTTACTGAAATTGCTTATTACTCTTCGTTAATTCAGTAAAAGTCTGAGATCATAAACCACACCTTTATTTGCTTAGTACAAATTAGTATTCAAAATATCTACTTATTAAATTAGAAATGGAATTTTGAAAAGCATTTTATTACTTACATATTTTATATATTTCCCTGATTTTATGTACATCAAAAAAATGAGGTTTTAAAAAAAAACTAAGTGGGATTAAAGTATTCATATGATTTAAAAATTATTAATGTTTCTGTGCATTATATTTCCCCCTCTAAGTTGATAATGTGAAGAGATTTATTACTAAATGAAGATAAAAAAAAAATGAGGTGTAGTGGGATTTTATTTTTTTGTCTGGGCATGTGGTATTATTAGCCTCCGTGAGGGTGGACACTAGTAAGTACTATAGATCACAAACACTTCTATTTAATTCCTGTTGATTTTATTTTCAGAGCTGCTTCTTCACAGATTGTTTAGAAATATATGACTACGTGGGGGAGGATCGACCATCATGGCTATAATGTTAAACATAGACATATACATTCCCAGAACCCACAGAACACAGAATGTGCTGAAGCACTGGAGTTTTCTTTTTTCTGATAGCAACTTAGAAGATAGGAGGATGAGCAAAGTTGGCAGTTGGATTATAATACTGACAAAAGCAGAGCAATTCCTACAAAGAATTTCCTGTGAGTAGGTCTGAGACTGACACGTGTGATCACATTTTACCTCTATTGGCAGTGCAATGATTTTGAAATTAAAAAAGACTAGATATACAAAAATGTTAAGTTTGAAAGCACCACAAAAGACATTTCATACTTAAATGTGTGGGTTCCCACTTTAACCAAGTCTCATGGAGAAGTGTGGGTTAATGGTGATATTTAATTTGAAATTTCAGTTTGGTATAGTTTGGCTTTATGGTTTACTCAGTTTGTAAAAGGTAAAAAATATATATGATAAAACATAATATATAAATATATATTGTATATAAATATTATTATATAGCAATGTTATGCATATATAAGTTTACTGAGTTTATAAAGGGTAAAATATATATAAAAATATATATATAAATATTATATGTATAGCAGTGTTATGTATATATGGTTTACTCAATTTGTGAAGGATACAATACATATATAACAATATATATGCATAAATATTATGCATATATGTATATATATAGCAACAAAATATTTTGGTTTTTTTGGTTTAAATTAGCTCATTAGTGTACCCAGTGAAAGTTCAGCAAAATATGTATGAATTCCTCAAGTTTAATCACTTATATTTCCTAACCTCAGTTTTGATGTCAGATTAGGACAAAAGAAAGTGATTCAAGGTCTTGGTCATTAAGTAATAAGTAAGATTTTGATGTTGTTAATATATTTTAGTCACTTTTATTGCTTTAAGTTCCCCTTAGCCACCTCAAAAGGGTGAAACTTTGCTTAAATTATAAATTATATAAATCAAGCATATATTTAATGTGGATATTCATATTAACATGGGGGCTGGCTCACTGACTCAAAATATTCTACTTCACCTTCAGATGGAGAATAATCAAAGCAACACAATGAATGTACCATTCAGATGCCATGAATTTAAGACTATTAATAAATGTTCTACAAACTTCAAAGATGCATGGGGCACTGAAAGAAAAATATACAAGATAAAATAGTTGAGGAAAGTTTCACCTCCATCTAGTGAACCAGAAATATAGAAACATAAATGAAGAGAGGGAGAATCCAGAGTTATTTGCTTGAAATTTTCACTAGTATCTGTTTGAATATTTATTTGAAAGATAAAATTTCAAGGAACATAAGCTAATTATGGTAATAAGTAGGCAATAATATGTTGCACTGGAGAATTTAAAATCAACATTGTGGAAAAATTTGATGCACAAAATATCCTGTGAATTTATACTTCTTTGTATATTGTATAAGACACATGAAGCATTACAAACGCTTTTCAAATGTGCAGGAAAATTTATTCTATACTAGTTAAAAGTATTGTGTTAATATTTTGTATTCAGCATATCCTCAATCCAACAGAGTCTTATTACGCTCAATTGGTTGCTGAGTAATTTCAATAGGGTCAGTATTTTAAGGTCTTATGTGTTTACCGTTTGGGTCCCTAATCTGTCCATATCACAAACACAGAGATTATAAAATATAAATAGAAAAATTAATTGTTTCTGTTCAGTTGCTCAGTCGTGTCTGAAACTATCCCTGTCCTTCACCATCTCCTGGAGCTTGCTCAAACTTATGTCCATTGAGTCGGTGATGCTATCCAACCATCTCATCCTCTGTTGCCCCCTTCTCCTCCTGCCTTCAGTCTTTCCCAGCATCAAGGTTTCTCTGATGACTCAGCTTTTTCATTAGGTGGCCAAAGTATTGGAGCTTCAGCTTCAGCATCAGTCCTTCCAATGAACATTCAGCACTGATTTCCTTTAGGGTAGACTGGTTTGATCTCTTTACAGTCCACAGGACTCTTAAGAGTCCTCTCCAACACCATAAATAAAAATTATCAATCCTTTGATGCTCAGCCTTCTTTATGGTCTAACTCTTAGAAGCACAAGATATTAGGAAGAGGTGGCAAGAATACACAGAACTATATAAAAAAGATCTTCATGACCCAGATAATCACAATGGTGTAATCACTCACCTAGAGCCAGACATCCTGGAATGTGAAGTCAAGTGGGCCTTAGGAAGTATCACTACTAAGCTAGTGGAGGTGATGAAATTCCAGTTGAGCTATTTCAAATTCTAAAAGATGATGCTGTGAAAGTGCGGCACTCAATATGTCAGCAAATTTGGAAAACTAAGCAGTGGCCATCTAGTCAAGGCTATGGTTTTTCCAGTGGGCATGTATGGATGTGAGAGTTGGACTATAAAGAAAGCTGAGCACCAAAGAATTGATGCTTTTGAACTGTGGTGTTGGAGAAGACTCTTGAGAGTCCCTTGGACTGCAAGGAGATCCAACCAGTCCATCCTAAAGGAGATCAGTCCTGGGTGTTCATTGGAAGGACTGATGTTGAAGCTGAAACTCCAATATTTTGGCCATCGGATGCGAAGAGCTGACTCATTTGAAAAGACCCTGATGTTGGGAAAGATTGAAGGCAGGAGGAGAAGGGGATGACAGAGGATGAGATGTTTAGATGACATCATCAACTCAATGGATATGAGTTTGTGTAAACTCCAGAAGTTGGTGATTGACAGGGAGGCCTGGTGTCCTGTGGTTCATGGTGTCACAAAGAGTCAGACATGACTGAGTGACTGAACTGAACTGGAAAAACCATTTCTTTGACTCTACAGAGCTTTGTTAGCAAAGTAGTGTCTCTGTTTTTTAATATGCTGTCTAGATTTGTCACAGCTTTTCTTCCAAGGACAAAGTATCTTCTAATTTCATGGATACAGTCACCATCTGCACTGATTTTGGAACCCAAGAAAACAAAGTCTGTCACTGTTTCCATTGTTTGCCCATGTATTTGTCATGAAGTGATGAGAATGTATGCCATGATCTTCATTTTTTAAATGTTGAGTTTTAACCCAGCTTTTTACTCTCCTTTTTCACTTTCCTCAAGAGGCTCTTTAGTTCCTATTCACTTTCTGCCATAAGGGTGGTATCATCTGCATATCTGAGGTTATTTCTATTTCTCCCAGCAATCTTGATTCCAGTGGAAAAATTAATATATTCCACTAAAAATGCTTTTTTTTTATGCAACTAAAACTGAAAGCAAGAAAGAAACCAAATGTGGAAGTCAAGTTACATTAAAACATCGAGTATCCTAGGTTCTCATCAAGACAGAGCCACAGGTGACTCAGCTTCTACCCTTATGTTGTACCCCATGTAATTAGTGCTTCAGGTTCATTACTTGACACCAGAATATGGAATTGGGGCTTAAACTAAATATCCACATCTTTTCTGCTTTTGCTTCTATTGACTATTTTGAGTATTTTCTCTCTTGATCTTGAATTTCTTACTGCTTTTTCAACCTTGCTTTCATTATTTTCCCCTCCAGAGACTGTATGAAAAAGAATAATAGAGACTGAAGTCAGTAATACATATCTCAAGGTCAAGCAGGGTCATGCTTCTTCTTTTTAGACCACTTGTCAGGGGGACTAAGTCCATCAAATCTATGTTTGAACTTGGCCTGAGATTTGTTGTGTCTTCAGTTAGAATCAGTTCAGATCTTTAAATATTTTGAAGCTCTTATAGAAAGCTTTGGAGAAGGGCATGGCAACCCACTCTAGTATTCTTGCCTGGAGAATCACATGGACAGAGGAGCCTAGCGGGCTACAGTCCATAGAGTCGCAGAGTTGGACACAACTGAAGCGACTTAGCACAGACGCGTACAAGGCTTAGAAAATAAGGACTGGAAACATTATAGAGATTTCTATTACTTTATGGGCTTGCTGCTAGTTTGGGTGTTTACCAGGGACTTATTTATTCTCCAGGCTTGCCTTTGTATTATTGAACCTTGAGAGATCTCCTTCCATGCTACTGACCTGCCCCCAGCCTTTGGGAGGTCACAGTAGTGCATTTGACCAAGGCTAGAGTATTTCTCTCCATCTTCTGACCAGAGTCAGCCTTCAAGAGGCTACTGCATTGCGCTTAGGGGAAGTACTAATTATACTACGGGAAATGTCTCCCAGGATTCCTGCCTGGACTTGCCACACTAACCCGTGATTAAAGTCTGGTGAACACTTTAGGATGGAGGATGAGAGAGTGTGTTGATGGGTACCTGAATACTACTCTACAGCTCTGTGGGATTTAAATTTGTCATTGGGCCTACTTATGACTGGTAAAATATGTTAAAAATTCATTTGGTTTCTACTTCCATTTCTGGAGAATTCCCTCTGCTTCTGCTATTCCAACAAGGATGAAAGCAGCCTATGTGAAGAGTCTCCCACTTTCTATAATTTAGCACATTGGACTTTGTTTGCATCCTCAACTTTCTGATGCTTTGCTGCCCAATAGTGTAGCCTTACATGGCATGGCTGTGTATATGTAAATTTAATTAAATGTCAATAAAATTTAATTTCCCTAGTTGCACCAGCTGTATTTGTAGCACTAGCTAGCCATGTGTGACTAGGGACTATCATATTGGACAATGCAAATATAGACCATTTTCACTATCACAAAAAGTTATATTAGATAGCAGTGCTCTGATGTGTTAAAACTGAGTAAAATTCTGTGTGTTGACCAGCTTGGGTAATGGTTAGTGTGAGAATAACAGTTTCTCCAAACTTCTTATATCATGACCAGAACTGGAAGTCTTTCCATTATTTTCCCAATGGATGTACAAAGTTTTCTTGAGTGTGTAGATCAATAGATAGGCATATTTAGCCTAATTATTTTCTATTCTTTTATGCTTTTATTTTTATTTTTACATGTAACACAATGGTCTTCCTTGATAGCTCAGTTAGTAAAGAATCTGCCTGCAATATGGGAGACCTTGGTTCAATTCCTGGGTTGGGAAGATCTGCTGGAGAAGGGACAGGCTTCCCACTCCAGTATTCTTGGGCTTCCCTCATGGCTCAGATGGTAGAGAATCTGGCTGCAATTCGGGAGACCTGGGTTTGTTCCCTGGATTGGAAAGATCCGCTGGAGAAGGGAAAGGCTACCCACTCCAGTATTCTGTCCTGGAGAATTCCATAGACTGTGTAGTCCATGGGGTTGCAAAGAGTTGGACATGGTTGAGAGTCAGACATGACAGGATTGACACTTACCTGTAGCTATAATATAGTTTTGAATATAATAACTTTTATCACTAATGTGCTTTTACTGTTTAAAATGAAGTATTCCAACACAATTGAATGCATCGTATTTTCTCCTTTATGCTTTTATGCTACTATATTATGTAACAAATTTTTATAAATATAAGGGTCTGTTAGCATTAGAGTTATCTTTCAGCTTTAATTTCAATATCATATTAATTTTATTATTGTGGCTTGATAATACTTTTTACTAACAAATAATGTAAGCCCACATCATTTTACTGTATTTCCAATAATTTTTAATATTGTCAAAGGTAGTCTCTTTTTTTCTTCAGAAAAATTTTAGAATCACTCTCTGAAGCCTTATTTCCTTCACAAAAACAAGCAAGCAAACACAAATAATGGTGGATATTTTTATTAAAGGTTAATACATTTTTGAAATAATTTGTAAAGATACATAGCTCTACTTTTATCCCAAATGTGATTTATTTAATCTCATACTTATTTATATTTCTGATAAAGGGTATCTTTAAGGTTTTATATGTTTGGTGTATTTTGCATGAGATAAATTTCTAATTTCTAATTGAATATTTCAAGAAAGACACTTTTTTATTTCTAAATATTTACTTTGTGTCTAGTCAATTTGCTGATCTCTTTGGTAAAGTTTTAAAATTTTCTTTCAGTAGAGAGCTAGGTAATTAATTAATGATAACTGACTGTTTTATGCTCCTGCCACTTTGCCTTCTATTCATGTTTGGGCTGGTATAAACACATCTGCCAGGTGTTGTCATCCAGCAGGGTCAGTGTATATGCAAACACATATACTTTAATGACAGCATTGGCTGTCATTAAAATGTGCTGATTTATTGAGTGTTTATGTCAATTTATAAATTTATAGTTTTAATTATTTGAACAATACAGAATATTCCTGTCCCTAGATAATAATTGTATGAGTTCAGGCAGATAAAATGTCTTAATGAGACATTAAGACATTAAAATGTCTCATTAAGACATTTTATCTCCAGCTCCTCATGGTCCTGATAAACATAAGCAGCTGAGTATTTATTCCTTTGAATGTGGAAGTTGTCCAGCAGATAAGCTTGTCTTTAGTAGGAGACCCCTTTGAAAAATGATGAGTGGTGATAGTGTTGTCCTGACATTATTAGCCAGTCTCTGTTACACATAAATGAGTGTCTCCATTAGACAATTAGCCACCTTCTTGTGTCATAAATTATCACAAAATGCAAAATCTATTGAACTTAGATTTCTTTTTTACACTTCATCATTTAATTTACTAGCTAATACTTTCAAAAATTTATATTTTCAGAAACTTACACATATATTTTAGAAAGTAACTCACACAAATGGAATATATTCAAATAATGTTTTTGTGCTCCTTTAAATAATATATTGAATACATTGAAAATAATCTCTGTTAAGAAAACTAGTTTTAAGGTTGGAAACCATCTTACTTTATCAATAATGTGTGATATTCATTGGAAAATATACATTCTTGCCCTTGACCAAGGAAGCAAAGATACACAAAAAAATAGAAATTTAAAAATCTAAACTTTCTGATGTTTTTAGGATCCAATCTTAGCTTGAGAGTCTAGGACTCAAAGATTTTCTCTTCTCTTGAAGATCATTTATAGAGGATTGAAAACCAACATGTTCACTTCATTATAATCTTGGAGACATTTTTCTCAATTATCTTGATTACCACTGTATTCCCAAGACATAGAACCATTCCTGGTACATAGCTTTATTAGTAAGTATGTGGTGGGTTGGTGTGAGAATAGAGAAAACTGAAGTACATCGGGAAGAAGGTATTAGAGGAGAGAGAGATGCTTCAGTAATCAAAGGAACGGTGAATTGAGGAAAAGATGAATGGTCAGTTATATGAAATGCCCATTAAATGTCAAATAAAATGAAGATGAAAGTTTCATTGACTTTAGTAACTCTAATGAGAGGAAGCTTAGTGATAAAGTGTTTAAGTTAACATATGATGATCAATTGAGAAGAAAATTACTTAAAAAATGAAGGCAGCTGCAATCAACAACTAATGTCCAGAGTGAAACATCTTTTTCCTCCTCAATCTCAGCAAGCGAAAATAACAACCATTAGCTGTCAACTCAAAAGTCTTTCCATAACTTGATTGAAAGTGATATTATTTCTAGAAATGTTTCTTATTTTCTCAAAATTTGTCAGTTTTTTGAATCTCTCTGAAGTTGTGCAAAACATTTTAGCATTCCCTGGTGTGTATGACATGGGCATATTTGGATTAGAACACTTAACTGAGGAAACCGCATAGAAAAATATGCAATAAAAATCTACTTTCAGTGCAACGTATGGTGTATCAGATAAGAACCAAGTTTGAGGTGAAATGCAGAGTAGTCATTTTTTGTTGTTTTTGCGTTTCCTTTTGTCGTAAGATGGTTTTCTTTTCAATTCCTTTATTTGAATTCCTTTATTCCTTGAGTTCCTTTATTTTTGTTTTTTGTGATTATATTGTATATTTTTGATTTGTGGTTACCTGAATTATATGTTGACCCATAACTGAATCTGCTGCTGCTGCTGCTGCTAAGTCGCTTCAGTTGTGTCCGACTCTGTGCGACCCATAGATGGCAGCCCACGAGGCTCCACCGTCCATGGGATTTTCCAGGTGAGAGTACTGGAGTGGGTTGCCATTGCCTTCTCCGTAACTGAATCTACTTACTCTAAATTGATAGTCATAAGAGTTCAAACAGATTCTAGAGGATGTAGATTTTTATCTCCCTTCCCCACACTTTGTGATTTCAGTGTAGTGTTTTACATCTTCATGCTTATCATTTTGCTGTTAACTGTAGTTAAAATAGCTTGTACAAACTTTGTGTTTTTTTTTAATTTTAGTTTTAATTTAAGTACTGGCTTATTTAAGTGGTCATCAGTCCTTTCATATGTTTTCCTTTCCTTTGTGATCTTCTGTTCTTTTCACTTTAGAGAAGACATTTCATTATTTCTTTAAGGGTAGGTATAGTATTGCTGAGTTTTTTTTTTTTTTTTTTAGTTTTTCCTTTTCTGAGAAACTGTTTATCTGTCATTTATTCTAAATTATAATCTTGTTGGGTTGAGTATCCTAGGTTGAATATTTTTGCCTTTCGGGACTTTGAATATGTAATGACCCTTCCATCTCATCTTCAAAGTTTCTGCAGAGAAATCAACCGATTCTCCTATGGGGTTTCCCTTGTAACTGACTTTGCTTTTCTCTTATTGCTTTAAGAAATCCTTTTGGAGACTTTATCCTGTTAGGGGCCCTCTATGCTTCCTGAACCTGATTGTCTGTCTCCTTTAATTTAATTTCTTCTAATACATTTCAATCGCCCCTTTCTCCTTCTCTTACCCCTCTTGTGTATAGGTGGGCACACTTTATTATCTCATTAATCTCATTTGTTGCTTTGATTTATTTTTCATTTGTCTTTCTGTTTGCTGTTTTGACTGGGTTATTTCCATTATTCTATCTTGCAGTTCACTTATTCATTCTTCCATGTTATTTAGCCTATTATTCATTGATTCTAGATTGAGGTTTTTTTTTTTATCTTGGTTATTGAATTAATTTTGGTTAATTCCTAATTCCTTATAGGGATCTGCATTTCTGTTGATTACCTTTCTTAATTGCTTCAGCATTTTTATTCCCTCCTTTTTAAACTCTGAGTCTAATTCTTCTAATTTTGCTCATTGTGGTTGATTTATTTATTCATTATTTTTGGCTGCACTGGATCTTTGTTGTTTTGGGTGGCATTCTCTAGTTGAGGTAAGCAGAGCAGGGTCTACTCTTTATTGTGGTGCACTCTCATTGTGGTGACTTCTCTTGTTGTGGAGCACAGGCTCTAGGTGCGTGGGCTTCAGTAGTTGCAGCAACAGGCTCAGTAGTTGTAGCTCGAGTGTTCTAGAGCACAGGCTTGGCAGCTATCTTCCAAAGGCTTAGTTGCTCCATGGCATGTGGCGATCTTCCCAGACCAGGGATCGAACCCATGTCTCCTGTACTGGCATATGGATTCTTACCCACTGCACCACCAAGGAAGTCCACTCATTGTGATTTTGTATGAGTTAGGTGATTGTAGTTTATAGATTATATTCTGTTGAAATCTTTGTATATGGAAATGTTTAAAAATTAAAATCACTCTTTTGAAGGTAAAATTAAATATATTGTATTTAATATGTGTGTGTGTTATTCACTCAGTTGTGTCTGACTCTGTGACCCTATGGACTGTGGCCCACCATGCTCCTCTGTCCATGAAATTCTCCAGGCAAGAGTATTTAATATAATTAAATGAATTAATTGATATTATCATAGGAAATTAGAAATTCCAGATCCTATGTGCAATTTAGCATTTGAGACTTTTCTAATATTTTGGTTTTGTTTCTTTTTGGTTTTTATTTTGTTTTAATGACCCTCTAGATAAAAGATAAAACAGACATGTATGATACTATCTCCTTCAAAGTTCATTTTTAAAATCTGTTTTCCTTATCAGTAGTGTTTCAGTTTTGGGAAGAGATCTCTAATCAGGCTTTCTTCATCATTATTCTGTAGTATTTTTCTGTGTTGCCAGAATTTATAGCCTTCTAAAATTTATGCTTTGAACACCTAATGATTGAAGATGCTTCCAGGTTTTATAGGCACTGTACTGCGGAGGGAGTATGTGGCCTTTATTCAACCAAAGAGAGACAACATTATAATTTCCATTACCAGATAGTTGTATGTCTTGGCTTATTCACTCAG
The DNA here is from genome assembly GCF_054371585.1 of Giraffa tippelskirchi. NCBI lineage: Eukaryota > Metazoa > Chordata > Mammalia > Artiodactyla > Giraffidae > Giraffa > Giraffa tippelskirchi. Next base: position 185,980,425 of record NC_137276.1, on the reverse strand, counting down.
CCTTTTCAAACCACAATTTTTTTCATAAGCAAAATGTCAGTAATAACATTTAATGCTTACTCTAGTTTAATGATATAAAACAGTATATAAAATTTTTAACACACAGGCACTCAGTTAGTTCCTTTCTTTACTCGGACTGCTGGCCTAATTCCTCCTCCCAACATATTGCTATCCTTTGCCTCTTGTTTCATTAGCTCTTTGTGTTTTTTCTTCAAAGATAATCACTTTCATATCACTCTCCACTTCATTCCCAAGGATGCACTATGCCCTCATTGCTTGCCTGCTTTATCTTCCCTGTGCCCCATGAGAATATGCTAATTCCTTTCTGGAACTAGTGTAAATATGTCTATAAATGCATGTCTTTTATTAGATATCATCTTTCCCTGATTCATTTACTCTTAGTGTCAAGACTATGTTTTATTTGTCTTTGCATTTGCAGCTCATTATGTAATGTCTGCAGAGTATAATTACTTAATAGATTAGATAGCATCATGTTGTAAAGTTATTGAGATCATAGGTTTTGTAACTGGATATATGTGGGCTGAAATCAGGAATCTTCCAATCAACTATGTGAACTGGGACAGTTATTAACATTATTTTGTAAACTTTAAAACTGGCATAAAGATAGTTGTTTAACAGGATTGTTTAATTAAATATGAAATGTTTATAAAGCTTTTAGTATACTGTCTGAAAAAGTCTACATGCTTGTAAAATGCTCTGTTACTCTTTTATGGTGACAGAATGAACAATTAAATTTAAAATGGTTTATTGAAAACTTCTATTGATGATACATATAAGGGTACAAACTAACGAGAATATAAAATATTCTCCCCAAGTCATATCTTCATCATGATTTCTCTTTTTACTACTTCCAAAACATCAAAACTTTGAAGAAATTCTCTAAGTTCCTCTCCTTCATATTCCTTGGGTAAGAGACATCAGTCTCATACATTCACCCATTCAATGGAATGGGTCTAGACAGTGACTGACATTATAAATATTACCTTCATTTTAGAACACAAAGCTTGCGTAATAAATTGGGCATGCTAATATGCTTCATTTTATTTCTACAAACATTGTTCAACGATTTCCTTGTGTTTAGTCCTATCAAATACTCTTTATTTTAAGGATGTTAACCTTAATAAAAGGTAGTTTATGAAATATATTTCAGAGCTAATTTTGTAGAACCAGGCATTACTCTAGTAGTTCAGAGTAGTAAGCAATTGATTATGTTGAAGTATTTGAATAAGGCACAGCTCAAAATAGAGGACTTAAATTGGCCTATGGACCAGACTTATTTCAGGGAAACTTGGTGTGCATCATACATAAAATAGATTTAATCATGTGTCCTTTTTATTGAATACCTACTTACTAAAGGCCAAAGAATAATAGTGCTTCAGCTGAGAGAATCTACCAGCATGTTTAGACTCCATGGTACTTGAAGAAAATGTGACACAAGCACTTTATTAATATTTTAAATTTAAACTTGGCAGGCAGCCACTGTATTAGTGCTTGAAATACTTATTCACATAGTATGATTTTGAAAATTAGTTTTTAATAAGAAGGGAAGAAACCTGTAACATTATTTGTTAAGCAGAATGTCCCATTAATAGCAAATATGTTCACTAGCTTCCTATAGGAGATGGATATATCTATCTGTCTATATATCTATCTATGTGTGTATATATATATATACATATATATATATATGAGTTTTATTTTTATTAGTTTTTATCGTGTAGCTGCTTTAAATATTGTGTTAGTTTTGCTGTACAGCAAAGTGAATCAGCTATCAAATTGTGGTGAATATGGATTAGGAAAATGTTTGGGGTGAGACCCCTTTCTTTCTGCCTTAACCACATGAGGATTTGATGAAGATTTGTGTAGATCTATAGTCTTTCCCCTGATATTTATGATTCTTCACAATCCCAGTTATAGTTATAGAATTTATTTCCAACTGATCTGATGCATTTAATTAAGTACATTTATATAACCTAATGCAGCCTTGCAAAACATTTTCAAATAGAATTAGATCTCAAAATCATATTAAATTCATAGGCATTGAAGAGTTCCAAACTGAGTTATTCAGATTCTTTTCTCTATATGTCCATCTTTGTATCTATATACACACACACACACACGTATCTATTTTTTTTTTCTTTTTCTGCCCTTGGCCCCTGTCCTTGAAAAGACATCTCCTGGAGCTGCAGCCCACACCTGTCAACACTCTGTGTCCTAACACCAGTTTCAGTCCAGGTTATTTTGATCTCATGTGTTTAACCAAATGCTGTTTATATTCAACATTTAGCAAATCAGCCAGGTCCTCAAGGGCTGTTTCTTTCTAGAATATTTCTCTCCTTCTAATCCCAGAAGGATGTATTTCACAACTATGTTAACTGCTAAGACTTAAAAACATCCCATAATACAACACCATACACTTACTGTCTATGCCACAGTTAACACATGTATTTTCTGCTTTTTTTTTTTTGCATGTTTATTTGTATACAATTTTTAAAGGTTACACTTCATTTACAGTTATTACAAAACATTGGCTATATTCTGTACATTGTACAATGCAGAAGCGTGGCGGCTGCGACAGTCCGCACAGAAGTGTGGCCGAGAAGAGCTACTCCACGGCCAAGGCCGAGGGCAGCGGCCAAGAGGAGCTACCCCGGGCCGGAAGCCCGGGGTGGCAGTGGCCCCGAGAAGCTAGCCCGCACCCGAGGCCGGGGACGGCGGCCGAGAGGAGTTACCCCAGGTCCAAGGAGCAGCGGCTGCGTGGGCACAGGAGGGCCGAGAGGAGTTACTCCATATTCAAGGTTAGGAGGGGCCGTCTGAGTAGATACCCCTTGTGCAAGGTAAGGAGAAGTAGCTGCACTTTGCTGGAGCAGCCGTGAAGAGATACTCCACGTCCAAGGTAAGAGAAACTCAAGTAAGACTGTACAAGTTGCGAGAGGGCATCAGAGGGCAGACACACTGAAACTAAAATTACAGAAAACTAGCTAATCTGATCACACGGACCACAGCCTTGTCTATCTCAATGAAACTAAGCCATGCCATGTGGGGCCACCCAAGACGGATGGGTCATGGTGGAGAGGTCTGACAGAATGTGGTCCACTGGAGAAGGGCATGGCAAACCACTTCAGTATTCTTGCCTTGAGAACCCCATGAACAGTATGAAAAGGCAAAAAGATAGGACACTGAAAGATGAACTCCTCAGGTTGGTAGGTGCCCAATATGCTACTGGAGATCAATGGAGAAATAACTCCAGAAAGAATGATGGGATGGAGCCAACGCAAAAACAATACCCAGCTGTGGATATGTCTGGTGATAGAAGCAAAGTCCGATGCTGTAAAGAGCAATATTGCATAGGAACCTGGAATGTTAGGTCCATGAATCAAGGCAAATTGGAACTGATCAAACAGGAAATGGCAAGAGTGAACGTTGACATTCTAGGAATCAACAAACCAAGATGGAAGGGAATGGGTGAATTTAACTCAGATGACCATTATATCTACTACTGTGGGCAGGAATCCCTTAGAAGAAATGGAGTAGCCATCATGGTCAACAATAGAGTCTGAAATGCAGTACTTGGATGCAGTCTCAAAAACAACAGAATGATCTCTGTTCGTTTTCAGGGCAAACCATTCAATATCACAGTAATCCAAGTCTATGCCCCAACCAGTAACACTGAAGAAGCTGAAGTTGAACGGTTCTATGAAGACCTACAAGACCTTTTAGAACTAACACCCAAAAAAGATGTCCTTTTCATTATAGGGGACTGGAATGCAAAACTAGGAAGTCAGGAAACACCTGGCATAACAGGCAAATTTGGCCTTGGAGTACAGAATGAAGCAGGACAAAGGCTAATAGAGTTTTGCCAAGAGAACACACTGGTCATAGCAAACACCCTCTTCCAACAACATAAGAGAAGATTCTACACATGGATATCACCAGATGGTCAACACCGAAATCAGATTGATTATACTCTTTGCAGCCAAAGATGGAGAAGCTCTATACAGTCAGCAAAAACAAGACTGGGAGCAGACTGTGGCTCAGATCATGAACTCCTTATTGCCAAATTCAGATTTAAATTGAAGAAAGTAGGGAAAACCACTAGACCATTCAGGTATCACCTAAATCAAATCCCTTATGATTATACAGTGAAAGTGACAAATAGATTTAAGGGACTAGATCTGGTAGCGTGCCTGATGAACTATGGACAGAGGTTCGTGACATTGTACAGGAGACAGGGATCAAGACCATCCCCATGGAAAAGAAATGCAAAAAAAGCAAAATGGCTGTTTGAGGAGGCCTTACAAATAGCTGGGAAAAGAAGAGAAGTGAAAAGTGAAGGAGAAAAGGAAAGATATTCCCTTCTGAATGCAGAGTTCCAAAGAATAGCAAGGAGAGATAAGAAAGCCTTCCTCAGCAATCAGTGCAAAGAAATAGAGGAAAAGAACACAATGGGAAAGGCTAGAGATCTCTTCAAAAAAATTAGAGATACCAAGGGAATATTTCATGCAAAGATAGGCTCGATAAAGGACAGAAATGGTATGGACCTAACAGAAGCAGAAGATATTAAGACGAGGTGGCAAGAATACACAGAAGAACTGTACAAAAAAGATCTTCACGACCCAGATAATCACGATGGTGTGATCACTCACCTACAGGCAGGAGATCAGTTCTGGGTGTTCACTGGAAAGGCTGATGTTGAAGCTGAAACTCCAACACTTTGGCCACCTGATGCAAAGAGCTGACACATTGGAAAAGACCCTGATGCTGAGAAGGATTGGGGGCAGGAGGAGAAGGGGATGACAGAGGATGAGATGGTTGGATGGCATCACCAATTTGATGGACATGGGTTTGGGTAAACTCCGGGCGTTGGTGATGGACAGGGAGGCCTGTCTTGCTGTGATTCGTGGGGTCGCAAAGAGTCGGACACAACTGAGTGACTGAACTGAACTGAACTGTACAATACTTCCTTGTAGCCTATGGTACACTGAAGTTTGTACCTCTCTCTCCCCTGCCCCTATATTGTACCTTCCCTTTCCAGCTCCCTACTGGGAACCACTAATTTGTTCTCCATATATGAGTATGCTTCTTTTTTTATATTCACTAGTTTGTAGTGCTTTTCAGCCTCTACATATAAGTGATATCATAGCATATTTGTTCTTCACCTGACTTGTTTCAGTTAGTAGACAAGTGAAAGAAAGTGTTAGTCACTCAGTCATATCTGACTCTTGGCAACTGCATGGACTGTAGCTCCTCTCTCCATAGGATTTTCCAAGCAAGAATACTAAAGTTGGTTGCCATTCCCTTCTCCAGGGGATCTTCCTGACCAAGGGGTAGAACCCAGGTCTCCTGCATTACAGGCATATTCTTTACCATCTGAAGCCACCAGGGGCTTCATTTCACTTAGTACAGTGCAATCCAAGTACATCAATATTGCTGCAAATGGCAAATTTCAATTTTATGGCTGAGTAGTAGTCCATTGTGTGTGTATTTATGTGTGTATGTATATACATGTATATTATATATATATAAATAATATATATGTAATGTGTATATGATGATGTTGTTCAGTCGCTCAGTCATGTCCAATTCTTTGCAACCCCATGAACTGCAGCATGCTAGGCTTCCCTGACCTTGCTCAAACTCATGTCCATTGAGTCGATGATGCCATCCAACCATCTCATCCTCTGTCACCTCCTCCTCTTGCACTCAGTCTTTCCAGCACTGGGGTCTTTTCCAACAAGTCAACTCTTCACATCAGGTGGCCAAAATATTGGAGCTTCAGCTTCAGTCCTTCCAATGAATATTCAGGACCGATTTCCTTTAGGACTGACTGGTTTGATCACCTTGCAGTCCAAGGGACTCTCAAGTGTCTTCAGTATCACAGTTCAAAAGTATCAATTCTTTGGCACTCAGCCTTCTTTATGGTCCAACTCTCACATCTGTATATGACTACTGGAAAAATCATAGCTTTGAGTATATGGACATTTGTCAGCCAAGTGATGTCTCTGCTTTTTAATACGCTGTCTAAGTTTGTCGTAGCTTTTCTTCCAAGTAGCAAGTGTCTTCTAATTTCAAGGATGCAGTCACCATCTGCAGTGATTTTTCAGCCCGAGAAAATAAAGTCTGTCACTGTTTCCATTGTTTCTCTATCTGTTAGCCATGAAGTGATGGGACCAGTTGCCATAATCTTACTTTTTCGAATGCTGAGTTTTAAGTCAGCTTTGTCTCTCTCCTCTTTCACCCTCATCAAGAGGGTCTTTAGTTCCTCTTCACTTTCTGCCGTTAGTGGTATCATTTACATATTTGAGATTGTTGATATTTCTCTTGGCAATCACGATTCCAGCTTGTGCTTCATCCAGCCTGGCATTTTGCATGATATACTCTGCATAGAAGTTAAATAAGCAGGGTGACAATATACAGCCTTGACATACTCCTTTCTCAATTTTGAACTAGCCTGCTGTTCCATGTAAGGTTCTAAATTCTGCTTCTTGACCTGCATATAGGTTTCTCACGAGGCAGGTAAGGTGGTCTGGTATTCCTATCCCTTTAAAAATATTCCACAGTTTGTCGTGATACATACAGTGTTCATAGCAACATCATCTACAGTTGCCAAGATATGGAAACAACCCAAATTTCCATCAGCAGATACATGGACAAAGATGTGGCATGTGTGTGTGTGGTTGTTTCCATATCTTGTCAATTGTAGATGCTGCTGTTGCTATAAACATTAAGTGCATGCATTGTTTTCAAATTAGAAAGAATTTTGTTTCTTTTGGATACATACCCAGAATTAGAATTGCTGGGTCATATGGTACTCATATTTTTTAGTTTTTGCAGAAACCTCCATATTGTTTTCCACAGTGGCTGCACCAATTTACATTCCCACCAACAGTGTAGAAGGGTTCTATTTTCTCCATATCCTTACCAACGTTTGTTGTTTGTGTTCTTTTCGATGACAGTCATTCTGACAGGTGTTAGGTGTTGCCTCATTGTAATTTTGATTTACATGATGATTTTTTTCCAATGACTCAGCTCTTTTTTTAATATATATATATTTCTTTGTTTTGATATTTCCCTGATGATTAATGAAGTTGAGGATTTTTTTCATGTTCCTTTTGGCCATCTGCATTCCCTCTTTGGAAAAATGTCTATTTAGTTTTTCTGCATGTTTTTTAATTAGGTTTTTATTTATTTTTTAAATTTTTTTTGGTGTTGAGTTGTGTGAACTGTTTGTATGTATTGGATATTAACCCCTTATCAGTCATATCATTTGCAAATATTTTATCCCGTTTCGTAGGTTGCCTTTCTGTTCTGTTGATTATTTCCTTTACTATGCAAAATTTTTAAGTTTAAATAGGTTCCATTTGTTTATTTTTGGTTTTACTTCCTTTATTTTAGAGGATAAATCTAAAAATATTTCCCTGCTACTATTTCTTAACCTTTCTCACATCACTGAAAAACTTTGAGAGAGGTCAAGTTTCTCTTTGCTCTCTTTGGTGCCTAATATATAGTTAGAGCTCTTTTCCTCAAAACAGCTCTATGTTGCCTTCATTCCAGTTAATTCTCTAGTAAGTACTCAAGGACATTTAGGATCTGTTTCTGTTTACGTGTTTGCCTTTATGTCTGACTTTTCCATTCCACAGTAGTTTGGGTCACATTACTTTCAATTTCACAGATTTGTCATTCTCTATTTTTCTACATGGCCTTTGCTCAGGCTGCTCCTCCTTACTGAGGCATCCTTCATCAGTTGACTCTGCACCATTCATTAAGGCTGTTTTTTTCTTGATACTTATGTCCATTTTCTAAAGATACTGTGTATCATCTTATCTTTAATTCTGAAATTAATTAAAATTAATTTGTTTTAGAGAATTTTGTGACAGCCCTTGCGATAATTGGAAACCAGTTGAACCTTGAATTGCATATACCAGAAAAAGAAGGCTATGTTTACAGATTTAATCCCTGCAAAGGAAAATGTATTTTAAATGAAGAAGTAAATCTTGTGTATAGATAGTCTTCCAAATACCTTTTATTAAATCTTAGTACTGTTTCTGGGTAGGGAGACTTGAAGAGGACCTGTGGGCCTTGGTTCTTGCTAAGGACAAAATCTGAGGTCTAACCCGTGGCAAAAATAAGTTTTCTTGTTTTTATAAGAAAACAAGTTTTCTTTTTTAAGGAAAGAAGAGAAAGAACAGAAAGAATACCTCAAGGCAGAAGTGGGCCACGCCAGGAGAGGCACTGGCCTGATAATGATGAGGTAGGTGATTTTTCAAGACAGTTCAGTTCAATTCAGTTGCTCAATCGTGTCCAGCTCTTGATGACACTATGGACTGCAGCACTCCAGTCCTCCCAGGCTACTCAAACTCATATCCATTGAGTCGCTGGTGCCACCCAACCATCTCATTTTCTGTCGTCCCCTTCTCCTCCTACCTTCAATCTTTCCCAGGATCGGGGTCTTTTTCAATGAGTCAGCTCTTCGCGTCAGGTGGCCAAAGTATTGGAGTTTCAGCTTCAACGTCAGTCCTTCCAATGAACACCCAGGACTGATCTCCTTTAGGATGGACTGGTTGGATCTCCTTGCAGTCCAAGGGACTCTCAAGAGTCTTCTCCAACACCACAGTTCAAAAGCATCACTTCACTTCTTCGGCACTCAGCTTTCTTTGTAGTCCAGCTGTCATATCCATACATGACTACTGGAAAGACCGTAGCTTTGACTAGGCAGGGCTTTTACATATTCATCTAGGCAGGCTTGGACTGACAGCTTTATTGATAATTGCAAGTTACATAACAACAGATCTATGTCTTTCCCATAATACGGTTTGTTGTAATCAGATGTCTGTATGTATAGAATATTTATGAACTCTTAGTAGGCTCCACTGGGCTTCCCTGGTGGCTCAGTTGGTAAAGCGTCTGCTTGCAATGCGGGATACCTGGGTTTGATCCTTGGGTTGGGAAGATCCTCTGGAAAAGGAAATGACAACCCACCCCAGTTCTCTTGCTTGGAAAATCCCATGGACGGAGGAGACTGGTCGGCTACAGTCCATGGGGTTGCAGAGTCAGACACGACTGAACGACTTCATACTCAAAGTAGCCTCCTGGCTGCCTAAATTCACTTGAGTACACAGCTGTGCATCAAGGGTGTGGGTGCCAGAGTTGGAGAAACCCCTGTGGTTAGTTTGTATTTACTGTGTGCCTAGGACACATGGAGTTGGAAAAGTGTGTGGATATTTTGTAGCATATCTGTGAGCTCTCTTTGGTGCACTAGTGCATGTCTGGGGTGGAGTTTAGTATCAACTTGAATCATTTTTGGCTAGGCCACCCCTCCTTGCTTATACCTAACTTCCTACCAAACAATAGTGGGATGGAAGAAATACACATTTAAATGTAACAAAGTTTGATTTTCAGCTCTACTATTATCATGTCTATGACTTTGGACAATTTTATGTTCTAATTTGTGTAAAGCAGTTGCTTACTATTTAACCAAAGACTTAACACGTCCCAAGAACATAGTAATAATTCAATAAATGTTAGGAAAGTCCTATTTTCGATAATCAGTCCCATATTAAACTAAATTCTTACTACTCTGTCTGGTTCACTGTGTATATGTCCTTTTTATCAACTCTGCTGTAAGTTATTTAATAAACCAAAATCATGGTTTATTAAGCTTTGTCATTTGTCTTTCTGCATCCATTGCTCCTAACTTCCAACCATTCTTTGCCCAGAAGTGAATGTATAATTAATACTGCTTGTGTGAATATAGAATGAATGTGTACCTGGCCATATTGTCAAAAATAAGCTTTATGTTTTACCAGAACTTTAAATTCTTATAAGGCCTACACATTTTGTAGAAACATTAACAAATATATATCTTACTGTTCACTTTCTTTCCTCTGGTTTGGGCTGATATTTATAGATTAACTGTTCACATAAGGTTGAAGTTATATCTTATACATGAATTAACTCAAAGATGATATTTAAAACTTAAATCCACAGGACAGGAACATGTATATAGGGAAAGCTTAGCCATCTCAAAAGTTTTGGATCATTAAAAAAATGTATGCTCTATTTTTTTCTATGATAATCTCCTATTGTAAGTGCATAAAACCTCCGCATAGCAGATTTATACAACATGTGCACGGGAAGAGGCATACCTCTTTCAAAAAGAGCCCATTATGTAATAGTCATTAGAAATAAATAAAGAGCTACAAGAAAGCCAGAGGAAGGGGACAAGTTAATACAACTTATGTGAATCAGAAATGTCTCATGTCAAAAATAAGAAATTAATCAAAGTCCAAAATGCATTTATAAAAATGTATGCTGTTGTACTTTGATAACTTCACATTTCAACTACTCTCTGAGAATAATACACATTATTGATGTTTCTCCCAATGTGCTATATAATTTTCACTTATAATCACAAGTGATGGTCAAAATATGTGTAGTGGCATTGCATCCATTCTTCTTTTAGTATCTTCTTAAAAACTATTTGCATCTGCTTCTGTGTTAGCACTCAGAATCCTCTATAAAGTCCAATTATGACTTTAGACTTTATGGTAAACAATCAAAATGTCTTTAGTTAATTCAACTGATATTTCAATACAATAAAACCACAGAAATGGAGCCACCAATTACTGCAACAATTGCATGCTACTTGTAACAGTATATTGTACATGGTTTAATATAGTCATAACTCATGTTTCTTATGTATATATGTGCTCTTTTAAGAAAATAGATTTTCATTTCAATATTAAGTAGACACTGGATTTTCATGGAGAGTTATTCAATTTTAACTTATTTTTACCAAGGCTTTGTTTCCTGTTCTGTTGTAAAATGTCATCCCCTCATTACTTTATAACGAGTGGCTCACTGATAGAAGCAGTAATAATTATGAATGTGAATTATTTATCTCTTGAAGCATTTATAAGAGATTATACACTAGTGGATTCAAAGTGTAATTAGGCATATTTAATCACATAAAATTATAGTTCTTTAATTCCTTTCAAATGGAACATTAATGACCACTGGATCCATGAGTAAGTAAATAGAGAATAGAAGAAGGTGGCAGGGCAATGATGTTATAAAAGGAAGAGAGATAAAATCTGAACACTGCAGTTTCCATTTAGTCGGGCCACCTTTCTGGCCAACATTTCACTTCAAAAGTCTATTAATGATTGAATGAGCAAGAAGCTAGACTTTATTATGTAAAACAAGAAATCTAGCAATTGTATTATTTTATTAAAAAGTTCAACAGCAGAAGCTTAAACATACTTTTGACATATTTCCTTTTTCTTTCAAAGTTTGTATATGAACATTATTTTTCTTGTATCAGAAGGACTTAAGTGTGACACCAGCTCCCTCTCTTCCCTGACTTTGTCAAACAGATGAGTGAATGGGTGAGCTGAAAGAGAGAATACTTGAAAACTTGGTAATACATAGTGAAAAGGAAGACACTGATGTCTCAGGACTGAATCTGTATTTTGGCTACTTTTATTAACATGAAAGTCTTATTCTTATGAAATTGAATTTATACCATATAAATTATTATTGAATTAATACTGCATGAAATAAATTATACAATATAACCTAAAGAAGGACTTAGAATTTTTCTGACTCCCTTACATAAAAAGTGAAACTTTTATGTAAATATCACATGGAAAATAAAAAAGCTGACAGGATTATGAATCTCTTAATGAACTGGCTTTTTTTATCTTGGGAAAAGTCTCTTATTTAATTAATACTATTTTTAGTGATTGCAGTAGAACTGTCAAATTTTAAAAAAATTTATTGATCTGAAAAATCTAAGTGTGAGAAAATTTTTTTTTAATTAATTCCTTGATAATATATATTTTTAAACAAAAGAAGCTAAAAATGCTTTAGTTACTGTCCTCTTAAGTCATATGACACCATCTGGGATATATTAGTAAAAATTCTTGTCTGATGGTCAACTAGGAAGGTGAGCTTTCCTGGTGATGTCATAGACTCTTGAATTTCCTTTATTATCTTAGAAGGCCAGTTGGAAGGCAATGTGTGGAGAATGATGGGAAATTTAAATTTAAATATGTGCATATTGGTCAAATGGGTTTCCCAGGTGGTGCTAGTGATAAAGAACCTGCTGCCAATGCAGGAGACAAGAGACCTGGATTCAGTCCCTGGGTCAGGGAAGGTACCCTGGAGGAGAGCATGGCAACCCATTCTAGTATTGTTGCCTGGAGAATTCAATGGGCAGAGGAACCTGGGGAGCTACAGTCCATGGGTGTCACAAAGAGTCAGACATAACTGAAGTGACTTAACACACACATATTGGTCAAATATCATAATAGGAAGCTGAATGTCAAAGTTAAATCAGAGACAGAAATATAAGAATGCATCCTTGGATAACTGTCCATTGCTTTTCTTATGTGTCCATATATGTTTTTGCCATCTTTCTGTCAATGGATTCCAGTAAACATATTCTTGTAGTCTCTTCAAGGTTTGTCATCACCAGCAGTGTTAGATCTTGTTGTTGTTGTTTAGTCTCTAAGTTGTGTCTGACTCCTTTGCTACCCCAAGGACTGGAACCCACCAGGCTCCTCTGTCCATGAAATTTTCCAGGCAAGAATACTAGAGCAGGTTGCTACTTCCTTCTCCCCCAGCCCAGTGATAAAACCTACATTTCCTGCATTGGCAGGCAGATTCTTTACCACTGAGTGACCAGGGAAGCCCTTTGTTGTTATTGAGTCAGTCATGTTTTTTGCTAACTGTATAGAGATTCTGCATCTTCAGCTGCAAAGAATATAATCAATCTGATTTTGATGTTGACCATCTGGTGATGTCCATGTATAGATTCTTCCCTTGTGTTGTTGGAAGAGGTATTGCTATGACCAGTGCATTCTCTTGGCAAAACTCTGTTAGTCTTTTACTTGCTTCATTTTGTACTCCAAGGTCAAACTTACCTGTTACTCCAGGTATCTGTTGACTTCCTACTTTTGCTTTCCAATTCCCTATGATGAAAAGGACATCTCTTTTTGGTGTTAGTTCTAGAAGGTCTTGCAGGTCTTCATAGAACCGTTCAACTCAGCTTCTTCAATGTTACTGGTCCAAGCATAGACATGTATTACTGTGATCTTGATTAGTCTGTCTTGGGAGCAAACTGAGATCATTCTGTTGTTTTTGAGATTGCACCCCAGTTCTGCATTTCAGACTCTTCTGTTGACTATGAGGGCTGGGCTCCATTTCTTATAAGGGATTCTTACCCACAGTAGTAGATATAAAGGTCATCTGAATTACATTCACCCATTCCTGTCTATTTTAGTTCACTGATTCCTAAACTGTCAGTGTTCACTCTTGCCATCTCATATTTGACCACATCCAATTTACCTTTGATTCATGGACCTAACATTCCAGGTTCCTATGCAATATTGTTCTTTATAGCATCAGAATTTATTTTCACCACCAGACACATTCACAAATGGGTCTAACTTCCACTTTGGCTCAGACTCTTCATCCTCTCTGGAGCTATTTCTCTGCCCCTTCCCAGTAGCATAGTGGTCACCTACCAACCTGGGTTGGGGGCGGGGGGGCTCTCATCTTTCAGTGTCATATCTTTTTGCCTTTTCATAGTGTTCATGGGGTTCTCAAGGCAAGAATACTGATGTGGTTTGCCATTCCCTTCTCCAGTGGACTACACTTTGTTAGAAGTCTTCCACCATGACCTGTCCATCTTGGGACTTCCTGCATGACATGGCAGTTTCATTGAGTTACACAAAGCTGTGATTCTTTGGTTAGTTTTCTGTGATTGTGGCTTTTGTTCTGGAGGCCTTGCTTCTTCTGTCTTCCCTCTGATGGATGAGGATAAGAGGCTTGTGTAAGCTTCCTGATAGGAGTCACAGCTTATGGGGATAACTGGATCTTGCTCTTGTGAGCAGGGCCATACTTGGTAAATCTTTAATCCAGTTATCTGCTTATGGGTAGGACTATGCTCTCTCCCTTTAGTTTGGCCTAAGGCTGCCCAGTCCTGGAGTCTGCAGTCTCTATAGTAGGGCTGTAGGCTCTATGGTAGGGTTAATGGTGACCTTCTTCAAGAGTACTTATGAAAACATGCCCAGCCTCCCAGGACTGCTGCTGCCAGTACACCTGTCCCCACAACAGGCAACTGTCGACCCATGCCTCCCCTGGAGACTCCCCAACACTCACAGGCAGGTCTGGCTCTGTCTCTTGTGGGGTCACTGCTCCTTTTGCCTGAGTCCTAGTTTGCACTAGGTTTTGTTGTAAAGGTTTTAGGTCCCACATGAGACTTCCCATCCTGGAGATCCAGCAAAGGGACTGGAAAATCCTAGGGAATCTCACTGAAAGTCAGTGAGATTTGATTGTAGAACTTCCATACGACTGGAGAAACAGACTCTTGGAGGCCACTAGCAAAACCTTTCTCAGTGTCACTCTTCAAACCATTAATTCACGTGATCATGGATGTCTTCAGACAAATATGAAATGGCTAGCTGAAAAAAACAGAAGAAACAAAGTTGTTAATCTGACTTAGAAGATTATAATAGTGAGTCCTCCATTGTCATTCTAATTCTGTTCCTAGTAGTTTTTCTTGTTTCTTCTGCTTAAGCCACACTATACACTGGGCTTATTTCTGAAAAATCTTGGCATAGTTCTAGTTCAGATTATTTTTAAGTGTTATTCCTCCAGTCTTGGATTGTACTCCTTCAGATATATTCATAACTCACCCTCTCAGTTTAAATCTATATAGAAACATTACATCATGGAATACTTCTTTACCTGTTCTTTATAAAATTGCAGTGTCTTCACTCTTGAAAAGAACAGATTACTCCTTAGCATTTAATTTTTACTACTGCTTTATGTTTTCTCCTTAGCACTTAATACTACCTATCACACTGAAAAATTGTGTGATTATTAGCTATTTTATTAAGTCTGTGTTTAAATATTTTGTTCTTTTCTATTTGTTTTTTGTACTATTGTGTATCTTAATTACCTTATTAATCCTAAAGCACTCTGTTACAACCTATAACATCATTTTATGTAATACTTTGGGGAAAATGCTACCTGTTAGTATCATTTTTAGTGAAAGTTGCATTATGGTTTCAGAAATACTAAAATATGCATGGAATTATAGATTGACAATCACCAAAATGGAGTGTATACCATGTTTCTCTGCTTTCCTCACTAGAATGAAAGTTTCATGAGCGCAGAGATTTTTTTAGTGCTTTCTTCTTTGCTATCAACTTTTATAGTGTCTATTATTCCTATTATGTAATAGGATGTACTTGATCCATATTTTTGACATAATAAATACTTGAATAGATTTTAGTTGTTTTAAGTTTAGTTATTCTGATTGCAGTGGTTGCATACTTTTCTGTGTCTTTTATCTTCTCTCTTCCACGCAGGACCAGGTAAAGGCACAAGTTGGAAAAGTAGTTGTTGATTAAATTGTATCAAGTTGAAGATCCTTAATTTGTGGAGTTGGAGTTATGTGTATCTCTGTATGTATTTGACTTCAGAGAGCATAACTCTTTGTGATTAGTTACAGTTTAATTTGTCAGTGACAAAATGGAAAAGTTTAAGTGGGAGTATGATAGGCAATTATGGCCTATTTAGTGCCTCATGGTGCCCTACTATGCCTGACTTCCAGGTTATAGTGCAATTCATAGTCTAAGAGAAGCAAATTTGCTCCATTTCTCTGTTCTCAAACCTGCTGGAAGTAGAAGTACCAAATTAAGGATATAACCCATACCATTCAGAGATACTTCCTGAAAATTGCACCTACTTTTTCTTGTTAGATCTTATTGATCAGCAATTCCTTCTGACCACAAACAGTGCTAAGAGAAGATGCAGAATTTAAAATTATTTGTCTAAATGACAAATATGCTAACTATTTCTTAGAAGAGGTAATTGATTTTGTAGAATAGTGTATTCCACACTGAAGAGTCTATGAGTATCTTTCTTCCTAGAGTTAGAATATAGATATAGTATGACTCCCTAAGAAAGACATCATGGAGTCCTATACAGTTATTATTTTTAGCTCATAGTCCATGTTTTCTCAGGGATATGCTGGATATAGCCCCTCGTATTCTAATAACCTGTAAACTATATCATGATTTAAAATCTTCTGAATATTGCCATTTCTACTAACCAGGTTTAGGAGCAAAACAAATATGATGAAATTAAGAGTGGATGATGGGAAATATGCAGCAGTCACTAGCCAGCTTTTATCATATCCTATAGGGCAAGAATAGAAAAGAATCCCTTCTATGACAGGAGATCATTTCCTACAGGTTCCATCATCTGAGTTTGACAGTGGAGAGTACATGATGGTTTCTCAGCTTTTATAGTGGATTTCCTGCTGGTCTACAATTGGGCTTGCTGTTTCTTCATGGTATGAGAAATTACAACCTTTATCAAGATGTGGTTTTGACAGTGTAATTTCCTCCAAAACTTAATAGGTTTCCAGTTAATTTTCTTCTAGGACTTTCCATGTGCAAACAAAAGCTGCTGAGAATTTTGCTGATATATATTAATTGAAGCTTAAAGACTCTTGTCTTTTATCTGTCACCCTCTTGCTTACTGTAAACTACTTTGAGAATTCCCGAAACAATAGGATTGGATGGAAAAGAAACCAATTCGTCTGGTCTGCTCTACAGAGAATAAAGTGTGTTTTAAATAGGCTTGGGGAAGTAGTCTTATCACGTTGAAGTCTGTGTTTGAGAGCCACCATTAATAATGACTTTGGTTTGAACTACCAACATATTTCTTCAGTCCTCTGAGTCTTCAAATTATTGGACTTTCTATCAATGAAAATTACCTAGCACAGGCCTAGATTGCTTTCCTAGACAGGATAGTGATCTTTTCCAACTCTGCTTTGTGGGTGGTAAATTCTAGTCTGAGAGTATTACTCTCCATTAAGCAACTAGAAATGGGTAATGAATACCTACAGTTTGAAAATCTGAATTTCTCAAGTGCAATAGCCTCCTTTAGCACATGATCGGCTTTTGAACAAAAACAAATACACAGTCGTGCCACATATTTTGACACAACATAGCAGGTATTATTAACTTCTAATATCTAATCTTTCTCATCCAACATGCAACAAATTTCAGTAATCCAACAGTGTATGCTTAAATTCTGTTACTTGTAGCACTATAATCCAGGTACCAAAATTCTGCTTTAGTCAAGGTTAGGTTTAGCTGTGAGTGTCAGAATACCTGTATTGAAAGTTATTAAAACATAAAATTCTAATAGGCAGTCCTGGATTCCCACAGGATTGCATTTAGGGTCCTTCTATCTAAGGGCAGTAGGATATGGCCAATGACAGCATGATTTTTGGTGCAATAATGACTTTGTTGAAGTTTTATGTCACTACTTACTATCTGTATGGCCTATGCCTTATAAATCTATCTTCATGTTCTTTAATTTTTACAACTATAAAATTGAGATAATATGAAATAGATCATAGAGGAGTTGTGAGAATTAAGGAGGTTAATACCTATAGTGACCTTGGAATACTTCCAGGTACAGGGTAAATTATATACATGTGAGCTTGTGATCCATTAACTTTAGCTATGTAATAACCATCTTAGAACTAGTGTTTTAAAATATCAGCCATTTAAAATGTTGCTCATTTTTCTTCGAGTTAGCAATTTGAACTGGTTACAGATGAGCCTGGCTGATGTCTGGGTGGGATTTTCTCATCAATCTGTTGTCAGTTGGTAGGTCCATTGAGGCTGGCTCATTTATTGTGACCTCACTGAGAAAGCTGGCCCTTTATTGATGTGTTTGCTCATCCTCCATAGAGTTGGAATGAGAATCTTCACATGGCATTGGTGACATGGCTATTAAAAGCAGACAACAGAGCAAACTTTAGGGTACAACATTTTTCCAAATCTGTGTTTGTATTGTTTGCTAATGTCCCACTGGCCAAAGGGAAAAGCAAGTTCAGCCCATATTCAAGAAGTAAACATGCTATCGTCATTGATAGGGGAGGAGTTATGAAGTCATATTGCAAAGGTAGAAGAAAAATTTGCAGCAATATTTGCAGTTGATTACCACTATTATTATTGCTAGATCTTGAGCTCTACAGTAAATGGTCTTGTTCTCAAATTAACATGATAATTCAGTTCCAATCATCAATTTTGCATTCCAAGAGTAAGACAACAATGAGAATTAAGGTTATAATGTAATTAAATTTGCTAATCTGGTGATGCTGATTGAAGGAAATTATCGTGGACTATTTAAATGAGTCCAGTATAATCACAAAGGCATCTAAAGTGAAAGAGGAGGCTGGAGGCTGGAGTCAATGTCATAGTCACAGAGAACTGAAGATAGTATTCTGCTGATTTCAGAGAAGAGCAAGGAGTATAGAAGACATCTAGGTGTTGGAAAAACAAAGGAAACAGATGTTCTCTTGAAGTATCTAGGAGGAACAGGATCCTGTTGAAACCTTGATTTTAATACAGTGAGGCTGGGTTAAAGTCAGATTTCTGACTTCCACAATTGTACGATAATAAACTGATGCTTGTTTAAGCCACTAAGTTTTTGGTAATTTGTGATAACAGAAATAATTAAACAGTCTAATTCTGCTTTCATTGACTAAAACTTTGTAATGTGTCCATGTCTAACTACAGAAAAAGTTGAGGAATGTGGCATCTTTTTTTAGAGTGGCCATGTACTTGGCTAATTTCAGAAGTTTCATTTCTGTGGAAAAAAGAGAGAAAATATACTGTGGACAAACAGTACTCTCTGATATAATGACCTTACTAGTCTCATCAACTTAGAGCTCATGCAATTATTAAACATTTTAAAAACATTACACTTAAATACTAAGAACTTGGTTACCAGTATAAAGTGAAAGATAAAAGTCTTAAAATCTCTTGGGACAATTATATAAATATGTGCAAATAAAGATATCCATTAAGGAGTTTTAAATGAGTTCAATTCAGTTCACTTCAGTCGCTGAGTCTTGTCAGACTCTTTGCAACCCCATGGACTGCAGAACACCAAACCTCCCTGTCCATCACCAAATCCCAGAGTTTACATTCCAGGTTGAAGGTAATGCTCAAAATTCTCCAAGCCAGGCTTCAGCAATACGTGAACCGTGAACTTTCAGATGTTTAAGCTGCTTTTAGAAAAGGCAGAGGAACCAGAGATCAAATTGCCAACATCCACTGGATCATCGAAAAAGCAAGAGAGTTCCAGAAAAACATCTATTTCTGCTTTATTGACTATGCCAAAGCCTTTGATTGTGTGGATCACAGTAAACTGGAAAATTCTGAAAGAAATGGGAATACCAGACCACGTAACCTGCCTCTTGAGAAACCTGTATGCAGGTCAGGAAGCAACAGGAAATAGGAAAAGGAGTACGTCAAGGCTGTATATTGTCACCCTGCTTATTTAACTTATATGCAGAGCACATCATGAGAGACGCTGGGCTGGAGAAGCACAAGCTGGAATCAAGATTGCCCGGAGAAATATCAATAACCTCAGATATGCAGATGACATTACCCTTATGGCAGAAAGTGAAGAAGAACTAAAGAGCCTCTTGATGAAAGTGAAAGAGGAGAGTGAAAAAGTTGGCTTAAAGCTCAACGTTCAGAAAACTAAGATTATGACATCTGGTCCCGTCACTTCATGGGAAATAGATGGGGAAACAGTGGAAACAGTGGGAGATTTTATTTTTCTGGGCTCCAAAATCACTGCAGATGGCGATTGAAGCCATGAAATTAAAAGACGCTTACTCCTTGGAGGGAAAATTATGACCAATCTTGACAGCATATTAAAAAGCAGAGACATTACTTTGTCAACAAAGGTCCGTCTAGTCAAGGCTATGATTTTTCCAGTGGTCATGTATGGATGTGAGAGTTGGACTATAAAGAAAGCTGAGCGCTGAAGAATTGATGTTTTTGAACTGTGGTGTTGGAGAAGACTCTTGAGAGTCCCTTGGACTGCAAGGAGATCAAACTAATCCATCCTAAAGGAGATCAGTCCTGGATGTTCATTGGAAGGACTGATGTTGAAGTTGCAACTCCAATACTTTGGCCACCTAACTGGAAGAACTGACTCATTTGAAAAGACCCTGATGTTGGGAAAGATTGAAGGCAGGAGGAGAAGGGGAGGACAGAGGATGAGATGGTTGGATGGCATCATTCACTCAATGGACATGAGTTTGGGTAACCTCTGGAAGTTGGTGATGGACAGGGAGGCCTGGTGTGCTACGGTTCATGGGTTGGAAAGTGTCGGACACAACTGAGCGACTGAAGTGACCTGATCTGCCAAGTCCATCTTTCAGTGTCCTATATTTTTGCCTTTTCATACTGTTCATGGGGTTCTCAAGGCCAGAATACTGACGTGGTTTGCCATTCCCTTCTCCAGTGGACAATGTTTTGTCTGAAATCTCCACCAGGACCAGGGTCTCTTGGGTGGTCCTATAGGGCATGGCTTATAGTTTCATTGAGTTAGACAAGGCTGTAGTCCATGTGATCAGATTGGTTAGTTTTCTGTGACTGTGGTTTTCAGTCTGTTTGCCCTCTGATGAAGAAGGATAAGAGGCTCATGGAAGAGGCTTATCTCTTCCTGATGGGAGAGACTGACTAAGGAGGAAACTGAGTTTTGTTCTGATGGGCGGGGCCATGCTCAGTAAATCTTTAATCCAATTTTCTATTGCTGTGTAGAGGGGTGTTCCCTGCCTGCTATTTACCTGGGTTCAAATTATGGTGGAGGTAATGAAGATAATGGTAACCTCCCTCAAAAGGTCTCATTCATGAACTTCTGCACTCGGTGCCCCCAAGCCTGCAGCAGGCCACAGCTGACCCACACCTCCTCTGGAGACTCCTGGACACTCACTGGCAAGTCTAGGTCAGTCTCTTGTGGGGTCACTGCTCCTTTTTCCTGCATCCTGGTGCACACAAGGTTCTGTTTGTGCCCTCCAAGAGTCTTTTCCCCAATCCTGTGTAAGTTCTGGCAGTTCTGTGGTGGGATTAATGGTGACCCTTCTAAGAAGGTTTATGCCGTACCCAAGTCTGCTGCAACCAGCCCGAATCTGCTGCACCCAGAGCCCCTGCAGCAGTACACTGCTGACCCGTACCTCCACAGGAGACATTCAAATACAGTTTTATCTCGGTCTCTGTGGGGTCTCTGGGTCCTGGTGCACACAATGTTTGCTTGAGCTCTCTGAGCATATCTGGTGGATATGAGGTTTGATTCTAAACATGATTTTGCCTCTCCTACCATCTTGCTGGGGCTTCTCCTTTGCCCTTGGATGTGGGATATCTCCTCAAAGTCACTCCAGCGCTGCACAGGCACTGCTCCAGCACCTGCCGTCTTGCTGGGCTTCTCTGTCCTTGGACGTGGGGTATCTCCTCACAGCCGCTCCAGCGCCACTATATCTTGTAACCTTACTATAATTGCTTATTAGCTCCAGGGTGTTTGTCATTTTTTTCAAGAAGCAACAGTTAGAACCAGACATGGAACAATGGATTGGTTCAAAATTGGAAAAAGGGTATGTAAAGGCCATATGTTGTCACCCTGCTTATTTAAATTATATGTAGAATATATCATGTGAAATGTCAGGCTGGATGAAGCACAAGCCAGAATCAAGATGGCCGGGGGAAATATCAATAACTTTAGATATACAGCTGACCCCACAGCTATGGTAGAAAGTGAAGAGATACTAAAGAGCCTCTTGATGAAGGTGAAAGAGGAGAGTGAAAAGGCTGACTTAAAACTCAACATCCAAAAAACTAAGATCATGGCATCTGATCCCATCACTTCATGGCAAATAGATGGGGAAATAATGGAAACAGTGAGAAACTTTATTTTCTTGGGCTCTGAAATCACTGAAGATGGTGACTGCAACCATGAAATTAAAAGATGCTTGCTCCTTGGAAGAAAAGCTATGACAAACCTAGACAGCATATTATAAAGCAGAGACATACTTTACAACAAAGGTCCATCTAGTCAAAGCTATGGTTTTTCAGTAGTCATTTATGGATGTGAGAGTTGGACCATAAAGAAGACTGAATGCCAAAGAATTGATGCTTTTTAACCGTACTGATGGATGGAGTCTTCCTGAGTGTCCCTTGAACTGTAAGGAGATCAAACCAGTCAATCCTGAGGGAAATCAACACTGAATAGTTATTGGAAGGACTGATGCTGAAGGTCCAATACTTTGGGCACCTTATATGAAGAGTTGACTCATTGACAAAGACTCTGGTGCTGGGAAAGATAAAAGGCTGAAGGAGAAGAGAATGACAAAGGGTGAGCTGTTTGGATGCATCACTCAATGGACATGAGTTTGAGCAAACTTTGGGAGATAGTGAAGAACAAGGAAGTATGGTTTGCTGCAGTCCATGGGGTTGCAAAGAGTTAGACATGACTGAGCAACTGAACAACAATTCAGACATCAAAAGTATATGAATTTATGTCATTTATGTAGAAACAAAGTGATGTTAGCTGAACACACTAAATTTGTGAGTTACCATTAATAGCCTCAACCACAACAGAATAATTCAGGACTGGTTATGTTCACATGAATTTTTCTGTAATATGTGGAGAGAAATGACAAACCCTCAGACTGCCAACCTCAGCTATTGCTAGATTCAGATAGGCCCAGGGGACAAACAGAGCATTAGTTTCCCTCTTCCACTTCCAACATTTCCTAGGCCTAAGATGTTCATTTTCCAGACACTGGAATTTTTTGAGCAAACTCTGGAAGATGGTGAGGGACAGGGAAGCCTGGTGTGCTGCAGTCCATGGGGTTGCATATTGTCAGACACATCTTGGCAATTGAAAACAACCACCATCACAAATTGCCATGTTCCAATTATGCAGCTATAAATTTTCCTTTTTCTCCTAACCTGCACTTACTTGCACTCAAACCGATTATCCAGAAAGGTTATAGGGGAATATGAAATTTTCAAAATAGGTCTCTATAATCCCATTCTGTCCTGATCATTAACTAGCTAGCAGTCAAAGGGGAAATAGGCCAGAATAGGCTACATATCAATAACCTCAGATATGCAGAGGGCAGGAGGAGAAGGGGGTGGTAGAGGATGACGTAGTTGGATGGCATTGCGGACTCCATGGACATGAGTTGGAACAAACTCCAGGAGATAGTGAAGAACAGGGAAACATGGCATGCTGCAGTTCATGGCACTGCAAAAAGTCAGACATGACTTGATGACTGAACAACAACATGTCTTTTACAGGTATTCTGCCTTGTCCAACAGAAGTATCTCTGACTTCTGTCCAGCTCTGGGTAATATCAAATTAATATCCTCCAATGAATCCTAGTTACTCTTCAATATACCATAGTAGTAGTTAGTAGTAGCTTAGTCACTAAGTCATGTCTGACTCTTGTGACCTCACAGACTGTAGCCTGCCAGGCACCTCTGTCCATGGGATTCTCCAGGCAAGAATAAAGGAATGGGTTGCCATTTCCTTCTCTAGGGGATCTTCCCAACCCAGGAATTGAACCTGGGTCTCTGTATTGCAGGCAGATTCAATGTACCATAAATGAATTTAAATATCAGAGATTATAAATTATTTGTGTATAATTATCATAAAACTTGTTTATGATTTTTGAAGCTTAGTCAGTTCAGTCACTCAGTCGTGTCTGACTCTTGCAGCCCCATGGACTGCAGCATGCCAGGCTTCCCTGTCCATCACCAAAACCCAGAGTTTGCTCAAACTTATGTCCATTGAGTCAGTGATGCCATCCAACCATCTCATCTTCTGTTGTCCCCTTCTCTTCCTGCCTTCATTTTTTCCCAGCATAATGGTCTTTTCGATTGAGTCAGTTCTTCGCTTCAGGTGGCCAAAGTATTGGAGCTTCAGCTTCAGCATCAGTCCTTCCAATGAGCATTCAGGACTGATTTCCTTTAGGATTGATGAGTTTGATCTCCTTGCAGTCCAAGTTACTCTCAAGAGTCTTCTCCAACACCACAGTTCAAAAACATCAATTCTTCAGTGCTCAGCTATCTTTATGGTCCAACTCTCACATCCATACATGAATACTGGGAAAACCATAGCTTTGACTAGACAGACCTTTGTCAGTAAAGTAATGTCTCTGCTTAATAATACATTGTCTAGGTTTGTTATAGCTTTTCTTCCGGGAAGAAGTGTGTTTTAATTTCATAACCGCAGTCACCATCTGCAGTGATTTTGGAGTTCCCCAAAATAAAGTCTCTCACTGTTTCCATTGTTTCCCCATCCATTTGCCATGAAGTGATGGGACAAGATGCCATGATCTTCATTTTTTGAATGTTGAGTTTTAAGCCAGATTTTTCACTTTTCTCTTTCTTTTTCAAGAGGCTTTTTGGTTCCTCTTCACTTTCTGCCATAAGGGTGGGATCATCTGCATATCTGAGATTATTAATATTTCTCCTGGCACTCTTGATTCCAGCTTGTGCTTCAACCAGCCTGGCATTTTGCATGATTTACTCTGCATATAAGTTAAATAAGCAAGGTGACAATATAGAGCCTTGACGTACACCTTTCCCAATTTGGAACCAGTCCATTGTTCCATGTCCAGTTCTAACTGTTGCTTCTTAACCTGCATATAGATTTCTCAGGAGGCAGGTAAGGTGGCCTGATATTCATTTCTCTTTAAGAATTTTCCACAGTTGTCATGATCCATACAGTCAAATGCTTTGGCATAGCCAATAAAGCAGAAGTAGAAGTTTTCCTGGAATTCTCTTGCTTTTTCTATGATCCAACAAATGTTGGCAATTTGATCTCTGGTTCCTCAGCCTTTTCTCAATCAAATTTGAGCATCTGGAAGTTCATGGTTCATGTATACTATTGAAGCTCCACTTGGAGAATTTTCAGTGTTACTTTGCTAGCGTGTGAAATGAATACAATTGTGTGGTAGTTTGAACATTCTTTGGCATTGATTTTCTTTGGGATTGGCATGAAAACTGCCCTTTTCCAGTCCTGTGGCCACTGTTGAGTTTTCCAAATTTGCTGGCCTATTGAGTGTAGCATTTTGACAGCATCATGTTTTAGGATTTGAAATAGCTCAGCTGGAATCCCATCACTTGTACTAGCTTGTGATAATTCATAGTGATGCTTCCTAAGGCCCATTTGACTTCACACTTCAGGTTATCTGGCTCTAGGTGAGTGATCAACCATTGTGGTTATCTGGGTCATGAAGATCTTTTTTGTATAGTTCTTCTGGGTATCCTTGCTACCTCTTCTTAATATTGTCTGCTTCTGTTAGGTCCATAATGTTTCTGCCCTTTATTGTGCCCATCTTTGCATGAAATGTTCCTTTGGTATCTTTAATTTTCTTCAACATATAAATATACTTATTGAAAATAGATACTGTACCTTGTGCTGGTGCTCAGTTGCTCAGTCCTGTCTGACTCTTTGCGACCCCATAGACTATAGCCCTCCAGGCTCCTCTGTCCCTGGAATTCTGCAGGCAAGAATATTGAAGTGAGTTTCTATTTCCTTATCCAGGATACTGTACTTACTACTACTTATGATTGTTCAATATACAGAATATGGTAATGTTAAAACTTAAAATTTAATTGCAACTGTACTTTCATTAGCTCTTCATCATATAGAAACAAATTCTTTTTGGCTTTGTGAAAGTGGGGGAGAGTCTATGTTATGAATATCTTGGATTTTATAAGAATGAGAATTTCAAGGTTACTTCTCCACAACTTAGTATAGTTAATGTCTGTCAAGATACCTATACAGTGAAACTGTTAGCTAAAAACTGAAACTCCAGGGATCTCAGTCATATTGGTTAAGATTGTCATCTTATGTCCACTTGTGAATATAAGTCTGTATTCACAGACTACCAAAGATTCTTCTGTCAGTTTTAAGTGTGTACATGACTCTCTAAGGTTAAACTAACATTAGCTTTCTGACTTTGATAAATGCCATCTCCTTTATGTTTATAATTCAACCAAGCCTGACCTATCCTCCTGTTTCATACTAAAATGAGATATGGAATAGTTATTGGATGGCTTATTAAAAAGGATCTTAATGCAAATAAATCACTTTGCATCTTTTCCTTTGTTCAGGTTTCATACAATGACTACATAAAACAACCTTAAATTTTACTTTCAACTACTTTTTTGCTGATAAATGGGAACTAGTCACATTGCAAATTTACTGGTCTCTTAACTAAAGTGAACTCCAACTCTCTCAGACCGTCCTAACCCCTAAAGGCCTCTCAGTTCAGTTCAGTTGCTCAGTCATGTCCAACTCTTTGTGACCCCATGGTTCGCAGCACAACAGACCTTCCTGTCCATCACCAACTCCCAGAGTTCACCCAAACTCATGTCCATTGAGTCAATGATGCCATCCAACCATCTCATCCTCTGCTGTCCCCTTCTCCTCCTGCCTTCAATCTTTCCCAGCATCAGTGTATTTTCAAATGAGTCAGCTCTTTGCAACAGGTGGCCAAAGTATTGGAGTCTCAGCTTCAACATCAGTCCTTCCAATGAACACCCAGGACTGATCTCCTTTAGGATGGACTGGCAGGATTCCAAGGGACTCTCAAGAGTCTTCTCCAACACCACAGTTCAAAAGCATCAATTCTTTGGCCCTCAGCTTTCTTTATAGTCCAACTCTCACATCCATACATGACTACTGGAAAAACCATAGCCTTGACTAGACAGACCTTTGTTGGCAAAGTAATGTCTCTGCTTTTTAGTATGCTGTCTAGGTTGGTCATAACTGTCCTTCCAAGGAGTAAGTGTCTTTTAATTTCATGGCTCTAAAACCATTTAAAATTGATCAACTTCAATCCATCTATCAATTTCAACATAACTTCAGTTCATATTGAACTCTATCTTAATCTTCCAAAATCTAAATTGATTGTATCACGAATGTTGACACTAGATTATATTCAATTCAGCACTATGTGTCATTTCACACGACTCTCTTAATTTGCTGATAGAGGGAAAGGAAGTAATGGAG
This sequence comes from Giraffa tippelskirchi, assembly GCF_054371585.1. NCBI lineage: Eukaryota > Metazoa > Chordata > Mammalia > Artiodactyla > Giraffidae > Giraffa > Giraffa tippelskirchi. Next base: position 185,953,485 of record NC_137276.1, on the reverse strand, counting down.
GTAAAAATTTCTTATGAAGAAAGATAAACAGATAATGTTGATGCTGACAATGTTTTCTTTAACCTATGACACTTCCCTGGTGGGTCAGCGGTAAAGAATCTCCCTCCAATGTAGGAGACCTGGTTTGGATACCTGGGTTGGGAAGATCCCCTGGAGGAGGGTGTGGAATCCACTCTAGTATTCTTGCCTAGAGAATCCCTTGAACAGAGGAGCCTGGTGGGGGCAGTGCCTAGGGTCACACAGAGTTGGACACAACTGAATGACGCAGCAGCAGCAGCATGACACTGAACAACAACTGAGAGACCCAGTACATAGTAGATATTGAATCAACATATGTGTCTTGTGAATAACTAATTAATTCATAAATAAATGGAGAGATTACAGTAATATAACTGCCAACATTCCCAAATTTTATTTACTTTATCCTTGTGGCACAGGTTAAAATACATGGTATGTTCTTTTTCTCTCTGATTACTGTGAAAAGAGGTGAGTGATTTGCCACTGATGGTTAAATATGGATTTTAATCTTAAAAAAACACAAACATTGATATCATATTGAATTTGTGATTCTTAAAGTATTTTAAACCTATGATTATAATCTACAAAACAACCCCAAATCACCCTGCTGTACATCTAAAACTAACACAATATTGCAAATCAACTGTACTTGAATTTAAAAAAACCTATTATGTCACCTGTAATCAGATATAAGAACAAGTAAATTTTGACTTAATTTCTCTTAAAAGAATCCACATGTGAATTTTTGTTTTTCCATACATTTAAACACAGAAAAATTATAAATTCAATGTATATTTGACAGTATATTTATTCCGTGATTACTATTAGAATAAGGAAAGCCGTTTTAAAAAGTTCATTGACCTTGTTAGTAAGCTATGATCACAATCAGGTCTCATTTTGAAAACTCTGTTTCCATGGAGACATTGAGTATCATTATTTACTAGAGTCTGATTCTATTAAAGAAAATTAACCACACATTTGCTGGAAATTGTTTTTGAGAAGAAATTTTGATTGTCATTAATAATTATTAGTAGACAAATCACTAGAGAAGATTCTGGTTTGGAATTATGATTTGGAATATGTGCTGCTGAAGCGAGCACTGGGAGTATGATTTGGGGTTGCACAGAAAAGTTCAGTTGAACCTGACAAGTCCTAAGAGAGTGCCTATCGTATTCCAGAGTCTTAGGCAATTTTCTTTCCTGTAAAAACAGTGTTCTTTGCTATTCTTTACTCAAGAGGAGATCATTGATTTCAGTATTTATTTCTCTAGAAAGGTTAAGAGAGAAATTCTCCAGGAGGAAAATCTTCCAGTTCCTTGATAGATGTTTTCTTTTTCATGCTATTTCCTTACTCTCTACACAAAGCTGCAAATATTGTGGTGATGGTTTAGTTGCTAAGTCGTGTCCAACTCTTGCGACCCCATGGACTGGGAACCTACCAGGCTCCTCTGTCCATGGGATTCTCCAGGCAAGAATACTGAAGTGGGTTGTCATTTCCTTCTCCAGAGGATCTTTTTGACCCAGGAATCGAACCCGGGTCTCCTTTTGCAGGCAGATTCTTTACCAACTGAGCTATGAGGGAAGCCCTGAACTACAAGGGAAGCAAATACTGAGGTGGACTTAAATCCCCACTGAGGGCCAACAGACTGACCATTTACCAGCAGATTTATTAGAGCTGTGGAGACATCTTAGCCTGGCAAATTCTGGGCTGCTATAAGCACCACATATTTCTTGGAAGTTTTTGTGAATTGATACTGTGACTGAACCTCTTAGCCGTAATTTCAGTGTCCAGTCTCCTGTTCACTCTTAAAGATAAGATACTGCTTTCCTGAGGAGTGATGTAGCCAAATGAAAGTATATTTCTGGGCCTCTGTTTGAGATAGGGGTAGGCATGTGACTAATGCTTTGGCTCAGTCAATGTTTTTCACACAATAAAAAGTGATGCAGTGGGGCTTCCAGCAAAGTCCCCAAATTTAGGTTGCTTCAACCAGCAAATTCCTTTCTGTCTGTGCTTGTTTCATCTTCCTCTACTTGCAGTGAGAATATGATGGGACAGGGTGGAACTTCATCTAATGCGAATATGAGGAAGTTGCACAGAGAGGCACACATGCTATAGGTGGGGAGACAAAGAGGAAGGAGGATTTGGGGACATTCCGTACAGAACCTCTGTACTGCCGCTAATTTACCACATCCTGTCTTCATTTTACATGGGGGAAAAATGAACATCAGTGTTTTAATCAACTGTGATTTCAGGTCTCTGTTAGCAGCACATAAACATATTTTTCACTGACTTTCATTACATAAAATAAAGTGTAGATTATAAATTCCCCTATGTTACTCCATACTGTTTTACTTTCTGAAGTTTCTTTAGACTGTATTGTCACATGGCACATAGCTTGGCATAGTCTTCATTTGCTCAGTATTGTTTGGACTGAATATCAGAAGAGCAATATCTCTATTCTTTTTCATGATATTTACCAGAAATAAAATACATATCATTAGAGAAGAGTTATACATAGAGAATCCCCATGTACAGAGGAGCCTGGAAGCCTGTAGTTCATGGGGTCACAAAGAGTCGAACACGACTGAGCAACTAAACACAGCACACAGCACAGAGAAGGGGAAGGGAGACAGGGGGAGAGGAGAGAAACATTGAGAAAACAGGCCAGGAAACAGTTGTTACTAAAATTTCAACATGGGAAAGTTATCAGTTTCAGGAGGCCATGATTTTGTATGGAGTTGTACCAAGTTACTTCCTTATTTTCCAACTTTATAAAATGAGTTGAAGTAGGTTATCTGAGACAAATTTAGATCAAGAAACAAAGTTTTATAATTTATTATCCTAGATAATATAATGTTTAGGTTTCACATCTAGACGTTTAGGTAAGGTGATAACAGTTTATTCCAGATAATTTCCATAATGTATCAATCGGTTGGTGACAGCCCACATTTCCAGTTCCAAGAAATGGAAAATTTAAAGCTTTTCAAAGGGCTTTTTTGTTGTTGTTGTTTGCTTTTAAGTGAGATAAGGTACTTCTTTCCAGCAGGCAAATAAAATTTCCAGTAGCTAGAGAGAGACTTCTTAGAGAAATTCCTCAAAATATTAAAAGGTCTTCCACAAGAAAATGTATACATATTACCTCCTCTCTTCTCTTTCCAATATTTTCACTTAACGTTTATAGGAAAGGTTTTAACAAACACATCCTATATTAACTATTCCATTCCTCAGTAGTAATGCATTTCTTATTAGTGGGTCACACTGTCATCTAAAATAAAAATTGCTATTCTTCTCTCCCACTGCTTTGCAACTAGGTGTAGCCAGTAGTTTAAATTCCTCCAGTAAAAATAAGCAGACATGTAAAGTGGCATTAAGGGTTGTTTCCTACATAGAGAGGAAAACTTTTTCTCCTTTATTAATATAATGACACATCCAACCAGGAAGAGGTAGAAGACACAGGCTAAAGACGGCAGAATAGAGAGATGAGACTTGGTAGAGGGCCTGAAGCACAGAGCCCCACCCCACCCACCCATCAGCAGAGAACAGACCTCTGGATCTCTTTTAATGTGAGATTTTTTTATTCTCTCTTTGCTTTCTTCCTTCCTTTCAAACCTAATCCTTATTGATACGGTACCTATATGATATAGGACCTATATCCTATATCCTACCTATATCTGAGGGGCTTCCTGGGTAGCTCAAATGGTAAAGAATGTACCTGCAGTGTGGGAGACCTGGGTTTGATCCCTGGGTGGGGAAGATCCCCTGGAGAATGGCATGGCAACCCACTCCAGTATTTTTGCCTAGAAAATTCCATGAACAGAGGAGCCTAGTGGGCTACAGAGCATATGCTTGCAAAGAATCGACCTGTATCCACAGTATCTGTATCTGTGGAGCACAGAATATACAATGCATATTTCCTGGTTATCTGAGGCAGACTTTTACATGTGAATGTGAACTTGTATCATTACCTTAATTCCCTGACTCATAGACTGATTACAAATTTGTAACACGTTGCCTTTTTTTTTTAAAGAAAAATAGCTATTTTTAGTGAATTTGTTGGAGAGGCACACAAACATTTTACTAAACATTTAACACCTAAATTAAGATGTTCACAGAGATAGGAAAGATTATGAATCTATCAATAAATTATCACACCTAATCTATTCCTTTAAGTTTTTAAAATTGATCTGAGATTTTGTCTCCCTTAAAACTTTCTGAGCTGAGGTTTATAGAAACAGAGAACATTGCATATAATAGCAAAACAAACAAACAAACAAACCTAGGCACCATTTTTGTCCAAGTCAGAGTAAGAAAAACGCAAGGCTGTAAAATAACTCCTGTTTTTGAACTTAAAGGAAATTATTTTGAAAAGCTATGGATGTGAAGGAGTATTACCAAATAGGTTGATGTTTTATATCCCTCTAAAAAGTCCTGGAGAATTTTTATCCTGAAATTATCCTTGGGGAGAAAGAAGGTTTGTTTTCCATTTTCCATGTAGTGATATGAATTAATGTTCATGATGATGGTGTCTAATTGTATACATATATTTAAGTGTATGTTGCTTTAAAATATTCAAATTGTAGATTTTGTAATAATTTAGTAATTTTGAATATCATCATTTTTAACATATATGAACTTTATCACATAGTTCATTAAAATGGGAATCTGATGCTTATTGAGGCCTATGAAACAGGTAGGCTCTATAGGTCAAATATTTTAATTATAATTATGTAATTCTGAACTCAATTATCTTTTTATTCATTTTAGATCTCAGAACCAAGAAGAGAGTCAGGATCTAATCCGTAGTCACACTCTTTCCACTCTATTGCAAAAACTTTATAGTTTCAATTTTATTAGCAAATAAAAAAGACAACTGAGTAATTGATATACAAAGAATATTCTCTGGTGGGTCAAATGGTAAAGAATCTGGCTGCAAAAATGCAGGAGACCTGAGTTCAGTCCCTGGGTCAGGAAGATCACCTGGAGAAGGGAATGGCTACCCACTCCAGTATTCATTCCTGGAGAATTCCATGGACAGAGGAGGCTGGTGGGCTACAGTCCATGGGTCAAAAAGACTCAGACATGACTGAGTGAGAAACGCTTACACTTTTCATTTTCACTTACATATTCCTGTTGCTGAAATGTTACTTTTTGAGCCTCTCAATCAAGTAGACAAGTCAGCAACACTGATGGGTAGAAACCTGTGCCCACTGCATATTGAATAAACAGTGGCTTTAAAAAAAAAAAAACTACCTAAACACTAAAATCATCCTTTTAAGAGCTGAACTTGCAAACCTAAAAATATAAAGTGATGACAGTATTATCACAGACTGCTTAGAACTTGAAACAATTCTCTTAAGTGTGATGCCTAGTGTTTGTTTTGACAGAACTAGGGAGCTGATAATTCCTTCTCACTAATCTGTATTTTTCTAAACAAACCCTTCTGTCCAAGAAATGCTTCCCAATAAACCACAACCTTTAATTTAAAAAACCCAAGTAACAATACAACTGGAAAGGGAAATGTGTTGCTGTACATTACTTTTCATCCATATAGATTCCATAATTTAGTGGCTAACAAACATTAGAGTCTGCTCTAGAATTGCCTGAGCAGATGTTTTAAACTGTAGATCCCTGTACCCTACTATCAAAAATTCTATTACAGTAATTGGACTCTGACCCAGGGAGGTGTGTGTGTAATATATATTATATATATATATATATATATTTAACAGATACACCTGTAGGTTCTCATGAAAATGGGATAAAGAACACATTTTGAGAATTACTGAGTCAGTCTACATGTTTATTCTGTTTGTGTCATAGTATATGCTTCCCTGGTGGCTCAGCAGTAAAGAATCTGCCTGCAATGCAGGAGATGCGTGTTCGATCCCTGGGTAGGGAAGATCCCCTGGAGAAAGAAATGGCAACTCACTCCAGTATTTTAGCCTGGGAAATCCCAAGGACAGAGGAGCCTGGTGGGCTACAGTCCATGGGTTGCAAAAGAGTTGGACATGACTTAGTATCTAAAACAGTAAACAAATAAGCATGAAAGTTTATATCTAAATGAAACCAATGACTATAAGAATCCTTAATTTATTAATGAAAATACAGCTCAGTTGAATGTTGTAAACACAGTTGGATGTGTAGGATCTGAGAGTTTCTCTACTGGCACTCTAACGAATTGGCTTGCCATAGTTTCATGGGTGCTGGCAGAACACATGATCTCCTGAGTCAGAGAAAAAAGACTTTATCATTCACTCCATAACAAGCAGAATTCTCCCAACAATGAATTTTCCATTTTTAATTGGGTATTTTACAAGACCTAATCACAGAGATTTCAGCATCCCATCTCAGACCCAGTGTGATTTGTTTGTTTTGGCCTCTCCCCAAAGATAGATACAAACATTTCTCACCATCATTTCCAGGCAAGAATACTGGAGTGGGTAGCCATTTCCTTCTTCATAATCTTACTAGATTTCTTTAATATTACAGAAGATTGTTCACACAGTGTGGTTACACAAAGAAAAAGACAAACCTTAATTTCTGACTTTTAATACCGAAAAGGCATGGGAAAAGAACATCATATTTACCTCTTCCCATTAAAGCCACCTAAATGATGATATCCTGCCATAGATATTTAACAATTTCAATTTTTTTGTTGTTGTCTTATTTTATTTGATTAAGACTATAGGTCCAATCCAAAGCCAAACTTCTAGAAAGATAAGTTCAGAAAATAAAATTAATACCTACTATTGAATATATTCTCACTTACTAGATTTTTCAGTCACTAGGATTGTTGTTTATTGGGGACTTTTCATTGCATGGATCTGATTGGTAGTGAGATTATTTTACATTTAGAACACACATGATAAAAGCCACTATGTTATGCAACATAACTGACCTCAAAAAGCTTGTAGCATATCAGAGAAAGCCTATTTTACACAGATAACTCTAAGGCAGAGTCCAAGCACTGCTTCATTACAGAATATAATTTCATGTTGTTGCTTAGCAAATTACCACAGTGTATGGGGTGAAAACAACACACATTTATGTTTTTGCAGTTCTGGAGGTCAAAAGTCTAAAATCAGTCTCACTGGACTAAGTTCATGGTGCTGGGAGCGTTGCCTTCCTTCTGGAGGTTTTAGGAGGAAATTAATTTCTCTTTTTCCAGCTTCTAAGGACCGCCTACATTTTCTATCTTGTGGCCTTTTCTTCCAGTATTTGCATTATTCCAAGTTCTGCTAACATTGTTGTATCTACTTCTCGGACTCTGGCTCTCCTGCTTTCGTATGTTCCCTTAATTGGACTCTTGTGATTACGTTGAGCTCTACCAGCTAATCCAGGATAAAATCCCCCCTCTCAAGTTCCTTAACTTAATAACATTGGCCAAGTCGGTTTTGCCATATGGGGTAGTATAATCTCTGTTATGGAAATTAGTGTATACATCTATTTAATGGATCATTTGTCCACCTAACACAGAGAGGTATATATCTTTATAGTCACTAAGAATAAAAATCCTATATTTTAATGAAATATTTGGTTTGATATCTGAAAAAAAGCTTAATAATTATTCTTATGAACAATATAGGTAACTTGTTTGTATATCAGTCCTCCCCCCACCTACACTGAAATGCTACTGAAACTGAACTAGGCCATTCAGAAAGACAGACAGACAGACAAAGAGAGGGGAACTCTGTGTCTTCTCATATCTCCTCATGAAGGTGAACTGCTTATTCACTTTAAAAAGAGAACTCTTTGAACGCTTTTTAACACCCTAGTGAGAAATGCTATTAATGAAATAGTAGTTAAAGTAGTCTGATATAACAGCTTCTGAACTTGTTGACTGCTTATTGATTTCTTTAGCTTATTTCCTAATATTCTGTTCACAAGTTCAGTATCCAAATCTTGAGTGTGATGACTACAACGCTTTCCAGAACTTGATGATAATTTCAAAGGGAGAAAGAAACAGGTGAGCTTCCTATCACAATATGGTAATGTTTTGACATTACTGTCTGCCCTAAAGTCAGAAGACGGGAAAGAGCATACCCTTGAAGCTTCTTTCTGATGTCACAATGTGATTCAAAGTAATTGAATTAATATTCATGTTTTCTAGTGTCTGAAATGCTGTCATGGTCCCATCAGTCATTAAGTAATGACAACATGATGTTGTTTTGATGATTCTTATTTTATTATTCCTAACAACAGTAATAACGCAGACTTGAGCATTCAAGCTCTATCTCCTAATTAAAGTTGATTTATTACTTTAATGACCTTGTAAAATAGCTTGTAATTCACAAAATAACAGAAAAGTATAGGGAAATTATAACAAAGGAACATGTACTTCTTCTAGCTTTAAAAACACCATTAATTTTTGCTCCCCCCCAAAAATGGAGTAATAGAGATGAGATTCACCCTTTTACTTGAAATAGATGAAAATCAGACAAAATATATAAACCAGTTGTTTTCAAGACAGTGATCAGGGAAGAACTGTGATCCTTGATTAGTATGAAAAAATTGAGGTGTGCATCAGGATTGTCTGAGCTTTCCTCCTTTGAGAGGATTTTCAGGCCCCAATCCAGACAGAGAGAATTTACATAGAGCCTGAAAATTCACTGAGGTGATGAAAACAGGGTGTCTCAAGTTTGAAAACCAGAATACAATACAGGAAGAGGCTGCACAGAGAGAGAATTCCAGAGGTCAACACAAAGTCTTTCTCAAGTATTCAACCCAGTACTGATGTTATACATCTGTGTGAAGTAGTTATTTGAGACTGTGAAAAGAAACACATAAGAGAATATAATTAACATCCCATGATGCTTTTACAGTGACAGGAATAGTGTTAATCCTGCCAGGCATATTGGAAAGCTTCATAGTTCAGGGAAAATTGAATAGGGTACACAGAATGGAAATGTCTCAGTAGAGGGGAATGATTAGTACTAACCTGAGCACTATTCCAGTCCCATTTAACAAATTTGAAACTTGGAATGAAAGAATGGAACTATTTCCAAGAAATTCAACTTTATCCCAGAACAAAGATCAAAATATTTATTGAAATGTAAAATATGTACCACTTAAAAAATAAATTAATGAGATACGGTATCCTATAAGAAGTTACTCAACATGTGAAGAAACAGTCAATTAAAACAGACCCACTGGGGCAAAAATGTTAGCTTTAGCAGAGAGAAAAATTTAAAGTTATTACCACTGTATTCCATATGTTCAAGAAGTTAAAATTAGGAAAGTTATTTAAAAATTAAATTTCTAGAGATGAAAACTAAAATACCTGATATACTGTAGAAAAAATATACTAGATAGTGTTAGAGCAGGCAGATTGCTAGATATGAGCAGAGAAAGGTGGGCAGAGGCCAGGTGGCAGGAAACCATACATCTTGTGAACAACAGGGATTGTTGGGTAGACAAGGAAAAGCAGGAACCTCTGGATGGACAGGAAACCACACATCTTGGGGTGACAAGGGTCCTGGAGGCAGACAGAAAAAGGTAGGAAAGGGTAGGAATCTCCTGTGTCCAAATATAACCTTTTCCTCATTATGCCATCATTGCAATAAGATTAGCCTTGCAGATAAAAAATACCCATTGTGTATCTGTGTCATGACACTTCTGATTAAGACTAAATAAGGACAAAAATCCTTCCTTCCGTAGGAAAGGTGGAGCTGCTATGAAAATTAGGAAATATGTTCCCAAATCCCTTCTCCTTAATGAATAGTCACCCATTCATTTTCACACCCCATATAACCAACTTGCCGAAGAAACCCAGGGCAGCTAGTTACCTGAGTCTGCCCCCTCTCCCCTTGAGAGCAGACTGTTGCTTAATAAAATCTCCCTTTACTTTCTTGACATGTCTTGTCTCTGAATTCCTACAAGATAAGAACTACTCTCTGATAAGAATGGGATAAAAGGTAGATTAGAAATTGCAGAAGAATTAGTGAACTTTAATACACATAAATAGAAAATTTAGCAAAAGAAAAATAAAGTAGGAGAATTTGATAATAATGAACAGAATACCAGTTAAGAGTAGGGAAAATTTAAGCAGCATAATCTATGTGTAATTGGAGTCCCTAAAGGTAAGAGGGACTTAAGACAGACATCTTTTTGATGACAAAGTCTGTATAGTCAAAGCGATGGTTTTTCCAGTAGTCATGTATGAATGTGAGAGTTGGACCATAAAGAAGGCTAAGTGCCGAAGAATTCTTGCTTTCAAATTGTGGTGAGGAGAAGACTCTTGAGAGTCCCTTCTCCAGAGACTGCAAGGAAATCAAACTGGTCACTCCTAAAGAAAATCAACCCTGAATAATCATTGGAAAGACTGATGCTGAAGTTCCAGTACTTTGGCCACCTAATGCGAAGAGCCAACTTGTTGGAAAATACTCGTTTGCTGGGAAAGATTGAGGGCAGGAGGAGAAGGGGGCAGCATCACTGAAAGAGCACCACTGACTCAATGGATATGAATCTGAGCAAACTCCAGGAGATAGTGAAGGACAGGGAAGCCTGGTGTGCTGCAGTCCCATGGGATCATGGAGAGTTGGATATGACTGAGCTACTGAACAATAGAAACAAAAGTTTAAAAAGGCAGGGGACAAAAATTATTTAAAGAAATAATGACTGAAATGTGTCCAAATTTAATGAAACTCACAGATAGAAGATCCTCAGTGTTCCCCAAACAAAAGAAACATGAAGAAAACAATACAAGACTTATCATAAATTGCTTGAAATAAGAGATGAGGAGAAAACTTTACAGGCAGTTGGATAAGAAGACTTGATGAAGAGAGGAATACAAAGGAGAAAGGTTCTGGGGAAACAAAAGCTTTTCAAAATAGAATTAGTTACCCAGCAAAATTTTCATTTGATAAAAAGGGAGGAGTTAAGGTTTTTTCAACATGCAAAAAATGAAAGAATTTATCGCTATCGGACCTATACTACAAAACAATTTTAAGAAATGTCCTTCAGATAGAAAATTACACCCGATGAAAATATATATGTACAAAAAGTATGATGAGAATCAGAATTGATGTCTCCGTGAGTGAATATAGAAGATTTATTAGTTTAAATCTTGTAAAACTCCCCCTAGATAATTACCAGAGCCATAAGATATCAAAGTTAGATTCAGCGTAAATGGTTTAAGTACATTAATTAAAGCAGAGATTGGGAGAATGGATAAAAGCATGATCCAGCTATTTGCCATCTATAAGAAACTCAGTTAAAATATAGTAACATAGACAAATTAAAAGTGAAAGAATAGAAATGATATATCATACAAATATTAGCCAAAGGAAAGCAAGGATAGCTTTATTGTTATCAGATTAAATAGATTTCAGAGCAACACAATTTCTAGAGACAAAGAGGCACGTTGAAAAATGATGTGTCAATCAACACGAAGACAGAGCAATCCTAAGTGTTTATACACCAGAAAACAGAGCTTCAAAAAATGTTAAACAAAAGCTGATAGAACTGACAGAACAAAGACAAATGTCCAATTATAATTAGAGACTTCAACACTTGATTACCAAATGATAAAACAACTAGACAGAAAGTAAGCAAAGATATAAAAGAATTCCTTAACACCATCAGAAACAGAATCTAAACTACATTTGCAGAACATTCCAACCAGCAACAGAAAAATCTACAGTATTTTTAAGCTCCCACAGTATATGTACCAAGATAGGTTATATTCTGGTCATAAAATGAATCCCCACAAATTTAAAAGAATTGAAATCAGGTTAGAACTGGTGTTTGACTACAGTAGGAATCAGTAATAGGATAACAGGAAAATCTCTAAGTACTTGGAGACTAAATACATTTATAATAAATTCTCAATATATTTAAAATAATTCAAGTTATGCCAAGTATATTCTCTGACACATGTTATTAAAATAAAAATCAATAACAACATAAGTGAGAGATCTCTATAATATCCTCAAATATATGGAAATAAAATAACAAAAGTTCTAAATAAAACATAGATCAAAGATGTAGTCTAATAGAAATTCAGGGAAGTATTTTTAACTACATTGAAAATGAAAAATTATATTAAAATTTTGTTTCAATCAAAGAAGGAATTAAAGGATAATTAATAGCACTAAATAAAGAAGAAATATTAATATTTATATTAGAGAAAAAGAAAGTAGCTTTTCAGTGTCTTTCTTAAATAAAAGGAAAAAAAGAAACCCTGAAAATCAATAAAGGTACAAATAAAATTTGAAATAAACAGAGTTCAGAAATGGTGAAAATCATGGCAAAAATCAGTGACAGAGAAAACAAACAAAAAAACAACAAAAATATCAATAGAACTTAGAAACATATTTTTAGAGGGTACAGAACTTTGGATTGTTTTTTTTGCCCAATACTTCAAAAATGTAATCCCTTATAGTTTACAGTTCCTGAGGAATCTGTTACGTATTTTTTGTTGTTGTTTTCCCTTACATAATGTTTCTTTTTTCTTTGTTAGCTTTCCAGTTATTTTCTTTTATTTTTGTTTATCAACATTTTGGCTATTATGTGTCAGTCACTTGAAAAAAATTTATTTGTGCTACTTAGAATCCTCTGAGTTTCTTGAAACTGTATTTTAATTTTTGAAATTTATTGACGATTTATTGAGCAAATTTTTGTTGTATCCCACTCTCTCTTTTTTTATCCAGATACACAGATGATAGTCTATTATTTATTATCCCACAACCCTTGAATACTCTGCTTTTATTTTATTTACTGTTATTTTTTATGTCGACTTCCCTGGTGGCTCAGATGGTCAAGTGTCTGCCTACAATGTAGGAGACCTGGGTTCAATCCCTGGGTTGGGAAGATCTCCTGGAGAAGGAAGTGGCAACCCACTCCAGTATTCTTGCCTGGAAAATCCCATGGATGGAGGAGCCTGGTAGGCTACAGTCCATGGAGTCACAAAGAGTCTGACACGACTGAGTGACTTCACTTTCACTTTTCTTATGTCTCACTGTAGATAATTTCTGTCAACATATGTTCAAATTTGCTTTGTTTTTCTCAGTTATACCCAGTCTGTTCCTGAGTTCATCACAGGAATTTTTTATCTATGATATTATATTTCACCTAGCACTTCCTTTTGGCTTTTTGTGTAGTTTCTACCTCTTTACAAAAATTCTCCATCTTTTGATGCATATTGTCTACCTTTCCCACTGGATCTGCTGTCATATTAATCATAACTATTTTGTACTCTCTCTCTGATATTGCTAGCATCTGCATAATCTCTGAATCTACTTTTATTGATTAACTTTTTTTTTGGTAAATGTGTTTATTATCTTCCTCTTTTTGGTTATCTCATAAAATTTTTTACTTGGCAACTGATAATGTGTGGAGAAGAACAATAGGAAATGAAGGGACTCGTAGATGTACCTGGGTGTACCTCTTCATCTGTCAGGCCATCACAGAGGACAGTTGCTGCTGGCTGCTGTTAACCTTATGCTTGAATGGGACTTAAAGTGCTAGAGACCTTTTCTTAGGGTTCCCACTCCACTCTCATTTTCACAGGTTACTGCATGTATGTTATCATGGAGTGGAGCTTTCTCTATAATTCTTCCCTCTAGCTGATGACAGACTTCTGCTCCTTATTCCATACAGGGATGCCAGGAGGGGTTCCTTATTATCTTGGATCAGACTGTTTTAGACAGGTTCTATTTGCATATGCCTAAGGGTATGGGTGCCTCAAATGTCTCACCCCTCCAACACAACTTAACTCTGACCTGTGATTGGTTTTAGGTAGTAGCGATTTTTTTTGCCTCCTCATCAGCAGTAGCAGATCTCTTCTTGGTACTGGTACATATTATTGGGTCCACGATAGAGGGTTCTTTCTTTTTTCTTTACCTTACTTTATTAGCAATGAATTCTTGCTTGTGTTGTAAATTGGAAGTGTTTTCTGCCCATCTTCCAGAGGCAAACAAATTTTATTTCTTCCATTCCAACAGAGGCAGTGGATTTTGTATGAAAGCTGTGAGTAAAATGTTTTGTTATTCCTGCACCATCAGTTTGAAATCTTTACTTCCTGTGAGGGAAATCTCTAGAGAAGCAGGTAAGATATGACGCCTGTCTTCCAGTGGTACCCAATCATAGCCTGCATATCTGACACCAAGTGGTATTTCTCCTCAGTCCCATATCTTACTCCCAGTCTTTCTGCTAAGCTCTGGTGGAGCTCTATTAAAATATCTTCAAATTCATTAGAAACTGTCTTTGTTTCTGGATCTCTCAGTTATGCTATATTGAGATGCTAGCCCACACTCGACCTTTAAGATTTTTGTGAGAGTATCAGCTGGTTTTATTTTATCCACATTTATGGTAATCACCTCTTTCCCCGATGCTCTTAAAAAATGTATGACTTCTCACCATAGGATGGATTTCACCCTTTGATATATATAAGATTTAAAAATTTTCCTCTAAGCCTAAGAAAAATTATGATTTTTGTAGATTATTTGGTTTCTCTAATTTTTTTTTTTTTATGTTCAGGATGACGGTCTGAAAGCTTTCTGTGTCTTAAGTGGAAGCACATCTCTCCTTTTATATTTTATTTACTATTTCCATGGATTTTCAATAGCCTGTGCATAGAAGCAAGACATTTCCATTTAATATGAACCAAAAACTAGACCCTAATTTTAAACAAAATTAAGACACATGAGATTACTGGGCTACTTCCAGTAGTCTTGTGCAGATGTGAGAGTTTTGACCATAAAGAAGGCAGAGCACTGAAGAATTGATGCTTTCGAACTGTGGTGCTGCAGAAGATTCTTGAGATTCCCTTGGACAGCAAGGATCTCAAACCATTTAATCTTAAAGGAAATCAACCTTGAATATTCATTGGAAGGATTGGAGCTGAAGCTCCAATACTTTGGCTACCTAATGTGAAGAGCAGACTCACTGGAAAAAACCCTGATGCTGTGAAAGATTGAAGGCTGAAGGAGAAGAGGGCAACAGAAGATGAAAAGGCTGAATGGCATCACTGATTCAATGGACATGAACTTGGGCAAATTCCGTGAGATAGTGAGGGACAGGGAGGCCTGGCATGCTGCAGTCCATGTGGTCACAAAGAGTCGGACACAACTTAGTGACCAAACAGCAAGACCTGTGAGACATCTGGTGAAAAATGAAAGAAAGTGAGATACTGTTTTAGAGTTAACATATGTTCAGACTTAAGATCATATTTTAGTGTGTATGTAGAAGAGTTTGTAAACATATCAGGCTTTAGTGTTTTCTTAGTATTGCTTAAATGGAAATGATCCCTACAACCAATTAAAATCAAATCAAATGAAATCAGAACTTGCTCCAGCCCCTTCGGTAATTACATATAACTCCAACTGGCAATAACTTTGTAAACAGTACCTCTTGGCTTACAGACTTCGTCTTATCTTATATAATGGACAATGGTTAAAAATTAAAACCTTGTCCATTTATATAAAGAAATTAACTCAACTTTGAAATCTTTGGGAGATATTACAAATAGATGTCACCAAATGGCCTAAGTTATTAGTTAGATATCCATCTGTTCTCACCAACAAGAAATCAAAATAGATTTTCTTACCAAGGATGCATCTCTTTTAATATCCTTATCAACCTCAATTTAATGTTAGCACTACATCAAATGATAGTCAACTATCTTTTCCAATGATCACTTTGTACATTTAAAGTAATACTTTAATAGAGTATATCTTAAGGAAGTACAGATCAACAGTTTATCATTAGAGTAAAAATATGTGTAGTATTTGCTATCATTTTCCATGTTCATTAGTTCTTCAACAAATATTTATTAAGTACTTCTATTGTGCTCACATGTATCAGTTTAGGATAAAAAGGATAAACTGTAGGGGGCAAGTGGACATGGTTACTGTTTACTTGTGTTTGTGATTTGTAGGGGTAAGAAAAGTGTGTGCAGAAAATAACACAATGTAATTAATGCTACAAGATGGAGCATATCTGATCATATGACTATTATTTAGGCAAGGAAACAAAGAAATAGGGTTCATTTTTACTATTATTATTGAAATTAGTTTATATACAATATTAGTTTAAGATTTAATAGATTTGACATTTGCATACATTATGAAATAATCAAGAAGCAACATTTAGAACCATTCATAGAACAAATGATCAGTTCAAAATTGAGAAAAGAGTACTTCAAGGCTGTATGCTGTCACCCTGCTTATCTGACTTACATGCAGAATAAATCATGTGAAATGCCAGACTATATGAAGGACAAGCTGGAATCAAGATTGCTGGGAGAACATCAATAACCTCAGATACGCAAATGACACCACACTTATGGCAGAATATGAAGAGGAACTAAAGAGGCTCTTGATGAAGGTGAAAAAGGAGAGTGAAAAAGCTGACTTAAAACTTCTTATGCTGTATATTACATCCCTGTGGCTTATATATTTTATAACTGGAGATTTATACTCTTTATTCCCTTCATCTCCCAAGCCCCTTTTCTCAGGCCATCACCCATTTTTCTATGCATCTGTGAGTCTCTTTCTATTTTGTTTTCTTTCTTAGATTACACGTATAAATGAAAGCATATGATATTTTCTCTGTCTGACATTTTTTACATTTTATTCATTTATTTTTACTGAAAATATACTTAATTTTCAAAATTATATAAGTTTCAGGAAAACACTATAGTAATTCAGTATTTTTACAGCTTATACTCCATTAAGTTATTAAAGATAATAGCTATAAATCCCAGTCCTATATAATACATCCTTTTGGCTTATCTATTTTATACATAGTCATCTGTATCTCTTAACCCCATACTCCTGTCTGTCCCTCCCCCTTCCCTCTCTTTGGTAATCACCAGTTTATTTTCCATATCTGTTAGTCTTTTTCTGTTTTGCATATACATTTTGTCTTTTTTTTTTAGATTCCACATAGAAGTGACATCATATAATATTTGTTTCTCTGACTTACTTCACTAAGTATAATATTCTTTAGCTCTATCCATGTTGCTGTAATGGCAGGATTACATTGCTTTACAAGGATGAGTAATATTCTATTGTATATATATTATTATGTATATATGTATATGTATGTGTGTGTATGTAGTATCACATTGTCTTTATCTATTCATCTATTGATGGGCACTTGGATTGCTCCCATATCTTGGCTATAATAAATAGTGCTGCTGTGAACATTGGAGTGAATGTATCTTTTTGAATTAGTGCTTTTATTTTTCTTCATATATATACAGGGGTGGAATTGCTGGATCATACTCTATTTCTATTTTTAGTTTTGTGAGTTGGCTCCATGCTCTTTTCCATAGTGCGTGGCTGTATTAATTTACATTCGCACCAAGAGTGTAGGAAAGTTTGCTTTTCTCCACATCCTCCTCTGTTATTTGCATACTTTTGATGATAATCATTCTAACTGGTGATAACTCATGGTTTTGATTTGCATTTCTCTAATAATTAGGTTGAGCATCTTTTCATGTGCCTGTTGGTACAGGTACGTCTTCTTTGGAAAAATATCTATGTAGGTCTTCTGTCCATTTTTTGATTGGGTTGTTTCTGTTTTTTGATGTTAAGTTGTATGAGCTGTTTATGTATTTTGGATATTGTCAGTTACATCATTTGTGACTATTTTCTCTCATTCCATAGTCTGTTTTGCTTTGTTTTACAAAGCAAGAGATGCCTTGCAGAGTAGGCATGACAGCCTCTGTGTTCTCTCTGCAGGTGTTCGGGGTGAGTTGTGGAGGAGTGACCACTGTCTAGAAATCGGAGCAACTTCTGGGGTGCTCTTTGAGTAAGTGCCAACAGTGGCCACTGCTGCCCTACCTGGGCTGTGCCTCTGTGTCCTACAGTTGAGTCTTTTCCTCTGTCCTGGCTGTCCCAAACCCAGTATCATATTGTAGCATGGAGTGAGTGGAGCCCAAGCATTCTCTGACAGCTTGGGCTGGGGGTGGGGTATATGGTGAAATTGTTGCAGGACACCTGGAAGCAACTAGAGCAGATCTCTCCCCAGCCTGCTTTGGGAGCTAGTCACCACCTGCACTGGTCAAGGGTGCAAATACAAGGGGTTGTATTTGTCACAAGAGTCTATTAGCCAGCCAAGAGCACTTATCTCCACCAAGAAGAACCCTACGACTGGGAAACCCAACTGTGGCTCAGTCACTTCACTCCCCATGGCATGTGTCCACCCTTGTAATCTCCCTTTGCCTCTGAATTCTCTCCCAAGGGGCATGGGTTCTGACCTGATCACTTTTCTTCCTTTCCTGCTTGATTATGTGTGTATATTTCTTGCAGCCTTGGCTGTACAGGAGTCCTTTTACTAGTTTCCAATTAGTTTTCAGTGAGAATTTTTCCACTTGTAGATGTATTTTTCGTGTGCTTATGGGGGAAGGTGAGCTCCACCCTTTTTCTCTGCCAACTTGATCTTTCTCCCCTGTCTCATATTTCACTTAGCAAAATACCACCTGGATCCATCAGTGTTGTTGCAAATGGCAGGATTTCAGTGTTTTTTATTAATATAGGTAAGTAATATTCCATTGTAAGCATGTATATATACACATATATTTTATATATATATGTGTATATATATATGTATATATATCCACATATATATATGTATATACATATATATATATATACCACATACTCTTTATTTATCAGTTGATGAATGATTAATTTACTCTCATGTCTTGGCGATTGTAAATAGTGCTGCAATGGACATGGAGATGGACATATCATTTTGAATTAGTGTTCTTGTTTTCTTCAGATAAATACTCAGAAGTGAAATTACTGGACCATATGGCAATTCTATTTTTAATTTTTTGAATAATTTCCATGCTGTTTTCCATAGAAGCCTGGCCTATTTACAATCCTATCAACAGTGCATATGGTTTCCCTTTTCTTCACCTCCTTGCCAACGCTTATTATTTGTTGTCTTTTTGATGATCTCCATTTTGACAGGTGTGGGGTGCTGTATTATTGTTTGATTTCCATTTTCCTAATGCTTAGTGAGGTTGAGCATCTGTTGATGTGTCTGTGGCCACATCTATACATCTTTAGGAAAATGTCTATTAGAAGACCTGAAACCATAAAACTCCTAGAAGAAAATATGGGCAGTGTACTCTTTGATATCAGTCCTAGAAATATTTTCTTGGGGCTCTTCTAAGGTAAGGGAAACATAACCAAAAATAAACAAATGGCACTATATCAAACTAAAAAGCCTTTGCATGAGAAAAGAAACTCTCAACAAAAAGACAAGCCCGCATATTGAGTGGGAGAAGATATTTGCAAACAATAAGTGCCGTAAAAACAATAAAGTAATACATTAAAGAAGAAATATATACTGAGCTGGAGTTGAGGATTTTTTTACCTTTTTCTTTTATATTGGAATATAGTTAATTAGCAATATGTTAGTTTCAGCTGTACAACAAAGTGATTCAGTTATATAGATATAGGTCTCTGGGTTATTTTTCCTTTTTCTAATTCTTTTCCACTTACATTGTTACATAATATTGAGCAGAGTTCCCTGTGCTATACAGTGGGTCCTTGTTGGTAATTCATTTTAAATATTGCAGTGTGTAGATAAAATGGTCAGAGAAGACATCTCGGAAGAGATGACATTTGAATGGTAGTTGAGCAGAGACCTGAGTAATGCTCAAAATCCATCTTGCTGGAGGAAATTCATACGAAGTGCTGGCATTAAAATCTATAAAGTCTCTGAGTTTATCTCTTTTAATTGACAACAGGAAGCATAAATAATTTCAAATATAGGGAACAAGAGATAAATTAATATAACATTAAGGTGCAGAAGTAATTAGAGAAACTGCCATATATGGCCTTTGAGCATTCCAAGGAGTTTGACTCATTCTAATTAATAAAAAAAAAAACCAAACACTGGATATTCTTGATGAAAAATGAGGTATTCTGAGTTATAATTTCACAAGCTTACTTGTAGCATACTCTTCCCCAGTTCAGTTCAGTACAGTTCAGTCGCTCAGTTGTGTCCGAATCTTTGCGACCCCAAGGACTGCAGCATGCCCGGCCTCCCTGTCCATCACCAACTCCTGGAGTCCACCCAAACTCATGTTCATTGAGTCAGTGATGCCATCCAACCATCTCATCCTCTGTCATCCCCTTCTCCTCCTCCCCTCAACCTTTCCCAGCATCAGGGTCTTTTCCAATGAGTCAACTCTTTGCATGAGGTGGCCAAAGTTTTGGAATTTCAGCTTCAACATCAGTCCTTCCAATGAACACCCATGACTGATCTCCTTTAGGATGGACTGGTTGGAGCTCCTTGCAGTCCAAGGGACTCTCAAGAGTCTTCTCCAACACCACAGTTCAAAAGCATCAATTCTTCAGCACTCAGCTTTCTTTATAGTCCAACTCTCACATCCATACATGACTACTGGAAAAACCATAGCTTTGACTAGACAGAACTTTGTTGGCAAAGTAATGTCTCTGCTTTTTAATATGCTGTCTAGGTTGTTCATAACCTTCCTTCCAAGGAATAAGTGTCTTTTAATTTCATGGCTGCAGTCACCATCTGCAGTGATTTTGGAGCCCCCAAAAATAAAGTCTCCCACCGTTTCCACTGTTTCCCTATCTACTTGCCATGAAGTAATGAGACCAGATGCCATGATCTTAGTTTTCTGAATGTTGAGCTTTAAGCCAACTTTTTCACTCTCCTCTTTCACTTTCATCAAGAGGCTCTTTAGTTCTTCTTCACTTTCTGCCGTAAGGGTGATGTCATTTGCATATCTGAGGTTATTGATATTTCTCCTGGCAATCTTGATTCCAGCTTGTGCTTCATCCAGCCTGGTATTTCACATGGTGTACTCTGCTTATAAGTTAAATAAGCAGGGTGACGATATACAGCCTTGGCATACTCCTTTCCCTATTTGGAACCAGTCTGTTGTTCCATGTCCAGTTTTAACTGTTGCTTTTTGGCCTGTATACAGATTTCTCAAGAGGCAGGTCAGGTGGCCTGGTATTCCCTTCTCTTTAAGAATTTTCCAGTTTGTTGTGATCCACACAATCAAAGGCTTTGGCATAGTCAATACAGCAGAAGTAGATGTTTTTCTGGAACTCTCTTGGTTATTCGATGATCCAACGGATGTTGGCAATTTGATCTCTGGTTCCTCTGCCTTTTCTAAAACCAGCTTGAACATCTGGAAGTTCACGGTTCACGTATTGCTGAAGCCTGGCTTGGAGAATTTTGAGCGTTACTTTACTAGCGTGTGAGATGAGTGCAACTATGAAGTAGTCTGAACATTCTTTGGCATTGCCTTTCTTTGGGATTGGAATGAAAACTGACCTTTTCCAGTCCTGTGGCCACTGCTTAGTTTTCCAAATTTACTGGCATATTGATTATAGCACTTTCACAGCATCACCTTTCAGGATTTGAAATAGCTCAACTGGAATTCCATCACCTCCACTAGCTTTGTTTGTACTGATGCTTCCTATTGCCCACTTGATTTGCATTCCAGGATGTCTGGCTCTAGGTGGGTTGTCACAGCATCATAGTTATCTGTGTCATGAAGATCTTTCTGTGTAGTTCTTCTATGTGTTGTTGCCACCTCTTCTTAATGAGTTGTCCTGGCCCCCTGAGCCCCTGCGTGTGCACATGTTGAGAAATAAACGGGTGACTTCATCCACGTTGGAAAGGAAGGTGTCACCTGTGTGTGAGCCCCTCCTCAGTGACACTGAAAAAAAAAAAATCTTTTGCTTCTGTTAGGTCCATACCATTTCTGTCCTTTTTTGTGCCCATCTTTGCATGAAATGTCCCCTTGGTATCTCAAATTTTCTTAAAGAGATCTATAGTCTTTCTCTTTCTATTGTTTCCCTCTGTTTCTTTGCACTGATCACTGAGGAAGGCTTTCTTATCTCTTTGCTCTTTTTGGAACTCTGCATTCAGATGGGTATATCTTTCCTTTTCTCCTTTGCCTTTTGCTTCTCTTCTTTCTCAGCTATTTTTAAGGACTCCTCAGACAATCATTTTGCCTTTTTTCATTTCTTTTTCTTTGGAATGGTCTTGATCACTGCCTCCTGTACAATGTCACAAACCTCTGTCCATAGTTCTTCATGGACTCTGTCTATCAAATCTAATCCCTTGAATTGATTTGTCACTTCCACTGTGCAATTCTAAGGGATTTGTTTTAGGTCATAACTGAATGGTCTAGTGGTTTTCCCTAATTTTGTCAATTTAAGTCTGAATTTGACAATAAGGAGTTCATGATCTGAGCCACAGTCAGTTTCCCGTCTTGTTTGTGCCGACTGTATAGAGCTTCTCCATCTTTGGCTGCAAAGCAAAAAATCAATCTGATTTCAGTATTGACCATTTGGAGATGTGTAGAGTCTTCTCTTGTGTTGTTGGAAGTGAGTGTTTACCATGACCAGTGCGTATTCGTGGCAAAACCCTGTTGGTCTTTGCTTGTTTTATTTTGTACTCCAAGGCTAAATTTGCCTGTTATCCCAGGTATCTCTTGACTTCCTACTTTTACATTCCAGTCCCCTATAATGAAATGGACATCTTTTTTGGGTGTTTGTTCTAGAAGGTCTTGTATGTCTTCATAAAACTGTTCAACTTCATCTTCTTCAGCATTACTTTTTGGGGCATATACTTGGATTACTGTGATATTGGTTTGCCTTGGAAATGATCAACGATCATTCTGTCATTTTTGAGATTGCACCCAAGTACCACATTTTGGACTCTTTTGTTGACTCTGATGGCTAGTCCATTTCTTCTAAGGGATTCTTGCCCACAGTAGTAGATATAATGGTCATCTGAGTTAAATTTTCCCATTCCAGTCCAAATTAGTTCACTGATTCCTAAAATTTCAATTTTCACTCTTGTCATCTCCTGTTTGACCACTCTAATTTACCTTGAATCATAGACCTAACATTCCAGGTTCCTACTCAGGGCCAGAAATTTTGAGTAATGCTAGGGATGAAAAACATGTATGGCTTGGGCCCTCTCATCCAGCTGTTGAGTTTGTTGGTCTTTTAATCTCCTTTCAAATGCCTCAGTGACCTAAGAACCATATGTGGAACTACTGGGCCACACATGAACACACTTACAATGTACTTGGTTTCCCAGGATGTGTCTTAACGTCTTGATTTTTAAGAGTAATGTGTTTCAGACTTTTTAATAGTGATGATTTCCATCTATTATTGCCTGTTACCAGAGAAATTCACAAAACAATTTGTTTCATGGAAAATTATTCATTCTTATAGATTTAGAAAGATCAAAAGTTTTATATTGCTGTCATTTAAGTTATAATTTTAGTTGGCATTATTATTGGTTATGGAATAAAGTAAATTCTAATAACTACTACTGTACTTATTCTAGTTTTAAAAGAACTGATTTATTTTAAAAAATAGAGGTATTTTCTACTGGAATTGGTAATTTTTTACCCTAAAAGAATCCTTATGTGTCTATTTAAATGCTGTGAAATATTTCTCTATTCCCTGTTTTTGATTTGAGAAATATTTACAAATGACTACTATTTTGCATAAAAGTCCCTGGTGGCTCAAACAATAAAGAATCTGCCTGTAATGCAAGAAACCCAGGTTCAATCCCTGGGTTGGGAAGATCCTCTGGAGAAGGAAATGGCAACCCACTCCAGTAATCATGCCTGGAGAATTCCATGGACAGTGGAGCCTGGAAGCCTACAATCCATAGGATCACAGAGTCAGACATGACTGAGTGACTTAACACTAAGCAGCAAAAGAAAAAAAAATCTTGCATTAGTTTGTTTTGTTTTCTGGTTCTAATTTTTTTAGACAAAGAGTTACTTCCTCACAAGAATTTAGAATCCCCTGAAAAGTACAGATATAATTCAAATTATATTACAGCTTATATTTGTGTTTTAATAATCAAAGCAGAGAATGAAAAAGACACAGAAAAATTTTAAGATAGTAAATGAATATTTCCCCTGAAGCCATAGAATAACTAATACTATAGACTGAATAAATTATATTCATCATTTTCTTGCATTTGTAATTTCACAGCAAGCAGAATATTTATGGAACATCAAAGGTAGCAGATATGATATTTAAGAAAATAATATGTTAAATTTGATTTTCCTTTCTTCTTCATCACATATCATTGCAGTCTGTACAGTAATTTAGTATCCAGTAAAAAACTCTTAAGAACAGTGTATTTGTTGTCTAAGGGTTAAACAGAAAGCAATGTAAGCATACTGCACTCTTCTAAAAATGTTGTACTAAAAGATGGGAAACTTTCTACACCCAGCAAAAACGATCAGTTAAATTTACCATGCCCAAACTTTGACCATAATTGTCATATAAATGCTTGTGTAATATAGCAGTTCAGAGATGTACATTTCAGACCTCCAACCACAGAAAACCTAACTGGTCCAGGGCCATAGCAGCTAGGCTCTGAGATCCATCTCTGCAATTGCAGTGAAGCCAGTACCAATGGGCTTTCCCCAGCCAATGACTGAACACTGCAGACATCTCTCTGGTAGACATGGTGCTAGAAGGCAGAGGATTCTCTAATAGCTTTGCCAAAAGTTTCTCAACCCATTCAGCGTACTTCATTCACTGTGGCTTACATTTGCATTGCTGTCTGAGAGCTACCCCAGTCTTCTCCAGTTCCCTCCCTGTTTCTCCTCACTGCCCCCAAACTGTCCTCATTTCCTCACAGGCATTTGTCTTAGCTGAATCCTATATGTTTAATCCTACCTTTGTGTCTGCAGAGAAGAGTACTTGGTCTAAAATAGTATTTTAATATAATTTTACATATATGATCAGTGTGATCATCATAAGAGTTCCATGAAAAAGGCAAAAGAATTATTATTACTCAACAGAGGAAAGCATGAGATGATTCAGTGGTATTCCGGATTTCATGTGATTCAAAACTGACAGATCATTGCTAAAAAGCCAATTTCAGTAGAGTGGCTCTTCAGTCATTAACTCTTGTTTGATATGAATTAAATACAGTTTAACATTCAATTAAAGATTTTTTAGTTTCATTTGTTTATTTAATTGGAGGATAATTGCTTTACAATGCTGTTAGTTTCTGCTGTACAACAATGTGAATCAGCATATGTATACAAATGTTCCCTCTTTCTTGAGTCTCCTTCCCACCCCCCAACATCTTGCCCCTCTAGATCATCACAGAGCCCCAAACCCCACTTCTCTTTATGTCGAGAGGAGTTTAAAGAAATCACTCGCACTCACTGATCTTTGAAATGGAAAAATAATTATACAAAGAAAAACATGGATAAAAGAAACAATGCAATATTGTATCTAGACATTAAATCAGTCTTTTTCTTATCAATTCTATTCTCTCGTTCAGTTACCTTTATGTAACTGAATGGGTTTAATGATATCATACCAGTCAACTCAATAATCTTCTTTATAGAACCTGGTGGGCCTGTCACCTTTGATAGTCAAGGTGATGGGGAAGGCTTCACAGGGTCAGTGACATCTGATAGCCTATAGAGGGATTAGCATGAATCCACATGGAGGGTTGGTAGCGGGGTAGGGGGCAGGGTATCATACAAACAGATATACATGTGTATAAGTTTGATAGAAAATATACTTAGTTTTTATTATAATACTCTACTTTTTTTTTTCTGTTGTATTTAAATTGGGGTATATTGCTTTACAATGTTTCCTTGGTTTCTGCTGTAGAGTGAAATGAATCAGCTATAGGTATGCATCTATCCCCTTCCTCTTGGACCTCCCTCCTATGGTGCTCCATCCCAGCCATCTAGGTCACTACAGAGCACTGAGCTGAGCTCCCTGTGCTATGCTGCATGTTCCCACTAGCTCAATGTTTTACACATGGTAGTATACATATGTCAATCCCAAACTCCCAATTAACTCCACCCGCCCCCCATATCTACACATCCATTCTCTACATCTGCGTCTGTATTCCTGCCCTGCAAATAGGTTCATCTGTACCATTTTCTAGATTTCATATATGTGTTAGTATGATATTTGTCTTTCTCTTTCTGACTTATTTTGCTCTGTTTTTCAGACTCTTGGTCCATCCACGTCTCTACAAATGATCCAGTTTGATCATTTTTTATGGCTAATATTCCATTATATATATATATATATATATATATGTGTATATATATATATATATACATACACATATGTGTATATACACACACACACACACACACACCACATTTTCTTTATCCATTCATTTGTTGATGAACACTTAGGTTGTTTCCATGTCCTGGTTATTGTGAATAGTGCTGCAGTAAACATTCAGTTACATGTGTCTTTGAATTATGGTTTTCTTAGGGTACATGTATAGCAGTGGAATTGCTGCATCATATAGTAGTTCTATTTTTAGTTTTTTAAAGAACCTCCATACTGTTCTCTATAGTGTCTGTATCAGTTTACATTTCCACCAACAGTGCAAGAGGGTTCTGTTTTCTCCACACCATTTCCAGCATTTATTGTTTGTAGATTTTCTTTTGATGATGGCTGTTCTGACCACTGTGAGGTGATACCTCATTGTAGTTTTGTAATATATGGTGAGCATTTTTCTGTAACCTTAAATGTTCATTGAATATATGTTGTTTTAATCCTCCATGAGAGACAGATCCTCAGGTTAAGTATATGGATCAGACCACATGTACACAAATATGCATTATATTATTATCATGAATCATTATTAGATTTGGATGCCAGTGCATCATGTTGTTCTTCATAATGCCCAAGATACTTCAGCCAGAGCAAATAAAGGATAAAGACAGTTAACTGGGTTATCCAGCCACTTATTATGCAATATTTATAAATTTGTACTTGTTTATTGTAATCAATTTTGGGAAAACACATTAAGATCAACTACAGTGTTCCTTTTGTTGTATTATCCCTCCTTTAGAAGATGTTACAATAGGTGCACTGATAGGAAATTATTCTCCTTTTCTATTTAAATAACACTTTAAAAGTATTATTCTGTGATAAATGTTATTTACCATAAGGGTCTGAGAGTAATAACTAACTCAGTGAATTCATTTAGAACCAAATTAGCAATTGGAAGAAACTGAAAAGTCTATATTTGTCTCCAGCACATCTTGAGAACTACATTTTTAAAGAAATGTATGATGAGAAAATATGCACCACTCTGAGTCTGCTTTCATTACCTTGTTTAGTCTGAGTTTTACCCACAAGGTGACTGTCATCCTTCAATGTATAATTATGCTTCTTTGAGACAGAAGCTGTGTGAGTTTATCTTGTTCTTTCAAGAGCTAGTTTACTTTTCATGGTTCACGCCGTGCTTCCTGGTCGACCATTCCAAGAGTGGTTATTAGATGATAGCATTGTCAAGATTGCTGAAATGATTAGTGAGATGTCTTTCTCAGTATTAGGCTCAGTGCAGCTTGTGAGAAATGTAATACAAGACCTGGGGTTGTGGCAAGAGGGAAAGCAGAAGGGGAGCTGACAGATGTAAAGGAAAAGAATGAAGGAGGAGAAAAGAGAGGGTAATTGGTGCAGATCCACAGCCCAGAGTTCACAGGGATGTGTTTCAGTGACCTGTGTCTGTGGTGTTGAGCAGCATGGGTACAATTCTGCCCTAGAAACACAGATAAAGTTACTATGCCAGTCTTTTCTCTTCCCTATCAAATGTTTCACTGATTCTGAATTCTGTGAACTGTTTAAAGCCATTCTATGCTAAGTTAGTTCAGGCTTGTCTTCTGATTAATGAGGAGGAAATGATTAAGGTTTTCTTCTTAGGTGAGTGGTGTTGGAAGCAGTCTTGCTGTAATGATTGCTGTCACTTAATGCCTCAATATATGCCCACTTTTCTCCAACCTTCTTTTTCAAGTTTGAATTTGTGCTATGCGATATTAATGATGCCTATACTTGTAGGTATTAATTACTCCGATGTAACCATAAGAGCTGAGCTAACCATTTATAGATTTAGACAATGGCATAGTTTGCTGCTGCTAAGTCGCTTCAGTCGTGTCCGACTCTGTGCGACCCCATAGACGGCAGCCCACCAGGCTCCGCCATCCCTGGGATTCTCCAGGCAAGAATACTGGAGTGGGTTGCCATTTCCTTCTCCAGTGCATTAGAGGGAAAAGTGAAAGTGAAGTCGCTCAGTCGACTGACTCTTAGCGACCCCGTGGACTGTAGCCTACCAGGCTCCTCTGTCCATGGGATTTTCCAGGCAAGGGTACTGGAGTGGGGTGCCATTGCCTTCTTCGATGGCATAGCTTAGGATAGCTTAATTTAGTAATATACTCTGGGGGGGGGAATGTGCTATTTTATAGCAATCCTTTTTCTTGAAAGTTAAGATTTTTCAGTAAGTTCACTAATGAAATGTCTTAGTTTTGTCTTCACTTTCTTTAACATAAGGTTTCAGAAAAAGAAATCATTTGACATAGTAGAAAGAGCCGGAAGCTAAGAATCTTGGGTCTGGTTACCATAGTGGTAACTGATTGCGTGCCTTTAGGCTAGTTCATACTCTTTAAGCTATTACACTTTGGAGCTAGACCAACTCATCTCCAGGGTCCCTTTCAGCTTTAAAATTTTAAGATTATAAAATGTTATTTTTTGCCCTTATTCTTTAATACTGTGGGATGTTAATAAGTGGTAATATAAAAAACAGACAGAGGCATAATATATTGGATAGGTATCAAATAAGGAACTTGATAGAAGTGATTTTAGGTCCAACTCGTTTACCAACTGGCTGCAGGATGGTGAATGAGTCATTTAAAGTTTTTATCAATTTCAGAGTTTTGTTGCTAAAGTTGAAATAAGATGCTTTAGAGACAAACCAAACACTATGAAGCAAAGCCTTCTGGAGCTGGAAGCTATTGATTACTTAACTCGGTAAAGGACTTAATGTATCTTAGAATTTCATTTGACTCCTACCTCCTATTATCTGTGAATTCTGTGTAAAATTATAAATCACATGTACGAGCACACATTTTCTCCAAGTGTTGTATTTTCTTTTTATCTTATTGTAGGATGACTTTTGCCTCTTTGCTTTTGGTTTCCTAGAAATGGTCTGTTTTTTTTTTTTTTTCTGTTATACTTTTACATGTTCTGACTTGATAATTTTACAGTTCCCTAAAATTTTCTTCCTCTTAACTCCAAATTGCTCTCATTGCTACTCCTTCTATCTCTAAGCCTCTCTTTTCCTGTGGTCCACTCCACTAATTTCCACCTTGCAGAGTTAAACTCAGTTTTGAATTAACACCTCCTTTTTCCATGGTATCTTTAATCCCTATCCTAGTTAATTGTGATACCTGCCTCTACAGACTCCAGTAATTTTTGAGAATTATATTTCTTCACAGCATGCCATACTTTATGCTGTATTTATAAGATTTTTAAAAATATGTTTCTAATACTTTAATAGCATATTATTCCATATGTATGTACATATTACATACTACTACATATATAAAGATTGAAGGCAAAAGGAGAAGGAGGGAACAGAGGATGAAATGGTTATTAGATAGCTTCACAAACTCACTGGACATGAATTTGAGCAAACTCCAAGAGATATTGGAAGACAGAGGAGCCTAATTCATGGGGTTGCAAAGAGATGCACCCAATCCAGTGACTGAACAACATATATAAAATATACCATTATACTCTTATGAACCACACTTTAAATCTTTTTGTTTTGAAGCCGTTTTAGAAAATTAGTAAATTGCAAAAATAGTATAGGTACCATTCACCTATTTCTCCTAATGTTCACATATTGCATAATCATAATATGATTATACAAAATAAGATATTGAATAGGTATAGTTGTATTAGCTAAATTTCAGAGTTTATTTAGATTTTATCATTATTTTCATTAATATATATATTTTTTCTATTTCAGGACCCAATCCAGTATTCTGCTTTAAACATAGTCATTGCATTGCTTTATTTATTCAATTGTTTATTATAACAGTATAGAATTATGGATATTTATTTTATTAAATGAGTTATTATTCAATAATTATTTATTTTCAAATTTATCCATTGAAAAACCTTCCATATTGTTCCTATGACCTTTGGATATGCCCCAATTCTTTCAGGACTTCTTCCTTCTTTTCTCAAACTAGGTTCTAGGTTCACTATTGTTTTTTCCTGCTCCAGCTCTGGAATCAGTTGTTTCTCAAAGGAGCCCTAATTCTTATTAGAGAATGTTGGTAATTGGAAACCTGGGGCTGAGTGTTAGGTATGCTCATTGCCACTCATGTATCATTGCTTTTATGTCCTCTCAGTGAACGGGCTAGGAAATATATGCATGTTACTAGCATATGCACACACAGAAAAATACATATTTGTGTGTGTGTGTGTGTACATGTATATATTTAAATATATTGTTGTTGTTTAGTCACTCAGTCATATCCGACTCTCTGAGACCCCATGGACTGCAGCAGGCCAGGCTTCCCTGTCCACCATGTCCCAGAATTTGCTCAAACTCATGTCCATTCAGTCGGTTATGCCATCCAAACATCTCATTTTCGGTTATCCCCTTCTCCTGCCTTCAATCTTTCCAAGAATCAGGGTCTTTCCCTGAGTTGGCTCTTTCCATCAGTGGCCAAAGTATTGGAGCTTCAATTCAGCATCAGTCCTTTCAATGAATATTCAAGGTTGATTTCTTTAGGATTGACTGGTTTGGTTTCCTTGTTGTCCAAGGGACTCTTAAGAATCTTCTCTAAACCACAGTTTGAAAGCATCATTTCTTTGGTGCTCAGCCTTGTTTATGGTCCAAGTCTCACATCCATACATGGCTACTGGAAAAACCATAGCTTTGACTAGTCAGCCCTTTGTTAATAGAGAAATGTCTCTGCTTTTTAGTATGCTTTCTAGGGTTGTCATAGCTTTTCTTCCAAGGAGCAAGTGTCTTTTATTTTCATGGCTGCAGTCACCATCTGCAGTGATTTTGGAGCCCAAGAAAATAAAATTTGTCATTGTTTCCATTGTTTGCCCACCTATTTGCCATAAAAGGATGGGACTGCAAGCCATATTTTTTTGAATGTTAAGTTTTAAGCCAACTTTTTCACTCTCCTCTTTCACCTTCATCGAGATGCTCTTTAGTTCCCCTTCACTTTCTGTCTTAAGAGTGGTGTCATCTGTATATAACAGGTTATTGATGTTTCTCCCTGCAATCTTGTTTCCAGCTTTTGCTTCATCCAGCTTGGCTTTTCCCATGATGTACTTTGCAAATAACTTTAATCAGCAGGGTGATAATATACAGCCTTGATGTACTCCTCTTCAATTTGGAACCAGTCTGTTGTTCCATGTTTGGTTCTAACTGTTGCTTCTTGACCTGCATCCAGATTTCGCAGGAGGCAAGTAAGGTGGTCTGGTATTCCCATCTCTTAAAGAATTTTTCAGTTTGTTTGATCCACACAGTCAAAGGCTTTAGCGTCGTCAATGAAGCAGAAGTAGATGCTTTTCTGGAATTCTCTTGCTTTTTTGATGATCCAATGGATGCTGGCAATTTGAACTCTGGTTCTTCTGCCTTTTCTAAATCCAGCTTGAACATCTGGAAGTTCTTGATTCATGTACTGTTGAAGCCTAGATTGCAGAATTTTCAGCATTCCTTTGCTAGCATGTGAAATTAATGCAACTGTGTGGTGTTTTGAACACTTTTTGGTGTTGCCCTTTGGGATTAGAATGAAAACTGACCTTTTCCAGTCCTGTGGCCACTGTTGAGTTTTCCAAATTTGCTGGCATATTGAGTGCAGCACTTTGACAGCATCATCTTTTAGGATTTGAAATAGCTCAGCTGGAATTCCATCACTTCACTAGCTTTGTTCATAGTGATACTTCCTAAGGCCAACTTTACTTTCAAGCCAGGAGGTTTGGCTCTAGGTGAGTGATCACACCATCATAGTTATCTTGGTCATTAAAATCATTTTTATGTAGTTCTTCTGTATATTCTTGCCACCTCTTCTTAACATTTTCTGTTTCTGTTAGGTCCATACCATTTCTATCCTTTATTGTACTCATCTTTGCATGAAATGTTCCCTTGGTATCTCTAATTATTTTCTTCAAGAGATCTCTACTCTTTCCCATTCTATTGTTTTCTTCTATTTCATTACATTGTTCACTGAGGAAGGCTTTCTTATCTCTCCTTGCTGTTCTTTGGAACTCTGCATTCAAATGGGTATATCTTTCCTTTTCTCTTTTGGCTTTCACTTCTCTTCTTTTCTCAGCTAATTATAATGCCTCCTCAGACAATAATTTTGCATTTTTGTATTTTTTTTGTCTTGAGGATGATTTTAATCACTGCCTCCTATACAATATCATGAGCCTCTGTCCACGTTTCTTCAACCACTCTGTCAGATCTAATCCCTTGAATCTATTTGTCTCTTCCACTGTAAAATCATGAATATTTTATGGGCATCTCCTGCTTGGCAGGCAGTTTCTTTACCACTCACCCATCTGGGAAGCACCCCCTCTTTTACTCTTTAGCCTTATAGTAAAAAATTGTTTTCTAAGTTAGTTAGGTTAGATCTCTTATTTCCTTGTAGTTTGGCTGTTACTGATTGGTAACATAGTTAGACTTCATTGTTGTAATTTTCATTCATTTCCTCATCATAGTTGATTTTTATTTTATTTATTTTATTTTTGGCCACAATATGCAGCTTATGAGAGCTTAGTTCTTCAACTGGGAACTGAACTCAGGCCCTCAGCAATGAAAGCATAGTCTTAACCACTGAAACATCAGAAAATTCCCCATATTTGGTTTTATTTAAGCGACAAATATTAAAACTTACTCATTGTGGTGGACTGTCTATGGGCTATGATAGAGCATGGAGTTATGCATACATGATCACAATCATGATATAAATACTTCTAACAAGCCAAAAATTTTCTCATGCTGCCAGCTGTTATCTACCCTTCTTATCTGTAACTGCTGGCAACCAGTGATCTGATTTCAGTCCCTATAGGTTTGCCTTTTCTAGAAATTCGTATCAGTGGAATCATATAGTATGCAGCTTCTGGGTCTGGCTTCTTTCACTTTTCAAAATGTGTTTAAGATTCACATGTGTTGCTGCATTCAACAGTTTATTCTTTTTCATTGTTGAGTATTATTCCATGTATAGACATATCATATTTAGCTTCTCCATTTATGAGGTTGTTTCTACTTCAGAGCTGTTGTGCTCTGCTAAAAAAATTTACATTTTTGTGTGTGTTCTTAAATTTTCATTTGTCTTAAGTAAATAACTAACAGTGAGATTGCTGAGTTGCAGGTTATATGTGTGTTAAAAAGTTTTTAAGAAACTGAAGAATTGCTTTTCAAAGTTGCTGTACTATTCTGCATTCTGACCAACAGTGGGTAAGCATTTTATCTGCTCCACATTCTTGCCAGCTTTTGGTATTTTAACTTTCTTTGATAGTAGTAATTATAATTAATTCATAGTGGTATCATATTGTGCTTTCAATTTGCATTTCCCTGACTAATGATATTTAGCATTTTTTCATATGCTTATTTTCCATTTTGTATATTCTGTGGTAAAATGTCTGTTCACATACTTTCCCCATTTAAATTTTTTCCTTATTTTAGACTTGTTTTTCTTATCGTTATCTTAAGAATTCTTTATATAATTTGGATTCAGTTTTCTTGTGAGAAATGTGATTTGTAAATTTTTATTTTTGGTCTGTCACTAGTCTTTTCATCTCTTAAACCATGAATTATGCACACAAGAAAACTGATAAGACAATGCTCCTAAGTCCTGTTGAAGTAGTGTGTGTACAGAATGAGGGAATATGTTGCAAAGACCCCAATGATATGTGTGTGTGGGTTTATGTGTGTTTATGGCAGGAGAGTGATTCAGAGGTTTTCTAAAGTCAAGTCACAAAAGTGATCCACCAAAGGAAAAAAGTCAATTATAAACATCAGCAAGATCAAGTTTCAGATGTGTGTATGTGATCAGTTGCTCAGTCGTGACTGACTCTTTTGTGACCCCATGGACTGTAGCCAGCCAGACTCTTCTGTACATGGGATTTCCCAGGCAAGAGTACTGGAGTGGGTTGCCATTTCCTCTGCCAGGGGTCTTCCAGACCCAGGGATCGAACTCACATCGCCTGTGTCTCCTGCATTGGGAGGTGGATTCTTGACCTGTTAATTAAGAGTTGTCCTGGTAACCTCTCTTCTCTCCTGACCCTTCAGAACAGACTCCTGAATGGGGATGGAGGTAAGGAACTAAAGGGTTGACCCAACCCTAATCCCTTACCACTGAGCATGCAGTGCACCAGCACCCTTCCCAGGAGTTAAAGTAAGTTTGTATCAGGCAAGAAGAGAGGGTTATCAGATGAGACTGAACCTCTAAGTGTCAAAACTTGTGTGCTTTCCTTCTGTAAGTTACTATAGAAATACTTACAATCTGCGCAAGATTCAAAAGCTAATGGAACCATCTTAAGTCTCAAGTAGTGAAGGGAGAAAAAATAAAAAATTTTAAAGAGACAGTAGAAGGAAAAATGACTTGCTTTGTGAATACAGGTCATGATTCCTATTTGTTCAGTATAATTAGTATAATTTCTAGAAAGAATATCACATTCCTTTTTATGTGTTCCTTTGTTAAGGAAGTAACATTATTGACTTTACCCCTGCTCTGAGAACATTTAGATTATTTTCAATTTTTATTTGCTAGAAGTAATTCTACATAATTAACCTTATATGTATGTCATTTTAGAGGAGTCTACCTCTCAAGAAATATCCTTAGATATGAAATTGCTGAGGTAGGCATTGCCAAAATGCTCTGAAATTTTGTGGCAATTTGCATTACCATCATCAGTGTACTGACTTTTCCATATCTTATAATGAACTCTTTGAAATGTATTCATTTTATCAGTCTGATAAGTTCTTAAAAGGCAATTTTGTAATTTTACTAACATCACTCCCATTTGGAGGGAGTTAAAATATTTTAATTTAGAGCAGTTATATAAAATTTCCTGTGATGTATCTTTACATATCTTGTCTCTGCATGTCTTCCTTATAATCTTGGTCTTATTAACTTTGATTAGCTCTTTATATATTAGAGAACTGAGTCCTTTGAGGCATGAGTAGCAAAATTTTCCCACTGTGATATTTGTAATTTGATTTTGATTATGTGGATTATGTATTTTAGTTTTTATATAATTTAATTTATCAGGCTGTTATATAATGCTCTGATTCTGGACATAATTATAAAAACCTCTTTAACATGTACGTATCAGTTCAGCTCAGTTCAGTCACTCAGTCGTGTCCGACTCTTTGCGATCCCATGAATTGCAGCACGCCAGGCCTCCCTGTCCATCACCAACTTGCGGAGTTTCCCTGAATTCATGTCCATCGAGTCAGTGATGCCATCCAACCGTCTCATCCTTTGTCATCCCCTCCTTCCCCTGCCGCCAATCCTTCCCAGCATCAGGGTCCTTTCCAATGAGTCAACTCTTTGCATGAGGTGGCCAAAGTATTGGAGTTTCAGCTTCAACATCAGACCTTCCAGTGAACACTCAGGACTGATATCCTTTAGGATGGATTGGTTGGATCTCCTTGCAGTCCAAGCAGCTCTCAAGAGTCTTCTCCAACACCATAGTTCAAAAGCATCAATTCTTTGTCACTCAGCTTTCTTCACCATCCAACTCTCACATCCATACATGACTACTGGAAAAACCATAGCCTTCACTAGATGGACCTTTGTTGGCAAAGTAATGTCTCTGCTTTTTAATATGCTGTCTAGATTGGTCATAACCTTCCTTCCAAGGAGTAAGCGTCTTTTAATTACACGGCTGAAGTCATCATCTGCAGTGATTTTGGAGCTGAAGAAAATAAATTCTGACACTGTTTCCACCGTTTCCCCATCTATTTCCCATGAAGTGATGGGACCAGATGCCATGATCTTAGTTTTCTGAATGTTGAGCTTTAAGCCAACTTTTTCACTCTTCCTCTTTCACTTTCATCAAGAGGCTCTTTAGTTCTTCTTCACTTTCTGCCATAAGGGTGGTGTCATCTGCATATCTGAGGTTATTGATATTTCTCCTGGCAATCTTGATTCCAGCTTGTGCTTCTTCCAGCCCAGCGTTACTCATGATGTACTCAGCATATAAGTTAAATAAGCAGGGTGACAATATACACCCTTGATGTACTCCTTTTCCTATTTGGAACCAGTCTGTTGTTCCATGCACAGTTCTAACTGTTGTTTCCTGACCTGCATACAGGTTTCTCAGGAGACAGGTCAGATGGTCTGGCATTCCCATCTCTTTCAGAATTTTCCACAGTTTATTGTGATCCACACAGTCAAAGGCTTTGGCATAGTCAATAAAGCAGAAATAGATGTTTTTCTGGAACTCTCTTGCTTTTTCGATGATCCTTTGGATGTTGGTAATTTGATCTCTGCTTCCTCTGTCTTTTTAAAACCAGCTTGAACATCTGGAAGTTCACGGTTCACGTATTGCTGAAGCCTGGCTTGGAGAATTTTGAGCATTACTTTACTAGCATGTTAGATGAGTGCAATTGTGCGGTAGTTTGAGCATTCTTTGGCATTGCCTTTCTTTGGGATTGGAATGAAATCCGACCTATTCCAGTCCTGTGGCCACTGCTGAGTTTTCCAAATTTGCTGGCATATTGAGTGCAGCACTTTCATAGTATAATCTTTCAAGATGTGAAATAGCTCAGCTAGAATTCTATCACCTCCACTAGCTTTGCTCGTAGTGATGCTTATGTATATATGTATACATATAAATGTATATATTTCATAATTTTGTCTAATACTTTGATGTTTTTATTATTTACATTTAACTTTTAGATTCACGTAAAGTTTGTGTTGCCTAATATGAAATATATCTTCCTTTAATTTTTTCAACTATCTGCTCTTTTCTCAAACTGTTTCACATATTCATTTTAAATAAATTTAATTTTAAATTTATTTCTTACATATTACATTCCCAAATATATTTAGCTGACTTATAGGTTTCCTTGTCGACTCTTCAATTTATGTCTTTATGTATTATTGTATATCAGTTACTGTTATTTTGTATTAAGAATTCATTTATACATATTAATTTTAGAAAATTCTTATAAGTTTAGTACAACTTTGTTATCTATTACTCTTATTTTCAGAAGTTCACAGATAGATCTTGCTTCTCTACATTAAGTTTTTCAGGTAATAAAGTCAGGAATTGAGGCTAAAAGCATTTATGTTTAATGCAATGCATAGCATACTGCCTAATGCCTAAACTATTGTTAAGTAAATCATTGAATATTTGAATTAAATTGTAATTGCTTATTTTAAAATTGTAGCACTGCCAAACTGATCTTTCATCTAGGGAAGTAGGTAGGGGATGCCAATTTGAATTTTTTTTTTGTCCAGATAACATGCAATTGCCAGAGAAGAAAGAAGTAAAGGCATGAAATAGCAGAATCCCACAGGTTTTGTGGTACTTTTGATAAATGGTTTGAGCAATCGCAAACTTTCTGGAGAAATATGTTAGTTGAATTAATAGAATAGTTTGAAACTCATAAAATACCTTACTAGTAAACTGTCAATAAGCATTTTATCCTATTACACCACTTGTCAAGGGTAAATTCTGAAAGATATTCATTGTTTTGCTGAAATATGCAAACATTTCTCCTTTTCCTGATAACAGGACTGTCATTTACTTTTGAGAATCCTCTTTTCCATCTTCATTTTACATGATTCTTTTGGACTTGATTAAAACCCTACCTCCAGAGTTGGGTATAAAATCCAAGCTTTGTTAGTCAACTCCTTACCACTCTCCATAGTGGGTAGTAACTAACATGCTTGACTCAAGGCATGCCATCCTGCAGTACTCAACTGAAGTTCTTCTAGAACTTCTAAAAGTTCTCCTTTTACTAAAGGGAGAAATGTTCATCTCTCTCACACTATACACTGTGAGAATGTAGGGCTGGGGTGCTAGGGGTCCATTGTATTGCAATAGGTGGTCTGAAAATGAAACGAAAGCACAAAAAAATAATAAATCAGCCCAGTGGGAGAGATTATGCTCCAGATGTCATCACTTACACCCCTGAATCCAGCTGTGAGTTGAAGTTTCATTTAGGTATGCCAGCAATTTCAATAAAAATGACAAGCTTGATTTGAATTTTTTTCATTTGCAGCTGAACACCTTGGCTAATACATACCATTCCTATGATCATATTTGAAATAGTTTTCAAGCTGTTTTGTTCATGCAGGCTTGTGTATTTATGTGTATGTATTCATGTATGTTTTCTTTATAAAGCAGATTGTATTTTTTCCTAAATTCTCAATAGAGTCCTCTGAACATCCTGGCATTGTTACTTGCTTCTGATGGAGTTCCACTAGATACTTGCTAACATCACTTATTTTAAGAAGTTTGTATAGATTTTACTTCCCCCCCCCCATGAATTTGCATAAACCTTTCTTATCCCTTACAGGGATTTGAAGAAACATAAAGCTGACAATTCACACCTTAAAATTCAGTGCTGTGAAACATCCCTTTTTGGAGTCAGTTCTCCAGTTGGGCAGAGAATAGACCTAAAATATTCAAAGATTTTTTAAAGCCTCCAGAAAATATATTTAGCAACAGGATTCAGGAAAGTTTATGGAAAAGTATATAATTTTTCAGTCTTTTATATAGAAACCATCCCTACTACCCTAGGTCCATTATTTGATCTTTCATACATGAAGAAGATCTAGGGT
The DNA here is from genome assembly GCF_054371585.1 of Giraffa tippelskirchi. NCBI lineage: Eukaryota > Metazoa > Chordata > Mammalia > Artiodactyla > Giraffidae > Giraffa > Giraffa tippelskirchi. The sequence goes on along the minus strand of NC_137276.1, from coordinate 185,914,874 downwards.
AATTTAAAAAATACATCAATGTGAAGTTGTACCAGAGATTCTGGCACAAGACCAGTGTTTGGTGTTTCAAAACTTGACAGCAGCTTAGAATACTACACTGTGACTTATGGTGGTATGAGTTTTACATGTGCTAATGGTCAGAGAGTTTTCAGATTTGTTTTACTATGTTTACTACTGAGGACTAGTTATGCCAGGTTATGTTATTGTCATTCATGTTCAGGGGACATGCAATTTGTAGGCTGCAAAAGGAATGGCAAAAATTAAAACTATGGGGTACTTATTAATTTCCAGAAATGCATACAATACATACAATTAAGAATACGTGTTAAAATACCATATTTATTCTTATTTCTGAATTATAAAACATTGCTTTCCCATGACTCTGCCTTGGTGCTCTAGCTCTCTAGGCAAATCATTAGTGCCTGTGATAAAGACACATGCAACATCTGCTATGTTCTTTAAGCCAGTAAAAAAACAGTCATTTAAGAAAAAGGAAATGAAAAATATGAGTGATGATTTACTGTTTTTTCTCCATTGTCTTTGGTTTTAAATTTTATTTCCCTTTGGTCTCAGGTGCATTGTTTGCATTCTGGAGTAATCAACTGTATGTCATCAAACGACAAGTGTACACCTGCCAGCTAGCATAGTGAGACTGGAAAGATCCACACCCCACATCAAGTGTCCTCTGACAGGCACAGTATCAAATCATTATTGTATCTCAGACCTGCTACACCAAAGAGGCAGTGATTTCATGGTTCTGTTGTTGAGAAATATGTTTGTGCGCTTTAGAATTTTTGTATATGCTATTGTCCCCTGAAAGCTTACGTAAGATAAACTTACAATTAAAGGTTCCTAAAATGTCAGTGTTTTCACAGGATGCTCCATGGAAGGTTTTAATAATCTTCACTCTTTAATATATTGTATCACATGTATGGGGATTTAAAGAATAAAAATATCACAAATGAGAAAATAACCACATTCAAAGTGGGATACCTCTGTGATTATTAATTTATCAACTTTTCTGCTTTAGTTTCTTGTGCTACCCAGAATGGGAACACTTTAATAATGGAAGCATGTAGGAATAAGTTGGAATTGGATGGGAAAAAAACAATAAAAAATAATAAAAGCTCTCATCTATGTAAAGCATTAGAACATCTCTCCAGTAGAATTTGCCATCTGGTTCATGTCACTATGATGCTGGGAGATGGTCCCTGGAAGAGATGTGGTCACAGCCACAAGGAATCCTCATTTGCTAATGTGCTTGTGTACTTCTTTGTCCCATTTCCTCAGCTCACCCATTTTCAGTGATTGCTTGCATTAGTAATGAAGAGGTTCATGAAGACTTTCTAAATATTCCAGCTGTGGTTAAAAAAAAAAAAAACAAAAAACTGATTCTGACTATAAACTAGTAGAAGATTCACCGTCTATGAGTAATCTCTTTAATAAAGTTTCTTCATGATGCTGGCATGGTGACTAATATGAACAGATTCCACAGATTTATCTATACACTAATAGGAATACAAGGAAAATAAGTGAGAGGGACTTTTTTTTTTCTGAAGATTTCCTTTCTCTAGTCTGCTACCAACAAGCAAAGGAGAAAATTAGATTGACTCATGATCACTGTGGAAGCTCCAAACAAAACAAACAAAAACCAAACCAACTATAATGTGTTACAGAGAGTAATTTATAGGTGATTGGAATTTTTTTCTTTTTAACCAATATGGAAAAACTGTTAAAAAATATTATTTTATATAATTATAGAAGAAAATGCATACAAGTTATACAGAGAAAAAGATTTTGACTTATTATTAACTAAAGATTTTTTAACAGGATTGCTCAATATAAAAAGTAAGTTCCTTGATAGACTTTTTCAGATGCTGGGTGAATCAGCCTTCACAGAATGCTACATGATTCTTATATGAAACTGGTTGTTCCTTTCAATAATAAAAATGCAAATTTTTACTAATATTTATTGTTTACCATGTACAAAAACATAACTTCATCATTTTTTTTTTTTTTTTTGGTAAGTTAGCTCATTTGACCCTTATAGTTACTGGTTGTAGAAAGCAATGCAATGAAGAAAGGAGAGAACAAAGACTGGGCAGAGGTAGGTGCCACCTCAAAGCTTGAACCAACTCTGTGGATTCAAGCTGAGGGTGGCCCTTTAGGTTTTCCTTATTGATGCTACTCCGTTGTCTCAAATCACTATTACCCCTGTGTGCATCAGTCACTGGAAAGGGCTTCTTGGGAATGACTTTTAGGGTAGGAGCTTCCTTTAGCTCAGTGATTTCTGGTGAAGCTTCACAACTGGCACATGAGGGAATAAATCCCTCAGTCACGAAACGGACATATGACCTCGGTTCACAGCATCCATGACACCAGTGCAATAGCTTAATATCCTACCAAAGTATTTCTAGTCGTGTTCTTCCCATGGACTATCTCAAAATGCATTTCTTCAATGCCCCTTAGTTAAAAGAAATCCTTTTAAATTAACACTATATTTCACTGATGGCTCGTTCTTTATGGTGACATTTCAGGCCGTGTACTATGAGTGTCATGGCCTGAGGAGACTTGGTTAAATGATGAAATTTAACCAAGTCTCCTGCCACACATTCACTTAACAAACATCTATCAACTCTAAGTGCCAGGTCTTTTTCTAGGCACTGAAAATGAAAGTGAAGTCATTCAGTCATGTCTGACTCTTTGCGACCCCATAGACTGTAGCCTGCCAGGCTCCTCCATCCATGGGATTTAGAAAAGATAGAGAAAAAACATTAGGCATGGGACGTACACTGATGATATTTCTCAAGCAAATGACGGACAGAGTGGGGAAATAAATAATGAATACTTCTGCTCCTTTTCCTACTTACTATGAACCAGGCACAGTTGTGAATTCTTTGGATATATTAATGCTTTGAACTCTTGCAAGAGTCCCGTGAGACAGACACTGGTGTTAAGGAAGTTTAGAAACTGGCATCAGGAAGTTATGGAACTTTCAGTAACTGCCCAGAATACCTGTTGCATCCAGCATTCAGACTGTCTGCTTCTGAAGTCTGTTCTCTCATCCACATGTAACTAGTAGTGACTTTCGTGCTTCACTGTGCTTATGCAGGCTTTCAGATGTCTGGGATTAGATTTCCACTAGTAGTGAAAACAAGTGATTTACCAGGAAATATAAATTAAATATTAGTTTATAGTTCCAGGTAAAGAGTCTGCAGAGATTTGATTTTTTGACAGCATCTGAATATCAGTATGTACTTTATCCCATTTGTATCAGTCATTTACCCCTAAAAATATTTGGGCATGATATTTCTGAAGTGTTCTGATTCCCTCGTCTGATACACATGATCATCTTTCGGTGCTGGGATCTGGGACCCCTTAAACACCACAGTGCTGAGGGTATCTTAACATGGTGTTGCACTAGTGTGATGAAGTCCTCCTGGTTCCTCAGAAAATATTGGAGACTTCCTCAGTCCTGGGCAAATTGGAATGGTATCATACTTTATGTTGAACCCTCATTCTTGTTGCTGATATTATTGCCCCCTACATCATGGGGAAAATATCAAAGAAAGTCAAGCTATTTGACTTGAAGAAGAAAAATGGAGGGGAGAAGGGATGTACTTTTGGATATCCTTTAGGAAGAGGAGTTGAGGAGGAGGAGGAGCAAGAGTTTGAGACCTCAAGGTCTAACACCACAGTCTTGGTGCCCAAAGGAGTGTTGGCTGGAGCCCAGCTGGGTGCCCTACTGCCCCCAGGAATTTCTAAAAATATCCTATAGCACTTTCCTGCTTATCCATATTTCTCACCCCTCTGTCTTCCAGAATCAAAAAAGAAAATGATATTTTTCCAGATTTACCATTTCTATCTAATTACTAAGCATCAATAGTTAGGATTATACCTGCTTTTAATAGCTAGGATAATGTCTGATCAGAAACTTTCATAAAAATAGTTCAAATCATGAAATTTTATAAGCCCTGTTTCATTTTAACTTGCTGTACTCAGAATACAGCAAAAAACCTGTGTTTTTATTGAAGCTGTGTGATGTTGTAAATGATTAAATGATTTTAATACTGTATTAGAAAAATAAGACAATGTATTAAGGAACATTCTTGTCAACAAAATAGGAATTTTGGTTACAGAATGTTAAAAGGAGTGTTTCAAGCCAAAAATCAATAAAAACACAAAAAGATGAGAGATGACTAATGAGAAAATCAAGCCCTTTACACTTTGATGAATGCCATCAGAGTGTGTCAAAACTTGCAATGTATTACCAGATGAAAAACAGTATAAAACATGAAGAAAATCTAATAAAGGGAAAAAAAAACAACATATGACAACAAAGGCAACTTGAAAATGGCTGATGAGATAATTACATTGAACAGTCAAAGAATACCAAAGTTCTGAAATTTATGATACTTGTTTTGTCAGTGGATGAAGGTAGAATTGGGGACTCAGATACCAGAATTATTTACATCAGTTAGATATATGTCGGAATGACTTTGTTTTAACTTATGTTAAAGAATAATATAAGCTCTGCTCTACTGATAATTTCTTACAAGCTATTACCTATAGTTATATTTGCTAGCTCATGATTTGAGAATCTTAGAGGATAAATGAATTCAATTATATGAACTTACCATCATATGTCCTGGTTCTTTCATTAAATTTACAAACCAATTGCAGTTAGATGCAGGAGTTATAAGAAAATTGAATGCTTTCCTTATAATAAAACATTAGAGAGAGAAACTGCTTCACTTTTAAAAATATATTATTATTATTTTGTCCCACATACAATCAGAAAATTGTATCTTGGAATTTTCAATTCTGGTTGCTTCTGAAAAGGCATAGACTGGGCTTATACACAATATTCCAGTGTCAGGGATTACTATGATGTTTTTAATCTTGGATTCTTGGGTGTCAATCCTGGGTCAAAGTAGCCTGTTTTTTAAATTTGATCACAGGTTGTGTTCAAGTTTTTTCTTCCAGCGAGGCTTCAATTTCACTGATTTCTAAGCAAATACTATTGAGAGTGTCGTCCAATTTCTTATTGCTGTCTCTAGTAAAAGTGAAAGGAAGGAGATACATGGAGGAAAATACTGGTTAGCAAAAGGAACCAGGAAATGATAATTTTGGAAATTCTCAGGTTTTCCATATTGCAAAACATGCCAAAATTAAGTCACTACTATAAAAGAATGCTTTGGAAATAGTCCAAGCTGTGGCTAGGCAATCATTTCACAATGTCTCAGGATTAGAAGTTCAGGGTATTCAGTCACACAGAGGGCTTTGTGAGATTGGATGTGTGACATACAGATCCTCTCAGCAGAAGCTAGAAACAGATATAAGCTTATCCAGAAAGGTCTGTGGGAGAAACATTAGTCTAACAGTGTGAGTCCATGGGAGACACACCAGGTACTTGAAAATTGTAAGAAGAGGAATACCGTCAACTTCTACTAAAGGGACAGAAAGAAGACAAAATGAAGTGCTGTCAGACAAAATCCTATAGGTACAAAATAGAGTGATAAAATCACAAAACTTCAAATACATTCTACCCTTCATGAAAAGGAATAATGACTTCAAGAACAGAGCCCTGAGCCCAGTAGGTGGAACCTTCAGCAACAAAGTGTTATTCCCAGGCCTTGAAACCTAACATTGTTTTCCCAGCTGGACATTGAAATTGCTTAAGGCAAGTGACTCTTTTTTTTCTTGCTGTTTTCCTTTTTGACTGGCAATCTCTATAACTTGCTAATCTATTACTGTACCATCGTTTTTTTTTTTTTTTTTTTTAGGGAACAGTTTCACAGGACTAGTTTCTCAGGGTCAGAGATAAAAGTTTTTTTGTTTTTTTTTTTTGCTTTAGGATGGATTATACCCACAGTCTTATCAATACCTAATTTAGTTGCATTTAAGTAATGGCATCTGGAAGTTTTGATATGAGATTTAAAATTTGAGTTGATGTATTTGGTTGAGTCTTTTGGTGACCCTGGATAGAATGAATGTATTTGTACATGAGATGGATGTGAATGTCTGGGTGTCAGATGGTAGACTGTTGTAGGCACAATAATGGCCCCTGTGTATGTCCAAGTCAGTCCCCAGAACCTATGAATATTGTGTAACATGGAAGAGGGGAATTAACTTAGCAAATGGAATTGATTGCTAATACATTTACATTAAGGTGGGGAGATTATCCTGGATTATTGTGATGAGGCCAGTGTAATCTCAAAGGTCTTTATATCTGAAAGGGGGAAGCTGGAGAGTCAGTCATTAAGAGTGATGCCCTGTAAGAAAGACTCTTCAGTCATTGCTGGCCTTGAAGATATAAGGAGGCTATATGCCTCAGGATGTTGGTTGGTCTCTAGATGCCAGGAAAGGAAAGGGAATGGATTCTTCTTAAAGTCTTCAGGAGGGATGTGCATCGGCCTATACTTTGATTTTAGCTGAGAGACACTACTTTGAACTTCTGAACTCAAGAACCATAAGAAAATAAGTGTGTGTCATTTAAACTATTAGGTTTGTAATGATCTTTTTCAGCAACCACAGGAAACTAGTACATGCCCTTAAGACAGTGGGGGTCTTCATTCATTTATTGCTTTTTATATATATATATTTATTTTTCATCACTTAAGCAGTTGTTCTGCCATGAAGAGAGTTCTGTGGAGCTCTACCATTTCACCAGTGACCCAGCAGTAAAAGAATCTGCCAGCAATGCAGCAGCCACAGGAGACTTGAATTCTATCCCTGGGTGTGGAAGATCCCCTGGAGGAGGGCATGGCAACCCAGTCCAATATTCCTGCCTGGAGAATCCTCATTGACAGATGAGCCTGGAGAGCTACAGTCCATGGGGTCTCAAAGAGTCAGACACGACTGAAGTGATTTAGCACACACACTACTGTTTCAGAAGTCCTCTTGTAAATCCCTTCTTCATGTTTGGAAGCTACTTTTTGGTATAGAAGTCTAAATAAATACCTATTTCCTCCCAGTACTTTAAAATGCCATTCCATTGTTTAACAAATCCACTGAACTTCTTACTGTTATTCTAAGCAGCCTACTGTAATTTTGATTTTCATTCTCTGGTAGCTTTCAATGTATGTTCTTATCTATGGTTTTCATAAGTTTCACAATAATGAACCTTTGTAGATATGTGTGTGTGCACATGCTTTATTTAGACTTTTGCTGTTTGCTGAAATACTGGGGTCTGTAGTTTGGGGCCTTGGCCATTATCTCTTTAAATACTCCTTTTGCTTTATTCTATTTCTCTTTTACTTCTGGAATTTTATTTTCAAATGTATTAGATTGTATCCTAGAGCTCTTGGAAACATTCTTTCACTCATTTTTTCTCTTGATGTTTCTCTCTGTGTTTGTTCTATTGATCTATTTTCATGTTCAATGATTCTTTGCTGTGCTGAGTTTATTATATTACTGTATTGAGTGTATCTGAGGTGGTGTATCCTTCTATCACTAAATCTTTCCCTTTGATTGTTTCTTATTTCTCTCTTTCTGCCCCCTGTCCATTCATATTGTCAGTCTTTTCTCCACTGACTTTTATATATGGATCAACCAGCAGTGAAACAATATATTGTTATTTAAAATTCTCTGTCTGATAGTTCCAACATCTGGGTCATTTGAGTGGTTCTGTTGAACCAGACTTAGTGTCTGAACAGCGTGTTGTTTTTGCCATGTTCTTTGTGTATCTTGTAGTTTCTAGTTGAATGCTAGACATCTTGTATAGGAGCATAAAGACCAACGTGTAATATTAATACCTGGAAACGTGAAACTACTTCTTTTTGGTAAACCTCTAGTGTGAGGATTTAAACTTTCTAGTCAGAAGATGAACTACATTATTGTTGTTTTATGGTTGTTGTCATTGTTATGGCTACCTTTATTGTACTACCAACTTGAAATTTTTCTACCTTTGCTTTTTGTGAGGCTGGTTTTCTGAAAGATTTTCATCAGTGTCTGCTCCATTCTCTGCTTTAGATCTCCTTTTTGCAGTTTTATGTTAGATGTTTCTCCCCAATTTTACTTTTTTCCATGTAGTAGACTGCTGTTATTCATCATGCAATGCTTGATAATGTGGTAGTGGGAGTGGAAAGCTTGGTCTTAGGAGGATAATATAAGGTCTGTCTTAAGAGTGTAAGGATCTCCTTCTCAAGGATCCTACCTTTTCCCCAGTGGATAATTTCTAATGCTATGTGACTTGAGTATTTTTCTGCCCTTCCTCATAAGTAGAGGTGATTTTTTAAGTTTCCTTCTTCTAAATGAAAAGATTTTTCACCTGTATCTTGAAAGCAAGATGTTTTACTCATTTATGCCAGTGGCTTAAACTTTTGTTCCAGGGGTACAGCATGGGAGGGTTTGAGTGGACTTCATGTCTTTCCCACAAGAAACTCCCTCCTCTTGGCATGCATCATGAGGGGCACTCCCTGTTTCATACTTTGACTAATTTTTCTCACAATTGCCTTTTGAGGTCTGTAGAGAAAATATTGCAAATTTTCATAAATTACCTTTGTGCCTTTCAGCTCCTAGATTTTCTGTACTTTCACATTAGCTCATACTCATTATTTACCAATTCACATTTTAGCTGAACTGTTTCCTTGCATTTTTATTAATAGATTACTACATCCTAAAGGAAATCAATGCTGAATATTCATTGGAAGTCCTTATGCTGAAGCTCCAATACTTTGGCCATCTGATGAAAAGAGTCGATTAATTGGAAAAGACCCTGGTGCTGGGAAGGATTGAAGGCAGGAAGAGAAGGGGATGACAGAGGATGAGATAGAAGGATTGAAGGCAGGAAGAGAAGGGGATGACAGAGGATGAGATAGTTTGATGGCATCACTGACTTAATGGACATGAGTTTGATCAGACTCCAGGAGATAGTGAAGGACATGGAAGCCTGACACGCTGCAGTCCATGGGGTTGCAAAGAGTCAGACACAATTTAGCATCTGAACGATAACATTGACCCAGGTGAGTGTGTGCTGTGTCATATCTCTTTGGAAGACCCTATGTTTTCATAGATCATTGGTTGGTATGTTGCTCTGTGACCTCAGTTCTCTGAGCTAAGAAAATTTTGGTTTGTATATCCAGCTTTTAAAGTTGCTGTTGTAGAGGTGGGAAACAGTGGGTCTTTTTTAGCATTATACATCCTAAGTAGAAGCATGAAATTCTATTACCCTTGTCCAGAAGGTTCTCATTTGATTCTCACCAAATGTTTAGCATTATGCAACTAAGCTTTTTAGTTCTTTAGTTCTCCTTCACTTTCTGACATAAGGGTGGTGTTATCTGCGGAATATTCAATGGAAGGACTGATGCTGAAGCTGAAGCTCCAATACTTTGGCCACCTAATGTGAAGAACTGACTCATTTGAAAAGACCCTGATACTAGGAAAGATTGAAGGCAGGAGGAGAAGCGGATGACAGAGGATGAGATGGTTGGATGTCATCACCAACTCAATGGACATGAGTTTGAGTAAACTCCGGAAGTTGCTGATGGACAGGGAGGCCTGGCATGCTGCAGTCCATGGAGTTGAAAAGAGTCAGACATGACTGAGCGACTGAACTGAACTGATGAAGCTAAGCTTAAAGCAAACTGTAGGAATCATTTTGGGGATTTCCTGTGTTTGGATAAACACAAAGAAACATATAGATAATGGTATAATGTTAAAGCGAGATGCCAGGTTCTACAAAATAGAAGCTGAATGCAAGGTGAAAGAAAAATAGGCAGGTTATACCAGAGATCCTCTCTGTCTCTGCCTTCACACTGATCTTCAAAACGTGTTTCTTCCTCCTTAGAAAGCCTCAATCTGTGTAAATTTCTTTCCTTCTTTCTTCCTTGATTTTCCTTAGAGAGATAGAGAGACAGAGGAAATCTGATATTTGGCAAGCTCTTTTCAAACAACAAAAATCTAGTCTCAAGTGAAGAGACCAGGTCCTTGACCTTCAGAAATCTACTGGCTAAAGGTATACTTTAGAGGATAGCACCTCAAGTTAGACAGAACGGGGGGCTCATTTAATACTCACCTCTTTAAGCTTTGAAGGGTTGACGATTTTTTTTTTTTTTGAAAACTTGGATCACATTTCATCAATATTTTATTATGAGGACATATTTTACTATAAACGTCAGAAGTGAAGCAATCATCTTCATTTGTTCTTCTCTAATCTTACAGGGTACATATTCTATACACATACTGTGCATATTCAACAAATGTTTCAGATTCATTAGACCATGTGTATAAGTACTACTCCTGCACAAACATAAGTATTGTTCATGTACTGAAATTATTAGTTCATTTGTAAGGTTGATTGCCAAAGTTTAAGGTTTATGAATTGATATTACTCATGGTAATCTTTTGTTCATTTAATTTTACATTTTTAAATTGCAGTCATTGAACACTGTACAGTTTTAATTTCTCATGGGTAGAAATTGAATTAATATGCTTGAAATCATTTCTTTTCTAGTTGAATCCAGAATTGTGTAAATTTGCAACTTATGCAACCTGTATTGTTCACATATGGATGTAAACCCCAAAGATAGTTGTTCATTTGACAGTGGAAAGCAAGTTTATTTGACAGTGTGAAGCATGGGGGACTGAGTTATTACCCCCTGTCCTATGTCTGATAGCTCTTTGTTACAAAGTTTGAGGGACAAGCCACTGATGCTTTAACTTGTGGAATTTCTTGATATACTGTTTGAAGTTCAATAAACTCTATTAAAGAACATTCCTCTATTTCTTCATATGGATTTGAATATAAGTCAAAATGAAGTCTCTCAAAGATACCTGTTTTCACTTTTTTAATTGATCTCTTCATTATCCTACTAGAAGAGGAAAGCAGTATGGATGATTACGTATTATTAATATTTAAGTGAAAACTAATAGCAAAAGTCTTTTTTCAGGAAAAAATAGAAATCTGTTTAGCTTTAACATCCTCAATTTCTTCTGTTTCTTCTTGTGTCCCTCTCATGGCAGAAAATGGACAGCATCTACATAAACTGGTGTGCTCAGACCTCTGCATTTCTATGCCTGATGATTGTCATCTGTCACAGGAAAGGTAGGCCCATTTTTTCCCTTGATTTATTTGCTTATTATGTTGTTGTTTGTTTTATTTATGGTATCAGCTCCTGGTGGTTTATAACAATTCTTTTCAACAAAATATTAGTTCATCTGAACTTTCAATCTCAATGTAAACTTGAAAGTATGAGTTATAACAGTGTGGTAATCTGTAGAAATAAAACTGGAATTAATGGAATTCTAATTAAGATATCAAAGTTTTCTCTAGTTTGAATAGCAGTGTGTATATATATATATATACACACATATGTGTGTGTGCTTGTGTAAATTTAGACCAATAAGCACATAAATAATATTAGAGTGTTTTATTATTAGTTTTAATAGATTTGAAATAATGATGTGGCATACTCAACCTTTTCTTAGTCCTTAGCATATAGGAGAAATTTTTTTTTTAAGGAAACTCAGGTTCAGACCCCTCCCATATAATCCACAAGTAGAATAAGTATTTGCAGCTATATTTTGGGTACAGATTAGGCATTTTCAATACAGTGTCTGGGATTTCAGCTAATATACATGCACGTAGGCATCCTTTAGCCATGCTTGTCAAGGTGGCTACTTATGGTCGAGCATGCACTGTTCAATACATTTCTGCTATGAGTTTGGTAGAAAGGTAAAAGGTAGCTGAAAATAGAAAGGACAGATAAGTCAAGATAATTATGCAATTCTACCCTTCCTACTATTGTAACTGAGAGCTGGAATCATCTAATGAACATTTATTTAAATTCATATGTGATCAGATTTCTTGTTTTGACCAAGTGCACAGAAGAAATCTGTGACACAGATCTGATTTGATAGGTCAAGAAGAATTTTTCCCGGTGTTGCATTGTCTGTACTGGTAAGAACATGTAATTGCTACTTCATACAATTCTCTAATGTGTGTATTGGAGAGTTAGAGGGAAGAGTTTGAGCAGTCAAATCAACCCAACTGCCATAACTAAGGAATATTTCTAAGCCATTATTGAGTTGTTAGTACAATCCTGGATTTCTGAATAATATGAAAATGTATCTTGGTAAAATGACCCAGAAATGTTTCTACTCAAGTAATAGACATCTCAGTATATACAAACCAAGAGGCATACCAACAGAATGTTTATTTCTTTGAAGATCAGTAGGAATTTACTCTATTTCTCTTCTAATGGCTCTTCTAACTCTCTATTTTAGGGATGAATGACACATTGCTATAGAGATAAAACAAAAGAGCTTGGCAAAGTCAGGCTCAGACAAGCCCATCTAATTTACCTTTCAACTTTCCTATTGCTTCTCTGTCTACCATGGTGCCCAATTTGGTTTCCACCTAGCACAAGGCTTTTTAACTGTCAGTCATACAAAGGGCCAATTAGGTCATCAAGTCATTTTTTTCACCAGAGTAGGATAGATCTATGGTGTTACATTTTTTTCTGCTATTTTACCCCAGGCTAGAATTGAACATGTTTCTTGTTATTTCTTGAAGGCAAAGAAGTTAAAAATCAGTAATAAAAGTAGATGTGGGCTTAGGAGGACAGGTGTCTTAAATGGTGAGGGTACATTTACTTAATTATTTGCTGAGAACTTTTCATTCCATTGGGTGGTAAATGACCTCGAGTTCATTTTTCCTTAACCAGCAAAAAAAAAAAACCAAATAGGCATTTTATCACATACAAAACTCAGACCTAGAATTCTATCACTGGCATATATTTCCCTAGGGAAATATATCTGCACAGAATTCTTCTGATCTGCTGACAAATTTTTTTAGATTGCTCTTTTGCTTAATAAGAGTATTTAGAGTGTTGGATATCCATACTTGGATAAAGAGAAAGAGTGGTAGGGGTATTAGGAAAGTGTGCATGTCTGTGAGTATGTGTGGAGTGTGTATGGTGTCTATGTGTATAAGTTTGTCTTTTGAAGACTGTCATTTAGATTAAAATAATACATAGTGATGGATTTTTCCTCCCAATGGACATTAACACTAGAGTGATGCTTAGAATAGCTGAACTAAACTGACAGCTTACAGAGAGACTAAGTTTTATTTGATCAGGTTACCAAGATAGACTGAAGGTGATTCTGGACTAGACCAGACTTCCTGATTTCTAGTCTAATGTTTGCTCCTCTATACTAATCTTGCTCAAGATTATTTTTCATCTTTATCAAAAAGAAGATTTCTGAATTATAAATGCTATAGCCTGAAGGCTGGACCTGAAGGAGTAAGACCAGAACAGAGAAAAATATTTTTTGTATCTTTATCTCAGATATGCTTTGAGAAATCTTATCTCCTGCAAGCAATATTCTTTAAGCCAGACACAGAAGAGATGGACATCTGTAATTTAAAGGCTGATTCTTATGATGTCAGATATGGAGTCAGACATAGGCATTTTAGCAAAGAAATGGAGAAAAGTTGAAAGGATCACAGTTTAAAGCAACATGACTGCTTAATATAGCATTGTATCTTTCTGGAATCCTATTGAGTAAAACATTGATAAAATTCATCTTTGAGCCAAATTAACTACAGTGGTATATCATGTACAAACAAGTGAAAATAATATATTGTAATAATACAACAAAATGTGTTGGACTCTAATTCATCCAACCTTCTTTGTTAAAATTCATCAGTACTCAGCATTGCTGAGTCCGTTCTCATATTCTGATTTCTGTATGACTGAGCAAGTAAGAGAAGATTAAAATGAAAACAGAAATATGTATCTCTAATGGCTGAATTATCTCAGGATTTATCAGAGTTATGATTCATACTAAGTTTCATAATTATCCTTGATTATATATGCTATGTTCCAAGAATGATCTTATAATAAGGTGTTTCTATTGGATTATGATTGTGAATAAACTTTTTGAATACAGAGGATAAACCATGAACACTTACTAATATCACAACTACTGCTTCTCCTAAAAGCACTATACCTACAATAGTAGTAATTGCAACCAGAGCACTTTACACTTACATTATACATGGTGCCTATCTTTGTTTTTCAAATGAAGACATAGAGGCTTATAGAAGGTAAGTAATGTAGCTGAATGTGTATACTTAGTAAATGATAGATCTGACTATAAACCCAGGTAAGACAGACATCAGAATCTACAGCTTTAAACTCCACACTCCAGTGTGTGTGTATGTGTGTACACATGTGTATACTTGTGTGTGAGTAGACATGGTGCATTCAGTAGGGAGAGGGAAGGTGATGTGAAGAAGACAATGAGATGACCAGTTAACAACAGCAGCATGGCTGTGATCAGTTTTACTTTATGTTGTTGTTGTCACTGAATAGAAAGAGCTACAGATTGTATTTAGGTGATTAGACAGGAAAACTGATTCATCTTATTAATACTATATGATTACTGTCATTTAAAATAAGGCAGTCAATCAATATCCTACTTGCTAATTTGCCTGATTTTTATTGTTTAAACTTTTCCTGCAATTTGCTTGGGTTAAAAAATAGAGAAAGGGAAATATATGTCTAAAATATCTTAATATAAAATGTTAAGCACATAACTACCATATGTAAAGTGTTATGTCTATGTTTCTGTAATTTCTAGTCTATGGGGATTGGGTTTTCACCATCTTTGGCAATGCTGTTTGACAAAATAAGAAATAAAATACTAAAGGGAACACATTTTGAAGAAGTAAAATAGAAATAGAGCAGATGTCATTTTGTAAATGGAGAATAAAAAAGGTTTCTGTTTGTCAGCATATGAAAAGTTTAAACTAATTTCAGTTCATGAAGAGTTAGACTTTAAAAGATTATAAAATTACTAATGGGTGAGAGTAACACAAATAAATATATTAAAGTTCTGTTGGTATCATTTATACATTCAATAGTTTATATATGATTTATTCACTAAGATAATGCATTTTGCAATTAGAGCTATTTTCCTATTTGATATAATTTAAATTCTGTATTAAACTGCATTGAAATAAAAATTCAAACAATTTAGTCTGTATATATCACAACTGAGGATGGCAGGTGTCTGGGATATAATATAGGAGACCTGATTTATTTCTAGCTTCTTGCTTGATAAAAAAGATTCAGAATTAATTATCAATCCAGCCTGATGAGAACTCTTTGGAATTTTATCTTTCCAGTAAAATTTATTCAATAAAAATTTTCCTTTTACCTTCACCGTATCCCTGCCTCAACTAGTCCACTTTCTGTTAACGTCATTGATGAGACTTTGAATAAATATTTGAGCTTCCTAATTCTTAGCTGTAAAATTTTTTAAATTGCCAAAATATGAGAATGAATCTATGGCATGCAGTTGTCTTTGGTGAGGGAGGGTGGGCTAGGTGGCAGGAATTCCTCCTTTTTAATTACAATCTGATTTCCTCTTCCTGTTCCTCTTCCACCTATGCAGTATGGTGGGACTCTTAGGTGCACTGTTCTGCCTTTGGAAATATTCAATTTGTGATACAACCAAGGTAAATTAGAATCACAAACTTGAGCATTCCACCACAAAAAAAATGCAAACAGACTTCATTTCAGTTCATTCTAGAAGAGGCTCTCAGACTATATGTCACCTGCCAGAAGACCTATACCTTGCCATCCAGAATTTCCTGTCTAATACTGAGTGTAAGTCTCCCATCTTACCACCAATTGTGTATTTTTCAAAAATTCTTTTAAACTTATATTCTTGGTTTAGGTAAGCTGTAGCTCGATTCTCTGATTTGCAACTAAACAACACCAGTATCTCAAGATCCTCACATGTGTCAATGTGAACTTGAAAATGCTGTAATGGGAAGCAGTGTGCTAGCTATCATTTGTCAGTGCATATCATTCAGTTGTCGAAATCTGCTCCCCAGATCCATGCCAAAATTTCTGACTTTGGGGGAAACCCATTCTAGTCAGCCTAAATTTAGTGCCATATGACTCCTCATGAAGAATGTTCTACTTTTTGGCCAAGGACTTCATTCTCTAGCATTTGTCCAAATAAAAGCAAAAATAGAATATGAGTACTATATGGATAAATTTAATGTTGCCTGACAAAACATTAGCAAGATCTTGAAGTTCAGTGAAGGTTAAAATACAGTAAGTTCCTTAAAATATGTAAATTGCTCACAAATTATGTTCCTTTGAGTCTGTAGCTTTTTATTGCTAATATTGACTTCATTAAATAGTGTTTGGTCTGAATTATTCAGATGCTAACTGCGCCTATGATGTAAAGACAAATATTCTCAGTTAAACATTGCACATTTTAGTGACACAATTTTATCTTTTAAATAGACGTAGCATAGATCTAACAACATACGTGCATTTACAAGTTGAAAGTGTTTCTAGGAAAAATTAGTACAAAATTTATGTGATCATTTTTCTTTGAACTTTACATAGCTAAAAACACAAGTTAAAATTTCTAGATTTACTTTGAATCTATCCCTTCTCTGTGGTGATCTTAGTACTTTGGCTCATTTTTTTTATTTCTGATTCATGCTCTTCTACTAACTTCAAACAATATAGTTTTAAACATAGATTGATTCAGACTATGGCTCCAGAAAAATAGAGCAAATATTAAAATAATCCATGTAATTATACGGCAAATGTGACCTTCCTAAACTGTAGAGTGGTGGGCAATGAAGATCAACATGAATGGCTAGCATGTTCATATTTTAGCATCTTGTTCAAATAAAGGTGACTATTTAGCTGTTCTGGAGAAGGCAATGGCACCCCACTCCAGTACTCTTGCCTGGGAAACTGCATGGACGGAGGAGCCTGGTAGGCTGCAGCCCATGGGGTCGCGGAGAGTCGGACACGACTGAGCGACTTCACTTTCACTTTTCACTGTCATGCACTGGAGGAGGAAATGGCAACCCACTCCAGTATTCTTGCCTGGAGAATCCCAGGGACGGGGAGCCTGGTGGGCTGCTGTCTGTGGGGTCGCACAGAGTCGGACACGACTGACGCGACTAAGCAGCAGCAGCAGCATTTAGCTGTTCAATCACATGCATGCAAATTGAGTCCTGTTTTGAAACCAGAAGGATTTTTGTTAGAACCACAGAAAGTACACCACAGCATGTAAAACAAATCAAAACAAAAATATCAAAAGCACTTGCTAAACATGTTTTTGTGATGATGATGATGTTTATCCTTTTGGTTTTTTGCTGATGGGTCTTACATCTTTGAATGCTCTTCCTTTTATAGATGACATCTGAAAACGGTACCTGTTTAATCCATCATGGGATTGTGAAGGTTAATTTTAGAGGAAAATTGGTACATGGACTCAGAAATTGTTATTATATTCTTGTTCTTGTCTGAGGCTTTATCTTCAGTCCTGAGCTGTCATTTTATAATTCTGAAAAAAAAAGAGAGCTATTACCAGAGAGGTGGTTTACCACTAGGTATAAAGCATAGTTTTTATTATTGTTGTTGGTTTTTCCTTTTTTAAGTGAGTACTAAAACTGAGGTGATTTCCATATCTGACAATTATGTGGCAGTAGATGAGCTATGTGATAATTAGAGGTTATAACTTATTATCTAGAGGCAATAATATGTGGACAGCAATTCAACACACAGCTGAATCAAATGCCTTTTATTTCTACCCCAAATTATTTTTCTAATTAAAATATATTTTAGGTACATAATTGAATCAAAAAGTGAACTACAATTGAGATACTTCCACAATCAAGGGCAGGCCCATAGGACACCATTCATCATACTTGCTAGATTCGGAAGCAGGATGGTAGGAAGAAAGAAAAACATCTATGCCATTCACAGTTTTCCATCATGCACTGTGGCAATTTATGTGTATACTCTGTCTCTCCTACTTGATCATATATTTCCTGAAACCAGAGGTTTGATAAAATACTTTTGATATCCTCCTCATCAAATGGCACCTATAGAGTGAATATAGTGACATTTTTATTTAAAGAATAAGCAAGTGATAATCGTAACTTCAGTAATGACAGTAATAAAATGATGGTTTAGATCTTATGACAGCTTACCATGTGTCACACGTTGTTCTAATAGGTTTAAATTGATTAACTCATTTAATCTTGCCAAAAACCGTGTAAGGTACTCTTATTATGCCCACTCTACAGGCAGACAAATACTTGCCAAAGTAACTCAATTAGTAAGTGGTGGAAAGGGGATTTAAATGCCGGCATCTGGCTCCACAGACTAAAAAATTAACCATTATTTCTTTACTTCTTTGCACTTCAATGGAAATTATTATTATGGCTATATTTGATGACTACATTCAGTCCAGTCTCTCAGTCGTGTCCGACTCTTTGCAGCTCCATGGACTGCAGCATGCCTGGCCTCCCTGTCCATCACCAACTTCCGGAGCTTGCTCAAACTCATGTCCATTGAGTTGGTGATGCCATCCAGCCATCTCATCCTCTGTCCTCCCCTTCTCCTCCTGCCTTCAATCGTTCCCAGCATTAGGGTCTTTTCAAATGAGTCAGTTCTTCACATCAGGTAGCCAAAGTATTGGAGTTTCAGCTTCAGCGTCAGTCCTTCCAATGAATATTCAAGACTGATTTCCTTTAGGATTGACTGGTTGGATCTCCTTGCAGTCCAAGGGATTCTCAAGAGTCTTCTCCAAGACCACAGTTCAAAAGCATCAATTCTTCAGGGATCAGCTTTCTTTATAATCCAACTCTCATATCCATACATGACTACTGGAAAAACCATTAGCTTCCTATTATTTCTATAACATTTTATCACACATTCCTTGTCTTAAAGCAGCCCAAATTCAATATCTTACAGTCCTGGAAGATAATATCCCTAAAATCAATGTATTAACCAGGCTGCATTTTTTCCTTAAGGCTATAGGGGAGAATTTACTTCCTTGTTGAGCTTCTAGAGGCTGCTCAAATTCCTGGGCTTGTGGCTTCCCTGTAAGAAGTCAAATAATTACAACCTCGGTTTTTTGTTTGTTTGTTTGTTTTTTTAATATAATTCACGGCTACCATTGTGTAAGTTTAAGATACACCATGTATTGGTTTAATACACTTATGTATTGCAATATGATTACCACCATAGCATTAGCAGCATTCTTACTCCGGGGTATATACCTGAAGAAATTAAGATCAGCATTTCAAAAAGCAATCTATACATCCATGTTCACTGAAGCATTATTCACAATAGTCATGATATGGAAATAAGCTAAGTTCCTGTCTACAAATGAATTGATAAAAAAAAAAAATGATACCCCCCCTCACACACAATGGAATATAATTCATCCATGAGAAAGAAGGAAATCCTTCTATTTATAATAACATGATGGATGTTGGGAGAATTATATTAAGATAAGTTAGTGAAATACAAATTATATCACTTACATGTGCAATTGAAAAACACAAAAAATCATAAAAATAACCTTTGTTTATGCGTGATCTCTTCCTCTAATCCTGACTTTCCTACCTCCTTCTTGAAGAACCCTG
The DNA here is from genome assembly GCF_054371585.1 of Giraffa tippelskirchi. Lineage (NCBI taxonomy): Eukaryota > Metazoa > Chordata > Mammalia > Artiodactyla > Giraffidae > Giraffa > Giraffa tippelskirchi. Next base: position 185,895,448 of record NC_137276.1, on the reverse strand, counting down.
TAATTGCATTGGTCCTTCCTGGATAATCCAGGACACTCTCTCCACCTCAAGATTTTAAATTAATCAAATCTGCAGAGACCCTTTTGCAATGTAAGATAACATCAACAGTTTCTGAGTATTAGAACTCGGGTATCCTATTGTGTTTTTCAGCCTACCACCATAATCAATAAGTATGTAAAGATTTTAGTAATAGCAGTCATGGTCTTAGAATATTAATCTGAGCAGAGAAAGAATATGCTTCTGTTACCAGAATCAGAATTTTGAGACTTTATGAAAATGCTGCAATTCAGTAGAATTTAAATCATGCTCTCTTCCTCCCACTCACAAGTTAAGTGATTTTAACTTAATCAAAAAAGAAATTAGTATTTTTTCCTAGAGGTTTTATAACAGGGTTAGGACAAAGCCAATTGCAAATAACTGAAAATAGCTATGCTTCACATAAAAGCTGTAAAGTCCAATGTCTGATCCTTTTAAGAGTTTACACCTTATGTCACTTTTTCTGTCCACTAGTATGACTGCTCAGAAGATAGAACCTAGTAAATAGCTAGATAAAAAAAATAAAAAATTAAAAAAAAAGTGTCAAATTCTGATGCTACTCAAGAACATTTTTCAAGAATGCAAAGGAAATGCTAAGATAATTTTAATGTATGACATTGATTAAAACACATATATAGGCACTAATTTTTGCTAAATGTTTTTACATACATTGCTCATTTTCAACATCACAATAAGTCTGTGAGTTTAGATGGGTAACTGGTACTCATGGTCATCTTATAGCCAATAAAATTGTTCACATTATATACTCTTAGAAGGAAGTAGTTGATCTTAGACTACAGTTCATTTTATGAATTCTATTCTTAGTGAATTCCTAAAGATTATATGTGGCCTTCTAAAATGTGACCTATTTAGTTCAAAATTTTCTGTATTTACCTTGTTGTTTGGCAAAAAATAAGAAATTGTTGAATCCCTATTGCATAACTGCTTAATTTTGTTTAAAAATGTATGGATACTCTAAAAAGCCATTTGGATAAATTAATCACTAAATTAAACAGAGGAAAATCTTGCAGCTATCAATATCAGACACATTTATGTGTATTTAGATATATGTACTTTCTAAGTATTTATTTAAAATAATGAAGTTCAGAGGGAAAACATATTTCTGGATGAAGTATTAATTTCTGAAGAGTTAAAAAGAAATCTAAATATATCCCCTTTATTTTCATCCTTCCTTGGATTTCCTTGGTTTCTTCTTTGAGGTATACCACCTTAGTGTCCTGGTAGTTCAGCCTTTGTCAAGTATTAGCTCACAATTTTTCCTTAATTTTTTTTTGTAATAGTATTATTATTCAGATAATATATCATCATATGTCAACCCTTATAACAAGCCCTGGCACACACACCCCCACACACACACCCAGAGATAGGAAGATGAAGGAGGCCCTGCCCTTCAAGAATTTATTAGAGACTAGGGGTGATACTGCATGCAGACATAGCTGGTTACAATAAAAGATAAAATGCAAGCACAACATGAGTAGAAATACATAGAGTTAGTTTATATTTACAGATTTTATCATCCTTCTCTTGATAACTTGGTCTAAGCTATTTATGGAGACAAGATTTCTGATAAAATATTTTAACAAAGGGGTTGAAATTATTTTTATCACTATCATTGATAACTGACTTACCCCTGATAGAAAAGTAGAAGAAAATGTGTAAAGATGGCTTGATTTAATCTGAAGAAATAAATCTTACAAAATGAAGCTTTAGGTTTTTTGGTAGATTTATAGTTGTGTTGTCCTGTCTTATGGGGAGAAATTCTAGTACTCTTTAAATCACATGATAAAGTTGCATGTTTAAAGAAGCACTGAATCCTGTCTATAAATTTTTAGGACATGGTTCTGTTGAACTTCCCTGGTGGCTCAGATGGTAAAGTGTCTGCCTACAAAACGGGAGACCTGAGTTCGATCCCTGGGTTGGGAAGATCCACTGGAGGAGGAAATGGCAACCCACTCCAGTACTCTTGCCTGGAAAATCCCATGGATGGAGAAGCCTGGTAGGCTACAGTCCACAGGGTCACAAAGAGTCGGACATGACTAAGTGACTTCACTTTCACTTCTCTGTAGAACAGCATCTGACTCAGTAAGGTTAGTGTGTGTGTGTGTGTGTGTCTGTGTGTGTGCTCAGTCTCTCAGTCATGTCCAACTCTCTGCAACCCATGGACTGCAGCCTGCCAGGATCCTCTGCCCATATTTTTCCAGGCAAGAATACTGGAGTGTGTTGCTATTTCCTACTCCAGGGGATATTCCTGACCCAGGGACTGAACCCTTGTCTCCTACCTTGGCAGATGGATTCTTCACCACTGAGCCACCTGAGAAGCCAAAAACCTGCAGAGCAGCAAAAAAGTTTGCTGTGCATAAGAAGCATCTAGCATGCTTATCAATGAATACATAGATACATAGATGCTTGTTAGTTAACTTTATTCAGAGGGGCTCAGGAATATGCCTTAATGATAGCTATGCTAAGCTAAGTCGCTTCAGTCGTGTCCGACTCTGTGCGACCCCATAGACGGCAGCCCACCAGGCTCCCCGTCCCTGGGATTCTCCAGGCAAGTACACTGGAGTGGGTTGCCATTGCCTTCTCCAATTGCCTTAATGATAAGCAGTCCAGTAATTCTGACATGTGATGCAAAGAACTCTTTTTGAGAAAGCCTGTTTTGAATATCCATAGAAAACAAAAAAGTACAAAATGTCAGTTGTTCTGTTGCTATGTCTGTGTACACATATGTCTTCCAACAATCTCAAAAACATTCAACAAATTGCCCATTCTGTTTAGTCACTCAAAATGCCTTTTAGATATAAGCCAAGAATAAGGGAACAACCTAATTTTATTTGGCCTAAAATTCTAAATCCCCTTACTGAGGCAAAGTGATCTATCATGCTAGATTCCTAGTTTCCAGGAACATAAGCTTGGCAGTCACATTGATATAGCCAGTTCTACATAGAAATTCTAGTCAGTACTAAAACAAGCACATTGTCCATCTGAAATTCACCCCAGCCTAACGTAATGCTTGTCTTCCAGTTGATTATTGATGGGCCTGGCAATTTTTTTTTTTTTAATTGGCAAAGCCATTGGCAAAGCCTGAATTCTCCAGGCAGATGGCTTACAAATGAGTGACATGTCACCACCTTCAGATTTTTCAACAAGTGACATGCTGCTATCTTAAATTACATATATTGCCCATTTTCAATCATTCATTCTTTGTCACTTAATGTTGTCCATTATCGTTTATATATATTTAACACAGATCGGTCTTCTAATGGTAGGAAAAAATAATATTTAACCTCAGAGAAGCAAAAAACAAATCATTTATAAAGAGGCTAATAAAATGCTCCATAAGTATTTCCAAAAGGCAGACTAGAAAAAAGAATCTTGTGTCGCAAAAACAGGTGATGGCAAGAGAGACGGTTGAACGGTATTATTTATTTTCCAGTGTAGTTTCTATTTTACTTTTAAATACCCGTGCACTTTAGGGGAATTAAATTCTCTCAATTTTGCATTAGTTTTCATTGACAAAAAAAAATTATTAGGACAACATTCTATGTTAAAAATTGTGATGCTAATATTTTATGAATGAGGCTAATATTTTATGTTTGATTTTAAGAAGCAAGTAATACTAAGTGGTTTTTGAATAATCTTCTAAAAATGATATAGAGAAAAAACAAGCATAGAAAGATAGAATTTGAAGAGAAATGCTACCATTTTTAAAAACTTCTTAGTGCAGGAAAATAATCCAATACAATTATTCTGAGACTTTAGAAATAAGAAAAAGAACTCCTGTCTCCTAATATTGATCAAGTTATGAAACCTTGATGTGGTTCCTTTTCCTTTAATCAACTAGCCCTCATAAGGTTCACACTGCCTGAGTTATCCAGTTGTGGTAAGGATCACATAGAGGTAGCCACTGTTACCTGAAATTCTCTAATAAGAAGCATCACCTTCTAATGATTATGGAAGATTTAACTGCCTAGCTGCTCCCCTGGAAATTCCGATTTAGAGGGGCAGGGATGTGACTCCCATATTGAAGTATTCACATGAGGTCCAAGTGAGTTTTACCATTAGGGCAATTTATACAGTACTGCTTTATGGCACTTCATGGCATAGATGGGGAAACAGTGGAAACAGTGACAGACTTTATTTTTTTGGGCTACAAAATCACTGCAAATGGTGACTGCCACCATGAAATTAAAAAACACTTACTTCTTGGAAGAAAAGCTATGACCAACCTAGACAGCATATTAAAAAGCAGAGTCATTACTTTGCCGACAACGGTCCGTCTAGTCAAAGCTATGGTTTTTCCAGTAGTCATGTATGGATGTGAGAGTTGGACTATAAAGAAAGGTGAGCGCTGAAGAATTGATGCTTTTGAACTGTGGTGTTGGAGAAGACTCTTGAGAATCCCTTGGACTGCAAGGAGATCCGACCAGTCCATCCTAAAGGAGATCAATCCTGGGTGTTCATTGGAAGGACTGATGTTGAAGCTGAAACTCCAATACTTTGGCCACCTGATGCGAAGAGCTGACTCATTTTAAAAGACCTTGATGTTGGGAAAGATTGAAGGCAGGAGGAGAAGCAGATGACAGAGGATGAGATGGTTGGATGGCATCACTGACTCAATGGAGATGAATTTGGGTAAACTCTGGGAGTTGGTGATGGACAGGGAGGCCTGTTGTGCTGCAGTCCATAAAGTTGCAAAAAGTTGGACACGACTGAGTAACTGAACTGAACTGAAGTGATACTATACTGAAAGGATTATTTAAAATTTTTTACTCTGGGGAAATAAACAGCAAAGGGTTAAAGGCAAGGGTAACACTTAGCCAGAACTCATTGGCCTGGCCTTGGAAATTACAATAGTAAAAGTCTTCTGATCAGGTTTTCAAACAACTGCTCCTGGCAACAGCCACTCCTTCTTCCTACCACCTAGGTCCTTCTGTTCCCCATTTCAAACAAAACCAACTGAAAAATTAATGGCTGTCACAGCGGGTGGCCTGCAGGAATCCCTCTAGGCTTTAGCTAGAGGTTTTCTGGATTAGCTCCTACTTGTGCCATATCGGTTGCTTTTTATTTTTTTTTTAATGATCAACTCCTGTATCAAGTCATCTGTTTAGTAAATCTACGGAGAGGTTATCCAGTACCTTTGAAGTCATACTGTGTATGGTTGCTGGAGAATGTAAGAAAAGCTTGGAAACAAATGAACAGTACACAGAGAGAGTGCCTGTGTTACTTCTGAGGTTTTTGTTTGCCTGGGAGCTAGGTGTTTTCCTCCAGTTTTGGAATATATTTCAGGGGAAAATGACTAGTTATTCTTGTCCTGAAAAAATTTAGTCAGGAAGATAACACATAGGAAAGGAGTGAAGAGCAGTAGGCAAGAGAGTGTGGAATCTTCGAAGTAGATGATTTGCATGCTGGCAGGACAGAGGAGCCTGGTGGGCTACATGTAAGTCCATGGGGTCACAAGAGTTGTACATGACATAGCGACTAAACCACCACCACCAGCTCAATAAAAAACTATCAGCAAAGGAGAGACAAATACAGAGATCTCTTCCTAGAAATACAGAAACACACAGAGGGCCAAATAATGAAATATGTGAAGTTTGAAAGTTACAGGATACGAGAAACATGCTGTGAAGATGGTTGCATTCTTGAGAAATGGCAGCAAGAACAGCAGAGCTCTCAAATAATTATTGAATAAATTAAAAGCTTTTGAAGCTGCTACAATTTAAATCATAAATATGTAAGACATGTGTGATCACTTACTCTGGGATTTCAAAAATTTCAAAGTTTCAGAATGCACCTAAATTTATCAGGGCTTGGGAAAAGACTGGGGGGTGCAGTGAACAAGCAGTAGGGAAGTTACCCCGGGAGATTTTCAGTGAAAAGGCTGAGTGATTTTGAATCTCAGAACAATGAGAAAAGGCATGGGAATGGGAGAGGTATGGTTCAAAGAAAGCAGTGGTGCCAGAATCTGTGGTCCTGAGACTATAATAGGACAGCTTAGGGCAGGGAAACAGGCCTGCAGCATCTAAGAGTACTGCTTATAGGTTGATAAGTTGGGAGCCCACACAGAGCTTACATGGGCGATAACAAATACAGGAGCTGCTGTCTGCAGGAGATTTTTAAAGCTTTTATATATTTCCAACCCCTTCATCTGTGGATACACTGACTGGTTAAAGTGCCAAGGACAAATGAAAATGAGACATTAAGGATCCCTTACTAACACTCTGGTGAGGAGAATGCAATTGTTAAAGCTCATCTCATAATTGAATGTGGCAACAATTAGGAAATTTAACTTAACTGCTTGGTAAATCTGCCCTTAGGTTTATGTGTAACATGATTAAGTTGTCTCCAAATGGTTCCCCTCTGTTTGAATTTGTAAATAAGACATATTAGGTAATATATGAAGTGAAGATGCTGAATGTGGGAGACCATACAGTTATCTAACTACTGGGCCAGTGCCCAGGGTGGGGCAGCTTGACTTAAACCAATTCTACTTTCATTCCTGTAAGTAAACCTAAAGATAAATGATTATCAAAATATAAAGATGTTAGTAAAATTTTGTGATCTCTCTGAGGTTGAATTGTGATTAATGTTCAGATATCTTCTATGATCAGTAGAATCATGCGTTTAGTGGTTTCAGGTTGTACTGCAACTATTGGTGAAATATCTGTTACCTCAAGAATCTGCCTGAGAAATTCAATATAACACACATCCTTGTGCTTAAATTCAACAATATAAAGAGGATTTCTTGCTGTTCAGTTCACATTATGTCCATGGATCTAATTTTTTGTTTCATAATTCACTAAATAACTTTGGATCTAATATATGCTCGTTGAAAACTTTATCTTCTCACGCATCTACTGAGTCACAAAAAGTTTCTTCTACTCCTAATTTTCTGTTAATATTAACATGGCTCTGCAACATTTCTTCCTTATCCAAAGTAAAATATCTCCAAATCTACCCAGTTCTAGTAATTCTGACTATCTGTAAGCTTGATCATACCCTAACTTATTTTTTCACATATTTAATTTCTCCTTTATTAAAAATGTTTTCACTAGAGACTTTGTCTTTCTGCCACAGACATTCTAAAGTTTCTCACATGTTAAAGTTTTATTTTCCATCATAATTACAGGGAGACAATTCTCCATGGATATCTCACGTTTCTGTATGTCTTGAAAACCAGGCATTGATTGACTTTATTTTGGATTATCTTTTCAAGGATGTTTGTAGAGCAAATAGCTGTGGAAGAAAGAGATAGTGTCTCCGTCTGGAATAAAGAAAAGTTTTTTTTTTTTTTTTTTTTTACTGTGTAGTATAATAATAATGTCTCTTTTCACGACAAAGGTCAAACAAGGTTATGATTCTTTATAAGTGAGTTCCCTAAGCTCTGAGTTTTTCCTTTATAATTAAACTCATTGTATGTGCAAACATTTCACCTGGCACCCCAGCTGGCTGTCTGTGAGAAGCGGTGCTCAGGGAACACTGATGCAAATGATGGTTCTCTGTTGATACAGCTATTGTTGTGAATAGTGGTGGTGGTTTAGTTGCTTAGTCATGTCTGATTCTTGAGACCCCATGGACTGTAGCCCTCCAGGCTTCTCTCCATGGTATTCCCCAGGTAAGAATACTGGTGTGGTTTGCCAGTTCCTTCCCCAGGGGATTTTCCCGACCCAGGGATCAAACCAACGTCTCCTGCATTGCAGGTGGTCTCTTGCACTGCAAGCGAATTCTTTACCATTGAGTAAAAAATATTTTTCCTCTCATCCAAGAGTCTGTATCTTCTGCCAGCATTTATGAAACTGTGATAGGACAACATTTTGACTTGCAGATAGAGTATATTCTCAGACACTTCACAGTTCTTGATGGGAACGTGCCTTCAGGTACCATTTCATATTATTCACTTTTTTTCACCATCCTGATCATCGAAGAGTAACCTGTGTGCCCTGCTTCCATGTCCTTGTGTGCCATTCACACTTTAATACAATAAAGTCGAACTGCTCCTGTACCATTACTGAAATTCCTTCAATGACACAAAATTCTCTTATAGTATTAAATCCAGGGTTCTTTGAATGACTTCTAATTTTCTTTGAACTTGCTAAGGCACTTGTTATGTGACCATCATTTTCTACTTGAAATTTTCATGGTGATTCCCCTTTTAGTTCTAAATCAGTTCCTTCTTGGTTGCTCTCAATATCCTCACTTTCACTAACATCTCATTAAAGAAATTATTCTTCTTTCTTTCTGATCAGTCCTTTTTTGGTAATTCACTAGTATTTTAAACGTGTTCAGCTCAAAATTGTGTCTCAAGTTTACCTTTCTCAAAGCCTCACTTTCTATACCTGCCAATAGCTTCTACCTAAATTTCCCTGTCTCCAAACCCCTCAAACTCAATATATACAATCAGATGTCATTCAGCTTGAGCCAAACTTATGCATTTATGAAAAGGATGCTATAATGTACTTATTTCCCCTAATTTTAATACTGAAAAACATCTTTTCTTTCTTTCTATATCTGAACTTATTGTCTTGCTGATCCTTCATTATTAATTTTCCATGTACTTTCTTGTTTCTATTCATTATTTCATCATCCTAAATCATTATATTTTATTTCATTAATATCATTCTTGGCATACTACATGTATTTTGTAACTAAGGATCAATTTTCTTCTATTTGATATATTATTAAACAACTGATGATGTATTTTCCCAAAATACAGCTGCAGTTTTTTCAAGTTCCAGGTTAGAAACCATCTTAAGTTTGAAATATCTACAATTATATATCAAGTTGTTTCTCCATTTTTCTCTTATATCTCTGCTCTAAATATATATATATATATATATATATGTATATATATATATATATATTCATCATTCGTTTAACAAAAGTTTATCATAATCTATTTTTCAGGCACTTTTCTAGAATTTGCAAAGCAAAGATGAATGTGACATACTGCTTGTTCTCAAGTACTAAGGAAAAATAAATATTGAACAGGAAGTATTACTGTCAAATGTTATAAAAAAACATATTGGCTTTTTATACTCTTGATTATGTTTTCTGTTACTGAATGTCATCATTGTGTCCCTACTGATATATTTTGCTTTTTATAGCAAAAATAATTCAATGCTTATTTCTAGTTTTCTGTATGAGTTTTTCCTCCATGACTGGAACTCTAACCTTTGTAGTAATTAATATCAATTTAAACTCAGCATGAGTTATTTCACTTATTATTAGCCTTTTTCTGGGGCTTTTGCTTCTAACTTGTGTAAGATTATAAGTATCTCCAGGCAACTATGTTATTTAAAACCAATGTTCAACCATTAGTAAAAAAGGGTTTATTTTTCTTGTTACATGAGAAAAGGAAATTAAGGAGTTTCTGTTTTAATCAGCTCAAGGGTATAAATACTGAGGTTACTGTAGTTTTATCAGCCCTTCAGCTGTGATCTCCAGCTGGCTACTCCAGCCATAACAAAGATCTTTTTCCTTTTGCTAACCAATGCAAAAAACAACATGGTAGAGGGTAATGCCAAAATTAGGGCAAGAAACAGGTTTGGAGCACACGAATCCAAAAGAGACACCTTTTTAAAAGTGCAGAGATAAACTTTGGTTCCTGAGTTTGATTTATATCAGGTAGCTGTCTTTAGCTGCAAGGAATTCTTAAAAAATACAAACTGTAACTTGGACATGTTGCTACTTATTACAAAATTGTAACTCTGTTATTAAGTAGAAGAGGAAAATGATCACTAGTAGGATTTACCACAGTAGAAGAGTGTTTCTATCACTGGCTACTGATATTCATTAACATTTAACATAAGTCACTAGAAGTGTGTACTGTATTTTCTACCCTTTGCTGGGTAGATCTGTTTCCATAGATATTCCTGTCATTTGCAGAAATTACAGATGTGGAAAATAGATCTTCAAAAATTGAGAAAAAGAGAGCTCTAGTTATAAACAGACTTGTTTAACTTTTTTTATGGAGAGGGGAAGTAATGTTATGTTCACACACAGAGATGTACAAAAACAGAAAGCTGGAAACTTTGATCTTAAAACCTCAGCCACAACTAAAGCTTGTATAGAACACAGTCAGTAATGTCTCAGAACAATTTCTAGTGTGTTGCAGCCCTTCTGGTGATAGACTTGTCAGAAAGTCACAGGTGATGTCAGAGGTACACTTGTGAAGTTCCTTGATCTAAGGTTCATTCTTCAAAAAGGCACACATTTTCTAAAAAAATTTTTTCTCCTATTGATTTGAAAAATGTGAGCACATAGTGGCAAGTAAACAGGATTAACAACAATACTGTATGCAAAGAGGCATAAAAGTCCTCAAGGTAAATAACACTGACATTAAAAGATAATGACATATTGTAAATAAATGGGGAATAAAAGAGTGAAAACTAAAAACTTCTGTACTTGAAATACTTAATATCAGAAAGGAACAGTTTATTCAATTGCCTAACAGAAGATTGAACACAGCAGAAGAAAGGATGAGTGAACGTAATATAAGTCAATAGAAGTTATCAAATCAAAGGGAAAGAAATAATAAAACATATAAAGTGAACACAGGTTCTCAGACATGTGGTACAATATGATGTTCTGATAAAAGTGTTGTTGAAAACTTAGAGAAGGAGGAGAGAATGGGGTGGAGGCAAGATATTGGTAGAGAATTTTCTGAAGTTGATGAAAGATATCAGTCCACAGGTTGAGGACATTTAGAAGCATCCAATTAAAATAAGTGCAAAAAAAGTACCACTGAGGAAAGTCAGTCAAACTAGTAAAATATTAATATATGTAAAAAGGAAAAAAAGTACAACCAGAAAAAATTGCATTATATTTAGGAGAACAGTAAGAATGACGGGTGACTACTCAGAAAGTGAGAGGCCAGATGACAACAAAATTATACTTTTTAAAAATTTTGTAAAGTTCTAAAAATTTTGAAACTGTCATATTGAAACTGTCATTCGCAAATGAAAGCATAATAAGGCATATTTGTATAGAAGGTAAGAAAATTTGTCTCTTGCAGACTAATCACAAGTATTAAAGGAACTTTAAGTCACTATCTTTTAAATGGCTTAAAGTTAAAATGCTGGTTATGTAAATTAGTTAAGTACTTAGTAAGGTTTATAAGTTGTAGAGGTAAACTCTATTGACAACAACACAAAAATTGAGAGACACGGATTATGCTGTTTTAAATATCTTGCATTACTGGTGAAGCATTATAGCGTTTATTTTAAAGTAGACTCTGAGAAGTTAAAGATACACATCACAATCCCTAGAGAAACCACTGAAAATTTTGAGATACAGCTGACAAGTCAATACAGAGAATGAAAATTGAATACTAAAAATACTCAACTTGAAAAAATGCAAAAATTTCAAAGTATGTTGAATGAAACATCAGACACCAGTGAGTATATCCTGTGTGATCCTATATACGTAAAATCCAAAGACAGACATACTTAATCTAAGCTGGTAGATATCAGACAGTATAGATGGTAGTTGCTTAGGAGGTGGGGTTGTGGGCGCATGAGTTTGTGATCAGAATGGACAAGATATAACCTTCTAGGGGAATGGAAATAATCTATATCTTGATTTGTATAGTGATTATATGAGTATTTACTTGTCAAAAGCAAACAATTGTACACAATATCTAACTTCACAATACACACATTTGAATCTCAAAAATGTAAATAAATTAAAAAAAAAAAAACAAGACTCTTTTATCTATTAGAGGCTGTATTAGTTTCCTGTTGCTGTTGTAACAAATTATCGCAAATTGAGTTGCTTAAAGCAATACAAATTTATTATTACTTTTTCTGGAGAATAGAACTTTAAATGGATCCACAGGATTGTTTTCCTTCTTGGGGGTCTAGGCGAAGACCCATTTCTTTGTCTTTCCCCGCTTCCAGAGGTTCTCCACGTTTGTGGCTCCCTTTCTCTGTATCAAAGTCATAACTCCAGTCTCTATTTCCATCTCCCTATCTCCTTTTGATAAATTTTATCCTCTTGCCATCCTCTTATAAGGATAATGTAAACTACACATCGTCCCCTAGCCTAAGTAATCCTGGATAATCGCCCGATCTCAAACTCCTTAGCTTTTTCAAACTTGCAAAACCCCCTTGTGCCATGAAAGGTGACATATTCATGGGTTTCAGTGATTGGGGTCTGGATCTCTGAGGTGACTGTAGGGTTGGGGGGGGGGTCTAATGTGTGGCATCACTCTGTCTACCACAGAGACCAAATGATCAGGCTAATTAAAAACAAATTCCCAGGGTTGCTGACATCCACTGGGAAATGAAAACAGCTGTGCACAAATCAGAACCATTACCAGACTGATCCAAATATTAGAAACTGTCAACCACAGTAAAATCTCATTCTTTGCATGAGATTTTCCCCCTGGGATTGAGAATGATATGCCTTGGTGCAATTATTGTGAAAAGCAGTATAATCATCCATACTGCTATACTGTACCATAGAATAGTCACTATATTTCAAAAAGCAGCATAGTCTTGTCAGGCAGGTGATTCCTCCTGTGCATCTTAGTAAAATCACAGCTGTGTACCTTCCTAGTGGCATACCCAGCATCCAGTTTGTGCTCAATAAATATTTGATAATGATCTCAACAAAGAGAATGACTGTATTACTGCTGATATCAATTCAGTTCAGTGCCTCAGTCGTGTCCAACTATTTGCAACCCCGTAGACTGCAACATGTAAGGATTCCCTGTCCATTACCAGCTCTCAGAGTTTACTCAAACTCATGTCCATCAAGTTGGTGATGCCATCCAACCATCTCATCCTCTGTCGTCCCCTTCTCCTCCTACCTTCAGTCCAGCATCAGGGTCTTTTCCAGTGAGTCAGTTCTTTGCATCAGGTGGCCAAAGTATTGGAGTTTCAGCTTCAGCCTCAGTCCTTCCAATGAATATTCAGGACTGATTTCCTTGAGTATTGACTGGTTGGATCTCCTTGCAGTCCAGGGGACTCTCAAGAGTCTTCTCCAACACTATAATTCAAAAGCATTAATTCTTCAGTACTCAGCTTTCTTTATAGTCCAACTCTCACATCCATACATGACTATCGGAAAAACCACAGCTTTGATTAGATGGACCTTTGTTGGCAAAGTAACATCTCTGCTTTTTAATATGCTGTCTAGGTTGGTCATAGCTTTTATTCCAAGGAGCAAGCATCTTTTAATTTCATGGCTGCAATCACCATCTGCAGTGATTTTGGAGCCCAAGAAAATAAAGTCTGTCACTGTTTCCACTGTTTCTCCATCTATTTTCCATGAAAAGATGGGACCAGATGCCATGATCTTAGTTTTTTGAACGTTGAGTTTTAAGCCAGCTTTTTCACTCTCATCTTTCACTTTCATCAAGAGGATCTTCAGTTCCTCTTCGCTTTCTGCCATATGGGTGGTGTCATCTGTTGATACCAATGGAATGTATTCACAGAGATCAGTAGAGGGTGTGATGCTGTTCTGAACTCATGTGTTGCTCCCAGAGGCACTTGGATTGGAAAACATGTCAAATTAGTAATATTTTGTCAAATACCTGGTAGCTCAGCTGGTAAAGAATCTGCCTGCAATGCAGGGGACCCTGGTTTGTTTCCTGTGTCAGGAGGATCCGCTGAAGAAGGGATAAGCTACTCACTGCAGCATTCTTGGGCTTCCCTGGTGGCTCAGCTGGTAAAGAATCTGCCTACAATGTGGGAGACCTGGGTTTGATCCCTGGGTTGGGAAGATCCCCTGGAGCAGGGAACAGCTACCCACTCCAGTATTCTGGCCTGGAAAATTCCATGGACTCTACAGTCCATGGGGTCATAACGAGTTTGACATGGCTGAGTGACTTTAGCTTTCACTTCAGGTATTTTGCAAAAATTATTGTTAATCTCTGTGGGAATTTAATTCATTGTTTTAAAAATAGTTGTTTCTTCATGGAGAGCTACCATTTCTTGTTCTACTCTTCTTGCTCCCAAAGTCATTTTGTGGATACTGATTCTAGGGGGAGTAAGGCCTGATTAATTATTTACTGCCCAAGAATTCACAGCCTCCCATCAAAGATTGTACTCAGCAAATCCCGTTCTATTAACACTTGAAGTCTGTTAAAACAAGCAGAAAGCTTTCACCGTTTCAATTAGGCTAACCTGACCAATTTAGGAGTTACAGACACATTAGCTCCACAAATTAAGCTTTTTGTTCCTATGGGTCTTTTCCTGAGCTTATTTATTCAGCTTAAGTTTGTGAGAAGAGCTGTCTGTCAGCTTGCTCTTCTTTAAACCCATATGTCTCTTCGGAAATTTTACCTTAGATGCCTTCATATACATAATTACTTATTTTCTTTTCAGAAGAACAAAGCATCTAGTCATTTTTTACTTTTAATGTAACATATTATTGCTGTAGTTTTTGCAGTGGCAGAACTTTACATCAACTATTAACTGTTACTTCCCTGTACTCCCTAGAATGGTGATATAAACATTCCCAAGTTACTAGAGAACAGCTGTGTTAAAGAGCACATTTTTTTCTGCTTTGTTTCTGTATTCTTGGTTAACCAAGAACCAAAAATAATGACTAAAATAACTATATCTTATGTAATTAAACAAGTCACCTGTGAATTTAAATTGAGAACAGTATTGGGCTTAAGGGGTCAATTCTCTAACAGTCAATAAAAAGTAGTTTCTTTTGTTGTTGTATTAGGCTCATTATGATTGAGAAACCAATTATATTTGACAGGAATTACATGTAAACTAGTAGGGAACTTAAGAGGTTTCTCTCTTACCCTTGGAGAATGCTTTTAATCATTTTTCATTAAGAAGAGGTTTGTGGTTTGAGGTAGAGGTTTCTAGGTAGTCATGAGGTCTTCTGATGCATTTAGAAAGGAAATGGCTTTCTTAAACTGCACATGCAATTTCATGAAAATTGCACAATCTTTTAAAAGAATTATAGAACTACAATATAGTAGATGATTTTAATAACTTAAACTATTGTCCCTCATCCTCTGACTTCAAATTTTATGGCTTCTAAATAAAACCAGACCATTAGATGTCCTATCTCACATGCAGAGGTCTTCAGAAGCTATCTCATAGTCTAGCTTAGAGTAGTCCACCCCCATGCCTAACAGCCCTCATACTCTTCCCAATGAACTGATTTCCTGTGGTTTTGCCACAGTGGAATTAGAGAACAATATGTCAACACAGCACTGCAATGAATCCCTAAAATCAAACAGGTAAAGGCCCTTGTTTACTCAGCTGAAACTAAATAGCATCCTGTTTTTTCTGCCTCCTTAAACTCAATCTTATTTGAGAAACTCATTTAATCAAAATAATGGTTTTCTTTAAAATTTCCATGATCTTCTTGAATTTGCTTATTTTATAATTTGCATGTGTTACTGTGTCTCCAACTCAATAAATCTGAAACTCAAATCAATACCTCTTTTCCCAAATTAGCTTTTCCTCCTTAATTATCAATTAGCTTTCATCATACTGTCATCTTTTATATGTGCGTCTGTGCATGCTCAGTCATGTCTGATTCGTTGTGACCCCATTTGTAGCCCACCAGGCTCCTCTGTCCATGGAATTTTCAAGGCAAGAATACTGGAGGGGATTGCCGTTTCCCACTCCAGGGGATCTTCCTGACCCAGGGATTGAACCCATGTCTCCTGAAGTAGCAGACAGATTCTTTACCACTGTACCACCCGGAAAGCCCTATTATGTTTTATATACACATGATCAAACTTTTAGGGGTACAAATGCTGCATTCTTCCAGGTTCCATCTGTAGTCAAATAAGTGTCCAAGTTCCTGTTAAACCTTCTAAATGCCTTTATTTAGCATCCTCTATATTTTCTCTCAGGCAATATCTTTAGGATCATGTTGCTTTTTGAGTAGACTACTACTACAACAGTCTCTTTTTAAACTAATATGCATTGTATCTCTTTTCCTTTATTATTTATTAACTCTGTGAGATTAAGTTTATTAGAGTACATTATGAACCTATATGAGGGACTCATAGGATTCAGCCTCAGGTTCCTTTATACAGAGTTCTTATGGTTGTTTTTTTTTTTTTTTCTATCTCAAAGTAACAACTTTCTTTAAAGTCTGAAAATTGCTTTTCTAGCTTTCTATACGTCTAGGGCACAGGCATATGCCCAAAATCTACCAGTCAAACTCATCATGGTGAAGTGTTGACTCTTGAGTAAGAATCGTGAGGGTTTAAACATCATATACATTTCAGTTAAGAAGGTAGTAGAGACGTTTGGTTTTTGAATCATGAGCGGATGCAAGGGGTCTTTCTGAAACAGAACTGGTGCAAATGCGAAAAATGCAGTGGTGGCAGTTATGTTGATTTCCTGGTACAGAAATGGTAGATATGCACAAAATTAGGTAGTGGTAGTGTCCTCATACTGTTCACCGACTCAGTGGACATAAATTTGAGTAAACTCCGGGAGTTGGTGATGGATAAGGAGGCCTGGTGTGTTACAGTCCATGGGGTCACAGGGTTGGACACAACTGAACGACTGAAGTGAACTAAAGTGTCCTCATAGACCTCTTCTATAGCCCAGTTCTGGTTTATTCCTGGAGGGCTACCCAGAGTTTCATCATGTAGTCCCTAGACAATTCTCTCAGCTACACTACATATATATAGTGTATTTATAGTATATGTAAATATATAATACATATTATATACATTTTTATTGAAGTATAGTTGATTTTCAATGTTTGTTTTGTTCAGGAGTACAACAAAGTGATGATTTAGGTGTGTGTGTATTCTATTTTTATGTTCCGTTCCATTATAGTTTATTAAAAGATACTGAGTATAGTTCTCTGTGCTATACAGTAGGATATTGTTAGTTATATATTTTATATATAATAGTATGTATATTTTAACCCCAAACTCCTAATTCATGCCTCCTTTCTCTTTCCCCTTTGGTAACCATAAGTTTGTTTTCTACATCTGTGAGTCTATTTCTGTTTTGTAAGTAAGTTAATTTATATCTTTTTTTTAGATTCTACATGTAAATAATATCATATCATATGATATTTGTCTTTGTCTGGCTTATTTCACCTAGTATGATAATCTCTAGGTCCATCCATGTTGCTGCAAATGGCATTATTTCATACTTTTTTATCTTACAACTGATTAATATTCTTTGTGTATATAATGTCTTCTTTATCCAGTGATCTGTACATGGACACTTGGGTTGTGTTTGTCTTGGCTATTGTAAATAGTGCTGCAGTTAATATTGAGGTGCAACTATTTTTCTGAATATGGTTTTCTCCAGATGCATGACCAGAAGTAGAATTGCTGAATCATATGGTAGATCTGGGCTTCCCCAATGGCTTAGCAATAAGGAATCACCTGCAGTGCAGGAGACACGGGTTCGATCCCTGGATCGGGAAGAGCTCCTAAAGTTGGACATAACTGAAGCGACTGAGCACACACACATGCATGCATGAATGGTAGATCTATTTCTATTTTTTTAAGGAAGCCCCATACTGTTTTCCAGTGTCTGTACCAATTTACATTCTCATGGAACAGTGTAGGATGGTTATCTTTTCTCCACACCCCCTGCAGCACTTACTATTCATAGACCTTTTAATGATGGCCATTCTGAATGGTATGAGGTTATTGCTCATTGTAGTTTTGTTTTGCATTTCTTTTGATCATCTTTTCATGTTCTGTTGGCCATCTGTACATCTTCTTTGGGGAAATGTTTATTTATTTAGATATTCTGCCATTTATTGACTGTTGTTTATTGGTATTTTTTTATATTGAGCTGTGTTTAGCTGTTTGTATATTTTGGATATTAACCCCCTTTCAATTGCATAATTTGTAAATATTTCCTCTCATTCTCTAGGTTGTCTTTTAATGTTTCCTTTGCTGTGCAAAAGCTTTTAAGTTTCATTGGGCC